>NW_028262336.1:30167500-31423000 GCF_047370975.1 Nipponia nippon
GAAAAAAGCACCTGCAGAAGCTGTTGTTTTTCCAACAGCTACCTAAGCATTCCCTTCCCAGGCAAGTGATGGCATACCTTTTGCTAGCAGAGAGATACATTGTGTGGAGGAATGAATCTTTTTTTTTCCTTTTTTTTTTCCATAGGGTGTAGTGGGCTAATGGAAGCATATAATTACCGTGTTAGTATTAGGGAGCAATATAGCTGCAATAAATTAAGACTGCTTTGCAATTAGAATGATGAACACAGCTGTGGAGACAAATGGCATATGTGCTAATTAAATAATTTGTCACTTGACTGTTAAGCAAACAATACAGCCTCTTTACATTACAAACTACCATCTCTAGGATGGCGTGATGGCCTATTAACGAAATGGAACGAACAGATTGCATTGCCGTGTTTGGCTGATAGCAACTGCAAACGCAGGGTAAAGGTGGTGTGTTAAAGAAACTAACATCGGTTTTTAAAATATCGCGGACTTTTATGTTAGAGAGCGGCAGAGTTCCTGGAAATAATCCTGTTAATGCACATATAGCTACAGTACCTAATGATTCATTATCAGCAAGCACTGGCCTTTTGTTTCACATTAAATGAACTGGGCATTCGCCATCCAGTGAATGTCAGCTAATAGTAGAAAGTAATGACAGGATGTGGCTGTACGAGCTCCTTTCATCCCAGGAGCTCTCAAAAGCCATTTGCAAATCTTTATAGGGGCAGGTTTTCAAAAGGGGTTCTGCATGTACCAGCCCTCCAAGTGGGCGAGCGAACCTGCACTGGGCGCATCCAGGAGGAATGACTCCATCCTCCAGGACGCCGGCTCCTGCTCCCACAAGAGAGAAAGAGACGCTTTAATTTGCCTTTCCACCCATCCCGGCATCTTTGTAGCCTGATGCCACAGCACCATTTTTGCCCGTTGCTCCTGGGAGAGAATTGCTTTCCATTTTTCCCCTCTTCTATAAAAACCTGGCATCCCAGAAGGGGAGATTTTCAGCCACCCGCTGCAGCGCATCCCCCCTGCTACGCAGGCCAGCGAGCTCACAGTAAACCAGTGTCTTGTTGTTTATGCCGGCTTTATATAAAACAGTGAGTCGGGGTCAAGGGCCTGGCCCCACTTCCGAGGGTGCAGCGGCTCAGCCGCGCAGCTGGGTTTGGGAGTGTAAGGGTGTCGGGCAGCCCCTCCGGCAGGCAGGTGATGCGACTCCCTCCGTGGCTCCTGCCCTCAGGTGCAGCTGACCTCTCCCTGTCTGACACAGATACAGGATAAAATAAAAATAATGTAAAAAAAAAAAAGGCAAATTAATCCATCAATCAATAAATACATGATGACCAAGGCAATGAAACTGCAACCACTGCCTCTCTGGTAGGGCTCTCCTCCTTGGAGGAGGAGAAGTGAATGGCCCGCATGTAACAGATGTTTCCCATGTCCCTGAAAGCTGTACTCGAAAGTGCTTAGTTACTATGGTGCTAGAGATGGTATTACAATTTACACAGGCTAAAAACAGCGATCTGTGAAAGTGGGCGACTTCATTTGTCTTTGAAAGCCTCTGAGTAGCTCGCTATCCGCGCGTTCCTCCTTTCAATCAGAAATGCTTCTGCTGCTGAGATTTTGGGTTCTTGCGATTGCATATTGTTTTACTGACATACTGTAAAACAAAGCGGGCTCGCTCAATGTCCAGCATGAAAACTGACCCAAAATCAAGACCAAGAGAAAAAACAAGGAAGACACCAAGGTCCCAGGAGAGCTAAATGTCCGAAGAGGGGAAAACAGTAGTATTTAAAAGACCTCTACAGGAGAAAAATTAGACAGAACTAAATAATAATAATAATAATAATAATAATAATAATAATAATAATAATAATAATAATAATAATAATAATAATAATAAACTCTATTATACAATATGTCATTAAATAATCAACATTCAGGGACAAAATCCCCAAAACAGAGTTTTTGCACAGGGAGTGTTTTTCTGGCACATGAATTACTAGGGCATCTGATGTGGAAACCTTTGGTGTGCAAGCTCCCCCTCACTCGCGTTGTCCTGCTGCAGGGGCCAAGCCCCGGGATCGCCTGCCTTGCCATGCCAGGAGGTGCTGGCTGCTGAACCGGCTTTGGGCTTGGTGCTGATCACTCACCTGGCGTCCTGTTGTTTATAAGCTGGGAAGTGGAGAGATGAAGTCGGAAGCCAAACCGACCTCCTGCATCACCTCTTCTTCTGAGGGGGAAACGCGGCAAATTTGGGAGCTGTTTCTCTAAAGACAGACACGGGGACTGGACATGACTTATTAAAATGAGGACAAAGAGATGCAATAGTTTTGCCTGTTTGTCCTGTGACAGGATTTGGCGTTACCCCGGTATTTTAGGAACAGACAAAAAAATCAGCAGGATTTGTTTGTTTATTCTGTCACTCTGTAGTGCAGTGTACCACCAGCTACATCCAATTTTACATTCTACCTGCAGGGATTTCCTTATGTCAGCGAAGGTTCAATGCTAAGATTTCTGGGCATAAAAACCCACAAGTTCGTTATGTTTCCCCTGTGTTTCATTCATTTGTTTGTTCTTCAACTAGTTGCAACAGGTGAGTGTACCCTTGCAGTGCTTTCCTGCGTATGTGAAAATTTTAAATAATAAAATAATGTGTGTGCTGGTGGAAGCATAATTAGCAACACCACCACTGAGGTTTACATAGAAGTCTCCCATGGCATTTAGATGCATCAGTATTTGGGACTCGCTTGCTGCTGGCTTACAGGTTGTGAGGCTGGGCTCGGAGAGTTCAGCTGGTGGGGGCATAAATCGTACCAGCTGGTTTGTCCAGGTTGGGTAGAGAGAGACTTGCAATCCTGCCGTCAGTAGTCTGCTTTACTTCTTCATCTGGGGTAAAGCCACGGAGCTTGATTCAACTCAGCGAAGCTCTCCTTGTTCTCAGAACCGCAGGACATGACCCGTCTTCGCCGCCTCCTGTCACCTTTGGGATTGGCAAGATCAGAGCTGGACCTGCTTCTGTCTTCCTGCTCCCGACAGGGGAACGTGGGCACCGCTGCCGGAACGGTGTGAGCTGTGCTCGCGCCGACTCCTCCGAGGAAGGAAACAGTGGAAAGCAAAAACGAAAAAGAAACCCCACACCTTGGCAGGCAAGATATTTTAATACTCATCCTGCAACACACAGTGTCAAAGCTGTGTGTTGCCACAGGGCAGAGACTGAGGAAAAGATGGAAACCTGTATTATTCCTCCAATCAGGGACTGGCCGTGACATTTCTCCAAAGCGGATGCCTGGCCCCTCTGCTGCCGGCATCGCTGGCTCCCTGAGAGGGTGGCCAGGATTTCATCCTCCCAAATACCCCTGGCCAGCCCTGGAGCCCATGGCATCAGCCAGGGGCAAGGGGGTTGGGTGGCTCTATGCGCTGCTGGCACCAGGAGAGCAGCAGTTTTAAGCACTTGGGGCCAATTTTGGAACACCACCCCTGAGACAGCAGCAGAAACAGCGGCACGCAATGTGCTGTGGTGCCAGGTCAGGCTTCAGCTTGTGATGTACAGGTTTTAGACTGTGCCATTTGCTCTAGAACAACAGGTCAAAGTTACCCCCCGGCCCAATGTTTAACACTTTCTGCATCGCTAACCACAGCTGGCCACTGTTCTAGTGGCATTAATTATCAGTTACGTTCTTCTTTCTCATCATCAAGACTGTGTGTGTGCACTTCTCCTCTGTCTTCTGCAGCCACCTCAGAGAGTCGTGTGTGCTGGGCTATGGGAAGTCCTAGGTACACCTGGTGGAGATGCTCATGGGCTGAAGTTACTCAGGTAGGACACTGGAGTAAAAGCAGGATATTAGCAAAATTTCTCTCTTCTTTAAGAGGGAATGATTACAAGAGAAATAGAGCAATTAGATATGCATGTACATAAAATACCATCTATTTATTGTATATGTCTGTTCTACCACAGGTTTTTATATGGTGTCCAAGTAAGGCAGAGAGTGAAATCCTGGCTGTACGGGCATCTGTGATAAAATTCCCGCTGACTTACATAAAACCATTTCACCCACTGTTTCCACTGGGAGTCACGCTGCCTATTCAAAGAGTAGCTAGAGAGAACAACAGCATTTAGGCCATCTGGGGACAGCAAATCGGGCCTGCTACCTAGCTGGGTGGCTCTCCTGAGCATCTCGCAGAAGCAGAAGGAGAGGGGCTGGCGGCCGGCGCGGTGCCTGGGACTGTGCATGCAGAGGGGGAAAGTAGCGCTTATAAAGACATTTTCTGATGATTATTTTGGGAAACCTTCTGGTAATCCCCAGTCAATCTGCATGCTAATAGAGGTCATTTACCAAAGCAGAATACTGGGGAAAGCTTTGCATAATAAGAACGTTAGTTTGATTTGATACTAAAACTTTTCAACTGTTCAATCAAAGCCAAAGTTGAATTTCTGGGGAAAAAAAATTGTATTGAATGCAGAAGTGAATCTGGACACAGTTTAAGCGAGCTCTTTTTGATCAATTAGACCTTTCTGTGATGTCATCTTTATTACTTATTCTAATGAGATGGGTGTTGTAAAAAGGATTGGGGAGTGAAATCCATTGATAATCTCCTTAGCACTGTGGATAATATACAAGGTTTCTCCCCCACATTGAGAGCTCTAAGCTGTTCTAATACACTTTAAGGCTTCTCAGTATCTCCCTGTTCTTAAAGGAAGATGATTTTCCTTTTTATGACGGGGTGTAGATTTGTTCACTCTCTCTGAATAATTCGGTTAGAGATTTACAGCTGCACATAGTCATTTTTATTCACTGCTGTACTTTTTGTGCACAAAAGCCATGGTTTAACCCCAGATAAATGCTATCTGCTGTGGGGCTTTTTGAGTGTACTAAAGGCGTAGAAGCTAGTGCAGCTGCAAACTTCCTTCTCAAGCCTCAGAGCTATATTAAACTAATTTAAGTACCTAGGCAAATATGCTGAATCTCTTCTGCAGAGGAGCATTTAGAAGGAGAATGGAAATTCTGGTGAAGTATTTGCACAGCACTTCCTTGGTTTAAAACACGCGTTCAAGATTATAATCAGGTTGTGCTAGCCACCCCTGAGATCTCTCTCTAGTTTAAAAGATGCATAATGAAGTGATAAAAACATTAAAAGAAGTGAATTCATGACACTTGGAGTGGGATGTCTTTACCCTTTGCGTTGACATCAGACCTTCCTGTGTGTCAACAGGGAAAAGAAACCTAGCAAGTTTTCCAAACCATCTAGAAAATGTCAAGCAAAATAATAAAGGCTTGTATGAAATAAAGAGAAGTAACTTTCTGAACTACTGAAGTACAATTAAATCGATTACTTGGATATATTTAGGAAAGAAAGAGCTCAAGAAAGAAAGAAAGGAAGGAAGGAAGAAAGAAAGAGATCAAGAAAGAGACATCAGAAGAAAGAGAAAGAGAAAGAGAGAAGACAAGAAAAAAGAGGAACAGACAGAAAGACAGAAAGAAAGAGAGAAAGAGAAAAGGAAAGAAGGAAAGATAAAAAGAAGAGAAAAACAGAAAGAGAAAAAATAAATAAAGAGCAAGGAAGAAAGAAGAAAGAAAATGGGAAAGTGAGAAAGCAAGGGACAGAGAAAGAAACAAAGAAAAAGAAAGAAAATGAGCAAGAAAGAGGAAAAGAGAGAGAAAGGGAGGAAGGAAGGGAGGGAGGGAGGAAGGAAGGAAAGAAGGAAGGAAAGAAGGAAGAAAGGAAGGAAGGAAATAACTGGTGCAGTTCCAAAGTAAATTTGTGAACATAATGCTTTTCCTTTCTGACCTCTTAGGAAAGGTTTCTTTGCATTTCAAGACTGCAGGACTGCCTATTCTGGTAGAGTGGAATTAATATGTTCCCTATAAAAATCAGCATAGTACACACTCCCTCCCTTTTATCATCTGTGTGTGTATGTACAGAGCTTATGTGGTGTGTATAGCCTTTATATAAACTTTTAATATTAACTATTCTTGCTTTCTCCTCTGCTCTCTTCCATGTCAGTTTGTTGTGCTGATTTTGAACTTTGGGGAAAGACCACATCCTCTTTCTTTGAAACCTTTCTGGAAACAACAAATTAAAATCTTTTTTAAAAAAACACTTCCTGCCTTACGAAATTTAAGCCTCAGACTTGCAAAGACACAGGCACGTCAGGCATCCTGAGAGTCCTGTGTGCAGGTCCATTGGCTTGCGGAACTGGAAATCAAAATGATGGATGTATGATGTGCAACCAGCAGTTGCTGGGGTTGGGAATGGGCACTTACCTGTGCAGAGAGCATTTGAGATCCTAGGGGGTGTCTTCCAGAAAGAGATTAAAGATGATTCAAGAAATAATGAAAAAAAAAAAAAGATAATACAGAAAATATCCAAAGATAATACAAGAGGATTTTTTTTTTGCTTGTTTCTGAGCTTACAGTTTCTTCCTTTTGACACAAATCAGTTTTCTTTCCAAAGGGAAAGAATTCAAATGTTTCTTAAGAAGCAGGAATAAAGAAATATATGGACTTGGCAAAGAGAAATACAAAGTGAAGGCTTGGTCAAATGTTCTCTCTCTGTGCAGAAGAGATTGTCTTTGCCCACCGAAAGAAACAAAGCATGCAGGGAGGGCACGGCTACGTGCAATACCAAAATAATCCCGAAGGATACCTGTTAGCTGGGCAGGGACGTGCAAGCTACTTTACCACATCTGCCGCTGAGGTAAACACCTGCAGCTCCAGCTATCCCAACAGCCTGTGCTGATTTTGGCATTAAGGACCAAGCCCGTGTACTACCACCCCAAAGAGCCCCTGCAGCAAAGCACCCCACTCCCTGCTGAGCTGTAGAGGGGTAGAGGGGGAGTGCGGGCGTCTGCTGCCAAGTACGGGACCGGGGCCTTGGGGACCTGGGGCAATAAGTGAGCAGCACATAAAAGGACAGGCCTTGAGGATGCTTGCGGAAGAAGGGAAAGCCAGAGGAGCTGGTGGGAGGACGGGCAGGTTATGCCTCTCCTTAGTGACCAACAGAGATACTGGTGGAGAGGCAGGGCAGCTCTGCATGCTGCATCGCCACACGTCCATAGAAGCACCTTGTCCTTTTACATACTGTTTAGAAAGGAAACTAGAGGAGGGGGAGATATCCTATACCCTATCTCCATCCTATGGAGAGGAGCATTTAAAAGATAAACCAGGCAAAACATACGGGTAAGAAAACACTGCAAATTAGTTCAGAAAGGAGGAGGAGATATGATGTAATTAGAAGCATTTTTAGAATCTAGTTGCACAGTTTACGTCAGTGAGGAGAGCTACTGAGGAAGGGCACAGCGCTGGGAAAGTTCAGCAAGATAAAAGCAGTGGTCTTTGCAGATACTTGATATTTTCCTTGAATTTCATTCCGCTACTAGGCCTAGCCATGGATCACGTTCACATAGCTCTGGTATACCCCTTCAATCTGGAGATCTTCGGGGACTCCAGAGAGGTTTCTTCTCTGCATAGAAACCATCCAGCACATCAAAGTACCATCACAAATGGTGAACAAGGAACAGCCTGCAACAAAGCAGAGGGATTTTGTGAGAAAAGAGAGCAAAGGAAACTCAAATGTTATGTCTGGAAGACATGGACAAAGATATGTTCAGTTCTTAAAGAGGGTGAATGAAGCCAAACCTGCAAGAAGGCACCTGTCAGAAGGGGACGCCAGCCAAAAGCGGGAATTGCACATTGTTTCATAATGAGAGGTCTTTAAGAGCTGAATTAGGGGAATGAAAAACTCACATTCCTAAGGTGGTGTCATAAAGCCATTCTTATGCACAACTAACCCAACGCTATGCAAACCAGCCAGCTGGGGAGATCTTGATCACATCCCTGTGGTAGGTGGCTGCTGACACAGCTCGGCCAGGGAGGTGACTCTGCCTGCCCCCTCCCGGCATGTACCCTCACACCCTGGGAGGAGACGGATGAGAAGACTGAGCTCTTCTGGCTCGTCACTGAGAGGAAACTATCACAACGTGACAGGTCTCATATCTTCTCCTGGACATCACCTCGGTCCCCGCCTTGGGGAGCCGAGTCCTATGCCTGTGGTGGAAGAGCGGGGACAGCCTGGCCCTGCGTGGTGGGGGTTCTCCCCCTGCCGCCACAGCTCCGGCTCCCTCCGGAGAGCCCAGACGCCGAGCCAGGTGGGCTCTCCCGAGGGCCCGCCATCGCCGTCTCATTTGCATCTGGCATTTGGCAGGGAAGCCAAGCAGCACACGGTGCACCAGAATGACACGATGTCCTGACCCTGTCTTACACAAATGTCAAGCTGTCCCGGTTTGTACCCCCTGCGGCTTGACGGGACTTGCTTTCCCCCCTCCGGTGGGGCACACGACAGTACTCACGCCTGGAGACATCTAACGGGGAGAAATGCAGCTCCTTGGCCAGCCAGACATGGCCACAACCAGGCTGTTTGCTTTTTCTCTTCGGGTTCCTGGGGACCAGCTTTCCCCTGCCCTCTCTTGCCAGTCGTTAGGGTCAGTTGGAAGTGAAGGCCATGGGGACATCAGCCCTGGGGCAGACACAGCAATACCGGTGTGGGGTCTGCACCCTGCTCCAGCCCTGTCACACAGCCTGGGTACGTGAGCAAGGGCACGGGGCACTGGGGAGTCTCCAGTCCCCATGGCCCTGCCATGAGACCCCTTCCCTTTGGCTTTGTGTGGGGCCACGTGCTGCAGCTTCCTGCTCAGTCACATCGGAAGGGATTTTTGATTACTGCAGGGAGATTCACAAGGGCCAGCCCAGCATTTTGTTTCTCAAAGATTAGAGAGCAGCTCCCAGGAGTTTTCTGTGACTGGGTTGGAGTCGAAGGCCATCCTTCCTCTGACAAAGCTGGAATGCTCACCAGTGCCAGCTCCAGTCATCTCCAGCATCGCCAAGGTGGGACACATCTTTGCTGGTCCCCATCTCCACATCCAGCCCTGCGGCAGGTCCCCTGTGTCCGTGTGCACGGACTGCCTCGCATCTGCCCAGCCGCGCTGCTGGCCCTGGACAATGCTCCCACAGTCGCTCCTCGCCGCATGGGCAACTCGTGCAAGGGCAGCAAAACTGCTGATTAATGAAGAGTTGTCAGACGTTGCCAGGGCTCGCAGGCCCAGCCGGCGACCCAACTGTCACCACGGTGGACAGTAAGACAAGGCAAGAGCTCTCAATCAGTTTAGGGGCTTAAAAGCAGTGACTCACCAACAGACAACCATTTATTTTTATCATTGACCAATAATTATGGTATTGTCTGCCAGATATAAATGCCGCACTGTTTCATGACAGTGGCTTTGCCTTATCCTCTTTCTAAATGATTTCTATCAAATGAAGAAGATAAATCTGATAGCAAGCATTTCAGGTGATGAGTTTGCACAGTTCATGAGGCAGCCGCAGAAATAAAACCTGCCTTATGGAGAATGAACCAAATCCTGAGGCCTCATCCAGCCAGACCCCCATGAGACCAACTTGTGACACGCACGGCTTTTCAAAGAGGCTGTAGTCTGTGTGGCAAATGTAAAAACTCTGACATCCTCTATACATTCACTGAGCTGGTGCAGCTGGGATGAAATTTAGTTAGTGGGAACAATCTCCCATACCTGTAAAACGAGGCGAGAGAAGGAGCCATCCGTGCATGCCAAGCAAGCAGCCCCAGAAGGTCTTCTATGGGTGCTCAAACACCCCTACACTCCAGCAAGGGCTTTGCCTTAGCAGGAATGTGGAGGCTGAGCACCCGCCAGCTGGTCCCAGTAATCTTCAGCAGGTGTTTTGGAGGTGCCTACATAGCAAGTGATTGGTGCTGCTCTTTGAGAAGTTGGCTGACACCTCTGCAAGGAGACCCACTACATCCAGAATAAAGAATGGAAGCGATAGAGCAAAAAGCCTGGTAGGCCAGACTTGATTTTTGCTCATTTCATATTAAACATATATTTTGGGTGCAGTGCAGTTTATTTACATGTACTTCTTTAAGAAATTATACTGCTGGTGATGCTACTGCTCAGGTGATGTCAGTCCACCCACAACAGGCAGTGGGTGGCCATGTGCCAGGTTGGAGGGCCGTGGCGGCTGGCTGGGGGGAGCGAGCGCAGGAGCTGGTATGCTCCCTGCAATGTCTCCAGCAGCAGCAGGCGGGAAGGACGGCCCTCTGGGACCATTCAGCCGGGGCAGCATGGGGATGGTGACCCTGCCGAAACGTCGGTGAGAGGAGCAGCCCTCCCAGGGAGGATGGGCGAGCAGACGGGCACGCTGTAGGCTTTGTGCTGCCCGCCCCAGGAGCTGCCTCCGTCCTTCTGACACCACCGGCCGCAGTCCCTGGGCCATGGAAATCCCCCATCCACGCCAGGCGTTGGCAACAGCTGCCTGAGGCCAACCTGCCGGCGGATCCCGGGAAGCGCCGTTTCTTTCGGGAACGACCAGATATGAAGGCTCCATTATATGGAAAACACTGATCTCCCGCATCTGCCAAACCCAACACATTTCCTCCACCTCTCCCCAACACCCCTCCCCACTGTTAGGGACCCTTGTGGCTTTTTCAATAGTTGTTTTCTTTCTGCTTAAAACAGGGCTGCTTCTCTGCAGGGAGAAAGGCCCTGTTTGTGGGGTGCAGCTGCATTTCAAAGGTACATTGTTGGTGAGTTATGAATTTGCATGCCTTTACTAATGTGTGAAAACAGGAGAATTCTTTCGCTTTTTAATCGAAATTGATGTTATTCCTCTGCCAGTGGTACCCGAGGAACTGTTTTGTTCCATTTCCTCTCCTTTCATGCAGCCCTATTTATGTTTAGATCTGGTTTGCTGCCACCAAGAATCATTGTCATTACCACCAGTGTCTAAGGGCCGGCCAAGTCCAGCAGCTGTGTGTTTAATGCCTACCCTCGCTAAGGTTTATTTCCTTGACAACATGGTCTTGTTTGAAGCAACTTTCCTCCCCTTAAGAAGAAAGAAAGAAAGAAAGAAAAAGTCCCTTTCCAATGTTTCTCCCCCCGCCCCCCCCCCGCCCCGTTTTTTAGCTTGGGGACAGGAGTGGGATTTTTAGGTGTGAATACCAGGGCTACCCCCAGTTATTATTTTGATGGTCCCCATTTCCCCCCACCCGAAAAGCTCGCCCGGCGCCTCGCTCGCCCTCTGCATTTAAAATGGAATACCTAGGTGGCCAAGCGGGACCCGCTGACCTCTATATCCTGTTCCTTTCTCTGCGCTTTGCTGCCAGTTTCCTCGATAAAAGGCGAGAGTGAGAGATAATTAACAAAAAACATGGCCCCCGGACAATGAAACAACTGGCCTTGGCCAGCCAGAAATTTATCCTGGTTTTCTAGGTGAACTTTCTCCCATCAATCTTTCCTTTAACCTCCGTGTTAGTGGAAGCAATAGGAACACCCCCTCCCCTCCCCCGAGCAAATGCTTTCTTTTGAGGGGGAACAAAACCCGGGATCGGAGAGGGCCGAGGTAAAATCTGGGTGGTATCGTGCTGCCGCACAATGCCCCCACTGTTCCCCGGGCCGGCGCTGGTGTTTTACAACAGGGGAGGGGAGAGGATGAATGGCCCGATGATGTGAAACAATCCTCCCGATTCAGGGCGACAAACCCATCCTCTGTTCCGCCGGGAGGGGAACAAAAAAAAAAAAAAAAAAAAGGGGGAGAGCAGGCAGGGAAGGAATTAAACCCAAACCAGTTCGGCTAAGAAAAATCTTTCCGATCCTGGAAATACTTCTGGGAGACGCCAGGGCAAAGCCCGAGATATTATTCCTCCGGTTTTCGATGATCAACACAGCTCCAGGGGCCAGCAGAGAAGGGCCGGGGGATGCTTTGTCCGAAGGGAGAAAGTACAATAGCCCCTAAGTGCCGGCATCTCTCAGGCTGCCCTGCGCTCGCTCCCTCGCGGGCGCCGAAAACCCCAGCAGTCGCAAAAAAAAAAAAAAAAAAAAAAAAAAAAAAAGATTGGCGGTGGGGTTGGGAGCGCGCGGGACAATGCAGGTCCACTTCAGGTCCCCTTGAGAGGGTATTATGGCGAGGGAAAATATTTGTGCTCTGAAGATGACACTCTCCATTTTGTTAATGGCTCTCATCCGGCGCTGATAATCACACCCACCGCACTCCTGTCAGTTGTCTGCTGGTTCCCAATTAATGGGGCATGCTCAGAGAAAGCATCCTTTTTTCTGCAACCAAGACAATTCCATTGTGTTCACCTACTTGAGAAGAGGGAAAGGTGAATATGAGGGCATTCGGCATTGTAAATTACCAATAAAACACAAACTGAAAGAGCACCCCTCCAATAAATTAGGAGTCTCTACTCCCGTTGGGTCACGTGTTGGGAAAGGCGCATTCAGGCTTGCGGCGGGAGAATTTTGCACAGAAACTAATGCAGCTTCATCACTTTTTTGCCCGATCCTATTATTACTTGCCGAAAAAAAATACTGTTTCCTTAAAAAAGCCGTACCAGTTTTATGTTTCGTACACTGGCAATGTGGTGCAACGGTCCCAACAGATGCATTAACACAGGCTGCTGACAACAGCAAAAAGGCGATCCCATCATGTATTAAATACTAAGAGCTGCTAGAAGTATCTTTTTTAAAAAACTCCATGTTTTGCTATGTAGGGATTAGTAAAAAGCTCAGTAAGAAATTTAGCATCTTCAGAGAACACATAGCCAGGCCACTGACTTTCACTCTTCTCCAAGAACAGAACAAAAACCAAACCAAACCAAAAACCTCTCTGCAGAGGCATATCATTATCTGGATTTAAAGTTGAGCATCTTTGGTACAAAGCCCTCTTGATAAATAGACACGCAGTATTAAATACAAGGGCAACACAGGGACATCCCCCTCCCAACAGCTGACCGCTTTAATTTCGCAATTGCTCATATAAAACCTATCACTTTTAACTTGAGTTGGGCATTATAAAAACCATGAAAGCGTTACCTGTGCCTTTTGTTTCATCTCAAATATAAGCCGCATGAGGCAGCAAGGGGGGCAGGTGAGCAGAGATCAGCCAGAATGGGGAGAGCGCCACAAAGCCGAGGAGAGGAAAACTCAGTTTGCTCGGGACAAGTGAGTTACAGCCCCAGTTAGCAAGTCAGAGCCCTAGCTGGGGTAAATCAGCTTATGTTCTTCACACCTAAATGATTTAATTGCATTCACATGCTTCCTGATGACATTCTCGTTTCTGTGATGCTCTGGTTCACTGGTGCAGTTTCACAGGGAGTACAGAGTACCTAATACGCGCAGACATGCCAAGGGAGAGATCTCACATCAATGATACTTGTGTAAAGCTTAAAAAATTAAACTGTTTTTCTGTGCTTCACTTGAAAAGTTAAAGAAGCTATTTTAGATCACCAAATATCATCTTCTGCTGGCAACTGACAAGTATTAGGTAAATACATCCCTGAATGCTTTTCTGAAAGGTGCTCACATGTCATCATCATTACTATAAAGAATAAAATTGCCCTATTGACTTCACTGGCTAATTTCCAGCTCCAGAGCAGTAATGACAGCATCATCGCAATTACATATTTTGGCTGCAGTAGGCACATAACAATCGTGTTATATTAGAAATACCGAAAGTTTCCTCAGTGCACTAAGTACCATTGCCGGTACTGCCATCATGAATTCCTTTGGCTTTCCTTTCTGCTCCATGCTTGCCAACCTTAAAAAAAAAATGCTGGACTGCTTTTCTAGTAATGCTCCAAGCAGAAAAAAAATGTTCTTCAAGGTCCGCTCCAGCAGTGGCTCTTCCCTGGAGGAAGGTCTGCTTCGTTCCCGTTGTAGTGGGACAGTCTGCAACCCCCAAGGTGGGTGGTTATTTCTGAGAAGGAACTCAAGCCAGCAGCCACCATTTTGGCAAAGAGTACATCCCGAAAGAGGGATTTTCAAGGCTGTGGAGCAGGAGGAGGGCTAGTCTTCTCAAAAAGTTGCGCTGGCTTGGACAACCCAAACAAGTAAAGATCCAGCAAAATCCCACAGAAGCTCTGTTAAACTGTTGGAGCTTTTCCAGGTAAATACTTTGTTGTTGATATAAATGACTTTGGGTTAGATTACAGAGGCAGGCTGAATCAATATAGCCACAGGGGTGAGAGGCTGCACCACATTAATAAAACTGGTGACGGTACTGTAGACATATTAGAGTCTGCAGCTTGGGCTGTTGCTGGAGGAGACTAACTTTGCTCATTCAAAGGAGGACATGTAACACCCTGATTATTGGTCCATACGTGTGCCCAACCTCAGTTTGCCTTTGCCCACTACATGTAGGTATTATAAGCCCCCTTGCTAATCAGCCATACTGTTACTCAGAAAGCTCCTTAAGGTCTTCTGCTTATGGAAATAAAGTTTCCTCCCAGCTCCTGGATCAGTATGAACAACACACACAAAGCCCACGGGAGGTTTTCTCAGGAAAAGCACCCTCCCTGTTCCTCTACGGCACAACAGCAGACAAAAAAAGTCCAGTCTTTCTTGCCTGCATCCGGGGAGCAGCCTTGGGGCGGATATCTTAAACTAGTGGCCTGTGGGTAAAAAGCCCTAAGAAGAAGACGGCAAGGCTGTGGCAAGCATTGGCTGGGGACACAGAGTCCTGAGAGATGGAGAGTGTTTAGATGATCACGCCGGGGGCTCGTGTTAAACCCATGGTTACTTGGTATTTATGCCCGATGGCCAACATCTCACCAACTTGGGAGTGGGCACTATGCCATCTTAACAGATGGGCCTGAGCGATTTCAGCTAAGAGACTGTGTATGTCCATCAAATATGTTTGTTTAGGGAACCGTTCCCAGCCTGGAAACGCAGGACCTATAATGTGGTGTCCAGAAAGATAACACTATCAGCTTTGGATCTCATCTGCCCAGCGGTAAGCACAGACTGCAAGGCTTTCTCTCCTCTTTTATTCCTGCTGCCCCGCAGAAGTGAATGCCATCATTGCACCCTGCGGAGGCGGGGACGTGCCCGTGGCCAAGCTGTCATGGTCTCTGTGTCTAGAGGTGTGCAGCTAAACTGCGCGGCATCCCTGGGGACAAGGCACATGGCAACGCCCAGAAAGGGGAAAGCCTTCAGCCCTGTTTGTACCTTGTCACATCTCACCCTGCTCAATGTCTGGCACCAAACACCACCCAGCTGGAGGCCAAACGAAAGGACGTGTGAGCAGAGAGCAAAGCAAGGTCCTCAGCCCCAAGAGAGGACAATAGGACTCAGTTCTGAAACACTGCCTGTGGGAGAGGAGACGGGGGCAGGAGGCGTTAAAACCCTTGGACCACAGCTACGCACAAGCCCCTGACTTGCACGCGCCATACCAATGTGGGAATCGCCAGTGTGAAGGCAGTGAGTTGTCCCACAGCAGCAGGACCTGGAGCTGCTGGGCATGGGAACAGCAAGGTGAGCTCCACCTGATGATTGCAGATTTGCTTCTCAAGCTGCTGTAAGCAAATATTATTACTTTCTTAAATTTTCCTCTTTTTTTGGTCAAGCTTCTTGCAATAAATGCACATGTTTTAGTAGGCACCTAGTTCTGCAGCCTCAAATCACCACTACTGGCGAGAAGCTATGGAGCAGAATGGTCCCTCCCTGATGTGCCTTCCAGGGACAAACATCAATACAGAAGGGACATTTGCTGTCTCTCAGGTGTCTTTAATGGCCAGGTGAGAAGGTGCTCCGTGCTTATATTGCCCGTCTTGCTCTGAATGATCTGCCCAGGCCATCCTCCATGGAGAGGCTCTCGGTGCTTCAGACCTAGCTGGCTCTGAGGCACTGTGTGCCACCCCTGTGAGCAGAGGCTCTCTGCAACAGACCCCTGCCTCTTGTTAGTCATTTCAATGCTCTTTAGCACAGTGGTTTTGGCCATATTGTGCTCTTTCCCCAGTCCCTCTGGATGGGGAGACCCCTGCCTATGCCGGAGCATCCTGAATCCCACCTTGGGAAGAGAGTTGAGGGGGGACATCAGACAAGGAAACAGAGACTGGCTGCATGCTAGAAGAATGACAGTGGGGAAGGGGAAGAAGTATATGGATGTATAAGACTGATTGCCAGCATGCAGCATGCTGCAGGCTAAGCAGGGCCGCACATCCCCTCCTCCTCCCTTGAGGCAAGAGCTGCCAGGGTGGGAGCTAGGAGACAGACAGGCAGGCTGCCAGCACGGGGACGAAAACTGGTGAGGAGATACCCTCCCAAGAGCTCCTAGCCGAGCGCTCACCCCATTGAGGTGCAGGATGCTACAATCTGGCCTCCTGGCGTGAACAACCCTGGCTGCCCGACACAGAGCACGTCTGAGGCTCAAATCCACTGGGGCAAAATTTCCAGCTAGAAATGAAGGGCACATCTGGGGATATGCAAATGTATAGTGGCCTTGGACAGGCTGGCAGCAAGAAGTCAAGGGCAGCCGCTGGGACATTCAGCTCAGGGGAGAGCCTGAGGTGTGGGGAAAAGAGCTTCAGTTAAACACAGGAGCTCCAAAAAACGCTTCTTAGTAAGGGCCATGTCAAGCCGCAGTGACAGGCACCTCCTTGCCTGGCCCCGGCAGCTGCAGAAGCAGGGTGGTGAGGTGGTGAGACTACCTGAGCACTGCAGGAGGCAGGGGGGCTCCCAGGCGTGACAAACTTATGTGGCAAAGCAGCCCCTTCTCGATGAGATGTGGAAAATCCCCATGGGATATGATACATGCTGAAGTGTCCATCACTTTTTTCCCCCAAGTGATACGTAGCTGCAAAAGATGACATCAAAAGTTTGTCCCAGTCTTCAGGAGTCCTCTCATTCAGAGTGAATCCAGATGAAAAACACTGAAAAGTGAGAAAGTCTTTTCCCGATTCATACTTCATAATTTTCCGACAGATCTGCAAAAGGGATCTGTTTTACCCTTTCAGTTGTGCGTGTTTCCTCAGAAAGCAAAAGGCCTTATTTGATACTAAAATAGTGCACACCGGATACTTAAACTTCCCCTGTGAGGACATTTGCCCGCATACCCTTAACAAAGCTACTAACTTGTCATGGGATGGTTCTGTCGAGCTAAGGATTTTCTTTTGATTTTTCCTTTCCTCTTGGAAGCCCACTCCTGCCCGACACTGCACATGTGCAAACATGTAGAGACAAACATTTTCTTTTCCCTTCTCCCCCGCACCAGCATCTTCTACCCATATGGGACAGATAATCCCTTTTCATATCGGCTCATCTTCTTCTTTCAACACAATTTCCTTGACATCCCAAATTACAACCAAATGGGGGAACGGAGGAATGAGCCTGAAATCAATTTCAGATCACTCGAAAGAAATAGATTTATAGTGAAGATAAATCAACAAAACCTTTGAGGGTAGATCCCTGAATTCTTGCTTCAGTCCTTGACATATTTAGTACCTGTTGATAGAGGCTAAGACAGCGCACGGTCATCGAGGCGAGGGGCTGGGAAGTGGGACGAGCATCCCTGGCAGGGCGGGAGCGGCCAGCTTTGGGTCAAGAGATTTGGATCCAAGCGCCCACCGGGACAGATAAGACACTTAACCTCTGCGCCCTGGCGCAGCCCCGCTGAGCAAGGGAGTGTAACGTCGTCTGCCCCACACAGACCAGCTGGGACCGAGCAAGGTCCATCCAGCCCCTCACCTGCGCTGCATTTAAGCAGATGTAAATAATAGTACCCCAGTCGTCCCAGTGGTGTTTTTAGCCCTACATGGCTAACAAGAGCTTGGAGAGGCTGATCTATGCCCTGCACCTTGGTTTAAAGCATGAGAAAGGCTACACAACATTTAAGCCACAGTTATTTGGGAGGTAACATGGTGTTTCCCAACAGGTAACCACAAAATCGACAGATAAACCGCCTTAATCTCAAAGCCAAAGCAAGCCAGCGGCACGCAGGAGCAAACCCAAGTCACTGCAGATGCTAATGCTGCGGCGCAGATACAGGAGCTGGCTTTGGGAAGTCAAGAGGTTTGGAGATTAATGTGGGAAGTCAAGGCGAGAGGTTGCCCCGAGGTCAGGCTCTGCCCCTCCGGCGCGCCCGCATCGGGGCCAGCAGCGAGAGCCAGGGACCTCGCCACTAATTTGGTCGTTAATTTGGATGCACACTTAAACAGGAAGAAAACAGTTTCTTGGCAGAGAAGAGGGGGCCCGATCCCCTCTGCAGAGGCTGATGGCAAACGCCTGATAAGGTCAGCAGCAGCAGATTGGCTTCTAATCGCTAGAAAGGGGAACACGGATTTTAAGCCTCAATTTTTTAACACGTTTTCTTTCTTCCTTTCTAGAAACATGAAAAGCTTTTCTCTTAATTAACACTGAAATTTAGATATTTTGTGAAAGTGATACCTAAGGAAGAAAATCTTACATTATTATGCGCTTACATCAAAGGTCCTGATTTTAATTAATTTACTGTGGAAAAATTAACAAATTACAGTCCCAAGTACTGGAGCATGTTGCTGGTTTTGTTCCTCTCTCTTTCAAGAGATTTAATTTAGCTTTGAAATCAACAGGACTACTTCAGGAAGGAGGTACTTTTCAGCATGGGGAAGGGTAATAAAACCTCGTCTTTTGTTTTTAATTTAACTGCCTGGTATAATTTGTCTCCTTGTTGCAACATGCTCCCAGGGTCCTTTAAAAGATATCACAGGGTACCTGCTAAAACAGGTCCGCAGGTGAATGCTTTCCTTACGTGCTAGGAAGATGCTGTGCTCCCACTTTAATCATGAGCATTATGCATGGAGCAGGGAAGATGGACCAGTACTAGATATGAAAGGGAAATATTTTCTCATTTTTGAAAGCAGAGCCCGTGGTTCGGTGATCCCTGGGCATTTGTAGGCTGTGTCGGTTTTATGTCTTTTTCTTCTGGGGAGGCATATGCAGGACTTCTTTGATGGTAGCACAAAAGTGCGCATGTTCATGTTGTCTGTCTATGAAATACATAACATATAGTCCCTACTATAGTATTTTTACTTTTGGAAATACAGGTAGACTATAGCAACCACCCTCTGAAGCTACTCTCCTGGTCACCCTGGGGACTAACACAGCAACGGCCGAGCTGCTGGATGCACCAAAGAGCTCTCAGTTAACCCCACGTTCTCGTTAGCTTATGCCTCCTGAGCACGGCCCCTGCGCAATGCCGCTTGCATCAGTCCTGCTTCCCAGCGGCTCTCCTTCCGCTGCCTGGCAAGTGTGAGCAGAGGCACTGGCCGCCGAGGAGTGGGATGGCCAGGTGTCCCCCGCTGCGGCAGCCAGCGGCGCAGGCCATGCCTCCATGAAACGTCAGGGGAGGGCACGGGAAATTAAATAAACTGACTTCTGAAGTAGGAAGCCCATAAATACAAACCTGGTGATGAGCACTGAGGACCACCTCGGGGGACGCATGGGGACCACCACCGCCCCGTTGCCCCCCCCAGCAGCCAGGACGGGCTGTTCACCCAGGCTTCGCCTGGCAGCCGCTGGCTTGAGCGTGCTGTTTCCCACCGGTTCAGGGACCATGCTGGCATGGCTGTACAGCTCCAGCACCTGCCCCAGCTCACTTGGGTACCACCCAGGGCACCCCGAGCCCCAGAGGTGGGATTCTTCTCGGGTCCATTAGCAGCCGAGTGCAGCAAGCGTGCCGGGACTGGCCAGGTAGGAACGAGATTTCCTTTTGCCTTATGATTAAGCCTCCACGATGCCTTACAGTACTAGCTGGAACTGGGAATAAAACCATTTGTCACGTTATTGCTGAACAAACAGTTTGCAAAGAGCTGCCTCGGGTAAGGCGCAACGTACTGGGGTTGCTGGTGCTGCTGATTAGATTGAAGACTCGGAGCATGATCCTTCATCCCTGCACTGGCAGCGGCATGGAGATTTAGCTCTCAATATTCATTTCCCAGTTCCTAAAAGTTTCAGGTTCACATCTGGCTACAATCTACATTACAGAGGCCCGGTTCAGATCTCCACTCCAAATACCTCAGAGGCAGTGTCAATACAAGGCAGAGGCTGCCAGCGATACGTAGGTACACTGGGACGTGCAGCATGCGTGAGGCATGCCTGGTGGCATGCAGAGACAGCTTTTCAGTCACTCGAGTCCCTGACCGATGGGCAAGCCCAGCCATGTCCTACCTCTACATTGACAGATTTCATTAGGTCTCATTTTCCCCTTCAAATCTCTAGGAAGTCTCAAAGCATCCAGCGTGTCGACACGAGTCTTGAGTCATCGCAACAACATCGCAGCTAATGAGATCAAAGAAGAAGTTGTTATCTCATCGCTCCTGCCAAAAGCTGTGGATAGCCAGTGGGACAGCTGACTGGGAACATCCAAATTTTGACTGGTACCGGCTCCCTGTCTGACAGACGTACCATGTAAGCCAGGAGAGAAGCGGTGAGCAGGAGGGAGGGCAATAATTCCTACCTCTGAGCAGAATTTAAAAATTGAAAGTAGCATCTATTCAGCTCCTCCAAGCCATTTCAAAGGACTTGTAAGGCTCTGGTTGCCATTGTGCGGCTGGTAATTCTGTGTCACAACTAATTACCGCCTAATAGCCGTTGTGGGGACAAAGTCCCCAGTTTAAAAGAGAAGTCTATTTCGTCTCGCATTCAGGCCTAATCTGACCCTGAATAGCAGAGATTACATGAGGTAATACAGCAGTTATTTCTACCTGCTGTAGTTCATAAGCTCCATCTCCAGCTGAGGCAAGAACCCCCTCCCCCTTTACAAAGATTATTTGTCATTAAAATGCTCAGTAGCTTTTTTTCCCCCCCTTTTTTTTTTTTTAATCTGGATGTTGCCTACACTTTCAGAAAGGTTTTTGAAGGAAGATTAGCAGGATTAGGAAAGGTTCACATATGTTCAGCTTCACTATTGGTATTCAAGACATCACAACTCCACCACCACCCAGGAAGCCCAAGAAAACCGAGAGCAGAGACAGAGAGAGGCAGAAAGAAAGAGGCCTCCTGGCCAGAGAAAGCGAAGAACGCTCCAGCAAGTAAAACAGTCGAGTCAGACCCAGGGCTGCAGAGGCTGTCACGCCACAGAAATCCCAGCCTTTCACTCTAGCAAAAATATAGCTCTTACTCAGCACCTCATAACCACACGTGCCTGCAGTCATGCTGGCAGGCCAGCCTTGCTCCCCTGCTAATAGCCCAGGCAGACATGCTGCGAGAGATTTGCAGCCAAAAAGAGGAGCATTTCACAGGCAGATACAAGCCTTGAAATACTGTAGCTGGTACGAATGCCCGCAAGAGAGCAAGAGGGAAATGTATGCAACGCACACGAGAGGTGTCTGACCTCGACCTGGTAGCATCGGGTGGGCTGCACAGACCAGGCGTTGAATGGCAAACGGGTTAAATCACCCATGTGTATTCAGTAAAAGATGGGCAAAGTGGTGCAGGTGCTGGGGCACAGGTCTCTATGGCCCTACAGGTCACGCTCAGGGTTCTCAGCCCTTTTTCTGGTGTCATGAGGGATGCAGAGCTGACGTAAAAGTGCCTCGTTCTGTCCTGCTCTGGCCACTTGCCAAGAAGTCATGAAACAAAAGTAGGGCCATACGGAGCCGCCTGCTCCCTCAGAGACATTTAACCTCAGTAAGGGCACGGGTCCCTTCATCAGGATGTGTCCCATGCCTGGGACAACAGTATACAGTGGTTGGATGTCTTCAGAGTTATGATGGGAGGAAAGAGGCTTGGAAATGGGGGGAAGGCGGCCATTGGGACAACCAGCATAAACTGTGTCCTTGCTGACAGACCTCAAAATTACATTCCCATACTTTTCATTTTTTGAGAAAATGGGATTTTTCTGGATTCAAATCTATTGGTACAGGTCAACATCTGTCCAGTCAAAATACATTGAAATCCTTCTTCAGGTTAATTTTTGTTTGCATTGTAAACAGCTAAGCAAGGTTTAAATCCATGCACCCATGCTCTGAATATAGGAACCTTTCTAAAGCGTGGAGAACAGCTTACACAGTCATTATGAATTTTCTCCCTCTTTAGGCAAGAACTTTTCTTCTTGTTTCGGATTCTGCAAAAAACTCCCAAGCTATCCTCAACAGTTTTTCTCCTACCTTGCCCCTTCTTTCTCACCAACCCTCTCATGCCTCCTCCTTGCCCCCTGAGATGCTCGCTCCTAACGCTGCATTGCTTCACTCCTTTCCTCCCCTCCCCATCCCCAGAAACACACCTTGCCCACCACTCCTTCTCCCATCCCCTTCCCTCTCCCAAGAGTCTGCATTTCTGCCCTCTCTCACTAAATGCTCCTGGTCCTTCCCAAGCTTTTCCCTCACAAGTCATTCGACCTGAGCCTCCCCGTTGCCTGTAGGTCAGGCTCCTTCCCGAGCCCTCCCGGTTTCCCCTCGCACCTCCGTGCCGGGCGCCCCGGCAGCTAACACGAGAGGCAGCCGCAAACAGCAGAGCCTCAGATGCTCTGGGGTTTTGGCAACGAAACCCTTCCAGCTCCTCTGAGAGCCTTACCCTCCGAGGCAGCTTTGGAGGGCGTATGGCTCAGGCAAAGCACGCCAGGACCTCACTCGTATCATCGGTGGATTGACAGGGAGGAGGCTTCATGTGGAACTGTTAAAACATGCAATGTTATTTAAGGCATTTATATTTTCAGTTGCGAACATTTTCTTCAAGCGGTTCCAAAGGAACATGTGCTTTAAATCGCTGCACCTCGATAAAGCGAGCCCAGGCGCACATGGGACTGGGTCAGGGTCGCCGCTCCGGCCAGGCAAGCACAGCTCCCACCGGACTCGGCAGAGGGAGAAACAGTGCGAAGAACCCAGGGTAATAAATTCAGCATGTTATACAAAAGATCAAAACTCCTGCCAGCGTGTTACCGAAAGCAAGGAATCTCTCCTCTTTTTTTTTTTTTTCTCCTTCCATCAAATACGTAAAACCCCTGCCAACTGAAGAACATCTTTCTATAGCTCAACAACTTGGGGAGGGACTGTCTATGGAGGACCTTTTAAGCAATTCAAATGGGAAAGGGGGGGGTGACTATAGCACAGAAACACCCATCTTTGCTCAAACCGTGTAGCAGGCATCAAAACGAGAGGGCTGATCTCGTCAGTGGAGAGGGGCTCTTCAAGCATAGCATGGGGTGAGAGCGCGACCAAGTCCTGTAAAATGCTATCGCACGTGAATCTGCAAAAATACTTCCTCCAAGTTTCCAGGGGGGAGCTTGGAATGAAGTGGTCTCGCTGGCGCATCGGCTCCTGTGAACATAAAACCCTTCTGGATGGTTTGTATTTTAGGAGGGGAGGGAGAGACCACAGAAACTTCAGATTGAAAGCATCAAAACTTGTACTTTTAGATAACCCTCATCTGTCTTTTGCATTTGAGTCAGTATTAAAAATCCTGGGCGATACAGCATTTGCACAGCAGTTAATGTTTTTTTTCTTTCCTGGTGTTATACAGATTTTATCCTTCTCAGGCAGATGAACGACAGCTCCCTCTCTGCCACACTCACAGAGGATGCTGATTCAGAATTTTATCTGAAATAACACATGTATGGTGCCTCCTGTAAAATGGCTCTTTTTTCTGGAAAGGGGAATCAAACTTCGCTTCCAATATAGATTCAACTAATCCCTCTGCGGTCCCCACAAGACTTGGGGTCCTCACTCCCTTGGGGCCAACAAGAGTTTTGCCATGGTGAGATTTTGTCTCTTCCTGCAAAACTTATTACTGCTGCCTGGTTGAACGCAGAAAAATAGCACATGCAAAACTAAGGCCGTTCACCTGCTTCAGCGTCTTGCCCACACCTGGGGGAGCACATCTTAGATGGCCACAAGGGATGCCCCACCATAAACCAAAAGGTGAGAAACCCAATATGACCGCAGTTGTCTTTCACATTCAGTTTTCCTTCTTGTTCTTAAAGGGAAAAATACAAAAGGAAAGGGGGGGTGTGTGTGTGGAAAAGACACTGTGAATAACTGTTGCTCAAGTGTTTTACATAGGCGCCTGCAGTGGCAGGGGGCCAGGCCCTGCAGCCCACCTCCGCACCCGTTCCCGCGGGGAAGGGGGGGAGCGCGGGTCCATATTCATGAGTGGGAGGAGGCCTCGCCTGCACGGTATAAAACGTGTCGGCTGAGTTGCGTGAAAAGAGCAGCTCTTTTCCGTTTCTTCTGCTATGAGCAGCATCCCCTCCCCGCAGCAGCGGGTTAATGCACGGAGGGGAGGCAAGCATCGCCTGTCAAGGAAGGCATGGGCCGGGTGTGCGTGCAGCCCTGCTCTCAGCCTGAGCAGCGCACATTTCCCCAGGACTTCAAGGGATGCGCTGCGTTTTTTATGGTCTGAAAAATCAGTGGCAAATCCCCATCTTGCTCCCTCAGCTGTGCCTCCGAAACAAGCCCGTGGAAAGAGCGGTGGGGGTAAATTCCTGGGCTACCCCAGCACACCACTGCAGGTTTCCCTCCTTTTGCCAAGGGGTCATTGGCAGGAGGTGTCAGGAGACCTTCGGCTTCGTGGTCAGCTGGGGGAGCTGGGACCCCCGGTGTGAGTGGGTATGGTGGGCATCACTCTGCGAAGATACAGCAGAGCCACATAAAACTCGGTGCGTCGCCTTCCCGCGTCATGTCCGGCCATTCGGCAGCAACCCCCCCTCCCAGCTAAACATCTCGGGGATGGGGGTTAAAAATACGAACAAATAGCTAGGAAGTGCCTGGGTAGCCCCGCAAAGTTGGGAAGAGTCGATGAGAGACATATGGTTCCAGCACTCCCTAAAAAAATATAATTGCTATCTTCAGGTGGCCGCGCACCCTCTCCTTCTAATGAGTAAGATATTTAAAGTCCTGAACTGTTTATGTGACATTTCAATAAATAATGCGGAGATTTGACAACATTTCCATATTCCTCCTTTAATGTCTGAATGTCTCTGACTTAATCCCAGTTCCTTGGCATTTATTACTGTTTGTTACACTAACAAGTGAGATTATGAGAATTCTAATGAAGGCTTCCAGTGAAAAACTCTGTGATTAAAATGCCATAATAACAGTTGCATGCATTTATGTGCCTGATTATCATAATCTATTTAGCACAAGTAAACATACAAACAGAAGGAGAAAAGCGAGCCCACTGACACTTCAGCTAAAGGAGAATTGGAAATGAGGGAGAAACAATGTAAATATGTAAATGTCTTTGTGTATTCTTTTTATCTTTTTTTCTCATCCTTGCTTTTTTTCCCCCTGTTTGCTAATGAGACATCTATGGTTCGTCACATGTGGTCCTCTTTGCTTGGCCGAGGTGTGGTTTTCGGGCCATCTGCTGGGGCCACTCTCCCGAACAATGCCACCCAGAAAGCCAGGGAGACGTTCGCCGCAACCTTTGACATCATGGGCGACAAGAGATGGTGTCGTACAGACTCGGGGCTTTGATATGTTCATTCTGAACGCTTAGTTCAGCTGTTACTCCATTAATGCAAGTCCCGGTACGACATGGGAAGGCGACAGCCCCCCAAAACTCTCAACAAATTAAGGAGAAATCTTGCCCAATTTCTACTATAGACGTTTGCTACCCAGCCTTTTTTTTAATCTTTTTTTTTCCACATTAAAGAACAGATCGGCTAAGGACTTCTCCATCCCAAGGGTCAAGGGCCTCCCATAACACTGGCATTGAAATGCCCACGGCCAGCCAATGGTTGGGCACAAGCCCAACCGTTGTTGCCACCGTATGAAACCCATTCTGAAGGGCACCAACACCTTCAGATGGGGAAACATTTCCATAATGAGCACACAGTGACAAAATCCTTGGAGCATGATCAGACAGATGTAATAACCTGTTAGCATCAGGATTTTTAAAGCATTTTTCTCCTGAGCACAGGGTAGAGACAGGACAAAGGAATAACCTGAGAAAAATTTTGTTTCCGGCAAGTGTTCGCATGGGAAACAAAACATACCCACGTTTTCGTGTTCTGCTCATGGCTAAAACTGCGCCAGGACTCTCTCATTTCTGAGGAGCCCTCAGTGAAAATAAAGACATGGAAAGTGGAAAAGAGAGGAAGGGTAGTATAAGAGTGCCACATACAGACAAATGGTGAAATGTGAAAAAACATTGCAAAAATGCTGCCCAGGAAATTCAAAATGAGAACTAAAAGTCCATGCTGTATTATATGGGAATTTCCTGAAAAAATGAGAGCAAAATATGATTTTCTAGACTAAATTTGGTCCTGGCAAGGACACTCCAGTTTTTGCAGAGGAGATACACCCAGTTGTGCCTGGGCTTTCTTTGCCCCTCCATCTATATAATACATGTATTTCTTTTCCACCCTCAGGCACTGGTGCTGGGACCAGGGGATGAAGGCATTTGGGACCACCTCTCCGGATTGAACACATGGATGGTTTCTAATCCCTTTGGTGTCCAGGTCGGTCAGTGCAGTGTGAAACCCCCAGTTCAAGGGATTCCCCAGTTTAGACCTCCTGCGGGACAGAAAACTGCACGTGGCTAGGCAAATCACAGCATAGATCTATAATTCCCTCTCCAGCTCCCTTTCCTTGCCTCCGTCCGTCTAAAAGCCAATCTTAGCAGTTGCATTGATTTGTTTCTCTTGGATGTTCCCAGTGCTCGTTCCCCACTATGGCAGCTCATTTTGGGAGGATTTGCACGTGAGGGACATCATGTGCATTTTTCACTAGCATTGTATCTCCTCTGTAACAGAGCCGTACCTGGACTGAACAACAGCCGAGGCTGCCAGGTTTTCACCTCCTGTCTCTGGGTCCGAGGAAAGGCACGATGCACAGCGCACCTCTGCTTAGCAAGGTGACATTTCTGCAGAGGTCCCACTCCTCTGCAGACTAGAAATGCTTCGCCAGCCCTGTAGAACCGGTGCCTCATAGGTATTTCTCTACTCAGCCCTGAAAAAGAAGCCTCAGCATGAAACCGATCCTGAGAAGAGCTTGAACACCTTACGACGTGGTGGTGAACGGATGCCTGCCCGGGAAGCCCAGGACAGGAGTTGCCAGTGGGGCAGCACGTGGGCCTGCCAGCACTGTGCTTTCTTGGTGTTTCAGCCTTTTTCTCCTCATTTGCCTGTAGGAGATGGTATTGTCAATGAGCAGTGAAATTGTTGGTAACACGTAGCAGCTGTTAAAACGAAATAGCTATCATACTGTTTTATAAGCTTTAGGAATTGCCTTTCATTAAGGCAATAAAATGGTGGTATGGAGTTATCATCTGTTGCATCCTTAAAGTTTTTCCTTCAGCAATGTATTAAATGAAATCATGCCGTATCTTGTGAAAAATACAGCATCTTGCATTAAACACAACAAACGATGGTCAGAAAGCTTGCATGTCTTACACCTGCACCGAAGAGTTAAAAGGAGTCTGGATGAGGTGGTTTTCATAATGTCTTAAGGTCAGAGACATTCCGTCCCCATTAATCTCACGGGTGTGAGACTTGTCCTGTTGGAGTAAATGGCCATGCTTGAGAGGACAGACGACTGAGCGTGAAAGATGTGAGACACAGAACCTAGCCTGCGTTTTAAATAGCCATCTAATTATTTTGTTGTAGGTGACACCAGGTTCATAAGTGACAAAAGTTTATAAATAAAGAGGGTTTTTTTTCTGCTAGATGAGAATAGGAGATGGCCTGTTTCCTGCATGTTTTTAATCCTGCAAATATCACAAACATCAGCTCTGGTATTTGTGAGACTTCCCTCTGGGTGACTCCTGTGAAGATTAGAAGCTTTTCCAGTCTCCGATTGAATGGGAAGACATGCTGAGTTTTTGGCAAAGAGCATGTGTCTCCAACATTTCAATCGAACAAGTGTTAACAAAAACAAATCTAGCACTGAAAAAAAAAAACCAACAAGAAGAATCCCACCAGAATAAAAACGACTGCCCCTCTCAAGGAACTGGGGTCTCTTTCTTGGAGATCACAGGTACGAAATATGTTAGTTGGGCATCAAAGCCCACAGGCTGGACTTCACTTGTAAGTCCAGAACAACAGCAAAAAATACATTTGTACCTGATTCAGATACATCCAGAAAGAAAAGGAAAAAAAAAGAAAAAAGGCAAAAAAGGGCCAAACCTGAACCTTCAAGAAGTTATTCCCTGCCCTGAGCCTGCCTTCATACCTTTAAGCAGTGAGCAGAGAGCTTGCAGGCACCCCCCGCACCCTCATGCCCTCAGTGTCAGGTGCTGGGATTTGTGGCCCTGCCATGTTCGGGGAGGGAGGGGGGCAACTGTGACCCCCGCAGCTCCCCGAAGCCCACACTCTCAACTGAGAAGTTTAAAAGGCTCTGGATCTGCAAAGCCCGATTTTGAGCCCACAGCCCCGCTAACAGATGGGAGGCAGACAGCACTGGGGATCAGGCCTTACAGTTTCCGAGGTATCATTAAAACTGTTTTCAGCTGCCAGTCCTCAAGGAGCCGCGGTCACACACGGGCTCCTCGTCCTTCGGATGCCTCAGATTCCTCACAGCCAGGCAGGGGCACCTTCAGTGTAGCTGTGTGGTATCCGTGAGGAAAGGACCCTGGGCTGTAGGCCTTGAGGGAATATAGGCAGTAACAATCCCAAACAATAACCTAATGACACTCCGAGTGATTTTCAACATGAAAGCAACAGTCTGGTTTTCATTAAGTTATCACTTCATCATGTTCCCTGATTGCATTCATTCACGCCTTAGCTGCCTACAGTCGCGATTTAAAAAAAAAAAAAAATACATATTCATAGGTAAGAAAATAGGCTCTGCTCCACATTTTAGTGTCAAAAGCAAGTTGGGGTGAAGGGCTCCTCTGGGAGCCCTCCGTGGCCGCCTGCCCGGGGCGCGCCGGCGAGAGGCGGTTTGCGATATCGAGCCTTAGTGAATCGAGGGGGGGAACGTGTGACATTTAATTTGACAGATCTCTCGGCAGAGATCACCCCCTTCCTCCTTGCACCCCCCCCTCCTTCCGACGAGGACTGCAGAGAAGCACTGCCCCGCTGCCGCCGCCCCGCGCAAACCCCGCGCAAACCCTGCGCTCCCCTGCGCAAGGAGCCCCGCGGGCTGCAGGCGGGACAGAGTGCACGTCCGGACAGACGGACGGTGATCATCAAAGGCGTCGCTCGCCCCATTAGGGACACAGACCCCGGCTTTTCCTTGGCGGCTGCTCGGGGTTTCCTCTCTGGAGGGGGGAGAGGGAAAAAAGGAAAAGGGAAAAAAGGAAAAGGAAAAAAAGAAGAGGAGAAGGAAAAAAAAACGAAAAAAGGAGAAAAACGAAAAAAGGGGAAGAAAGGAAAAAGAAAACAGGAATTAAAAGGAAAAAAGGAAAAAGAAAGGGAAAGGGGAAAAGGAAAGGGAAAGGGGAAAAGGAAAGGGAAAGGGAAAGGGAAAGGGAAAGGGAAAAGGAAAAGGAAAAGGAAAAGGAAAAGGAAAAGGAAAAGGAAAAGGAAAAGGAAAAGGAAAAGGAAAAGGAAAAGGAAAAGGAAAAGGAAAAGGAAAAGGAAAAGGAAAAGGAAAAGGAAAAGGAAAAGGAAAAGGAAAAGGAAAAGGAAGGAGTCCCCTGCCCGCTTCTCCCTCCCCGGACCCCCATGGTGCTGGCAGAAGCGCCTCCCCAGGGCGCAGCCCGGCCCCGGAGTCCCGGCAGCCCCCGCCGCGCCTCCGCCCGCCGCCCATCCCCGCTGCCCCGCGGCAGGGGCCGGCGGCCCTTCGCCGCTTTTCCCCCGCCACCCCCCCGGCAGGTGACCCCCACCTCTGCTCCAGCCCCCGGCCGCCCCCAGCCTCCGCCCGGGCTCCCGGCCCCTCGGGGGCAGGCACGGCCGCTGGGGCCTGGGGGGCCCGGCCGATCCCCGGGCGGATCAAGTGGCTGGTGAATCCCGGTCCCCGCGGCTGAGCCGGGACCCCTCCATCCGTTTGGGGTGCGGAGGGGCAGACCTTTTAAGAAGGAAAGGTCCCAGCCTTTTAAGAAGGAAAATTACCGAGCCCTGGGAGGCGGGAGGCAGACGAGCGATGCCGGCCTTTTCCTCGTTTTTCGCCCCGGCCCCGCGGCCCCGGGGGCGGCCGCCCCCCGCCCCGCCTGGTCTGGCCGGGGCCCGTCCCCTCTCCCCGGGCCGGGCCCTGCCGGGAGCCGGCGGCCGGAGGAAAGGCGTCGGGGCTTAATTAGTTGTGCTCGTTGTTGCCCTGTTTTATGCGGCTCCAACAATGCGCCGTATAGAGCCATCAGTCAAAAGGCAGAGGCAGGCTTCCCGCTGCCGCCTCGCCGCTTCCCGACCATGAAATAAATGCAAAGTTTGCACAGACGCGCCCCCCCCTCCCCGTCCCGCTGCTCACCTCCAGGGCTCAGCCCCAGCTCCCCCCGCCTTCCCCCCCCATCCCCCGGGGGTGTCCCCGCCGCCTCCCCCCGGGCAGCCCCGCAAGCAGGTGCGGGCGCTGAGGGCCGGGGCGGCCCCTCCGCCCGCCCGGCCGCGGGGGGAGCCCGGGCCACGTCCCGGGTGGCCGGGCCGGGGGCCGCCCGGGCGGCAGCGGGACACACGCCGGGCGGCGGGCGGCGGCGGGCCCGGCTGTCGCTGGGACAGATTTTCCTAATTGACCTGTTACGGATCATCCCCGCAACCGTTGGGAAACACATTTCCACGCTTCACTTCTTAACGTTTTAAATACATATTTAACGGATGGTTGAGGCTTGCCGGGCCAGCTGGGAAACACACGGGTGTAAAAATAATACAACAAAGGCAAAGGGGCCGGGGGGGATTTGCCCCGGAGGGAGGAAGCCCCGGCCCTGTTGCACGGAGCTGCCAGGGGGAAGGGGCTCGCCGGGAGCCGGGCGAGGCGCGGAGGGAGGCGGGAGGCATTTCCGAAAGTCACTTTTTTGTTAACGTCTTTTTTTGTGAATGTCTTCTTTCTTTCTTTCTTTCCTTCTCTCCCCTGTCCTGCTCCGGTCTTGCCGCGGGGTTGTTTGGGGGCAAGTTTTGGAGGCGGCTTCTCCCGGTCGCTGCGGGGTCGGAGCCGGCGGGTCCCGCTGGGGCCGGCGCTGCCCGGCACCGCCCGGCGGCCTCCGCCGGGAAATCCGCTGGTGGGTAACGGGGTGGCCGAAATCGCTGTATTTTCTCTGCCTCCCTTTGCAGCACTGAACGGGGGGACATCGGCCGGGCCGGCGGCAGGAGGGGGCACCCGCCGAGGGAAGCGCGCCGGCTGCCCGGTGCGTGTGGCGGGGCCGGGGCTGAGCCCTTCCCGGCGGGGCGGGGCGGGACGGGACGGGACGGGGCGCGGGGAAACACCGACGTGCCGGCGGGAGCCGGGCTGCGCGGCCGGGCGGCGGGGCGGCGGGGCCCGGGGCTGTTTGGTCCCGTCCCCGTCCCCGTCCCCGTCCCGTCCCGCCCCCCCCCCCCAACAGCTGTTCCCGGCGCTGTCATTGTTGCATTTTATTATGGATTTGACAAAAGTCCCTCCCCCCCGCCCCCCCCCGCCGGGCTCCCCGCGCCGCCGCCGGCCGTCGCCCCCCCCGGCCGCCCGCCCGCCCCATCGAGCCCGGACCGGCCCCGGTGACATCAGCCGCCCCCCCCCGCCGCCGCCCCCGATTGGCGCAGCCCCCCTCCCGCCCGGTGACATCGTTCCTCCCCGGCGCGGCTATAAAGCCGCCGCCGCCGCCGCCGCAAGGTGCGCGCTGCTGCCGTGCTCGCCCGTCACGGCGCGCCGCTCCCCACGGCCGCCCCGCGCACGGTAAGTGCCCCCCCGCGCCCGCGCCCCCCGGCGCGGCGCCCCCCGCGCCCCCGGCCCGGCGGAGAGGGACGGGACCGGACGGGACCGGACGGGACGGGACGGAGGGGACGAGGGGAGGGGAGGGCGGGCGCTCCCCCGGGGGCGGCCCGGCGGAGCGGCGGCGGAGCGGGGCTCGCCGGCCGGGCGGGCGGGCGGCGGCGGTCGCCCCGCCAAGTTTCGGCGGGCGCTGACCCGGGGCCGCCTGCGGGCTCTCTCCCCTCCCCGCAGGCAGCCCGGTGCGCGCCGCCGTCCCGCCCGCCGGGCCATGGACTCGGACGCCAGCCTGGTCTCCAGCCGCCCGTCCTCCCCGGAGCCCGATGACCTCTTCCTCACGGCCAGGAATAAAGGCAGCGGCGGGGGCTTCACGGGCGGCACCGTGTCCAGCTCCACGCAGAGCGACTCCCCGCCGGAGCTGAGCGCCGAGCTGCGCAGCGCCATGAGCGCTGCGGGGGTGGTGGTGGTGGACAAGCTGGGCTTCAAGTCCTCGTCGTCCTCCTCCTCCTCGTCCTCCTCCTCCTCCTCCAAGAAGGACAAGAAGCAGATGACGGAGCCGGAGCTGCAGCAGCTGCGGCTGAAGATCAACAGCCGAGAGCGCAAGCGGATGCACGACCTGAACATCGCCATGGACGGGCTGCGGGAGGTGATGCCCTACGCCCACGGCCCGTCGGTGCGCAAGCTCTCCAAGATCGCCACGCTCCTCCTGGCGCGCAACTACATCCTCATGCTCACCAACTCCCTGGAGGAGATGAAGCGCCTGGTCAGCGAGATCTACGGCGGGCACCACGCCGGCTTCCACCCCGCCGCCTGCCCCGGCGGCATGGGCGCCCACTCCGCCCCGCTGCCCGGCCACCCGGGCCACCCCGCCTCGCACCCCGTTCACCACCCCATCCTGCCCCCCGCCGCCGTCTCCAGCGCCTCCCTGCCCGGCTCCGGCCTCTCGGCCGTCAGCTCCATCCGACCCCCCCACGGGCTCCTCAAGTCGCCCTCGGCCGCCGCCGCCGCCGCCGCCGCCGCCCCGCTGGGCAGCGGCTTCCAGCACTGGGGGGGGATGCCCTGCCCCTGCAGCATGTGCCAGGTCTCGGCCCCGCCGCACCACCACGTCTCCGGCATGGGCACCGCCAGCCTCCCCAGATTAACCACCGACACCAAATGAGCCCCTCGGCGGGGCCGCCCCGCCGCGCCCCGCGGCCCCCCGCCACCCCCAGGACCTACAAACGCGCCCCCTCGGCGGCAGCGGGGCCGCGTCCCCCCCGCTACCGGCGCCGTCGGAGGGGCGGCGAGGGGGGACGGAGCCCGGCCCGGGGTCTGCCCTGCTCCCCACACGGCGGGGAGAACCGCCCCGGGGCGAGCAAACGCCCCCGCATCTCCTTTCTTTTCGATTTCACGTTGCTGTCGGTCCCTTCGCTAGGACGGGAGGACGGTCCTAGGCTCGTCGCAAACGGAGGAACCAGCACTGCGGAGGGGTTTTTGCTCGTTTGTTCGTTCGTTTGTGTTTCCCCCCCTCTCCCGGTTTCGTTTCTACACGTAGAGCCTTTGGAGCCCTTGCTGGGCCACATCCCGCCCGGGGAAGCCCATCCCCGGGGCGCCCGGCCGCCGCGCCGGGGACTCCCGGCCCTGGCGGGGAGCAGCGGGGCGCCGGGTGGAAGTGTGGCCGGGAACGTCGGTTCCTTCCCCCCGCTCCCCCGCCCGCCGTTTGCTCCGTTTTCCTTTCTGGTTCGGGATTTGTAAATATACCGTTCAACGATAACGACGCAAGTCCGCTCTGCCTGAGCTTTCCGTCCGTGCACTTGTACTGTGTAAGCCTCATGAGTGAATAAGGGGTCGGTTTGCCTTGATTTCGTTGCTTTGGGTTCTTGGGGTTTGTTGGTTGTTTTGTTTGTTTGGTTGGTTTTTTTTTAAGCTATAACACAGTTTGGTTGGGTTTTTTTGTTGTTGTTGTTGTTCCTGCCACCTTTAACAAAGTTTGAACTCTTTAATGCTCTTTCTGTGTAGGAACTTTCACACTGTCCGTGTTGCAATACTGAGAACTTGGGCTTGTTTCTGAAATAACAACTTTTCTTATCGCTGCCCCTTGCAGAGATTTTATCATCTGTTTATTTTTGTAAAAAAAAAAAAGAAAAAAAAAGAAAAAAGTTGCTAAATAATATTTATTACTTGTTTGGTTGCAAAAAAAAAAAAAAGTGATCCACTGTTGAGATTTTAAATAAAAAAAAAAAAAAAAGCATTTTAAATAAATGGCCTTTTCCTCTTCCTTGCTGTTCCGAGGCGAGCGGGGAGGCGGAGGCAGGTGCCGGTAGCCGGCGGGCCACCGGCCGCAGAGCGGGGAAGGGAGGGGGACATTTTAGGCGCATCCTTGCCTTTTCCCGAAGTTTTTTGTTAGTTTGCTCCGCCGGCTCATTGAAACCGTTTGAGTTTGGTTGTGTGTTTTTTTCTTTTTCCTCGTTTGTTCTTCGCAGAGTAAGGACGGCAAGGAAAGAAATGACTCTTACTGGGTTCGTAATGTGAAAATTTTTGTCTACCGAATCCAGCGCTTGGCAAGAACTAAATATTAATCCGGGGAAAGGAAACACTAAACTTGGCGGTGGGGTGTTTGCTCACTGTAATCGCTTCTGCGCCCTTGACCTTCAACCAAAAACCAACCAAACGAAAATCCACAGAAAGGAAAATTATTTGGGGACGGTCTTTTTTTTTTTTTTTTTTTCTTTTCTTTTCTTTTCCCCCTTCTCCCGCCCGCGTGTATTTTAGCAGCTCTGTACTCAGGTATTTGGGCAGGAGACGTTTCGCCCTCCCGCAGACCCCGAGGCAAAGGCTGTCTTCACGCAGGCAGGGTGCGGGCGCGCAGCAGCCTGTGGCTTCCCCTTTTCCCGTAAGGAGAAGGGGAACGACCCAAGCGAATCCCGTTTTTTGAGGAAAAGGAGGCCGGCAGCCGCCGGGGGGGCCGGGCCGGGCAGCGGGGCTCCCTGGCCGCGCTTCCCACCGTCCCGCCCCGGGGGGGCCGCTCCCGCCGGCACCGCGCTGCGGGCTGCGGTGCGCAGGGAGACCGCAAAACCCCCGTCCTTGCCCAAACAAATCCTTACACCGCTCTCTCTCTAGACCGATAAACAGCTAGGTAGCTGTGTAAAATAACTAGCTAGCTACACGCGCGTAAAGACAAAACAGCATCTGTATATTGTAACAGACCGTTGAGGAGTTTTGGGCGCACAGACACCCGCGGGGGGACGAGAGCCAGTCCGGACCCGGGGGACTGTTTTCTTTGCTGTGTAAAGCGAAGCGGGTCCCGGCGGCCGGGGCGGGCTGGGGTCCCCGCGGGGTGTGAGCCGGTCCCGGCCCGACAGCCCCTCCGGGCTCCTGCCTTCTGGGCTTTGCTCCCGCCGGCTGCGGCTCTCCCCATGCCCACCCTCTCAGGGAAGGGAAACGGGGCTCGGAAAGGAGTGCCCCCAACATCCCCCCCAGTGATGATGAGAAATTACCCCCCCACCCCTTCTCCAGAGACACCCAGCCCCACCTCCCTCAGCCCCCGGAGAGAAGCTCCCCCTCACAGTACCCTCAGTACCGATTCTGGCAAACAACCCCAAGTAACGCCTGGCGGGATGAAGCCCCGGGGACCAAGGCCGAGGAGGGGGACAGGCCACAGGCGGGGCGGGCATCCCGCCCATTGCCCCAGCGCCTCCTCCAGCAGGAGAGCTGGCCCGGGCCCTGGCCCCGGTAGCCAGGAGGGCGCTGGCGCTGCCTCTCGCTTTAAGGCCGCCTTAGGGTGCTACCTCTGTGGCGGTCTGCGGCTTTGAAGGCGATCCTTGCGGTACAAGACCCTCCGCTTCTGCCTTCTCCGGCGGAGGGGGGAGGCAGAAAGTCGTACAAAATAAAGGGCTGCCAGCCCGGTGTCTGCCAGCGGCTCGGGACGCTCCCCTCGACGGCCGCCCTTCTGCCGGGCTCCGCTGCAAGCCAAAGGCCGGGCTGGGCCGGAGAAGGGGCAGAGACCACCTCAGTCCCTCCCGGAGCGCGGAGGCAAAGGCCGCTCCTCCCGGGGCTGCTGAGCCCCGCCGCGCCGGGGCTGGGCTGGGGAGCTCCCGTCAGGCCGGTCCCGCTCAGGATGCTCCGGTTTTGCTCCGGGAGCCCCGCTACCGGTGCCCCGCACCTCCCGCCCCAGCCCTGCCGTCCTCGTCGTGTCCTCCCCCATCTGCAGGGAGGCTGCAATAAGCAGAGCAGCTTTCCCAATTAGCAGGGCTCCGGCGAGGGGGTGCTGCTGCGGAAGAAGGGCAGGAGCAGGTGAGAATTAGAGGGAGCATCATTAGGAGCTGTTCTTTGTCTCTATTAAAGGCAATAATTAGCACCCTGACAGATGCAAAAGTCGGCAGTGGCCAGAAGCTGGTAAATCCTGCTCGTCTGCCTCCCCGACCGCGCTCTCCCGCCCCGAGGGCCCTTCCCCGTCGCTAACAGGTGGCCCCGGGAGCCCCGACGGGCGGCACCGCCCCGGCGGGCGGGGGTGCGCGGGGATCCGGCCCCTCCGCCGGGGCATTTCGGCCCCTCTGCCGGTCCCCGCGGTGGCACAAGCAGCGAGGGCAGCCTGGCCCCCTCCGGACCCCCCCGCCCGCCCGCTGCCAGCCGGCCTGGGGCTGCGCATCCCCCCCTCCACCCCGGGGCTGGTGCCAGCCCCTCGGCCGGGCCGTGCCGAGGCGAGCCGGGCCGCCAGCTGTGCTCCCGCGGCCCCCCCTCCTCCTGGGCTACCTGCAAATGAAATTAGCCGCCCTGCCGGGCCCCCGGCACCCTCCCGCCTGCCTTCTTCCCCATATGCTCCCCTGGACGAACCGGTGCCCCGCAGGGCTCCCCTGATTGCATTGCCCGCAGCCGAAGCCGCGGCTCCGGCCAGATAGGGTTACGGGGAGGGGGGGGAGCCCATATGCTCAGCGCACACCGGCGGGGCTGCCGGGGGTCACCTGCGGCTCCAGGAGGGCTGGGGACCTGCATTGCTCCCGCAGGCAGCCCCCAGGCCCTCCTGCAGCCCCCCCCATCAGCTGGAGTGGGCACCCTAATTCTCAGCTCCCCGCCCCGCTGACCCCTGTTCTCCGAATTTAACCTTGTTTTCCACGCAAGCCGGGCAGACCTCTCCCTTCACGCCCCTCCTGCTTTTTTAGGCTGTCTCAGGTCTATCGCGACTTGTCCCGACAGGAGGAGAGAGCCCCCACCCACATAACCCAGCCCAGGCGGCTCCCTCCGCTGGCCCCACTCACACCCTCACCCCTTCCCTTTTCTCTTCCCCAACCTCCTCCCCACTTTCCCCTTCTCTTTCCCTCCTTCCCCACTTTCCCTTTCTCCCTTCCCTTTCCCCCTTCCCCTTCCCCTCCTCACCGACCCTCCCAGGCACAGCACAGAAAGCGGAGACCCGGGCAGCCAGAGGTCGGCAGCACGTTTTAGGCAGAAACCGCAGCGCTTCAGGGAAGCCCAGGGGAAGGGAAAGGTTGCCCATGTCAGGGCACCCAGGCAGTTCCTCCACATTTACCCCTCCGATGTCCTTGTCTCATTTCAACAGGGGATTTCTTCAGCTTCTGCCTGGCAAACTTTGAGCCAAGTAGCCCAAAATCTGCTGCGAAACCCTGACTGAGGCATGCTGCTCCCTCCAGGCCAACGGCTCCTGCGAAGCACGTGTGCCTTTTCCGCAGGGAGGTACCAAGGTACCAGCTCTGCTCACTGCCCATTTAGCCCTGTGGGATGGGATCTGTCAGAGCCCCCTGCGTGGGGCTGCAGGCTCCCTTCCTTTTCATTCGAATGCATGTTTGGAGTGAATATCCAAATCCCCCTCAACAAGTTTTCAAACATCAGTCTTTCACAGAAAGATGTGGTTCTTTTTTATCTACAAACTGCTCCCCAATAATACAAACTAGGGCCTGCCTGGAGCAGGAGCCGCTGGCAGGGTGAGGTACACAAGCACAGGTTACACGCATCTAGTTACATGTGTAAGTTGGAGATAGAAAATCCTAATTTTTTGCCCTCGAAAGCCTCATCATACTGATATTCTGGGGCCAAACTCCCCCTGGACTGCAATCTCCCCACGCCAGAGTCAGAGAGCTGGATGTGACACGTGGTACCTGGCGTATCGCTCCAGAGACAACAGCTAGGGCTGTGGCACAGCCCTGGGATGCTGCTTCCCTTGTTGGAAAACAGGGCTTGTTTTTACATTTCTATAGGTGAAGGACTGGTGTCCCATGTACCCTGACAGCCTGCAAACTGCCTGAGCCATCCCCCAGAGGATGGCCCACAGGACACCGGTGTGACAGGAGCCACACAGCCTCTGATGATGCCACCCGGCCAGCAGCTCTTACTTGGTGTTGCAAGATGGTGCTGGCAGCATAGCTCCCATTTGCCTCGGTCGGAGTGGTGTTTCCACCTCCGTGTGGGATGGGGACCTCTGTGCCCGTGACTCAATGTTACCCAGACTACTTCTGAATGCTCAGGCATTTTTGAATGTGCAGCTGAAGGCCAGATTTTCAGAAGAGTTACCAGCATCTCTGCAAATGCTCAGCACCCACAACCCAGCCCTGTGCTTCTGGAAACCTGGCTGCCCATGTAGGGGTTGAGATGGGAGGCAAAGTTTGCAAAAAGCGCACGCACACGCACACGCACGGACGCACATGCACACACGCACATGCGAGCGCGCGCGCACACGCACACACACAGAGCCTGAATAGCCCCGGGGGTGCTCAAACCTCTCAGGAGTTACAAACGGCCCAGGGTCGAGATCCTCCAAAAGCACGTCGCTTACCCCAAGCCTTTTACCCTAAAAGATGGATGTAAATGCAAAAGAGTGTTTCCCTTTTTCATTCATCCCCATTCTTGGGATTAGCTTTAGAAGTTTTGTTCTGCCATTTATCTTCACTTGTTGGAGATGTCTTGACAAACTCCTGAGAATTAATTTCCCATCAGCTTTTTGCCTCCTCTTCTTGAACTGGCAGGTCAGATCTCACCATATGCATTAGAAGAGGTTATCTGGATGGGCCACCCTGCTCCATTGTCCCTTCTTATGCCTGTCCCTGTCCCAGCAGGAAACCAGTGTCATGCACATGGAGAGTGCGCTGAGGGAATCGGACTCCTCTTCCGAGCAGCCCTCCACTCCCTGCCTGTCATCAATCATTGCATCCCACTGCCAAAACCAATACAATTGGATCAGGCCCAATACACGGGGTGTTTCCTGCGAGTCAGAAGTGTGCCTTTTAGTTTAATATATTCCCAATGTTGATCCTATTAGCAGGAAAAATCAATCAATCACTGTCAGCAAACATCACCAGCCTACAGATTGATCACAGTGTCAGGATTGTTGGAGGATTCTGCAGATGCAGAAGGCATTTGTTAAATGCTATTTTCAGAAAGACATATACATATATGTATAAGACGCACATTTACACACCTCTTTGTCTGCTTAAAAAAAGAAAAAAACACACAGTTCCTTTTTTTTGTTTGGTTTTTTTTTTCTTTTTTTTTTCAAAAGCAGTCACGGTGCTAGTCACTTTTATAAGAAAAATCCTTTTGAGTAGGAAATTAGCAGAGTTTCGGGAGGGGGGGAGCTTGTTTTGTTCCTCCTGAGGGAGTCAGGCAGTGTTTGGCTTGCTGTGCCTCAGGGAACAGAGTCCGGAGACGTATGTACTGCAGGGGTAGGAAAGCTAAACTCTTTCCAAAGAGCGAAGCTGAGGCAGCAAAAGCCGTCAGCCTGCGCTGAGGGAGAGATAACCCACCAAGGTGCAAATTCACCCGTCCCCCACCCATGCTCAGACTTCATTTGGGGCTGTGCTGAATAGTCCACCAAGTTTCTCTCTCCACGCCCTCTGCTCCTTTCCCCTAGCAGAAATAATTTGACTCTTTTATGCTGCTCGAGCGACATAGAAAGATTTCCTCCGTGACAGGCAGCATAGGGAGCTGAGCGTCACCGGGACTGCAGGAACCCGTTCCCCATCCCAAACCCATTCCCATCCCGAACCCAGGAAAGCCTGGCAATCCAAGAGCCAGGCAGAAGCCAGGGTTTTCCTTTGCCAGCTCCAGCTTCTCAGCGACAGTGGAAAGCAGGCGAGCTCCCGGCTCCCTGCGAGCGGCAGGGTGCACCCAGCACAAAAGGCACACAAAGAGGGGGGTGAGGGAGCCTTCCCTGGGGGTAGCGTCCCAGAAGGGATGGGGGAAATCTTTTTCCTAGTCAGAACGTCAGCCATGGTAGGCAAAAAACATTGGGGGGGGGGGTGTGGGGAAGAAATGAGCTGTGGTGAGGAAAAAAAAAAAAATTGAAGGGCTCTTGAAAGATGAGATGTCAGAGGGGAGGCTGCATATCTGTGGCCCCTTCCCCTGTGCTCACCCGTATACGTTTTTGAGACTGGTTTTCCCACGGGGGCTATGTCTCTGCCAGGCATGGCGCAGAGGTGCTGTGAGAAGGCATTTAACCCCTCGGGACTCTCCCTGTCTGCTCCTCACTTTCCAGGATGGCCAGTTCAAGCCACCTGAAGTCAAGCTTGCGTGAGCCTTAAGCAGGCATCCTCTGAAAGCCAGCCCCTGTCTAAGTGCCTGAAAATGGCTCAGGGAATCACCTGTCTCCTATAAAATACTCCGGGTACACTACAGGGCAACGTGGTCCACGTTAAGCAGGTCTGTGCCCCGGAGGGACAGCCCTGTGTGACCTGGGGACCATACAGCGGGCTGCTCCAACCCACGGCTTGGCAGCACAGCCTGGCAGCACCAGGCCCCCGGCTTGCTCACCTTTTTCAGGGAAGGTTTAACCAGAGCCGGGTTCAAGAAGGGAAGAAGCCTCCCAGGGACTGGGTCTTTTTTCCTGGCTCTTGGTTATGCTGAAGGCAGAGATGGAAGTGATGGGCTTTCCCCAAGCATGTCTGTCACACGTCACCGGTGTGCCGGGAATGGCTTAGTGCTGCCTAACCAAGGCCTGGGGGACGTCTGCGGGAATCGCCCCAAATTGCACAGCCCTCCCCACCTGCAGACTTTGCCCATGCAAGTGTTGCGCAATTTAATTATTCCCACGTAGAAAAAGTGCCAAAATGCCTTAATGAGAATGGAGCTCTCTGGCGGGAAAAGGAATGGGCTGCAATGCCCCAGGCAGCTTTTACACTGCTTGAAGTGGTTTATAGCAATAGCGGGGGAAGGAAGGAAGCATCACCCATCTGGGATGCTCACGGGAGAAGCTGTACCCAGACCAGGACTTACCCCTGGGTGCTACTCGAACACCATCCTGTCATACAGACCTTGGCATCCAGCATCCCCAAGCCAGAAGTGAGAGAGAGCCCCTGAAGCCATCCAGCTTCAGGGTGACTGTCTCTTGCTTGCAAACATGCAAAAAGCTAGTGAAGAAGAGCAGAGACGGGAGAAAGGGAGACACAAATCCACGGCATACGCGTCCTGCAGAAGGGAAAAGCCCCTCCTGAGGTGGGGCTCTGAAGAGTGGGATTTGCTTGAGACAACACAATAAACACACGATTAACATTTCATTTCTTCTTTCAGGTCTATTGGGGAAAAATAGTCAGCAGCTTCATTAACAAAGCTGTCCCTAATCCTAACCATACAAATCCATCCTTCTGAAAAAACAAAAATGATATTAGCAGAAATCCACCCGGTCTTACCAAGTCTGTTAGTAAATGAACTTTTAATGTATTGAAAACATATTCATTATAATGTATAAAGAGGCAATTTTCATTTTGTTTGTGTTCTTAAGAGTGTGACAGCGTCTTGTTTGCGACTGCCCCTGGGTATAAGCTATCATTGTGTAACTTAATTAGATATTCTACATGCTAGTGTGAGGGACATATGTCTATTCACTGTAACAAACATCAAGAGTCTGCCACATGCTTTCATGTTTCTGCTACGTTGAAATAAAGGCAGAGCAAGTGCAAGCTCTCCCAAGGACCTGTGGCCCCAAACAGCTTGAACACAACCCGCCAGCATTCACCGATTGGTTACAGTTTATTAACAGCCCATAAACTTCTCATCTGCTCCTGGGCACTCGTTAGGGTTGTCACCTGCAACTGCCAACAGCAGCACCATCCCTTTGCAGACGTGAATCGGGGTTTCGCAGACGCTGCCTTCCCTCGCTTTCTCCTTCCCGGCTCCAGTGACACTTACTTTATATGGGGCGTGAGGTTGGTGGAAGGTGGCCCAAAATTAGAAAGAAACAGCTCGCTGGTGGAAGCTCGGGCGAGCAGTAGCTGCAGAGCGGCTGCTGCGCTGCCTCGTCCTTTCAGCTCACGAACCCGCAGTGAGACACCGATGTGCTCAGGTTTCCACATCCCAGCCCGAGGACCACTGGCGAGCTGGCATCGCCTGCCACGTGTGCTCGGCCCCCACCTCTTGCCTACATTTTCCCTCATCAGAAAAGCCAAAGCATAATTTTGGCAAAATTAAGGGATTGAAGATGAGAATGTCTGACAGTGAGTCGGACTGGTTAGTCCAGGATCTCTGATCGGAGGCAGTGATGGAGGTTTAAAGACAGGCTATAAGACAGAGCATGGAGATAATGGTATTTCCCCTATACTGTCTGAGCACCTGGACATTGCAGATACCATTAAATACTTCAGGAAAAATAGTTTTTGCCTTCATTGTGTAGTCCACATAGACAGGGCCACCGCCCCAAAACACCCAGGTGGCACATCCAATTTGGCTACAAGCCTGCAAAAATCCAGCCCTACGTTCGCTTTCAAGCATCTCAGCAGCTTAATTTTCTGTGGCACCGTATGTTGGGTGCTTCATCTGAAGGCAGATCGTGCCAAGCCCTTCCAACCATGCCTTCACATCAGACCAGAACAAGACCTTACCAACTGGGAGGTGGGTAGGGAGGGATATCAGCCCCTTGCATAGCGCCAGGTAACCGAGCACAGGTGCCTGGCTGGGGAAATTGGGTGGGATAACTGGGGGGAATTAATGACCTGCTTACCTGCAGCAGAGACTCACCCTCTGGATACAGCAGCTTAGAGCAGGTAGAAACAAATCCAAGGTGTGCATTTTTCTCGGCGATTTCTCAGTGCTGTTGCAGCGCAGCCCATTAGCCCAGCGTCTGGCTGCCCTTTGCTCGCACGGAGGGAGCGGGTCCCCCACGGCAGCCGGGCATCTCTGCCCACCCCATGGTCAGAGCCAAGCCATGCAAGAGCTGCTGTGGGCCAGCTAAGGGAGAGTTTCCAGCCTGGGTGCCGGCAGCAGCTTGCATTTTTGTCATCCCCATAGTGCTGGGCACTGAAAGAGGGAGAAAACCCTGCTAGCAGTGACTGTCTTGGAAATACCACGTTTGACAAACACTTTCCAAGGTGGATGTTGTTCAACCGAGTTCGTGGCAGGACTTCTGGTTTTATTATTAAAAGAATTCTTCTGTATTATTTTAAAGAGCAGAAAAGCTACAGCGCTGTGAATGCCTTTTGTGAAGCACAGATCTACACACACACACACACACACACACACACACACACGATCTTTCCAAAGCAGAGGGTGCAGCAACCCCAAAGACCAGAGGAGCTCTCTGAGGCCCCGGGTGTGGACCCATATTTCACAGAAACCGTGGACACTTCTGCACTGGGACAAACACCACTCTGGCGCCTGGAGGGCGGGTGGGTTTTGTCACCGGGACTTCACTTCTGGTGTCCCCCCTTTTGCCTCTGGTCAGTGGCGCGGCCAGAAGGACTAGGGCAAGGAATTACCTAGAGTCCTCAGCCCAGCCAAAACCTGTTCTCATCTTCCTCCAGCACGAATTTTTCAGCAGTGACTTTGAAGCTGGGGTGCTGCTCCAGGCTGTGGCAAAGGCAGGGTCCAGTCAACGTCCCGGCTTCAAGATTACTGTTGAAAATTAGCCCTTACTCTCCTCTGCTCTCTGGGCACGGTCGTGGGCCACGTGAGGTGAAGAAGACACTGTGGATCAGGTAGCTCTGGGAAGCTGAGCACGCAAGGAGCCAAGTGAAGGCTTCGATGCTGATAATTTTAATGCCATTTTAGTACTTTTAAATTAGGAGTAGCTGAAGAGACTAGATTAGAAACAGCGCAAGCAAATAGCTGCTCTTGGGTGCCGCATGTGTGCAAAGGCAGCGGAGGAAAAGTTAGAGGCTTTTTATTTGTATTTTTTGTTCCCTGCTCACATGCGCACACACGCGCATCCAGAATGCCTAATACTCCAGACACCTCTATCGAGAGGCCAAAACATGCTTCTTCCAGGTTTGCTCTTTAAGGAAACAAAACTGTTCTGTTTATCCCCACAAAGGCTCGTGCAAAGAGGGCCAGACTGCGAGCTAATCCTCACCGCCTCCCGGCCCGGGACTGTCCGGCCCGCCCTTGGCTGAACATCCCCCCCAGAGCAACAGGGAGGGAATTCATCTTTATGGGAACAGTCTCAGCCTGACATGAGCAGGGCTGCTAATTACGGGCCCCACGCTGCTCTGTATGCAGGAGGAGGTTTCGGCGGTGCGCCCTGCCATGCTGTCCCGGCTATTGTTCGCCGTGCACGTCAACCATCTGGAAAAAGCGAGCTGCGAGAGCACCCCGCTCGCTTCAGCAAGCTCCCGCGCACTTCCTGCGAGAGGGGATCCGCCGGCAGCCAAGGAGAAGGCCGCGGCCACGCTGCCGCTCCCGCACGCGAGGACGAGGACGGCTCTTTCACACCGTGCCACCAAGGAGCCTCTCCGGCAGCCGTGTCTGCCCCGGGTGACTCTCGCCCTGGCATTAGCACAGAACATCTGTCGCGGCCGAGCCCCGGTGCCGTACAGTGGAGGGCTCGGCGCTGTCCCGTGATGCCGTCAGCACACACGTGTGGCTCTCTGCAGCTCTCACGCCGCCGTGCAGGCACAGCCAGTGCACAGGGAGAGCCCGAAGCGGGCGCTGCGCTTCCCGCCGATGCCACCGCATGGTCTGTGCTGTGCCAGGGGTGCGCACGTCTCCTCTCCCTGCACCTATACCCACTCGCTACACACCCCACCCAAGGCATAAAGTGATTTTAAAAATTCAGAGTAATTTTTATCTCATTTTTTGAGATGATTATTTGAAGATATTTGTGAGTGAGATCTGTTTTGCATAGCTTTACTTGCAAAGAAATAAGTCAGGCGTGCTGGTTGTACTGATGCCTCCGCTTGCTTTCTTCAAAGGCTTTTTTGGCAGTATGTGTTTGGTGAAGGCAGGTTTGTCCAGGTCAGGACGGACAAGCGACTTTTCCATCACACCAGCATCTCTCGTATACAAACGTACCCTGGCTTCTCTGTGAGGCCACTGCACCTCTGCGAGCATAAACAAGTCGGCTAATGGAAAGAGAGGGAGGGAAATTATAAAGAAGAAACTACTACAGTGTCATTTGCAGCAACATGAGGCTGGTCGTTCCCACTATTTGGTGTGTTTACTTTTCCTGCTCTATCAAATCTTCCTCGCCAAAAAGGCACAGGAATCATTTTATTGACTGCTTTCCGAGGCAAAGGCTGTGGTGCCTGCGTTTCTTCTCCCTGTTATTTCTCCAGAGGGATTCTCAACGGGGCTTCACTTCCCCACACCACCGAATGACCACGTATGAGACAGATGTATAAGGGAATCTGGGCGTCATTCCACTCAGCATGCAAAACCTAAGCAACTTAGACAGCTAAATCCTATTTAACAAAGTGCCTCAAGGACCTAAGGCTCTTCATTATGCTGACTTGCAGGCACTGTCTCTACCGGGAAGCTCACACAAAATCCGTCAGAGCTGCAACGTGCAGCACCGTAGTTACCGCACACCCATCTGCCACGTGAATTCCTTACGCCGCACCGACTTCCCATTGTAGACAAGCCTTTAGGTCCCACACGCCTGTCTTGCCCTCCGCTGTGCCGCCTAAGCCACTTACACCCCTGACCCCTGGTGAAGCGATGCCTGTGCAGCGCCGCAGATCTGGGCCCAAAGCCGCCTGTTCAAGCATCGCCCTCCGGCATGCGTTCCCCTCTGCGAATCCGGAAAGAAAAAACCCAGTTAAGACCTACCGCTGAAAAGATTGTTTTGCCTGAAGTAACAGGAATCCCAGCATGGCCAGCAGTGCAGGACAGGTTAGGACCCCAAGCCATGCAGCACAGAAAGTGGGGTTTCAGCTCCCCCCTTCCCCAGGCATTCAGTCCACACCAGGCTGGAGCTGGGGTGGTGGTGGTCGGTCCTTGTGCTCACCGGCAGTGAAGGTCCGGCTCATGGCTTCTCCCAAGTTTAAGCAAAACTGAACTTTGCTGAGGCAAGAAAAAGGCACAGCTCTGTCCAAGGAGGAGAGCAGGAGTGGGGAGTGGGGCTGGGAGCTGGAGCAGCAGTGGGAAAATGGGATGCAGCGAGAGGACTCACAGCATTGTCCCACAGAGCCAGGGGGTGGTTAAATTGTATTTTTCAAACTTGCTGCCAAAAACAGACAAACAAAACAGATGTTTTTATCCTAATTTAGGAGTAGTCAGGCACTTACTCCTTACCATGTGCAACTTGTGTTTCAGTTTAGCAGGTTCTTCTGCGCTTTGCTGAATGCATAGGGCAGGCTGGGATTTTCAAAGGTGCCTAAGGGAGCCAAACAGCCAGTCTCCGTTTAATTGCAGTGGGATCTGAGTGTCTAATCCTCTTCAGGTTACACCAAAAATCCCGTCTCTAGTACCTATGCATGCACTGGCCTTGTGCACCAGCTATCAGGCTACGCAAAGATGAAAAGTCGACCTCTTAGATGTGCATCCTCTGGTCTCAGGACTGGATCCCAGCCCCCCCCCCCCCATTCCCTTTTGGCATCTGGGATCGCCCCGTTTCCTTTCTCTGTGGACAGGGGGGGTTTGCTTCCTACGTACAGCAAGCAGACATGGAAATCGCCCGCGCTGCAAGGAAGTTGTGCCAGCAGAAAGCGGACCAGGTGAAGGGGGGAACAGTACCCCTCTGTGCTCTCCATAAAGGGGGAGAGCGGCTTTGTCTCCTGGTGCCTCCTGTTTTCGCAGGTGCTCTAGGAACTTGGCTGCAGGACGCCGGCCCGCCACATCTATTACCTTTTGGATGCCTATAATTAATCATTCATCCCTTTCTGGGCAGGGAGAATGGGAGTTTCGCCCGGCACGGCCCCGGCCCTGGCTGCCTCCCCGCCAGCCCATTTGGCCGGTTTGTTCCCTTTCAGCCCCGCTCTTCCTGCCGCTTTCTGCCCCCTCAATGGGGAAGGAGCGAAACCGGATGGCTGGCTTCAGCGCGGGGAAATGACTTCAGAGCCACCTTTGTTTCTCCCCTCGTTTCTTTGCCCGCACTTGGCCGTGTGTCGCTATGAAAGGGCTCGTTTGAAGCCGTCTGGGACATCCAATAAGCGGCGCGGCTTCGGCCAGAAAGGCTCGCATCTTTTTGGGCCGAGGGAGAGGCTGAGCCAAGCTGCCAACTTTCTGCAGCACAACTGACCATGACATCGGGCATTGTGTTTGACATTAGCCACAGGCTTCCAAGCAAATTGTCCTTTTGGATTGTATCGGTGTAAGCCCTCTATAGTGTTTGGCTTTGGCTGCTGACTCCAGAAAGCCTCCAAGAATACTTCTTGCTCTCGTGAGGAAAGCCAAGGCTTTGAAATGGATTTTATACACTAGCGCATGTGATTTCACAGCTCGCTGGCGCAACTTTATTTCATGAAAGACTAGATATTATTTTGCACACATCTTCTGTCATGTAATGTCATTAAAGTGAGCATTTGATCACTTATTTCAAGCTGTTTGACAAAGAAAAAAAAAAACTTCTAACATCTTTTTCTTCAGTTATTTTCAGTGAGTTAAAACTGTGAGTAACTACACATTTTGCATTAAGGTGTTCTGTGCTAACAGAGTATAGCAAACTGTTAGAGGGTGATATATTTGTACTTCTATTATTCTTTTTTTACTATTCTTTTTTAGTATTTTTTACTAAAACATCCCAAGAAGCTACTGATGTCTGCAGCAAAACACAAATATTCACGCAACAGAATTATTTGCAACTGGGATTTGAGTTTGCTTTTTGAGTGGCTGCATTTTAACAGAACCAATAACTGTGTTTGAATTAGAAATGCCTTTCAATCCATCCTTTTCACAGTTACTGTGCTCAGCTGCCTGCATTTTGAAAATGGAGTATTAATATGAAAACAAGAGAAAAAACAAGAATCTGCCACAGCTACCACATATATCACGCTCTTTACTAATCCCACAGGGTGTGTAAGCTCAGGTACCCGCCTGTCCTGGTGATGTGCTGAATTCCCCTCTCTTCCCCAATATAGCATAAAAGAAAGGCTTGAACTTATGCATTACATTCAGAGTGTGCGTGCAATACCCACAGAGGTGCGGGTGCCGCAGCCCCTGCGGTGGGCCCGGCATGGTGAGAGGGGACCCAAAGCCACTTCAGTGGCCTGTATGCACGGAGCGGCTCCCCCAAAGGCAGCGGGACCCCTCGGCAGGTCTCCTTGGTGGCAGGACCCACCAGGGAGGGAGCAGGGCAGCCAGGCTGTATCACAGCTTTATGAGCATCCAGAAAATGCCAGGCAAGAGCTGACTTATAAATAGGAGGCAGCCGGTATCGCTTCCTCCCCTGGGTGTTGTTCTCCCCTCTCCCTGCAACACTAATTTGCCTGTTTCTTTCCTATTTTTTCTCGTTCTGCCTTCTGTCTAGTAGGGTGGCCAATTCGGTCACCCACCACAAACGCCTTTTTTTGCTGTAATCAAGAAGGTGACTTGAACACAATGAGTAAGGCCAGCCCTGGCCCAGGTTTGCCAAGTCTGTGCCGACAGAAGAGGCTGTGTGCCATGCCTATAAGCGTGCCAGGAGCTAGCCTGCAAGCGTGAGAGTCTGAGAGGAGACCCCTGCTTTCTTTTTGAGGGTTTTTCTTTCTTTCATTCATTCTTTCTTTTCCTCTTGGGGATCTGGGAAATGCAAAGAAGGGGGAGGGATGGTAGCGACCAGGATTGAACTCTTGCAACAATAACTCAAACCTGTTGGATTTTAATGCACTTTTTTTCAGGGATGAAAAATACCCTTCTAGGAGAGAAAAAAAAAACAAAAAAACAAAACCCTGGGATGGAGCAGAAGTCTAAGCAGTAATTTTTCAGCTTTGAGCCTGCTGCGTTATATGGAGCAGCATGTGTGCTCCTGTAACCCCCTTGGAGAAGGCAAAATCGTGTGTGCACGCCCCAGCGCTCCTCTCCCACAGCAGGAGACCCCACTCCCCGCCTGGGACCCTCAGGGTGCTGCCGCCAGAGAAGTGGTTGTGAACAGGGCGTGAAACAGAAGAGGATGAGGAAAGCCCTCGAAGCTTAGTCCTCACCCCCTCTCTGGCTTCGCTTGGTACAAGGAGAAAAAGGATCCCATTTCACCACGGGTCCTGGTAGTGCTTCCGCCGGCCAGGGACTCCCAAAGGGAAGGGTTGGTTGCCTACAAGGTCCTCACCCACCCCAATGCCCTTCTTCTCCTGTCAAAGGGAAGGTTGCCCACGTGATGGAGAGTTTGTTCAGAAAAAGAGCATCCTTGGGACCTTCAGCCCCAGCAGCTTCTCGGAGAGGTTCTCCTCGCGTTTTCTACCGTCTGCAGGACGCTTATTGGCATTAGCGGGAGCGACGCTTCTGCTCGCGGGTCTGGCCCCTGCCGCTGGCCGTGGACCACCACCACCGGGCAAAAAGGCGGGAAGTGCTGCTGAGGGAGGAGCCTCCAATTTACCGCTCCTCAGAGCACGAGGGATCTTCGGCAGCGGGGAAGGGAGGCTGAAGGCTGCCCCGGACAGCCCCTCACCCGCCTGGTTTTTGGGACGCCTTAGCAGCTCTTTTCTCAGCCCCACCAGCAAGGCATTTGCTTCTCGGAAGGATTTTGTACGTTTGTCCCGATTGCTGGACACGAGATGATCCCCCATTTATTTAAACACATAGAAGAGTCCTTCAAAACCCACCCGTGTGCATTTCTCACTCACAGACCCTGCCTATAACAGGTCCGGGCCTCGTTTCGCTTGGGCACCGCGCTTGAGAGCACCCACGGCCTCTCGCTGCCAGTACACACGGACCCTCGGCCCGGCTTTGCGCCCTCCCTTCCCCAGCCCGCACCACCGGCCGCCGGGGAGGGCAGGGGCCGGCCGCGGCCCGCCGGGCCTGGAAGGCAACGGCGGGGAGGGCGGCGGGAGGCGCCCGGCAGGCGGCACCCGCCGCGCGTCGCAGCCAATGGGCGCCCGCTCCCCGCCGCGCCCGCCCTCCCATTGGCCAAGGGGACGCGCCGGGTTTAAAGGGCCCGCAGCCCGGGCTGGCGGCTCCGTCCCCCGCGCCCCGGAGCGGCGTGGGCCGAGGGCAGCGAGCGGGGCTGCGGGAAGGGCGGCCCTCGGGGTGCCGCCGGGCACGGGGGGCCTCCCCGGTGCTCCGTGCCTGCCTCGCCTTTCGCCGCGGGGTTGTAACGCCCCAGCGCTTCGCCCGTGCGAACCCATCAACGGCAGTCGCAGGGTCACAGGAGGAAAAACCACCCCACCCTTCTTCATACATCCCATCCTTCCATCAGTGAGCGGCTCGGCAGTCTCAACTCTGTAATATTTAATAACTATATAATAAATATCAATAATATTTAACTGCTTAAGGTGCAAAGCCTTATTTTTGTCAGCTCGCGGGCATCCCATAAGCAGCTTTCGTGCTTGGCAGACAAAGCGTGGGGGCAACGTGGCCGTGACCTGCCAGAGGAAGGTGGCAGGGAGAGCGGGGTGGCGTTCTGCATCTGAATCCACGAGGTGCAATAAAGATAGTCCCGGAGAGAAAGGGCGCATCCTCCAAGAACAGCTTGGAGACCAAATAAATCAGCGTGCCGTTCCTGCTGCTGGCACGGCCAGCGTTCAGGAAAAAGAAACGGTGACTTTGTCCGACGCAGTGAATTAAACTTCAAGGCTAGTCCAGATGGTTATTGTACAACTTGGGTGGTGGCAGGATCTGAGATGCAGGTTCGGCAGCTTGAACAGCTTCAGGGAGAAGCTTGCCAAGCATTCACCGCCTGCCTGGGCACGCTTGCCGGCACCATTGATATGGGCAGGACATCGCCAGGCACTCGGAAAGCTCCAGGCGCTTTCAGAGTTGTGCACACACTACGGTACTTCTAGGAATAAAAAGTCTCTGGAGTTGATCTGGAGGCTTTTGCTGCAATAGGAGTAAAAGACTCCAGGAACACAGCCTCTGAACATAAAATGAAAGGCAGTTCTTCAAAGCCCAACTCACTAGAAGCCTCTTTCTTGCCATCGTGCTCCTCCTCAGGTCATCTCGCAGCTGTTTCTCCATCGACAGGAGCTATTTGTTACAGTTCTCACTTCTCTGCTTTTGCAATGGAATTACCAATGCTGTTTATTATGAAAACGTTGCAAACATTTATTAATAAGAATAGCAGCAAGATTAAATTGTTGCAAACTTTGTATGCAGGGATTTCAGAGTCTTTTTAAAGTTGGTATATTTTTTTCCTGTATTCCTACAAATAAGGTAGTGGGTAACAAGAAGCACTTAAAGGAGACATCTGTAAATGGCTTGGGCCAGGAATTGCCATCAGCCCCCCATTTCATGCTAAGAACAAATCCAAAGCAGCTGCTGGGCAGCCTGGGAGAAGTTCAAACCCAAAATTAGTCTTTAAACACAGGGGGGATAAATATGATTCATTTTTAATTTATTTGGGACTGCTATTGCTACCAATTCTGCTGCTGGGTACATGCTTCGTTGTAAGCTCTTTTAGTTCGGTCAGCACATGGAACAACTTTTTATTGATATTTTCGACAGAAGCCTCTACATCGGTTTTCTGTGGGTGTCTCCCAAATCACCAGCATCCACATTGCTTTCTGTTGACATTTAACCTGAGTCGGTTCTAACGCAAAATGAAAAAACAACTCAAAACTTAAGCCAGCCTTCCCAAGGCTAGCTCTGACGCCCTGTCTGATCCAGAGGGATGTAAATAAGCCTAATGCTGTGGCACAGTTCAGAGAAAGTGGCAATGAAGTTCTATAATTACCTGGACGGATGGTTAACTTCGTCTTAACATTATTGATTTATTAAACAGTATTCAACATTTGGGGGCTGTGGGAGTTCTGAAGGCTTCGTTGCAATACAAATCGCTTCTTAGACAAAACTAGCAGGTTTCTTTCCTGTTCCTTTAATTAGACATTAATCTCACTCCCTACCAGTTTTCCTTAGAGTGGCCCTTGGAAACCACCAGGACAAAATCCTTTACTCTTGCTGAGTCAGATTCCTGCTTTAAGAGCAGAGTCTCCAGCCGCCATGCAGCCAGTTCCTTGCCTATGGCAAGATTACAGTGTGCAGCAGGACAAGATCGGTTTATAAAGTAAATAAAGTGACTTTTGTTGAAGCCAGTGTGAGGCAACCTAGCAATGTAAATTAATTAATTACAATGCCTTACAGCAGTCACGTAACTACTCGCAAAAGAGGCGGCTGAAACAGGATAAAAATAAAAGGCATCTGCAATGTTTTAGAGATGCTGATTTGGAGGGGACTATTGAAAATCACTGGGAAGGTTCACTCTGAATAAATCCTTCAACCCTGGAGCGTATGTGTGCTCCTGGTTTTGGAAATAGAGTATGTAGCTGGCTCTAAACTGCAGGAATCGTAGGAGATTCAGGGAGATGACAGCAGAAATACAAGCCACAACTTTTGGAGCTGCATCTACATTTTTAAAAAAAGACTCTCTTCTGTTCATGCTGGATGTAGACAAAAATTTATGGCCCTCTGGGTCACACTGGCTTTGTCCTTTCTAGAAGTGGCTAATAAATCACAATGATTTCGCTCTGATCAATTGACACCGGTCTCACTGTAGCCACCCTGAACAAACAACAAAACGGGAAGAAAAATGTACGTGAAACAAATAAAGTGATGCTGAACCGAAAGCCTATATGTAACGAGAAAAGAAGGAAAGAAATTAAAAGATGAGGCTCAGATTATCTTCTGCTCCTCAAGATTTTTAGACTTACGGAAGGAGATCACAAAACACTTATTTTGAGCTACGTGATTTTTTTGTGCTAGCATTTATTGGGATTTTTTTACAGCGCTTCCATTAGGAACTGATTATAGAGAGATCACAAGTTAGTGTGAGCAGCTTTTTCACCTTAGATAATGCTCAAAGCCTGACAGATTTGTGCAATAGCTTCTGACTTCTGGTTGTCTGGGACTCAGAGTGGTGTTTTTCAAGTGACTTGGATGTCAATATGATAAAAATAACCTTCTCTTTTCTTTCAGTGGTTTTACAGTAAATTCCAAAACATTGTCCTATTGGGGCAGTTTCTGCAGAAAACATGGGGCCTCCTGGTGGAACATCTCCTGCACGTACCTCCTCCTTTATGTTGGCCCTGGCGCAGCCAACCATAAAAGCTTGCACTTGGCACAGAGAAAGAGAAGGTCTGAGGCAAACCTAAGCACAGCAGAGAACTGATTGCGCGGTTTCGGCTGGGACTCTGAGAGAGCTCTGCTGCCTACACGGAAAAGGTACCTGCACAGAGGAATCATCCCTAACTCATGACAAGCGGGGCCATCGCTTGCAGACTTTGTGCTGAAGCAGAAAACAATCTTTCTGACATCCTGAGCTTGGGCTATTGTGAAAATATAGGGCAAGACCTTGTGCTCGGCACAGTAGATGCAGAGAAGCCAGTTCAGAGCACAGAGGACAGGCTAAATGGATTTGCAGAAGATGTGCTGCAGCCTTCAGTATCAGTCACCATCAGCAAATGGCTTCCCAATCTGCTCTATCACACACTCTTCTTGCGGACCAGCCCCAAGTATTGAAGGCTGGATCTGGCATCTGCTGGATCAGGAAAATATCTTGTTGCTAGGCCATCGTAAAAAGCCTGCCTTGCATGTAGGTTAGGAAAGGTATGTGTGAGGAGACCAGGGAGGCTCCCCAACTCCCGCTGTGAACGCACACAGGGGAATTTCACTGGAGCAGCAAAATGTTCTGTTTGGTTTTGTCTACCCGTCACTATAACCTTCGCTTTGCTCACATTCAGCGATAGCGTTTTCCCTTCACCCATGAAGGAGCTCACTGAGGTTTGGGGATGTCTCAGCTGTGGCAAGGTGACCATATACGGTGTAGAAGAGGCAGGGCTGCGTGCCGCCTGACTGTGGTTGCTACTTGACTCTGTTGTGACTGACAAAGCCACATTCATTGCTTGTGGGTGCTTCTATATGGCCAGAGAGAAAATTAATCCTTATGGGACAGGGAACTGGATTTGTTTAGCATGGAGAAGAAAAGCCTGAGAAGAAACTAATAGCAGCCTCCTGCTGCTTAGCTGGAGGCTACAGAAAAGATGGAGCCAGACTCATCTCGGAGGCATGCAGCAAGAGGGCAAGAGGCAGTGGACCAAAATCAGCAAAAATCTGAGCACCCTGATATAACTTCAAAGTTAGCCCTGCTTAGAGCAAGAGGTCGGACCACAGACCTCCTGAGGTCCCTTCCCACCTCAATTTTTTTCTGATTCTGCGACTAAAAATGACAATCTGCAGCCACGTCCTCTAAATGCATGTTGGTTAGCAGTTAACTTCTACTGTCATGCATCATGGATTTCAGCCTTTCCATACCTGTGAGCTTTAAAAAAATAAAGTTATTGCTACTGAATTTCAGATTTTCTCACTCTCTGCATGGCCCAAACCAGTACTTCAAAAACTTTGTATGACAACTTAAGAAGATCTATTTTAATACAGTCAACGCAATGAAAACTAATCAGAGCGAAGGAATGCCGTATACCACTGCAACACTTTGAAATATGAATAACTTGTGACAGTCACTCATCTAATAACATGTAGTTGCACTCCCTGCTCAGCAGCTATGGAAGGTATTATAGCATCGCTAGTGGGGGAAATAAGTAAGACCCTCTTTATATGTGGTTTTCACGATATCAGTCTATTTCTTCCGTGATGGAAAAGCCTAGGGATCTCTTTAAATGCAGGCTTTTCGTAAAGGAAAGGAAACCCAAACTGCTGGTATTTGTTCCTGCGGAGTTGGAGTGTCTCTTTCAATTGGTCTCCCTGCAGGAATCTGCACCGAGTTTTTTTTACATTTCTGGCAAAATAATGCCAGTCTGAGGTTCCTTGGGCATAATTCAGTGATTATGAATTAGGGCCATCTTCTGGGAAGACAAAAAAAAAAAAAGAAAACAGAAACACCCCAAAAAAACAGCTCTCTGAATTGAATATACTTGGAAAAAAATTCTGCATGGGCTTCCAGATTCAAGCAAACTAAAGACACCTTCCACATACTTGGTCTTTTTTCCAAAGAAATTTCCCCACTGACATATGTAAGACCAATGAAACAACACCACGGTAATAATACAATTGATCCTGCTGCAGTAATGAAATTGTAAGTAGAAAGACAGCAGGCAGAAGACCTCAGACTTTCACTTGAAACAAAATATTCAGCCTTATTTAGCCTGTTTTTTTTTTTTATGTCAGGTTTTTGAGTGGAAAAGTAGCCCCACTTGTCAATCAGCTAACTTGCAGCGCTAATAGATTCTGGTGTTTAGGGGGTCAGCGCAGAATTTAATTTAACAACTTACAATACGCCCACATGCCCAGAAAATGTGGACAGCTTGATAGGGTTCACTGAGCCAAAGAAGTAAGACCAAAACAGTGCATTAATGTATAGGGGAAGAATAGTTGCAATCAGTTCCCTTGTGAATTGGACAGAGAACTTGGAGATGAAGCAATTATCAGCCATCGGGGATTAATAGTAAAGTGTGAATGCCAAGCTGTATATGTTAGGGGCAGAATATGTTGCCTATAGAAAACAACAAAGAGCGTTTCTTACTATTAAGTGAGATTAAACGTAATGGCCTGATTTAATCACAAAGGCAGAATTAAATTCAGATGGCAACTTCAAAGTGGACACATGCACAGAGCCTACTGCATACATTTACATATAGCTGGCATAGCTTGGCTTGCATCACAATGGGAGAAAGTTTCTTTGGCCACTTAAACAATTTTCTATTCTTGGCTTTTTGTTAACATTCACTGTATTTAGCCCTAAATTGCTTTTAGTTAATAAGACGGAGCTAAGAGTTATATTTATTCATGGAAGCTGTACTTTTTAATTCTTTCAAGTAAAAAAAAAATCCACAAAAAAACAACAAAACAAAACAAAAAAACCCACGGCAAAGGGTCAGCAAGAACAGAAAGGCTGTAATCAGATCGCAACAAAAAGCTGCTGTCCCGACCTACCCGTTCTCTCCTGCCCAGGGAGGTGTCGCACGCTGCAGGTCCGAACGTGACACCTGACGGTACGTGTGCTTCCCTTCTTCCCTCCTCCCAGGGCTCCCACGCCAGCATCGCACTGTCCAGGCACAGTTTCTTTAGCAAAGCCATCAGCAGAGGCACCAAGGAGGACATGTGGGGCCACCGTTACCCAGCCCCAGGTTTCCTTCTTCACCCAGAAATGAACCACTGAACGCCACGCAGCAGGGGCCCGATGCTGCCAGTGCTCAACCTGCTCGGCTTGTTGAATTACAAAGCTTCTGTTGGACCTGACTCACCATCCAAAGCTGCCTGCGGGCACCTCTGCCATCGAGCCAGCTGAAAGCCGTAGGACCTGCTGGACCCGGCACACCAGAGGAACAGCCCTGCCTGCCGAGGGTTGACGTCAATTTGGCTGGGCTGGAGATCAAGAGAGAGCAAATGCAATGCTTGAGGCTTGGATGAGACTTTCCATGTTGAAACCACTCTCATTTTGCACAGCTTGCTTTCCCTGATGTTCATCTCTGGTGCACGTCAGGCACCCTCAGCCTGGATGCATTACCACTCTTCCACTGAAAAGTCAGTTGCCTAAATTTAGTGTGGAGGGTTACTGCAGTAGGGCCAAAGTACTATAATTTCCCATTCCAGCTTATTTCACAGTTGCTGTGTGGAAAGCACGCTCAGCCTTTGGTCTGAACCTGAAACGTGGGTATAAGCCTTCCTACACATAGAAAGCTATCCCAGGAGCGGCTGGCAGAGCAGCAGTGTTGTAACACTGCATGGCATGTGGTACAAACAGGTATTGAACGTGGGCATAAGCGACTGGAATAGCAACAGCTCTTTGGAGTTGAATCACATTGGCATAGAGCACTAACAGTACCCTCAGTAGAAAGAAGTCAGAGAAACTAGGAGGACTCAATTAGGAGCCATTGAGTCATGCTCAGCAAAACTGAGATCAATGAGATAACTCCCAAATCTAAAACATAGGTGCTCCATGCCGACCCAATGCAGCTCACAGGGAGAGAAGGAGCGGCTTGGCAGGAGCACTCATGCAGGCTCCAGCCAATCTCACGTGGGACGAATCTTCAGGAAGACACTTAGAAACTTCAAAGGTCCCCTCAGGCAAGTTGTTCCCTCAGCACAAGGCGTCCAAGGAGATCCTCACAGCACAGAGCCCAGAGTCCAGCTCCATCCCAAAAATGCTTAGAGAGACCACCATGCTGTGCTCTCTTGCTACCCAGGCTTGGAGGCTCCCTTCCCTGGGGACATGAATTGAGAAAATAATGGAGAAAATCTCTTCCATCAGTACACAGAAACATCAGTGACATTGGTGGCCAAGGACCCGATAACTGTGGCCATGATCAACCCCGTCATGGTGACTCCTCTTGTCTTCCAAAGCCTCATGTACTTCTGTCCCCTTGGGGACCCTGCCCGAGCCCTGCTCTGCATCCTTGGCTGCATCCCTGGGCTCAGGCCACCCAGACCCCAGCTCCTCAGTGCTCCCACCTGCAGAGCCCCTGGATAAAGTCCAGGGGAGCTGATGAGCCAGAGCTGGCAAAGCAGCTGGCAAAAACCTTCATAGTCCAGCACTCCAAAGAATGGCTGTAAAAGGAAAGGGGACAAACTGGACCAGGAGGGAGAAGGTATTTCAGAAACACCCATTTTTTTCCCAGCCAGCTGTGGGCAGTGGTGCACTGCTGGCACAACAGCATCAAGAAAATGCCTGTCTCCCATGCCAGGCAGGCAGAGGAGACCCCTCCCATGCTGCATGGCCCCTCTCCAGGGGTTACAGCACCCTCCTGGTGCAGGATGGCTGGGGAAAACCTTTACCACCAGGCTCCTCGAGATGCCGTGCTTCACTCAGTGGTTTTTACAGGGTCTGTTTTGATATTCCTCTTGGGAATAGGAGGAAAGGCCCTGGTGTCTTTAAAACAAGCTCTCTAGGGTGAGAGAACTGAAACCCCTGGTCCTTCAGCCTTCCAGATAAAATTTGCCAAGGACACATTTAAGTAAGGGAGGAACAGAGCCTACAGATCCTGGTTAGCAGATGAAGATTATTTTTTCTCCTTTTCTTTCTCAGACACTGAGATACCAAGGCAGTAACTCTTGGGGTGGACGTTTGCAATACGCATGTGAAGATCAAGGAGCAGCTCGTTTTCTGCCCAGGCACCCACCACCCAGTGTGAGCGGCGGAGCCCTCTGCCTCCCGTCCCGGAGCCGCTTTAATGCCGCTGGGATGGGAACCTCTGCTTCAAAGGAGGTGAGACATTTCAAACCCGCCGCTGCTCATGGAGAAACAGCTTTCTCTCCTTGCTCCCTTAACCTTGGCAGGCTGATGGCTCTAATGACACAGCCCAAATCCTCTCACATCGAAAAGAGGAAGGCCAATTTCCCAGAACAAAAGCCTGAAGTACTAGTGTGACAGGTCACTAAACATGATCATCTCCTGCTCTGGGTTAGAGCATTGAAGAGGGATCCCGCTAAGTAGGGACAGAATACGGGACAAGGTCTTAACCTCTGCCTGCGCCTTCGGACACTGGGATCGGCACATAAAGCATCTCGAGTGCCGGAGGGGGGGATGCTGAGAGCGGGAGGTGTCGGCCAGGGGCTTCGGCACGTTTCTCAGGCAACTGCGGGGGGAATGTCACAGCTATAGCAACTGGCTCTCCAGCAGTCCAGAGGGGAGCGGGGCCAACAGCGGCACAGCCATTGTAGCCCGAAGCGAAAGGTCAGGCCGTTTCATTTTTCACTGGTCAGCTGTAAATTTCCTAGGAGCATCGGCCATGATTTACGTGATTGTGCTGCTACCTGCCCTCTGGCTGGTGGCTTGGCAATGCACGGCTAAATGCAGTTGCATTGTGCCTTCCCCTGCATCCCACCTCAGCTCCTCCAGCCCTTCACTGCTGCCTCGGGTCTTCGCTGGGCAGCCACAAGGTCTCCTTCCCACACAGTGTCTTCCCCCGGACAATCATGAAGGTTGGGTAGTCATCACACCTGCTTTTAACTGCCCAAAAATTAACTGCCTGGTCCAAACTGCCTGTCCTGTCTCTTTTCTGCACTTAAGGGAGGTGCAGAGGCACCCACCCTTCCCTACACCTGCTTTAGGATGGATGAGGGGACACAGGAGCCGTGAAGGAGGTGAGATAAATCCTGCCCTGTGTCTCCCTCCCAACCTGGCTTATGGCATTGCTTTGCTCCAGCTCCTGCCCCGGGAAGTTTTCTCTCTTCTTCAGTCCATCCAGGCTGGGATGTGACGATGGGCAGGATCCGAGAAAAAAGCACTCCAGCATCCTGCCATCGAGTCACCGACTTGATTTCGAGCCCTCCTTCTTCTGCTGGTGCAATTGGTTGCTGGGGTAGTTTTGGTGGCTGGGAAAACAGGCCCATAAAACCTTCCCCATCCCAAACTGGCGCCTCCCTCCTCCCCAAATAAACCCTGACCGCAAACAACTCGCTGGGCTTTGGGCTGAGCAGCCAAGCAGGGCTCAGTGCTTTGCTGCACAGCTGGCCTGTGCCAAGGCTAGCGTGGCAATCCCTCCTACATGCCCCCAAATTTCAGATGGACCAGCCTGTGATGGAGAACCGAAGCGGGGGCAAGCCCGCGTCCCCATCCCGGCTAACCTGACGTGCACATTTGGGCCTGGTGCAGGTTTCCTTCTCCTTTGCTTCTCCCTCTGTAATACAGACATAATGCTGCTTTGCCACATCAGAGAGCTCCTGCGAGGACTGGTACCCCCATCGCTTCTGGGATATGGAGGGCAGGTAGCAGACAGTCTGATATTTACATTTTTGAGCAGCAGCACCTCTAGGACAAGGACAGGTCTCCTACAGGCAGCCACCCTTCCAGCCACAGCTTCACGAGGTGGGGTGAGCTGCTGGAATGACTTCATGCTGCTGAAAAGGCATGCAAAAACATAATGTTTAGATCCCGCAAACAAATCAAATTCACACCTTTCACAGTAACAAGGTGGGCAGTGTGCTGAGCCAGAGCATAGACCTCGTCCTCCATCCATCCTCTTCTGTAGCTGTACCGAGGTTGCACCCGGAAGAAATCACCGTGTTTGATCAGCAAGACAGGCAGTCAGCAGTAAGGTTTTGCAGCATCCCACTGTATGTAACTGCCAAAAATAAGTTGCATGGGTTTCCTTTCTTTTTAAGCAAGAATAAATATTCTGCCAGCTCATTAAATATTGCCACCGGTTCAACGAGCTTTGGATCAGGTTCATAATCATGCAGACAGTAACGGCGCTGAAACTGGGGATATTTAATTTTCCCCAGAGGTTCTGCTATATGATGGATGAGTTTTATTTATCACTGTCAAACATGCAAGTATGCCTTTAAATTATCCCGAGGACATGAATATGCAGCAGAGAGAAGGGCGCTGGAATATGGAATGTATAGAGGTGATCAAAGACAAACAACGGCACTTAGAAGTTTAAAAGGGGTATTCTAGCCTTCATTAAGAAATCGCTTTCAAATTATTTGAAAAACACTATGAATACTCATGAGACTAAAAAGATTTAGAGCACAATGTTCAAAGGACACTGTACAAGCTATTTGTGTAAATGATTTCTTCTAATTCTTTGGCCGAACGTCTCTCATCTTGTATGTTTGGAAACTTGGGATTACAAATTTGATTGTTTTGGGGAGAGCAATTATTTAAAAAATAATACACTGAATCCCACTTATATGTTATACTTTACCCTGAAGGACAGTGATAGTCAACACAAGCTATGCACCAGTCTCAACTTTACTGCTAGTATCTGGAGCCTGAATTTTCAAGCACAGAGCAACGAGGGAGCAGGGGGGAGAAAGCAGTGCCCTTTGGGAGGGGGTGGGCGAATGAAGGAGGCAGAGCAGGAGGTCTTCAGGCTGGTGGCTTCTCAGCAGTGCTCCCTCTCCTCCTGATTCATACGCTCTCCTGAACAAGCACCCTTTGAGCTAAAACTTACCCCTTTCCTGGAGCCACTTGGTTTATTAAACCCCAGCCCTCCCGCTCTGAGGTCTACATGTCTTTCTGAAACCAGCTGGTCAAAAGGCTCCTCTCTGTCCCCCCACCGCAGGGTCTCCCGGCTGCTGGCAGCAAACCAAATCCTGTCCGCAGGCTCCTGTGGAGGCACTCATAAACCTTGGCCGACCCGGTGCAGCACCCACCCTGAGCACCCAGGCGCGTCCCACCCGTGCCCTCCCCAAAACCAGTGAGATGCTCAGCGACCATCAGCGGCCTGGACTTCATTTTACTTCTTTCTAAGGTGTTGCTCGGGCTCTTCCAGCTGCTGCTTGTTGTAATTACCTCATTTACCCCGAGAAATCCAGCCTACCCACGTTAACGAGAACTAGTCATCGCACGTGGAGATCTTCCCCGGCAAGCAGGGGAAACAGCAGCAATGAGGGTTCAGGTACCAGCTCCCTGTGCCGCTCCCAAACGCTTTACCTCTGCCTGCACGGGAGGACTGACGCTCACAACCTCCTGCCACCAGCGGCCCAGCCTTGCCCTCCCATCTGCTCGCCTTTTTCTTTATGAAGGCAAATATAGTATCAGATAAAAACAAAAACCAACCACAATAAAAAGAAAAAAAAAAGAAAAGCGCGCACAGACACTAGTTTTTAATGACTGCATCGTTAAGTGGCAGCCGATCTCCATTTCATGCATGTTCATTAATCCGCAGCCGCGCTCCCTTTCCCATATGGCTTTGTTTCTGTACGTACAGTCGGAGGGAGGCGGAGGGGGGAGCAGGGGAAAAGGTGGGGGGGGGGATTGAGATCTTGATGATTTCATATCGTCATAGGTTATTGCTGGTGCCTTGCCAAAGCCGTCAAGCCGAACCATCTGGGTTTGGGAAGGTTCTGCACTTCCCAGGGCTGGGCTCCATATGGGCGGCGCGGCGGGCGTCCCTGCCCTCTCCTGGCCCGCTGTGAATCACACTGATTGTTATTCAGGTGGGATGGCCCGGTCATGAACTGCACTAATCAAAAAACAAACTGCACCAAAACACTGAGGCTCACACACTGGCTCGGGCCTCCCCCTGACCTCAGTTAACCAGCCGCTTCCAATGGATGTAATGCAGGTTGTTCTTCTGGATTTTTGCACCTTCCACAGTTACCAGACATCTGTGTAAATCCCCACCCCCTCATGTTGGGCATCAGGGTCAGTAATGTTCAACAATTCAACGTGGGAAGTCTCACTGAGGAAGTACCAGGCCATAAATTTCCTCCAACAAGAGCCACCTATCAAGCTAAGCCTTGTTAAGCTTCCCAGATATTAATCACAATAAAGGCCGCCGCTCCTGTACCGTTGTGTCGAGAGAATGAAACAGTCGGAGGCTGCAAAAAAAGGATTCTCACTTCTTTACCCTTTAATATCGGAGCAGTTGTCATTTCACAGGCAACGCTGCCATGCTGGCGAGCAAACGCCCCTTGGCTTTAAGCTCGTAACATTGTGAAAAGCCAGTGGGACTCGCACCGGAGGACTCTGATGCTTTCCACAGGACAGCGGCCTCGTCTGCACCAGTACACGCCGTAAAAAGTTCCCTCTGCACCCCGTGGCTGTGCAGTCAGGTAAAACCAGCGTGCGATTGCACCCCAAAGTCAGTTTTATTTGCCACGGAGTTGCAGGCTGCCACTGCCTGCTACCGCATCCCAAGCACTGCAGTTACAATGCCATCAGTTACTCTATGTGTGTATTTGTGCGTGTATTTATACGTGCATGTGTTTGTGCGCGTGTGCGCATCTGCCGGCGTGAGGGAGTTTTGCAGGTCTCGAGCTGCTGCAGCTGAGGACGGCGTCTGAGGTCTGTGCTGGTGCTGGCTCACACCTGGAGCGGGACTTTACCCTCCCGTTTGCAGTCCCACCCGGCAAAGCATGCCCCAGCATTTGCCGTATTTGTTCCCATCTCAGAATTCAAAAGGGCATAAAACGCCTCCATTACAAGACATCACACTGCTTTGGGAATGTAACTTCTGATGGCTGGCTTCCTTTATTCTTAAATGAGAGGGTATATCAGGCCTGGAATAGCCCAAGAAAATGTAGCAAAGCATTTAAGGGCTTGAAGACCAGTTTTGCTTTGTTAATTTCTATTATTTAAAAAATTATCGGTCTGGTTTGAGGACTAGAGGACTGATCAGAATTACGCAGACTCCTGCCTGCCAGCTATGACTACAGAAAAGAGGTGGCTGGGGTGGGAGAGAATAGGGCAATGAGCAAGCAAAACATGGTGTTTATCTGAAAAGAAACAACCCAAGCCTAACTCTCTTCCAGATAAAGCCGTGGTCCTTCAAAGACCTACATGTGCGCTCTGCTTGTGCAGGGTGAACAGCCGGCCCATTGATTTCAGAGGCGGTAGGCACGCTATGCAAAGTCAGAGCAGCCCCCGACCTTTGCAGAACTGTAGCCTAAAATGAATTTATGCTCTTTTAATGGAGATAAAGACAGAAGGGGAGAACATAACTCAGGGAGACAGTTCTGCTCCATCGTTCCCTCCTCGGTTAAGAGCAACTTTTTTCCCCTCAGAAAAAAAGCAATGAAAGCTCAGGCCCTTGAAGCACTCGTGGTAAGAGCCTCATCCCTTTCTTTGGACAGAGAGCAGCTGGCTGGGTAAGGAGCAGCCTCGCCAGCCTAAGAAGAGGATGCTCTGATGCTCACGGAGCAGATCTGGTCTCTGAAGGAAAAGAAATAAGCGCTGTCCTCTTTTGGCATTTTTGCTCGGGGAAGAGAGGTTTTGCAGTAGCCGCAGAGCCGTGTGTGCAACACGCACCCGGCCAGGCTCTCTGCACAGGCACAGGGAAATTTGGGACCCTCCAGAGCCACCCTCTGTCCGTGGCGGGAGCACAAGCAGTTTGGTTTGCTAAGCCCACACCCAGCCCCGAGAGGAAAAAAGGGGCTCCCCTTTTCACGCAGTTTAGACAAATGCTTGATCCCCCAGGCTGACTCCGACATGAAGGGGCACACACGTGTGCCTCCAGCCATGGCAAGCACCCAGCGCTTCCCGGGGCATCTCGGTGCCTGCAGGACATGGGTCACCCCAGCTCCCATCGTGGCTGGGGCGGTGGGCGAGCCAGTATGTCAGGATAACCCTGGCTATGCTTGGCAGGGCTGCGAAGCAAGGGTCTCCCTTCGTTAGCCCGTTGAGGAATGCAGGCTGATGCCGCGTCCCCTTTTTACCCCCACAGCTCTGTTTTTGTGAGGTTGGCAGAAACTGACACTTTTTCTTTTGCTTAATTAAGTTGTTCAGAAGAAGGCTGGTCAAACAGTTGCGTCTACGTGGGGAGTCTTGAAGCGAAGAGAAAGCGGTGGGCGTTGCCAACATAAAAAGGGGGATTCTGTTATTGTTTGGGTGTAGACGGGTCATTTTTTCAAAGTTACTGCTGCCTGAGTGACCACAACCCTGCAAGCAGCAGCAATGAAAGGACACTAAAGCTGCTAAATGCAGCTACCTTGGGCTCCAAAGTATAAGAAGGAAGAAAAAAAAAAAAAAAAGCCAGAAAGTAGGAGCACTTATTTTCTCTCTCCGGAGAAAGCATGAACTCATTTCCATACGGTGCAGTGAGAATTAGAGCAGGTTCCTCTGAGCGTCCTATTCCAGGGGCACAGATGACAAATCTGGTGCCAGGGGAGCTCTGGTGGGCACCCTACTAACTGTCCCACCCTGTCCCTGCACACAGCCCATTTCTTATTCATCCCCAGCCAAAGAAAAAGCCCTAGGAACAATTACCAACCACTTTAAGTCCACCTGGCTTTCAGCAGAAGCCTGCAGTTCCAGGACCACTGGTATCCCAAGCCTGAGGGGTGTTTCTCATATTTTGCTAGTCTGAAGGCAGGCCTTTCATCCTCAAAGTTCGGCATTACACCCGGCTGCGGTGGCTATGTGCTGCCTCATGGTCTGAATTATTCACTGACATGTTACTGCATGGGTTTCAAAGTCCAGCATGACTTGGCTTCTAATGCAAGCGACTGAGCGAAGTGCAGATCTTCCCTCCACCAGCACAGCTCTCTCCAGGCAGCCTCAGGAGCCCTGATTTAACCATCGCTGTTGGATAAAGTTAGGCTTATGGCACACAATGTGTTGTTTAGCCACAGCTTGCCACATGGTCAGCACCCGTGGGTTATGACTTTATAGCCATGCAACTGCACATGATAGAGCCAGATACACATGGGAGGCCCAGCATCGGCATCAGGCGAGCGATTTTCACTTGAGACCATGGATGAGAGGAAGGTGCCTGCTGCCCCGACAGCAGTCGGAGCTGTTTTGGGTTGTGGTGCAGTCTGAGCAGTGAGCTCTCTGGGAGCTGGAGGGCCATGCCTCCACGCGGTCCTCAGACCCATCACCGGCTCACCGCTGGCTCGGATGTTTAGCTGTCTAAAACTGAAGCTGCTACACAGGATTTGGAAGGGCTCACGCCCCCTCTTTGACTAGAAGTTGGTGTGAGATATATGCCTTTGATCCAACCAGCATGTTCTCAAAACCCAGCGATTTTCCCATCCAGAGTCTGGATTCAGGCTGAAGGTCCCAAACTTTCCCGAATCTTCTCTATTTAAAGAGCACTCCAAAATGCCTCCCTCCCTCTCCTTCCCACTGCATAGACTTAGGGGAACAAAACACCCGGTGTCCCCCATAAACATGGAGCCCCCCTGCCAAACCCCACCGGACCCCCCGGCTCTCCAGGGGCTGCTCTATGGGGACACGCAGGAGACCCGCAGCTGCTCCCAATGGCCACGGCAGCCGGCGTTTCTCTTCGGCAGCCGGCACACAGCCGGCAACTTTGCTTTATTCAAGGTGCCTCTCCTTCCTTCCTTCCTTCCTTCCTTCCTCCCTCCCTCCCTCACCGGTTGGAGTCAGCCGCAGGTTTTCATGCGGCACATGCACAGCCCCTCGCAGCCCTGCGCTCCAGCTGCTGGCGAGAAAGAGCCTTTTTGTTTGGCTGAGACTCCACCGACATGATGTCTTTACTCCCAGGAAAACAGAAGGCCTTCCTTGACACGGGCAACCCCAAAAGGGTTGGGATGCTGAAGGGAAGGTCCTAAAAGACAGAAAGGAGGATTCACAAGGGCTGGACGGAAGCCATCGCACCATTCCTGGCACTGGCCCTTCCACATGGGGCTCTGCCGCCCGGCAGGACAAAGAGCGCGGTTTTCACCAGCCCCACGTTCTGCTGACGAACGCATAATAAACTGACAGAGGGAGACGAAGCAGCATTTCAAAGCCCCACGTGCGGAGGAGGTAGAGCATAGCGGGAGTGGGGATGGACACTTTCTGCAGGTGTTCGGCCAGTGTCCCCCCATTTGCATACATTTGCATACTGTCAAACAGTTGGCTGACAGACTCTCTGAGAAGGTCTGGACTGAACCCAAACCTGTCAGGGACTTTCTCCTTGCCAGTCAAGGTTGGCTTTGGTTGCAATTAGAGAGAGGAAAGAAATACTTCTGACATTGCCATATAGAAAACTATGGATAGGGTGAGTTTAAACAGAAAATGTATGTTTTCTTTAGGAAAAATACCCTTTGAATTACTATGCCAGGCTTGAGGGGAAAAAAAAAATGGGGGAAAAAATGAATTTGACCTCTTTGGTCTGGAGGAAAATATCTTTTTCTCTACTTGCTTGCTGGCTAGTGCTCTGTGTCCTACCAGCTCACAGGAGAGTCATGGCCAAGGGGTAGCTTTCGGGGATATAAACCAAGAAATAACTAGAGACAGACTTGGCAATGATCTACCTGCCCAGACACCACACCCGTACAGGAGGCTACGAGCGGGAAATCCCGGGGTGATGCTCCCGAGCCCCACAGCCCCGCCATGGGGGCAGTCGTGGTGGAAGATGCTCGCCGGGCTGGGGGCAGAGGATGAGGGAGACCCGAGCGCTTAGCAACATCAGACAATGGCAAGGCATGGAAATACCTCACCGATATTTACTGAGAGAAAAAAAACAGAAGGGACAATGAGGATATGTTTTGGAAACCCACACCCCTTTTGCTTGTTGTTTTACATATTCTTCCCTCAGCCGTGAAAATTTCATACTTCATCTTTACCCGGCGGTGGACACTAGAGTTTCACGAGCAGGGGACAATAGGTTCTGTTTATTCACCCACAATAAAGAGCCTGTTTAACTCCGGACTGCAAGTGGCTGAGCCATCTGGCCCATATCTTCACAGTAAAACATTGTCCGTGACACAAAAAATGATTACATCCACAGGACAAACTAATGTGACCTCTAAATAAAGCCTTCCTCTGAAGCTATGATATCATACTGCAGAGGGGACACCGGCACAATTGAATCTGGTCACCCAGAGCACAAGTGAGATAGGACTATTTAAATCCAATTTTACAGGAGACTTTTTGTCCTCCGTGGCAAACCACCCAGATCCGACGACAGCATTGAAACATCTTTTTTTATGCACTCTTAAGGCAACAGAGCGGTTCTGTCTGGCCTTGGCAGTCCTCTTCAGCTCGCCCCGGGCCCAGGAAGCACCCGTCCATTTTCAGAGCCAGCACCTGCAAGCTTTTCTTCCAACAGCATTTTACTGATGGAGCACCACCTGCACTGGCCCCCTTCTTTTTTTTTTCCCCCCTCCGATAGTGGGGAAACAAGCGCCTCTTTCTCCTCGGTGCCAGTTGGAAAGTCCACGTCTGCCACGGCCTCACAAATAGTTTCTGAGCTTGAACAAGGCGCCCTCAGCCCTGCCGTACCTGAATGGCGTCTTCATGGGGCAAAACAAGGACCCCAGCAAAGGGCCCATCTCAATGGCAGAAACATCGCTCTCTCAAAGGAGGCAATTTATCTTTGCCGGTACAGCACTCCTACCACTGTATCTCTTAGAGAAACATTCGTAAAAGGGGATGATAGATCTAATTAAAGAGCCTAATCCTTTTACAGGGACAATGCTACCGATGTGTGGATATTTACAGACTTTGTGGGAATGCTTCGCAGTAACCCAAATGATTAACGCAAGCCGAACGCCCATTTTATTAAGCTGAATGTCTGCTTGGCTGGAAGGCGCTCTGACAGGCAGGCTGTCTAAAGGGTATCGTTGCAGCGGTGCGTGCTAGCAGGCATGCACGTCCCTTCGGCCTCACACAAGTGCTGGCTGCTCTTCCTCTTGCTGGGGCACTGCCGGCACCGGGGCAGGATCAGACCCATGGGTTTACAAGCATTAAAAGGAAAAGGTGGTCGGATGGGACAGAAATGGAGAGAGGACTTTCGTCAGTGAATTACTTCGCTGTAATAACTCTGATAAATTTGGGATTTCGAGAAAGCAAAGCAAGCCTTGTGCTAGGCACGAAATGGCTCTTTTTTCATAACAGCGATAGCACCTGTCTGGAGAAGCACACTCTCCTCGCACAGGTCAAGCAGGCTTTTCTTTGCAGCTAATTCATAGTATCAGAACTGTAACTATAGTGAACTGAAAATAAAATCAGGAGCAGACTATCTTGCCCAGTTTTGGAACTCTTTGGAACTGCATTCGGGACCGATTCAAAACTCTCCTTTCAATTTAGCAGAAATTCTTTTTACCCACTTTTTTTTTTTCCTCAGGCATAAAGCGCTTTTGTATTAGCATGCTTAGCTTGAACACCTGAATACCCAAACTCTATCTTTTCATATGAAAATACAGTTTGCAGGCCCAAATCCAGGTTAGATAAAAAAATCAGTCACCAACATAGAGTTTTCAATGGCAAAGGCTCTTAATCCGCTGTGGAATTATAAACCTCACACCCAAAGGATTAAATTTCTCCTACACAGATCATTAAACAGTGCCGCATTTTTGGCATGGCATTTTTGTTACCCACGTAGGTTTCCAGACCCAGGCCTCTTAGCCACACAACACCTGGCATTAAAAATCCTTCAAGCTTCCTTGAAGCCCATAAAAGTACCCTGAAAAATACTGCAGAAGCTTTGGTCCTGGAGCGTAGTGCCAGTGCCACCCATCCAGGACCAGCAGGGAACTCTCATTGATGCGTTCTTGGTGTTGGGTCCGTTGACCTACACGGGCAAGGACACAGTTCCCACTAAAAAGCAAACATTTGAATACATCCCAAACACAGCAACTTTATATATATATATATATATATATATATATGCATGCACAAAACCCCAACATTATCAGGTTGAAAGAAGAAGATTATTCAAGGCCAAGTGTCGGCTTCTCAGCAGAATAATACATTTGAATTTAAAAGACTATTTGTTGAAGGCATAATTATCAGTAGGATACAGCAAGTTTGCTTGTTTGTTTGTTTTTAAGTAAGAGGTAGATTGTTTTGCCAGAAAAAAAGGCACCTTTTCCTTTTGCTGGCTCTTTACTTTCTTCTTCCTTTTCCTGTATTGAAACAGATTTAAATACCTTGTTCCACCACCTCAAAGATTATCTAGTAGGAAAACTCCCTGGAGAAAGTACATAGCTCCCTAAAGACAACAGTTTTTTTGTTTCTTTCAAACTTCTTTCATTTCAGCTCTTCCCTTTCTCTCTTTCTCTCTCTCGTTTTAATCCCTTTGAACTGTAACACTGGGTTGATTCGAGCCCTGCTTCTCCTCCCCTCTATGTTACCTAAATCTGCAGTAACTCCCACTACCTTGGTAGCGTAATAGTGAGATAACCAAAAGGGAAAATTGGCTACGACTGTGCACTGAAGTTCAATTATGTTTTTAGACAGTGGAACAGAATAAGAAAGAAAATAAATAAAAAAAGAAGTGCCTTCTCCTTCCCAGTGCTCACTGCCACGAGCTTCCAGCCACAGAAAGGGGGCAAAGCAGGCAGCAGTTCTCCTGCTTGGGGCAGGGAAAGATGTGCACTGTGGGCTGATTTACCCAGCTATCAGCACGATATCTGCATACAAACAAATAAAGCAGAGAACGGGGAAGGGTAAAATTTACCTCTCCTGTAAAATAATGAGCAGCTGGAATGGAGCTACCTCTCTCCCAAATTGGAACTCCAGCCATTCAGTGTTACAAATAGAAGCAGAGGGATTCGTCACATCTGGCTTTAAGTTGTTGGCTCCCTCGACCGCCAAAGAGAGAAGGTGCATCTCAGCCCACAACAGGTTCCCCAGGGAGGTGGGAGGAAGCTGGGGGAGAGGAGTCCCTGGTGAAGATGCCCCATGCTCTCCACAGGCGTCACTGCTCCCCATGCCCGTCTGGGAAGGAACCAAAGGGGAGGCTGGTGGAGCCGCTGCACGGCTCCAGGTACCCGGCCCCAGCCCACAGAGGGCAGGGACAGGGATTCATCTGCTAGAAAACCTAGTTAGGTCACCCCTCACTGGCCCCCTTCCTTAAAAAGGGTATTTTAAAAAGTTGCTGTTGTTGCCTACAACTTTGAGAAAGTGCTTCTTGTTAGCACAGCAGAAATTTAAGCAAAACCATACCTAAGTTGCTCCCATTTTTGTGTAGGCAATTCTCAGCGGAAAGGGGCTGGAGTTGGCCATGCAGGTTGCTGCAGGGCCTGGAGTGGGCAGGGGCTAACGTAAAGGCTCTTTAGCAGGTTCCCAGGAGACTCAGCCTACAGAGAACATGCATGAAAGAGAAATACTGAGTGCTGTAGGTACTTTGTGGGTCACTACTTGGACATTTCTGCTCCCTGGCACATAAACTGTTGGGCTTCTCCCTGCGGGGCAAGGAAATGGACAGTTTGACCCTCTAGTCTCCCATGTTTCCTGCAGGTAAGGGGAAGGTGAAAACAAAGATAATATTGAAGACTCGGGAGTCTATTTCTGCTCATTTGGAAGGTTCCTTTGCTAAAAATAACAACATCACAACATTGAAAGAGGGTGACTGTAACTCAGCCAACAAATTCCTATTGCAAAACCCACACTAGGTATGCGTACACGTAGTGGTATTGAAACCTGGAAGCTAAAATAATTTTTACCTGTGTGGATCAGAAAAAGGGAAGTATTAAAGGAGAAGGACTTGAACCAAAACGAGGAGCAGCTGAGGGAGCTGGGGTTGTTTAGTCTGGAGAAGAGGAGGCTGAGGGGAGACCTTATTGCTCTCTACAACTACCTGAAAGGAGGCTGTAGCGAGGTGGGGGTCGGTCTCTTCTCCCAAGTAACAAGCGATAGGACGAGAGGAAATGGGCTCAAGCTGCGCCAGGGGAGGTTTAGGTTGGACACTAGAAAAAATTTCTTCACTGAAAGGGCAGTCAGGCACTGGAACAGGCTGCCCAGGCAAGTGGTTGAGTCTCCATCCCTGGAGGTATTTAAAAGAAGGGTAGACGTGGTGCTCGAGGACACGGTTTAGTGGTGGACTTGGCAGTGATAGGTTAACGGTTGGACTCGGTGATCTTAAGGGTCTTTTTCAACCTTAATGATTCTATGATTCTAAAATTATCAATCTGCTTGCACTTAAGAGAGTTTTCAGGTTCTCCAAGGTCTACCCTTAGCATCCACAGTGGCATGAACCCAGACCCCATCATTGGGTTTTCCTGGCTTTTGGAGGAGCTGAGATCTGGACCTCAGCTTTTTGCTTGGGCACATCTGTAAATGGCCCAGGTGTTGCAAAAATGTCCTTTCATCTGTGCTTTTTTGGAAGGGATATACTGGTCAGGATTAGATTACACTGAATGTAGGCATAGACTTTCAGTTTGCTCTTGCTGGACAATTTAGGAAATTCAGTTGAATTAAAAAAAGGTTAAAGAAAATTTTTTAATGAGATCTAGTTTTGAGACTTGTGGTCAAGGCTTGCAAAAAAACATTGCTACTTTGAAAACTTCCATTAGATTTCGCATTAGGCAGTCTGGAGCATCTAGGTCTTAACACAGTCGTGTCCTGGTTCATATCTGTTAGGCACCGTGACCTGACCTGATGGGATGGCTTGTGACAGGAGGGATTTTAAAATATCTGGTAGACAAGAGGAGTCATTGTGCTTATGACAAAGCATCTGCACATGGGACAGGCTTCCAGGTGTGCCGATTTTGTAATCAGTTTTTTAAGAGGCAAAAGCTGAAAGCTAGGTTGCTGTAAGAAGGTAGAAATGGAGGCTGAGATGGGGAGCACCCATCTCATGCTAGAGAGCAGAAATAAGTGCTGCTGTCACGATGTGCCAGAACTGGCAGTCCCTCTGGGGCTGCAGGACATGGGTAAAATGTTTCTGTGCCATACGAGAGAAGGAAGAACGACTGGAGCGGAAAAAACCACACAGGAGCACCAGCCATTCCCAGCCCAGGGCAGACACTCCTGCTTCACAGCCTGTCTTCCTCTGCTGTAGGTTTTTCTGCCATTTACATGCAACCTAGCTCGGGCTGGCACAGCCAGGAAAAGCACAAGGTAGGCAGCCCTGTGAAAAAGGAGAGAAAAAAAACAACAACCTTGAAAGAAATAAACTTGAAAGATGTTGGCTGCAGCTTCCCGTCTGCATGTATTTCTCATTCAGCTTCGGTACCTCTTTCCACACCTTTTATTTGCTCCAAGTCTTCTTTACCTACAGCAGTTGCACCGTGCCAGTGCGGACCGATGTGGTTGAATCACAGAACTTGCGCAGATGGCCTCTCATTCATCAGCCTGCACCACTGCACTCGCCGATAGTCCAGAATACCTGTCAGATGCTCGCCATTACTGGAGCATCGCAGTAAAAACATCGACATCTTTCCTGGGAGACACAACAGCAAGCATTTACAGCAGTTTCAGAAAGCCTTTTGCTCAGCTGTATTCTGTTCCTTATGAAACATCATCTATTCAGCTTTCTCAGGGGAAAAAAGGAGATAAATTTCTGGTCTGCTTGCAGACTTCAGATGTGGGAGATCCCAATGGATCCCAATGGATGTCCAGAAAGTTACTCACAGGGGCAACTTTTGCAGCATCAGGGGCCAGCATCGTCAGGCTGCTCATCAGAGCAAGGAGTGTTGGTCTAAGCAAATTCTCAATAATATTGTGCTAGTCAGATAGAATGGTGATTTCTGCAAGCTCTTTGTGATATGTTTCTTTCGGGAATATGCCCCTTTACACTGCCACCAACCTATTTATTTCCATTTTAGTCAAATCCTCCTTGTCCTTAATCCCACTACAGTTTCAAAATATAATAGACAAATATGTAAAGCTTCTGTTTCTTTAGCTGAAAGAGCATGCATTTTATTTACAGAGCTTTCTATTTCTTTCAATATGTCACCGTAACTCTATATAACACCTTCCCAACTAATTTCCCCTCAATAATTTCTGGTGGTTTCAGCTCCCTCCGCCACAAAAATCCTCTTGACTTAAACTGATCCAAATCTAAAACAGCATTACTTGCCTCTAGATATGTCCATTTAATATATCCAATACAAGCAGCCAACTGCTGTTCTCAAAAGACTATCTGACAGATTCTATTCACTTTCAAAGTAGCTCTCCATGGTTTGAATAATTATCTTTCATTTCCCCCTTTCTGACACTTTTCAATGATTTGTTGACATCTGAAGAGATATGTGCAATCTCACAAGAGGCAGCTGGACTTTCTACCCAAAAGATACAAATACAAAAAGGATTCCCATACAGAATTTGAAATAACTATGTTCTTTGCAAATGGAAGACTAAATCTGCATTTTAATAGGACATGTTTTTAAAAAGCGGAATTCATGAATAACCCTATGAGTTTTAACTTTTTCACTGCCAGTGACAAATCAGAACTACCCTTGGGAAGAAATCCTACCTTCCCTTTGTCCAGTTTTCTCCCCCAGCATTCGCTGCTGCAGCGGCTGGAGCTTTTCTGCAACGCCTTCCTTGCCCTCCCGACATAAAGCTGAAGATGCAGCTCTTGTGCCTGTCGTGCGGGTTCTTTATCAGCTACCCAGGTTTGGAAAACAAGCCTATCCCCCCGGTGTCTGCGTGCAGCCAAAATCACATGAAGCCCGCAAATAAGTAATACACCTATGGAGTTACCCAACCCCCGTTACAGGAGTGTACGGGCACTCTCCAAACCCAACAGAATTTATGCTTACACTGGCTGTGTGCATTCTTGTTTTCATTTTACGGATGGAAAACAGGCAGAAAGAGCACAGGATTCAATGCCTCACCCGGGATCACGCAGCGAGCCAAAATTTGCTGCCTGTTCGTGAACATCTATCCATTAGTGGATACTTTACCCATTCCTGGATACTTTACCTGTTCCTGGTTATGCTTTGCCTGCATAACCGGTTTTCTTACTTGCGCTGCGACATGTTAAAATGTCCCTGGCAGGAGAGGGCTTTATCCCCTCTTCCTTCCTGAACAGTCTATGGAAAAGTTAGCATTAAGCAACAAGTTCTGTGGTTTATTCTCAAGCTATAAAGCGTTGTGTTTATTCTCTTTGACTCCCAATAGATTAATTCCTTGGGGTACTAAAGAGGACACACAAAACCTTTTTCTCCGTATGGCTTCTCTCTCTCAGTGATGCTGGCATCAAACAGGCCTCTGAGGCGTGTGGGAGCAACAGCCGAGGAAAGGCTGGCTGGAGCGTACGTAGCTGCCGGAGGGCCCCGTCCAGCTCTGTTTTGTTTAATGAAAATCTTCCTTTGTGGGAGGGCTGCCGCCCAGCACCCCGAGCCCGTGCCTCACTTGTACATCCCGGGCAACGCCCGCGGGGTGAGGGACGCGCTGCAGGAGTGGAGGGGAACACAGTGCAGGGAACGGCTAAAAAGTAAATGCTGGGAAAGCGGTGGGCTGAAGGAAAGACGAGAGTCTGAGGTGCGTTGGCAGGAGGATGGAGAGGCAGAAGCGCAGCACTCCGCAGCTTCAAGCAATGTTTTGGGAAGCCCTCTGTTATCCGGACCGACACCCCGGTGCCTCAGCGATTTGGAAGCACACAAAGGAGTAAGCGGGAGGAGATTTTAGGGCATTCCTGGAAATGCCTACATTGTGGAATGGTATCTTATGCCATGACCCACAGCGAACCGAGGAACTGGGTGAAAACCCACTTGATCTTTAGCCGTGGCTACCAAAGGCGGTGTCCGCACCACCGTGCCATAGGTGTAAGGAACCGTTGTTCTTCACAAACAGTCTCAGCTATTACAGTTCGCTCCAGGATGGATCAGGGAGCCCCTGGGTCTCACCAGGAGCTCTAGACCCGAAGGACCCTGCTGTCGGCAGCCCCGATCACCTTGCCCGGGACGAGCACGGGGCCAGCCAGGCCGGGCGCTGGGAAGCTGGAGGGGAGCGGTGCTCTCCACCGCCGTGCGCAGGGAGAAGCCCCCCGCTCCGGTTAACGGCCCCCCCCCCCCCCCGCCCAGGGCGGGGGTCTCCGGCGGCCGCGGGGGAGCGGGAAGCGCCGCCGCGCGCGCCCCGCGCCGCCTCGCGCCGGCCCGCCCCGCAGCGCCGCCTGCCGGCCCGGCGGCGGCCCCGTCCCGTCTGCACATAAAGCCTGGCCGCTGTCACGTATAGCAAATGCCAGGCGCCTTATCTCCATCGGCTGAAGTGCGGAGCAAGCTGAGCAAACAGATGAAGGGGGCAGACGCCGCAGGTGCCCGCCTCCCCTCTGAAGTGGATTCCCTGCTCCCAGGGCCAAATACATCCCCCCCGCCCGGTGCCAGGGTCTGCCAGGACCGTGCACCTACGCACCCGCTGAGTTACGCGAGCCCCTGCTTTGCCTGCTGAAGGTTAAATGCACAATTAACACCGTCGTGCATTTCTTAAGTGCTAGTGTAGACTTGGTATACATTGATGCACGGGCAAAAAATATAGATATAAAGAAAAGAATAAAGACACACACTTCCTATCTAAATACAACAGAGATAAAAACCTGGTATGACGTTTTCTTGCCATTGCAGGTACCTACTTTAAAATAAATTAATTTTCCAGGTAGTAGCACCAAGTTAGACAATTGCACCATTTGACCATAGACGCTATGTACCGTAATTTTTTCTTCTTCAGTCAATGCGCACTCTAAAAGCAATGTGGTTTTAGTGCAAAAGTCTGGGCCCGGCAAAAATGGGATGTGTGAGACCGCAGAAAACCTCCGCTTGTTCCCTGCAGGTGTTATTTGCCTGAAATCGCAGGGAGCACTCAGAAGACTGTTCTTTCCCCTGTATCTGCCCACACGGACTTCATCAAACAGTGTTGCCAGACATCTTGTTTCGGTGACCCTCCAGCTTGCTCTGGAGATGCTTCTTGCTCCAGCAGAAGAATGTTAGACTTTGCTTATACGGTCTCTATAGTTGCGGCCTCACCTCTCAGGCCCAGCGGGGCTGGGTCTGGAGCAACCGATTCACACAGGCAGTGCAAAACTGAAGGACATATCTGCATGCTCAGCCTGCCTTTCGTTTGCAGTTTAGCCTGAACTCCTGAGGAAAAGGGATCTCATCACCAGGATTTGCCGGCCCACGTGGCCTTTGGAGCCATTGACTGATTCCAGCTAAACGTGACGCCGGCACTACACGTGGATTCTGCCTTTTGGCAAGTTTTGTGAAAACGAGAAGCAGGCAGCGGTCTCTCAGGGTGCTTTCTGCTGAGAGTGACGGAGGCAAACGCCAGCCCCCTGCCCACGCCAGGAGGTGCCAGCTGGGCAGTGCCCCCCGAATTCTGCCACATCCTTGCCTGAGGGCAAGAGCGGGGGCACATGGGTGCTCGTGCCCACCCGTAACCCGCAAGGACCGCTACTCATTTTCCTCCCCGGCTTCCTCAGCCCACAGCGACTAGAAAGAAACAAATTACGTTCAGGCTTCTCCTTCAACAAGCACAGGACAGGGTAAAAGTTCGGGTGCTGCTTTTCCAGATCCTCTGTCAAACTTCACTTTAAGACTACGAACTAGGCTTTAAGACTACGAACATTTCTCAGGCAGTCGCTATACTGCTATGGTGGAGTTAAATACAATTCTCGCTATGACAAAGACAGGAGCCTAAACAGCATAAAAGCTTTTATTGCGCCTAATTTTATCTCTGTGTGTGCCTTATTACTGTATGGTAGCTTGTTTCACGCAAGCGATTGCTGGTTTCCAGAAAAACAAGAAGACCTGTGGTGTCTGCATGGAAGGTATTCCTCAGAGAATGAGAAATCTCCAGTGGAGAAAGAGGTGGGTTCTTGTTAAGCACTGGAAATAGGCTGAAATGTAAATGTGTATTCCTTTCTGCAACGTGCCTAATTGCCCATAAATGTCATTAAGTCGAGAAATGTTTTCCACCAAATTAACTTTGACTCCTGATGTCTAATTAGCTGGAGATGCTGAAAGATAACAACTTATCAGTCACTGTATAAGAAAACATACTTAATGGTTGACTTTTTTGTTAGCAGCCATGTTGAACCAGGTATTGCAGCTGTCAAAACGGAGCATTATCAGAGCAATTAAGGACAATACCTCGGTGCAGCTTCCTACCAAGATAATTTGACAGCTCGTTCACAGGCAAGAAGTGCAGTTGAGCCTAAACTTTCTATGAATTGATTTTTCGTTGCACAGAAGCGACCATAAATTTTACTTTTTTTTTCCCCCCAGGGTATGCTATGCGTAAGCTTCACTCACGTAGCTCTCTTTTCCCACTCACCTACAATCAAGGTCTCCAAAAGCAAAGGCTTTACCATCAGAGTTTTCACGAGGTGGTATTCAACTCTCTAAAGTAAAGGATGTGATGGGGAAAGGATGGTTAAATCCTCCTCTTTTACTGTTTAAATCTGTCGTTGTGTACATCTTTTTATCTTTTACAGAAGGTAAGCTTTTGCATGAGGAAGGTCAGTGCCCACTGCATATATGGGGGGATGGCACTGTGGATGGAAAGCCCAAGCTCCCAGTGCATCACCCAGAGCGTATTTAACAAGGTTATACTGCAAAATGGAAACTGCACATCCAAGTTGTCACAAGGGAAAAAATAACATCAGGCTCTCAGAATTGCCTTCCTCTTAGATGCAATCTCTTGTAAGGGTTTCTGGATTCCCCTCTGCCAAGTTTATTTCATACTGCCCTCTCACACAGCTGTTTATTCAAATTCTTCACTATAATACATGCCCCCTCCCATTCACTGGTTTTCTCTTTCTGCCAAATAACTTTCAAGCTTTCTGACTTCTTCCTCAGACCTGGTGTAAATCAGCACAGCTCCACCTCAACCAATATATCAGTAATGACTTACGCACAATGAGCACCTGCTTCTTAAAACGTAGCGGTACTCTTTAGTGTCTGCAAGATTGTCATCTTTATAATCTATTGGATTATTATCCATTAGGAGATTTTAACACTGATTTCCGCCACTGGCTTTTTAGCCCATCATACTGGCAGTACACACGTCTCCCCTTCCCTCTCCTTTCCTAAAACATCCTGTAAACCATCCAGGTGCTAATAGCTCTACAGTTACAAAGAACTGTCTAAGTTTCCCTCCAAAAAGCTATTTTAACCAAACCCCCACTTTTCTCCTTAAATTGTGTGTGGCCTTTTTCTGTTTAATACTCTATCTAACAGGATGCATTGGAGGAAGAATAGAAATAAAATCTATGTGAGTGGAGAGGGGAATGCATTAATAATCTCCACAGTTAGGTTATAAATTAGAATTATATTTCTTCTAGCCTGGGAGGTTATTTTAATCTCAACACTATGAACATTTCTCATGGCCCATTGCACATATGCCACCCACCAAGGACATTGAATCCGTGTTGTAAAGAAGATGCTGACCTCCAGAAAAGGTTCCATAGTTCAAGCTTAGGATGTCAAAATAGGAACAGATCCTATCCAACAGAGGCAGGGCTACGACTTCCGACTATTCTTGTTTTATCCCAGTGGGTTATACTGTAGGATATCAAAGGCCTGGGAATTGCAAAGCGATCTACGGGATGCAGACACCAGTCTGTTCGTCTAAATGGAAGGTGTCCGCACACCCTCGCAGGGGTGATTTGCAAACTCTGAACTGTTTGGGATGAAATTAAGCAAACATATAGACATTTCAGTATACGGTACTGTGTGTTATATTGTGATATATTGCAATACGTATGATATTACTTCTTCCTGCATCAATTATTTGTGCCTGGCAAAGGATGTCATTTAGTGAGCCTTTTTTCCTTGAGAAGAGGAGCTGGATTTACTTAGCACGGCCCGCCCAGAGCCCTCCTCCACACAGCAAGCTTTTCTTCTAGGCAGCCTTCGGCAGAGCAGCCACAAGCCTTCTCCGGCACCAAGTCGACGGCACTGCTACTCACATGGCACCTTTGAGGGTTTTTTCCCTTTTGTCTCCTTGCTTGACGCTTGTCCCACTCGTTCTGGAACCTGTTCTTTCTGATTTTTTTTTTAGCCTTTTTTCCCCTCCAGTGTCTTTCCCTTGCCCCAGTGGCTGTCCGTACAAAACACCCCCTTTTCTGCCAGCTGAGCGAGCTTTGTTCGAAGCAAGACAAAAGCTCTCCATCGGTGTCCTTGTTATGTGGGGGCCTACACAGTAGGTAGCTGCCACGCCAGGGACGAACGTGTGATACAGTTTCCACGGGGCAGTTTTCCCTTTCAGAGTCTTTCCCTCTACTTCTTAAAAGCAGTGGTCAGCAATGTCTATCCTCCAGTATTTTCCCACAGTTACTTCATTATTTTAATTTTACATTGAACCAAAATAGTCTCTTCGGTCATGGGTGAAAGGTAAGACAGGACATGTCTATTGAGCAGTATTGTTTTCTCCTAAAGTTAGGGCCAAAGACATTATGTTATACTGGGATTATCTAAAACCTAAGAAGTCTTGAACCAGGGCTTTTATTTCAAAACCATTCCATATAATTTCATTTTCCAGCAAAAAAGCAAAGTCTCTGATGATCTTCTTGCAACAGGTCCTACAGGTGGGTTGGAAAACTAGCACATCACCTTTTTTTGTCCGCAGAATGTAAAAAGTCTTTAGAGTATTTCTCATTTCCTCATAGTAAGTTATCATTTACAAGAGAGCTGCATATTCATGCATTATTTAATGCTCACGGGGTCCTCAGGTGTCCAGCATTTTAAGTGGGCACACATTTACACACGACCCCACCGCGTGTGCCACCCTGCGCAGAGGTGGGTCCCACGGAGCAGCTGCTCTGAAACCCACAGGAACAGCAAACACCACTGCGGGGCGGGAAGGAGCAGAAATAGGTCCCATCACTCTGCTCCCCCACTTCCATTTACAAGGGTAAGTTGGTTATTTTAAAGCCTACCCGGGATGCTAAGGTTACATCCCTATGAAACCCTTGCACAAACAACAATGCCTAAGGGCTTTTGAGCCAAAAATATTCCCGAGTGCAGAATCCCTTAAAGTCACAAGGAAATATTTGGTTTTATACTGAGCCAGCTTGCCACACAAGATAATTTAATGGCATGTCACGTAAAGAGTAACAGCCATTGACCCAGGCACATGCAAGCTTTAACTGTTGTCTCCCAGTAAAAAAAGCACATGCCACTTGTCAGAAGACTGATGGAAGAAGCTGCTCGGCTCTTAATAGCTCAACAGCATGAAGTATCCGCATGGAGGTTGGGGAGATAGAAGTCAGAAACAAAGCATGGAAAATTTTGTTCAAAGCAACTTACAGACACTTACAAATCTGGTATTTCCAATGGAATTATAATAATCACGACTTTCTGCTAGGGCTGGACACTATAGAAACCTATGGGGTATTTCTTGTCCGATGCAAGGGATGTCTTGCAAACAAGGCAAAACATATAAGTAAAACTGTTACAAATTGTACCAGCATGCAGTGTAAAATGTAGTAGAAATCATGTCAGACTTTCTGAGGAAAGTGGGATTTTTTTTCAGAACTATGTGTAATGTGTAAAATTTTGTTACGACTTCAAGCATAGGAGCAAATTTTTCCCTTTTAACTTGCGCCAGTGAAAGAGTTTAAAGAGAGTTCTCCTTTCTTCGAGCCTCATCACACTGTGTCGTTTGCAAACAGTTAGAGAAACAGATACAACCCCTGATGTACTGAAGTACTGTCAAGGGCTCCAGGGACGTTGACAGCCTGGGCTGTGCTCCACCCGCGCTTCCCCTCATTGCTTCTGGGTATGGAGGGCTATGGTTTTTGGGGACTTCTGATCAGTCCGTCACACTGAAGCTGAAATGTCTGCGTGTTCTCGGGTTCATTCACATTATGGATACATTTTGAAAACAAGTCACTATACGCTGCCCATGTCACCCAAATAAAAAAATAAACCAAACCGTCCTCTACTTTAAAAACATTTCTGAGGAAAAGAGAAGTTTAGCAGAAAGTTCCATGTTGCAAAATTTTAGATAGTGTACACAACATGCAAAAATATTCATGGCTATAGATCCCCTTGCAAACCGATTTAAAATGATCAGGGATAAAGGAGGCAGCATTTGGAGACCTGGATTAGAAGTGGTATCATGGTCACATTGACAGCTTCCACAGTAAGTGTCAGTCCAAAGAAAAATGCTGACTTATGACCTGCTAAAACTAAAAATCCTTTGTGGGGTTATCTATGACCCTCTCATCTAACTGCAAACTGCTGCTTAACATAGAAAGAAAAAAAATAACAGAACGTACCACGTAAAATAGCCAGGGGCTTAAGTAACATGTCCCAAACACAGCTTTTGCATTGTTTTAAAATTATCTAATTTGAAAGCCAAGCAAACTAATTATTTTTCTGACCTCCGTTGCCTTTCGTATTGGTATTTTGGCAATACAGATGGATGATGTTTAAATTTACATTGCACTGTAATCGCTTCCCCAGCTCTCACAAAAGAGCAGGTTAATAGGGAGGACACAGGGAAGAGAAAACACAGCAGCAGATTTAGAGATAGGGGAAATGAAATTCTTCCCAGCACTCCGGCAAACAGCTATCTATCTCCTTTGCTGACTTTCAGTGCGCAGACTTAAACCCGTCACTTAATCTGGAAAGGCTTATTTCGCTTGCCGATGATACCTGTTGACCGGTTTCTCTCCCTCTCAGTTTCAAATCCTCTGTTGCTGTCAGCGACACATGCTTTCCTGCTCATCTGGGGTGGCCCAGCCTCATTAGCAAAGGATTTTGTGCATGTTAGTTAATTGAGCCCCATTCCCACCACCTGCCACTCGCAAGCCTCATCTGCGCACTAACTGCTTCTAATTGTCATCATACGGCCGGCGCGCCGCAACAACTTGAGAACAGACCCGTAGCAGCACGCACCGGCAGGGCTCTCCCGCGATCTAGGGAGCGGCGGTGCGGCGAGCGGTGGCGAGTGTAACAATTTATCAGGGGACCAGATGTTTCGAGAGGAAAGGCACCTTGTGCTAATATCAGGTGCTAAAGCTTTGATGTTTATTATCGTGTCGGACGCGAAGTCGAACCGCATCTCACCAGTAAGGCGACTTGATAAATGGATTGGCGCTAGCCTCTCCACCGCCTTATTGACAACGGAGATATAAACGGGGGGGGGGGGGGGGCAGGTACAATGATTTAAACATATGTGAAGTTTTGCAGCTCATTAATCTACAGCGTAAATCCCACAGCAGAAGTCCCATCACTTGCCAGGACGAGACAGGACAAAGCACGAAGAAAAAGGTAGTCCGGTGGGACGAGGCTGTGAGAGGGAGTGGACAAATTGACCTACTATGTTTTTGACATCTCCAACGTTTATGCCTAAATCGGTGCTGCTGGGCATTTTGTTCTGAGCAAATACAAAACGGACGCAGTCTTTAATCTTGGAGGATCCGGCGGTGTAAGTGTTTCCACCGACCTCTTAAATATGCAGGCTGTCCACACATTGCAAAACAGTTCCCTGTCCTGAGGGGTGGCAGTCTTAAAAGAGCAGATACTAAATTACAGTCATCTTAATAAAATAAAGCAGATAAATTACAATAGTAAATAATGTCAAAGAGAAAACCAGGTAAATTACAATAGTAAATAATGTGAAAAAGAAAATCAGGGCAAAATTAATGAGTTTTTCTGTGCACGGCACATTAGTGTCATTAGTGGTAAAAGAGTTTTCCTGTACCACATGGTAAGATATTTCCAGGTATACTGTGAATGCATTCTGAGATTTATTTTTTTAAAGAATACAGAGATATTGTAAAAAACAGGCTATTTCTGAGCTACATCTGTAAATGCAAGGGAGTATATTCTGATGATGTGAAAACCTGATTTAAACATTGATAAACTCTGCCATCTGATACTCAGTTGCAGCACAGTGTCGGGCTTTGAGATCCGTACTGAATGCACTGAAACTGGGACCACCTCATAATGATCCCACAATGCCCCCTCCACCCGTCGCGATCAATTTCTTTCCACCGGCACCTCCCTGTGCTTGGGCTCAGCGTTTTCCCTGGATCCTGATCCAGGATTCTCCATGGAGACCCTGCAGCTCGGAAAACAAGGGAATTCTCCCACAAAACAGACATTAAAGTAATGGTGAGACAATTGCTCTCTCAGGAATAACCTTCCCATGGCAGCATACTCTGCGATACAATTTTCTCCTTCCAACTCCTTTTCCCAAGCCTCTGCTCCCTACTGCAGATGGCTTCCAGGTGCTGCCTGCAGACTTCAGGGCACTCCACACGCCCCCCACCACTCCTTCCCTCCTGCCCTTGGCCATCTTTTGCTGGGTTAAGCCATTGACCGGTGAGGTTGTGCAGGGTCCATCCTCGGTTTTCAAGACCTACCTGAGCAAAGCCCTGAGCAGAGCCCGGTCTGACCCCAGAGGTGGCCCTGCTTGGGGCAGGGGTTGGACCAGAGACCACCTGAAACCCTTCCAACCTAAATTAAACCCTCTGAGAAAACCCACCCAGGACGTTACAAGCCAGACAGGCCCCTGTATGCAAAATTCAGTGGAGGATTCAGGGAAAAAACTATTGTGAGCCACCGATCTTCGGGAGGGCTGGCAGTCCTAGAGATGGGGGCATCTCACCCTACTTCAGCCTCTTGAACGTTCAGCATCTACGCTGACTGGGGTTGTCCTCCACAGTCAGTGGAAGAACTGGGCACCACCGGAGCATGAACCACCTCATGCGTCTCAAGCCCCTGCCTTAAGACAGGACAAATCCCTCTCTGGCACAGCGGGTATTTTTCCAAGACTGCATCAAGCACTCTATGCAATCAGCTCAGGTGGAAGTACAGCAAGGCAAAATTGCAAGGGATTTTAGAAAGAAATGGTGCTTGGGCTGTCTCACAAGTTTTACTTCTTGTCTTTTTCTTTTGCAGTGAAGTGCAAACAAATTCTAAAAATCAGTTCTGCTGGCTCATTTTACTAACAAACCCCTCACATTTCTTAGATGATAATCAGGGAGGAAAACAGTAACAGCCAAGGATATGATCTGCAGAGGAGGGTGATGCTCTTAAGCCGTAACTCCAGTTGCTGTGGTAGCTTAAAACACAGTAGCTAAGTAAGAATGAACCGCGCTGGTGATCTCAAACACTAGCCTGATTCCCAGATGTGCTAAGGTAAAATGGAGTGTTGCATAAGTCCCCCCCGCACCTTGAAAAATCAGACAGCTTTTATTTAGGCATCAAAATACAAGCAACTTCAGTGCTTCATTTTGTGCACCCAGGATTAAGAAGTAATCCCTGTGACAGACCCCCGTTGTACAGTCACAAGCGCAAGCTTCCCTGGCTCACGCGAGCCCAGGTTTTCAGAAAAGGTCAGGGCTGAACGAGAACATCTCTTACTGGATAGTCTTTGAACATCATACTATATTAGCCTTTTTTTCCTTTTTCTTTTTACATCTGTTTCTATAGACACCCATACCAGCAATGAAGCAATGCTGCTTCAGGCTTCAATTCATACTGATTCACAAATGCCCGCCACTGATCCCTCAGTAAATAGAACCACAGCCCCTTGAATGCAAAAGATCTAAAGAAATTGCCTTTTAAGTTGCAGACCTAAAGCTGGCCCATGACAATGCTTTTTCTTGATGCCTTGCCTAGGATTTCTCTCTATTTTCCTTTTGTGGTTTTGTTTACTCAGTTAAAGATTATCCTGACAAAGGAAAAGAACGAGATTTAATTTTAGAAACATTATTTTTCTTTTTTAGGATAGGAATGGATGTATCATTTTGTGCCTGAAGAGTGTACTCACTGTATACTATCCTCTGGTGCAAACACAGTGTCAGAAAGACTCTACTGGGATGTTTTTAAGCCTCTTGATTAACATCTACAGGAGAACGTTTTAAAATGCTGAAGTCAAAACCTGTTTTTATAATTCCAGGACTGTCCTAAAATGTTTAACTCTTTGCAGCGTGGTGCTTAGGTACAGCAATAAGCAGCTGAAAAATCTGGATGGGTAATCTATATGTCCCGCATGCCACAAAATGATAAATATTATGTCACAACAAATCTGAATTTTGCTATGTTACACTGATAGCCACAAAGAGTTTTAGCCCAGTTTGGCTTCTGCAGGCGACAGCAACGCAAGAAAGGAATTTAACACCATGAAGTGTCTCTGTAACAGGCAGCGCAGAACTGAGTGGGGTGCCACCGATTATTAGCATCACTCCGCTGCCTGAAATTCTGGCAGGTTTTCCAGAACACTAACAGCTCTCTCTAAAACATTTTAAAAAAGAAATTAATAAACTGATGTACTGAGAGAGTGCTAGGTGTAGCGAGCGTTAGTTAACTCTGATTTCTTTTCTGCTGTATCGCAGGGCTCATATCAGCAATAATAAGCCACGCTTTGTGTGCTCTAACTCTGTAGCAGAATTATCTTTTTTTTTTTAAAGAGCTTTGACTGAAGTCTTAAACTCCAAAAGCAGAACTCTCCCGTAACTGCAGAGCTTAGTGTAAAGGCATAATCCTTGATATACATGATCTTTTTGTCCCCTGGCCTGTGAACCGGAGGCTGGGGCTTTGCTGCTCCGGAGATGTGGCAGACTTCAGAAGAAGAATGGCAGTTTGACACCGTACTGTCACAGTGAAAGCGGGTCCTTCATGTGACCCAGGCTTGGAGGCTGATGCTCTGTACCCAATAACAGCTGAAGCTGCATCTGCCACGTTTCGTGGGCCCGCCACACCATGCTGTGTGACCAGCTGCCTCTGTTTACGCTCGGCCCCTTGCAGCCTTCTGGCCGGGCTGCAGCCAGCCGCAGCCCCGTGCGCCGGCGCGGGGCTTCAGATGTCGACGACGTGCGCCAGTCGCGGCGCCGCAGGATGCCCAGCGCATCGGGAAGACTGGGAAAAGATCTGCCGGCTCCGCGAGCTGTAAAGTGAAGCCGGCGAAGCATCGTAGCGAAGCATCGTAGCGAGCAGCCCCTTTGCACGGGGGAAGTCAGGCTAAAAACTCTCCAGCAGGGAAAAGGAGCGAGGCTCTGGGAGAGCCGCTGAAGATAATCACCTTAAAACCTCTTTTTATTAAAAATAAATCGTCTGTGGTGCTTTGCAACAGCGTAGTCTTAATCAAATCAGATGGCATGCTGCGCAGCCTACAAATAGCAATAGCTAACACCACTTTCTTCAGGCCAGCTTGCCGTACAGCAGGGGTATGCACAAGATGACACAGAAACCCCCGATACGGCAGGGTAGTAAATCTTTATCACAAGGACGGCAAATGCCTCCTCCCCACCTCTTTGGAGAGGAAGGGAAAGGGCCCAATCCTGCAGTTTCAGTATCACAAGAAGAATTTGCAGGATCAGGCCCAGGTATCCTTCCATCTACCAAGAAAGCGATCGCACCTCATCAGCCCCCCTGCTGATTGCTGCCATGACACATCAGTTCCCATTCATCCCTTAAAGACGGCCCTCGGACCACAGGCAGGTATCTCTTCGACAGAAAATAATTTTGGCTTCAACAATGAGAGTTTCAAAGCAGTAATAAAATTGGCACTGTAATAAGAGAGTGCTAGACCTAGGGGCACGGGCCGAGCCTCCCAGGAGGCAGGTCCCGGCACCGCCCTGCTCAGCGTGCTCTGAGGGCTCCTGGGCTTAGTCAAGAGCATCAGTCGATGTGCAACTGGTGCAGCCCTCCTGTGAGAAAAACAGTGCTGTGCTGCCTGTAACTTGGTCCCCGCAGCTTGGCTGCAGACAGCGCTGACTCCCGAGCCTCTGCCTTTGAGAAAAGTTTAATTAGTCTTGATTACTCCTTTTACTTAAATGGAAACAAACAAACAAAAAAAGCACAAAACATAGCAGAGTTTCCTTCAAGTCTTCCTTTATGCATGGCAGCAAAACTTCTGTCCTGGTCATGGGTATCTCTCTGAGTAAAATACTGCTGACAATTTAGATTCTTTCTTTGACAGTGATCTGAAAAAACTTTTTCAAAATAAAAATACTTCTTTCAGTATAAAGTAACTATTCCCACAGCCTTAGCTTCTCCTACTCCTTTCCTACCATTTCTCAGTTTAAAAATTACTCTGAAGAATTACAGTTGGGAGCAGGCATAATCAAGTATGCTGCTAATTTTTGCTTCTTTCTGATGCTAAATTATTGAGGACATCAGTCTAAAAATGATTACGGGACCCTGAGCTAAATTCCTCTTCTCCATAGCTAGGCAGAGGGTATAAAGAAAAGGAATCTTGATCCTTGGTAACTCACCAGCATAACAGACGTTTAAGGTAAATGCTACCATTCCTACACTGAAAATGCAATTGAGTTGGTTGTCAATAAGCATGCAAACAGCAGTCAATCACCTGAACAGTTTTAGGCACGTTACGGACAGAATTGTGACTAGAAATCCCATTAACAGCTCTGAAGTCAGTGAGTAGGACATACTAAGGGAAGATCTGGGACATGAGCCCTGCCTCTCTCTTGTTGAGCGGTACCCACCGTCAGTTAACTCCACCTCCCAGAATTAGAGCTGCCCTGAATTGCAGCCCACCCACAGATAAAGCCAAGGACAGCAGGGATGGTCCCTTACCCAGAACACTCCCTCCCAACCCAGGACACCCCAAGATAATCACCTCCACAAGTGAAGGGGATGGGGACGCACCTCTTCTAGCCGCCGAGTGCAAGCTCAAGCCACCAGGCGCTGCCACGTCCTGCACGGTCTTCTCTGCACTCAGCATGGCAGACGATAGCCTGCTCTGCACAACACACACACTTACGCATCGGCAGGAGGAGAGAAGGGCTTTCTCAGTGTAGCGACAGCACTTGAGCCAGAGGATAACTCTCCCTGCTCTACTTTATAGTTTATATTATTTGTTTTCCTCCCCAGAATGCCTAAGTCTGGTCTTTTAGAAGGTGCAGTAGATGCATTCACCCAGGACCCCAACTTACTAGATTCCTGTGATTTGAGAGGGCCGCATTCATGATGTTTGTGCATTGAGCACTTGTCAAAAAATGAAACAGGGATTCAGATATTTGTTTGTACCAGAATACAAATGTAAACCACTGCCAGCCTTCTCTTTAACAAAATATATTAATGCTCATTTTTCCATTCACATGTTTAGCCCCAGTCTTGGAAGGTCTTACAGTATTGTCCTGAGGGAATTCATCAGAGTGGTGGAAGACCCAGGTTCAAATTCCTTTGGGCACAAGTGGAAGTTAAACCAAATTGCTGGCTACTAGAAAAACAGCATCTGCAAGGAAAATAGTAGCTATGCTCTGAGGAAGCCAGGTGAACCATGGCTAGGAAGCAAGACTGGGCATGAATGATGGATTCATGAGTCTCAGCTCAACATGTCAGGTTAAGCACAGAGATTTGGGGACAGCATCGTCTGGATCAGAGCAGAATCATAGAATCATTTAGGCTACAAAAGACCCTTAAGATCATTGAGTCCGATCGTAAACCTAACACTGCCAATTCCACCACTAAACCACATCCCTTAGAAAAAAGCCTAGATACCTTTTTCTCTCAGAAGATGTTAATGGTGAAAGTGGGGTAAGGTCTTCAATTAATCTGTTAATATATCTAGCTTGCCTTCTTCATCACAAGGTCTCTTTAGCAATAAGGAGTGAAGAACAGTGAAATTACCCTGTATACATTTTGAGGATGGAAACTGAATAATTTGAAAGAGTCCATGAAGACATTTCCTAGAAGCAAATACACAGATGAATGGGTCTCTCAAAAATTATCCCAATAATTTGTAGGTGACAGCTAACTATTAATATGTAAATTGGTTTTAATACTTCTTTTCCACCTAACGAGGGAATAGATCTTCTGTTCAGAGTGAGCACCATTAAGGGTTACATGCTGTCACGGCTGTTCACAGCTCGTTTATGCACCTTCGTGAGGAGGAGCTCACCAGCACAAGCCAAACTTTGCTCACTCACGCTGATGAGTGCCTGGGTACCAAAGTCCGACTTTATGTGAGTCACGACCCTGTTTGCTCTCAGACCAGCGGCTCGCTCAACCTCAGTAGTCATGTCATTCACGTTTCCAGTAGAGAATCCACCTGTGCTTTCAGAGCTGTTGCTCACGTTGCGTGTGCTGGACTGATGCTTCCAGCCCCACGCAGGCAGTTGCCTTGCTGGAGTTCACACAGCTGTTTGCAACATGTTTGTGCCACATGCAAAGCTTCCTGTGGGTCTGATTTTCATGAACCAAATGCCTTCTGACCTCATATTGCTTCCTTTCAAACATTTTTTATTCAAACCATTCACACTCTGAGTTTTGCTCCAGCCTTGCTGACTTCTTTTGGTTAGCAAACTGTAATTCAGTTGCCACTGTCTGTGGGTGGCAATGGTTGTCTGCCTGGTTTGTTTAGGATGGATCTTCTGTTTTCATTTCTTCTACCAAATCTCTGCCTGGACTCTTAGCACTGATTTAGCCTCCAAAGGCAATACCCTGGCGTTATAGCAACAACACCATTATCACTTTCTCTTTGCAATTGGATTAAAATTATGTTACGTTTCACATTTACATGCTGTGGAGAACTCCCCTGACATATGTAAAGCATTTCATAGTTCCTTCATTCTCCCAGGTACCCATGGTTTGTAGATACAGAAGGAAGCACTATTTCAAACTATTTCTTTTCAGATGTTTCTAAAAAAGCTTCTGGTCTAAGAGGATTTTTAACTGCTGCAGCCTGCTGTTCCAGGTATTTTCTTATTTTGTTTTCATGTCTGACACCTTGCATGGTAAAAAAATCACCCATAAAATCCGAGAGGTCTGTACTGTTCAGTGCTCAGACCATTACAGAGCACAAGAATTGTTCCAACTGGCTAACACAAAAACCTGTTCAAATCTGCAGTTTCCCATAGCAAGATGAAATCCAACATCTTTTAGTCTCTCTTTTCCAAATACAAGCTGTCACACTATCGACAAGAAGATACTATCGCAGAGATTTTTTTGAGGAACGAAGCTTGTTTGCTTGCAGGCTGAAGGGAAGGATTGTTTGCAGTACAAGACAAATTTCCATAGGAGTGGTTCCAATGCCTTCAGATTTGTACTTGCCATTGGTTGAGCACCCAGATTAAAATTAAAAAGTGTTGAATATGGTCTGTAAGACCTTTCGTGGATTGGGGCATTCCTCTTTGAAGGACAGTATGTGTTATCCAGGCCATGCTGACCCAGTTGCAATCCACTGCATCATTTATATTGGAGCTACCAGGAAAGTATAAGGGCCTCTCAGCTTCGGTATCTGCTTCTCACTGGATCAGTCCTACAGCTTTGAATTCTGCATGTGGCAGAGCCCATCTATTTCAGTAAGCTCATCTATGGGGAGAGAGGAGCTAAGGCCTCATAGAGATACATTCTTCCAGAGGTTTAAGCCGAAGGGCTGTATTATGCTTTTTAAGAACTCAGTGTTTCAGTTTGGCTTTCTTATTGGTGTGTAACTGTAACAAGCTGCCACAGAACTGGCATCTTTGCACCAGAATCCTTGCATACTATTTTAAATCATAAAGTCCTAAAACATTTATGCTCCTGCCAGTTCAAGAGATTTATTCTGACAAGTGAGGAAATGTCAAAAGAGTCAGTAAAAACTTCTGTATCACTCCAATCAATCCGCAAAATCCTGGCCCCACTAAATCCAGTAGCAAAATTACCTGTCTTCCTGCTAACCAGCCACACCTCAGTAAATGAGAGTCTTCACACGTTATATTCTATTCCGATTCTGAGGGCTTCTGTTTTAATTAAACAGAGATTTTAGGAATGACCTCTAAACTTCCTGAAAAATCAACCATGCTGTCCTCCAGTCCAGCAATGACTTTCATATGATGCTTCTCATCTCTTGTAATAAATTCACAGATGGACCATCCTTGTCCTTCCAACGCCTAAGAATAACTCCTAAGTACTGTTCCCAGGGGATTTGATTTAGTTTACACACATCTGCTGAGATACGTGTCTTTGAGCCCAGATTAAGTCTTTGTTTGACTATATTTGAGCATTTGTGAAACTACTTGGCAAGAATGTCCTTATTTTATTCATTCAAAACATGTGCTGATTGTTGCCAGTGTGATCTGAACACCTCGGACAGAACTGTTGTCTTTCATTTCCAACCTATTCACAGGGAGAAGGAAACCAATCGCCGAAAATGGTCAGCTACATTAGCCCTAAAGCTGTGTTCCCCCAGAGTCTCTCTTCTTTAAAAAAACAAGCAAACCAGTTGTTCTATTTTTGAGCAAATGCATTTCAGACTCGAATCTTTTCCTAACTAGACTAGTAATGTTTTGCTTTATTAGCCCTCTGTCTCAGTTTAATACCTGTTTTGCTCATTACTCTTTGACACGCTGTCTATCAGATGGGGGATGTTTCAATTAAAGCATTTTCTCTTTCCTGGCAGAGAAAGGACTAGGAAACTGCAAAACCTAAGCTCGTGACTGGCTCTCCAGGGGAAAGGTGAGGATACCGAGACCATGGATGTAGTTTGCAAAAGGAAAACACGTGTGACAAAGAGTACATGACACTGCCAGCTACGTCCCGGAGTGCCTCAGCAACGTACAACTTAAACCTTCCTTTCTGAGCGTAAACCACCTAGTCTGCCACACAGCAAGACCACAAAGCTGATGCCACTGAAACTGCAGTGAGAATCTGTTGAGCCCAGCACCTCAGGAGGACAGTATATCAGGCCTTGAGGTTTACGCAATTTTGTGTTACACAACTGCGTGAACTTGTTGATGTGTTCTTCTCAGTAGGTCTTGCCTTTCCCCACTCGTCTAAGCTCTCTACTTCATGTGACTTCCATGAATTGTGTTACAGCACCATCCACCAGAATCATGTTGCCCAGGAGAAGCAATACCTGTGTCTTTCTGTGGGAAATACAGCACATGGTGAATTGTGGCCTTCTTCTGGTAGCTTATCAAGTTATCGCAGGCCAGCCCAATGACCATCCTTGTCTTTGGTGTGCAAATAGTTAGCTGGTCCTTGCTGCAACATAAAATGTGCCAGCTCAGATCTCTCCGAGCGGTATTATTTTCACCGAGAAAAGGGGAGGATCCAGCTGTCTAGGGACACAAGGAGCCAGTTCTTACTCTCTCCTTCAGGAGCAGCTTGTAGTGTAGGTGGATGCAAAAGGGTATTTTTGGGAAAGACAGAATCAGATGACTCCTCCCCGCTGTGCCCCCACCCACTCCTGAGGTAGGCGGCAGGACAGAGGAAGGAGGCTGTAACAGCATCGGTAAGGGCAGGCTCAAAGCAGAGGCTTCGTGGCTGTCCTGGCAGATGGGGCTGGTTACTGTTCACGCCCTTCCGAGGCAAGGACAACCCTGGGGCCAGGGCAGTCATCTCCGCACTCCGATCCCTGCACTCTCGCACCGTGGCAGCGAGCCTGCTTTGGGCAGATTTATCCCATGCCTCAGGGGCTCCCCACCACAGAGCTTTTATCAGGACCTAACCAGCACCTCCAAGCACAGGCTCGGACGAGCACCACGCTGCACAAGGTGTGGCACAAGACAGGTCAAAGCAATGGCCTCTCCTCCAAACAGCAAGCAGAGGATATACGCAAATAAACCCACAGGCAGTTGCTGTGCATCTGCAGGCCTTCTAGAAAGGTGCTGGATGTTTTGTCGAAACAAATGGTTTGTGGTTTATCAGTCATGCTTTAAAACCTAACATAGCTGATGTTGCAGGAAGCCCAGTCAAGGGAAGTCAGCAGCCCTAGGACCTGCGTAATCCCTGGCACCTAACCAAAAAGAGCAAGCCCAGGCTAGCTGGAGCTTGTTTTACCAGACACACCCTGCTCACCGCGACTTCGGGAATGAAGCCTCATGTTTGCTTTGTGGGAAGAGCTCTGCCCAGAGACAGAGTTATTCCGACACTTAACTTGAGCTGATGTTTCTAAGTGCAGGTGCAACAAGGCCTGCCCTGTTCAGAGCACAGTCCCCGAAGTTCTGGGAAGCATTACCCATACAGGGCTGGTCCCTTCTCAATGCTACTTACAACTTTAGAACTGAGATGTTTTCTTTCTGTCAGCTGTATAAGTGCAATACTATGTATTTATCCTTCCATGCAGTATTTGTGTTGCAATTTCCTCTGTTTATAGCACTCCTACTTAGGAGTGTTAGTAAAGTTCTTCCAAATTTGCTCCTTTGGCGTATTTGGTTTCTGTGGAGAACTTCTCATCTCCAGCTCAATCTGGGGACCAACAGTAGTACCCTCACATATTATCCTACCTTTTATTCAGAATGAAAATAATTTTTTACAATGAAAAATGACTGAAAGCTCTCCCATTCCAGCATATTCCTAAGCATTCTGGCCAAGAGCTGTGTTGCCAGCAGTAGGTTGACAAGTCCCAGGCAAGACTGTCAAACAGGATGAAATAAAATGTTAAAACTTGTTTTATTTTACCTCCCCATCTCCTGGGGTGGCCATGTTCCCCTAGCTCAGGGTAACCATGCTGCAACCGTCCCTGTCCCAGCACTCCCACCTTGCACTGGAGGAGAGAAGAGCAGTCAGTCTGCACGCTCCTAGCCAATTTCTGTATGACTTAGATTGCTCTTCTTAGCTCCCCCTTATTATTTTGGTTTAATTACTGCTGGAACAAGCCCAAATATCTGGGTGCATATCATAAAGTCAATTTTTAAATACGGACTTGTTGCACTGAAGTCATTATTTAGTATTACTGAGTCCCCAAGCCATTCCCCCATAAAGTCCCTCTTCAAAGGTAAGTGCTGCTAACAGCAGTCAGAGCTGGGAGGGGAGAAAGGGGCTTAGAGGGGAAACACAGACACGCTGTGGCCTTGCCAAGGCCCTCTTAAAGTGCAGCTGACAAGTGCTGGGTTGTCCACAACGGTTATGATCTCCTCCAATGTCCCCACCACATGAGCAGAGCAACAGCAAAGGTGGCTGGGAACCCAGGCATTTTTTAGGCTTTGGGAAGACCGGGGTCACACGTCACAGATTTAGGGAGAGTTGTTTATCTGCCCTTATAGTACCTGGCCCCTGAAATGGAGGAAAGAGTGGTTCTTCACACACCAGGGCAGACGCTGCAAAGATAAACCTGTAGCTCTTGAGGCAAGTGACCCATGTGTGAATACGTGTGATGTGCCGAGCTCGCTATCACACTTGCACACCACTAAACATTTCCATTCCCATGTCCCTCTCTGGAGCACTAAACGAGACCTATAGCAGATGAGAGACCAGGGTTTATAATAAGGAGGTGCCCATACAGCTGCAGCCAAAGGAGACATCAGAGAAAGCAAAGGACACGGGAGCTGCCAGAAGCGGAGCAAGAGGAGCGGATGTTTTGCAAGCGTTCAGCGTGCAGCCATAGGGGAGGGTGTTACCCTGTCTTTTATACCAACACATGGCAGTCTCAGTGTGACTCCATGTTGGCTGTTGTGCCTCCAGGAAAGCAGAGAAGGAATGCAAACTTTGGCACACGAGACTACCCGTCCATCCTTTGGAAGAACTGATGGGAGCTTTTTGTATGCCTGCCAAAGGGAAAAAATAGCAGCACAATTTACCTGGGAACAGATGGGCCTTCCTAGGCAGCCAGCCTTAATTAACCAACGAGACAACTTAACAGCCTCAGGCCGCGGCGCATCGCGGAGGCCTCGCCGGAGCGGCACAGGGCAGTAGCCCAGCCAGCAAAGAAGCGCCGAGCCAGGAAAAGCCCTGGACTCAGCACAGCAGCGCGGGGGCAGCCGGCGAGTCAAAGATGTCACTTGTTCTTTGCTCTCCCTGCTGCCCCTCCATATCACGCTGCTGACACTGCAGCCTGGGGCCGGCGCTCGGGAGGAGAGGCGGCAACCCAAAAGGCCAAGGACGTTTCCCTTTCAGGACAGGGAGGGGAAGCGGCATGCTGCGGCGCCGAACCTGAAAGCCTGCCAGGAAAATGCCCCCTCCCCGGCTGCTCGAAAGAGGTCACCTGCGGTACCTTGTGCCATCTATTTTCTCAGTTTTATCAGAAGTTAAGAGTTGCAAAGTTAATTCGGAAGCACTCAAAGGCAGATGGGGAGGGGTAAAGGGAAGGAGCACAAAGGGATTGCATTCACGATGCTGGAGGAAGCCTTCTCACTTGACCAATTAACAGTTTTCTCTTCATTTTCCAGCCCGTACATGGTTCTTCCTCAGCAGCTCTTCCCACCGGGCTTGAGAACCATTAGTGAGTCCCCATGTGCTCCTTTCGTAACAGTAAACGTTGCTGGTTATCAGACGTAGCTGAGACAGTGCCTCCATTTCAGACTGTCCATCTGCTGGCTTTCAAACTCACACACTCACCTTCTTACTCTTGTCCTTAACCTTTTTCTCAGCTTAAAAAAATACATCTGTTTGAGGAGAATCTCAAAAGCATCCCTTGCACATCTGAATTCCTAGACAAGGAAAGCAGTGTATTTTTGCCTTTAAAATGATGGCAAATACTCCTTTTCTGCACACAACTCAAACTGGCTAGATTTAAAATTTTAAAGCTATGCACAGAGTGAAATTGTAAATAACGAAATCTATGTATGGGACCTGTTGGGAGTTACACAGGGTTTTGTTGAATCTGCTATTGGGAACTACAGCCCAAGAGCAACTGTAGGTTAAAGACGAGGGACCAGCATTGGTTCACAAATAAGACAATTTGATCTTTTATATATATTTCTGTATATACATGTGTCTGTCTAGCTCTGTATACTCAACACATACGGAGACTGAGGATCCTACTTTTCCCCTTTTTCCCTCCCCCCATTTTAAGAAGTTTTTAAAAACTGTCATAAAACCGCTGCAGATTAGACTTGGATTATTCCGTATATTCAGCCAGTGAATCACTGACCGTGCAGCACAGGGCTATCTATAACTTAATTTATAGGTAATCCAGAAAGCAAGTACAATTCTCCATCTCTACCCTACCATGTGTTGCCATCCTGCCGGTGCCATATGTTTGTCTTGGAGGAGGCCATTTCTCTATGCCACGTCTGGTTACGTTTGAGGGGTCACATTCCCTTTGACGTGGAACCTTTAAAAGCAGCAGGAAACCATTGTTCCCAGCACACTAATTGTCAGAGTACATCTTTTCCTATAGACTCTGCTTAGCAATACGAAAAGCTTGCATCCACACAGCCACAGCAAAACTAAGAGTAGGTAACACTGGTTTCTGTGATTATTGGCTTAATCTCCATGACATACAAATACGGTAATTTCAGACTCTCTCTTCCTCATGGATGGCTCAGTTATAGTCACTTGCGTAGTCATAAATGGGTAGCCAGTTAGCTGAAGATTTTTTTTTTTCCCCTACGGAAATCAGACTATTGGTTTTTGAGCTAATCTTCACGCTTAGGAAAGTGTCAACTCTCTTTGGATGTCTGGGATTTTCTGTTAAGGCAAATCAGGAAATTTCTAATATGCTGAGTAAAAATTGATCAGCTTCTAATTTTTTATATCATTTAAAAGATGAAGACTATTCCCTCCTCTTCTCTGTTAAATGCAGCTGCGCAGAGCTCTCTTTTACATGATGAGCAGACAGCAGGGCAATGTGAAGATAGTTTTCCTCCCCATCCAAGAAAGTCAAGCCCAGTACTTGTAGGCCAAACACATTCTGGTAGGTTGCAGTCAGACAAAAATATGAAGAAAACATCATGAAAGGAGAATATATTATTTCTCAGACCCTTTCTTTTCCTCAGATCTCTATTATTGGCCTTGCATTTCAAATAAGTTCATAGCATTAAGACTACGGTTAGAGCCTTTGGACAGACCGCTCTCGGTCTGGTAATATCAGGATGAATTTAGATGAAAAAGAAACTGCCTTTTCGTGTTCCCCACAGCCATCCTGATGTCCATACCACATGGAGGAGTTTGAGCCCTCCCACTTACCTCCCTCAGGCAATTCTTAAAAAGCAACACACAACTCCTGATCATTAATGATTCATTATCTGTACCCCTCTCTTTCTCTCTTTTGTTCTAACTGTCACAGTGTAATTCTTTGTCTATTTACTGTGTATTATTGGCCAATAACACTTTGTAGAGTCTTTAAAAAGAGCTGTTTACTCAGAGTCAATAACACATTCATCCATGAGGAGTTAATACTCTCACATACACTAAGGGGGACAGTTTCAGAGGGCTGCACAAATCCCACAGCATTGTTCATGGGGATTTGTGCACAAACTTCTGCTTACCCCTCCTTGGAAATCTACATTTAATTCCGTTGTGTATGGTAATGAGAGTGCAGTGTGCTAACATTTCCATGGCTGGTAACCCAAACAACTTAACAGAATATAGGTTTTATGTCATTGTCAGTCATTGATTGGGTAGTTGGTTTGCTTTACTTGATAGGACAAAGGTGAAAGTCTATCTGCAGCTGAAGAATTCCTGATCAGGAGAAGATGTGGAGGAGATATAATCCAACTAGAACAATGTGCTGAAAACGACCGAAGAACATGTGCAGCAAAAGCAGCAGTCCTGTGCCCAGTAGCAAAGAGAAGCCTCCGAGACTACTTGTACACTGCTTGTGCGATGGATTCCAGACACCCAATCTAATCACTGGGAAACTCCATCAAAAGAGGCCTTGCACAGTGGTCTCTGGGTTTGGATGAATTATCGGGGTACCCATTTTAGGCAGCCTAGAAAAAGAACCCCCAAGATCTTGCCTCTTGTGTGTATTCACAGACTTTCTCACAGTCCCTAATGCCAGCTGAGGCTGTCAGCACTAACTAACCAAATGGACAGGAGGACAACAGGTTGTTCTGCTGCTTTCCCAAACCTCTAGGTTGAACGCCAAACCTGAGGCAGATCACATCACACTTGTTGAGTCAGCCTGCGAGATCAGCAACAATTTTCCCAGCTGTGTGATCATCAGTTCTCTCTAATTCACCAGCGTAGCCCTGATTCATCATCACACACGAGGACTGTGAGCACAACCAACACCACCCTTGGGTTTTTCCTGCTTTTCTGCATTGCAGATGCTTGGAGCATTCATGTGTGCCTGGGGCCAGTGCATGGAGACAGGCTGTGGGGCCCAAGGCCTATTTCATAGAATCATAGAATCGTCAAGGTTGGAAAAGACCCTTAAGATCATCGAGTCCAACCGTCAACCTATCACTGCCAAGTTCATCTATACCATGTCTTCAAGCACCGTATCTATCTGTTCTTTAAATATCTCCAGGGATGGAGACTCAATCACCTCCCTGGGCAGCCTGTTCCAATGCTTGACCACCCTCTCGGTGAAGAAGTTTTTCCTAATATCCAACCTAAACCTCCCCTGGCGCAGCTTGAGCCCATTTCCTCTCGTTCTATCACTCATTACTAGGGAGAAGAGACTGACCCCCACCTCGCTACAACCTCCTTTCAGGTAGTTGTAGAGAGCAATAAGGTCTCCCCTCAGCCTCCTCTTCTCCAGGCTAAACAACCACAGTTCACTCAGCGGCTCCTCATAAGACATGTGCTCTAGACCCTTCACCAACTTCGTTGCCCTCCTCTGGACACGCTCCAGCACCTCAATGTCCTTCTTGTAGTGAGGGACCCAAAACTGAACACAGTACTCGAGGTGTGGCCTCACCAGTGCCGAGTACAGGGGCACTATCACCTCCCTGGTCCTGCTGGCCACACTATTCTTGATACAGGCCAGGATGCCATTGGCCCTCTTGGCCACCTGGGCACACTGCTGGCTCATGTTCTAGGCGGCTGTCAACCAACACCCCCAGGTCCTTTTCCGCCAGGCAGCTCTCCAGCCACTCCTCCCCCAGCCTGTAGTGTTGCATGGGGTTGTTGTGACCCAAGTGCAGGACCCAGCACTGAGCCTTGTTGAATCTCATACAGTTGGTCCCGGCCCATCGGTCCAGCCTATCCAGGTCCTTCTGTAGGGCCTTCCTACCCTCCAGCAGATTGACACTTCCACCCAACTTGGTGTCATCTGCAAACTTACTGAGGGTGCACTTGATCCCCTCATCCAGATCATCAATGAAGATATTGAAGAGGACCAGCCCCAACACTGAGCCCTGGGGAACACCACTCGTGACCGGCTGCCAACTGGATTTGACTCCATTCCCCACCACTCTCTGGGCTTGGCCATCCAGCCAGTTTTTAACCCAGCGTAGAGTGCACCCATCCAAGCCGTGTGCAGCTTATAGCAGTGGCATTTGCAATATCCCAACTGAGCACAGTCAGGTTACTGCCTCTTTGGAAGCCACTCTCGGTGCCTCATTTCCTGCGTGTTCCTCTGTGTCCCTGCCTGTCTGAGAAAGAAGAAGCTGCCACTTCATTTAATGATTGCTAAGTTCATCCATGCTCCTAGAGATGACTCACTGAAAATCTGTTTTGGATTAAAGCTACTGGAATTGTTTCATGAGTGATCTATATCACACTCATACATGAAAGGCTTTCATTCCACCTCAGAGCTGGCTAGGAACAACATCCAACATCACCTGTCTATTTTCAGTGCCACAGAGAAATGTATTTAGTGAACAAATAGCCTGAAAGTCAAAATGTGGTGAACTTTGAGGAAAAAAAAATTATTGTTTCAATCAAATTGTTTGTAGCACAGAGAAGGAAAACAATATTTCATTTCCACATAACAGCATAACTCTAAACATCTAATAAGTACCTTAATAAGCTGTCATTTCACTTGAAAAAATTACATGAGTGTGTCTACTTCTCATCTTCTACTTTGATCCAAGGAAGGCTAACACTAGAAATCTGGACTTCACGACAGGCAAACTGGAGGTAGCATTTAGCAAAGGCTATATAGAGATCACTATAAGAAGACTTAAGGCTTTTAGCCATGGTTTGTACCAGCAATTTAGGTATATCCCATTGGAAAGAGTTGCTGAAAAGGAAAACCAGGGAGATAAGAAAAGATAAAACTGAATATTAAATATATGTACGATATCAAACTTATTTGATTTAAAGCATCATAAACATGGATTGTCCTGAACACTGTCCCTATTACATGCCACTGTTAAACTAAACTCATCAAGTCAAAAGCTTGAAATTAATGCTCTGGGAAAGGAGAACTGCTGGAGGACCCACTGTTAAATCCCAAATATGGGGGATTTATCACGAAGCATTTGAGATCAATTGCATCAAATCCCTCTGATAAATTAAGTGGATTAAAGCTAACACAGAACTATTAGATTTATCAATGGAAAACACAATAAAGGAACTGGCAAGTGTTATTTCTAAAGAGTAACCATATTTTAACATATCTCCAAGTTAAAGCCAGTGATCTTTTTGAAGAAGACACGGACTCTGGGCATGATTTGTTCAGGTAGTTACAGCACAACAAGAAATGATACAATGAAAATTATTTCTTCCCTTATCTTCTGAATTAAAGTATATTTTCCTCCAAGAAAGAAATACAATCTCATAACAGCCATGAAAACAAACTGCAAGTAGTGAAACTAATATTTTATCCTCAAAAAAGAGCTTTTTCTCTTGAATCCTATGAAGTATTACAAGTAAAAAGACTATATCACATCCACTTTCTCAAAAAACATGCTGTGCATTGTTTTGAAATGACTCTTTCAGAGTATGTACTAACATTTTCAATGATCAAAAAACTACTAAATAATATGAGATAAAGTTTCTTTGTTTTGAGCAACACAAGAGGCCACACTTACGTGAAACACTTATGTTATGCATGTGGAGAGGGTTAAAAATAAATAGATGATAAAAAGAATGCCTCGATTACAAATACATATTTATGAGACAGGGTAACTCTCACACAAACAGCAGGAGATACTTTTATCCCAAAGAAGTTCTAGTGGTGTTAATTTATTTCTACCAAATTTTACATTTTACGGCAGACGTCACCTGATAGAATAACTGTAAAAACTATTTACAAACCATAACCAGGATCAAACAGCATTAAAGATGGATAGAAAACTTCTTTTTGAAAGTCAGTATCATTATTTTCATGTCACAGAGAAGAAATTGAGGCACATGTAAGAACAGATCAGCAAGCAAGTTAAGAGAAAGGAACAGACCCAATGTCTCTCAAGTCCAAGGACACAGCGCTGGGCTTATCATTACTACACAAAAGACAATAAATACCAAATAAACACCTTATCTGTCTCTGAAACTTCTGGGAACTCTTGTACAACTTCAGGTTTTCGTCAAATGCAACACACGAATAATTTGGACAACTTTACAAAGGGATTAACAAACTGAGTGCTTTGTGGTATCCGGCACCACGTTTGCAAGTATAAGTATAGATTAGGGTAAAATTTATTTTCAAAGTAAATAGATGCCAAGGTTTCTCTAAAATAAAGTTTAAGAAATGTGATTAGTTTATTCTTTTGTAACTCCAGGAGCTGTAAAGCTTTAGCCTTTGAAAATGATCTGTTCGTTTATTTTAATCCTCTCTGGATTTCCATCCATTATTTAGAAGTGTAAAGTGAGTTGTTTATGCAAACAAGGAAAATGATAGTTTTCTGATTTTATAGGCAGAATCACGGCATTCCACTGCAATGCATTATAAGCATGATAATACTTACACTCGTACAAAACACCTATGAGAGCTAGTTCAAAAAGGATTGTAATGTTGACCCCACCAGGCGATCACTTTGACGCTGCAAAAAACAGAATGAACAATGGTGACCACAACTCACCACCACAAAAAATAATGGCAGTACAAAGAGTGACCAGCTATCACCCCCGTGACATGGGCCTGCAGGTGGTGTTCTGGCAAAGGAATACATTTCTAAGAGCACTTGATAAAAGTTTCCTGTGCGTTCTTTCAGTTCCTGTATCTACAGGGACAGGAGAGAGAGAGATACACACACACACACACACACACACACAGAGTTTTGGTTTTAATCTGGGCTAACAAAAAAAAAAAAGAATTTAATTCCTCAGCCTTGCAAGCCTGATACAGTTTAAGAAGCAGCTTACTCTTGAGACAAAGATGTGAAGGATGTCATGGCTCTGAGCGGCAAGATGCTGCTGTGGGTGCTTCTCTTGTCTTAACATCATTGCCTACCCTGTTTCTGCTGCTTTAGAAATCACACAACATAACATCTCCCAAAATAACACTAAAATCCTCTTCCTTCCCTCCTATACGCCAGTCAGCCCTGCAGTCACTGAAATGTCACATGCCAGCATTAATACTCTTCAGTTTTCTCAGTTTCTTCCTGTCTCCTTGTGCTGCAGTCCTCTCTCCATACCCCCATCTGTCCCTTACTGGCATCCATCAGTCCCCTCCCTGTCCTCACCAACACACACAAAACGCAGTTACAATTCTTTTTCCTTTCCTTTTTTTTTTTTTGTGTTTTGTTTTGTTTAAGACCAGAATATGGATAACCCGTACTCCAGATATGGTAGTCCCTATTTTTTTAATAAGCTCTTTGAGTCTGAAAATTTGCCTAATTTGCTTATAGAAAGTGGGGTGGGGATGCTTACTTGGAGATGCAGTCCGTGGGATGCACCTGCTTTATACACTACTTGCATTGCACAGGTTCAGTCTCAGCTAGGATCTTCAAAATACACCTTACAAAGCTAACAAGAGAGACAAACCTCTGGTTCAAAAGTCTTCCGTTCTGAAAAGCTTCCAGGATTCAAAACTAGGGATCAATAGATATAGTTTGCTAGCTGGTTTCTATTCTCAGTAAAGCGCACCAGTAAAGAGGTTTCCTTGTCCCCCAGACAGCCAGAACTATAACCATCCACGGCGAGAATCTGGAGATTAAGGAGAGCACCGCAAATCCTGGCAGCAAGTAAGAGAGTGACAGGAACTGCACATAACCCATCCCACAGGAGAGTGAGGGAGCACAGACCCACACAGGGGCTTGTGACAGCCAGATCCACGCAATACAGCATTCCCTTGTCAGGTCTCCCAGGCAGATGTTACTGTCATGTTCAGGTGGATTTGGGCAGCTCCTTGAGGAAGGAGGCCAGGGAGAGGTGCAGCTGAGGGACAGCAGGCTGTTTTCCTGAAGCTGATCCTTTTCCTTCCCCTCAGGTGTCCTGGGAGCCCGTTAGCACAAGGAGCTGCTTCTTCCAGCCCTCAATGAGAAGAAAGTGGAGAGTTTTCAAATACATACATCAGCAGACTCTGTCAGGCCCTTAAACATGGCTGCTTCTTCTGAAAGCAATACAAGTTTTTTGCCTCTACGCTGATTTAAGGAGCTGGGCTGCAGTCTTACATTTCCTTCTCTTGCATTTTAATTTGTTTTGTTTCCTCCTTCCTGAGCCCTATGTCTGCCAGAAGTAGAAGAGCGATCATTTCTCACACGTGTAAATCGAGAAGATTACCAGCAGGAAAAGGCTGACACCCACCGCACTGCTCACCGGTATCTTGACGTTTCCTGTGCCATCACCCAAAGAGACAGAACTACCTCTGCTTAGTACACAGCAACTACCGAAACTTAAAATAATTACCTACAAAGAGAGTACATGTTTCTTTCATCTAATTAGATAATATGCCCAGGTGTTTAGCACCAAGGCATCTACTCCTTAATTGGAAAAAGTCAAGGACAGAAACTAATTAGCAGCATTAATCAAAAGCAGAGGTCTAATGATAATTAACAACACATCCCCACTACAAACCCAATCCCCTTATTATAAGGTGTTCCAAATTGTAAAATCAAATGAACAGAGTTTTACAATAAGTGTTTCCAATTGCCATCTCCTGGCAAAACTAGGCATTATTTCCCCAAAATAAAGAATACTAATCAGACTAAACAATGTCATTTTTCACACAATGGCTGTAAGCAGTTTGTCCTGTAATTTGCAAAAACAATAAAGAAAAACCAAACTCCTAGGTAACTCTCCATATTATTGCAGCCATTGAGTGCCCAGTGGCCAGACAGGTCTGTGTTCTTGCTGGGGCAAAATGGTACCTACCATACTCAAGGAGGTGCTCACACTAGCAATAAAAAAAACATATGAGGGGAAGGGAAACACACTGAGTCTTGCTAAAGTGGTAATTTTGCTGCTCTCCACAAGCATGGGAGGCTACAGGTCTTAAAAGTGTTGGTAAAGACCTCAAACTTTTGTGAAATAAAGGACTAATGAGCTGTAGCAAGAAACCACCAGACCCACTGCCCTCCTGCAAAAGCCTCTGGAGAAGGCAGGGCCGGAGGGTAAATCCCCCTGCTCCAGCTCCCCTCTTCAGCCCTGCCACTTAGGAAACCCTGCAGTTTTCCAAGAGTGTCAACACATTCAGACACCTCCCAGAACACAATTTAAATTTGACTGCTCAGGGTTTTAGGTTCACTAGTGTTCAGTAAACTGAGCCTGCCCTGGATTTGCGAGAGGGAGAAACTGCTGGGTTGTCACATTAACTACACTCCTCTCTTCCCTGGGACTCTCCAGGGTCACTCCTTCCATGCTTCTACCCAAACTCCTCTTTTAACTCTGTTCTTTTCTGGGCTTCCCATTACAGAGCTAATAGAAATGCACCTTCATCGCAAGCTAAAAATTATCATCCCATGTAGAAACATCATCTGCAGTTGGTTACTGCCAGCTGAGCTGCAAATTACGATATTATAATATTAACAATGATTTTCGTAGGCTCTGACATGCCATTAAGTGATTACCTACAAGAAGGAAAGCATCGAGGGGGGGGAAAAACATTAAAACAGTGAGGCTAAATGTTTGAGACCGCAGGAGTTACACTCTCAAGAACAAGATACCCACAGAAAGAGAAATCTCTGCCCACATCTGTGAAGCCTACATCCCAGGTCCACCACAGCACATTCTGCACATGGGGCCTGCAGCCCTTCACTAGCTGGGTAAATTTTAACACCATTCACTTGCTCTTTTCCCATCTACTCAACCACTCCTGTGAGGCAAAAAATCTTACCTGATTCAAAACTTAAAAGGAGTAGTCAAAACCCAAGGAGAACAGCAGATACCTTTGCGCCAGACTAACATGTAGGCTGGTCATTTGGAAACAAAATGTCCAGATCCTGACAGCTTTTGTAGGCTGAAAATCCCACTGCTGGGCAATGGAAGATTTTACACTCTCTCTCTACCATTTTAAGGCCCTTTACTCACGCACACTCAGGTAAGGATTTAATAATCTCATTTATTTCACTGAGGCAATTTGTGCAAATAAGACCAAGGATGTCTGTAAAGGCTGGCAGGGCTACAGTAACACCTAAGTTTCATCACCTCTATTTAGCAACCATACCGTGGTTTGGGTGCATTTCGTGTTAGATACAGGGCCTGTCACACACTGAGAAAAACTTCCCGGGGATCTAAGCTGCCAGCTTTCCAGAAGCTGAAGTTTACAAAAGGGAAAACAGAAATGAACGCCCCTGAGGTACAGTCTTCACATGTCCCTCAAATCAAGCTTGTTGGGATTTTTCATTCTTCTGCACCGAAGAGAGCTGCTACACATCGTCCTTCTCCCAAAGGACTAAGGCAATGGAGACCGTTACCGAACAACACCTGAGGCAAAATAAATCGAACTACTCTGTCAGCTTGCTGCAGCTCCAACACAATCTTTTTATTATTTTGGTATTTCTATGTTACATCCTAGCGAAGAGACAAATCAAAACAGGAAAAATATAAGCGTTCCTTTCATGTGGTGTGTGGACTAAGAATAATTGCCATCGGTATTGATTAACCCTTGGGGACACCACTGAATTTAAAACCTGCAGACAGTGAAATCCCAGCTGATGCATGCTCTGCTTTGAGTAACACTTATTACACGTTTTTATGTTTATATTTATCTGAGAAAACTGTGAAACTAATGGTCCCACATTGGGAATAATATGTTATCGTATGCTCCAGGATTGTGCAGTTTCTGCAGCTCTCTACCCCTACCAGGTGCTAATCAATGACAGGTTGATTAAAGTTCTTCCAAAACTGAGTATCCTGAAAAAAAACAAACCATTTCTGAGTGTTTAGCAGCCCCAGAAAGCATTTGATAGTCTTCTAGCTCACTGCTGGTTTTTAATGAATATAAATCACTAGAGACCAGATTCTGTACCACCATACTGCAAACCCTGCCAGGTTAACTGACTTCACTGAGGTGCCATGAGTTCATGCAGAATTTGGCTTAACAAGTCATAACTATATTATTTTAGTTATTGCACTACAGGCAGTGAAAACTATAGGCCAGGTACCAAATTCACTGTTATTGCGATACCAGATCAGATCCCAACTCAGTTACGGGATATACCAAGGCATCAAAGGCTAGCAGAATCATTTTAATAAAGAGGACAAGTTGTTAGTAATATTAGCCAGGCAAATTAATTCTCTGTAATCTATCTTACAATTAGTAAGTATTAAAACAGAATTTTCTCACCCGTATTTTATATTTAAACTGTACAACAATTCCATCCATGGCCTACCCCATGCCTAGAAATGGATGTTTCACTGGGGCTTTGTACGGAGGTTCCCATGGTTGTTTTCATTACACTCAGTGCTGTTATGTGACGATACAGTATTGTGTTTAGTTACTGGAAGTACTCATTATAGTAGACATCTTAAACGTAAGAAAATATTCAGTAAATGTCCTGATTTTGTTTTGTATGTTGTTGGTTTTTTTTTTTTAATTAAGACTTCTCTGTTTGTGTTACAACTACCTCACATGCAGAAGAAAGTATTTAATTAATAGGATGGAAAAGGGCATGCTGTATTCAATCAAGTAACAAAACACTAACATGATTTTAAATTAAAGCTTCAACCATTAAAAAAGAAGAGATCCAAAGTACTGATCTGTGAATCTGGCTTGCAAACAGCCATGTCCAAAGCACAGAGATCTAGTTACATGGAAAACAGTTCATATATGAACTTGTTTGTACAAAAACTGTCTTCACGCAATCAGTACTACTAGTAGTAGTAAAAGTAGATTTGGATTTATTCTATACAATGGACTTAGAGTAAATTTTAAAAATATGCAGTAACAGGTGAAACAGTCCTTTGTCATTACACATAGGAAAAAGTGGCAACTTGGAATTTTTTCCAAGGTTTAGACTTCAGAGACCACCATCTTTAGGAAAGGAGGTGCGATGCTTCCTGAAAGGTTAATTTTACACTGGAAAGTGTCCACATCTTCTCAACCAAAATAAGTGTCCCATCCAGAAGCATAATCATGGACTTCCACTGTGCCATTATAAGGCAAGGATAAGCACTGTTTCCTGCCCACCCATCTGGGAAATATATATGTATACATGGTCCTCGTGCAGAGCAACCCCTGTAACTATCCTAGAACTGTGAAATACTGAATGATCTATACTTCACTGTATTTGCTTCAAACTTTTTGTTTAATCCCAGACTAGATCTTCAGCCAAAGTTTCAAAGCAGGTATGAATTACATTTTAAGTGCTCCTTTTTTCATAAGAACATTGCACTGAGTGCGACCGCCAAAGAGCGGGGCTGTGGGCAAGTACTGTCTAGCACTCTTTTCCTATCTGTCATATAAAGTTGCACAGAAATTTAACCAAACTTTTGTTAAGACCGCTTAACAAAATAAGATAAGCTGCCCATACTGATTATCCAACCAGAAATGAAAGGCTTATTCAGGCCTCCATTTTCAAATACAAATCATACTTTAGTGAGCACTATAAAACTGAGAAAATGCTTCCCGTCTTTAGTTCTTTTTTTCCAGACAAAGAATATGGGACAGATTTCGGGGTGAAAAGTATTTACTAGACAACAGGGAGTCACCATTCCTCTTCTACATCTCCCTAGTCCAAGGAGGGAAGTACAACATCGTGTTTCCAGTTGTGATTCTCTACATAATAAAGCATGTAGATATCAAATGAAATTTTGCAGATAACGGTAAGCAAGGATTAAGTCTAGCACCTGCATATCCCCTGAGAAAATGATCAAGGTTACTTAAGGAAGCAGTTTTTAGAGAAAAGTTAGCAGGTTCTCTAGAATAAACAGTGTCAAAAGGTAATATTTGTCATTGCTGTTACAGAAGTGTCTCAGAATCCCAGCCAAAGATCAGAAATCAGCAGTAGTCACCTTTTGTATGCACATGGCCTGACAGCTATCTTTACCCAGAGAGAGCTCGTTACCTACATGACTCACAGTACAACGCAGGCAGGATGCAGTGCAAGGCATGTAAGACAGAAGAAGCAGAACCTGTACAGCAAGGACCTCCACAACCCGGGTGTAGAGGCTTAGGCAAGGGAAGGATCTGACGGACAATGCATTTTCTGCAAACACGAAACAGAATCTTTCCCTGTGCAGTTGAAATGCCACCAGGTCTACGTAACATTGAGCTTCACGTGTCTTGGCAGGCCTGCGGATTTTATTTCTTCTACATGGCAGTTGTATGCAGGAAGCCAGCTATATTCCTGGAGCCATTACGCCGATTAGGTTCACGTGGAGTTTGGAGCCTTCACAGTACCTGAAACTCCACAAGGAACCTCTGGAAGTTTACAGGCATTGAAACAGCCCATGTTCACAAAGTCCTGTTATCCCTGAGCACACCTGGCTTTGATGTCCTGCAGTCTGAGTCTGCCCTCCCGATTCTGCAGCCATAAGGACATAAGCTCACTCGGACTTCATCATACCTAGAATTCAGTTATACCCGTGTCCTGTCTCATGCAGCAGGCAGCAGCACAGACCTCAGGAATAATGTATAAATGGGTTAAGCATCTAGTTACACCTTAACATTTAATTTCGTCTGCCACATTAATCTATCCAGTAGCCAGTGACAGCTCGGAAGCATTGCAAAATATTTGTACCCTGCGTAATTTCACACTAGCAGTAAACTTCATCTGCCTGCTCCCTTTTCCAGGGGATTTCTAAACGCGCTGAACGGTGCAGACCCAGCATATGCTTATGTGGAAGAAAAACATCCTGCACCCAGTGTCTAACCTGTCCTAGAGTCCTACATTCCCTCATACTCCAAAAATAACCAAGGGTTGAGCTTGGCACCCCACCAGAAATGTATGGCATCTCAGGGCCTGCCACCAAGGGCAGTAGGTGACACCTTTCCCCACCCACCCAAGCTGAAGATGAGGCAAGTTCCCTCCCCCATCAGGATTAATTGGCCTGCAGCCTGAGACATGGGGGTGACACAGGTGACACCTGAAGGTGACAGGCCACATCCTAGAGACATCTAAGATGGGAATTGGATTTTAAGCAATCTTTCAAGAAACAAAAGATTTCTTAGTAAAAAGGAAAAAGATCTCATGAGTTTGCTAAGCCTACAAAGGCACAAGGAAGTTGGGCCAAAATTCAGAAATTTTCCTGTATATTACAATTTGAGTCAAAACACAGACGTGGTAAAAACCAGCTGAAATGAGTCATTTGCAAAGTACTGAAGTAATACTGGAAACCTACTCTGTCTCTCAGCTTTGCACAATGAAAGCTTTCAATACAAATAAGCATAAGCATCTCCTGTGGGGACTTGCACAGAACCCACACCTCTCTCCCACCAGCAAATCTGAAAGCATGTCAAAGCATATGACCAACATAAAAAGACAGATTAAAGATATGCATGAATAATAACAATAAAAAAAATTTAATGGCTCCTGTTCTTAGTGTGCTGGTCCATGATATGCTGGAAGGTTTAATAAAGTACATTTGAGTTCTGCTAAGAGAGGTCTCAGTCTTCCAAAGTGTTGATGAAATATTATTAACACAAAGTCGAAGAGCATAAATAGGTGTATATCTAATTTTAGTGCAAGTACTTTCTACAAGACTTCCAAAGTATTCCTCTTCAATGTCTTTTCCAATACTTTTTCCTAGAGAAACAGCATCACCTTCAGGCCAAAAAAGATCACATTCCAATTTCTTTAGTCAGGAGAGACTTTAAAATTACTTCTCAAAATCTTGCACATTTTTTATTTCTTTCTGATCCTAGATTGCAAAACATGAACATACAAAAAATTTTATAGGGCTGTACACAAATGTAAAAAAAAAAAAATAGGGGGAAGGGGCAGTCTCTCCTGGTTTTGAATCCACTGAAGTTTCAGAACAGTCCACACAGTTGAGCTCAGCAGAAAATAAAGATAGCAAAACCAGAAATAAGATTTAATAGAAATAGATGTGTCAGAAGTAAATAATTAAGGAAAGTTATATAAAGATGCCTATACCTGGAAACTGTATAACGATGTTCTCCCTAAGACTATCTCTAAATCAGGTATATCAGTACTAATGATGCTGACAGTAAGCACAGCAATTGGAAGACAGGCTCACAGCACTTTAGACTAGTTTTAATTAATTCCAAGCATTTATATACTCAGTGAAACCCTGCCTATATAGAGGATCAGCCCATACTAGAGTTATCAGCAGTGGCAAAGTATGGATGTAGGATGTAGGATAAGAAATGAAATAATGCAGGACATGGAAAAGTTGAGGATATCTCAACTGGATGTATGAGATGAAATGAGTGCCCCATGAACTCACAAAGAAAATAAGAGCACCTCAGTCCTGTCTTTCTACATCTTTCTTTATTCTCTCTTTCTTTGCAATGGGCCAGTTTTACCAACAAACCTATCAGTAGCCAACTACTATGGCAATCATTTTGCAGCCTGAAGCCCTCAGTAACAATAATACAGTCAAAGAGGTCAACATGGTGTATGAATGGCAGAAAACAGGATGTTTCAGGGTGTGCAAGCAGAAGAAGCTATCAGCAGAAATTAGGTCAAGCCAAACAAGACCTGCGTGCACACTAGAAATTTCCTTCTTATCAGGGAAAAAAAAACAGATGTACTAGTGCATAACTTCAGGATAAACACCAGCTTGTTGAGCTATTTCAAAATTAACATTTGAATTATTTTCATGCTACTGGCTGTCCTGAGGTATGGCATACACACATGATCATCTTTAATAGTAAAAACTCCTGAGCACAATTAGGCTGAGCAGCCACAAGAGAGGAGGTGTGACAATGGTCTGTTATTCCAAAAAGGTTGGGAACTACCATTCTGTGCAGCACAGCATGGGGACTGCCATGTGTGTTTAGCTGCTGTGCTTCCTCCTCGAGTTCTACAGCAGCAGTTGCACCCACAGACCTTCCCACAGCTGGCAATTCTTTGCTTGTCTAGATACCACAGTACCTCCAGAGAGGAACGGGATGATCTTTTTGTCGTGTCCCAGGCTGGTTTATTGTGATATGCTTAGAATACTTTGGACCTCTGAACCATCTCCATAAGCTTTGGCCTGCAGAGACAGCAACGGTCTGACCTTGTGTCGGTCTAGATTGATGAGACTTTCCTTCCAGACAGCCCTGCATTCAAAAACTGAAAAGCAAAGTGACAACTGAAAAGAGAGGGTGCTTACCTTACCAGTGTTAAAAGTCTAACTTTTAACCCAGGCGCTGTGTGTTAAGATTCCTGCTCCAAATTCAGACATGAAGTACTAAAACACAGAAGGAAACGTTTCTGCTGTTGCCCTAATGAAAGAGCAACCATCTCTCTCTGCCCAGAACGCAACAAATGGATGACAGTGACTTCTATGTTAGTTAACTTTTTGTAAACTTTGCCTTTCTTATGTTAGTTTTCAGTCTAGTTTTAAACTTCCTGCTCTTTTAACAATCATGTATTTCATGGGTTAGCAGTGGCACATTTAATTTTGAGGAATAATTTTACTGTAAATTAAATTAGAGTCATTGTAACAGATAAATCACAGTGAACTTGCCAGGTTATTTTATGTAACCTTATATTGCAACAAGAGAAACTGAGAAATAGAGAGCCTTCATTGAACAGGAAATTTAGCATCTCAGTTACTTCCTCAAAATGCCTTCCTTCCTCCCCAGTATCAGCTTTACACGGCATGCTTCACATCTAACAAGCTCCTCTTCATCCAGTGTTGACCTTGTGCAAGTAATGCATCAGGTGATCTCTCAGAGAGCACCTGATCAACCTGTTACATGCACACAAATAGATATTTATGTATAAACACACACATGTGCACATACATCCACACACACTAACAGAACTAAGAAAATAATTGTCTGCAGTACCAGTATATTTAGTCTGTGCAATTTCTTCCCAATTTTCTTTGAAGAATAATGTCAGTGTTTACTATGGCAGACCCCAAGCCCAGGCTCCCCATTTCACTTACGTACAAATTCTACAGGCAATTTTTCACATGAAGTGCAGCAGATGGAGCCATTCTCTACATTAAAAACAAAAACAAACAAACGCAAACAAACAAACCAACCCCCCAAAAACCTACTGGAATTTTCATTACAGAATCTTATATTCTGGTATAGCTGAGCATCCCTGTGGCTTCAGCACAAGTTCTCTTTCATGGGAAATGCAAGCTGAGCTGCCAAAATCGAGAGGCTTTATACTTTGCACTACCCAAATCTTCACTATTCCTTGCTTGTAGTCCTACCTTCCTCCCTGTCTGCATTGGGTCAATACCTGAGTGAGAGCACTTTGCTGAGTGCTCCAGAATCAGGAACAGCTAGGAGAGGAAGTAATATTTCAGCACCCAAGGATACATTTACATCTAAGTCACAGACAGATCATTACGGGAGGCAATTTATATTTATATTGGTAATAGCTATGACGTGGTGACTTGACCAAACTTTTGTGAAAACTAAGTTCTAGCTCTCCTTCATCACCAACATACAGGATAACCTTGGACAAGTAATTTCTGACTTTAATCCTAGTTACAAGAACTGCCAACAACCTATAACTCACCCTAAAGTCACCAGGGGTTGGAAGGGTCAAGCACCTTTGAAAACAGACCTTCTTACCTCTCTGCCTTAGTCACCTCACCTATGAAATAATAATATTTTCCCATCCCCTGCAAGGGGCTCTGAAGCCCATGGAAGGAAAACTCTACTTAAATAGAAATAACAAGTATGATATTATGAGAAATCAGCCCAAATAAGGGAAGAGTTTCCTTATTTAAAAAATAAACAAATGCAGGAAAGGCATAACTCCAGGACTGGAAAGCAATGTAAGAAAGACCCTGACGGTAGTTAGAAAGAAAAGCATTTTGCGTGGAGGAAGAAAGCAGAACGTTAACAAATACCGCATGTAAGTGAGAGGGACTTTAACTTATGAAAAGGATCAAGTGCTCTTCAGGTAATTCAGCAACCTTGCAGCTCAAGGATATGCTACCAGCCAAGGGAACAATTCAGGTCTGGGAACTCTCTGTTAGTCTCAGCAAAAAGAATAAGCCAGCAGCCATGGAAAGGAAAAAGCAAAGGCAAAAAAAGACATATCCTAAAGTTAAAATATTCAGTGATACCAGAGATCGTGAAGTTGGCTTTGAGCATGGGGAAAGGATAACACAGATACCAGCACACAACTGGTATCGCAAACCGCAATTTTATTGTAAGAGTTTTACAAACAAGCTTACTCAGCAGTCACTGCATGGATGTAAACAGTTCCCTGTAGCCACTGTTGAAGAATTTTCACCAGAAAGTGGGTATCTCTAGGTTTGCTTTATTAACAACTCAGAGTTGGGCCATCACCTCAGTGCGTGGCAACTAAGTGTTACAATTGTCACCTTATATATGTTTCTGTAACAATTACATGGTTATCAAAGTCCAGCTAAGGTTTCCACTGCGTTAACAATTCTTCATTCTTCTGGTCAGCAGACAGTTCTTGATTTCCCATGGGTAAACCAGTTCTTTGCGTTCAGTTCTTGTTTATTGACCACATAAACAACTTCAATCACTGGTCCGACGCAAGATCATAAAAGTCATTTATTTCCCTCTATGTCTAGTATCACAATGCTCTATTTAAAACCGTCTTTAAATTCTAAGAATCTGACCTCTTAACTTACATTATGTATGCTTACCTTACCCGTATTCTCATCTAATGTCTACATCAGTTAAAATGTCTTAAATCAGCTGTTCAATTATTCATCTTTTCTTATTACACCTATCTTTATCTACTGATTAACTCAGCTGGTAATTAATCCAGTCATGGGATAGAGCTATACAGGGACAAAATGAGCAGTGTAGCATGGACTTAGATTAATATAAAACACCTGTAGTTATACAATTCATGTAATTTATTTTTTCTAAATTACCCTATACAATAACTATTCTTAAATGCACAATAATATTCAAAGCCTTGATTAAGTATTTGCTAACAGCCACTAGCTGGGGAACATGTTCCACTGGATCTTCTGCTACACGTTTTCCGAAAGGCTTCCTTGGAAACATTTTTCAAGGTTTTTCATGCTTTTTTGCCAGTCATTCAGGCTGGTGTCCTTACTCCTCCCAGCAAAATTCTTCTCCCTTTCCCCCTACAAATATTGGCGAATAACAGTCTCCCACAGTATGGGCTCCTTTTTGCTGGCTTCCTCATCACAAGGTAGGCAGGTGAAGGAGTCCCTGCATCTGAAGAGTCAAAGGCAAAGTAGCTGATTCCTGCATGAGCCAAAGCTGCTGAACCCTTTCCCCTCCCGCTGTTGCTCACTTAAGCTTTTTTCCCCTCACCACTCTCTCTCCCCCATACAATGGAGCCGGTGACGTGAAGGTTGCTTCATCCCTCCTGTACCTAGGCCAGACAGAAGAGTCACTGGATGACCAAGTGACAGCATTATCACTGGAGACAATGAGGAAGGCTGGCGAGAAAGCTGAAGATCTCACTTTTTGCTGTGTTTATAGTTTAGAGAAGTGGAGAGGCAAGGAATGATCAGAAAAAGGGAGAAGGAAATAAGAGAAAAAAAGCGCAGCTGAATTTCAGCATCTTCAGCAAAAAGTGCTGAGAGACCGTGAGAGCCAGTGAATTCATCTGATAGGCAGAGAAGAACAACAGAGTCTGGGGGAGATTCTGCAAAGAGGGCAGGAAATGAGAAAGAGGTTTCCCTAAAGACAATGCTGAAAAAGCAGTTAGCAAAAAATAGAAAGGCTCACAGGTAAAACAGCCTTAAGGAAAAAAAATGTGTGCTGGAGCAAGTGAAACAACAACAACAAAATAAAACTTAAAGTTTAGGAGACCTTTATGTTTGGATAGGCAGAAGCTGAGTGAGCCATGGGAAGGCAGCATCAGAGGTATAAAGCAGATGTAGCCATGCCGAGCAGCACAGTGCTATTGTGGCAGAACTGATCAAGGCAGAATATCGTTAAAATTTCGATTGTCCTTCTGATTTTCATTCCAGACCCTGCTTCCAGGTAAATGTTCTGCCCTTCAAAAGTTAGCCTGGAACTGGAATCAAGAAACACAAATAATGGTGCCACATATAATACTCACTCATGAGACAAACCCATGCACAACCTGTTTGGAGTTTCTAGTCAGAACTGGGACTTTTTCAGTTTGCATCTCAGATCCAAGGTTATTTCTTCATGAAGTAAAATGGACAAAAACTGTCTTCACTACTTTTGAGCTATTCATGGGTTAAAGCAATATATATATACACACACACACATTTTTAACTGGAAAGTTTGTAGAAGCCTAAAAGATGGTGTTGGGAAATCTCACGTTTGCTTTGCCTTGTATGGCTTAAGGAGATGCCGCATAACCTCATGTCCAACCGCCAATTGACTCCCAAAATTACACGTGTCGCCATCAGTGAAGAAACAGAGGCCGACGGACAAGGAGGTGCAGCCAGTGAGGCCACAGATGCAGCGGCACGCGGCCACTAACCAGACCTGGTTTCTTACCCCTCGCTTGCCTTGGGTAGGTACCAAGATCTTCTCATGAAGATCCCTCACGTGACACGATACAGGCTATATTTAATACCACATTACTGCTGTTTCCACTATCAGAAAATACTTGGGACAGACGACACCCCATCCATTTGGGTGCCGTGCCCATTAAGGCAAATATTTATGAAACGCTTATCATCAGCAGCACCCTCTCTCAACAATCCCTCAACACTAAGGACAAGGAGACTTTCCAACGAGGAAGGGCATCAGCAAGCGCTTTCGCAGCTTTCTGCCGAGACTTCCTTCACGACAACAAGCACCAAAGACCGGGGCGGGCAAAAGAAAGCGAAACAAGGGAAGAAACCGCTTATCGGGGGCCGCGGGGAGGGAAGCCGTGCTTCGCCAGGGGAGCCTCCGCCCACCGGCGAGGCGCAGCCCCCGCACCGGACGAAGCGGCGCCCCGACGCCGGGGCCCAACGGAGCTAACGGCCGCTGCCGCCCAAGGCACGCGGCCCCGCCCCCGCCGCGCGGCCTCCTCCTCAGCGCCGCCGACCGGCAGTTCCCGTTCGGCGCCGGCGCTGCTCCCTCGGCCTGACAGGGGCGCCGCGGGGAGCGGAGCGGAGCCCGCGGGGATGCCGCCTGCTGCGAGGTACGGCTGGGAAAGCGGCGTCCGTTCGTCCGTTACCCCCCGCCCCCCCCCGCCCTTTTCCCTTAGTGGGTCGCCGCCCGTGGGGCGGGGGTGTGGGCGCCTGTCTGTGGTGTGGGCCTTGGCGGTTTCCCCTTAGAGCAGCCGGAGCGAGGGCCGGGGCGGCCTCTTACCGCCGCAGAGCCTGGGCCGGCCGCGCTCGGCGGAGCGCCGCCGTGTGCTCCCCGCTCTGGCTCGGCGAGGGGAGGCGTCCGCGGGCGCCAGGCCGGGCTTCCCGAGCTGCGGCCGGCTGCGGGGGTTTCCTGGAAAGCTCCCTGGTTTCCCTTAGCGCTTCGCTGGGCGCCTGGAGGAGGCCGCTGTTGGCCGAAACCCGCCGCCCCGCAGCACGTGTTGGCGTTAATACCGGCGGAATCGGACATAAAAACAGCGGGTTATGGGGATTGTTTCTTCGGCTGTGTCGCCGAACGCAAAATTGACCCTAGCCATAGTCAGCGAGGTGCGTTGTAGCTGGTTTCGGTGCAGGTAGTCGTGTAGCTCCAGGCCAGAAATTTGTAAGGGAAAAACACGCAGCGGTAGGCTCTGACAGAGCTTGTCGTCGTGGGTGCTGTTTCCTTGTCCCCCTCGCCCTGCCGGGGTGGCGCAGGGCAGCCGAGGAGCCTGTTAGTGTCTCGCAATGCTGTGTGTCCCACCCTGGTTCCTCCAGCGGCACGTCCGGCTCAGCAGGAGCGCTGCCGGCAGTGCGTGGAAAATGGGACTTCTGGTTAATGGACTTGGATCATTAAGGTTGAATGATTTCGATATCCTTAGAAGCGACTTCTGCAAAGTTCCCCAGCAAAGCCTAGAATAGGGTGTGGGCATAACATTGCAACCCACAGTGCGATTCCCTAGTTCACATGGTTTCAGTGGTAAAGTTGATCCATACATTGTATTAACCTGTGTAGGCTTAGAACATTCCTCTGCTGACTTCTCTGCCTGAAACATCTCCTGTGGTGTCTGTCTCTTTCTCGATATTCTGATAAGTAGATTTCTATAAATAAATATACCATCTGCTTGTTTCAAAGAATAGGGCATGTTTTCTGCTTTACTGATGTGGCGCTTTTCTGCAACACAAGCCAGTGACTTTCAAAACTTCAAAGCCCGTTTTTTTTCTGATTGGAAGCAAATACAAAACAACCCAGCCTGGACTCCAGTTAAAAATGATCTGCCACTGAAGATGATGTGGAAGTGCGAAGCTGAGTTTTGAAAGCACTGGGGGCTTCAGGCAGCTCCCAGGGGAGTTGCTGTGAGCCCAGGCTGATGAGGTGAGTGGGGGCTGGACTCACTAGTATTTCCATGGCTTCTTTCCAGGGACTGCTGAAGCTCTGAAGAGGAAGAGCAGCAAAAGCGAATCAGAGTTCTGACAGAAATGGTTTTCCCCTGGAATTTCCCCTGGAATTTCACTGGCATTGATAGGTCTGCAGAAGACATCCAGATTTAGACAACTGCGCAAACTTGGAGATAAACCTGTTTTATCACATTTTTCTTACGTATTCTAAGGTGCTACATGCGTAACTTGGCTTTGAATATGCATCACGTAAGACACATGTGTTGTTCAGCATACAGAGCCATACACGAGTCACTTCAGATTCCAAGAGTGGGATAGTTGTTACTCGTGACAGCATGTACAGGAAGGATCGAAGGTACGCAAATTCATCTATTGCATAATACCGTATATGGAGTGCTTTGAACATGTCTTGTGGTTAATTGCAAGGATTAAGGCATAAAGGTAATATTTTGCTAAGTGAATGCAGGATCCTCAAAGTTTTCTCTTTAAGAGAAAATTTTGAACAGCCTGAAAAATCAGATCCTGCAGGTGTAACTGTTCTTTAAAGTGACTGTGAAATAACATTGTTTGGCATTAGGTTTCTGTGTGACTTCTGAACAAAGCTATTAACCTTGTTGAAGTAGAAAGATTTTTTTTTTTTCCCTACTTGTGTAATCTGTAAGCTTGATCTGAATGAGGAAGTCAAATTATTTTTATCTTCTGTCACATTCACTAGTGCCAAAACCAAATGGACTTGATAGATACGTGCAACTTAATCACTTTCTAGTTTGCTGATATCAGTGTTAAAGATTTTGTAACTAGTAAATCTTGTCTTCTTATCCATCATTTTTAATTTTGATTGAAAAGAGGAAGACTGGTATTTTATATCTCCTAAACATTCCTCATGCTTGAATGAATTAATAAAATGAACCAAACTGAAATGAAAAGAACATTCTCTTTGTCTGTGGAATTATGATTATCAGTTGCACAGATACAGGTTCTCAGCATTTATCCAGTGACTTCCTATAGTCATGCTAAAACTTTGAGCAGAGGAAGACTGATATCTCAGATAAGGGTTTTCTTAATTCATCTGATTTTAACATACTGTGTTAAGTTTGACCATAGTATGGTTTGTCACAATTTTAAATTTTAAGCTGTTTAAGAGAAAATAATTTAAGTTGTATTTAAAAATCCTTTTAAATTAAAAACCAATTTATTTGTATTAAACTTGAGTTGAAGATTATTTGGAAAGAGTTAGACCCTTGCCCAGCCATCTATAGATTCACAGTTGTTCCTTAGTACTTTGCCTGTAATTCAAAACCTGATCCTGCGAATATTAATTCTGTGAGGATAATAAATAGAGTAAAATAATAACATTGAGGAGAGGGAATATTTAAAAAATTGTAACATAAACTTCATAACTTCCATTTAATTAATAATTTTAGAATTTTTTTTTTAACCTCCCTCTTGATCTACCTTCTTTCTGGAAACATTTTTTTGCAACAGTGATGAGTTCTTGTAATATTTCAAATAAAGCCAAGCAATGTTTATTTTCATTGTATTTAATAAGTTGGAGTGAGTGGCAAAGAATTTTCAGATACTATCTTCATGCAAAATTAATACAAATAATCATACAATGCTTTCTGTATTTATTTTAAATGGTAAAAGCCCTTTCCATGTGAAAAAAGGAAAGTGCTATTGTCATGAAATTGCCTGTCTAATTTGGGGATCCTTGCCCGCCCACCTCCCGCCATAGCAGTAACGGTTTTGGTACCACTGCCTCCCCCCAAACATTGAAGAGGTTAAAATAACTCTTTGTACATAGACCTTGTTTTACTTGCAAGTAATTTACTAAGATGATTTGCTGAATGTGATTATTTTTAATGTATTTGCAGGTACAGAAGCAAGATGTTTATTTTGCAATCAGTAGGTTATATTTCTTAATCACTGTGGAAACACTGATGGATGGACCAATGCATTTTTATCAACTTGGTAAGTTGCCTGTACCTTTATATTGTAAGAGGAGTAGTACTGCTAATTTCTCACTAACGTTCCTCCTGAGTTACTGAAGTAAAATACCATCATCTTATTGTACAGCTCTCCCTGGAATAATTCACAGAATCAAGAATCTAGTGTATTATATTCTACGTACTCCATTCTATACATAAACTGTGATTTTTCCCATAAGAAAGAAATTATTTGAAACAGCGTACTGCATTCTGCCTCTCTAAATGACCAGTGAAATCTTAGTTGGATGTGTTGTTTTTCATTTCTTGTTCAAATTTTTTTCAGGACTCCTTAGTTTCTGCATTAGCAGGCAGAACAAACATAGTTTGTTGGCTGAGCTGTGGTTGTAGTGAGAAACTGTTTTGATAGGGTCATTTAATTCTGTAAAAAGGATAAGATGGTAAAGAAGATTCCCCATACAGTTTACAGAGGGTCTTTATTTCTCCAGTGTTAATTTTCCCAGTTATTTGGTCTAAGATTTTTTTTTTTTTCTTGTCTGTGTCTCTTATGGAAAAGTGTAACCTGCAAAATTTTGCAACTCTCCAACTATCTTTGCTAAACATGTTTGTTGAAACAAAGTTCTGAGGCAGTTTGAACTCTAGATGAACGGAATTTGATTTTGATAGGGGAGAGGCATTTAAAAATCACAAATATGGACAGAATAGAAAAACATTTATGTCAACAGAAAATACATCAGCAAGACAGCTGACATGTGAGGTGGCTGGCATAATTTTGCATTTTGGCAAAAGACTGTTTGCTTCTCCTAATCCGAAGGGCTTGCTCTAAGGACGCGTGTCATTGCTAGAGTCTGTGCACTGACACTGTGTTTCTGTAATGGGAATAACCTTAATGTGTTAAAGGCTGTGTGCCTCTTGGAAGAAGGGAGAATTCCTGCCACAAATGATTACAAACCTGAGATTGTGTTCAGGTGAAGAATAATAACTGTTGTATTGCTTTGTTATTCATACCCACTGGATGTTTTTTCCAGATAGGTGATCTGTTACTATGTGGCAAGAAATCAGTTGTTCTACTTTTCACTTCGCTTCTCTAAGGGGACGTTTATTATTCAGTAATAACATAAAAGAACGAATGCAAAAGGAAGACTTAGAAGAGAGAGGATGTCTGTGGTTTGAATGGTGAAATGAAGCTTGCGAGAGAGGAGTTTTCTGTCTTATGGAAATATAAATTTGCTGCATGTGCAACTGAAGTGAGCTGCTTAATCTCTTTGCATCTAATTTCAGAAGGGATGCTGGGAGCATAGTTTAATATTTGTGAGACAGGTGTCCGAAGAGCCAGATTTGTAAGAGATACTTGGCTAAGTATGCATCCCAAATGATTTCAACAAACTTAGGCACTCAAGTGTATTAGTGTATGCTTCTCTGTGTGCCCACTGCTAATTAAAGGGCAATTTTTAGGGCACTTCTCTGCAGCCATAAAGATTCCGTGCAGATATCTCTTTAATTAATTGAGTAGGAAATATTTCCTTTCCTCTTCCAGTACCCTCTGCAAAAGTAGACAAGGATCATAAAATAACTGCATTAATCCATTAGGAAATTCTCCCAGTGTGTCTGGGACAAGACAGTTCCCGCTGACCCACTACTATTCTGAATCCCCTCTGCTTTACCAGAAATATGTATTCTGGCACTACGTTTCACATAGTCAGGGATTGGACCAGATGACCTCCGGAGGTCCCTTCCAACCTCAACCATTCTGTGATAGTCCTGTCCTATCCATTATTTGTAGATCTCCGTAAAGATCGTTTCACTTTTTTATGAGGTATGTCCCAGATTTCTTTTCACTGTCATTCTTACTGCGGCACATCTCGTTGACATATCAAGTAGTTCTGTTATATTATTTGTCATAGTGTGGCACCTGAGAACCTCAGTTGTGGGCCAGAGTGCTACTGTGTTAGTTGCTGTACAAATGTAAAGTCAAAGACATTCCTCATGCTACAGAAGTTACTATTCAAAGTGAGATGAGGAGAATAAAAGAACATGTTAAGGCAGTATTAATCAGCACAGGTCAAGAGAGGTAGCAGGCCAGCAGTGTTTTGGGTATTGTCATATTTTTGGGTAGAGGGTTTAGATGTCAAGACAAAAGAGAGTTCATGGAGAAGAGTTTGAGGGAAAATAATGAAGTAATTTTGGAGATATTTCCATGGAGTTCATTTAAAGCATGAGAAAAAGCATGCATGTTTGAAATTAAACTAATAACTTGTTGGCCAACTGAGTATGGGAGTTGGCATCTCATCACTAGGAGGATAGGCCACAAAATGCCTTTAAAATGAGGACAGGAAGTTTATATTTGTTGCGCTCAGAAAGTGGAAGGGAGCTAAAGGATCTTGAGAAAAAAAGAAGGGTCAGAACAATAATTTCAAGAGTGTCTTGAAGTGCCATGCTGAAAAGATATGAATGATGCAAGACTGGGTTGGTCAAGGAAAAGAATTGTGGATATAGTGAGAATCTGGATGAATGAACAGGCTCTTACGGAGGTTATACAAGAAGATGTGGGGACCTCTAGAATGTCAGGATCTGCAAGAAGGCTGGGTTCAAGAGATTACTCGGACAGTAGGCCTGACTGACAGGCTGACTGTGGCCTTAGTCATGCCCTGTGACAGGAGAAACGGTGTTGCAGCATCTGTTGGCGTTTTTTTCTTTTCTTTTGCAGGCAGAGAATAGAGTGCTGTAGAGTTAAACACTCACAGGGAAATGTTACAGAAACAGGACACAAAATAGGGAGTTACAGGAGTTAGCTGACTGAAGACAGTGAGTAATACACCAAAGTTGTTAAACTACAGCCTTGAGGACTCCCCACGTTTAGCAAAGAAGGACATCTGTGAAGATGATTCAATAATGTTCTTCAAGCAGTAATAGTATCTTTTCCCAGACCAGTTTTAAGATTCTTGTAATGACTTAAGTTGGTGTTTAATAGAGTGAGGTACATGAAATATAGTCAGAATCCTCTAAAACAATATTTGATAAGAACATCTTTTATTCACACTGGGTCTTGAACCTCACCTGGCAGGGATCAGCATAAGCCTGAACCACAGTATAGTTATCAAAGAACTAGCTCCTAGGAGCCTCAAATTAATGACAGAGGTTGGAAGGGGACATCCTCTACTCTGGGAAAGGAGGGAAGGGTAGGGGAAAGTAGTAGGAAGATGTGAAAGAAAGACACAGTTCCACTGAGGGAATAGTGAGAATTACTGTCTCTAGTGGTTGCAAATTAATATCACCAATAGTAAGCTACTAATCAGATATTGTAGACATACAAATACATTAATACACAGTTTCATTTTCCAGTGTACATCAGCATTCTGACTACAGCTTGTTGCAGCTTGCCCGGTAAGAGTTTTTATTGTCTTTCAAATACTTTTCCTAACACAGTTCAAAAAACTTGCATATTCTCACCAAGCATCATTTTAAAACTTCATGCTTTTTGAAGAAAGAACTTAATAGAAATATAATATAGGAGGACAGTCCTTTGCATTGTTGTTTCTGTTGGGCTGAACTCTGTTCTATGGTTGCTTTATTTTGGGGCAAATATTGGGCTGCTGTAATTGGGTTTATTGATTAGAATTGTTGCAATCTCACATTTGTTTGCCATTCATATTGGTGGGTTGTTTGATTTGGGGTTTTTTCCCTTTCTAGAAAGATTTCTGGGAGGGCCACCTCACAACCTACGAATGGCATCTTCCAATTTTGAGCACATTTTGTCCTGGCAGGCAGAAAGCGATCCAACTGTGCCAACATACTATCGTGTGCTGTACACTGACCGCAGGCAAGTCTTATTTTATAAGACACAAATTTTACTTTCAATGTTTATCGACTCAAAACACTAAGGCTGGGGTTTTCTTGTTTGTTTGTTTGTTTGTTTTTCCACTCAGAAATGCTTTCCTCTCCCCGCCAATGTTTTCTTGTATCAGAGAATCCAGATAGATTATTTTGATCTTTTTTTAATTTTTGATTTACAGGAACTGGAAGACTGCTAAACAATGTTCAGATATTACACAACTCTCCTGTAATCTGACAGATGATTTTAAAGAGCTTTCCACTCAGTATTCTGCATTGGTTCAGAGCATCATAGGAACCGAAGTATTCAATTCTTCTGTACTTAATTTTGTGCCATATACTGACAGTAAGTTCTCTGTCTGCATTTGCTTATTTTAGTAATTTTTATTCGTAGCTGATGTATAAATGATATTCTGCTAGCTTTACAGTAAGACACTCCAAACTAACTTGGTCAGTAGCTTATTCCTTTATCTATGAGAGTAGGAATTTGTATATAATCTATCACATATCAGTTACAAGACATAGAATATATAGACAGCTTTCTAAAATTAGTGGCTACAGTAGTTCTGATAGATGCATGAGGCTCTGGTTTTGAAATAGAATATATGTATATAAATATAGAGGAAATAACGTTGTGTCAAGCATTGACAAGCACAAAGTAAAAATCTCTAAGTGCATAAGATACATAACTTAAAAAAAAAAAAAGCCAACATTGTTTTTATGTTCTCAAGTAGTCAATGTTAAAGAGTTAAAGAAATACCATGTCTGCATTAGATGTAGGGGAAGAGATTTACTTGTTTGTTCATCACCCCGCTCTTTTCCCTTTCCTTGCTGAAAGAAGATGCTTGTTATCTGTGACATCTTCTAATGCTAGAGGTGGCTTCTCCCTTAGGTGTGCTTAGTATTCGGTTTTGAAGTAACAGAGAGATTGAGGAACAGTTGGAGGACTATGGAGGAGAAATAGGTCATGTTACCTCTGAATTCAGCACAGAGGTAGCCGCTGCTGTGTCCGCTTGTGGTCTCAGAACTGATGAAAAATTGGAGGGCATGGGGAGAATAGCCACAAGGATGACTGAAGGATTTGAGAACATCCCTCTGAGGTGGAGACCTTCAGTCTTTCAGCAGTTACTTTCATAAAGAGAAGGATCAGAAGGTGCATTGACCACTAGTTAATATGATGGCAGGCTTCTTCAGTCTTGTAAACAAAGCGTAACAGGATGCCCTGACTGGAAGCTGAAGCTAGATAAATTTTAGCTAGGAAAAAGAGGCATATTTCAAATTGACCACTGGAACAAACTGTCAGGTGCTCTGACTGATTGTCCATCACTGGCCACTTGTAAATTGAAATTGGATGTTTGGCTAGTAGTTCTCTAGTTCAAACAATTAGCAAGTGAGTGAAGTCATGTTTTCCAGGGCATGGGACTTAGATGAACGCTGTAGTCCTTTTTTGTTTTACAGTGCCTAAATAGGAAAGAATTAATATTCTGAGATATTTCTGGGTATAGTTGATATCTGCCTTCAAATACCTACAGTGGAATCTCACTCTTGTTGACAGATGGATTGAGCAAATACAGAAAGGCTTCATAACAAAGAGCCAGGAGAACAACTACATTTGACTGTAAACAAATTTAAGCTAATGTTTATTTGTGACTTAAAAGATGAGAAAAGAGTAAGTGTGCAACCATGTGACTAAGACATGCTTTCCTGTTTGAGAGCAGATGAAAGCTCACATTTGTTCTAAGTATTAAACTTGTTTTTTTTTTTTTCTTTCTACGCTATTGCAGGAACAGAAATAGTTAGGAAATGTATATTGCTTTTTTGAATTTTGCAGAGGTTGGCAAACCACTCTCCACCTTGATCAAAATGTACATGCTTCTGGAAAAGAAAAGTGAAATGCAAACTCTAAATGTTCATGTTTCCCCCCACACACAATGTACTATGCAGAAATGGAGGATTACGAAGATAGTTTGTTCTCACACCATTTTTCAACATTCCTACCACTTTCCCTCTGTTGGAGGGAAGAAGATCTTAGGCTTGATTCACCATGGAATTTTCTCTGATCTTGATGCACGTGTAGTTTTGGAGAGAGGAGGCAATTAGTGTGCACGGCTCTTCAAACACATACATGTTCTGAGGACCTGAACTTGAGAGATTACTTTGAACACAATGGAAGTCTCACAGAAGTGTAACTATGTTTTGCTAGGTCCTCTGTCCTACTGTTGGTAGAGTTTTTAGTCTTTGGAGCTCAGCTGTCAAGTTTAGACCTATTGCCTTCCTTGCAACCAGTATGAGTATGTGCAGGGCTACACACCACTGAATTTCTACAAAGATTCCTTCCAGAGAGTGACTAAAAGATGATGATGAGCAAGAAAGTAATCAGCTTCTCCTGTGCATTAACCTCAGCTTTCCTCTCAAAGAGATAAAAAGCTCACATCTCTGTGGAGCTGAAGTAAAGCCTCTGTCACCTTTCTGCTTTTTCCCTCCCTTCCACTGCTTTCTGTTTTTAAAATCTAGTCACATGGGAAAAGATCGTTTGACCGTGGAACTTAAATGTTGCAAGGCCTTGTGGATTTACAACAGTGATATACTCTGGAATCTGATTAGTCCGTTCTGTATCTGTCACCGAAATAGAACTGGTACTGAATACATAGTGTATATTTTTTTCCATATTTTTTTTCCTCTGTCTTTTTCTCAATAGCATCCCTGGGACCACCAGAAGTTAATATCAGTTCCTGTCTAAACTGCATAAATGTCACCATAAAGCTGCCAACCTCTCACTTCAGAAAAAATGAAAAACTGCGGTCTTTAATTGATATATATCAAGAACTTGATTATGATATAACACTGAAAACACTTGATAGAGAGCATAAGGTAAAGAACTTTTTGTTTTATTTGTGTGTTAGGGGAGAAATATAGAAGGCATAAACTGGCTCTGATGGTTAGCAAATTCACAGTAGCAAATATGTCAATAGAAGACACTTAGAAGAAAACAGAATGGCCAATGTAATCTTAGCTTCCTTTTACTGCAGAGAAGCAGGCCTAGAAGAGGAATACTAGTTGTCCTGTATCCTTACTTGAAATAAAGCACAGGGCACTGGCTCAAGTGATTATTCTCCGGGAAGACAAGGGAAAGACAGTTTAGCAGAAACTACTAGCAGGTGTATGCACAACTGATAGGAAAATAAGTTCCGAAAGCAGTTCAGTAGTTTTGTGTCAAACTGGAAAAATGTATCCAGTTAGTTTCTGAAACAACCTATTCTGGGTCTGGTTCTATTTAATTTTTTTTTGTGTGTGTGGTGGAATGGAGAGGTAGATAGGCATGATTAGAACTTAAAATGATCCTCGCAAAGTGGAGAAATAATCTTAAAATAATAGGAGATAATAAGGACCAATGCAAGGCATAACACTTAAGAATAATTGTTTGTGTAATAAGTAGAGTGATAACAGCTACACAGGCAGCAGTTTTGCCAGAAAGGATGAGAGCATTCTATAATATTACAAGCTAAGTGTGACTCGCATGTTGCTGAGAGATGAAAAAATTATATTTTTACGTACTCAGTACTTGTAAAGCCTGCCCAGCACCAGTCTGGGGTTCAGAAAAGGCATGGGCCAGTTGAGCAGGATCCAAAAAGGAGCAGTGAGGACTGGGGGGGATCCTGACACGACCTATGAGGAAATGCTGAAATAATAGGGGACCGCTTAGTGTAAGCAAGCAAAGCTACAGTTAGAGGTCAGAGTCTCTGAATATGTAAACATTTACTACAGAAAAGGAGGAAATAAACCATTCACTGTCTTGGACCAAAAACAGTGAAGTGAAATTGGCAGTTGTGCAGACCTTAGGTTAAACACCAAGAGAGGCATTAATACCTGGGCTGGCAAAGCGCTGGAGTAAGTTGGCGAACTAGAGCATGGACTTACCTGTACTGGAAGTTTTGAACAGCAGGTCAGACCTGTTAGGAATTTAATCTGTCTAACTCATTCTGCCGTGAGTCGCAGAAGAAGGACCACAACTTGCCTGCCATGGATATTTTTCCCCTGATTTCTGAATCAGAATATCACTTGCAGTTTCAAATCCATAGAATCTATGTGAGGCTACTTCAAGGGGACATACAGTGACCAACAGTTGGAGACAGAAGGCAGTTTATCTTTATAATACGATATCTCGCAAACAGGTGTAAGGTAGGCAGCTTGACATCAGCTAGAACTAGAGATGAAGCAGTTGTCTAGGTAAACCACTGAGTTACTGTGTCAGTTTTTGCAGATTCACGTGCTACTGCATTTCTCTGAAATAGCCATAATGTTTTATCAGTGGTTGGGGATCTCTTTTTAGGCAAATAGCTAACTTTAAAACATTGTCTTTCATGGCAGAGACCACGTGAGAAAACCACTGAAGAAATTTTTAATACTGTCATTGAAGAATTGTATCCAAATAGAAATTACTGTGTGTCTGTTACAGTCACTGCATCTCTAAACAAACATTCCATCCCATCAGCCTGGAAATGTATAACTGCAGACTCTGTAGCTCAACAAGGTAACTGTGCTGTGGTGCAGGACTGGATTGTCTGACTTGATTATGTGCAAGTGTTTTCTTTTTGCATAGGAAGATGTAGAAGTCAATTAATCCTAAAAATAAAAAGAGAGAAAGTACCTTCCGAGTGATAAACATTGTGGGGATTTATAACTGAAATATAAAAACCCATCCGCTTTGGGGCTACAAATCTATTGTTAATCCTGTGAGCCATACAAATCTCCACTAACTCCCTAAATAGCTATCAAGGATGCTGTAATTTCTATTTTAACTTCTGCATCTAATTTGAGATTTGGTCTTGTTTTGACTTTGGACCAGATGACCTCCAGAGGTCCCTTCTAACCAAAATTATTCTGTGATTCTAAATACCTGTTCTGAATGTGAAATATGAAACGTGATCATTGGAAACTTCATTCATGTATGTATGTTTGTTTGTTTTTTTCACTTGCAGATTATCATATAGGTGCAATCGCAGGTGCTGTATGTTTCTCACTGCTGTTAGCTGGTGCCCTGAAGTGTATGCATACAGGAGGTTATATTCTTCAAAAAAAATCACTTCCACATACCTTGGTATGTAATAATTCTCATATTTAACCTTCCTGGTTGGGAGGAGGAAGCTTACCATCTGAAATTTCTAATCCTGTGCATTAGGTACAAGTTATGTAAGTACATGCAATGTTTTAATTTGCAGTTTACCTATGTCAAAGATAGTCCATAGGCTGCTAAATCTTGTCTGTTCTGTGGAACAGATATTCAGTCTTTTTCAAAACCATTTCTTGCTACTTCTGTGACAATTTACTAACAGAGATAGAGGTGTGATCATCCCACCCTACTCAGCACTTGTCAGGCTGCACCTGGAATACTATGTCCAGTTCTGGTCCCCATGGTGCAAGAAAGATGCAGACAGGCTGGAGAGGGTCCAGAGGAGGGCCACGAAGATGACCAAAGGGCTGGAGAACCTGCCCTGTGAGGAAAGACGAAAGGAGTTAGGTCTTTTCTCCCTGGAGAAGAGAAGGCTCAGGGGGGACCTCATCACAGTATTCCAGTACTTAGAGTGGCTACAAACAGGACCGAGGCTCTCAAAACAAGGGGCAGTGGGTACAAGTTGCACCATGAGAGGTTTCATCTCCATATAAGAAAGACATTTTTTACAGTGAGAACAATCAATCACTGGAACAACCTCCCCAAGGACGTGGTAGAGTCCCCATCCCTAGAGGTTTTCAATATGCAATTGGACAGGGTGCTAGATAATCTCATCTAGGCTCCCTCTCCCATGAATGGTTGGACCAGATGGTCTTCCGAGGTCCCTTCCAGCCTGGCCTGTTCTATGATTCTATGAAGTTAGGGTGCAGGCAGTAGTGAAGGGGAGACTCCCCCCAAAGTAACTTTAAATTAACTCTTTATGGTACACAGAAGCAGGCTAGGTCCTATAGCAGAGCACCCAGCGTAGGACAATTAACCTCTCGCCCTTTGAAAATTACCTTATACGTAAATCCTTCCTGCAGCAGACAAATTTCTTCTACTACCTGAGCCAGGGCAATAACTCCAAAACAAAAAACCCACTCCAGGTCTTAAGTGAAGTGCAGAGGGAGAAGACCTGTTCTCCACCAAGAAGTATGCTCTGGAAGCATTCAGGAGCAATGTGTATCCATTGCTCCTTAGGAAAGCAGTTTCTGGCACATTTTGCCTCTGTTATTTCACCCTGCAGCACTGTACTCCTCTCTAAGAACAAAACAAATTACCCTTATAATATTTTCCCGTTTATTACCCCAAAAATCAGAGCATTCCCTGAAGCTTTGAGGATAGTTTAGCCAGGTTCCTGGTTGCTGGAGTTTAAAGACATTTGGGGAGATTCTACAACTGGAAGCAAATATTTTAAACTTGCCTTCAAGGTCCTTTCTTTATCATGTTTCCATAGGGAAGCAAGCTGAAAAGACAAAAGGTAGCTTTAAGACCCAGTTGGGTATGGGCGTATTGTTCCTGTAGCGATGCATAAAAATGGCCTAGAGTTGGGAGTTTTGGTCTTATTATCCCCAAAAGAAGGGCCAGTTATTTAGGTACATCTGGAGAAGAAAAGAGTCACTGTTAGTGCTCGAAGACCTAAAGCTATGCTTCATGTTTGTTGTCCACAAAAGGAGTCAAGGACAGCATGTGAGAAGTGCTAAAAGTAAAAGTTCAGCAGCCTGGTAAGAGCAAGATCTGGATGGTTGTTAGAAATGATCTCACACACAACAAATAAGAACTTACTCTCAATTCACCTCAGCAAGGAGGAGACAAAGGACAGACCATCAAAGACCTCGGTAGAGATGAGACGCTGCTTTGAGGAAGCAGTCTTTAAAGCGTGTTGTTTCTCAGGTTTCCTGAGTCTGCTTTGTAACATCAACAGTAGCTTCTCAGTCAAAGGAAATTTTCTCTTTACTGAAATCAGATATATCTTGCAGGTCCCCAACCTTCCGGTTTTGTGTGTATCTCATACCGTAGATTGGGATGCAGTTATGTGCAGATATGTCCCTGACAGAAAAGTATCCTAGCTGTTAGTCCCAGAACTGTTACTAGCAAGTTCAGGATCACTTCTCTGGGTAGCCTGATGTCTGTCTTCCTTCTCCAGTCTCAGTAATGATTTATTACTGTATTCTGTTATAAAGAGGGATTAGTGAAAAGGATGCCTGATAGTGGAAAACTTAGTAGGAAAAAAAGGATATTCATATGCAAGTTCTCTCTGCCAGAATCTAGAGCTGGCACAGTATCTTAGAAACTAACTCCTGGACCAGGCTGTCATAATCTACCTGAATATTGGAGTTGAATGAAAACAAAAAGCAAAGGAAAAGAAAAGAAACAACAGAGCTCTGGAAGAAAACTTACTCGTGGTGGGGTAAGGGGGAGGACGGGCATATACACAAGGCAGACAGTGCCTGCACCGCCTTCCAAATGCTAAGCTATTCTCAGTAGTCACATATAGTGATCGGCAAAAAAGTCCATGATTAAGGAAGAGTACTTAAGGAAGAAAGAAAGGTAATGATAATATATCACTCAAATTGTTCCGCCATTTTGAATAAAATAATCTTTCTTTGACTTTTTCTGTGATCAAGTGTCATGTTTTAGCGCTTGAGGAAGCCAGTCCCAAGTCGGCTAATTTTTTATTTTAATAGAAAGAGAAGAGACTAAACTGCCACTGATTTTCAAGCAAAAATAACAAGATTCCTAGGACTTGTTTCTATCCATCTTTGCTTGCTTTCTTTTTTTTTTTATAGCCTCTGACTTCTTTTACATTTAATTCTATGGGATTTTTTGGCATAAATATTTTCCGTTTTCTACAAACATATCCAGAGTAGATTGGCATCAACTTTTTCTAAGACTTTTTTCCTCATGTGTCTGTCCTTTGCTATGTCATTACCTTCATATCTCTAAGATTGATGAATGTGACTTTGCCAAGTAGTGTCTGAGGTTAATTTTTTTATTGTCAACGTTTTCCCCCAATGTTTCGAATATTCAATAATCCTCAGAAGTGCAGAGTAAAACTGAGAAAATGGGACTTAGGATTTTATATAGTTCATTGCTTCAAATGGTACATTTCTACAGGACGTTGAAGTTGATTGTCCAGGTAAGGCTTCTCTCTTGCACGGTAACTGCAAGAGCTAATAGAGAGTTGCAAAACTCACCTCAGGTTTAAGATGTATTTCTAAAATGAGCTATTAGTCATAGAAAGATACCTAAAAATTTGAAGTAAAACATTTCATACCTGACGCTGCTTGGGAGTAGTGTCATTTCTTTGAGGCTGTCCAATGCTGTGTGCCTTGATTTGTAGTGAAGGCTGTCATAGTTACAGGAATGGGGAAGATGCCCTGAACTCTGCAGAAAAAGCCAGAAACGTGTCACAGAAGGAATTGTTTGTTTGACAACCTCATGATTGGGGTTGGGGTTTTTTTTTCATCTTTTTCTGTGCGCATATGCAAATTTGGCTGATTTTTTTTTTTTTCATTCACTTTGCTCTTCTAGGTATTCATCAGGACGTTAGTATATTCACCTTGGACATTTGAATCTGAAGAAATAGCCTCTGTAGAGATCATTTACAAAGAGATCAAAAAAAAGGCAAATGAATCCAGTGGTGGTGTCAGTGATAAAGATGACAGTGATGACAGTGACGACAGTGACAGCGATGACATAAGTAATCATGACTATACAAAGCGTGATATGATAGGTAGAGTACCTCATTCCTCTGACAGGCCAAATGCATTCGTGCAGTACTCTGCCAATAGAGCGTGTGATGACAGCAGCAGCCAGGAAAGTGAAAATCCAGATGCTGAGCCAGAAGATTTTGAAGAGCATGAGACGGACGTTGAAGAAGACAAAGACGCAAGTAGTGAGTTACTTAGTCCTTTCCCTGAGGTAAACTGTAACTATTCTTCGAGGCAAAGGAACAGTGCTTGCTTTACCATTAACTTGAAAACTGTGCTGTTGGGAGCCTGTGAAGAGAACGTGGATAGTTCTGCAGCTCTCCTTTCTTCCCAGGAAGATGCAGTTGACTGGCAGTGTACTCGTGCTTTTGAATCAAAACTCCTGGATGACACAGAAAGTGCGCAGCAACCACACTGTCATAACGGCTCTCGTGAATGGCAAAATTCCTCTCATTCATCTGATGAAAGTGACTCATCAGATTCAGATATGGACCAAAAAACTGAATACATAAGAAGATGAATAAGGGAGAACCACTATTATTTTATAACATACGAATTGATATTGTCCAACTTTATTTCTGGACTCAACATACAGATCTTGCCTTTTTCTATTTTTATCATTCTGTGAGTATATACCTGAAAACTGAAAATACACAACATTCATTTTTAACGAACATTTCTCTCATCTCTCCAGGTATAGTTCAGGTTGGATTGTCCACAGAGAAACGAAAATGACGTTCAGATGCAGCAGAAAGAGTAGTTACTTCATTTTGCAGTTTAATAGTGAATTATACCTTTTAGCTGTCACAAAGTAAATCTTTTCTGTAACTCAAGTGAGAAGTTAGTTTACAGTACGGGGAGTTCTGAGTGGCTGGTCTCTCAACCAGACCGCTTTTTTTAATTTGAAAGGACTCTGCTATTGTTGTTTAGCTCTGTTGATGGTAACTCTGAAACCTGTTTTGCTGGATGGATTGCTGTATTCACGTCTGTGAACTGCTTTCTACACTTGTGCAGAGAAAGCTGATCAAGTGAAATAATGGGGGTAGAGATAAGAATAGTCAGCTTACAAAAGTATTCTCCTTACTGTGAATCAAGGCATTAAACACACCTTTTTATGTTTTTGTAATATAATTTTGTGCAATTACTAAATGCTACACTTTAAAAAAACATTTTTTATGACATTTAAAAGTTACTGCAGTGTACAGTTACACTTTAACATTTGTGCTTCATAAAACGAAAATTTTTCATATGCCTGCCTGTTTGTTTTTTCCACTGTGGCTCCTACATGCCCTTGGACAGCTACATGAGTTAGCCTGCTAAGAATTTACTCCGTATGGGATGGCTTTTAGGTATCACCTAGCTGAAAAAAAAACACCTTTTTTCACCTCGTGTTGATCCGCTTAGGTACTACTTTTCTGCCCACGAGCAGTGTCTGGCTGCCAGGGGTGGCAGTCGTTCGCTCAGGATAGCTGAGAGTAGTTTCTAAGGTGCTGGAATATATTCTGCTGCTTGCACGACTGTTAAGAACTAAGCAGGTGTAAGCACCTGACAGCTGGCATCTCGACAAGTTAATTATCTGCACGGTTGCGCATCTGTAGAATTAGCGGATGGAAGCTGCGCGCACGGTGGCCCCGTGACGCCCCGCTGCTGGTCCGGCGCAGCTGGCGCACGCCTCTCCCCAGTGGCAGAAGCCGGGGGCATCGCTCACAGGTCAGCGAGGGCAGCGGGACCGTGCCCAGCCCAGGGAAGGCCAAACCCGCCGTGGAGCCTCCTTCAGTAGCAGGAGGGCCAGAAATGGGCCAGAAACAAACGTATTCGACCCCCACAAAGATCTGGTGTTTTCAGTGAGCGACAGTAACAGCTCGAGAAAGAACGCTTTTTGCTCTGTGAAGAAGAGGTGAGTGATGTGAGTCATTCCCTCAGGTTTATGCTGTTTGTGATCGCGGGTGCCGAATGTTCTGGTAGAAGCAGTGTCACGGCGCGGGCCAGACCCTGAAGTCAGGAGATGAACCTTTCCTCAGGTAACAGCCGCGCCGCCTGCAGCGGGAGTTGCGCTCAGGATCAGGTGTGACGCTATGCGTCATCTGACGTCTGTCTACGCGTTATTTATTGATCCACTTTCCCCTGACCTCCCAGGTGCCGGGCTGTGTGCCGGGAGCCGGCACGTTTTAGGGCGCAGCCCGGACGGGCGGCTTTCCCAACGCGCCGGGCAGGGCTGGCCGTGCTCCCCGGAGCGGGCAGCGCAGCCGCGGCCAGCGGGGGGGGCTCTGGAGGAGCTGGGGCGGCCGGGCCCCTCGGCGGGGGCCGGACCCCGGCGCCTCCGGCCGCGCCCCGCCCCGCCCCGCCCCGCCCCGCCCCGCCCCGCCCCGGGAGGTGGAAGGGTTTCGGGGCGGCCCCGCCGCCCGGCTTGCGAGGGCAGCGCCCGGCGCCTCCGCTGCCGAGGCAGGCCCGCGCCCGGGCCGCCATGGCCGCTGCCCTCCGCTGCGCCCTCTGCAGCTGCCTCCTGCTCTGCGGTGAGTCCGCCCCGGGCCTGGCGGGGGGCGGCGGGGGGGCCCGGCCGGGCGCTCGTCCTCCCCATCCCCGCCCCTCCGCCGGCGGGGGGCCGGCGGCGGGAGCCAGGGGCGCTCGGGGCGGCCGGCTTGGTGCTGCGGGGCGGCGCAAGGAGCCGAGCGGCCGGCCGGGTGCCCTCCGCGCCGCACGGGGAGCGGGGCAGGGCCGGCGGGAGCCCGGCGGGGCCCCGCTGCCGCTGCCCAGGCCGTTGCTTCTCCCCGAGGGCCGCGGCCGCGGCGGGGAGCCGGCGCTTTCCTCTTCGGTTCTGGCCGCTCGTGCCAGCCCCAGCGGCGACGGGGGGGCGCGGGGGCGGCCCCGCGCGCTGCAGGCAGCGCCGCCGCCGGCTGCGGGGGCGCCGTGCCCCGGGGAGCCCCCGACACGGGCGCCCAAACTGGCCCGGGCCGCGCCTTTCCCAAGAGGGGCCGCGCCTGAGGCTGCGACGTGAGCTGCGCGCAGACCTTTCCTTGGCAAAGGGCCGAACGACGGAAGCATTCTGTCATCTCTTCGGGTCCACGGTGCCGAATAAAAACCTGTCCCTGGAGGGTTTTCAAGCAGAAAACGCTGTCGGGGAAGCGAGCCTGCACAGGCATCGTGCTTCGTGCAGGGAATTTGCAAGCCTACCCCAGCCCTGCGCAGGGAGCTTCCTCAAAGCGCGGGCAGCGGAGGGTCCCTCGTAGCGAGGCCTTGTCCTAGCCAGGGCTTTTTTCCAGCTGTGTCGTTCACGCTGGGTCTTTGCAGTCTGTTACCTGCGCCCATCTTCCTTAGCGTTCTGCGTACCGGGGGTTTTGCAGGTAGGAGAAAGCGTGGGAGCAAGGAGGCCGGAGGGGCCTGCCAAGGGGCATGGTGTGTGGATGCACGGCACGTGGACGCACGGCGTGCGGACCCGCGGAGACCTCTGCGGCGAGTGCCCGGGTACCGCTGAGGCCACAGGAGCCCAGGGACGGCGTCTCCCGAGGAGGAGGTCTGGGTGCCCGGGCAGCGAGCAACCCCTGCCTTCACGATGTGAAGTGCGGCTGAGTTGATTTGTTGGGTGCGAGGGTAACGTTGTAGGAATTGAGTTTGTGAAATCGTTTCTATTTAAGCAGGGTTTAGATTTAAAACTCGTCTGCTAAAGGTGGGTAGCCGGCACATTCATTTCATGTATTTATACATCAAATATAGGCATATGAAATAGGTTATTTATCTTACAACATATCTCATTAGGTTTTACTCCTGTGGCATTTGAGCACTGATCTGACAGGGTTTGTTTGCACTGGTCATTTATGTTGCAATAACGGGCCAAAATCTTTTCTATTTTAGTTTCAATACCAACAATTATTTTAAAATAATTAAATCATAATAGTAATGGACTGTTCATCAATAGTACTTTAGGGTTTCCTTTATTCAGTTTCAATAAAGCAAACCAATTGCGTTTTAGTCACTTGCAAAGAGTGCCAGTTAATGATACGTCTATTTGTATGGCGTATTTAATAGCTCTCTTGCCTTCCAAGGTACGTCTTGTTTATCTCTGTTTTTCAAAAGGGTGGCTTAATAACAGACTGAGTAAAGCACTTTAAATGGCAGTGCTAATCCATGCAGTGATATAAACACGCTTATGGTGGAAATTTTTATTTTTTTTTTTTCATTATTTCAGTCTTATACCCAGGTCTATGTAGAAGGGCTGTTCGTGTTCCTCTTCGGAAGAAAAAAACCCAAGAAATCAATCCACACCCCCATGTCATTTCCATAGTGCTACTGGAGCACTACTTAGAAAAATTTGATTTTGACAGTCTCGGTGGGAATTGATGCACGTAGCCTGATGGGCCCTAAGCCTTAGGCAGTAACAAGTCGGTCATGCATAATAAATGATGATATCATAAAGACTGTGCTTACTGGAAGTCATTGATGCTGGCTAATTTGGTATTGTTGCATAAGCTCAGAAGGAACAATAAGCATCAGGATTTAAATTAGTTATATTAGAGCCTGCTTTAAAAAAAGTGTCTGAGGCGAGGAAGAGAGAGAAGGTTGTATTTAAGTTTTGGATGACTGAGAAATTGCTGGAGGAACACATACTAAAATGTTTGTTTGTTTTTGATTGCTCCCGCAGTATCTGGAATAGTGCCAAAACCCCAAAATGTAAGAATTACTTCAGTTAATCTTCGTAGCATTTTACAGTGGGACGCACCTAAGTTTCACAAAGGGAATATATGTTACACTGTCCAATCTAAGAGGTAAGTTTGGGGGAGTTGTGCTTGCTTTCGTTCACGCTTTACAGCTGCATGTGTTTGTGATTTGTTTCCTTTTTTGTAGGAAGATCAGTAGCTGTCCCTTTCTTTTAGCTTGTGAGAGGCTTATCTTCTGAGCTAAGTAACAGGCCAGAGGCATTTTCTACGTATTTCACACCCAAGGCAACTTTGTAGGTACTTTTTTTGGAACCAGAAACACATTTTAAGGTTGGCTGTTATTAGTTCTGTGTGTGTTTTCTCTGTCACGGAGCTGTTACCCGCCATTCAAGAGACTTAGTCCTGCTGAACATTAGGACCTTATCCCATCTTTCAACTCCAGCAGCGTTTTGTGCTTTGCCACCAAGGCAGCCAGCTTGCCTGCACGCTTGGTGCAAGCGCCCGATGAACTGCAGGCTGCTGGCTCGTCCATTCGGTGCCTTAAACCTAGGACATGTTTTCCGAGTTCTCCTTTTATTGGTTTTGGTGGGTTGATTTAGCTTTGATTTTGTTTTGCCGCTCTGTCCTTCCGAGTTGGTCTTTCCTGTTGCAAAAAGTGGTCTGTGCGGCTGCACCGAGGCAGGCGGCTGCTTCCCCAGCCCGGCGGTGGGCTCCCTGCCTGCCCCTGTGCTTGACAGGGAAACCATCTGATGGGCCAGCGGTCTCGCTTCCCTGCTGGAGGTTGAATTCTATGGCCGAGACAGGGTAGGATGTAAAGTGGAGATGATGGCACCCGCAGGCAGGTGCGTGCTGGGGAGAAATCCCCAAACTGAGGGCGCGGGCCATCTTAGTCAAAAGAAGATTTTTCTGGATTCTTGTAGCAATTACCTGTTGATCGCTACGTTCCTAGGTGGGCTTTTGATGCAAACCAGAAAGAATATCATTTATTTTACGGTTCCCAGTCAGTTCTCAGGCTCTGTTTTCTCTGGCTTTTCCTTATATGCATATCGTAAAGACAATTCTGAACAAAGTCCGAGTTAGAGAGCAAAGCTGTGCGTAGCGATACTGTATTAATATTTGCAGACTTGTCTGATAACTACTGCCTGTTGAATCGAGTTTTGTAACCATTGTCAAGAAAAGGGCATCTATTCACTGAATAATAATTTAAATATCTAACTTTATCACGGATTTATAGATGCGTATAAAATGCTTAATGTATGTGTATGCACTAGTAATGATATTTCTTATACACTGGATTTAATTTTTCTTGTTCATGAGTCATAACTGGTTGCATTAACAGAGATGTGCCACTTTACCAGTTAATTGAGAGGAAAGACATTTAGTCAGTTATAATTTGCCCGTCACGTACGTTTTGTTTCTCTTCCATACAGCATCAATTTCCCTGGAAACACATACGAAAATATGAGCACAAACTTGAGACTCACAGAGTGTGATGTCTCTTCTCTGTCTGCTTACGGAGACTACATCGTACAGGTCAGAGCGGAGTCAGAAAATAACCATTCAGACTGGGTGACCGTCAGATTTAAACCAATGGATGACAGTAAGCCTTTTGCTAATCTTCCACAAAAGATATTGCCTGCTATTAATGCACCTTTACAATTTGGCTCCATAAGAAAAGCAAGAGCATGCAGATCATTTTTAAATTTAATTACGTGGAACTATAAAGTCTTGGTTGTAACACTTCCATTTTTTGAAGGCAGAAGTTGCTGTCAGAAAGCATAGTAGGTTCACTATTACAGTAGGTGTTAGTATTGGTACTTGAAACATCTTTTGAGGGTTTGTTTGGTTTTTTTTTTTTCCCCCCCTTAAAATAAGGCTTCATTTATATTTTTCAGTCTGGGAGAGCTTCTCTTCAAGGATTCAGACTTCCTGTGTATCTAAATAAGCTCAATTACTTTCTTCTTCATTGCTGTGTCAGGCAAAAAGCTTTCTTTTGGGTTCTTTTTTAATAAAAAAAAAAATCACAGTGAAAGTTTAATTTTTGGTCAAGAAATCTTCACTGCACACTATTGCCATTCTCTTAGTGAAGCTTGACAGTCTTTTGTGAGATGATTTAGACATTGCCTTGCATTAGAATGCCCAACAGAGATGTTAATCATGTTGCTGTCACCTGAGCTTGGGAATGAGGGAGTGGTTTTTACCAATGAGTGTCCTTTATTTTGCACTTCTTACACCACTCATAAGCAAAAATGACATTATTTTAGATTATGTAGTTAATGTTACCCAAGGCTTTTTTCTCCTCACAGCTGTTAATACAAAACCATGCAGGAAGCTTCTGTTACACCTCATCTTTGAGAAAAAAAAACTTTTAAAAATCTTTTTCTTTCTTGTTCTGCCTTCATTTGCTTGAATTTCATCATCCTGTTCCTTGGATTTCAGAGTGTAATTTTACAGTTTACAGCTTTGTTTTTCAAAATGCTTTTATTGGTTATCTCTCTCCAAAAGCATAATGTTGATATAATTTAATCTGCGTAGAACAGAAGCAGTGAAACATAGCTCAAAAAAATACCCAAAATCAAAAAAACCACAACATTGCAAGCAAGTATAAATTTCGGCCAAAAGAAAGCGTAATACAAAAAGTATGGATGGATTTTCAGAGCAGAGAGCAAACGTGTAAATCATTAACAGAGTTGTAGTTTGACATATATTTGGAAGAGTATGTGGTCTTCAGAGCAGGCTTCGCTTTGGAAAGGCAGCTTATTCCTGAACTGAGAAAATCTGGATGTAAAACTACCTGGAAAGAAAGACCTGGGAGTACTGGCCAACTGGCCAAATCTCTGAGGAGGACGTGAGGATTTTTAATGTTGTCATAGCTGATCTAGCAGGGCATCATGATAAAAATATCTGGTGTTCCTTTCTGTGTTATTATTTCTGCTAGTGCTTTTGTAAGAAATTCCGTTCTGTGTTGTAGGAATTGCCTAAGAAAATCGGAGTCACCAAAACCATCCTCACATTATTTTTTGCGAGTTCAACAACATATTCATGAGCATTATATGAAGGCATGGTCCAACAAGTAGATGTTTGTTTTTTTTTTTAATTATTTTTAATTAAAGAAACACATATTTCTAGAGGAATGTAAAACTGTATATTGAGCTCTTCCTTTCTTAGACACTTGATAGTGTGGCTGTAGCCAGGCAGAACTTCAGTAGAGGCAGCCAAGGCAGAGTCGTTTGTTGGAATTACAACAGACTTTAATGGAGAGTTCACTGCACACACAACGCAGTTGATAACTAAGCTACTTATGAATTAATTTAGGTAGTGGCACAAAAACATAATAAGGACAAGCCATTTTCAAAATACGAGAATTTAATATTCAGTCTAAGGAGCTCGGTCTTTAAGACGTGCAGAAATAATTCAAATGTTTCATTTTTTCAAAGTGATCACAGTGAAAGAAACATTAAAACACTTCACTAGAGGGTCTCCTCAGAAAAGACAGATGTTGCAACAGCTTGGCCCAGAAAGAGAAGTGAGTAATAACCTATAGAAATAGTCCTTCCTCTCCCAGGAGTCACCACAGGTGGCAAAAGAGAACCGAGTTAACTCAGTGTATGGGAAAAGTAGTCTGCAAAAATATCTGTTATTTAACTGCAAAAATAAATCCCTTTCAAGACCGGTTCTATAAGGAAAGGATTTATTTATGCCTGACCCATGAAAGGAAATTACTTTCTTCTAATAGATAAAATTATTTAAAGCATGAATTGTCATTGTAAAAATGTCAAATTGAAAAGAACGTGAAACTGAATTCCGTTCTTTCTTCTCTTCCACCATTCTAATATGTAGCAGTCATTGGGCCACCTGATGTAAAAGTGAAGTCTGAGTCTGGGTCCCTGCATGTGGATTTCATAGGCCCTTTTGCTGAACATGAACGTGACAAGTGGCCTCTAAAGCAATATTACGGCTCGTGGAAGTACAGAATACTGTACCGGAAGAAAGGCAGCAATACAAAGGTAACTTGGGCTTCCTGCATGTTGTGACTCCGTGACTTTGATAAATGCTTTTCTTGGTAAAATACCGTACTGATGAAGCTCTGAAAGCTAACAGAACTGAAGTAAAAATGTCTCTCTACTAATTACAGTGTAATAAGGTCTAGTCACAACAACTGGTATTCAGAGCAAATGGCAGATAGCTGTGTAGTTAAACAATAGCATGGATATAATTTGCTCTTTTCGTAATTAAAAATAACTGCTAGGTTATAAGTGTTTATTCCCTCAGTTTAGTGATGATTTATTTGTGATGTAGTCTGCCCCACCAAATCTCTGTATTTCACATATACAAGCAAGGGTAAATTAGAAGCTGTAACATCAGCAGTATCTGTGATCATGGCAATAAGCTGACTTGAATTCAAATTTCATGTCATTCAAGTATTTGTGCTCTTCATGAGACTCTGGGCTTTGAATACCAGCATGACTGGGGCCTTACGTTAACTGTGGTCACCTTCACCTCTTCAATTTCTATCAGTTGTAATTCACTTTCTTCCTCTCATGGACAGCCTCTTCCACAGACAGATCTGTTACTCAGCTCAAAATGCATGGCGAAAGATCATAAATAATATATTAATTATAGGGTCATGAGTTCTATTACAGAAAAAAGGAAGCTCTTTACTGGAAGGTATCAGTCACAGTATAATTAGTGCTTTGTACATCAGTACAATTTTCATATAATAGGACTCTACTACGTATAATTCTGATTTGTATTTGTTACCTTGCAAAATTCTTTGGCATTCAGTTCCAGAGAATGAGGGATCATCATTTCGCAAAAACCAGACTGGTTTTCAATTCCTAAACTAAAAGAAATTATGGTATTTGTATCAGAACTAGTGTGGCCAGCAGGACCAGGGAAGTGATCGTCCCCCTGTACTTGGCACTGGTGAGGCCGCACCTCGAGTACTGTGTTCAGTTTTGGGCCCCTCACCACAAGAAGGACATCGAGGTGCTGGAGCGCGTCCAGAGGAGGGCAACGAAGTTGGTGATGGGCGTAGAGCACAAGTCTTATGAGGAGCGGCTGAGGGAGCTGGGGTTGTTTAGTCTGAAGAAGAGGAGGCTGAGGGGAGACTTTATTGCTCTCTACAACTACCTGAAAGGAGGTTGTAGCGAGGTGGGGGTCGGTCTCTTCTCCCAAGTAACAAGCGATAGGACGAGAGGAAACAGCCTCAAGTTGTGCCGGGGGAGGTTTAGGTTGGATATGAGGAAAAACATCTTCACTGAAAGGGTGGTCAGGCACTGGCACAGGCTGCCCAGGGAAGTGGTTGAGTCTCCATCCCTGGAGGTATTTAAAAGATGGGTAGATGAGGTGCTCGAGGATATGGTTTAGTGGTGGACTTGGCAGTGCTAGGTTAACAGTTGGACTTGATGATCTTAAGGGTCTTTTCCAACCTAAACGATTGATTCTAGGATTTTATAAGTTTCCATAGGGATCAAAGAAGAAAAAGGCATAGACTACATAACTTAATGGGTTGTTTTTTGAAGTGGATGTTTGCTCAAAATGTTGAAACCTAGCTGTAGAGTCTTCTCACGCTGAGAAAGAATCTGTTACTAGGTAATGGGGCTTGTTGTAGGGATTTCTATACTCTGCAGGGACTGTATAGTTACAGGGACATAACCAATTATGCCTCTAAACAGCAAGTTGCATCTGCTGTCAGTCACCTAATAGCTTCCACAGGCCTTTTTCTTTCTCTGTCTTTTACTTTCTTTTGTCTAGATCATCCATCCTATTTGCTCCATCTCAAATTAAATTATGTTAGTCTGTGACGGCACTCTTAGTTGATCTCATTTGCTTAGGCAATTGTTTCTCTCTGCAAGCAGATCTCATTTATCACATCTCTGTAGGCCTCTGTAGCCTAAAACGTCATTAATGCTGCTAAAAGCAGCCAGAAAGTCAGTGGTTTGAGTGGTTTCACAGTCTAACTACAGGTGAAATCAATGTAGAGTTACCAGTTATATGACACAGACAGGGCATTTCATTCTGTCTTTAAAAGCCTTATTCACATTCCAGCTATAACTAATTTGTCCTACTAAATATAATTTTAATTGCTCAGCTAGTCCATTCACTGGACTCGTGCTTTTCAAATTTTTTGTATTCTCCTCTGTTATTAGGTAACTCACATAGATACTAAACATAACTCTGAAATATTATCTCAGTTGGAGCCGTGGACCACATATTGTATTCAAGTGCAAGCAGTTATCCCCGAGTGGAACAAAACAGGGGAACTGAGCGGCGAGCTTTGTGAGCAGACAACCCACAACGGTAATATCTGGTGCATCGCAATGGGACACGTGCTGTAGGGGACTAGGAAATGTGCAAAGCCATTCGAAATGAAAATCGGTGTAACGTGTAAACCTTCCAAAAATGGATGTGTTTGTTACTTAAGTATTGCTTGGTGGAAGTGAAAACTACAAGCAATGTAGCACTGATGGCATGATGCTTTACTTTGCTGCAGAGGCCTGATAATCAGAGTTACATGGAGCATAGGCTCTTCACTGGTCACACTGCGTGCCTGAATTTCTTTTACCGTTAGCTGTATACGTTATCCTGGGAAAGCCTTTGTTCCGTGTATCTGTAACTGAGAAGGCAATTGGACCCTGTGTTGCAGTCTGCTTCATCTGTGGCGATATTGCCAGTGTCTGTCATGAGGCTAGGCCATGATGCTCTTTCTCTGTGACACACAGCAGTTATTAATAATATAAATAATTATTTTGTCTCGGTGCTTTCCTTTTCATTTTGAAGGCAGTTAAGTACCAAAAGTGCTTTCCTTTCCAGCCGTGCTACCTTAGCTGCTGTCTGTGGAGCCCAGCAATAACCACCACGTAGTCTGACCCTGTTATCAGAGTCCTTAGTTAAAAGAAAGAATAGAGTCCTAGAAAGTGTCTTTTTCACAGGCATAATGTGTATTTCAAGTAACTTACACCCTTGGATAACTTGTGGAAAGTTGATGAGGAAGCCATCTGGGGGAAGCCTGAGGAAGCTGCTGCGTTAACCTGTTTCTCACATGTTTTTCCTCATAAAAGGTTTCCTCATATATTTTTTCCACATGTATATTATCTGCATGCACTGTAGTTGAATTGCAGGTGGGTTTTGGTGGTGGTGTTGCTTGTTAGTTCGTGGCTAGAACAGTGCTTAGCAAGCGTAGGTTGGTTTAAAACATTCATACAGTGATGTATGGGTACATCTTCATTCCCATTTCCTGTTGTGAAATCCCCGTGCATGATGTAATTTTTTTAAAGGCTCCATAGTTTAGAATTTTACAGACTTTTTCCCTTGTTGTCTTTACTTTGCTGACATTTTTACAGATTTCTTTAAAAGAGAGTGGAAGCCTATACTCTGGTAGTGTTATGTGTCAGCTCCTACACTCCTGAAACACCAAAGAGTGTAGAATAGCTTTTTACATGATATCACCTTATGGATGGTTCTGTTCGTCTTTTTTCCTTTAGTCATTTGCCTAGTATTGCATGTAGAATCACCAGTATGTGTAACTGTAAATGTCTAAATATGATGGCTTATAAATATGTAATATATAATAAATATATATAAATAAAGCTTTATTGACAACTTCCTCAGCCTATTCAGACTAAAAATTTAAGAGCTAAGCGGTATTTTGCATCTGGAAACAAAGACTTATGTTTGCAGTTACAATTTTGTAATAGTTTGTTGTTTTTTTTTTTTTTAATTCCGTAGAGGAAGTGATAATATGAAAGAATATATTCAGAAATTAATAATCACAGTTTAAATTTCTTTTTTTTTTTTCTTGTCTCTTGCAGGTGTAACTCCTGTGTGGGTAATTGTGACCATCCTCATAGGATCAATGTTGGTTGTTGTAATATCCGTTCCTGTTTGTTTCTTTTCCTTTTTGTATCTATATCGACTCACCAAACATGTTTTCTGCCCTTCATATATTTTCCCACAACACTTGAAAGAGGTTTGTTTTCTACCTAGCACAATTAAAATCAGCCTTTTCAGCAGAACCGCCTGCCTTTCAAAGGCTCTCGGTGCCCAAACCTTTAGAGCTTCTTTTATTTTGCCTTCTTCCGTTTGCACCTGATTGTTAGTCATCTGTAAAGCACAGACTGTTCTGAGGGGGTTTTAGACTGTAAGGAACAACGCTTGTTATCTGTCGTCATATACTTGTTGTGGATGGTAAAACTCGCTCTTCTGCCAAACATAAAAAGCTGTTCAAATAAGTGTAAATGATGAAGTCGTGAACTTTGGAAAAAGCTGACAAAGGAACCTGCTTTTCAGTGTGAGAAAGGTAGTGGAAGTTAGTTTGTTTAGTATTTAAATTCTGGCATTAGAAGGTCATAAATTTTGCGTGATTGTTACCTCAGTTTTTTCATCCTGTTCTGTGGCGCTGCATAGACATAAATAAGAAGCAGTGAAGTTTGACTTCCTTTTGCGGTATGCTGATGTATAATAAACTCTAAAATACTGTCATTCTGAATTGTTCTGCACAGAATGGTCCAAAATATTTAAATACTTGGCATAGTCTTTTAATCCTAAAGCAACTGCCAAATTTGTAATATGAAGCTTTATATGGCTTAGAAACAGGATGTTTTCTTCTGTTTTAAAGTGAGGGAATAACAGGTGTTAACCTTCAGTTCCCCCTTATAGATAGCGAACAACTGAGTTGTCTCCAGTATCTCATTTTAGACTTAAAGTTGCACATCTGTTCTCCTGAAACAAAGTTCTTTGGCAAATATAATAACGAGTTTTAACTCAAGTGAGGAATGTAGTGAAATCTGAAAACTCAAGATGAAATGAGAGCACTGAATGTTAGCCATTACTGTTGGGGAATACCCCTGACCCTGTTACCCATAGAGCAACTTAAAAGGGCTGTATCAGAACCTCCTCCAAGAAACAAGGCTATACAGAGCTTTACGTATGCTAAAGTCAGCAACCTATACTCCTCTGAGTACTCCTCTGAGTTTCCTGCAGTTTCTCTGGGTCTTTCATTTTGACTCATTTAGAGTTCAGCGGACTAAGGCTTTGCAGCTGACTCGGCAATTGTCGCGTGCTTTAAGTTGAGCACATGCTCAGCGCACAGTCGTTTGCTGAACCTGGAGCTTGGCTGTTGGGAAGGTGGCATTGCTCTGATCAGTACAGGATATGGTCAAATTTCATTTTGCTCACAGGTTTCTCACAAGAAAGGGGGAATATTCATTTTGTGCTAGTAGGTTGTGGTGGTTAATCAGTAATCAAAGGTCAGTCGTGCTTACCTAAAATGATGATTATCAAAGGCAGTGGCTTCACTACATGAACATTTGAGCTTGCAGGTTACTGATAGAACATTGCAAATCACAGTTTGCTAGAAAAGGTCTAACAGTAGCAATATTAGTATTTATTTTTGTAATTACAGCGAACAGGACTCCTGATAGAGCAGCTTGTTTCTTATGTAAAATGCACTAAAGTAATAGAAAGGGGTCAGGTCAGAAGAACAAAATGCAGTTGTACTCCTCCAGCCACTACCAATAAAATGAACTGCCACTTCAGCTGCCAGAATGAGTGTTTGACATGTCATTACTGTGTTGAGTAGGTGTGCTGTTCTCGTGTTGACATTCAAAATACAGTCATGACACCCTGCGAAGTCCATGTTGATTTTTGAGGCCGGTTCCATCTTATTAATAGAACAGGGAGTGGGAGGAAGTTGTGATATTTCGGTACTCAAATTAAGTCATTGTTCTCACTGAACTGCAGAGCCCCGCCAATCTCCCTCCCTCTCCTTTGCTTGACTAGATGGTTATGGTTTATGTTGACATTTAAAGCATCACTATTTGCTGTTTGAGCAGACAGGTCTCTGAGATGGCAGGAACAATTCACATCTTTTGGAGCTGTTTGACGAATCTCTCTGTGAACTCCTTCACCTACAGTCAAGTCACTGGTTTTAGTTTTTGTTTCCAAACAAAACCTAGGTATTTTATTTTTTTTAAGGAAGTTTATATTCCAAAGAAGTCACTAACCCCTGGGGTATCTTCTTCCAAATAAAGGCACCTCTGACTTGCTTCCAAGCCTTACACAGGACGTTAAAGCGAGCAGAGAGGTTATTACATTGTCGCCACTCTGGGACTTCTAAGGATTGAGAAAGCCAACTGATGTGTGGAAAACAATATAAAGCGTGTTTCCAGGCAAACAGGATGGTATGGCTGGTGCAGCCTAATTCTCGTTTCCTCTTTCCCTCACAGTTTTTGAGCAAGCCTCCCAGTGGTTCGCAGTTTTTTTCTCCACTCCCACAAGAAGAACATCTCTTTTATGACAAGCTAACTGTCATTTCAGAAGAATCCAGAAATCAAAGTGATGAAACAGGGGATGAGGCCAGCAAGACCACAGAGCACCTTCAGGACTCTGAACAAGATTCTGATTAAAGAATACTACCAGCTTCAGAAAAGGCCTAAATGCACTCCTCATGCTTCACTCGGACCAAAAGAAAAGCAAATGGGCTGTTGAGTTTATCTTCTTATTGCTGCATTCTTAAGACAGTAAAAATTCATATACGAAGATGTGTACACAGACTTGTTGACAGAGTCATCTTATTTTTTTCAAAGCACAAGACACAACTATAAATGAGGAATTAAATGATAGGTAATTTTTGCCACTGTTCGTAGTGGCTCACTGTTAATTTGTAGCAATACCTAGGACTGTATTATGACATTCATTTTAAAAGCAAATATATATATATATATATAATAGTAGTTAATTTAACTTTGATGAACTATTTATTGCAAAAGCTAATCCAAATGGCATATTGTCTCAGGTTTGTAAAAGACAATCTTATTTTGTAAAGAAAGTCCTGATCTGACTTTTTTTTTTTTTTAAATGGGAAATTGTGTGTATTTCTTAAGGATATCCCTAGTGGCAAAATCTTTCTATTGAATATTTTTTTACCTGATGTGAAATTGTAAAGTTATTATGACGGTATGAACTTGGTATGAATAAACCAAACACAGATATTCAGTGTGTTTTGCATTGCAAGGTATTGCTCGTACTTCACCGCTAAGGATAATGGGAACGTACCAGTGCACTGCCAGATAGCCCTCTGTGTTCAGGTATTGCTCAGTCCCCTGAGCCTCTGCCCTGCAGTTTCTATGGCTGATTAAATTTTGCCTACCTAATCCAGAGTCCGCTGAAGTCTGTGGAAAACTTCGCTGCTAAAGTGGGAGTTAAAAGGTAGGTTCATCTTATATATCTACTGATACATATTGTCAATTCAAAAAAAGTAAATCCAGGTTGATGTGACTCCCGTGCTACATAATACAATCTGGCCTGCGTAGTGCTGTTTGTGCATACGAAGGCTATGTCCGCACCAACATCGGGGCATAAAGTGCGACCTTTGCACTGCGCGCTAATTTTGAGTGACACAAATTATTTTGTGTGTGTTATTACATCAAAATAAGAGTGAAAAATTAAATTCTGTCAGCAAAAGTAACTTGCCGTGAGTGGAGTTGTCTGTAAATCATAACTTGATGTGGGAATTGCAAAATTTTTGGCTATAGTTTTGAGGTTTGTTAATTAATGCATAAACATTCACTTCTTGGGAACTGTTGCAGGAAGGAAACATAAGGAGAACAGGCATTGATTCTTTGTACCACTCAGCTGTACGTAATCTGCACACGTTTTATCTGTACTTTTTGATTTTCATCATATTTTGGTTTAATGTGGAATATGGAAAAATGGGGAAGCATTTACATTTTGGTTTTTTAAGGCATTTTGTTGCACTGGTGCTTTCACCTCTCACCAAACCTGCTCTGTGAGTTCTGATCCTAATGAAAGCCAATGTCCTGTGTCTGGTGCACCTCTCCACTGTAAAAATTCAGCTCCCTGTGCGTTCCCTAACCCTCCTTCCACAGTAGCACCTTTTTCTGTTTTGTTTTGGGTTTTTTTTGGCTTTCAGAAAGGCAAAAAACACATAGCATAGCTCAGATGACCAGTGCATGTGCTAGTTGGCTGGCCAGCTGCTGTCAGAAGAGAAAAAGGCTGAGATTTCTCTGCCTTTTCCCCACTCTTTCAGTAGAGCTGCTTTCATCTATCCATGGGCTGATGTTTGTGGCAGAGCAGAAAGTTACCGTCTACCAAATGGGGCTGAAATCAATCGGCTGGTTCAGAGGTTATGATAAAGGCACAGATAAGGCAGTCCCATGTGCTGTGCCAGTTCATTACAGGTTGGGGGAGAGAAAAAAATAACCTTGGCTATTCAGAGATACATTCTTTTTAGATTAAAGCAGGAAGAATGGGTGCGAGAACGTAAGTCCCTGAAATTTCGAGAGGTTGGCTTCCCCCGGTTGAAAAGAGGAAGCGTTTCCCCTTATGTCTTTGCAAATACCAATTTACTATCACGTGAGAGGAGAGGGAAAGACTCTTCTCAGAATACTGCTTCCTCTTTCAACACATGCAGACACATGGGGAAAGGAAGAATTTGTCCTGACTGCTTTGTTTAGCTTTTCTTTGATATAGAACATGATGTCTTTAAAGAAACAGCCAGTTTAAGTTCATGTGAGCCCATCTTTAACATATTGTCTATATCGTTGTCAAAAAGCCTTTATTCCAAAATGAAAAATACGTTAAGATTCCAGCTGCACCACGACTAGCATGAAATAGGAATTAATTCCCCAGCTCTGCATCTCAATAGGTCACCAAAGTTTCCAGAAAGTCCAAAGACCTGCAGGATCCTAGCAAAGGTTCAACCCTCAATCATACCACACTCCAGTTTTCTGAGGGCATCAAGCTGACAGAGCTGTTAGACTACACCATTGCTAGTGTTATTCTAATGCAGTTAACTTGGTAAATAAAGTTAGGAGATTATACGCCACACGGAACAGAAATGAAGGCTCCAATGCAGAATATATTTAATAAAGATCATCCTGAAAGGGCAGAGAGACATTCTGGGAAATCTTGATTCGATTATCTGGTGCCAGAGGTCTTATTTCATGTAGAGCTAACCTTGTAGTCAGGGCATCCTCTAACGCTGATGTCTGCTTGCTTGTCTGCTCTCCCTTCAGTCATATAAGCATCCAGCACGGGCGTTTGTGCAGTGTAGCAAAGCATCGTTTGTACTCCTGTTTATAAAGGTATTCAAAAGTAATGTTAAATAATGATTTGACCTTGTGGAGGACTGTAATTAATGCTTCATTGCTGACTTCTCACCTCAGGTTAAATCGCTTAGCTGCGTTATCCTTATAATTCCCTCAGCTCTTAAATGAGGATTATAGTGTGCAGATACTGGAGTGATGAGAGAGACAGAAGCCCCCTGAGTAAGCAGACGGACTTTGAGCACGTAGTGACAGAGCAGGCGGGAGAGGGGAAAGGCCTGTAGCTAACGCGTAGAGCACCTGAGAAATCTCAGCGAGGCTGTTCAATGCACCGTGAGGATGGGGGAAGCTGTACGTACAGGGACTGTTAGAAGACAGATTTAGCTTGCTGAACCAGGCAAGGCATTTCTTGGATGACTCCTATTTTCTTTGCTAAATTTCACTCTTCTGACCTCAGAGGAGGGTTTATGACTAAAGAGATAGTGATAAGCTGTATTTCAGAGCTCCTACATGTGGTGCTCATGGAGACCTGACTTGTGGTAAATGTGGAACGTGATCCACAGCAGCTGAGGGAAGCTGCCACAGACAAATGAGGTTCTTCCTCCACACGTAGAAGGAACTTTATGTAAAATTTCAGGCACATGATACAAAACACAAATAGAGAGCAGTGCAACAAGGACAGGAAGAATTCACAGCACTCTGAAAAAGGAAAGCCTGGCTCATTTTTCATTTCTGACTTCTCACCTCGGACGTATTTTGTTCAACTCATTTTATATTAACCTGACTAAAACCCAGCTAAGCCATTACTCACACATTGCTAAGCAGCTACTCCTGGGGATTTCAGGTTTTCCCAGTGTTTTGTTATTTAATGGGCTAAGACCCAGTAAATCAGTTACAGTTAGATAAAAGGACTAAGTGACAAGGGGTGATGTATTCAGAAACTCTAACTCTAGCCCCATAAGGCCAATCCCTCGGGCGCTCCCAAGACAGTAGGTCCTTCAGAAGGCAACTGCCTGGAATCTGTCTCTGGAAGAGCATCTTTTTCCTTGATGACTACAAAAAAACCCTAGGCTACTTCTTTTTAGGCGAGGCTAGTCCATACAAATACCTCTCGGACATCTTGTATTCCTTCTGTCTGCTCTGCAGGGCAGTCGGGAATCTAGTTGTGACTGGCACCGAGGCCAGGCATGGCTAAGGTCAGATATCGCAGTGCCACTTGAGAGGAATTAAAGCTGACTTTTACTTTTAAAGGTCAGCCTTTCCTAAGAGCTCCTAAAAGCAGTTCAGATTTTTTTCTTCAGACTGACCTGAAGTTTGGGTTGCTTCAGAAGTCTTCCTGTTCCAAACTGAGTCCTCACAGGAAAGCATTCGTAGGTGAGAGCCCTCTTCTTCAGCCACAAAAGCCACAGCTTCGCTGGGATGTGTAAAATGAGCCAATAGGCCTGGGGACAAGGGGCAGCCTCTGGCTGTACCCACATAGGCTGCCTGGCCCCACAGGTACCCCAGGCAGCACATGGCACCTCCTGCCTCTTCAGAGAAGCAATAATTTAGAGAAGAGTTGATCTCGAGATAAGCTTGTGGAGAGTACAATGAAAATGAATCAATGAAATAATAGGTGAACTTCTAACTGTGTTATGATTTAAACTGCAAAGTACGGAAGTATGCTGCTAACTTTGGCACAGCGTGGCAGGGGGTTTGGCAAAGTGATGAGTAAAACAGACTACTTTGAAGACCTGGGAGTTATTGGAAAAATATTTTAGACACGAAATGCAAAGCAGAGCAGGACGATTAAGGAATGAAGTAGGGAAAACTGAGGGAGAGCAGTCTAGGCTTGTGGTGAACACAAACAGATTACAGAAGAGAGCAATAAGGTAAGACGGTAAGAGAAGGAACAGGAGTTTAGCAGGTTCCGGTCAAGGGAGTGGAGTAAGCATTTCAGGGAGAAAGGGAACACCGGAGTCCACGGCCAATCAAGGGACTAGGGATGCAAACGCCCACCAGCTCCACATTTTTCTTTTATCTCTCCATATTGGTAACTTCGGTGTCTTCCCTCCCCAGCAGGTCCTGGAGGCACCAGGGAAGGCTGGCTGGCTGCAGAGCGCAAATCCTCATCTACTGGCTGCCCAGCTAGGAAGGCCCACTGAACAGCACAGCCAGAAAGGCTTTCGGGAACTTTAACTCTACGTCCATGTCAAGCTATAGAAAAAGCTTTTAAATAGAGTCTTAACCAGAAATACAGCATAAGAATTTGTGATAGTAACTAACCCATTTTTTTCGGAGGCAGGTTGGGAAATAACCATTATTACTTGGCAAAATGTAATTTTCTAGTAATCGTCGGTTATTGAATAAGTGGTATGGAGTGTCTGTGCAAATCAAGGCTCCTTCCCTTGATATTGCACTGTCATGAAAAAGAAAGGTGAAAATAGCTGCTTTACAGAAAGAACTGTCAATACTCAACAGGCTTAGCTGACCATCTGCATGCAATATACTGGAAATTGCTCATTTGCACTTCCTAACATGGAGTCCTTTCTTATTTCTTTCTTAGAAATTGGATTTCCTTAAGTTAATTTCGCATGCTTTCAAGCAATTACTGTAATAGACTGAAGGCATGGAATGAAAATTATATAAAAAAGACAAATGAGAAACCACTGGGGAAATCTTACAGGGGAAATCCTGGCTCCAGCCGCAGTGATGTGCATTCACTAACGCTAGGATTTCACCCTGGAGAAAGCACCAGACCAAAGAATCTGTTTAATAACTTTCAGCTCTTCCATTTTCTCATCAACTCTGACATTGCGTCACTCAAACATTGTCTCTCATTTCTACTCCCTTCTCTCAGCTCCTGTTGTTTACATTACACTTTTTAAAAGTAGATTGCAAGGTCCTCAGAGCAGGGACTTTCTTTTTCAATCTGTGTGAGCAATGTAGTTACAAAGACGATGTAAATCACATCGTCTGGAGCTTTGCACATGGGTTAGATTTTCAGACATGCTAACGTAACGGTACAACCAGGCTCTGAAACTCACCCTAACCAAGCACAACATGCTGATCGTTATGAAATATTATCTGTGAAGAAGAAAGTTGTAGCTGTATTATAGTTAGGCATTTTGAAGGTACTAGATAGGTCTCCACGGGCTGTAAAGAGACAGGTTGACAGCAGGCTTTCAACATTCAGCCTCGTTGATGCAAATTATGACACCTCTGTCCCTCAAAACCTAATGCACTGTTCTGACCAGATGCTTGTGTTTTGTTTACCCGAGTTTTCTCATGTGCTGAAAATATTCAGCTGTCTCATGGCTAAAAACATTTCTGATACACAGAATTATATCTGTCCCAAACCCAACTTTGTCTTTGTAGATCTTAGGGTGGAGGCTCAAAAGAAAAGGGCAAGAGCTGAACCTAAGGGTCTTTCTAGAACTCCATGAGTGTGAGAATAAAATACTGTTGTGGGAAATATCCTTTGAAATAGACTTAATAATAAAGTCCTGTGGTGTAGTGCTACCACCTTTATCGTTCCAGCTCTGAGCCTGACCTTGCTCATCGTATCCTGCTCCTTTCCGAAAAATAATAAACCGGTGCCTGCAGTGCACTATGTCCAGAATATGGCAAAAGTGAGACCAGAACGGTGCACAGAGGAGGCAAATGGTGTGTCATCTCAGCACCAGTATGGGAGCAGCTGTGAGAAACAAATGACTTTAGCTCTTGTCTTTGCACTGGAGCTTCTGCAGAAGCAGGAACTGAGGCCTTCCGACTCTCATGCAGCAAGAGCCACTCTCACAACTCCGGAAGCCTCTCCTGGAAGCAGGACCTTGCTCACATTTTTCCTAAAGAAAAAGGGCAGTTTGCTAGAACAACTAATAAAAAGATTAAGACTGGTGTCAGATACTGTCCTTGTTACCCTAGAGGACTCACTTGCTCCTCTGTTGGTGGCTGAAGACTTTAACAAGACACCTGGACCATATGGAGGAATTCTTTACCCTTTAAGAAGCTGCAGAAGAAAAGGAGGTAGCAATTGCAAGGTAAAGGAGAAGCACCATCTGGAAGGCTTAAGTTAGCTGATCTGTTCTCATCTCAAATTATAACGGTATCCTGGACAATACCAGCAAAAGTCAGGGAGAAATTCCCACTATGGTACAAACCTGCAAAGATGCAGAAACCAGTATCAGAAACCAGGGATGTTAACACCCCATCATTGGATCTTTGCCACAATAAAAGCGACAGAGCAGTTGGTTAGATTGAAGCACACATTAGAATGAGAAGGGATACTGAAATATTTTGGAAAACTTGAACTGCTATTATGTAGCTTTCCCTGATGTGAAATACCCTGGTCCCAATGAGATTAAAGTCTCAAAAGCAAACTGCTTGTAACACGTGAAGGAAGAACTTGCATCGCATAGATACGTACCTGTTTTCATTGACAAAAGAGTTTACTTGTGGAAAATTCCTCAACTGTAGCCTTGCTATAGTTCATGCCATGATATTTGGAAGGGGGGCTTATAGTGGGTCGATGTCTCACTGTTGTAAAAGAGGCAAATGCCATACAGAATACGCAAACAGCACTGTAGTCCACAAAACACATAAAATAATCCTTCCCGCTATTTAGCCCTAGTAAGGCCGTGTGGAGAGCTATATGCAGTGCTGGGAAAAGTCAGGAGGAGGACAAAAAACATGTTTTGTGAAGGAAGATGGTATTATGTGGTCTGGCAAAAAGAAGTCTGGTGGCAACATAATGTTGCAAATGTGAAAGGCTTCTGAAAACAGGAAATGAATAAGCTGTGCTGTATGGCCATGACAGACAGGAAAGCAGTTACAAGACTACAACAAGACAGACATGAGGAAAAGTTTTCTAATGATGGAAACAGAAAAAGTATGGGAGATATTGCCTGAGCAGTGGCATATTAAAAAAAAGCAAACAAACAACAAACAACAACTAGATACAACTGATCCTGCCTTGGGGCTGTACAATGAACCACAGGACCCCCTACCGTCCTTCCTTCCTGAACCTATGTTTCTATGCTTTTCAAACAAGATGAAATACTGTATTTGCTTCTTTTATCCTGTTCCAGAGTTGACATGAGAAGAAACAAGTAAGTGATTTCTCCTTTGTGTGTCAGCCAACCCAAATAAATTCAGTGGAGCCTGCATGGCTTAGTTTCCTCCACCACACATATGTTTTAGTATTGACATTGATGACCACAGGAGCACACATTGTCTTCCCTTCTGTTTGGTTGCCTGTGTACTGGACATAGAGCTTCCCTTCTAACAGATTGTATCAACACCAGTTTCTGTTTCTTTCCTCTATAATATCAGTCAGGAAGTTGCATTCAAACTTATTAGGTTACTAAATATTTCTACCAGTAATAAACTAGCGAGCTAGTTGTAGTTCATGATCTAGACCACAAAATGGGTACGCTGAAGTGTGGTTTACATAAATAACTTGCCATAAAAATGTTTCCCTATGAACTGTCTGAGCACAAGATAACAAATTACCATAGAATAAATCTGACTCAAGGTCAGAAATGCCCTGCAACAATATATCCCCTAAGCATCATGTTATATCCATGCATTTGTCTGCTACAGGCTCAACCATAATGCATCACTTATTTCAGTAATAGCCCACTCTTGACATGCAGGATGGATTTTAAATTTTTTTTTCTGGCAAGGCTTTCATAGCTGAGCAGACTTCATCATGATCAGCTGTGCCTTACACATGTTCTTAACCAAACTCATCATTTTAGTATCACAGTACCTGTATCCTGCAAGAATACATTTTGCATAATGCCTGCAGCCAACTCCTGACTTTAAAGGGCATAGTGTTCCTCCCACTAAGATTGAAAAAAACGTACTAAGTACATCTCTCAGCTTTTAGCGCTTTGTGACTGAGCTAGCCATGAGCTGGCAGTCACATACTCTCAGCCACCAAAACCTTCACCTGTCCCAAGCCTTCCTCTCATCATGTATCAAGTGCTGCCACCAGAGCCCATAGACTTGGGCTCCCTACCTTGGTTTCAAGAGTGTGTGGGAAGCTGAGAGAGGCCATATGAACCACTCCGATAGCAGCAGCCTGCTCCTGCCCACCCTTCTTCTAGGTGTTGCTCAGATCTCTGCAGCAACAGGCAGCAGGCACAGAAGCAGCATGCTTCTTATAGGTGGCTGTGTACGTGTTCCTCTAAGTGTGCGTGCACCAGAAAATACAACGCTTCCAGGAAACAATGAACCTTGCGTGCATACGTTGTACACGTGGTCTGCGCATGTGCAGCAAATTCAGCACTCCTGGGAAAGGGTGGAGTGGCCCTCGTGGGACAAGTCTGCTGCTTATATGCAATAACGCCCATCTTGTGATGGGAAAGAGCTGTCTAGAATTGGCCCCGTTTGACCCCGTAAGATGGTGGGCGTCTTCCTCAGCTGGAGAAGCATAGCATTAGTGATGCACAAAGTGAAGGCCTGTTTGATGTCAGCCATTAACACTGTGGACATAACAATATGTCATTTGGGTTCCTCCTCAAGGAGACTGCACACCTGAGAGCCTTAGTTGTTGTTAGGAGCGTGGTCAGTCAAGATCAATATTAGAAAATTACCAAAGAATTGTTCACAGCAGACTAACACGAGTGTGGCTGCCACTGGAAAGGCTTGTGTCCTGAAAATGACATTCCTAATATTTATGAGCTAGTAAAACATTGTCATTTCACTCCGTTTATCAAACCCTCAAACATTTTTTAAAACCTACAGGCCAGAAGAATTAAAGCTCCATTTATGCGTATCTTCATTGGTGTCCCAGGAGAGCCTAGGCTTAGTAGACACGTTCAAAGTACGTGCAGCACCTCATAGCAAAAAAGGCATCAAGAGCAGCTAGGAACACTTTTATCCAGAAGTATGGCTGGAAGGATTGTCACCTCCTTAAGCAACAAAAAATGTGATGTTTATAGCACCTAGGATGCAGAGGGCATAGACCTTTGCCTACCAGAGTATCAAATCCTCATCTCTGAATACATTGCTATGACCACTCAGGGGTCTGTTGCTTTGAGGAGGTAGGAAGTGAAAGGTAAGCCCTGACTTCTACCCTCCCAACCATTGCAGCTGGGCAATTTCATGAAAAACATGAAACAGGAAAAGAGAAGATGAGCTCTTTAGTCATAAAACCAGAACTTCTGCCTGCAAAAAGTGAGCTGGGTCCAAGCCCCACTTCAAGGACTGTAGCATGCGTGCTGCATTCAATACTCACGGTAGCATTCATTCCCACGTTCAAGAACCAGGGCAGACTGCACCAGAACATCGATTTCCCCCTCCCCAGACAAGCGCCCTAGCTATGGAATGAGAGGAATTATGTTCCCTCTTCGTGACTCAATGCATCTTGTGGTTTCCCGATTTTTTATTTTTGATTAAACTGAACGGGGCATTTTGTGCGTGAGCTGTGCGAATGGGCTCTATTGACATTTACAAGCTGGGATGGAATAACTGTGACCAGAAAACAAGGGCAGAACAAAGGGGGAAGCGGCAGTGCTGCCAAGACAGCGTGTGAGAGCTGCACAGGGCAGGGGTTGCCCTGGAGGGCAGCAGGCGTGTTAGGCCTGCAAGGACCAGAACACCAAGCATCTGCCCTGCCAGTAGCTGGCCGCCAGCCCACACCGGCAACAGAACTAGTTTGCATTACTCGGTCCACATCCAGCAACGCAGCGGCTGCCGTGTGCAGACAGACTACGGAGCTACGCCTGCGCCGGATACAAGGACGCTGGGAGGGAGGTTCCTCGCACCCACCGGGGCGCGGCGGGCAGGGCGGCGCGGCCTGCCCACGCACCGGGGCCCGGCCTCCCCGCTGCTGCTGCTTCAACCGGCCGTGAGGGACAGGTCCCTGCGCTGGGCCGCCCGCCGCCCGCCGCGAAGGGCGCCGGCCCAACGACCGCCGCCCGCGCCCCGAGGCGCTGTTGGCGGCGCACCGCCCTGTCACAGACCGGGGGGGGCGGAGCGACGGGACCGGGGAACACGCGCAGTTACCGGGGCTTTCGGCGGCCGCGGAGCGCCCAGCCTCCCTCCCCCCCTCCCTCTCCCTCTCCTTAAGCGACACCGCCCATTGCCGCCGGCGGAGAACACGCGCCTGAGGCGGCACCGGCCTCCCCGGGTCAGCCCTTCCCCGCGCGCTCGGAGGACAGGCAAGCTCCAACGCCCCGGCAGGCGGCGCGGCACGCCCCGCCCCGGCCGCGCGGCGCGGGGGCTGCCCGCGCATGCGCAGGCGCCCAGGTCTTCCGGTTAACGGTGCAGGCGCCGGCTGTGCGGGGGGCAGCATGGGCGGCAGAGCGGCGGCGATGGCGACGGCTGGCGTGGGGCGCGGGGCCGTGGCGGCGGCGGCGTTGCTGCCCTGCCTCCTGGTCGCGCTGCCCCTGCGCTGCGCAGGTGGGTCCCGGTGAGCGGGCAGGGCGCGGCGCGGCGCGGCACCCGGGCGGCGGCCGGGGGCTGCCACGGTGCCCGTTCTCACGGGGGAGCGGGGTGGCGGCTTGTGGCGCTGCTGCGGGTGGCGCGGGGCGGGTGCCCCCGGCGGCACCCACCCACCCACCCCGCCTTCCCCCAGAGACGTGCGGCTGCGGGCGCTCCCGCTTCGGTCCCGCAGCGGCTGCCGGGTGTGAGGGGGGACGTGGTCCCGGAGCCCGCTGCGGGGGTGCGGAGGCGTCCAGGCCTTGGGTGGGGGTAGGCGCGTCTGCGTGGGGGAGCGGGGCTCGCTTTCCGTCGAGTGCCTCGGGTTTTACTCTGCAGTTAAGGGGCTGTCTTCACCGCTTCATCTTCTTCGGGCTTACTTGCTGTCTGTGAATTGTAGCGGCTGGAGCTTAGGTGTGGGGCGAACAGGTTTTGAATCGTATCGATTTGCTTGAAAGGCATCTGGGTCTGGCCTAACAGAACCTACGGTATAAATAAGGAAATGAGAGAAGTGAAACAGCAGGATAAGGATTTTACCTCACAGGATAGTAACACGCCTCCTGTTACATCCTTAAGCAGCAAGAAACAACTCTTGCACAAAACTTTTCAAGAGAATGTATTGAGCAGCCCAAATAAGCTGTAAATTACTTCCCTGCGTATTTACAGGACACTGTGACATGCAACAGAGAGTATATGGGCTAAGCTAGTTTTGATCATGGAAATATTACAGCCATCTACTCTGCTCTGGTGAGACCCCAGCTGGAGCACTGCCTCCAGCTCTGGAGCCTTCAGCACAGGAAAGACATGGACCTGTTGGAGAGGGTCCTCCTGTTGGAGGAGGGCCACAAAAATGGTCAGAGGGGTGGAACACCTCTGCTATGAAGAAAAGCTGAGAGAGTTGGAGTTGTTCGGCCTGGAGAAGAGAAATCTCCGGGGAGACCTTGTTGCAGCCTTTCAGTACTTAAAGGGGGTCTATAAGAAAGATGGGGACAAACTTTTTAGCAGGGCCTGTTGCGATAGGACAAGGGGTAATGGTTTTAAACTAAAAGAGGGTAGATTTAGACTAGATACAAGGAAGAAATTTTTTTACAATTAGGATGGTGAAACCCTGGAACAGTTTACCCAGAGAGGTGTTAGATGCCCCGTCTCTGGAAACATTCAAGGTCAGGTTGGATGGGGCTCTGAGCAACCTGATGTAGTTGAAGATGTCCCTGCTCATTGCAGGGGGATTGGACTAGATGACCTTTAAAGGTCCCTTCCAACGCAAACTATTCTATGGGCTAGTGTGTGCATGCTGCTTCTGGTCCCACCTAAACTTCTTGAATTCTGTATACGATTGTATTGTTCTAGTTCAGCATACCCAAAAGAAGACTAGAGAGAGGCTGTTTTCAGGGGTCCACATTTTGCATTCATGGTAGGATCCAGGCAGAGAAGCAGCTCTGGGACCTCTTATCTTTCTTTGTTTTCTTTCAGCCATTTGGTTTGTAGGTGAATTCTTTGTGCGTCAGCCCCAGATTCCATCCCAAAACTGGAAGCGTTGTGAGACATGCAGCTACTTTGATTAACCCACACATATTATAGCAAATGACTAACACACCACGTACTACTTTTAGAGTTAGAAGTAATTTCTCTGCTACGGTGACCTCTCACTTTCTGCCTTGTCAAAACCAGCAGTTCCTCTCTGCTGCTCCTGTATAAAAGTTCTTGCAGTAAGAGTTCTCCCTGGTTCTCTAGAGCATCTTTCTGCCCACAGAACCAATAACAGTTGGGTCATTTTTGGTGTGTGGTTGTGGCTTTTTTTTTTTTTTTAATATCACTTATAAGAGGCCTACTTTCCTTCCTATGCTGAAAGGTTGAGTTAAAGTTTCCATTGGTTCTGCCACATACTTATTGTGATATGCAGTGAGCCATTATGTGCTTTTAATGGGATTTCCACTTTCCTGTTTCTGTCTTGCTACGACTGCTTTCTTCTGTTGTTGAACGGTTTTTGTTATTCTGTAATGTTATGTAATCGTTATTAATTTCAACCATCATTTATTGAAAATATTAATTAAACTATTATAAACTAAGTAGTAATGTTTATTTATTAGAACAGTTTTGTATTTATTTTAGTTTATTAAAATTTGGCAGGCGAAGGAAGATAGGCAATTGTGCTAAAAGCTTTCCTTGTCTTTAATCTCTTCTTTTCATAAAAGTCTAATCTCTTATAATGTTGTCCTCGGTATCAAAGTGTCATCATGCTTTAAGTGAAGAAACATAAATTAATTTTAAATGTCTGGCTTTTAATAATTAGTAAAATAAACCGGGAAGAAGTCAGTCTTGATTTTTAGATATTACCCTGCATATCTGGTTTCTAGCTAAATCACAAAATTTCTCTGGTAATTAAACGTTTCTGAGTTTACTCCTTCGTTCCTGGATTGGTGTTCACTGGGATTTAGGAAATTAATTTAGGGCAGCAAACACATAACGCTTATTGGAAATAGGGAGTATGATGTGAAAGGATGCATGGGTAGATGACCTATGCGTGTCTGTAGTATTGAGAACAAGTGTCACGTTAAATCAACCTGAATTTCTGCTATTCTAAAATAAAAGGCTATGCGGATAGAGGAGCTCCAATTGTGTGTGTTTTGGCATAGTATTGCTTTTGTATCTGTTTTGTATGCTAATCTCTTAAGCATATTGGGAAAAATAGTTATGTTAAACTGCTTCAGTATGATTTTTCCAGCTCATAAAATTTTTTTACAGCTTGCCGTCAAGAGGGAAGGATGTATCAAGTGGGGACATACTAATAATCTGTGTGATAGAACAGCGTAAGCTTATTAAATCCACATACAACTAAGTGGGAGGAGCTCACAATTGTTTTGAAAAGCGAGCGTAGAATTGAGAAGTATGCTGACAAACTGGAGAAATACCTCCAGAAAAAAAGTACAGTGGTATTGAAAAAGGATGTGTGTAGGGCTATGTACTTAGGCAAATAGAGGATGACAAAGGATGGTCTAAATATCAGGTCCGGGGGAAAAAAAAAAAAAAAGATATAACGTTACAATGCCTTGTAATTTATGTGTTGAACACTGTAGAATACCTCAGAAGTTTAGGGGCGCAGCAGTGCTAATTAGAATGAAAAGGTTAGGTCATCTGTCTTGTAAACTAGACTTCTTTTTCTGAAGTATAGTGTTTCAAGCACGTTCAACCATTTAGAGAGAATACAAGAGAGAACAATAAAAGTCATTCAGAAAGCTAGAAAATTTGGCTTAAAAGGAAAACTAAAAGAATTGTTGCTGCCATTCAGTTTTCTCTTCAGCATTAGTCATGTTTAACATAGTTTTCAAATACATCTGATGTAAAGAATAATGTGCTTTAATATCCACAGACAAAAAGTACACGGGCTAAATGTGCTTAGAGGAGACATAGGTTAGAGCCTGAGTTTTGCAGTCTCTTTGTCCATGGACTATGAACAGCAACTAAGCAAGCATGCTTGCTGTAAGGAAACTTGAATCTATTCTGCAGAGATCCAGACCTCCAATAGAATCTACTAGGAAATCTGTTTTGGAAGTTCTTTGCTTTTGATTTACAGAAAACTTTCCTTAATCTCTAATGGTAAGGATAGTGAAATATTTCAGGAGACTGGAGGCCTGTAAAAATAGATTATGCAGTGGTGGAAACCATAGGACTTCTCTACGGAAACATCTGATGATGTATGTAGAGTTGGCCACCTGCTTTTTCCAATGGGAAATACAGGTGATCTTGCAAGGTTTCTTCTAGCTCAGTTTCTGTGCTTCCAATATATGAATGGGTGATTAGGAAGTGTTAAAATGCAAATTGGTGATGATTAACTTTTAACAAATTTCAACCAAAGACATTCCTCAGAGTATAAAATTATAGTTGGCCTTCTGATTATATCCCTGTTTTTACCTGCAACAGGAGATGGAGTGAACAGATGAAAGAGCGTAATTGTGACCTGGAACCCTCAATAAATAAGGATTTGAATTTGGATACGAAGTTTGATTTCCTGATGAAGATAGTCTGAATTATCAGGGTTGTCTGTCAGGACTGAGAGATCCTTCTGAAGCAATAATTTGGTTTTCTGACCAGGGCAAGAAGGAAAGTACCTAATCAAGCTTGAGAGAAATCTACAAAGTGTTGTGGGTTTTTTGGTGTTTTTTTGCTCTTATGTTTTATACCAGATGAAGCCAAAAGTCCGGTGTTCATCTACAGCAGTGGTTGGTAGTGGAATAGGAGAGAATAAAAAAGCAAGTATATGGTGACGCTTCACAACGTAGTGTTACAGCAATCTATAGCATCGAGACTTTGTATTGGACTCTGAGTTCGAGACTTTGTATTTGACTCTGAGTTTGTAAGCCAGGTAAGAGTTGAGCATTCACAGAGTCCTAGGGGAAGGAATTCCACAGATGGACTAAGCAGTCAATGAAGCAGCAGTTTCATGTGTCCGCTTAGAGCAGAGCGGTGGTTGTTCAGATGCTTCGGGCTTTGTGTTAAGAAGACAGCAAATGATCGTTTGCGGCTTGCATTCCCCATGCAATTCATTAACTGTCTGTAGATCTGTCATATCCTCCCCTTGGTCTCCTTTTCAGGCTGAAGAGTCGTAGTCTGATTCCTCCCAGGACAGAAGCTGTTCCATAGCTTGGATTGTCTTTGTCACCACCCTTCTCTGCCTTATTCTGTTCTGCTATCTGCTTATGAGAGTGGGCACTTTAGAGCTGCACATGCTGTTGAAGATAAGGCTGTAATGAATTTATATAATGACATTAAGCTTTCTATTTTGCTCCCTTATTTCCGTATCAACTTCTAACTTTCTTTCCCTTTTTGACCATTGCTGAGCACTGACTGCAAGTGCTCACCCTTGTACGTTGTTGTTGAACGTAACACTGAACAACGTCCTGAAAAGTTAATTTTACAGGTGATGCCTCTGAATAGCATGTTTCTGTTTATATTAAAGTTCTGTAAAGGCTACCACGTGCTGCTGAAAACAGCTCTTAATGCCTAGTTTCAGCAGTTTGTAAGGAGGATTAAAAAAAGGTAAATTACCTTGTTCAAACTTGCATGAGGAAGTTCTCTGAGAAAGAGGCAGTCACATCTGAAGAGACAGTCATCTTTTGGGCCTTTAACCAAAGCTATTCTGGCATAAATCCCTTCTGATTCACTGTGTGTGCTCTTACTCCAGGACTGGAATACCGTATCTTCTTCCAAATGTCGGAATCCAGAGCTGTATTTTTACAACATTCTGTGTATCCAGAGGGAGGATATGATTATTTGCTGTGGGATTTACCAGCTTTAGAAAAAGCTGGCCTAGCTTAAAACATTAGTTGGATGTCTTACATCAGCATGTTTTTTGTAACCTGGGGAGAAAGGATTCTGGTTAGAACATGAATCTTGAAACGATTTTGTTTCTGCTTCCAGGCTTCCTTTTTCCTGTCTGACCTCAAATGGAAAAGGTCTAATAAGAATTATTGTAAAGCTTCATGCTACGTATAAGATAAGGATTTGAAAACGTGGGAAAGATACTCTGGACGTACAGTGAATATTTGATTTTTCTACCGAAGGCAAGCAAAAATAATAGTCTTAACATACAGTAGCATTTTTATCAGTGTCGGAGCTCTGTAGGTGCAATGTGGTTCTCAGCTACTACTATGTTATCTAATCCTGCCTTCTTATGGTTTACTCCAAGGTTCTATGTTGTACAGGGTAAAGAGTCGACCTTGGGAATCTCTTGTTGTAAAGACTTCTGTTTAGTACTGCCATGGCAGGTTTTTAAACCTGGTATGTGTGCTGCTAGAGAGTTGAGGAAACTGTATCTGGCTTTCTGTCTGCTTTAGGAAGCTATTCAAATGTCAGCAGTTGAATTATGTTCCAAAAACATGGTTTGAAACAGGTTTTCTGTCATACTGTTTATTAAGATCTTTTACGAATAAATATTTAAACAGAGATTGAGTGTATGAATGGTATTTTTTTTTAAGTCTCTGCAAATACGTGAATACGTGTATTTACAGGGAAAAGCACTACCCTTTCACTTTTGATGTGAAAGATGTCAATCTGCTCATGTTTCTTTAGAACTGAAATTGAAAGTGTTATGCTGTATCACAACACTTAAATAATCTTCCACTGGGTCATAAAGCAATGTTACTAAGCAAGATTATAACATTCAATCTATCAATTACCATAGGTGGTGGTATCCTTCAAACAAATTATTACTTTTTTTTTTTTTTCCCGAGTGGCTCTGACAGACTCGTACTTTCTATGGTAGTAGTGAGTTATGCTTTTATTTTTAATTATTATTAAAAGCTAGTGGAACTTTTTTGTTCCAGGCTTTTTGATTCTTAAATTTAATGCAAACATTCTCAAATAAACCGAAACTAATGTTTTCCCATGAAGTGAGTATTTTCTTTGTGAAGGGATCTGAATATTCAAAATTGCTATTATTTGCCAAAATCTGAAATAGCTGCCTTTGTTATCATAAGCTTTTTGGCTGAACTGTAGCCAGCTGTTGGATAAATATCTGAAAAAAATTAGTTATTTCCTTTGCTTTCTTATTTTCTGATGATCAAATGTAGTTTAGCATTCTCTGAGCTTATCTTAGTCTGTCAGCTTAGAAGAGTAACAAGTTCATGCATTGTGGAAATATATTCTGTAGTGGGATCCATGAGGTTTTATTGAATTATTTTCCTTTCCGGTTTTGTGCTTTCAGGAGTTATTTCCAGAAGTCAGTAGTCTGTGGATATCACTTTAACTGTATTCTCCAAAAGGATTTTGCAGACTTCAGTTTGTAGATTGCTTTTCTATGCACGTTTCCCTTTTATAAAGAGAACTTGGTCATCGTGTAAAATATGAAATAGTTTTTGCAATGAAGAGCCACTCTTAAAATCAAATTCAGGATAACCCTCTAGATGTGCAAACAGACTTTGATTGCCCAGGTGAAATAGGATGTATTTGTTCTGATTTCTTCCTAATATAATCAAATATTAGACTGACATCAAAAAGCAATTTCAGAGTGATGGTCACTAACATATGTTTTTAGAAGTTGTAGCTATTTGGAAGTGTTTAATAGTGTAACGCACAACTGGTTAAAATAGAAAGTCAAGTCAGAGGTGTGTGGTGATTTATTTTTTTATTTTTTTGTTGTTGATTTTATTTTTTTTCCCTGATGTGTTAGAAGTTGAAAGTGCATTCTTAGTCAGAGGACAGAGGTATGTGCTGCCTAAATTGTACATAGCCTGGGTTGTCAAAGATACCTACTATAGGATACCATGCAGAAGGACTTAGATGAAGTTTAAGCTCTGTAAATCTGGATATGGCTGCTTAGTTGGTGGTTTTGGTATAATTTTAGTGACTTCTGCCTGAGGTTCCCTGTGCCTTCACGCTGTTTCCCTTTGCTCTGTAAGCCACAGTCTGGTTTAGTTTCTAGTACTAGAAAACTTTCAGTCCAAACTTTCAGCCCCAATTGTAACTTTTTAGCCTCACTGCTCTGAAGCAGTGACATAGACTGGTGTGAAATAATTCAAAGCAAAATGTACTGTATAAATAGCTAGATAAATTTCAATTTTCGTAAGTATCAGAATAATTCCTTCTCCCAACGCATTGTTACTCTCATCTGTCCTCTGATATCTGAATTGTGTACCAAATGGGACACCTAGGATTCTGCATATCTCAAAGTTAATGGCAAAGTAGTCTTCTGTAGGAAGTGGAATATTAGGTAATTATGAGGCAGTTGGGTTTTTTTTTTAATAATTATTTTTGAAAGGTGGAAAATAGAGGAGAGAGCGCAATCCTGCAGATGATTCTAGCGTGCATGCTTCCCTCCTGTTGGCAATCTGCCTGTTAAGCCTTCTCTTCTCATGGTCTGGTCCTTCCCTTGATGTTATGGACGTTCTTATATGTGTCCTGAGACTTAGCCCTTGCCCTCCATAAGTCATTTTATGCACTGTTCTTTGTGTAAAAGAAAAGGCAGGATTACCATGAGCGAGATACAAGATCTGCTGTGTGATGAAGCCTCACTGAAAGGGATTTATGTTCAATACATTGAATTTATGGCAGTAACACGTGACGTAAGTCTGCTATGCTCAATCTGTTCCGCAGCTGTGAAATGACAGCGTTGGGTCAGTCCCTAGCACTTTGCAGCTGAGATCCAGACGTTGGATCCAACCAATAAAATACTGGTTTAAATGCATTCAGACTGCTTATAATCAATCCATGACAGTGAACACAGGCCTTGAATGTTACAACTGTATATACTTCTTTTTAAAGGGGCGTGGGAAGAAAGACTTTAAGCACAGAGGAAAGCTGCATAGTCAAATAGGCAAAGGAGCTACCTAATGCACAGCTCCTGAGCTATATATTGAAGTGCCGTTTGAGTAGCGTGGGGTTTTCTTAACTCTTATGTTTATTGTTATTTCATTTTGCTATAACTCTCTACTTCTTTCTTAACAAAAGTAAGTTATTCTTAAGTTATGTACAAATTATTTGTCCCAATCTTTATATAGCTTTATGTTATGTTCTTGTAGGTCAAACTAATCTGAAGAGTCCGCAGGATATTCAGGTCTATGCTGTAAATACAAATTTCACTCTAAGGTGGAACTACACTGGGAATGATACCAATGTGACATTTTCCGCAGAATACCGGTGGTAAGTAGTAACTTTATTCTGAGCCAGAAATGTCTGACAGTTATTTGTGTAGAATAATGCTTCATACTAGAGTGGTTCTTTGAGAAGATTAACCGGCACACTTAGAAATGTAGTATTTAGATTTATTTATTCTGTTTTGGTTTTTTTAATTAAGCTACACTGTGGCTACACACCAACAAAGAATTTGAGAGACTTTTCAATGTAGCTTTTGAATAGTTTGTCAGTGTTTATGAATCCAGATTTCTCATCTGCAAATTTTAATCATCAGATGAAACAATTTAATTTTTGTTCTTAAATGTTTGCTTGGTTTTCTTCAATTGTTTCATATACCAATACTTATGCATGCATATACATATACATTTGGTATTTTGTGGCGCTTCCCTGACAAGTACATATTAAAAAACACTTCTAAGATAAAATCAGGTAAGAAATTCTTGATTTTAGGATTTCCTAGTGTATGATTTTGGATTTAAAAAAAAATAGCTCGCCTTCTTCAATATGTAGATGAGAAACCACTGCTTTGAAAATAGTTTTATTTTAAAAACATAATACTGGTCTGAAAGATAAGATAGGTGTTGAGGATAAACAATTACTACTTCAGGTCTGTGCCTCTCTTTTTTTTTTTTTTTTTTTTTGGTCAGGACATTTTTAATCTCTAAATGAAATGTCTCTTTCTTAAATGAGGTAGGGATGTCTGTTAACTCACAAGAAAAACAGCTTCTGTAAAGCTAATTATTCCAACACTTATTGCTGAACTCCAGTTTTCTCTTCCGTGTTTTTCTTTTCCCCTAATCTACATTTCTTGCTAATGTTGCAACTGGGGTTTTTTTGCTGCTTTTGTGCTCTTTTAAGCACTTCTTGCCATCAAGACTTAAATTTCTTCCAGTGAATTATAAAATCATTGCCAGACTAGGATCGTGTACGAAGGATATAATTCTGGAGTTTGGCGGTTCTTTGATGCTGTTTTCTGACACTGTGTGTATACATGGTGAATAAAACAAACTGGTGTCAGACTTTGTAGACTGATAGTTAACCTTTGGTAATAAGGCTAAACTAATAAATTAATAGATTAAATTAATGAACTAAATGACAATATGAATTCCAGGGTAACTAAGTAGATAACACTGATTACACTGGTGCTAGTGATAAAACAGCATGAAATGGTGTGACATTTATTAGCATTAAGAAGAAAAGGAAAAAGAATCTTAAGACCTAAATTGTGAATTGGTTTTATTTTGGGGGTGTTTTCTTACAGGTTTGAAGATTCTGAGACAAATGAAGTAGAATGGAAGGAGTTGCCTGGGTGTCAAAATGTTACTTCCATGGAATGTGACTTTTCCTCAGCAATAACCAAATACTATGATACCCATCATGTGCGTATAAGGGCTGAAAGAAAGGAAGAAGTGTCTCCATGGTCTAGCATTTTTGAAATGATTCCGTATTTTACAGGTATGAGCTCCATATTCACTGTAACATTTTTAGTTAAATGTTCTTCAGTATGTTATTGTGGAAAAAATGCATGTGGTTTCCATTGCTCATAACAACAGGAGCTAGTGGTTTTCTCAACGTTAACATAAGGTAAGGTATTTGCAGGTCACGGAATGGTATGATTCTCTCCTTTCTGGAAAGGGGAAAGTATTATAAGTGATGCTGTTTTTCTGACAGAATTTTCTATCACTCTGTATTATTCTAGATTTCAGAAAAATCCTTTTTGACAGTGGACTTTTCTGGAAGTTTTCTTCTAACCTTGTGACTTTTCAGTAGTTACAGTGTAGTATGGTACTGAAGCCTTCCCTCAATGTTGGACTGATTTGTTTGAGCTAGGTTTCTTGCCTTGCATGTTTTAGAATAACTTATACTGACTTTCACTGCAGATTCTGGAAAACATTCACTAGTAATATTGCATTTTAATTCTACTGCTTTTAGAACCAGGTAACGGTGTTTGGTTGTTAGGTTAGATTTCTATTAGATACAGATTTCTTATTCATAAAAACTAAGATCCTATAGGCAATTACTGTGATCTTGTTACTGCCTCAAAAGAATAAAAAATAAGATACTGTAGGCAGTTACTGTGGTTTTATTAATGTAAATTACTTCCTTGGTGTTTTTTCTTTACATAGTCATGCTTGATTTTCCCCCCCCATTAATATTTGCAGCTCAGATTGGTCCACCAGGAATAGAGTTGCAGTCCACAAATGGAGTCATAAAAATTAAGGTTTCTCCTCCAGAAGCAAATCAGGTCCGAAAAATGTGGATAGCTGATCTACGTTTTAAATATAATCTGGTTATCTGGGAAAATTCGTCAAATGCAGAGGTATGATCACTTTTTTTTTTACCTTTTTAACCTTAACATAATTGTCAGAGATGTACTTTAATTGCTTCATGCTCTAAAATGGAATTGTTTAATTATGTAATGCTGTATAACTGTTGCTATGCTGTTTAAAAGTCGGGAGGGGGTGTTTTCTTGCAGTGTTTTGGTTTTGTTTTTACTAGAGGATTGTATTAAATATTTTGTGATAAGAGTTTGTATCTCTATTAAATGCTGGAGCCACTGCTGGAGTTCAAGGCAGTGGGAAGAAGCATTTACAGTAAGGCATAGGTAGAAGGGAGGGAAGAGGTAAGAGGCTAACTTGATCTTGCTGAGACCGTATAGCTTGACTACAGCTCTCAGTACACTGTCTGGTGTCATTAACTAAGTTCTTTGTTTTTATACTGTAGGCTGGGGTTTTTTAGGGATTCTTTTGAGGTCTTGTAATGGTGAACTAGTTTCCAAGCCATAATGTACGTCTTGCACAGCAGATATAGCTCTTCTGTAAAGGCCAAGGTAGAAATACTCTTTCTTTTTTTATCCTTTTAGGGGAATGGGTGCCAGCTAGGTTAGGGCAGGGATTGAAGCGCTATCTGTGTTCATTTGGAAAACCTAGTCATAATCATTACACATCAAAGGGGGAAAAAAGCTTTAAGTGCAAGCTGTGTACAAAGGTCAGTCACTGAAAAGTCTGGTAAACCAAAAGCAGGGAGGTAGCCGGAGGGGGAGTGTTCATTCAATGAATTCAGGGACGGAAGTGTACTATTTCTCTTCTGAGTATCTGTCTGAATATTTGCGTGGTGAGTTGTGTCATGTAGAGAAGTGTCACAATCCCTCCCGACTTTCGTGTGTTAAAGGAGCATGACATGTTCCTTCCTCTCAATCACGTGGCTAAGTTGGAAACTTCCCTTTAGCATTTATTCAGCTCATATATTGTCCTTCATTCCCTATGTTAGCGTTTTGATGGCATATTATATAAATGGGCTGAAACATGGGGAAGAAAAAAGATACTTTTAAAAAAAAAAATCAGCTCATCAGGAAGAACAGTTATCTTCATATGGTGTTTGCAATTGTTTCTTACAGTTCAGAAGTCAAAGTATTTTTCCTACTCATGTAATTGATGATCTTGCACCAGACACTACCTACTGTTTGAAAGTTCAAGCAACTCTTCCTTTGGACTTTCAAGAAGGCTTGTTCAGTCCCATTCATTGTGTAAAAACTACCCGTAAAGGTACAGAGTAAAATCGTTTTATCTTAAAATGATTACTCAAGTTTAAACTGTTGGAAAGTAAATTGTTCTAAAGCAATAGAAATACGCAGAAGTGCCAAGTTCCTACTAATTTTGGCACAACAGCAATCTTGGCAGTTATGTGCATTTTCTATTTTAAATCAATATAAAATATGTCACCTATCAATATTAGAGTTTTAATAGTACAAAAAGGTTTTTGCTCCAAGGCAAATTTTGTCCATTAATTTGGATTGCAAAAACTACTTCCTGTATTTTGGAAAACAATATTTTTGAATTAGTGACTTTTGAATCAGGAGGAAACAGATGGGTATGTAGGCAAAAGAAAAGTCTTTTGTATACTTGGCACTAAATGAATGCATATAAAGTTGAGCTAAGCTTAAAAAAATATTGGTTTTATGCAAGCCTTGGTGAATTTATTATTACAGATTCTGAAGAATGGCTTAGTGGCATTTTGCCACCAGTTGCTTGTTTTGCATGTCTAAATTTAAATTCTTTTGTGTGCTGTTCAGGTGACAGTTTAAGTAATTCTAAATGTTTATTTTGGGGAAAAAAATAAAAGTGTGGGAATGTAGAAAGCCAAACATAGATTGAACAGATGCTACATCGAAATTACTTTATGTTTACGTGTGTGTATTTTACACATTTTTCTCATGGAGTTATTGCTGAACCCGTTTATTTCTACTAATCTCAACGTTTCTGTACTTTTTCTGACTTGATTTTTAACTTTTTTTTTTTACTAAAGGTTTAATATGCTGTATATATCACAGACTTCGATTTGTCATCTTTATAACGAAAACAATTTTTTTTTAATTATTGAAAGTGCACCATGACCATTTACATGAAAAATGCCCATTCAGTGAGAAATTGCTGTACATAACATAAAGCTTTTCAGTAACTGTGGGTTTCTTTTTCGTTTTGAGCAGTGAATGACCTACTTTGTGCGACAAATGTGAGCGTTCTTGCTTTGAATATGAAATTTCATCTGCATTGGAATACTCAGTATAAACAACATGTGAGCTACAATGTACAGTATCTTATGTGAGTTAAATAATTTCCATATCTGTGTTTAAACAGGTTACATCATTTTAAATGCCATCCATTGTATTTTGCAAATAGTTATTAGAAGTTGAAGTGAAATACTTAGCAAAAGTGGCTTAATGTATTCATTGGAACCTCATCTGGACATAGTGTGGCTTTTTTAGCATTGCATATAGGATTGCATATAACATCACATCCTAGAATTTCAGGCTACTAGGCTTCTTTTAAGAATGTTAAATACCTGATGGAATAGACTACTAAATATATGCTAAGTAATATTTAAAAGATGTGAAGTTTGCATTGTTTTCTGTCTTTTTGAATATGAAGAAATTAGATGACTAGATGTGAGCAAAAATGCAGGCGTTCAAGGTTTCAGTTGTCAACATCTTTGATTACTTCTGGTCAGATCCCAACGTGGGAAAAAACCCCATCATGTCTATAAACCTGTATCTTAATATCCAGTTGTCGCACAAATATTGTGGTCAGCATCAAAGAGAAGAGATACCTCTAGCGCTCTTTTGGAATTCCTTTGGCATGACAGAAAAATAATTGACTTAATAGAACTGCATGAAAAATCTTATGCTTGGATTTTAAAAATTTCTAAAACCGATATATAATATATTATAATATATATATAAAATATATATAATTTTATTGAGGCTTGATTAAAGCACTAATTTGTATTTCCTGATCCAGTTAACGTCATTGTTTCAGTTATAAATGAAAAAACAGTATTCTAAATATGAGAAATTTCTAAGAGGCCTATTCTTCAAAAAATAAACCCTATGTAGCACAAGCGGACATGGTGGGTTTTTTTTTAGAGTTCAAGGACCTCACATCAAAAACTATTAAAATATCTCTTGCAGTGGATATCTAAAGAAACTTCATGATGATTACTCAATAAAGTGGCTCAATATACCTGGATGTGAAAACATCACTGATACACAATGCAATTTCTCATCTATCATCACTACTACTTCTGGATTTTATTATCTCCGTGTGCAGGCCATGAATGAATATAATAAATCATGTTTGTCTAATGAAGTAAAAGTAGATCCTCTGATAACAAGTAAGCAAATGTGTTTTCTTAAATTTACGTTTCTAAACAAACTTGTACCTAATGCTATTATTTGCAAAAAGAAACCGGCTAGATTAATGAAACTGAATGCATAGTTCCCCTACAGAAACTGTGTTGGGAATCCTGGCCTCATCAAGTTAAACAGGAGTTTTTTTCCATTTTCCATGGTCTCCTCTATTCAGCACAGCCAGTATTTCACTATATTTAGAATCGTATCATTTGCTTTACAAAATTAAACCACAAAGCATTAATATGGCATTTTATAATCTTGCTGTATACTGCATTGATCGCTGTGTGAGATTGTACTAGAAATATACCTAGTCTGACTCTTGCCATTGACAGGGAGCACTTCTTGATGCCAAAGTCAAATAATTTTGGAATCCACTGCCTCTATTTTCTTGCGCATCTACTGTCATCTCCTCGTTCCCTCTACCGCCGCACAGCGCACCCCTGAATTTTGTGCTGAAGCAGTATTGCATTGACATACAACCCTGAAGAGCTTCATGAAAAAGCAGTCTTAAATGATAGTGGCATGTAATTAAAAAATATGTCACACTCTGCAGAGTGAAATTACTATAATTTTTAATCTCTGTTGCACTTTTTAGATTTTGTGAGAAATGTGACCTTACTGAAGCGTTTGACTTCAAAAAAGTTATCAATCATAAACGTCAAGAAATGCTTACCTAATATGTAGGGGAATATTCCATTGCCTTCCATATTGAAGATGGAATCAATAGCTATTCTATATGTCAGCTTTCCCTTGTCTAAGCTTTTGGTAATTAGATAATTCTTTAATAAGATAATGGTGACCTAGGTAAATAATTCAACAGAAGAAAACAAACTGTAATGCTTCTCACTTTTCGAATATGCTATAACTGTGAAAGAGGGTATATGCGAAAAAGGGGCCCCATATCCTGAGGAGATGAAGAAGTGTTCAGTAGCGTCACTTAGACTGGCACAGAGTTAATCCCACCATCTGTGTATTTTATGTCACTGAAACTTGCAGAAGCAACATATGAATGGGAAAGAAGAAAACAATTGAAATATTTCTCAGGACTTGAGATTCTGAATAAAGCTATTAGTCAAGTTGGACTTTCAAGTATATGTTTCTTAAAAATTGTCATAGATGTAAATTACAGTATCTTATGCAATATTTTTAATTGTATTCTTTCAGTCTTATTTTTAACCTTTTTTTTTTTTTTAAATGTCTTAAGATGAAATTGGCCCTCCTGGTGTAAAGGTGGACATCAGTGATGTTTTGCTCCATATCCAGATTTCTCCTCCAGGAGGATCTGAGGGTGAAGTCATGACGGACCATTATGACTTGTCTTACCGGGTTCTATATTGGAAGAATTCATCAAATAATGAGGTATGAACTAGTGAAATACTTAAAACAGTATATAAACCTTGTTATGACTTAAATACTGAATTTGAGGTCTCCTCAAGAAGCTTATTTTCAAAAGAAGCAGATATATGGTGTATCAATCATGCAATCAATTTAGGTTTTGTTTTTTTTTTTTCTGAAAGACTCTCTTAAATATCTGGTCAAGATGACTTTTATCACAAAGTAATTGAGATTTTAATCTTTTTCCATTGATGTGGCTATATGTAATGATTTGCAGAATTGCACTGAGTTTTGTACAAGCTGCTAAATGGCTCGCTTTTGAATAGAAGTTGTAGGGTTCTTGCAGTGCTGTCTTTCTTATGGTATGACTCTGTGCACTGTCTTAATGCAGCTTCTGGCCCCTCAAATTCTTTTCTTCCTGTATTTGCAGTTTTATAGGTATATGTATCATAAAACAATGAAGTCTTGCACGCTTTTAGCTCACGTGTTAATGGATCTTTCAATATTCTTTAAATGCTTCTTACAGTAAAATATTTCACGGTAATCGGTAAACGTGCATGTGTAAATCCGTGGAAGAAGAGAAGAAAACAAACTGCAACAGGAGGAAGTTTCCTTTTGCGCACAGCTTTGAACTGTAAAATTTCAGTATGGTGAAAGCAGTTTGTTCTTGCCGATAAGTGTGTCCTGAATGTGTCTGCTTAGGAGAGAGTTGTGTGGTTTCTTTTATTTAATCTAAGTGCAGAACGGTGCCTAACTTCTTATGGAATTACTTCTTCATCGGAGGCCAAAATTCTAATCTATCTGAGTGACTCTTGTACTATTTATGGGCGTCTTATTCTTCCAATTTTTCTTTTTCAGGAGGAAATCAAAATGAAAGAGATAAAACAGACAATAGGGACAGTCTCCAATCTAACACCCTCAACTTTGTACTGTGTAAAAGTACAAGCGTTCTCAGAAGTTTACAACAAAAGCAGTCGTTACAGCAAAGAGGAATGCATCAGAACACCTGGAGGTAGGAAGAGCTTGGGAATTGCTACACCTCTGGAAATGAAATTGTTAACCCTTCATAGACTTTGCAGGTCTCGCTAGTTAAAAGATATTTGCAGCATGACCTAATGGCCTCACAGAGTCAGCACCTAGTTGGGCAGGGATCCGTATCAGCAGTCTGTCACTTTGCTGCTGTGTGTTCTCTCCTATAGCTGAACTAATAAACTGCTTCTGTTCTGACCTGATCAAAATTACATTCTGGTTATTCCACGACACAACTCAGTTTAGAAATTATCTCGGATTAATAACTGTAATGATTGTGAATTAAACTTAGGTCTGTACAATGACTTGTTAATAGGCAAGCTTTAATTTCCAGTACTTTCAAGATATTTTTAGGAGGGTGTAAGGAATCACTAAATGCTATGTTTTCAAAAGTATTTTATTCTTGAAATTGTCTTAATTCTTCTGTGAATGAATTAAATTTTCAAAATTCCTGTGCTAAAGTGTGAGGAGACAAATCAGCAGACTCATTATAGCTGAAAGCCCACCTTTGTGCAAAATGAGAATACATTTGTGGATGGATTACACTCAGAAGATAAGAGCAGGTTATCTGTTGAATTTAATTTGGCCAATTATCTTCTGTTAACAGGCTGTAACACTAGAAAAATTACTAAATATCCAAACTGACTTAAAGCTAAGAAAATGTAATAATAGTAATGATACTTTCTCACATCTTAAGCTCTTAGGATTCACTTATATTGTAGTCCTTGCTGCTTTGTCTTTATCAAGCCTAAAAAAGAAATGAATGTTACTTTTTTTACCTTCATAAGAGAAAGTCTTTAATCTATTGTACTAGTTAGTTATTAGTCTTCCCTGTATCATTCTATTATAATGAGCCTATTTAAGACTAAGTAGTACATTCAAGGCTCAATATAGAGAGATGCAGTCATACAGATCATGCCCTGTACTTCCCGTACATTCTTATATCCCAGCGTGGAAATCTTTAAGTCTTTGATCGTTAGTACTAACTGGAAATAGAGATTAAAAGATCCGATTGTCTCATCTTGATTATTTGTAGAGTGTCTCCTGGTATGTATTAATTTTAGTATGTTCAAACTCGCTTCAGTTTGTTTGTTAGAGCTAGTGCCAGAGAATATGTAACAAAGCAGAAGAGTTGAGGGGAGAAGGAAGCTTGCAACGCTTTTGAACTTAAGCACTGAATAGCTTATGACTATACAGATAAGAGGTTTCTTTGACTGCAATATTTTACTGTCAAAAGCTGGATTCTGTCATGTAAACTCCTTCTACCATAACGTCCTAACCTTAAGTCCTGGAACTGAGCCTAACATCTTAGAAGGTTTTCCACAGTTCCTGGGTTAATACAGGAATGCGTGGGACCATAGACTCAGAATGGTTTGGCTTGGAAGGGACCTTCAAAGATCATCTAGTCCAACCATGCCTGCCATGGGCAGTGACGTCTTTCACAGATCTTTCAAGATCAGGTTGCTCAAAGCCCCATCCAACCTGATCTTGAACATTTCCAGTGATGGGGCACCCACAACTTCTCTGGGCAACCTGTTCCAGTGTTTCACCACCCTCATCGTAAAGAATTTCTTCCTTATGTCCAATCTAAACCTACTCTCAGTTTAAAACCGTTGCCCCTTGTCCTGTCACTACAGGCCTTGATAAAAAGTCTTTCTCCATTTTTCTTATAAGCCCCTTTCATATATTGAAAGGCTGCAGCAAGGTCTCCCCAGAGTCTTCTCTTCTCCAGGCTGAACAACCCCAACTCTCTTGGCCTTTCTTCCTAGGAGAGGTGTTCCAACCCTCTGACCATTTTTGTGGCCCTCCTCTGGACCTGCTGTAACAGGTCCATGTCTGTCTTGTGCTGGAGGCCCCAGAACTGAACGCTTTACTCCAGGTAGGGATTTGCCTCCCTCCACCTGCTGGCCACGCTTCTTTTGATGCAGCCAAGGGTATGATTTGCTTTCTGAGCTGCAAGCACACATGTCCAGTTTTTCATCCACCAGTATCCCCAAGTCCTTCTCAGCAGGGCTGCTCTCAATCCCTTCATCCCCCAGTCTGTATTGATACCGGGGGTTGCCCCAACCCAGGTCCAGAACCTTGCACTTGGCCTTGTTGAACCTCATGAGGTTAGGTTCACATGGGCCCACTCCTCAAGCCTGCCAGGGTGCCTCTGGATGGTGTCCCTTCTCTCAAGCTAATCAACTGTACCACTCAGCTTGGCCTCATCAAGTTGATGACACCACATTTGAGCACTGAAGTGAAATTCTTCTTTCTATACTGACAAAGTAAAATCTTGTGCTGAGCTGATGTCTGGACTAGCAGTGTAGAAAATAACTGGAGTAGCCTTAGGATTGATTTCTTCTCAGATAAGCATCTGAAAGAAATAGGTGCTCACTGTGTTGTAGTCATCTGAAGCTTACAATTGGAGTTCCTCTCCTGTCCAAGAAACCATTTGGATGCTTTTGGGCCCCTGAAGACCCGGCAAGTCTAGGCACTCTAATCATTTCCTGGCTAAATAACCACGGGCCAGCTTCATTGTAGTAACTGCCTGTCTTACTCCATCGCCCATGGGAATTCTTGCTCCTGTATCATCTCTGCCTTTTTAAAGGAGAGAGCTCTATCAATTACATATTATGTTCCTTGGGGCTGGACCCTGTGCGCAAGCCATAGCGCAATAGATTTACACGCGTTAAGTGCTTCGTGGTAGCTGTCTACATGCAGCCTTTTTGTCGTGCTGTCAAATACTGGTATGTAACTGGGAATAACTGGATCTTGGTTCTGATCCTGTCTGCAAATGCCTGTGTTCTTACATTGGCTAAGTATTTTGTGCTGTGTTTTTAACAAAATTATCTAAGATATTGGAACGGCATCATTTTTGTAATGATCATCGTGGCTGGGTATAGTACTGTAGAAGTGTGAAATTTTGTGATAAACACTGTAGGAGATCTGGAGATCATTTGTTCTTTAATCTTTGTAGTTTATGAATACCTAGACTGAATGATTTTTATTCACTTTTTTTAGATAAAGTCTTACCTCTGATCATCTTAGCAACATTTGTAACTGCCCTGTTTGCTGTCTTGCTTGTGGCTACACCACTTACTTTTGTCCTGTATCAAGCCTACAATAAAATCAAATACGTGTTCTTTCCATCATGCCAGCCTCCTTTGAACATAGAGGTAAGATGAGACGTATTTTTCTCATTCATTAAGCAGATGTATTTTTAGAAAAATGAACAGAAAATATTATGAAAAAGTGTTTATCTGTTATCCTGTGGTCTTATGGGTATGCCAAGACTAATTGTATAGGTTTTAACAAAGTCCAGGAAATTCCTATGGAAAAAATGGGTAGTATCAACTTCTAGAATTCTGCTATTAGCAGATATTTTAACTTTTATGGTTTTTCTTCTGTCTGTGCAAAAGTGTTGCTAATGATCCTTCATTGCAGAGAGTGTGCATGTCTACCCGATGTGATAATGTACTTCTGCCCTGCTTTGTGAGACCAGAAATGTTTTCCCATTGTGCTGTCTGGAAGAGCATGCCCTAGCCTTTTTGCCATCTCTCAAAACTCAGAGGAGGTGAAAATGCAAGCCCAGTCTTTAAATGAAATTTTAGTGTAGCAGGCAGCACGTGTTTCTACCATCTCCTGTCCTAGCAGCCTGGGTGTTCTCTAAAAAGGCAGATGTTGTCCAATTTCCAGCTCAGCTTGGCACAGGTAGTACTTAGGGATCCTGTTCTGGAATGAACAGGGCAACTCGCAAGTGTAGGTGTATTTTGAAATGTAGCAAGAACTGCTTTTCACTGTGCCGCCTTCTGTGTCTCTCAGAACATTAAGGTTGAGCAGTGTGGGGCCGTCCTAACGTGTGTCATCTTCTCACTGAAGCTCCTAGGATATGTAGTATACAAAGCTTTTCTATAAAGTTGTAATTGAAAACCAGTCTCATAGTTTACAAGGGCTAATCTGAATTTAATTTATTTGTAAGGCAGCATTTTAGCTGGTTTGTTCAGTAGAATACTGGTAACATAATTAATGCAATGCATTAATTGCATAATTAATGCAATATTTAGAACCTTTTGTGATGGATTTGATATAAATGAGCACTTCAGAGAATAGATTTAAAGCACATAGGATAGACAGCGATGCACTGTTGAGAGCTCTATAGGGCTTGGTATCCTGCTGCAGCAGCTCGCTTTCTCTTTCTTCTTTCACACTTTGCTCTGTAACTGATAATGATTTGCAGACTTTGCAAACACACGCTTGTCATTCCCGTGCTACCACATGATCTTTGAAAGTATTCGGAATTAGGATTTTCCTTTAGTTCTTGCGTGGCCTCTTAAGGCTATAATCAATGAAATACTGCAATTATGTAGGTGATTGACAACTACGAGCATAGCAAAAGAGTTAAGATTAACGTTAGAGTCATTCTTCAGTGTTCATTTATATGAATGCAACTAAACTTCATCCTAACTTTGAGTTTGTGAACTTAGGGAAACAAATGGCATATTATAGGTAGAAAACCTCATGATGCTACTGAATAAACCAGCTGTGGTGTTAAGTGGAATCATTATTTGGGTATTATGTGTGAATGTTCATCTCTTTCTTTTCTGCTTCTCTTTTTTTTTTTTTCAGGGTTTTGGAGGACAGCTCTTTAGCAGTCCTTATCTGTCAACTACAGAAGAACCAATAGAAAATTGTTCTATAATTGAGACTATCATCACAGAAGAAGTAAATCAAATTGATTTTAAAGACTACAAACATTCTAAACAGAGCAGTCGAGATTCAGGAAATTATTCCAATGATGACAATACTTCAGGGAGCAAAGCATCAGAAGAAATGCTAGACAAGGAAATAGTATAACTTGTCAGAAAGTAAAATTCATATATGGGACTGGCAGCAAAATAAACACTTAAAACTTTTTTTTTTATTATGAAAGTCGCAGCCTAAGGAAGACAGCGTGACTTTGGGATCTTTGTCTTCAGGTTTCCAAATCTGCACTTTGTTAGTGGGAAGTTATATACCCTCTCTGCTGCGAGCTAACTGAAGTTATAACACAATTGACTCCTTGTCAAACCATGTCAAACTTCATCCTGTGATAAAAAGAATGCCATCTGCTTAAAGAGGAGCAGATCTGTAGACTTCATATACTTGAACCTGATAACCTCAGCAAAAGCCTACGCTGTTCCACAAGAATGGTTTCTTGCTGTCTTAGAGGTTTGTTTTGAATGCCACTGTGTACTGTGACAGAAGCGTTAAATTCCAGTATTGAATCTTCAAATGTTTACACAGGCAGAAGGAAGTTGACGCTGGATACAATTTTAAAGAACTTTTCTGACAGTCTCTTCCAGCCCCCTCAGGGACAGTGCTTTTTGGCTCAGTGGGTCCAGAGCAAAAGACGCAGAGAGACCAACAGTAGCCTCAGTGAGGTGGCTCCTCTGAGCCTCCTTGAATAATTCCTTGTGGCCATGGCCGCGGGATGCTCCCAGTGCCCACTTGCTTGTCCGTGTATCTGTGTCCCTGCATCAGGGTGCTCCTGTCTCACAGCACTCGGTAATCTGGCCAAGTATGGGGAGGGGAAACGGCAGGAAGGAGGTTCACTGTGTTTTACTATAAAGAAAAATTTCATGGTGGAAGCTCTTTGTAAATAGAGCTTGGGTCAAACTGTTTTCACTGCATTTAGGATAAAAAAACCAAACATGTCTAAGCCAGATGTACACTGCAAGAAGAAACTAAAGAATACTGTTACTTTAAATGACATGTTAAGAGACATATTCATGATTAATGTTGTCCCCCATGGCTATGTAACCAGAAGTGTAAAATATTTACTTCTAACTGAATTGCATTTAGAAATGTGAATCTCTTAACAAGGAGGAAACTTATTTCTGTAATTAGAAGGACCCAAGTTGAATTTAGAAAATGCCTTTTAACAGAATGGTGAGGCTACTTGTTATGCAAAGCTTTTTCAGCTTAGTCTCGTTTTGCCAACACTTTTCTTTGTACACATTGTAAGGATATGCTGCAATAATGTTTCAATTTGCATAAACTTTCTTCTGAAGTAATTTTTAAAAGTAGCTTATTTTTATGAAGAGATTGATTTAGAGTAAACCAGTAAACTGGTTTTGAGCTTTATGTGGGCTGTTTATTGTAACAAGCAGCTGTTGGTGTTTTTTTTATTTTGAAGATGTGATCTAATTTTATAAATTTTATGTCCCTGTGTTCGTTGAGGAACGTAATAAATTTTGCACATTTACTTCTTTATCCCTTTCTTGGTTCCATATGTTTTTGATGCAGTGACATTGAAGCTACACCGGGGATACTTAGGAAGTTCGCACGTGTGCTGGTTTTGGCTGGGGTAGAGTTCATTTTCTTCAGAGTAGCTAGTATGGGGCTATGTTTTGGATTTGTGCTGGAAACAGTGTTGATAACACAGGGATGCTTTTGTTACTGCTGAGCAGTGCTGACACAGAGTCAAGGCCTTTTCTGCCTCTCACCCCACCCCACCAGTGAGTGGGCTGGGGGTGCATGAGAAGCTGGGAGGGGACACGGCCGGGACAGCTGACCCCAACTGACCAAAGGGCTGTTCCACACCATATGACGTCATGCTCAGCATATAAAGCTGGGGGAAGAAGAAGGAAGGGGGGATGTTCAGAGTGATGGCGTTTGTCTTCCCAAGTAACCGTTACGCGTGATGGAGCCCTGCTCTCCTGAGGACGGCTGAACACCTGCCTGCCCATGGGAAGTGGTGAATGAATTCCTTGGTTTGCTTTGCTTGCGTGCGCTGCTTTTGCTTTACCTATTAAACTGTCTTTATCTCAACCCATGAATTTTCTTGCTTCTGCCCTTCTGATTCTCTGCTCCATCCCACTGGGGGGGAGTGAGCGAGCGGCTGGGTAGTGCTTAGTTCAAGGACACGGTTTAGTGGTGGTCTTGGCAGTGACAGGTTAACGGTTGGACTCGATGATCTTAAGGGTCTTTTCCAACCTTAATGATTCTATGATTCTGTAGTTGCCGGCTGGGGTTAAACCACGACACCATGAGTTCAGTTATTGTCCTTCCTAGAAAACCCAATGTGAAGAATATCATATATCAATTTAATTAGGGCTTACGTTGGGAGTGTTGCGTGATTTAGACAAATCGGAAAGAAAGTGCTAATTCATTTTCTGAATCGGGGCTTAAAATGAGAACACTGAACGTGAGCATTCCAGTCACTGTGGTCTTTGGTAAATAGCTTCTGTCTCTGAATTCTTCCGAGATACTTAAACGACAGACGGTGTGAAGTTGTCTGGATTTGTGTGGTCTCTTCAGGATAATCTAAGTTTGCCGTGAGGATGCAACTGTTTCTCTTAGTGATGTATGCTGTAGCTGGCCTTCCTGCATGTTTTTTTCTCCTGGACATCTTCGATTTCAGTCTATTTTTCTTGTTTGTGACCTACAGTAGCGTTTGAGGATGTATTTTAATTTGGGACGTTGTCAAAAGCGAAGCTATTCTAAACACATTTACTGAAGTAAGGTGTGGTGGGGTTTTGTTTTTTCCTTACTCATCCAGGGAAAATGTTTCATCTGGTATTTCAGCACCTAACTGTGGGCGATTGTTCTGATAACTGTTTTCTGTGACACGAGGTTTTATTTGCCTCCTGGAATTTCAGCACTCTCCAAGAAAGCTATTTAATGTCTGATCTCAAATGATGGCAAAGCAGCCTACAGTGAATGTTTCTAAAATAGGCAGAATTGATAATTTGCAGGCAATCCACATTTTTCTTCAGAATGTAGAACCAAATGAGCAGTAATTAATGTATACATACGCTTGAAGTTTGGTTACAAGATGGGTTACAGAACATCTTCAATCAGTTCTGTTCAATGTTGCCAGAAGAAGCAAAACCAGAACCGTAAGATGGAAATACAATATCTAATATTTAAACTGGAAAATTAAATATCTAAATTCCTAAATACCTGAGGCAATCTCATTCCGATAGGTTTCAGATGTATCCAGAAATACTAGAAAAATAATTTGACAGAACTTTTACAGTTCACCCTCTAAGAGCAGTTTATTACAGTGCATAAAGGAACTTTGTTTAAATGTGTCTTTTCAATTTCCAGAGTCTTTCCAAAGAATAAGACCCTTGAAGTGTTTTTCTTTGTTCAAAATACTTCTAACAATCGAAAGCTAATCTTTATCGTGTGGTATGGAAGAAGTCTGAGGAGGAACCGTATTTGACTCTCTTCACTGAAATGATTCAGTGGGATGAGATGCAGCCCTGTTAATAATGGAATACTTTCAGTGGTAGAGTTGGATTTGTCAGTATTGATGGTAAAAATCACAAGTTAATCAAACCCCATGTTTTTGAAACTAGAAGCACTTAACCGATGTTGATATTGTGAAATATGTGTAATACAATCAATCAGCTTTAAGACTCGGTGTGGGGAGGGGCGATGATGCAGAAGTTTTCTCTCATGGGATTGTTAGTTGAAAGGAAACCAGCATCTGGTAATGATTTTGCATATTGGGTCACACATGCTGTGACTTTCCCATGACTTCTGCTTTTGGGATGGGTTTTGTTATTAGGATTGGGTTTATATGTGTTGTTTCAGAATCATATGCTTGGTGTTGAAACCTGGGTAAGAATGTACAGATAAAAACATAGTCAGCAGAGAACCCCTCTGGTAGTAAATCTTTACAGGATATTGGATCATTTTTGTAGGGATGCTTTACTGAACGACGATTGTGTGTGCAGTGCCATCAGTACTTGAGTATACTTTGTGCTGAAGTATTTGGCGTATTTATAAGTGCTATGTACTGCTGTTTGACATCAGGACTTTATTTCAAAGAAAAAAATCTGAAGATGCGTGACGGTAGAATTATTTCTCACTTTACTAGGAATTTCAGTGTCTTTTGGGTAGGGAGAAGCAGAGGAGATCTGCAGAGGAGGAATTGCAGTAGATGGCTATGTTCTATTCTTCCTATCAGTACAAGGTTTTTTTGAATGCATGCCGGTGATGGTGTTCACTTACGATGCAATTCATAGGTACGGTAGTACTTGGTAATGGATAATTTGATGTAAATGAAGAAATGTAGGTAAGTCTTGGGGCATAAATGCCTTTCTTAGAGACTGATGACTTCAATGATCTACCTCTCCTCAGCACTGGTGAGGCCATACCTGGAGCGCTGTGTTCAGTTCTGGGCTCCCCAGTACAAGAGAGACATGAACACACTGGAGGGAGTCCAGCAAAGGGCCGTGAAGATGATGAAGGGACTGGAGCATCTCTCCTATGAGGAAGGGCTGGGAGAGCTGGGACTGTTCAGCCTGGAGAAGAGAAGGCTCGGGGGGATCTCATCAATGTATACAAACACCCGAAGTGCAGGTGCAAAGGGGACGGAGCCAGGCTCTTTTCAGTGGTGCTCAGCAGCAGGGCCAGAGGCAATGGGCACAGATTGAAACACAGGAGGGTCCCTCTGAACATCAGGAAACACTCTTTCGGTGCGAGGGTGACTGAGCACAGGCACGGGTTGCCCAGAGAGGCTGTGGAGTCTCCACCCCGGGAGGTATTCACAAGCCGTCTGGACACGGTCCTGGGCAGCCAGCTCTGGGTGGCCCTGCCTGAGCAGGGGGTTGGGCCAGATGCCCTCCAGAGGTGCCTTCCAACCCCAGCCCTTCTGTGATTCTGTGATTCTCTCTTTTTGGGTAGTATCGCAAAACATTTAATATAGGAACTAAGCCACTTTTTGTTCTGTTCTTTTTTTCAGATGCTCTGCCAAGGCCCTATTAAAAGTATAATTGCGGCAAACTTCAAACCATGAGGTAGCTGATAAACAGCCACATTAAAATAATTAGTCTCAGTGCTGAGCGGTTAAACTTAAGCTAGAGGGATACCAGACCTGGCATGGTCCTCCTGACAATCACAGTTTGTTAGCGTTGCAGGTAAGCCTGGAAAATTTCTGACAGATAGGCTTGTGGCACTGAGAGATATTGTTTGGTAAAATTTTAAGGAAAAAGGTACTCTCGTTGCAGGTTGATAGTCATCAGAATACAATGAAAATTCTATGACACTTAACTTGCGTTTCTTAACTGTCCACCTATCCCTCCCCCAGGTTTCCCTATCTGTAGCACCCAACGAAGAAGTGCAGTGATATGCTTTAAGAATCCCAAGGCATCAGAAGTGCCACTCTTTGTCAAATGGATTATTTGCCATTGCTGTCAGTGACAGATAATCTGAACTTTCAAAGACTTGCTTAAGTGATTGATCACGTACTGAGTATTTTCAGTAAATTTCTAGAAATGTAAGCAAGATTGCCTGCAAGTTTTCTAGCAAGACGTCTTTTCCTAGACCTTCAACCCTTTACTTATGCCAGGCATTTGGATTATAGAGCTGGGGATACACGTGCAGAAGAAAACATAGTTGGTCTTTGTAGAGCTGCTTCCTCTTGATGTTGCCTGCGTGTCTGATGCTGCAGCTAGCTGGCAAGTGAATCTCACACACGGCAGTGAGGAAGGCTTTCCAATTACATTAGAGTAGTGGTGGCCTTAGTAAATTCTTTTTTTTTTTTTTTGTCACAGATGATATTTCCTAGTCATCTTCTTTCCCACTGAGGCAAAAAAAAAAAAAAAAAGAACCCAACCCTTAAAACTGTCACTGTACTCTAATATCCCATTTAAAGAAACAACGTGACGTTGTGGGCAGTCAGGGCAAATTATTTTATTTAGCTTCTTGGAAAATATTTTGGCAAACTTTACACTAGAAAAAATTGTATTGTCAAAGTGTCTTGATTTCACAACAGAATCCAAAAGATCTTGCAATAACCGAAGAGCAGCTTTTCTTTGTAATACCAGGAAATCCTATTTTTAATATAGATAGGTACAGATTGCGGGAATTTAGTCAGTGATGTTGAACTGATGGTGCCAAAACAACCATCTAAGCTTCTGTTAGTAAGTGCAAAATTATTGTACTTAGTGGAAGCTACCACCATATAAGCAACACATGATCTAGTCAATCTGACAGGGAATGGTATAGAATCAAAGAAACTTCTGCTTGACCATGTACCGGCGTTTTGTCACAGACACACCAAACCTGAAAAATCCTGTAATTTTAACCAGCTTTCTTTTTCGCGCAGTTTCTGGCATCCCAGAAATTATCTCGTAATTAGCACCAAATCCAATTCCATTGCCTTGCTGATGCCTTTTTCCTAAAACAGCAAAGGCAAAGCATATTCAAAAAGAAAATGGTGTCAGTGGCAGCTTTGCTTAGCTTCCAGTAACTACATTCCCTTTCCTTCACTGAGCGTCATTTATTTCCTAAACCTGCCAGGGATTGTTATCCAACCACATGAAAAGGGAGGTGTTTTCCCCTGGCATACCTTTGTAGAAGCAGTGTTGGTACCTAATGTTTTGAGCTCCCTCTGCTGGTCTTGTAACAGCAAATTTAAAAATCCTCACCGAAGAGTTAAGATGGGACAAAGACGGGGCAATATTCAAACAGCCTTGTAAAAATACTTTTTTTTTTTTCATTAAACACTCTCTTAAAAGGAGACTGATTTCAAATTAAAGTAGCCAAACTGTTTAGCCAGTAATCTTCTGCCACAATGACTTTATCCTTAGATCTTTGCCCACAATCCATAGATATGTTTGTAACTGGCCATGTAGTAATGCAAAGCTGTTGATTTAAAGTATATCAGAATACTGATTTTTTTTTTCATTTTTTTGTCTCTATTTTCAAATGAGATCCAAGGTCAGTGTATAAATATATAATTTTGTTTAAAAACACTTCTTTTAGCTAATGACTTCTGAAAGAAACCTGTACTTTATGTATGGCAATTGTCTCTGTGCTCTGCACACAAGTATCAACAACAAAAAGGTGGTTGTTATTCTATGATACCAAATGGAGAGAAGGCCACAGCTGTTGGTCGATTATTTGACCATCACGTGGCTGCTTACGCACGTGTTGCCCCTTTGCATGCTGACTCACGAGACCTTTGACTCCTTAATGGATCCTCCAGCATTGTTGCTTTGAGGCTATCCACTGAGAACTCTGATATTAACTCTTCTTAAAATAAATGTCCAAAATCCATTCCCTCTAGCACAGAATCCCCAAGTCTTGCATATTTAAACTAGGTTAGACTGCTATATATGTATATCCATATTAGGTGATACTTATAAACACTTCTCAGCCCTTTCGTTTCAGCACTGCAATTTCCTTGAGGTTTGTGGTTTGTTGTTTGGGTTTTTTTGGGCGGGGGGGTGTGCCTGATTAGCGTTTCTACAGAGAAAAACAGAGTAATGTGTTCTAGTAACACAGTAAAACTTCAGAAAGAGGTCCCTTTCCAAAAAAGCTTTCAGGTGTTGTTTGTGAAATGATTTACAGTGTGCCACAAGGTGTATGACAAAGGAAACAAAATCTCTGTATTCATTAATACTGTAACAGGTTTCATGTGTGTAGTTCACTGTTACCTTTGCCAATTTCTTTCTTGTTTTTTTGTTGGTTGTTTTTTTTTTTTGTTCCCCCTCCCTTCTCCAGCTGCTCTGTCTCGGGACTCCCTCCCAGCCGGCCGCTGGAGCCCAGCCCAGGGACCTGGGGTCTCTGCCCAGGCTGAGGGATGTGGCTACCACTCTCCTGTTTGCAGGTTCAACCAGTAGCAAAGCTGAGCACGTGTCCCAGATGTACACAGGCAGAGGACACTGACCTGCAGCCCTGCTCCAGCCGCCAGTGCGGTGCCCCTCACTCGCCTCACTCTCGCTAGTCCCCCCAAGGAGCCGGTTTTCAGGACGCACGCCGTTCCCGCCCCAGCGGCTGGAGGTTGAAGACCCCCTACTCCGGTAGCTGACACCGTACCCCTGGTCTGACTCCAGGAGCTGGCGTCAAATCCACTCTTGCACACACAACTCTCGCCAGCAGCTGGCACTTAGTCCTTGCCGTCCACAGACACACAGGATAGAGAATGAGATTACACAGAGAAATAAATAGTTAAGAAAAGATTTAGTAAGAAGATACAAGAAGACAGGACAGACTGCAATGACTGTGCACAGGGCTCAGCCAGACAAGCGTACGGACTGGCCCTGTTTCACATGCAACCAGCCCCTTTTCTACCCTTTTCTGTCTGCCCCCCTCTTTGTTCCTTCCTGCTTCCCCTTCTCTCCGCGCATCCTCTCGCGGGTTTGCACAGCTCTGTTGATTCCTTAACGCCTCCCAGCTGGGTGGCTGGGATCCCCCTGGTTCACGATCTTAATCAGTTGCAAATTCCAGGTTGGGACTTCCCAGTCCTGAGAGTGGTGCCTGTAGTTTCCTGAGAGCCCATCTATTAGCGTGAGCGGTGAGGTTTCTCTTGTCAGGTCTGTGTCTCTGCATACTTTGTTTCTGGTTTTCCTCTTTTCCCTTCAGTTTCCTAATTGACAAGGTCCCTGATCGGATAACCTTGCTGGAATAGCTCTTGGACCAGATACCCTTAAAAGAGCTGACACTCTCCTTCCACATAACCTTACACTGAGAAGATGATTCATTTCATAATATAAAAAAAAAAACCCAAACGACATATACTGAGCTCCCAAATGTCTAGACATTTGAGGGAAGTTGTCATGTAAGCATTCCTGGAAAAGGTCTAGCCATGAGACCCTGCCTGACATCCCAAGGAAGGTGCCTGTTGGCATTTTGAGCCAAAAGGTCTTTTACACTGCAGGTAAAATATATGCATAAACTTGCCAGAAAAATTCCTGCTAGGTGAACTGCTCATGTTTGTGCCCTGGTAGGATCTAAGGTGCTACCCTCCAGTCATCCCCACTGTCAAACCTGTGTGTCCCTGGCTCTGCGTTCTTATGCAACTTGAGAGTTTTTTTTGAAAGGCCAGGAGGGAAAAAAAAAAAAGGGGGGGGGGGATTTCATAGCTCTGTATGACAGCATGTCTCTTCCTTCCCACACATGATAAAGATCATAGTGAGCACAGAGTTTCTTATCTTTTTGTGTTGAGGTAAAACACACACAAGAAAGTTCACAGTTGGGAAGCTGAAAAATCTTAAAAGATGTTAGCAGTTTTGTGTCTTTCCCCTATGGGAATGATGGTACCTCAAAACTTTTAAATCTTTCCATGAGAGGCTCAGAAAGATTTTTCTTAAATCATCACTTCTCAAAAAATGTGTGTGACGTACATACATGCATACATATGCTGGTGCATCTGCCTTCCTCTTGACCATGCTTTCCACTGAAAGATTTTAGGAGTTAGTTTTCTCCTTTGACTTTACAGGCCCTATGCCTGCAAATGAAGCCCCAGAAAATGTCTATGGTTTTTTCACTGCAGCCCAGTTTGCAGGACTGGGGCCCTGGTCCTTTTTTCTTTTTTTTAACTTGTGCTAGCATCAAGGTTGTAAATGTATATAAATGGGATACAATCTAAATTCTCCTTCAAATACACACTTAGATTTGCAGTCCCACTGAGCAACCTGTGTATATGTGCTGTGCTGGCTAGACTATTCTTTGCCCTGGCTGTACCAGTCATTCCTGTCCGTACGTGCCCTATATGTTTATAAAAGGAGCAGCATGCATGTCGTCTCATTTCTTCTGAATCTGACTGAGTCATAGCAGATTTCCTTTCATGTCTTCCTAGCAAACTGCCTTATGTTTTTTCGTAAGGCCCTGGTTGACCTCCTAAAAGCTTATTCACTTCCCCGGTATGACCAGTTTTCCCCTCATCCCCCACTTTCTCTTCATACTGATTCTTCCGCACGAGTTCTGTATGCTGCTCTGAAACTTTGCCTGCCATGTTTCTTGTAGTGGAAGGGGCTCCTCTCCTGCAGAGCCACTGCCGTTTCCTTTACTGCTTTGACAAAGAACATAGAGCATGTGTTGGTATTACCAACCCGGCTTTTCAACTAAAGGCTGAGCGCGCGAGCCATGATGGTAGCAACTAACAGTCAAGACTAAGGTTTCTGTGGTGATCTCTCCAGAAAACAGCAAGGAGACTTTCTTCATTCTCTGGGGTGGCCTCAGAGTATTCTGCACCAGAAAGCCAGATCTCACCTGCCCCAGAAGCAGCATGAGATCGCTGACAGTTCCCTTACCTTTGCTGCGTTCTCTATCTCTCTGCCTACAGTGACTGCAGGAGAAGGTCACCAGAGCTCTGGGTCCTTTTGTATTATAGCTACAGCTGTGATTTCCTATCTATCTGCTCATGCACTATCAAAGGCAAATGGCTCAAGCAATGCTCCTTGTCCCTGTGTCAGAGACCATAAAGGAATGCCATTGCCTAAAGCAGTGTCCTTTCTCTAGTCATAGGATCAATCTGTTTACATTGCAGAGAAATTCTACCAAGCCTCTATGAGATACTAGAGGTCTGGATGCATCTTTGGCAGAAAGTTGGGTTCTCCCAGTGCCTTCAGCTCTCCTGCTAGATCAGCTGCCATATCAGTTGTCCTTCAGAGACATTCTCAGCCACAAATTTATGTTTTTAAGTGCTGAGGACTTACTATTTGCAGAACATAATATCTAGCAATTGGAATTAAGTGCTTTGTTCAACCAAGGTTTTTCCAGAAACTATTAAGATCCTGAATCCTACCTCAAGGAAGAAAACCACTTTCTGCCCATACTGTCTATCTGCTTTTTTGCAAAAACTTTCTCATACAGAAGCCACTGAGATGTAAGCAGAGTTTTTGTTAATGCATCAAATTCATTCAGATGTATTTGCCCTGCAGCCCTTGACTCTAAAGAACTTTTGAGAATAACCTAAAGGGCACAAATCAATATAGTTTTCCCAGCTTTAGTCACCAGTTCCCCTTTAGAGTCCCCAAAGTTACCATCCCCAAAGGATGTTGCAGAAAATGTGTAATAACACTTGGCAGACTATAATGTTGGACAAATAGATGGCATTTGGTTATGATGTCTATAACTAACTTAAAGCATTACCATTTCCAAACCCATCTTGCCTAGTTCTTTTTCAGGGACTTTACTCAATCTCCTGTTGGAGGAGATTCTCATCAGTAATATTGCTCAGTCTGAGAGGGACAGATTCAGTTCCTGCTCACCTTCAGAGAAGGAGGTGTAACAGTTCCTATTTCCTGGTTACTTCCTGAAAGAGCGGTGGTCGGAGGCTTATTTTGGATCTCGGGAACCTCAGTGCTTTTATCTACATATTTTAAAATTTGGTACAGTTATTCTAGCACCTGTAATCCCTTTAAGTAAAGGGATTAATTCACATCTCTCAGTCTGCAAGCTGCGTATTTTGACATTGCATCTAGGTCTTTTATCAGAAGTATCTTTGCTTCATAGTGGTCCCAAACCTTTCCTAACTTAGAGTCACATCCTTCTCTTTGTCTTTCCATGAATGCACAGAGTCTTTGGGAGACCTGAACACTGAGTGCTCAGTTCAGGCAAAAGGGGAAGTTCAGGCAAAAGGGGAAGAGCTGAATGGGACTGCTGGCTCACAGAGATTCCCCACCTCAGTAAATGACAAACTCAATGTTATCTTGAAAGTCCTGCTCTCTGCTTCGCTCCCCTCCCACTCCTTGGCGTGCCAGTTGCATAGCTGCCTTGTTTGCTTGGGAATATACCTTGCGAGACTGCGTTCTTGAGCCCTCTACGCTTTAGAAGACACTTAGGCTGCAACCAGTGTCCCCGCAGTTAAAGCCTGCCAAATATTTTTTCCTCATATCACAGGACATCATATTCAGGGAATGGTACATAATATCAGCATGTAACAGAGACGGCAAAGTGGAGTGTGATCCCCTTAACCATGCAAAGTAGTATAGCAGTAGTCAACTTTTAGATCTATTTAGCACCCAGAGACTGAGTTTCATTGATGGACTTTGTGAGAGCTTTTCCTTGCCAAACTGGACATTCAGAGGTTTTTTTTTTCCTTTTAAAGCACATTTCACAACTATGGACAACTAAAGACTAAGGTCTTTGCCTCAGAGGTCAATAAAACTTGCAAACTGGTCTCTGCCTGTGTTCAGCCGTTCTGATTTGGAAAAGCCGAGATGTGAATTATCCCCAGGTCTTTTGGCACTAAATGAGGTTAAGTCAGGACAAGAGTGGGCTCTGTGGGCGCCCATAGGGCCCACATAGTTTTGGTATCAGGATCTCATAAGGCTCTCCATGTGAACACCTGAGTTTCTGTCTTCCAGATCTTCTGCCAATTTGCCAGGCCAAATTCTTTGCCTGAATCAGCTTGTACCTTATCACCTGGATGCTGGACAGCTTAGACAAACATAATCATGCAATTCTCCTCCTCTTCCTCCAAAAAAAATTTGCTCAACAGCAGGCAACTGTCCCCCAGAAAAGCCTATAAAGCAAAATAGCTGACGTTCACAGACTGAGGTTCAGTTATATCCCTATCTGCAATGCTTGTTTCTCTTCCCTTCGGGTTGCGATTTGGAATCTGGAAAGCCTCTCATTTTTCTGTAGGAAGTAAACAGAAGTCCTTTGCCAGCTTCTTTGACTTTTCATTCCCCATTCTGTTTAGCTCTCTGCAACTACAAGATGGTTTTTGCAAGGCCTATCTAGACTCTTCCTGTGAAGGACCCAGTTTCTTAACAGGATTTAAACACGGGCTGTCATTTCACGGCACCTAAGCCAACCTACCTGCTGCTTTCACAGTTCCCCAGACCGCAGTTTCACCCTCTGTCTTGTGCCAGAGCTAGTTTCACCAGAGCTCAGTAAACCGGTAAGAAAAAAAAAAAACAACAGCCTGAACCTGACAAAAGCAAATAGTTTCCTGTTGCCTGAAGGCTAAAAGTGATCAAAATACATAAGGAAAGAGAAGCAGCTGCATGCCCTTAGTCATGCCGCAAGGGGAAACACTTTGAGCAGCTTGTTTCTGCCTTTGTTTGTTTATGATGTCTGCCTTGTTGGCAGCAGTTATTTCCATTAGATGGGCAGGAGAGAGTCAGGCCCTAAAGACAAACCCCTTGTTAGCCTTTTTTTTTTTCTTCCTTTTTTTTTAAAAAAAACCCTAATTATCTGAGATCAAATTTCAAATGGAACCTAAGGTAATGCCAGAATTTAATAATCTGGTTTGAGTGAATCTGTATGTTTTCTTCTGAAGTCTTACAAAATTAAAAGCTGTACTTTTAAGCCTTCTCTTACTTCAGGCATGCTTTGTCATAGCCTGAAGACAAGGTGATTTATCCATCCTAGTCTGTGCCCAGAGGAGGATGTCCCAGCAGAAAGCTGCTTTTGGGAACTTTTGAGGGAGCCAAGACAGGGTCTCGAAGTCTCATTAGGAAGCAGTGTTGGCAACATCCATTTGAAATTGCAGTAATAGGTGAGATTCAGAAGGTCGTGTCATAGATCTCCACTTGCGCTTTTCAGTAAAAGCCTTATGGTCTAGTTCAGGCATCAAAGAGGGATGTTGTTAAGGGTAAGGCAGTCCTGCAGGCGGAGGTTGACCTTACAGAAGAGCCAATTTTACAGCTGTCGGACTGGGTGAGTGTTGCTTCTCTTCTACCCCAGCCTCAAGCCTTCATCTCCCAACTCCTTCCTCACTCCCTTCTGTTGGATCTAGTAACTACGTGGTGCCGGGATGCATCGGTTCAACCAACCCCAAGAAGAGTTGTGTCAAATCAGCCAGGCCGGCGGGCTAGACCAGTGCCACGAGCCAGAGAGGGGACGCAGCCTCCTCTTTACAGTACAAGCAACTGGGCGGTCAGCTTGGCTTTTGTTCAGGTAGGAAGCCGGGGATTCTCTCCCAGGCATTTTAATGTGGTCACTGCCTGTATTTGCCCACAATATGAATGCATATGTTAGACAAGAACTCAAAGGGAAAAGACAAGTTATTCACATGCAACTGTTTTGGGACACTTAGGTTTTCTAGAGGTGCTTTTGTAAGTCATCTCCCAGTGCTGCAAGCCTTCCATTACCAGAAATAATATTTGATCAGGTAATGTGCCTTAGCGTGCACTCTTCAAAGTAGAATGACTTACGGAATTAATCTGTTTTAACCTCCTACCCTATCCCCTTGAAAATGCCCACACCAAAAATTGTATCTTCCAAACAATTCTGCATCTGAATGTCAATATTTGAGGAACTTTTTTTTTCTGTCACTGTGATCTTTTTGTTAATACAACTATTTACAACAACAACATGGCCAGGCTTCTTAAATTAATGATCAGTTTCGGACATCAAGGCATGACTTGTCTTAGAAATAGTGATGTGAAAGACAAGTTTATCTATAGCACATATGGGGTGTTTATCCATCCACATAAGCACATCTCTGTTTCTGCTGCTTGTGTAAACTGCTCTACGTAAGCACGCCATGCCTAACTGATTATACTTCCCCTCTGTTTCTAGGAGACTATTTCATCACACAGTTACTGTAAATGAACTGCTGAAACCGTTGGGTTTTCTTTTTTCAATTTAAGCATGCTGAAATGCACACATGACAATGGGCTCAAATACATTGGCCTCTATGAAAGGCTATTCTCGTCGCTCAATTCACCAGTAAACATTCTAAATAATGCTCTAATTCAGAATACGCAAACAAGATTAAGGGAGAAAGGTGTTTCTTTTTTTCTTCCTGGTCTCTTGTCTTCTCTCCTTTTGGCAGGCCCAAACAGTATAACCTGAGCCTCCTGTGAGTACAGCTTGCTGCTGTGCCTGTGAGTGGGAAAAGACAACCTGCAGAGAGTTTAGTGGGGCCAAGCTCCCACTGTACTACGTTTGTATTAAATACTAAACAACTGAAAATATTTCCTACCTTTTGCCCGGATATTAACTGCTAACTGATATGTCCTGTGATTAAAAACAACACTTGCCTGTGCTACAAGATCAAAATGCAAAGCATGACAGCACCAACTTTCCAATTAAACGTCAAAAACTAGCTGGAACACAAGGCAAATCTCTTTACTGGTGTGACATAACTTCCTTATCTCTCTTTTTCACTTTATAAACTTACCTCAGAACAGCTCAAAGAAATAAACAACGTTTTTCCCCCGAGGAGAGGGCTGATCTTTAAAACCTCGCTTCACGTGACTCAGGCATTTTCTGGTTGTGTAATGCTGTGGGAATCCCCTTCAGTCACCAGCACAGCCTTCCTCCATGGTGGCACTGAACTAACGAATTCCCAAACTACTGCTCATCTATCTTCTGCTGGAGTTACTGATTTCCGAGAGATGATGAAGACTATCAGGCACAGCAAAGAGCTGGTGAGAAGTCAGACTCCTCGAGGTGCCACCCTGGAAAACCTGTGCCCGCGTGCCTACCTTGTCATGGGCCTCATCAGACCCCCGCTGCCAGAGTCACCAGAATACCAAGTTCGCAGGCTCACATGCAAACTCAAGCGTTTCTGACGCTCCCTGGGGCCGGAGCAGGGTCCAGGCACTGCTGGTAGCTGTGGGTGCTCGTGTCTCCTTGCAGGGTGAAGCCTGTCCTACCCAGCATTTCCTTCTGAGCACAGGCATCGCTGCAGCCCAACCGCCGTGATGCCGGCTGGTTGCGCAGCAGTTGGCACACGCTTTTTCTCCCAGTTGCTTTCCTGGCTCCTCTTTCCCAGTTTTGGATTCTTTTCTCCTTTGCTCTCCCTCACCTTTTTCAAGAAGAAGCGTCAGAAATGGATCCTGCAGCAGGTGGAGGACCATAAATGCAGTTGGGAGGGGAGAACAGATATGGGTGCCAAAGAATGATGGGCAGGGAAGAGAGCTGTCGCAGGGGGGGGACCAAGACTTAGGTGGCTGCGTCCAGGGACAATAGAAAGAGAATAAACAAGTGTTTATCAGCTCTTTAGCACCACCCCAAATCACCTCTTTCCATGCCCTTTGTGAGTAGATGAAATATCTGTTCCCTCTCTCATACATTCAAAGACAGAGGGTGGTATATATGGCATGTCTGAATGCAAAAATGCAATATAATCTTCATCTCCAGTATCAAGATATTAGGAGCATTTTTTTAATCTTGTGATTTGTTTTTAACTTTTGAACTATTTGACGGTAGCACCTCTGCCTTTGCAGGTTGGGAATAAGAGCATGGGAAGATAATGAGCTTGATGTCTTCATCCACATGCTACGCAATGATGTGTCCCATTACAAATCCCTTGTGACTAGAAGTGGGCTGCAGTGGGCTTAGTCTGTCAAGTGCTGGGGACCAGAACGTTTTAGTTATTGAAAGTCCCAGGGGGAGTGGAACTTTTAAGAGAACCAAGATGTTTTGCTGAATCGGAGATGCCTCTTTACATGGCTAAATACCCTTCCATCTACTTCCAAAAGGACTCAGTTTGCAGATGAGGGTCCAGACCATTCCAGCTTTCTCCCACAAGTAAGTAGAGCTGCCACAGCAAATTTTGCAGGGGGAGGTTTTGTGACCAAACTGACCAGTATGGTTTTCCTACAAGATTTCTTTTTTTTTTTTTTTAATGTTAGGCCAGTATCAAACAACTCAATTACATTTCTCTTCCAGGAAGAAGATTAAAAATCATAGCAGCAACCACCAAGAGCTGGAATTAAAGAGGCAAGAGTTTGAAGAGCTAGCTTTTGTCAAAATAAGTTTTAATTTGTTTAAGGCTTGCTGAGGCATAGTTTGAATCGGAGTGGGTTTCCTTGTGTGTGTTTACTTTTGTCTCCTATTCTCAGTACATTTGTGTTGTTTTTTGCACATTATTGACATATCTTGCAAGCAACTGTAAGTTCATACTACTCAGCAGAGTAAATACCATAGATGAACTGTAAGTTCATACTACTCAGCAGAGTAAATACCATAGATGAACTGTAAGTTCATACTACTCAGCAGAGTGAATACCATAGATGAATTTCAGTGCCTGTTAAAAATTTTTGGTCATTTACAAATTGGGGGGAGGGGGAATTCTGCTTTTTTATCTTCTTCCTTCTTTTGGTTTCTTAACTGAGTTAGCCATGGTTCTTTACATGAGATGCCTAGAAGAGAGGTAATGGAGGAACACAAAGGAAGGTGGTTGATTTCCCTCTCAGACCACTGTGGTCCCAAAATTGTTCACCTACCGGTCACTGCCTGATGTATCAGATGTCCCTGAGTCTTACAATGGATGCATTTCACCTCTAACTATGTGTTATTTTTGGAGAAATTCCTTATCTTTTGTGCATTCAAATTTTTTTCCAGATTCTGTGCCAGAAATTTGGCTGCAGGAAAATGATTGCCTTGATATTGATTAGCTGTCTTCTTATGGGTGAGTTGGTTTCAGTTTTACAAGGGTGAACCCAAGCATCCACATATAACAACTGGCAAGGCTGGGATTTTAGAGTAGTAAATAGTTTGCACTGGTGAAATATCCCCAAAACTACTTACTATGTCAATCTATTGCAGTTATGTGCCATGATGAATTTTCTTTTTTTCTACACGTAAGACTTCTCAGTAATTTTAAGAGCCTGTAACTTGCAGTGACAGATGGAGCAATTTCTCCTCTGAAATGTATTTCCTTCTACCTTCACTTGCTACTTTTTACTTTCTCATGTTGATAGCTTTTAGTGAGGGAAAGGGACCAGCAAGAAAAAATAATTTAATCCCTTACTTTCTAATTTGACATTAACTTTGCTTTTTGCTCCCTAAGCTCAAAGAAAAGAAAGCAATATACATAATTATCTCTGAACTCCTGTAGGTTCTACAGATTTCCTGGGTTAATTAATACTTCTTCCTTTTGGAGCTGCTTGATGGATCAGATGTTGCATTGACTCCAGTTCTCTCTTCTCTCTGTCTTCATTAAATCACTATTTATTCTCAGTTCTTTCCTCTCTCTCTTCAGCTCTCCTTAAGCTACCGGTTTTAAGAAGTCATCCCTCAACCACTGATGGCTGAAAACCACATATTTCATTAACCTTTTTCATGAAGGCACAACCAGTCATTTTGACTTCCCTCCCAACAGCCTCCTAGACTGCAAGAGAGTAATTTCTTGGGCTTTGACTTATTGGGAAGCTCAAGGTACGAGAGAGAGCAGCTGGAGCAAAACCAAAAGCCGGCAAAAGTTTCCTGTCTGGTTCGGCAAAGGGAAAACACACATGATCGGTTATGGGATTTCTCTGACAATTACAGTAAATACGTGTCTTTCAGTGCAAGGGTAGAGGGAAACCCCGCTTCAGAATTCATGTTTTGACTTGCTCTTTAATATACCTAAGTTTCCTCTATGAATCAAAATCTCATTAATGCGTGAATTAAAGATGCCACCGAAATTAACATGCCTTCTGGACATGCTGTTTTGCTATTTAAGTTTCAGAGTTAGAAATTGCGAATGGCTTTCCCAGTTAACTGCTTGACTACCTCCCACCAGAAATGCTCCATAAGCCATGCTAAGAGTGCGGGACCGGAATTGCTCCTCTGGCTTCAGACATTCATTATTGAAGGATCTGTGCCTCAGCACAGGCTTGGCACCGGGGAAATCCCAAAGTGAAGCTTGTGGAATGGAGGGTTTCGGTAGAACAGTGCTGCTTGACTGAGAGTTGAGTCATTCTTCCCAGAAGGGTTCAGAAAGAGGTCAGGCATGGTAACTGCAGAGAAAACGGGCTCAGTCTATAACTGAATGACTTTAATCTCTCCCATCCCCTTCTAGCCCATCTTATTTTCACAGTCAACCAACCAGTCGGCTTTTCAGCATTTGCTTTTTTTTCCTCCTTTGTTTATACTTCTTTCTAGCCATTATCATTTGCGTCAGTGTTAAAAGGCTTTGACTAAGATTCCGTCCCGTTTTGTTATTGTACCTCCCAGCAAAAGGAGGATCTTTGCCCTGAAAGTTTGCAATGGATAAAAGGAGCGCTAAGAGAAAGGGAGAAATCGCTGTTTTGATTGAGGAAGAGCTGAACTACAGAGAAATCAAGTGATTCATCCAAGCTTACCTGAAAAAGCTGCCCTTCCCTTCCCTGGCACTCTGAACGCAAGATACTCTTGCTGTACTTGCCTGCTTCCCTTTTGTTGGAAATCTGATGGCAGTGGTGTGAACTTTGCTCAGGGAGCCTTCAGGCGCCCAGACATCACCTTTATTAATATTAATGAAAGATCTTTTAAGTACCCTGACTCTGCATGGTTTCCTCTGTTGGCAGTCCTGCTGGTCATACTTCTACTGACTTCCCCATCTTGTACTAATAAAACATGTTTTCTCTCTGAAGTGTTTAAAAGAGAGTATTTTGACTTTGTTTGGGACCTATGAAATACTCCTCCACTTTACGGTGCTTTTAAACTGAAGTAGCGTCGAAGCTCTTAAAAACAACGGGTCCCTGCCTACTGAATTATTTTAAAACAATTATTCTATTAAAACAGTAATCATTTGGGAGGAAGGCTGCCCTCCGCCATCACCTCCAGATTTTTTAATCGCAATACTGTGTGATCAATAGCATCGGTTAAAGGCATGTGGTTAGGCTTAACCACGGCTTGGTGTTACGCTCGATGCAGCCAGAGAAAGCTGGGGAACTTTAACCACTTAATGGCAAGATTTTCTCACATCGACCGCACACCCTAACTGCACACGCAACCCCCCCCCCGCCTGCCGGCGCCTCCACACCGCATGCGGCGGCGGCTGCAGGGCCCTCCGCGGGCCCCGGCCGGGGGCTGCCCGCGGGGCTCCGCCACAGCCCGCCCCGACGCCGGGCCGGGGTCAGCCCCCAGGAGACGCCGCCTCCAGGGGCTCCCCCCGCGGCCGCTGGTTGGGGCGGTTGGCGCCGTTGGGGCCGCGGCGCCCAGCGCCCCCCGCCGCCCGCGGCGCTGCAGGCGGGGCCGAGGGCGGGCTCTCTGCCTCCCCGTAGGCGGGGGTGGAGGCGGAGCGGGGCTGGGGCGGAGCGGCCGCTCCGGTCGCCGTCAGCAGCCGCAGCCGGCGTCGGGGCCGGGCTGCGGGCATCAGGCGGCCCCGCCAGGCCTGCCCGCCGCCGGCCCCGTTCCTCAGGGACCGGCGAGCAGCTTCTGCGGCGAGCGGGGCCGGGGCGCTGCCAGCCGGGCCATGCCGTGTCGGGCGCCGCTCCTCTCCCTCCTCCTTCTCCTCTTCCTCCTCCTCCTCGGCTCGGTCCGGGCCTCGGGCGCAGGTGGGTGCGGCGGGGCGCGGGGCTCGCTGCGGTCGTGGCCGGCGGCGCGGGGCTGGAGGCTACCGCCCGGCCTGCGCCTCTCTGCGCGCCTCCTCCCCGGCGGCCTTCCGGCCCGGGCGGCGGTGGCAGCCCGTGGGGCCGAGGGCCCGGGCTCCGGAGGAGGACGGCGGGGCCGTGCCTCTTAGCCCGTCCCCTGAAGCAGCCCCGGCGGGTGCCGGAGCGGGAGCTGCAGCCAGGGGGCGGCAGCGGGGCCGTGGCGGATTTCAGCCTTCCCTCGCCCGGCCTGTGCCCGGCTCTCTGGAGGAGAAGTCCTGGTTTCTCCTGCCGACCCCAGGGTTGCTGCTCCTAGAAAATCTGCCGTCGTCTGGGCTGCCCGAACCGGGGGCGAATGCGCGGCTCCGAACCGGCTGCCGCTGTGAGGGAGCGGCTAAACCCTGCACGGGTTCAGCCTTGAGGGGGATTGATACGGTGTCAGTCGTTGACAGGTCTATAGTTTGTGATGGGGCACCCGTTCATCAACTGTGCCTGAACCTCCTCCGCTTAATTTTGTGAATTGACGGTTTAGGTAGGATTGGATTTAGACTTCAGCGTAAGCGCTTTGCCATGATGGGGCGGGTTTGCTCTTCAGGTTGAGTCTGAGCTGTAGCTTGTGAGTATAATCCTGGCTTCAGTATGTATCCCAGCGAGTGTGGAAGAGCTGCTGTGACACGTCTTGACTGAGAGAGGCACGCGGCGTGGTCCTTATGCAGGCACATGGGTACCTCTGTGAGTTCACCACCTCCACTGTCGTGTTTCCTCGTGTTCGTCAAGGCCTGGCTGGCCAGCCTGTGGCTGGTGAGCCCCGTGGGGCTCTCGGGCTCTTTGGGGGCAGCTGCTGTTCCAGGCCTGCAGTCCGTGGCTGGACTTGGGAGTCCAAATGCCCATGGGTTTGATTGAGGCGAGCCGAGGGGACCTGCTGCAGTCAGCGTTGCCCAGTCCCATCCCATCGGCAGCAGTGGGATTTCCCAGGGAACTGTTCTGGTGTTGGGCTTGTGCGCAGGGCCTCCTTCCCCTCTGCTCTCTCTCTCTCCTAGGCAGGGTGAGCTGTGTTTCTTCTGTTGCAAATGGAGGTGCTACATGTTCAAATCTGACCCAAAAGAATAGCCAGTTGTCATCACCCGTCCCCACTTGGCCACACGCTTCTGCTGTTCACCTTTTGCAGGCTTTGGTGTTTATCTGACCATATGAGAAGCCAGTTTGGTACACTAGAACAACGGAAGTCCATCCAACCCCCCCCTCCCAACTTCTTTTTTGCCATTTAGCAAAATAATGCGTTCTAAGACTGGTGCAGGAGAAGGGGTCAGAAATCATTCAGGAGCAGGAACGAAGGCTGTGAAACTTGGCCATGGCTAGGCCAAGCTGAGCTGCTTTCACTCACTGTAACTTGTGGCTTCACACTCTGCTATGTGAAAGCTTTGACTTGTGGCTTTAAGAGTCAGGAAGTCTCTGCATCAGGAAAAAACAATATCTGAGCGTTGTTTGGCAGATGCTTTAAAAGAACTGGTTCAGGGAGACCACCTTCCAGACAGAGAGAAAGGACAGGGCATTTCTGCCTTTCCCTGGCTAAGGTAGTTTGGGTTTTTCTAGGATGCTTGCATAGGTAGGTGCTTTTTTCTGAAGTGTACATTTTGTTACTTTGGATCATACAAACTAATGATCGTTACAGAGTTCAGTGTGTGATTTCAGAAATTTAAGTAACTTCACTTGTCAAGTTGAGGTATCTAACCGAAATATGAATGCGTTCCTTCGGTGTGCTACGGCAACAGCTCCTCAGGGCAGCAGTAAGTGCCTTTTGGCACACAGCACTTTGGTGTTCAACTACAGAGCCATAGATTTGGTAATTTTTTCAGTGTTTTTGAGGCTGGTAGGGGAAATGATCTGTTTCTGAATACTAATATACAGCAAAATAATCAGTGTGCAGTCTTGATAGAGGAGAAGATGAACGTTCTGCCCTCTTTCATTGCTTTTTTCTTTTGCCTTTTTTTAAGAGAGAGAGAGAGAAGAAAAAAAATGCTAGTGCTTGTGTTTCGTTCTGACAGCTTTCTTGAATTTTGTAAAATTAGTTCATATCGGATGTCTGAGAGCGCAGATTACTGATGGTGTGAGATACCTTGCCACATGCCAGACCAGCAGTGAGAGTGCAAGAAAGAATCTGCGTGACTGGGAAGTGAAAACTTTTCTTGAATGAAGAAAAGGTTACTTTAAAATACACGAGACATTAATAGTTTAGGTATTGTTTGTAGCTGTAAGGAATCTCAAACGGGTTTCAATGCTGAATGATCCATCTGTGGGCTAAGGCAATGTGTGTTTACTTAAGAGCGCTACTCAAAAGTTGAGGCTAAGAAACTAGTAACATACCTAATTAAAACTTTGAAAGCTTAACTAGTTATTTTGTATTTTGGACTTGGGGTTTAATGTAACTATGAAGATTCGCGTCCTCTCTTTTCTGTGTGTGGAGGATGTTACAAGCTTGGCATGAAGCCCTCTTCTGAAAGATAGTGCTGTCAGCATCAGTGTGCTCTCTACTGCTGTGTAACAAAACCAGATGTAGAAATCAAAAAGAAAAAACTTTTTAACATTATTCCCATATTCCCAAAGAAGGCTGGGGCCAGCATTTAGCTTAAGTGCTTGATCTTCTGATCTTAATTATGTAAAAATAAACAAACCGTATCTTAGGAGACTATTGTCTTAAGAGCAAAAAATGAAATCTTATTACATGGGATGTCATAACATGTCATGTCATGGTTGTCTTTGAGCTTGGGACCTGTTGACCCAGTACATTTAATGGTGGAGGGGGATCACTACAAGGACCAACACAAGTCAAGTGTGGAAGGAAAACCTTTCTCCTTCTTAGGACAGGCAGGCAGTGAAGCCGTTGGAGGTTCCGGGACCTGCCTGGAGAAAGCCCTGAGCAGCCTGGTCTGATGCCAGAGCTGGCCCTGCTTGGGGCAGGGGCTTGGACCGGAGACCTTGGAGGGCCCTTCTCGCCTGAGTGACTGCAGTGCTGTGATTAAAAGTGTGAGGCTTTTTTGGTTTTAAAGGCATTTGATAACTGCATTTTCCTGTCTTTGTCGCCTCAGCCTACTTGCAGTAATCTTAGTCTCTTTCTTTTGTCTATCCCAATTCCTTGCCGTTGGTCTCCTTGTCTCTCAGTGCTTTTTGTTTCTCCAGCCTGCTGTTTTGCCCTGTTTGCCAGCTGACATCTCCTTCCGGCTGCTACCCCATTTAACTTCTCATCTGCCTTTCTTTCCTTTGCCCGCCCCCATGTCCCCAGCCCTTGGTTCTCTGCCTTTTGCTGGGCTGCCCTCCCTGCCTCCCTCCCTCCGCTTGGCTTTTCTACCCTTCCACCTCCAGCTCTGCACCTGGCCTTTGGCCGTGCTCCAGTCCCAGCGGTCAGCTTCCTCCTCTGCTCTTCTCGGGCCAGCGGGGAAGTGGTTCTTCCCCCGTACAAGAGAGACAACTCTTTGCTCTCAGCTTCTGTGTTGATCGCCTCCTGACAAGCTGTTCGAGAGCGCTTGCAGTCTTTGTTCATCCCCAGGAGTTTAGAGCGTGAGGGAATTTGGGTGGACATTCCTACTAGCAGAAGGCACGCCTCTAACAGAGGTTTCTGTCCTTTTTCCACATTGTGAAATCGGTTTCAAAACTGACAGAACTTCAGGCTTGCAAGTGGAACAGTGCACTATGCATTTGTGAGTGTTTAAGTATGAGAAGGCTTTCTTTTTTTCCACCTGTATCCTGGAAAGTTTTGGCATTTTCGAACGAGTTAGCAGGAGGCAGATGGTCAGGAAAAATGTGTTCTGAGTTGTTAACACAGTAGAATGTGAGATGCAGACAATTGAAATAGATGAGCTTTTGTAATAACAGGTGGCTGTGGACCTTGATTTACAGCTTCATGGGGGAACTGGGGGGGGCTATTGTTTTGTGCTGGACTCAGTACTTTCAGTGCTGTGTTCTGGATGGAATAAATAAAAGCAGTAAGTTTCAGTTCAGTGCTTTATGGATATCAGGGACTTAAATGTATTGGTACTAGTGCACTTAGAAATGGAATGAGGAGGAATGCTTTTGCCTGCAGATCAGTGAAAATGTAATATATGGTGATGGAATTTGGAGACCAAAAGTTAGTTACTGCGTACTTGAATGTTTCAATAATTATTTTTATTCCTCTTCTTACTTTAGAATCTTCTCCCCATTTACCTGCACCAAAGGATGTGATGATTTATTCCTACAACTTTCGTAGTTTGCTGAGGTGGTCTCCTGTTAAAGTGGATGGAGGCTTGGTGTTATATACGGTCCATTTTAAAACGTAAGTAAATAGTTCTAAAAACAGCCAAACTAATTTTGTTCTAATCCATTTACACAATTGGTTTAAAAAAAAAAAACAAAGGCGCTAAAAACTAATAAGCAAATGAAAGAATGAGTTGTCTATTACAGATGCTTTTATATATATCTGAAAGCAGCTTCTGAACACTGACAGTCCCTTAGCCTGTGATATGTCCACTAAACTGAGAAAAGATTGAAGACCTGAAGAGCACCCAGAAAAGAGTTGCATGGTTTCCTGTATTATTTTAGCCTTACCAAATTCTCTCTTGCTAATTTTAATTTTTCCCAGATGCTGAGGAGATGCAGGTGCTGAAAGGGCTGTGGAATTAAACCTGCATGAAAGTGGTAGTTTTGTAACGCTTTCTTTTGTGACAAAAATTGTCTAGGTGGGAAGGGTTGTATTTTGGGTAGTTGCACTGTTCTGCTGATGCTTTATTTGTCCTTTGTTTTGCATTGCAGAGGGGCCTTTAACCAGTGGGATGAGATGAACTGCACCCGTATCGCCCAGACTGAATGCAGTTTCCCCTGGTCACTTAAGGAGCGGCGCTGGACTGTTGTTTTGCGCGTGAGGGCTGAGCTAGGGCAAGCGACTTCTGATTGGGTGGAAACAGATCCATTCGTGGCAGAGAGAAACAGTAAGTGCTATTTATGATTTCAGCGTCTCTCTCTCAAAGGAGATTTCTTTGAAAAAATGTTTGTTGTCTGTTCTAGGCTTTTTTGACTCTATTATGTACAACAGCCAAGTGAGAGAATTGTAGGTGTTCAGTTAACGAAGACTACAAGGCCTCGATGTGTCACTAGGAATTTGATACTGCTTAGTTCCTCTGTAGTGGGATTAGCAGTGTACTTTTTCAACAGGTATCGAAAGAGGAGTTTCCTTGGGTGGTTAAGCCTTATAAGAACTACAATGTATATTATGTTAGAGAGTTTTCCATTTTCTTATTTTCCCACTTAGCGCTGCTGCATGCACACATACACCCCCTTGATTCGTGGTTGTCTGAGTACAAACTACCTGTTTCTATTGAACAGATCCCTTTTCGAATAAACTGCCCCAACTACAGTGTAGCCTTCTACAAGGCACACTTTAAATCCTGTTAAATGTATGAACACGTGTATTGTATGTTGAGTTTAAAAATACCTCTGAAATGATAACGAAGCAGAGGAATGGATTTATTAACTCTTCAGTTGAAGATTTCCCATACCTTGTGAGGAGCAGTGGTGGTCCAGGCTGCAAAGAGTATGATGCTTTCCTTGGTGACTTCAGTTCCAAATCTTGGATTTTCTCTGGTAGTAAAGAGTGTGGGGGTGAGGAACTACCCGAATCCTGAGTTGAAGATTACAACTGATGTATCTGTAGCTTGTGATGCAGGATTGTTTGGGAGTGGGATCCTTTGGGGGCTAGGAAAGCACTGGGCTAATGGGAATACAAGACAAAGGAGAGGCTCGGTGTGGGAGAGATGTTTGTGTGCCTGTTCCGTCGGGGAGCAAGAGGAACATTGTGGTCATTCTTGTGCGACCGCTCTCGAGATCAGTTCCTAGACACCAAGACCATGGGCTACTCAGGCTGTTCTCTTCCTTTAACGTTTGGGTCAGTCATAGAATCGTAGAATCATTTAGGTTGGAAAAGACCTTTAAGATCAAGTCCAACCGTTAACCTAGCACTGCCAAGTCCACCACTAAACCACGTCCCTAAGCGCCACATCTACACGTCTTTTAAATACCTCCAGGGATGGGGACTGAACCAGTTCCCTGGGCAGCCTGTTCCAGTGCTTGACAATCCTTTTGGTGAAGGAATTTTTCCTAGTATCCAATCTAAAACTCCCCTGCGACAAGTTGAGGCCATTTCCTCTTCCCACTCAAGAGGGGAGCTTCGGGAATTTGTGAGGACACACAGCAAGATGTTTGCAGTTGTACAGCAACAGGAAGTAGAAAGAAACTGAAATTTCTCTACGAATATAAAGATCATGGGAGCCCATTTTCTCTAAAGTAACAGTGGACAGAGCAGGTTCTGCTGGATTTTTTGAGATAAAATAAGCAATGATTGCATGCAAGGATTGATTTTTATTGTTAATAGTTACCCCTTTTTAGTATGCAAGCAGCTGTTAACTACTCTAATATTTGCATGAGTGGGTTTTTTGAGATCCTGGAGTGCTTTACAAATGCTGATAAGCTTAACTGGTGAACGAAGTCAAGACACAAAGGATAAATAACTAATGACCACATATGACCTGTGATCACACAAGTCTCTTGTGTTAGGACTGACAGTACTTTGTATAATATTTTTCATGATTTAGACCTCAGAGTACTTCACAAAAGGAAGTCGTCATCTTTACTGTATAGGACAGGTGGAGACATCAAAGCAAGGAGAGGGGAAACTAGTTATTCCTCTTCCAATCTATTGACCCAAACTGTGTTTTTTAGAGAACACGGAATATGTGGCAGGCTATTTGAAGAAAAAAAAAAAATAAGACCAAAATTGTATCACCATTAAGTGCAGATAGATTCAGATACATTCTAGAGCATATTTTTTGAATTTCCAGGGAAAGTTAACAGGAAACTTTTTTTACTTACCTAGTTTCACTTATATTTTCAAGTCTGTTTCCTTAGATTTATAATAAAGTAGATATCTTAAATGCATTAAGTAGATGAGAAAATGTTGTATTCCTTTTCTTGAGAAAAAGCTGTCAATATTTAGCATGTTTGCTGAGAGTATCTAAGTAAAGCTGAAGACAATATGACGAGCTGTTCTGCACCCCAGAGATTCACTCTTCTTTCTGTGTTCATTTTCAGCTACTATAGGGCCCCCTAAAGTGAACAGCGTGGTTGTAAGCTCTGACTCACTTCTCATTAGTGTCATACCCCCTTTTGGATCTGAAGTAGGTGACTGTCTTCAGTATCATATGTCCTACTGGGAGAACGCAACAAGTACTACTAAAAAAGTAAGAATTCTCTGATTTGTTTTGTTCATAATGCCTTTGTGACTAAGAGATATGAGTCAGTGTCTCTTGGCAAACCAGCAGAAAAGGAGGAAGAAAACTAATGTAATTTTTTTCTCTAGCAGTGAAGGTCACCATTTAGTGTCTTGGAAAAAAGTTAATTTGGTCTTGGTACAAGTATTGCGTGTATTGCAAAACTTTCAAAACCATCTTTTTTTTTCCTCCATATGAAATGAAGGTTAAATCACTTTGCAGATCAAGGGAGAGAATCCACAAAGTGTCAAAGGTGGCTTTAAAATGGCATTTAGATTGCAAAGTTTGCTTAGGCAATTCGGGAAACTGAAATATCCTTCCTCCTTTCCTGTGCCGGGCTTGTTTGTGCTGGCAGCTTCAGTAATGGGCTGTTTTGGCCTTATGTCGCCTGTTCCTAGGGCAGAGAAAGGCAGAGTTATTAGAAACATGCTGGACACAGCTGGGATGAGCTGTCCCTGTTCATATTGAGACTTAGAGGTGTTGGTCTCATTGTGTGCTTATGCTGCTGTCTGGGACCCTGGTAATTGTGTTCTTGACAGGACAGCGTTGCAGGGGAGGGATTAAGTTACACTTTAAAAAAAAAAATTAAGAAAGAGGAAGAAGATTCAGGAGAATGTCGTTCTGAAGTCAAATCTTTAAAAAACAGAAGCAGGAAAAAAAAATTGATTTTAAAACCCTTCTGTTTCAAAGACCTTGCTAAATCTGAAATGCCTCCACTTCCTTCCTCTCTTGCACCAATATGTGTTTTTCTGACACACATAAAATACCTTCATGTTTGAGATTCAAACAAGAAGTCTCTCTTGTATGCTTCTGTAGGCTTCACTGAGGCCCTAATCCTAGCCCCTTACAGGTTAAAAATTCCCAAAAGACTATGGTGGCCGTGTGGAGACTGTGGAGCTTTTGCACTGCCCATCAGCCGTTTTCCTGTTCAGTAGGAGCTGAGATGGTGGAAGCTCATCGCTGAACTGCATTTCCGTCAGCCTCTCCTGATGGTGGAGGCACGTCTCATGGCTTCTTTTTTCCCTCCCCCTCCCTATATTGTGCTCACTGCCTGAGCTGTTACAGAAGCTGCGTCAAAGTGTCCAGCAGCGTATTGTGGATAAAATGAGACCTTGCATCCGTTTTCCTGCCTCTGCTGTTTGTGCCTTTATTTTAAATGTTCTAAAGGTTTTAAATGGTCAGGCGTAATTTAATTTCAAAATAATGACATTTCAAATGCATTCAGGTAGGAAAGTTGAAATATATTTCACTGTTTCTCTTGTTTGGGAAAGCTGAATTATGAAAAATAAAATCTCTGCTTTTTGAATGAGAAACTTAAATATGGGGAGGAGACTTGTGTTGAAGACAGGTCTGGTTTTTGCAGTAACGCCTATGTATATATATATTTTTTTTTGTCTTTTAAACAGGAGACAAAGACGAGCAATACACTATTCAAAATTGGAAATCTAAAGGAATTGACACTTTATTGTTTTAGAATTCAAGTAGAATTGGTGACGCTTCTAGATCTCCCACTACTTGGACTGCAAAGTGATCCCAAGTGTTACAGAACTGAAATCAGTGGTATAAAAGCGATTTTGTTATTTTTTGTGTATAATGGGATGAGTGTAGAACGATATGAGCCTTAGATCATGTAACTGGTCGCTTACATACCCGTATTTGTCAGGAGTGCTAAGAGAGCACCACTGCTAGTGGTTCACAGTTGTCGTTAATGGCAAAATAATAAGGAATTTTTCACTCAGTAATTGAGGGTCTGTGTTGTACTCTTCCCCCCGTCCTTTTTGTTCATAAATACTGCTATGGGTATTACTTTCTAGAAATATGCAAAGAAAGGATATACAAATACTTGGTCTTTAGAGGAAGTCATTGCTGAAGGAGATGGTGTTACTCTGTTACTCTGCCTCCTGCAGTACAGGAGCTTCCCTCTCCTCTTTGACCTGCTTCCTTCTCTGACATTTCGAGCTCCATGTTTTTGTACGAGATAAGAGAGAGGGTGAGGGGAGGGCGTGTGCAAGGTAACGGAGTTTGTCCCTCTCTTGAATCTCTCCATGTGATCACCAACGCACAGGTACAACCGATCTTTAGCGTGCTTTGAACATGCTGGAAGACGTGTAGATGAAACCTGCTTATGCGGTTTCTGAAGCCCCACAGGGGCTGACCTCCCGGGTAGTATTGACCACGTACTTGATCGCAGGCCCCGAGCTGTGATGTCGGAGTCTGTGATGCTCCCTTTGCTGAAGGGAGGTGCCTGTTCTGAAAGAGAAGCGCCTGGCATTAACGGCCCTTGCTGACAACTTGAGGGTGAAAGGGCAGACTGCGTTCCCCGCCTGCCCTCTGCCCGCCAGCAGCGACTCCTTCAGCTCTGCGTTTGCCCCACTAGCGTGTCAAGCAGAAGCTCGCCTTAGGCCGCGTGATTACGGGGAGGAAGCTCGTGGGAGCTGGTGACTTCCACGTGGAATCACAAAACCAGCTACTTCTGAACACAGGTGTTTAGAGTGCATCTATAGTAGAGTTGTGATCTTAGCCTTGGAAATGATACTTTGATTACCAAGTATGGTAAATTTCAGCTTGCTGTATATTGTTTTACATTTGATGATGTATAAATATGAACCTACCATATGTATATGGTGTTTTGTTTTTCTATTTTTTTTCAGAGGCAACCAGAGCTGGATATATTATACTAATATTTGTGTTGGTGTTACTTTTTGTATATCTGGTACCAGTTGGTTTATTTCTTCTGTGGAGACACCAGAAAACAATTAAATATTGTATTCAGCCACCTTTAGAGATCCCATCACACTTTGAAGAGGTATGTGTAGACATTTTATTTTTCTCTCCCCCTCCCCCTGTAAAAATCAGTGATGATCTTGGAGTGAATATGAACAAAGCCAGTTGTTGTGTAACAGAAATAGATATAAATAATTGTTGACTTAGTGTAAACTGTTACTTTTCTCATATGTGATTTCCCACTTTATTCCTCTTTTACTCAACTGGATTTTTTTTTTCTCTGCAGTAAGATACAAATGCTGCTATAATCCTGTTAGGAAACCGGAGTAAGAGTCTCTGTTCCTTGACTACCCCTTGTCCACCCCTTTCTTTGCTTATCTAAGTCATCAGGCCTGAAACAGTTGCTCACTTGAAGCAAAAAGCTTTTGTGTGCTGCGGAACATGGACTTGGGACCTAGGTCTCTGATTAGAAATCAAATATGAAAAAGCGAACATTGATGGTTTTAAGAGCAAGGAGTGACTTGAAGACTAAGGACTACCTAGGGGAATGTTCTTGGGCTTTTTCTTTTTTTCCTGTGGTTTTAGCAATACTCAGATGAAAAAGTCATCCTGGGACTTTTTTCTCCTTGTAGCTCACCCATTTCTGTACTGAACCGTATTGTTTCAGTCCTGTTCATCTTCCTCTTTTTAGTACTTAAACAGGAAGTAGTCTTTTAAGCAAAGTTCTTGATTTAAAAGTTCTTGTTCAGCATACATTCCATATTTTTAAAAGCTTGCATTTGTTTGCAGTTCTTTGAGGTGTATTTCTTCATATGTATCTGCGTGTCAGAGTAGTCCATTGTACTATGGGAGTTCTGCGACTGTGGAGCTGTCTTGCCAGATTTTTATAGACGTATGGGTGAACGAACCCAGACTTTCTGCAGAGCCCCGAGTACATCATTTTCTCTCTTCATGCTGCCTCAGCTGCCATTTCATGGGGGCTCAGTGGAGCCAGCTGTATCGCATACCAAGCGAAGTATCTGTCACGCAGGAAAAAAAATCCTTGTACAGAGTACTAAAATAATGCAGCATGTCATGCAAAGGACTTGCAAGAACTGAGTCTATCGTCATGTGTTCTGGAGTAATTGTATTAATCTGGAAAACATGCAGCAATAGTAGATACTCTTGAACAATGTTGAGTCTGGTTTTGGGCAAAACGCTGGTAAGAAATGAAGGAAAATAGCAAATATCCAGAATTTTTAAAATGTGTATTTCTAAAAGGGATCAACCAGCCTGAGGCTTCTCCTCTTAAAACTCTTTTCATGAGTACAGAATACCGTTTATTTTAAGGCAGTTTCGTATGTACTCTTCTAGCGTTTCAGAAAAATCACATGCTTCCTTCTTTTACAGAAGGATCTCAGCTTTCAGCATCAGTTACAGGGAGCAGTTCTACCACAGAAACGCCTTCACATAGCAAAGCCAAACTGACGTTCGTTTATGATGTCTTGACTTTGCTAAGGTGGATGTATTTGAGGTTCCCATATGAAACACTTGTTTTTAATACGCCTGAAAAAATAATCCTGTTGCTCATTAGCCTTACTATGATTACAGAGAAAGTGGTGCCTTAATTGAAATGAAGGTTAATTTTGGCCCATAGCAGACATGACTTGAGCTGCAGTCCCGTCTCAGCCAGATTGTGACACCTCCTACAGTACAGAACAAGCTTTTGAGTAAAACTACAAACTACGTCGGTCTTTTAACAATGTGGAGGTGTCTGTGTTAGAGACGTTTATTTTATTTTTTTTTTTTAATCAGGGAAAAAGTGCTCAATGGCAGATTTTTTATTTTGGTTCAGTACATGAAGAGGTAGATGGCTCCAATTCCCTGTGAAACACAAGATCAGCGTAGTGATAAGGAGAGTATATGGGGGTGGCAGGAGGAACAGAAAGCATTTTCTCTGGTAAAGCTGATGAATTAATTTTGGAGGAAAGGGGAGCAGAGAGGAAGTCAAAGCAAAAAAGTAACTACAGCAGCAGAATGCCACTAGAGTTTTGTGGTAGCAATAGAAGATGCAGATCTGACTTGGCGGACACTGAACAAACCAGAATCTTAGATCTCGTTTGCTCCATCGGTGCTTTAGACAAGCTGTCAGTTGCTAGATTCCTGCAGTTGGAGGATACGTCCCCCGCTGTGTAATGAAGTGTTTGCTTCTGTGATTTGTTCTTAGCTAGTAGGAATTTGCTTGCACTGCCATGAAAAGAACATTAGCCAAAACTTATAAGAAAAACAGGAAATGTAGGCTGCTTTAACTCGCTTAAATGGACATTTGCATGATTGATTCCCTCCTGCCCCAGCCATAAGGTATTTTTAACTTTTTGTTCAATGTAGTTTCAAGGAAATCCAGAATAGAATCTACATTTAGCAGCTCTCGCTGTGAATTCTGGTCTGAGGCAACTTGCCTATAGGCAGTGGTACCTGCTCTGTCATTTCTAATGCATCTGTTCTGTGGATAAATACCTAAACTGTTGTTTCTGGCTTTTTCCAGTACTTGAGAGACCCCGTCATGCCCGATTTAGAGGTGTTGAACAATTATGCCGAGGACAATCCCCACGATTCCTTATCTGTCGTGGTTTGCGGAGAAGGAAGCCAAGCCTGCGGCAGCAGTTTGGATGGCCAAGCTCATTCACAAAGCACCTCCAGCGCCAGCGAAGTGACTTAAGCGGCGCCCTGGCGGGAATGCCTGGACCGAGTCCTTGCAGAGGCTCCTGCCCGTGAGCAGCGCCGCGCGGCTGCTGGCAGGACAGACAATGAGCTCTGGACAAAAGGCAGCCACTGACAAATCCGGAGCAAGATGTTGCTTCCTGGGAATAGTGTGGACCCCGAGCCTTTGTTTAAATGGCTTCTGCTGTGCTGCAACAGCAACTGCATTCTGCCAAAGAGACTTAAAAGGTGGAACGTGAAAGGGAGAGGAACACTAAATTGCCTAAAGAAAGCCAGATGGTTATAAAATGGTTATATCAACATCATCATATTTCCCGCCCTAAACTGAAATAAAGCTTTGAGAAATAATGGCACTTTGTGGTAGGACATAGTACCACCTGGAATTTTTCCAGTGAGTGAATAATTGCACCGTGAATGACTTCTACAGTGGCTTTTGTTTTGTTGCCTTATTTGTGAAGTTTGTGTTAGCACTCTGGGTATTATATCTATCCCAGGATGCTTTTCTGAATAATTTTAAGTACATGCAAGTCTTCTGTGGCAGCTTCTTCCCTCCAGACAAAACCAGCAGTCTAAAAAGAGAATTTTATAGTACTTTACTCTCCTCAGCATGAACCTGTGCAAAGAAAACTGCTCCTACTGTCTGCCTCCCAACACGTTCATGAGAAGCATTAATCTTCTGCTCCTGCAGTGAGAGTTGTTCTTCACAGCAAAACAAACTTTAAAATAATTTTGCTCAGAATTTATGTAACATGCATCAGTAACTATCAGACACTAAAATCTCTCGTTGCCTATCAATCATCTGATTGTCCTGCAAATGAAAAGTTGACTGAGGGTTCTGTTTTGAGCTCCTTAAAGCAGAAAACTATAAGTTAAGCCTCACATCACAATCCTGCGGGGTCTGGAAGGTGTCTAATAAAGCACAGAGAACAAATGAACCACTTCGGTACTAAAAAGATTGTTTTTATTGGTTTGATTTTTTTTTTCCCCCTGGGTTTGATACAAGTTGTTTAAAAAAAAAAAAAAAAAAACACGCTTGTTTATTTGCAAATGACTTTTTCAAGTTACTTAGGTCTGTTAATGAACGTGGTCACTGTCAGAGCTGTGGGCTATCGGAGGTAGTGCTGTTCCACCCCTTCCAGGAATACACAAAACTAGCATGAAAAATCGGTAACAATTTTTTTTTTTTTCCTAAAAGCTTCACGAGGTTGTTTCCTCATAGGACTCATCTAATCACTTGTGATGAGGCAACGTGCCAAGACAACGCGGCTATCTGAAGATTTAGTCATACTTCAAGTCGGGTAAGAATTTTCAAGTCAGCCACAAGCTGCATATACCTGCTTTTAAGTTCAACCGTGTTCTTTTTATATACCGTGCTGTAAACACACACAGAACCACAGGCTTGCAAAAGGACCAACCTAAATGCACAACCGAGGACATAAATGAGGCGGCAGTTAAAACCTCTCCTGTGACTATTTACCAATACAGCATACAACTTCCTGACTATAGTTGTACACCAGGCTTCTGTTAGAGAGAGTTGTTACTAAATATTTTTACAGGCCAAAGTTAAAACCCTTTCGTGAGGAGTAACTCGGGGGTTATCTTCGCAACTGCCAACTGTAGCAGGCCAAGGTGAGCCATCCCTATCCCCCCTGGCCTGTGCTGCAGCTACCTGTGGTGTAAAAGCGGACCTCGGGATATTCTGAATGAAGCCGGCGTGGTTCTTTCTTGCACTGTGCCTGCTTTCAGCTCAGGATCCTGGAAAAGACACGTGCTCAAAGCTGTCTCTTTTCTCCCCTTGGCAGCTGTACAGAGAGCATGACCATTCCAGGTCTCTAAAACCAGAAGGGATGGTCAAGAAATACTTGCAAGAAAGCAAACTTCTGGTAGAAAACGCAGGTAACCTCAGAAAGAAGCGCTCACCCTGCTCTTAAGGAAACTGGTTTTGAACCAGGAACTTGCATTAAAGCACACTGTAAGAGTTCTTCCAGAGTCCAACACTGAGCTTGTGCTGTGCAAGATACTGCAAATGGGATTAGTTACAGGCTACGTTTGTTTCTCGCTTAGTAAAAAAGCCAACAGCCATCCCCAAACTCCTAAGCAAGAACCTGACAGACCTGAAAACAAAAAACCTTGGTTTTACTTATTAGCTGGTGTAAGACTTGCTTAAAGGGCAGTGCTACTTGAGCTATGAAATACTACTGTACAATTACCTTGTGAAGTTCACTACTTTGAGAACGTAAGATCAAGTTTATTGCAGTTTTCTGAAATTACAACCAAACGGACAACTTATGTACAAAGCTGTGATTACCACCAGCGAATCTGTCGTAACTCACTGCAGGATGGCGCAATCGGGATGAAGTTAGTCTGGCCAGTAGCACAATTTCAGCTGCAGTATTTGCTTCATATTCTGTCCACTGGAGAGATTGCCACAAGGGAGCAATTAGATGACTAACGGCTTACAGTAACCATGCACGGAAGTTACGTTCTGCAGTTTACTACCATTTGGTCAGCAATCTTGATACGTGGAAAGTTATAAAAGCTTTTAGACACAAGGTAGATTCAAGTGCTTTAAAAAAACCACACAGAACTCGTAAGATAAGGAAGTCACCAACAGCAAGATGAATACGCAAGGTCAGTCCAAAGCTATAAAACACCGTTGTTCTCCCTTTCCGTATACTCCAGCTAGAAGAAACTGGATTTCAGTAATGGAAGCATTCCCATAAAGTGCCCGTGAAATTTAGGAGATAAATACATTTTAACTGGGGCAAACGGCAGTCCTGAAACTGGCAATTATTTCAGGATTGTGAGCAAGATATCTACTCTATCCCCACTTGAAACGCTCGCCTTTTAAATAGAAAAGGTAACAGGCAGCAGGATAACTGTTTGTTTAGCAGCAAAAAGCTTCCCCTGAAGAAAATTACACTAGCATAATTTTAAAGATGTTAAGTCTGACTCTCATTTATTCTTTACATTCCTTAAGTACGGCTGGCACCAGTTGGTTGGTTTTCTTTTTATTCTAATATCAGTAAATACGTTAAATACTAATTGGTATTGATTACACTGAACAGCATGAAATTAATTCTAAGGACAGTGGTGCTACCAGATGTCATTTGTGCTATAGCAATCAGGGTTTGCCATGCAGAACCTGCTTAATATAGGGCCTTGTTTAAAAATTCCTAACCTTTTACAAAAAAATAGTTACTTTTTATATTTTTCTGAACAGTTATAGAAAATTCTTAAAATCAGCTCTTATCTCAGCGTACAACAGAAGTTGCCCTCGTTGGATACAGGCTTGGCTGGGGCACTTCCAGGCGCTGACCGCTCCCTCAGGTTGCGCAGGCAGCCCTTGCTGGAAGCCCTTGCGAAACTGGCTCTCGCTCACCTACGCGTAGAAGTAAGAACCCCTTCTACAGGGTACGGGCTTCCTCCTGCGTGCTCACTCGTAGTTCCACCAAAGTCTCTGACGCGTGTGGAGGCTGGGAAGATCGAGTCTTAGGAGTTGATGGAAACCCATGTATGTGAAGAAATAAGCCTAAACATCTCAGAAAGAAAGCCTGACGTTCCCTTTTTAAGATATATACAGTCATATGTACATATTCACAAATCTGTCTGGTGAAAAGAGGGAGCTTATTACAGCAACTGTAATTTGTCTCAGTTCATACAATTTAGAAAGCAAAACAAGAACAAATGAATGTAAATATATCTACATACATAGTACGACAGAGCAACTATGGAATAGACAATGCTATACGTGACCTCTCATCCCCATAACTCTTCTGTTCTTCCAAACTTGTAGATCAGAGTACTAAAGGAGGAGAAAAAAAAGAAAAAATATCAGACCGTACATAAGGCAGAAAAGGTAATTTTAATAGTATCCTTACAATCTTATACTATCTATACTGCAAATCAACATCCCTCCAGTAACCTTAACTTTTATTCAAGTCAGTATCTGGGTTTTGTACGTATCTTTCATTTACCATGCATTGCTAAAACTATGAGATCCACCTGAAGCGACTGCTCAAATAAGAAAACAGCCAGTCTCACAGTAACAGCAGCTGCCCTTCTGCAGAAAAAAAATCTCGTATTTAAGAGATTCTAGGACCGATCCACAGAGTTACAGAGCAGCAAGTCTCATCCTGGCACCTGGCAATCAGCTGAACATAATGCAGCGTGCTAGAATGGAATCTAAGCAATGCAATTTTTATGAGCAAATCGGAAAGAATATTGATCCTGTGGTGGATAAATGAGATCCACATTACAATTTGATTTCCAAAATTCCTTTTATAAGGTTGGATGCAATTACATATTGTCATGAATAAAAAAACTTTGAGGGAACAAAACTAAGCATGATTTACTTATTGTTCCTTATACTTTAAATTATTTTTTTCTTATAGCCAACAAACAGGTGGTAAAGAAGGGCACAGTCATACTAAATCGTAAGAGAACGAAGAGGCAGGCAAATGAGAAATACTGACACTGAGAACAACAGTAATAAGCAATGATAAGTAAAACAAGCCAGACCCCTGGGCAATTAGCTACAGGAGAGAACTACTAATACAGCTCGTTAAACTAAGTAAAAAAAACTGGTGAAGTAACAACCAGGGCTGAAGCACAAGTCCTGGAGAAGACACAAGGTTGAAGGAATAGAGACATGATGGAAGAACCCTGATGGAAGAGAATCTGATTCAATCAAAGCAGGTTTTGGATAAGGACATTGAGAAGGGCATCGGTGACTGAGCTAAGGAAAGGAGTCTACGGCAATGGATGGACTTATCAAATAGGACTGCCTAGAGTGCGTGGTGCGATAAAAAACAGACCTTTTTTTTTTTTTAATAAAAAGGTTGTAATTTGTCTCATAGCTTATACCTAGAAAACAGATTTTAGAAGACAAAAGTAAACAAATAAACATAAAAATCTATCTGCATACGGAGTACAACAGAAACTAAGGCAAGACACTTTCAGAAACAAAAAGCAGCTTCACAAATAAGTTCATCAAACTACTGAAATAAGACTAAAGATTTCAGGCATGGTGAAACTATTCTCAAAAGCCTGCCTTCATCAGCATCGCATTTCCATCACGTGCAAGACTACAGAAGAGATTTAGGAACCGCTATTTTCTGCGAGAACATAACTGATTTTCCAAACAGGGAAGCACAGTGGGGTCAGTCGCTCTGGCTCACTGCAAAGCATTTGATATAGTACCGGAAGGAAAATTGTTAGCACGGTCATTTAAGTGGGTAAGAACTTGCAAAAGAGGAGGTTATGTGAACTTTTTCAGTGACCGATCTTGGAACTTATGCTATTTAATGCTTTCATTGTCTTTTAATAAATTAATAACATTCATGGATTGCAGAATGCATTATACATATAAAAAGAGTTAGTACAGATACAGATAGTTTTAAAGGGTCATATAATACACTTAATATCATTAAGTGTAATAAAAGACATAGATTTAAGTGTAATATTACAAAATGTACCATCACGCTCCTAGAAAAAAAATATATATCACTCTTCATAACTGAAAGCTCATCCAGTAGCAACAAATTTAGGTGTATCAGTTATCAGATAACTGAGCCATTGGTATGATATAGTCAAGAAAAGGGCAATAGCATCTCCTACCTACTGCCATTCGGATATATGGCAAGGTGTTTGTAGTACAGAGATGAAAGCATTATTGCAATTATCCAAAGACGCCGACAATATGTCACCCAGAATACTGTCTATCTCCTTGGTCATCCACCTTCTAGAGCTGTAAATTCCACGAGACCAGAAAGAGCTGGACTAACAGGAGCATGAAGGGAATGAAGAGCCTCTCAGGGGCTGAGAAGGGGTAAGTAGAAGATTATTTCTAAGCACTGGACCAAAGGGAGTAAAAAAAGAAGCAGAGTAAAAAAAAAAAAAATTTTAAGAAATAGTTTGATCAGTTTATGCATTGAATAATATCACATCAGTTCTCTGAAGAACGTCAGTTTATTCAGTGACCCAAGAGGTCCCTTTGTCACCCTCCTCAAGTAAAGGTCAGGCTGGGTAATAAATGGAAACATGGAAGGTCCTGCATTAAGAGCAGCAAACTCCACATTTTGAAAGGTCAAGCCTGGAGTCAGCCTCTGGCTTTCAGAAATTGTTTTCCAGGAATATCAATGTGCACGGAAGCAGGTAAGTGAGACACCCCTTTGGAAGGAGGGAAACTGACCCAGATAACTTACCTGAAAAATATCAACGCATTTTGGAAAAACACTGCTAATCCAGGGTAAACATTAGTGTCTGCAAAGTAAGTAACAAAGGAAAGATTAAGTTCTTCTGTATTGGAAGGTGTATTTAAAACACTATGCATATTATAATCTACTGACTACAAAACTAGATGGTATGGCTCTGACAAGAACAGACCGCACGCTTCCATTCTTCTGGATTTTCTGCCTTTCAGCTGACAGCAAAAGTACTTTTCTATACGTGAAAATAAACAAACTTACTCTGTGTAACATATGCTCCAAAAAGAATCCACATTGAAGCAATAAGCGAACCAAACATCAGCATAAAGCCGATGAAGAGCCAGACACGAGCACCTGCAGGAAACATTAAAATCTCTGAGAACCATGTAGAGTATTATCCATAGTGACAGATGATCCAATTATGATACAACTCTATTACGATACAATATGTTAATCTTACTGAAGGCACAAAGGGAAAGGATTAAACCCTATATCAAGGACAAGATAAACCAAAATTTGCCTTTTCTAGTAAAACAAATAGTCGCCGGATTCCCTTTATTTCAGTGAGCAGACACAACTACCAGAAATTTCCCCTCATCTCTAGGGAATGCCTACAACATCACCTAACACAATTTGGAGCGGACTAATGATGAGGTACTTTGCCAAAGATACAGTGTTTCTGAGGTAAAGACGGCATTCCAATAGGGTACGTAAAACAAACCCTTCCTGTGTTTACTTCAGAAAGCTATTTGCAGGTGGGCAACATCTACCATAGCTAGACATTACCTGCTGAAAAAAGAAAGATGACACCATTGAAAATCATCAACCTGCCCACTCATGGAAAAGGCAAAATATTTCTATGCAAAGGTTCTCTCGAGCTGATTTATGAATGACACACAAAAAAGCATCGTACGCTAGTTCAAAAATCAGTAAATCCTACCAGATTTCCGGTGAGGCATTCTACAAATCACGTGAAAACAGATGCTGGCATCCACATGGGAAATAGTAAGGGAATTATGAACGAAAGCAGAGAGAGGACGGCAGGCCCACAGACACCACACAGTAGGTGACATACAGAGGAAACAGAATGTTTGTGATACATTCAAAAATAAGACATTCTTATGGAATGTCTGCTCCATAGCCGACCACGAGGCAGAAATTTATTTCTCCCAGCAGCTATATAGGATTTGCAGAGGTTTAACCACCGCTTAGGAAAAAAAAAAAACCAACCACCACCTAAATAATCAGTCTTTCGACTTAGCACGATTTTTAGAGTTAATTTACCTGTTCTTCCTAAACATCCGTCACTGTAGCTGTCTCCTCTCACCTGTGCATTTGATACAGCATTTATCCTAGGAACAAAAAAAAGTGTGTACACTTCAGATTATTAGAGAACGAATTTAAAGTTATAAGTAAAAAGCTAGCTTTTTTTAAGATGCGCAAAATTCTGAGAAAATTACTTGGCATTCTGTATAGAATGAGAGACCTGTAAGATGAAAGAATTGCCCTTTTTAGTGATTGAAATATTCCTGGTCCCTTTCTGGCTGTTTAAGTTTTTAAAACATCTAAAGCCACTTCATAGGAATACTAACAGCCAGTAACACAGTGCTCTCGTGATTATGATACAAGTTGCTTTTTGATGCCTTTCCTTCACAATGAATACCACAAGTATCCAAGGGAGAGACACCCTGTAAGGACAGACAATACATTTTCTTAAAATGAGTTACATTGCTGAGGAAAAAAGCCCAGAGACTTTCAGATACCAAGTGCTAAGAAGGTCTTGCATATCCAAATGCATCCTTTTTTCTCACCAATATTGTACGAGTCAATAAAAGCTATTACTTCTCCTTCGTTTACATCTGTATAACAATAGCTATAATACTACTACCTCTCCCATTTGAGGAAGTTTTGGGCCAGAGACAGCTGTAAAAATTATTTTAAAAACAGGGGAAAATGCAGTCAAATGTTTTATATCGAGGTAAGGAACTGGGCAGCATTACGTGAATTTTGATCTAGGAATCTAAACACTTATTATAGAAAGCCACTTGCATAAAGAAAGGTCTGCTTTCTTACATTCAGCCAAAGTGCATAGAAAAAGCAATTTACCCTGGGGATAGACAGAACAATGAATAAACAGACTACAGTCAGAAACAAAAGCCACAGGTAAAAGAAAAAAAGGCCTTTACATTGCCCTGCAAAAAGGTAAATTACTTATGAGTAATCTTGTCGTATAACTCAGTGATTCAAAGTTTTATTGTATACCGTACTGTCTAGTAAAAACTGTGTTTAACAGCTCATGTTTATTTTATAAGAACTCCCTTTATATACACTTACATGAAAAAAGCTAGTGTTGAAAACACCCCACAGGTATGGAACGCATGGTTCATTTGTTCTGGCTTAGGGTAAACTACTGCAGCATCTATCATTATCCACCAACCTGTGAAAAACTAGAAATAAAACAGAGCAGTATTATGAGGCCGGAAAGGTACAGAGACAGGCACGCAAACCATGGCAAATGTTCATGCATATCATTGATTTAATTGTCTTTTAACAAATATAAACTATTCTAGAAAGTTACTAACTTAAAAGTTAAGGAAATATACTGGATTAAGGTGCAGTTACAGAGTGAACCTTCCCAACATATGAAACAAAAACGTAACTTTGTCGTACTTTCAAATTTGTCAACACAGTTGTGACTCGCATCCTCTCAAAACTTACCAATACACCCGCAACTATTGAAGCGATGGCGTTCCTTCTTTCGCTCCAGTCAATGCACTCACATTCTGGCCACCGGAAGTTGTCTAGGAATCCAGCCATTGCCTCGAAGATTAGGGTGCCCTTCTTATTTTGTACTTATATACGCATTCTTCCATTAACAACCGTGTCCTAAATACCTGAAACACAGCCAAAGATGCATTTAATACAAAATAGTAAAATCTTGAGATGTTTGACAACTGTCACGAGCCATCTTTACAATGTGTTTTGTTTTTTTACAGAATTAAGTATTCCATATACTCTATGGATTCTATATTGAGCTATATTCCAAGAACCTACCTTACAAAGAGAATTACAAAATCAAATCACCCCACGACCCAAAAACTTATGCATTACATAGAAATTATCGTATCTGAAACAGAAATTAAATAGAATGCACTGTTTGTTCAAATGTACAAAACACAAAAATAAAAGCAAGCAAAAAAGCAGGAGCGAAAAAGCAAATATTTCAATCTAAGTTTCATCTTCAAACCATAATCCTCTCTCTGGCATCAGCAGTTAAAAAGAGGAAAACACACATAACGGGGCTCCATACGCAGACCAGGACTTGGTCTTTGAGTCACGCCAAGGAACCTTGCGCAAGATACCCATACTTCCAGTCTCCAAATAAGATAGATAATACAGTGCCTTTCTCACACAGGGAAGAAGGAATCAATTCAGTGAATCAACTAATACCAAGGGTAAAGAATGCCCTGCTTCACGGAGAGAGGGTCACACAAAACTTTAAATACAGGAAGGCGAAAGTAAAGTTAATTAGTGTTACAAAGTGACTACTGAAACAACACAGTTCTCCAACGATTTGGTGAGACAGTAGCTGTAAAAGATTCTGCACTACACTACCTCTATTCTCACATCGTAGGACGATTAGCATGTATAGTTGGAGCGTCAGAGGTTAAAATACTTAGTTTTTCTATTGAGCAGTGACTCACAGCCACTCTTAATGCCACTCTATTTTGCTTTAGTATTGTCAACTTCTGCATTTTCCCCAATCTGCCATACATAATTTCCAGCTACTTGTTAAAGGCTAACAACGGACAAATGTCCCTTACAATTATATTACAGGAAAGACTGATGTAGAACATTTTTCTGGATAGTATCAGTAATTAAAAGCCTACGCTAAGAAGTAAAATAAACAAACAAATAAACAGAGTTTGCCTATACTACAAACACAGGCCACCTTCTACAAATAAGATAAAAAAATCTGTCCTCCTGAATCTAGTTCCAGAAGTCCATCCGTAGTTACGATGCTATCTTAAAGCATTAAAATCAATCACTCAATTCCAAAATTATTTTACTTTTGCATAATACCTGGGCTCTCCCATATAGTTATTTTCCTAGATGACACTTTTACCTAGTGATTTTCAGATCCCTATTCTTTCTACAACTTTCACACAAAATTGCCATTACAGATTTACGACTGCTCCTACAGCCTCCTCTCCTTTTCCACTCTTAAAATGGCTCCATCTGTACTTTATTTGTTCCTCTTCAAACCCGGAATGTCTCTCTTCCTCATCCTGCAGTAATCCCTCCCTTCCCCTCCCAGCTCCTTGCCCACCCACACTGGAACACAGCTCATGGTTCCCATCGCTGTCCCCACTACCGACTCCATGGCTCTCGCCCTGCGACGCGGCTGGCCAGGGAACAAACAGACAAACGTGCTGCACCGTTTCTTCTCCCCACAGAACACAACGGTGGTTATGTCAAATCTGCCAAAGTCCTTATCTTGCCTGTAAATACACTTCCAGTCATTTTCAGAATGACCGAAGCTATATTTCTTCAAAGCTATATTTTCCTTTGGAATTTTTTCCCCATAACGGACCGTTTAAATAGCATTAACATGTCTAAATAAAATCACCTCCTTCAAACATAATGTAAAGTTCTACTGCAATTCAGAAAGCAGGTCAAGAAAAGCCACTGGAAAAAATGATTTCAGATATGTCAACAACAACAGAAATTATTTTTCACCCGCTACTTGGATGCCATCCAGAGGTACCCTGACAGGCTGGAGAAATGGGCTGAACGGGAACCTCACAAAGTTCAACAAGGGGAACTGCCCAGTCTTGCACCTGGGGAGGAACAACCCCACGCACCAGTAGGTGCTGGGGGCCGCCCAGCTGGAAAGCAGCTTGGCAGAAAAGGACCTGGGGGTCCTGGTGGACACCAAGTTGAGCATGAGCCAGCGATGTGCCCTTGCTGCAGAGAAGGCTACCGGCGTCCTGGGCTGCATTAGGCAAAGCATTGCCAAAAGGTCAGGGGAGGGGATCCTTCCCCTCTACTCAGCACTGGTGAGGCCACACCTGGAGCGCTGTGTTCAGTTCTGGGCTCCCCAGTACAAGAGAGGCATGGACATGCTGGAGGGAGTCCAACAAAAGGCCACAAAGATGATGAAGGGACTGGAGCATCTCTCCTATAAGGGGACCGTTCAGCCTGGAGAAGGGAAGGCTCAGGGAGATCTTATCAACGTGTACGAATACCCGAAGTGCGGGTGCAAAGAGGACGGAGCCAGGCTCTTTTCAGTGGTGCCCAGCGGCAGGGCCAGAGGCAATGGGCACAGAATGAAACACAGGAGGGTCCCTCTGAACATCGGGAAACACTTTTTCACTGTGAGGGCGACTGAGCACAAGCACGGGTTGCCCAGAGAGGCTGTGGAGTCTCCACCCCGGAGGTATTCACAAGCCGTCTGGACACGGTCCTGGGCAGCCAGCTCTGGGTGGCCCTGCCTGAGCAGGGGGTTGGGCCAGATGCCCTCCAGAGGTGCCTTCCAACCCCAGCCCTTCTGTGATTCTGTGTTACTTAAGAAATAGCCTGCTAAATTCTTGGATGACTTCGTGAAAGAAATCTTCTTACTCCTACAAAAACGCTCCAGTTCAAAAGGCTGAAATGAAATGAAAAAATTCATTCCCTTCTATGATTTAAAAGGATCAGACAGTTTGTTTTGCCAGCTAATATACTGTCCTGGTTTCGGCTGGGATAGAGTTAATTTTCTTCCTAGTAGCTGGTATAGTGCTGCGTTTTGGATTTAGGATGAGAATAATGTTGATAACACGCTGATGTTTTAGTTGTTGCTAAGCAGGGCTTACACTGGTCAAGGACTTTTCAGCTTCCCATGCGCTGCCAGCGAGAAGCTGGGAGAGGGCACAGCCAGGACAGCTGACCCAGACTGGCCAAGGGGCTGTTCCATACCACAGGACGTCATGCTCAGTATATAAACTGGGGGGAGTGGGCCGGGGGGGCAGCGATCGCTGCTCGGGGACAGGTTGGGCATCCATCAGCGAGTGGTGAGCAATTGCATTGTGCATCACTGATTTTGTATATTCTTTTATTAACCATTATTATTATTTTCCCTTCCTTTGCTGTCCTATTAAACTGTCTTTATCTCAGCCCGTGGGTTTCACTTTTTTTTCCCCCGATTCTCTCCCCCATCCCACCGGGGATGGGGGGGAGGGTGAGCGAGCAGCTGTGTGGTACTTAGTTGCTGACAGGGGTTAAACCACAACACATAATTAAGGCAACTTCCAATCCAAAACCTGACTAGCATTTATCCTAGTAAAACCCTTTCAACTTTGCAAAGTCAGTAATGATAAACGTTATGGATACCATACATTGCACAAAAACCTGCCTTAATTATTAAGTGTTTTTTAAACATCAGGTGACAAACCAGAGGCATTGTCCTCACTTCAAAAATCTGAGACAAAATCTCTCTCAATAATTAATTGTATTGGATATCAAACGGAGTTTTCTCCACAACTGCATTAGCAACAAACGAGTGAAGCTAGGGAGACTAGAAAAAGTTGATTTTTTTTCTTTAATACCTTCTAAGATACAGGGCAACCTTCTGCCAAAGTGTATTATTTTATCAGAAATTGTATTTTTGGTCCTTCATACTGGCTCAAACACCTGCACTTTGCTTTAACCTTATCTTTGTCCTCAGGAGAGAAGCGTCCTATAGGATTATATATAATGTGAATAGGCGAGATAAACACTATCTGCTGGCAGCCTTTCTACAGCAGAGACCAGTAACTGACAACACAATTCTCCTGTTTCACTGGAATAAGATGACAAACACGGAGAAACAAGGCGCAGAGGATTTGTAACAGAACACAGACAAGAAGTCTAGAATTATTTCTACACGTCTAATGCCAGAAACTAACTTTGATTTCACAAAGAAAGCTCCGTGCTAGAGCAGGCGTGCAAGAATGCGATCGGCAGTAAAAGGAAACAGAGGTGCTAATGCAGCTGCCGTTTTTCTAAGATGATCTAAACATTAACCGATGCCATTCAGAGTTCTGCAAAGGAGTCTTTTGAAGAGGTATTTCAAGAGAGCCCTACTTAACAGTAAAAATCATTAAACATTTCTCTCACTACTGATATAGCTCCGTATGTGTACGGACTACACAGTGATACAGGACTAAAAGGCCTATGTTCTGAACCAAGGTGTGCCTATTCCTTTCTTTGAGAGAGGACAAGGCCACCTCTGACCAAATGGACACCCGACTGAGGGCACCCACGTGTAGAGGGCACGACAAACAAGGGCTGTGGGGTTTCCATATATAAGGATGGCGGGAAGCAGCGGGAAGCAGACTGCAGGATGCCGGAACAATTAATCCAGCCTGAAGTCCAACAACTACTTTCCCACACTCTCATTTAGAAGGTAAGCATAGTGCCGATCAGACTTACTGGAAGGACAGACAGCACAGAGCCAACCCGAATGCAACAGGTTGGCCGCCCTCTCACAAGTTGTTAAATAAGCACCCAGCTATTATACAATATTGGGTTTAATAGGCTAGAGGGAAGGGATACACTGATATGCTCAAGGGAAGAGACGAGAGGGACCTTGACAAGCTTGAGGACTGGGACCGTGCAAACCTCGTGAAGTTCAACAAGGCCAAGTATAAGGTCCTGCGGCTGGGTTGGGACAATCCTCAATGTCAGTACAGACCTGGGGACGAATGGAATGAGAGCAGCCCCATGGAAAAAAAGGACGTGATCCAGCAATGCGCACTTGCAGTCCAGAAAGCCAATTGTACCCTGGGCTGCATAACAAGAAGCAGGTGGAGGGAGGTCATTCTCCCGCTCCGCTCCACTCCGTGAGACCCCACTGGGAGCACTGCATCCAGCTCTGGGGTCCCCAGCACAAGACAGACGTGGGCCTGTTAGAGTGGGTCCAGAGGAGGGCCACAGAAATGGGGGCCTCCTATTTGGGAGGGCTGGAACACCCCTCCTAGAAAGAAAGGCCGAGTGAGAGTGAAATGTTCAAGGCCGGGCTGGATGGGGCTTTGAGCAACCTGATCCAGTGAAAGATGTCCCTGCCCATGGCAGGGGTGGTTGGACTAGATGATCTTTGAAGGTCCCTTCCAGTCCAAACCATTCTGTGACTCAATGATCATGTTCCATACGTATGTAGCTCTCAACACCCCTAGCAAAAAAGGAAGAAAATAATAAGCTATATTTCAACTGTGAGAGACCTGTGACATTGTGAAGCTGAGTCTCCACCAAGATCACAAGAGCTAGGCTAAAGTTTATCCTCATGTGGGTTAATATGGACACATACATGGGTTTTAGCCCTATTATATCCTACTACACAGTCAGAAAACTCCAACGAAGACAGATACTTTCAGCTGAACTTTCTTACCTGAATAAAGGTACAAAACTCACTCTGTTGGTTTAAGCTTTTACATCCACATACTTCACAGCAAGGGAACAGGTAAAACCCCTTGCATTAGCTGTCCTTCAATGCCCTTCCCACAGCTTGTCTCCTCCCCTTTTCCAAGGGCAGACAGGTTCTCCTGCTGTTCTCAGGAAACATTCTCACTCATGTCCAATAACCAGAAAGACAAGAACACTTGCAAGAACAAACTGGTGCCTGAAGAACTAACAAGGACAGTTACACTCACTGTAAAAATAAAACTCGGTACACGCTAGCACTCAGGTTAAAACAACCAGCATATTATTCAGACAAACGAAGTGAAATAAACACACAAGAATCAGAGCTCAAAATTTTCATCTGAAAATCAGTTTCTCGCTCCCAAAACGAACTAATTTCACTTGAACAAAATATTAAAAGCAGCCGCAAGAAAATACAACAAGTCTGCAAAAAGTCTTCGGCTGCGCAAGGGCCCTGGAATACCGTCAGGTTAGCAAAGAAGAGAAGCTCCTATTTCCAAAGAAGAAAGTAAAAGATAGGTGGGAGGAAGAGAAGAAATTTAAAGTCAAGAAGAAAACCCTATTTTCCTCAAAGGAGACAGCATCTTCCACAAGCACCCAATTGGAATATGCTTTAAGCCACACACTTTCCCCATATGCGTATACTAAAAAAAGATATTTGGCATGGCCACGGTAAGGAGCTGATGTGAACATTTCTATCAAGTCCACCATCATTTTTCAAAGGGGAATCTTTAGACCCCTCACTCACTTTGGTAATTCCATGCAGTTTCACTTTCAGTTTCCCCTACACCATAGCACTATGCTATATTGTCTAGTTTTCAAGTATTACAGAAAGACCGAAGGAGGAAAGAAATGAACTTTTAAATGAACTTCTACAAAAATAAGGCTGTGTGGCAAAATTATTAAACAGGCGATCACCTTACACGAATCTGTGTGACGCTCAGCCCTAGAGCAATGTGACCGCTGCCTACAGCGAGTATTCTTTAAGAGCGCTATTAAAGTTTGAAGACTTGAGAGCGGCAGAAAAAAAGATCAATTCTGCAATTATCCACGGGCCTATTTTTGCTCATAACAGTATAATATGTGCATCAATATTTCTTTAATGGGCTTAAGCCATGACAGGGCAGTGCGAGGCAGAATCCCAAAGCTGCAATCAAAGTCCTGACGGTAATCGCCACGCTGAGGGCAGCATTGCTTAGAAAAAAATAAGCACATTTTTTAAAAATTTCACCTAGGGCCCTCAAACTTCCCGCTCAGCCCCACCGCCTCCTTTCCCAGATGCGGACGAGGGAAACCTGAGGAAGACCTGGCTGTGGCCCTGCAGCGGGGAGGGACGGGCCCTGCCGCCCCCCCGGGCCACTCCGGCAGCCGGAGCCGGGCCCGCCGCTCCCTGCGGCAAAAGGTCACGGCTCCGGCGTGAGGGGCAGGGCGGGGCAGGGCGACCGGACACCCCTCCACCCCCCCCGCCCCGAGCCCCTTCGCGCTGCCCCGCAGCCGCCTCAGGCCAGCACCGGGCCGGGACCGACAGAGCCGCCCCCGGGCTCCGAGCGCGGGCGGAGGGAAGCGCCGCCGCTCCCCGCGGCTCGGCGAGGGGAGGCGGCTCGGGGCAGCGGGGTGCGCCAGGGCCGTTGGCCGGCGGAGGCAAGCGGGCGGGCGCGCGCTGCCGCCGGACCCCGGTGTCCCGCGCCACCTTCCCGCCAACGCCCCCCCCCCCGCCCCTCGCCCCCCGCCGCCGCGCGGCAGGAGACCAACGGCCGCACGTACCCCCCGTCCTGGGCGAGACTCTTCCGCCTGCGAGCAGCGGGGGTGGGGGGCAGAGACCCGCGAGCGACGCGGCCGCCCGCCAATCAGCAGCTAGCGCTCTACGTCACCGGAGGCTGGGTGAGGACGGGCCGCCGCCATTGGCCGCCGCCGCAGCCCACGCCAGCCACAGGAGCAAGGGGCGGCGGGAGGGGCCGGCGCAAGCCCCGCCCCTTTTCTTTCCGGGCGGGGGAGGCCCCCCCCGCCCCGGCCCGGGGCGCCGCACCGGCCGCCTGCCGCCGCCTCGTCCTGCCCGCCGTCCGCGGGGCGCCGTCCCGCGAGCGAAGCAGAGCGCACCAAGCTCAGCGGCTCCCGAGCAGCCCGCAGGCTGCCGCGCCCGCGCTTCACCCCAAAAAGCCCTGTGGCTCCTTCAGTAACAACGCGCGGCGCCGCTCACCCCGGGATCGCCGCCTACCTGCCGCGGCCCGGGAGAGCCCAGGGCGCTGCCGCGGGCGTCGGCTGCGCAACGGCGGCGAACGCAGGTCGGCTCGCGACGAGGTCGTGAATGTGCCCGAACCACACACAGCTGACCCCAAATCGTTGACTCTCAGCGACTCGATCCTCTTTTTCTGGATTTCTGGCCTATTTCGCATCAAAGCACTGGAAAGAGAGACGCGCCAGCACCAGAGGTACCTTAAGAACGAACCCTCTTCTCAGAAAATACAGGCTGTTGCCTGTCCTAAGAGATTTGATGTCAAGATTTTAGAGATACTAAGGGAGCACGCTGCAATTTAATTAACACAAGTACTGAAGTTAGGAAAAAGTTTTTTGTCTTGAAAATTCACACTCTGGTAAGATAAAAAAAATACAGAATCAATCTGAAAAGCGGGAAGTAGAAACGTCAGAGTGGAACAGGATGCACAAAAGAAGAGGAAGGCACTTCAAGGATATTGCTCAAGAACAACGAAGGGCACCATGGGGCACTACGAAAAGGAGCGCGGAGACAGGCCTATGAAGACGCAACCGCATGGCAACAGAAGATTCAGTTTCTTGTGAAAAGACAGTTAAGCTGCGGCCCCGTGAAATCCCACTCGAAAGTTGCACGCAAAGCCCTCTACCCGCAGCTCCCCTCCTTTTTTCCTTCAGTTATACGTGCTCAGTGCTCCACCAGGTCTGGAGCTAAGCCAGAGTCTCCTGTTGAAGCAGCTCCTCCTCTCCCACCTTACCTGGCCCAGAGAAGAGGCTGCCCGCTGCAGAGGATCAAGAGGAACAGCTGTTTCTTACCGGCAATGCTCAGAACCGTACCACGAAGAAAAAGCCTGTGACAGAACCCTTCCTTTGCTGTTCACTGAAAAGGATCGTAGCCGATTTTTTCTGCAATCCACGCGTGCCTACTCTCCAGCCTCCGTCCCTGTTAACATGTGCGCCACCACCTTCTCACCCTCATCTGGAAGCATTACACGCTGTTCGCTTTCCCCCTCATCTCCTCTCTCCCTTCCAGGCCCTTCCCATCACCCCTCCCACCCCCGGCACGTGCACACACACATTTCTGCTTTCTTAACAGCTCATCTCAGCGGTGGGAAAGCAAACTGTGTGGTTGCCACATCCAGGGAAACACAACTGGTAGGGAGAGAACTTCGAGGCGGGCACCGCGCATCCCCTTCTCCCTCACAGCGGCAGTTTCTCCCACGAAGAATAAAGATTTACCACTTGTCTGTGTCTTACAGCATGCCCTGCTCTTGCTGCTCCTGACTTTCACTCCTTCTCAGAGCCTTCTCTGTAACTCCACGCGCATCCCGAGAGCCCTTACTGCTCTGAAACGGAAAGATATCCAGCAGGCCTCAAACATTTACAGCGCCTACAGAAACTCTTCAGTTTACAGGACAGCCTGAGCCGTTATTTCAGATAGCCTGCAGCCGTATGTCATCTCCTTTTATTAGAAAGCGCTGCCATGTATAATTGCACAGCTTGCCAATAGTGCTTGGAAGAGCCATCAGATTGTTGGGCAAGAAACAGATTCCTCACCCTGAGAAAAACGGATACCTCAGTTAATATGTCCTAATAATAAATATAACCAATATTTTGTCTTCGTATTAAGATGTCATCTAGATAAGCCTTTACAAGCCACAAGCTGTACGGTCATTAGACCAACACACAGGGAGTTCTGGGAATAAGCAACATGTATTTGTATCTGGAATTGGCAATGATTTCATCCTTCTGAGGTCAGCAATAAGATAACAGTTATCAACTTCAAATTAACAGTCTAGTGTCAGACAGAAAAATTACTTCTGAAGGCCATTCTCTCCTGGGTTTTTCTAATTCGTATGCAGTACTTGGTATTACTTGTTCTAGAAGTGCTGACTAAGTACCGCTCTTAAGGTTTTGTGAGCTCAGAGCAACAAAAAAAAACAGACCAGCCCTGCAAAAAATATACTCCTCCGCGCACCTGGGGAAAATAAAAATTTAAATTATTTTTTTCATCGTCATTGCCTTAAATGTCGAAGAAGTGGATTCTTGTGCCTGGCAATTTTTCATGACAACAGTGTAAGGCTGATTTAAAGTGCTGAGAGTCAGGTCACATCTACTCCATTTAAAACCAAGTAGTTTTAAAAGGAACATAAAAATCACTCAGTATGCTGACTCATCCATTATGGCAACTTAAATATTTAAAGGGCTGATACTTATCTTCATTGTGAGCCAAAGCGGATTCCATCAAAGCTGGATTTATTGCAATCTGGTTTCTATTTACTCTTGTGCAATGAATTCGATTTGCCATTAGCTCTTTTTAAATCTGTCACTGGATTAAACAGCAATTCAGATCCGATTCCCGTAGATCATAATGAGAATCAAAATCTTATCTTTTTAAGAGTACTATGCCAAAGGACTTCCATAAAAGTATGCTTAATTTACAGTTGTCATTAAAAGCAAGAATGCATAGATAAGTTATCGAAGTAAACAGACATTCATACACACAGCTGCTAAAATGAGCGAGGAGCTTACGAGGTCAAAGCCTTCTGGTGTCACCTGGTCTAACACCACAACCTCAGTGCATCATGTCCGTGTCACAAAGGAAAGGACAGCAATCTGAACTCTTACGGAGTCTCCAGAAACAGAGGGCTGCCACGTAACCTGATTTTTCTTTCTGAACATTTAGACTGGGGCTACTTATATGGCAGATCAAGACCACACGCACATTTTGTTCCCACTTCACCACTATACAGGACTTAACTCCCGTATCTGCAAGACACCCATTATTTCTTCCCATCTTTGCAAACTTGGAGAGCCGCTGAAGAGTACATTAATTACTGGCTGGCCCAACTGATCCACGCACCGCTAGCGTGCCCCTGCCCTCTAACTGAATCTCAGCAGAAAGGAACTAATTGCCATGATCTAATCCTTTCAGCGAACACCAGGGCATGGCACAGCACGCAAGCATCCCAGCGGCATGATCTAGGGGCAACAGATCAGCCTGCACATAACGCCGTTCTTCTTTTGCCACCTTAATTCCCACAAAAAGGTACATTAAAGGCAGCTGAGATTAGCCCTGTTTTCTAAAACATGATAAACATCTTGCCATGATTACTTATTTGCTGTAACACAAAGATCTATAGTGTTTACCAATAAATAAATTATATTCAATTATATTCCTAGATTATGTAATACCCTCTGACAAATGATACTTCAATTAATCCATCCGACGAGCAAATAACATTCTGCCTGCACGTTAAGACCTCACCTAGATGAAAAAGAGCACAAAGACCGAAAGGAGCACATGCAGCGTTACCTGCCCCAAAGCAAACGCATTAACCCAGCCTCTGCTGGTGCTGGGGCATCTGCCAGAGGGTGGCTGCGATCATCACCTAGCTTTCATTTCTGAAACTCTGAGAGTGGAACTTCCCCCTCCATGGCATACCAGAGTCCATGGGACACCTTCCTACGGACTGGCAGGGCACTGCACAACTCCTGCACAGGTGGAGACAGCGACAGTCTGAGTCACAGAGGCATGAGGCAGGAAGGGGGACCACACAGACGCTGATACATCCAGTGACACCTTTATCGAAGACAAAGTCCTCCAGGAAAATCAGATCATGTGGGGAGCTGAGAGGTTACTAAAGATAAGTAAATCTTTGGCATCATGGAGATTTTCCCGCCCTCCAAGCCACTACCCAGAAACTTCAATAGTACAGCAATATTTCACAGTAAGTTCTTGATGCCAATATTCTAAAATATTTAAATGGTGCAATTACTGTTGAAAATTAATATTCCCTTCTCCTCTCACCTCCAAAAAGCCTTGCAACTAGGGTACAGTTTTGGCCAGTCTTCCTTATTTGCTCGGATGCTGAGACCTCCTTCTATGTTAAAAGCCAGATCCAAAAATGCAGAAGGTACAGTCCAAGTCCAGACATCCAGAACCCTCCCTTCATTCCCATTTAACTTAACCTTGAAGAGGTGACTGTACTTTTAAAAAAATGCATGACACCTGTCAACAATTCATGAGCTGTAAGCATTTAAATAAGAAAGGATAAAGGTCGAACAGGGCACAGCAAGACTTTCACTTCCACTTTGTCCTTAACATGTTTTTGTTAGGCCTCAGTTTCACCTCCTGAAGAGATAACAGACTGTAAATGTGATTATACTCTATGCTAAAGCGAAGTGTTAATTTTGATTTAAGCAGAAGGAAAATGAGCTGCAAGAGGGTAACTGAATTTATTTGTTCCTTAACAATATTCACAAATAAATCAATTAAGCACCTGCAAGTGCACATCAGACAACCCAATTCCTTTTAACTGGTGTAACAGTGGACAGCTGGATTTTACATTTTCAGTGTACCTGAAATTTCCCTAGTGCTACAAGTTTCAGTAATAAAGTGCATTCAAAATCTTGACAAGACAGACAAATTAGTATTATCTTATTTCAATGTAAGGTTTAACCACTTAAATAGAGAAGACTTCCACCCAAACCTTTTAACATTTTCCTCTTCATTTTCCTTTGTGTCTGAATTAGAAGCCTCTCTGTTTTCCATCAAAGCTTCGTAAGTCTTTTGTGCTCGAACAATTTCTTTGTCTGCACTGAAGTGCACCATTTGTCTGCTCAGAATAGGAACAACTAAATTGAAGTTGTCAATTCTTTTGTTTAATTTCCTGATATCTTCTGTAAATTGCTCACAAATACGATTCCACTGCTTTTGCCTATACGGTGTCATTGGCCCTCCAAGCTTACTTCTGGATGCCACTATGCTCTTCCTTAACCGCTCAATAGTTTCCCGTATTTCCTTCTGCATCAGGATCCACTCCGGCTGATATCCGTTGTCTATCAGAATCCTGTTCAAGTTGTGAGTCATAGGGTCGATATGTGGACAGTCTGAAAATTTCTGCAAAGGTTTTCCTTTGCCACTGAGGTTGTCAAAGTCCCCTTTCGCCATCGATTCCTGGATGAGGTCCTCAACCAACCGTTCAACTGCCTGAGTTATCTTCACCTTTTTGCTCTGCCTCACATCTTTGGCTTTCATTAGGTCAGTCACAGCGTACTGGCTTTCAAGTCTCTGCTTCCGGTACTCCAACACTTGTTCAGTAGCACGGTCTACTCGAAATTGCATGTATTGCTTTTCTCTTTGGCTTGGTGTTCCAAAACCAACGCCTTCAAAACTCAGGTAGTGTCTATGCTGTGGCGCTTTTGATTTGAACTGATCTTCCTCCTCTTCATTATTCTCGTTTGATTTCTTTTTGGTCGCCACATCACTGAGCACGACTCTGTATGCTTCTTCTACTTTCATAAATGCTTCGCAGTCAGCTGTGGTAGAACCGCTGTCTGGATGGTATTTTTTGGCAAGACTTCGATACGAGTTTCTGATATCATCAAGGGAACATCCTTCCTCAAGCTCAAGAATTTTGTAGGAGTCCTTGACGTTGCTTTTAGGTTTGTAACCCGACAACATTCTGTTGCCACAAATGTAGGGAAACGGCTTCAGGTTTCTTGGAAGCATTGCTTGACGTACCGTTAAATGATGCCCTATGTTGTTAGTCAGCATGACCAAAGCCACTTGCTATTTCTTCAGATGCAGCTACATTATAAACAATGACCTATAAACACATTTTTATAAAAATTGCGTTAAATATGCTTTTTCAAAGAACTTACATGATTTCTTATCTTTAACTTGTTGTATTATTTAAAGAAATCCCTACAAAATTTCAGAACAGTATGCAATGTTCTTTTCTTTTACAGACTAATATTGAAATCTACATTTCTTACTAATTACTATTGAAGTAGTAGTATTACAATGTAAATGAAAATTAATTCACAATATAGTTTTCTCCTGGTATAGCAACAGTAAGATAGGTTTGTTTTGCACTGCAGAATTCCCAAAAGGCCAAAGCTTTATTGCCTTTCTGCAAACTCAGTGCAACGTAAACTGGAAATATGCTTTATGTCGAGCGGTAACTCTGCTGAAACAAATCTCTCCCTTTTCCTCTACACATCTACATTCAGCCGTCAACTGAATTTTCTGTTCACATACATCAGTGCCTCAAGATCTACTACCTGGTACATTCTCAAAGGATTTCATTCCAGTACCCTTTTGGTATTTTGCAGAAACAACTGAAGTAGCATTCAGATTATAGATGAATTTAGATTAACTTGTGTATCCCAGCAGGATACAGGGCTCTCACACCCTAGTGGCCAGTCTCTTTCGCTTGCGCCAGGTAAGGTTATAAATATGGAACTCGGAACAGATCAATAGCAAACAGTATCTCATTCTGTCAGGAATACCAGTGCTTCTGAATGATTTTGGGAAACAACAGAAGGAACACCTTTAGCAAATGACAACATAAGTTAAGTCTTTACATAAGATCAAAAGCAGAAAAATATCATACAAACTGCCCACACAATTTACCCATCAGCTAACTTCTCTTTCTTAATGCAAATCCTAAGACAAATGCCGCATACATGGTGCTAAAGAGTCTCCTTTTGCAGATTCATCAGTGACTGCAACAAATCCTTTGCCGACTTCCTTTCCAAACAAAAATCTAGGTTAAATCAAGGTTAAGTTTAAGGAATACATAGTGTTTATAAGTTCTGCATATAACAAACTGCCCTTCTACACTAACCTGCCTGAAAAAGAGACAGGAAAGGAGATGTACTTGGGACTGGATGAAAGATTGGATCAATCCTGAATATTTTTGGTTAATTTTGATCCAGGTAAGGTATTAAGTCATCACCTTGTGGCTGTTGTAATGGACTTTTAAAATAATTTTCATTTATTATATAGATTAGTGATTTCTTTTCTTCGAGGTGGTTGGCAAATATGATAATTTAGTTCCATATGGCCATAGAAATCTACGTAACTACTACTTGAACGGAGAGATCAATGGATACACTCTTGAAATCCAACATACTGATCAGAAGCAGCCTTTCTCACAATTCCGCAGGCTTGATTTTAAGATATTTGTGCTTAAAAAACTGTTATCAAACTGTACGTCTAGCACTCACCCCACGGCACCGACGGGTAGAAACCCCCCCAGCCGTTTGAGTTCAGTTCCCCCCGCTGGGAAGGCGACGGCGGGGTGGGGGGCACGGACGGACACCAGACCGACCCCCGCCGCCCCGCAGGGCCGGGGAGGGGGGCGGCACCCAAGGGCGCGCCCCGCCCCGCCCCGCCTTCCCCTCCCACACCTCCGCCAGAGCCCCAACGGCCGCCCCCCAACCGCCGCCCCGCGCGGGCTGCGGCAACAAGAACGGGCACCCGCCCGTCCCGGGACCGGGCGAGGGCCCCGAGGCGCTGTGCCGCGGGAGGGCTGAGGACAGCAGCTACCGGCATGCGAGGAGCCAGGCACTCGGCATCCCGCCCCACCCCCGCCCTTAACGGCCGTTCTGTGGGGCGGGGGCGGCTCCCCGCACCGCGACGCGCACTTTTTCGCCCAGAGGCCCGCTGCCCGGCACCCCCGCCTCACCTGCTCCCCGCCGCCGCCCGCCCTTCCCCCGCCCGCACGGCGACGCAGGGCCGGGGGCAGAGCGACAGCAACGGAGGAGGAGGAAGAGGAGGGGCGACTGCTTTTACCCTTCGCTCAAGGACGTCTCCTCCGGGCGGCAGGAGGGGAGCCCGGGTGGGGGCGCACGCGTGACGGGGAAGGCCGGCCCGCCCGCCCCGCTCACCAGCGGAGGGAGCCCGCGGCCTGCCGCAGCCGCGTGACGCGGGCGGCTGGCGCATGCGCACGGCGCGGGGGGGGGGGGCGGCGGCGGCCTCTGACACGGCGCCAGAGTTGGCGCGGCAACGGCCTTCAGTGAGGGCGTATGGGCGGCACGACTTTTATTCTTCATTTTGTATATGTACACTTATACATCTAGACCTTAACTGCTTTTTAGCCTTCGTTCTCCCGAGTGAATACCACCTCAGTAGATGACAGGTTCCCCTGCCTCTTCACGGGCTTGTGAGACAGCTTGCGTGCAGCGCTCACCCCGACAAAGGCTTGGGCTTTCGCAGCGTTCTTGTCCTTGCCCATAACGCCGTTTTCAAAATGCTGCGAGTGCCTCCAAGCAGCCGCGCTAGCAGCGGGGTATGCTGGCGTTCGCTGGGCTCACCCGAAAAGGCGGTGCCGGGCCTCCTGCGACGCACAGCTCCCGGCCTCCGCTGCGCTGCAGCAGGGCAGGTAGCGCCTTGTGGGTTTTCCTACGGCCTCTGTGCGTGGCTTCAGCTGGCTGTCAAGGAATGGCCACTTCAGCTAAAGAAACCTCAAACCAAGAAACAGTTCCCATGCTCAGCCTGGAAAGGAGGACCCAGGTGGACAAACTAAAGGCTCAGTAGATGGAAGGCAACGATTTGTTTCCTCCCTGAACACCAGCATCTGTTATTAAAAAACAAACAAACAAAACAAACCCTTGTGTTTTTTATTAATGGTACTTGATGGGGTATGGTTGAGCGTGCTGCATATCCAGCCAGTGAAATGGCAGCACTGATGTTTGAAAGGAAGCAACAACCATGTAGAGCAATCTGCTGCTTTCCACAGCTTCCAGTATTGTACTCTGACCGCTCACCCTGCTACGGCTTTGCCAGTATGCTATCTTGGTGAATAAACAACTAAAATACATTGTTTCAGAGATATTTTTTCTTCTGTTCATTAGGTAACGGTTTTCTAGATTTTTTTAATTTCAAATTCACTTTCTGTAACGGATTTTGATATTGGAAGTTTCCGTGCATATTGTCTTCCTCTGCTGCATATTCAGTTCATCACCAAAGAAAACAATTTGGTCAAATAATTGCAATACAAATTGACCCACTGGAATGAATGCAAGTTTAAATTATCTTCTTCTGGCCAGTCATGCAGCAGAGAGACGTTTCAGGGCTGCACGAGTTCTGTTTCTAACTTAAATTGTCACAGGCTCCTGACTATAAGAAAAAATTCCAAAAACTGTTGCAAAAGAGAGAGAAATTTTATCCTTGTTTTGTTTTATAAGAAAGAGGACTCTTCTTTCCTTCTGGCGATTTGCTCTTCAGTCACAGGTAGAAAATGTGGAACTGTGAGTTTGCAAATCGAAGGAAGGCATTCTACAGATACTTGGTAAGTGATGGTTAAGACTATAGTAGCAGGCATGTCGCCCTAAACTGGGAGGTTCAAGTACAGCATCTGTCCAACAGTACACAAGTTGTTAATTCCACAGAATTTTTAAACAAACTTGGCGGATTTCCTTTAAAAATTGTTTTAGTGGTGTGAAAGGAATGGCTTGTCTATTTTTTTATTTATCATTGCCTGACTTTAAGGTGCACAGATACTGCTCAGTGCTGTGTTGGGATACATTAATTTTGTTTTCAGTAAAGAGTGGTAGCATTGCAAGTTTGCCAAATGTTAACCAAATGACTTCAGATACTATCATGAAAGGATTAGGCTGTTGAAGAGGATGGTGTAGGAACCAGTGGAGAATAAAACAACACTTATTATATACATTGTATCTCTGTCACTGCTTGTATTAAATCTCTTCAAAAGGTAAAAAGGGTAGTAATTAGTGGGGCACAGTTAAGTGTGTGCTAGATACTGAAATAACCTGTATATGTACATCTACGGGTATGTTCCATTACAAAGAATAGGTCTGTGGGAGTTATGCGTGCAGATTTTAACTGGAGTGTTTCTGTTTAGCTGTAGACTTGAAAGCTACATTTTATTTTTACAAGTTGTCTTTGGGATCCTTGTCAGAGGATATAAAATTGCTCTTAGCATGGGAACTGAGCAGTGATCTCAGCTTTTTGATACCGTATTGTAGCTTCTTTTTTTTTTTTTTCCCCCTAGGGTTCAATACCATTAACATTGTAGACAGATTGGTGGGGAAGAGTTGTTTTTATTGTTAGCTGAGGAAAAATGGAAAGAGAGGAGAATGGTCCGTGCTGCTGAAATCTGTGGGGAGGTCTGTTTCGAAGGGCGGGTGTCATTAAGGGGATCCTGCTGGGGATCCTCCCGTCAGACAGGAGGATAAAAGGGGACAGGGCAGCATGCAGGTCTGTCTGCTTCTTTCGCCCTCTCACCCTTATCCTTGTCTTTAGGAGATCAGAAATCATTTGGATCTGAAGCAGGAGCTGAAAGAAGAACTCAAATCCGTCTGGAGGACTCCTCAGCCTTTTGTGAGGACGAACGGCAGGGTCTGACACGGTAAGAGACGATGATTGAAGTGAGATGTCCCTCTCTACAGCCTTTCCTCTAGGACCAACTGTCTTACCAGTTTTCTTTTCTTTCAGTACGCTTTTGAATTGCTTTGCAAAAAATGCCTTTAGTGTCCTCACTGTGATGTGGAATGGAAATATGCATTTTTTCCACAGGGTAGGAGACACTGCTTGGTTTCACTCTCTTCCCAGTCAGGAACTTTAATTTATTCTGCCTTAGAAAACTTCAGTGAATTGTGAAATTATGTTTAAGGGAAACAATAATTTTGATTTTAAAAACACTTTGCTTTTTATTAATAACAGTTGGACCGTAGTGCCTAATGAAGCTTTGTAGAGAGCGCATTGATGTCTTCATTAGAGATAGAGCAGTTGTAGCCCTTTACTTTTAAGTTCACAGCAACTTCCTACTGACTCCAGAATTATTTATCAAGCAGTGACAAAAGGAAAGACAAAGTCTGACATATTGGATAGTTACACAGTATAAAGTCTTAGAAAAGTCTTTTGCAAGGAAATCAGTCTGGCGATTGATAGAGCATTAAGCATATGCTCTGTGTTCATACGCCTTGAGCACGATACCTAAAACTTAAAATTAGTCTCTTAGATAATCCACAGCAGTCTGTAATCCCCAGGGACAGGCTGCTGGAAGTACTTACATTGTACTTGGACAATTTAATAATTATGAAAATATATATAGTTAAACTTTATTTTGTTGATATTAGGTTAAGTCATCTTAATACTGTCTCAGGAACTCGAAACATGGTTATTGATTTATCACAGTTCTATGAACATCTTTTCCGGAATATTACACCTCAGTGTCACCATTTAGCTTCTGTTTGCCTTTGGAAGCTATGTAATGAACTCAGACCAATGGTTCTGATTTCTTGGGAAAAGACTGCTGACATGTTGCTTGCAAAGCTGGTGTTTTATGGTATCTTTAATTTATTATCTGTTTCTTGGGTAAGGACTGGTTTATGCCATTAGCGTCTTCCTTAAAGGTCATGTTTTGGGGTGTTTTTTCTTTCTGACATTTGTCTACATTCAGCACATACGGAAAAATTAAGTTTGCAGATGTGACCTACGTTGAGTATGATAATATTTCTGAAATAAATCAAAACTAATTTGCCTAGAAATATTATTGAGGAACTGTTTTAAATGTCAGTGTGCCTGTGAAATTAGCAGTTGTTCTTTTATTGAGCATGCTGTTCTGCTGAAGTTACCCTCTTAGCAATTGTCAAAGTATAAAATCTGTTCTGAAAACTGTCTTTGCCATTTATTACTGAGGATGTTTACACTCATAAAAGTTCCTAGATTGACCACAGTGTTCAGTTTGAAATATATTTATCTGGTAAGTTACCTAAAGCATTTGTATGAAACTTTCTGTCCCGTCCTGTGTAGTTGTGCAAAGGACTTGATGAGACCTAGTCATGACAAGATTATTTCAGCCTGGATCCTTAAGGGAGGAAATCTTATCTATATTGAAACAAGTGGAAAAAATTCTCAGTGATTTCGTTGTTGTCAGTATTTAAACCAAATGTGAATGATGCATCCATCCAGTGACACTACTGGTACAGTCACGTTGTTCCGATGTCTTATGGATACCTTTCTAATACGAACTGGATTGCTATTACTTACCAATTATAAGTGAGAGATACAATTTCTCTATTTTTGCTTATTTTTACATGGATTTGTGAAATAAATAGATAGTACTATATATGATGATTCTGGGTTTCCACAGGTTAATGGCTGATCGGGTGCTTGTGATTGGCGGTGGAGGGAGAGAGCATGCACTGGCCTGGAAGCTGGCCCAGTCCCCCCATGTAAAACATGTCTTTGTTGCTCCAGGAAATGCAGGAACAGCTGACAATGGAAAAATTTCAAATTCAGGTAAAAAGGGGGAAAAAATAGAATATTGTGCCAAGTAATCAGTAATATGGGTGTTGGAACTGAAACAGAACTGACCACTTTTGTGTTGAGTCAGTAAGAGATAACAATTATTCCTTGCTTTTACTGGTACCACAAATTATTTAAGGCACATATGTATTTTTTTCTGTATGTTTTGTTTCTGAATTTTAGAACTGCCTAGTAAAACATCATAATATATTTATTTTTAGCTTAGCTTCTTAAGATAGTGAGCCTTACATGAGACTGTATTTCTACACCTCATCTCTTTCCTCTTTCCTGTTATGCTTGAATTCACTTACCAATTTCAGCAAAATGTTACAGAGGAATAGAAGGCTCAAAGTTATTAACTTCTGGATAGAAACTTCTCTGGTGTTTGCCCAGGCTGCTCAGCTAAATTTAGCTACATCATGCACTGCCATTGAGTACATCTTTGCTCAGATGTTGCAATTTAATTTCCTTATGAACTTACAGTTTTATTTTTTAAAGTTTTTATTCTGTTATGATGAGCAGCTTTTAGAAGTTTATATTGATTACATATAGGAAATAAAATACATTTAATAAGTTAGCAGATGTGTATTAAAAAACAGTACTGCAAATTGGAAATGTTCACTGTTACTTCTGGACTCTGTTATTATCATATTGTTTGTTTTACTTTGTCCTTCATGGGCTGTTTCATTATTTTAATCATACTTCTTAGGGAGATGGAACAATGACATTCTCATCTCACATCTCTTATTTAGGCTTTACAGTGGTAACTTAATTAAATTTCCTTTTCCTTTTCAGCTGTGTTAGTGAGCAATCACACTATTGTTACCCAGTTCTGCAAAGATCATAACATTGGACTTGTGTTAGTTGGACAAGAAGCTCTTTTGGCAGCTGGTAAGGCTGAAATAAATTAACTTGACAGTAAAAATCAGCACCTTGAATTCGGCTTTAAAATGACCTCTTTCGGATCTTAGAGGACACACTCACTTAATTAAACCGAAGAGCAAGAAGATATGGATTATCTTGTAAATGTAAAATGTAGTCACTTAAAACATTTGGCTTCATAGCTGTATGCTGCTTTTTGCATGTTAGAAATCAGCAGGGGAAGTCATTCAGGATCAAGAATCAGTAATGGTTACAAGTACTCCTGTGTCTTCTACTCTGCTTTCCTTTATATAAGGAATTTTCTTGCAATAGTCCTAACATTGTTGCTGTATGCAACAGTACCCAGACCATCACGTACATTTATTGTAATGTGCAGTAAGATCTCCTTGTCTTAAATAGTGAACAGAAGTACCAGACAGTCCTAACACAAGTCATGGGGTGGTAACTGTCACAGTGCTTAATAATGTCAAGAGCTAAAGACCTCTTAAAACTAAATGGTGGAACAGGTCATTGGATATGCAGAACCTTATTTTAAGGATGAATTAGCTGTTTGAGACAAGGAAAAGTGTAACAGACTGCCGGAATGGTTATGTGGCTTTCCTTTTGTCAAAATAACTTGATGTTTCCAAAGAGGTGACTTGGTTCTTTTGCTATTTTTGATAATTAGGGATTGTTGATGACTTGAGAGCAGCAGGAGTTAGGTGTTTTGGACCATCTGCAAAAGCAGCCCAGCTGGCATCCAACACCAGTTTTGCCAAAGCCTTTCTGGATCGACATGGGATCCCAACAGCAAGATGGAAAGCCTTCACCAATCCCCAGGAAGCTTGTAGGTTTATTATCAGGTAAATATTTTGATACTGGAAACTCCTCTGTCAAGTTATCTGTGAATTTGGCCTCCACCCATGATAGTTACCTAGAACTAGGTTCTTCTCAAATAGCTACTGAATGAATTAGTTTTGTAGTTAGAGACAGATGGTGAAGGTGCAGGGAACTTAAAGAGGTTGATTTTTTGTGTTCACAGATCACAGCTCTTCTTTGATCAGCTTCTTCAGGATGCTAGTTAGCCATTTAAAAGACAAAAACATCGTGGCATAGAAAAATATTTCAATGATTTTTTCTGTAAGGGCAAGAATAATTTCTACAGACAGATACCAGCAAAATGCTATCTGTGGAGTGATTTGGGAGGGACTGGTCAAGTACTCATAACTTAAGGAGGATACTCTTATTTCTTCAAGGCTAGACAGCATCTCTCTTACATGGAGAGAGAAATGTAACTGCGTATCTCTGCAATTGCTTTAGGCGGTAACGCCTCTGAAGTCACTGGGGATCCTTTGGGAGAGTAACTTACCGCTGTGGCTATTTTGGTCCAGTCTCACAGCAGCTGCTGTGTTCAGCTACACTGGTCTGTGGCTGTGTGTCGGTTTCACGGACTTCTTGTCTTTGCTGTCATGTGCTACATGTATAATCTAGTGGAACTTTTTTTTTTTTTTATAAAAACAACCTTTTCACTGACTTTGCTCTGTAACAGCATTTAGTCTTGTATTACTGCCATGTAGAGAAACAGGCCAACAACTTGTATGTCTGTAAGCATGCATCAGAGCCAGGTCAGCACACTGAGGTGTGGAGAAAGGGAGCTTTGTGTGAGCCTGCTTTGGCTGCTTGTATAAATCTAGGGTTGAGATTTATCCTAATATAAATCATACTGTGGAAAGGAGGAATAAGATGTTGTTTCAGAAAACAGGCTAGTAGTGTGTAGAATCAGCTCTTCAAAAGGGATATTTTATTTGACTGTCCACAAGCCAGAGAGAGGTGAATGGATAAAGTGTAGTTAAAATATGTTAACGTTATGCTGTTTTGTTCTTTTTTTTCTTCTAGATTTAGTTTGTTTTTAAGAGTAAGTGGAGCGATTCTGGGGATACAATGTTAATACACTAGTTCTAACAGTCCTTTACATGCAAGACCTAACTCAGCCTTAACCTTATGGCCCTAAAGAGAACTTCCATGGTGGTTTATAGGATTATGTACTATAATCTGGTGTTACGAAAATATAAATCATCAATGAGTTCATCTTTCCAAACCTATGACAGGAATAAAATAGTAACCCAACTCAGGGAAAAGAGGAAGAAACTGCGAGGTGTCAAAGCTCAGTGACTTGTCCAAGGATACACATCGAGTTGGTGTCAGAACCAACAACAGCACTCATGGATTTCTGGTCCACAGTCCTGTACTGAGGGCTCTAAGAGCCCATTCACCTCCATGACAGGATGGGCTAGCAGGAAATGTGTTCTTCTGAAGTGTTATTCTTCAACCATTCAGGAAAAAAGGAAGAACATGGGAGGCATTCAGCTTAAAAATAATAATTTCTCTGGATGCAGTAGGGATGCCTGAATCTCACTTTTGCTTTCATTTAAAGCACAGACTTTCCTGCACGAGTTGTACGGGCAAGGGGCCCTGCTGCTAGAGAAGAAGTGACTATTGCAGCCAGCAAAGAGGAAGCCTGCAGAGCTGTCCAAGAGATTATGCAGGTGGATAAATCTTTAATTAATCCGTGGGAATCCAATTCTTAATGTTCTGTAGCCTGTGAGTTTGTAATTTCGGCCACAGGAAGCAAGTATTTTCAGGAGAAACTTGCCCATTTGACTGAGGAATTTCTCTGAGTATCATCCTCAAATTCCTCATGTTTGCCCCAGACAGTGGGCAGTGAGCAGGGCTTTGTAGAGTTTGTGACTGAACTCTTGTTCCAGCACTGAGTCCTGCTGCCCTGTCCCTCCAACTTTTTCATGTTTCATCCGCTCCCAAGGTCTGATAAGGTGCATTTCAATGTATCTTCCTTATCTCCAAATGAGATTCTATTAGCTTTGCTCAACATACCAGAATTCAAGCAAGCCGGTACTTTTCATATACATTGTTTTTTCTGTTAAAAGAAAAAAAAAAGGAGGATTTCGCTAGTAGATGTTACGTTTGCTAACTGGAGAAATTTTTTTTGTACAGGACAGAATGTTTGGAGAGATGGTTGTTATTGAAGAACTTCTTCAAGGAGAAGAACTTTCTGTATGTGATCGATGGTGTGGTTGTCTGCTTTTATTCTTTGGCATTATTGCTATGCTCTGTGCATAAACACACAAGTTTATTGTTTCAAATATTTTTTTTGTTTTATTTGCACTTACATAAATAAATATGCAGTCTAAGCAATTGGATGTCATACTAATCAATGTATGTTGTCAGTAGAATTTTCTTCTACATTAGCCATAAAATGGCAATTATGGTGATCTTTTTAGGCGGAAAATGATCTTTTTTTCCTAAGATGACCTAAACCATGTTTGTATGGACTTTGTCTTGGTAATTCTTGTTACATCAATAATTTTATGCTAATATCTAGTGCCTATTTTAGCACTTGCCTTACCACGGATTACTACTCAGTGGCAGGATGAAACTAAAGCATGCATATCATATGCCACATGAAAACTGAAAACGAGTTCTTTGTGCAAGGTTTGCCCTGCACTGAGAATACCTCACACTTATTCAGGCCCCAGATCTTCAAATGCACACGTTTAACTAGAAACATATGAATAATTCTGTCAAGTCAATGGAGACTATTCACATGCCTTAAGGTAAGCATATGGCCATGTGACTGATAGGTCAAGATCTAATTCATCAGAAAGGAATTGTTACAAGGGTCACCATTTCTCTTAATTATTTAAAAATGCTCAATGAATCCTTCATGTCGGTGGGCTTGCAGCAGAATATGTGGATCCTATTGCTTTCTATATCTTTGATTCCTAAATTTTCCTGGCAGAACTGAGCCTCAGGCTGTGACCAGCAGTGTTAACTTCCTTTAGGACAGGACATTGTCACTGTTTCTGTGTTGTGTGTGTTTCTTAACAGTGCTTGTGCTTCACGGATGGTGTCACTGTTGCCTCAATGCCCCCAGCCCAGGCCCACAAACGATTATTGGATGGTGACCAGGGTCCAAACACTGGAGGGATGGGAGCCTATTGCCCAGTTCCTCAGGTACAGCAGTCCTCCTCCTCAGCCTGCAATAAGGCTGATCACATCTGTGGTTAATATATCTCCGTCAGGGCTCAATCTTGTTTCTATCACATAGGCCAGATTTCTTCTCGAATTGATTGACGCTTTGCTTGCATAAGTGCAATACAGGGCTCAAACTTTAGTAGTCATTCTTCAGGATTTAATGAGCCAGTGTTCTGAGGAATGGTCTCTCTTTTACCTTTTCCATTATTCCTAAACTTGGCCTTTCTCTGCTCCGATTAGCATCACTTGAAATGTCCCTGCAAAATTCCCGGCATGCCTGGAGTCTTTCTGTCTTGAACATAACATCGTGTTTCTTGTTGATTCTTAAAGCTGACTGCATTGCTCTAAATATGCTGCTCAAGTACATTATTAGTGTGTTTTTCTCTAAGAACAGAAACAATCTTATTGTGGCCCAGGTTGCCAGTGTCTCAAACCTCCTTAAAATTGGCCTTCTAAAGAAAGAACAAAACAAAAAATCTTGGGAGACAGAGGATCAGCGTATCTGTCCTTCAGGCAGCAGCACCCTGATGGAAGGACTGCACCAGTTGGGGGTGGGAGGGTAGAAAACATAGCTGAGGCATTTACTCACCCCAGTCCTTCCAGGTGCTATGAGTTAGTCCAGCAAATGTCATCACTGTCTCAATCAGTTTGGTGTTGATCGTCAGGTTCCAGAAGTTCTTCTAGAGAAAATCAATGATGCTATCCTTCAACATGTTGTTGATAGTATGAGACAAGAAGGAACAGCATATGTAGGTAAGTAAGCATTCAACTGAAAAACAAGGTAAAGTCATATCGAGATTAGTGTTATTGTTAGGGATTTTTTTTGAATTCCAAATAATATTTGCTTTAAAAAAAAAAATTTTTTTTCATGCAGTATTAAGCCTCACTGGTTTGGCTTTTAGCTTTTCTTTTGGAGAGAACTTTCATCTTTTCTCCGTAAAACATACTGTATTTTTATTAAATATTTTGTATTTAAAGAGTTGCAACCAGACTTTCTGTAGTTCAAGGTATAATATATACCTAAGTACAGTTGTATTGTTCACTCCTATATACAGCAATGTAAGTTTTCTTAAGATCTTTGTCCTAAGGCTGTTTTGAAAAAGGAAGGTGATGCTCACAGATGTCACTTAATGCCAATGGCTGCTTTTGGTGCCGAAGACTGTCAAGATCACATACATGTAAAGAGCTGGGTTCCAGTCTGCGATGTATTCTCTGCTATTTGGTAACTTTTTTTCAATGCCCAAATCCACAGTAAAAACGTAGTGGGTGTTGAGCATTTTCAGGATGATGCTGGAGGACCTGATGCTTTGTGGGGTTTAAATTTTCACACTTCTTGTTCTCTGGGGATTGGTTTTCTGATTACACAGTGAAAGGCCTGCTTTGGATCACCACATGCATATATGTGTGTTGAGTAGAAATCACAGCATGCTAACTTCACTAAGTTTTTGTTTGTTCTTGTTTGTTAGTGGCAGTAGTGAATTTTGGTTTGTTATTTTTGCCTGAAATATAGAGTTTTACATCTATATTTATGCATAACAATAGTGCACTTAATGGTAAGAAAATCACAATGTCTGCGTAACGAATGGGGGTTTATGGGAACTGTTTTTTTCATCCTGTCACTTCCTTCTGATCACTGAATGCCTGCAATTAGAGGGCTGTAGCAGAAGGCGGAACTTGACTTTCTGATGCAGGGAGGTTGCTTTCCGTTGTATTTGGTCTAAAATGTGGTGCAATGTTCCCCAAGTTGTTGCTAGCCACTTTGTTGGCTATTGTGGAATTATTATGACTTGTGTGTAACTGCTTGCAGAATCCCTGCTCCTAATTCCTTATGGTTTGCAGAAATGCTTCCCACATTCCAAAATACTGTGTTGCATTTAAAAAAGTTCTTGAAAAATAAATGTTTAAATTCATTTGCTTGGCTGTGTTCTTTCTGTTCAGGTGTGCTGCAAACAGGTTTAATGCTTACCAAAGATGGTGTGAAAATTTTAAACTTTAAATGTCAGTTTGGTGACCCTCAGTGCCAGGTGAGTGAAAGATACCAGAAACTTAAATATGCTTAGGGAAATGTACTTTATATATTTGGATTTATGTCTTCTTCCCCTGAACATGCAGATCTGAATGAGTGTTGAGACAACTAAAATTTTAACTAGTCAGCCTCTGTAAATTGTTAGTTAAAGAATTTAAGTTAAAGAGCTGTTGCTCAGATTTTATTTTTCTGGATAGAAGCAGACTGGGAGGGGCCTAAATTCATATTCCTTCTACATAATCTCACATCTCATGTTGTAAATTTCTGCCTGTTACAAAGAGATGCTGCAAATTAATGCTCACCTATCGTTTCCAAATGTACTGGTATAGGGAAATACAGTATTTTCCATTTGGCAGGTGCAGATTTTACTCTATTAACTGAATTCTCCCTAAGTTCAATTTCCACAAGTCAGCAAAATAAGAATTAACTTCTATCACTATGAAAATTTTCTGCAGGTAATTCTTCCACTGCTTAAAAATGATTTTTATGAAGTGATTCAAGCAACAATTGATGGCAAACTCTGCAGCTTCATGCCAGCCTGGTCAGAAAATAGTACAGCTGTGTGTGTGGTCATGGCAAGTCCAGGATACCCAGGAGACTATGACAAAGGCATGGAGGTAACAGGTAACTTCAGTAGGTTGTTTACTTTTTAATTTTAGCCTAGTACTTCAGTAAGCTTGCATTTACCTCTTCTCCCAGAGAGCTGTACCGCTTTCCTCCATCGTACCCCTCACACTCATCAGAATCTGCCTTCATTGGTCACTCCTTGTGGAAGGGATAGCTGTTCAGTAAGATCGTTTAACTGGAATGTGTGCCTGTCCAAAGTAGCACAGGGGCTAAATGATTAAAATTACGTCATTCTATGAAGCTGTGGCTGGTTGCTAAGATAAGAAGGTGATGGGGCACTATGTCCTCCTGGAACAACTCTGATGTATGTGTCCATGTGGAGTACTTCCACAAACTGTACAGGCAACATGGACCACAGCGTCGTCAGCACATGACTGCTTACTGCTAGTTTTGCTCCCTTGCTGGGAGGTCACTTTATCTTGGCTAATGCCTGACCAGTGATAAGGGTGAGACTTGAGGACCCGTGGCCTTTAAAATAGGAACAGTTCATGCGTCCACCATCAGCTTGGTGCCTTCCCTTGTGCCAGCCAGCCAGCTCGTTACTGTGTAATACTGATAAGGACCTCTTCACAGGGCTCGAAGGGTTTTTTGGGAAGCTGGGCATGCAGGCCTTAGATCAATACTCGTTTTCTGTGTTACAATTCTTGTGGTTTAATATTAAGATTAAAATTTTAAAAAATGTTTAAAATCAGAGGGAACTGTTGCAGAACTATTTCTTTCCCCCTCAGCCAGTCCAACACTGTGCCTTGTGTAAAGCAACCCAGACAACTGATCTTATATCAAGGCCACCTTATTTTTGTCAGAACTCCGGTTACCCTGCATCACCTAGGGAGGAGGTCATGTTATATTGCTTTTTCCCTTGTCAAGATTTCTGCTGTCATGTTCTCCTTGCCCACCGTCCTCTTTCAATTCACTCACTGTATTTATTTTGTTTTGCCAGTGATATTCTGGGAAACTCTGCATTTCTGTAACTGTAAAAATCCAAACCATGTAACTGAATGAATTCCTCTGCTAATGAGCTGCCTTTCATTAGTCAGACTCAGGAACTTCTTAACTTTTTTCAAGTTGGTATTCATACCTTTAGGAGTGAGGTTGTATGAACACACTTCTTGTTAATCACAAAAAAAGACAGTCAAAAAATGAAATTCAATTCATTCTTTTATTATTATACTCCAACCCCTGGAGTTGTGTGGGTTTTATTAGGTTTTTTTCCTATTTTCCACATTGATTCCCACATTTTAATGGCTTTAATAAACATATTATTCTGGAGCATTTGCTAAAACATGATGGAAAGGAGTTAGGTTTCCATTGCAGCAAGGCCAGCTGGGGCTCAGCTTTGACCTTGTCAGGGCAGTGCTGTGGCAACGTAACACACTGTACTTTCAGCAATTATAAAGGTCCCTTTTACTTGTTTATAAAATCTGCCTAGCTGACAGCAAGGGGAAAACTGTGTTTTGTTTCGCTTTTTCCAAGTGATGGCAGCAGTTCCTCCTCTTCCCTTATCTTCTCCTCAAAATATGAATCTAAAAATCCCCTCGGCAATTTTGCTTTTCTCTAACAGGAAAATACAGGGAAAGAAATTAAAAGAACAAAAGTAATTTGGTTTAGCTATTGGACAGCCACCTGCAGGTGTTCGTAGAGCATTGGTTCCAGGTGTGGTAGGGAATTGTGTGGAGTGCGCACAGCAGAATAGCGAGGGGAGTGCTGAGGTACCATTAACATTAATGGTTTAATGTCAGGGAGAGGAGAGAATCCAAGCAGTAAACTTCTACGAACTGTGATTTCACACAGGAAAGCCCTGCACAAATTATTCACAATTATGATATTCAGCACACCTTTGCCCCGGCACAGGCTAGTTATACGTCCTGTTGTGGTTCCTGGATCCCGATTTCTGTTCCTGTGTGATCTGTGTCCTTACTGGACGTCTCAGAAGGGAGTCTTAGGGCCAGTGGAGGGGGATACCCTTCAGTGGTAATGCTGTTTTTTGGAAGAAAGGTAAGGTGGGAAGCGTTATTGTTGTTCTCCCTTGCCTGAAGAAAGGACTTCAATCTTCACTGCTTTGCCAACATAGTACGTATGTGATTTAAAATACTCAGAGAGTTCCTTTTGCTTTTGTAGGGCTGCTGCAAGCCAAAGAGTTAGGGCTGGAGGTGTTCCATGCTGGCACAACACTGAAGGATGGCAGAGTGGTGACAAGTGGTGGCAGAGTCCTCTCCATTACTGCTGTTAAGGAGGACCTGATGAAAGCACTGGGAGAAGCCAACAGGGGTGTAGCGGCCATACGTTTCAAGGGTGCCACTTACAGGAAGGACATTGGCCATCGGGGTATACGGCTTCTCAAACAGTCTCTGTATGTAAGCAAAGGCACTAGCAGAAATAGATGCTAGTCCAAAGTTTTATATCTGTTGTTCCCATTTGTGTGATGAATGATGGTCTATGCAGAAAATGTCACTACTCCTGCTAGCACATCCTTTACTCTCCACAGGGGTCTAATATACAAAGAGAGACATGTGGAAGCTGTAACGAGTGATGTTTTGTTTCATCAGCTGGAAACATCACTTGTAAGTGGTAAGAGATCAGGTAAGATTGGGAACAATCTTTGAACTTCCTCAGTATATTGAATGCAACAGAACTTTTTTTCCACAGGAGGTGAGCAATGTGTTCTTGGCATTGAAACTGAGCTTGAGAAACTGGGCTGAGGTCACCACAAAGACAGAAAATTCTGAATTCTTTCTCATCACTCCTCTTTTGCTTAATTAAAAATAGTTGGCTTAACATGGGGATGATTGCACTTTTCAAGATTAGTCTAGTGAAGGGAATAACTCCTGGATTAATGGAACGGTTTTGTATGACACTGGACAGAAGTGATCCTACCAGCTGTATATATGAGTACAACATCCAAACAGTTATTAGGGTGTGGCTAACAATCACTGAGCTTGTTGTTTTCTCTTCGGACTATGTTCTTTACTCTTAGCAGTGATCTACTGAGGAAAATTTACTGTTGATTTTTTTCCCCTTAGAAAAAAGTAGCTGCATAAAGAAAAAAGGCAAGCTGTTAACAGTTTGGTAAAATGTTTAACCTTTGCTATACACAATCCATAGGTCACAAATACAGAATAATAAGAATCTATTTACAACACCCATGAAATATGTGACTTTGGGGTCCATGCTTCATAAAGCTGTGCATGTTTCTGTCAGTGGACACAGTGCTGTCTTCTCCAAGAAATCATAATTTGCAGTACTTGCCTTGATGAGTGTTTTGGGTCTTTTTATTTCCCTTAAAAATGATCCTTGACATATTTGTGCTTGGCAGGCATTCATTCAGAAGTAGGAGGCTTTGCTGGTTTCTTTGACTTAAAAGCATCTGGTTATGATGATCCTATCTTGGTATCTCAAACTAAAGGCCTTGGACCTAAACTACAGGTAACTTGCAACTTGACTGTAGCAAAGCTTATGTTGTCATCTCCCAAGACTGTTTTAAATGCCACAGCCAATTGCACCATCTGCACCCTTCTGAGCATTATAAATACACCTCAAGGCCACTGCAGTGGTCATTTCAACTTCATAGATCATCTTTTGAGCAGGGCCTGTGCATATGTCATTGAGAATGTGGAAGTTCTGGATATTTTGTGATTAAATGATAATAAACCAAAACATTTAGCTGGGCACTTGAGGAACTAAGAACCAGAATTTCTACTATAAAACAGAGGATCCATTGGCTTTGAGAAAGATCAGTTCAGAGAGGAATTGGTGCGGTGAAGTGCTGAAATGATAGCTGTCAGACTTAGCTTAATAAATGGTACGAAGAGAGGTAGCTTGATTGCTGCTGTTAGGGCACTGGGGAAAAGAAGGATGGAGGAGATAAACATTAAAGAGGAAGAGAAGCCAATAGATAAAGAATGCTAATTACCCAAGAACACATGGAATAAGTTGAGCCAGGAATACATTTATATAGTGAATCAGAAAAAGGCTTTCAACCATCAGAGGAGTGGAGGTCTGAAGCTGCCTTTCACTGGTCAAGCACAGCAACTTAACTTGTTTCAAGTTGCTGTTTGTACCTTTAGAAATGGGATGATATGATGTGGCTTCCTGCAGCAGCAGGAGACTGAACATAATAATCCAGAAGGTCTTTTGCAGTTGTACATTCTTGGACACCTCTGAGCATGAAAAAGTGATTGGTGCTGGCTCTTGTGAGTCTTTGTTCCAACTGCTTGGCAGAGAGACATTCCCAACTGTGTTTACACAGACTGTTCCCAAGATTCTTCCTTGGCCAAAAAAAGTTGGCCAATGCCTATAGGAATTGTTACTAGATCAGTGGGAGGGAGATGTTATAATGCAACAAAGGACATGGGATGACTGGTTTCCATAGCACTTCTAAATCCACCAGCCAGTGAAAGAAGTCAGGCTTGTAATACAAACGCAGACTTTGTTTAGGTGCTGGTCTTTTACCACTTTGAAGCCAGTGATAGTATTTATCTGCATTTTTCCCTTGCCCATCTTTCTGTACTGAGCTTTTCTGCACTGGTAGACCTACACTGATAGAGCTGTGTCGGTAAAAGGTGGTTACGTTGGAAATTTATCCATACATATGCAATCTTTGTCCTGTTTCAGACCTGAAGTGTTAAGTGACAGAGGTAAATCGCACTGTGTGAGCTGGTGCTGTGCATCTATATCAGCAGTTCGCACAAGTGGAACCCCTCTGATGTATCCCTGACAGTGTAGAAACCTCTGCTCGTAATAAAGTAGTGTAAATGTTGCTGCTTTGTAGAAGCCATGGTGTCTGAATCAGGTTTCATTACTTCGAGGATGCAAACACCTTGATAACTTTTTAAAAATCAAATAGCAGTCTTCCTGAGGGAAATACTATTGCTTTGTGAAAGACCGGTCTTTCAAGGGAGCCTACAGACCAGGCCCACATTGTTGTCTGTGACACGAGATGGCTGAGATCAAAAGACTCCTTGGGGAGTGTGGGAGTGAAGAATCTCATTCCCTGTGGAGTTGGAGAAGAAGAAAACTACTTAATAAATTGTTTCAGTTTTGCTGTGTAGCCCAGTGAAATTAGTAAGCAAAAGTAAAGCAGAACACACAGTGATGTTTGAGCAACCCAATCTTATTTTTGGAAATTGCTAGGAGGTCCTGTAGGTTGAATATCCTGCAAATTTGTAATTGCTTTTAGACACCTCTTATTCTGGATTTGATATAATATTCCAAAAAGCAAACAAACAAACAACCCAAAATGACAATTTCTGGGTAGCTGGAGCTAGAATTTGAATTAATGTTTCAAAAAACAAAATAGATTTTTTTCCTTGCAAGAACATGAGCTGTTTTTTCTTGATTTAAACTAGATGATATACCAGGTTATCTTCTGCATGTGTGTTCTATTGTGATTCTTTTCAGGGAAAAGAAGATTTCTGCTTATTTGACTGATTAATATCTGCGTTTTGCATATTTCTTGTCACCACTGCTGTTTTGCAGATCGCACAAGTGTGTAAGAGACATGACACCATAGGTCAGGACCTGGTTGCCGTGTGTGCCAATGCCATCCTGGCTCAAGGAGCAGAGCCTCTCTTCTTCCTCAATTATTTTGCCTGTGGCAAACTTGATGTTGAAGTGACTGAAACAATCAAAGAAGGAATAGCTGAAGCTTGCAGAAATGCAGGATGCGCTTTCCTGGGTATGAACACTCCTCTTCTTTGAGATTTGAAGGTTCTGATGTTGAAACGATCACGAGCGAACTAGACTTTGTAGGCAGAGGCAGTATGTGGCATTAGAACAGTTGGTTTCTGTTTGGTGGAAAAAACAATTAAGCATTTGGGCTTAAACTCTTCCTAATCTCTAAAATGGGTCAGCCCAGAGGGATGATTTTTACTATTCGTGCATTTGGATCCTGATTCTTTCCTATTTATCCTTGCACAAAGGAGAGCAAAACTGACTGCCTCACATTCTTGAAGTGTTAATACATTTTCATTCCCTCTCTGGTATTCAGTCATAGCAGGGAGGTGCCAGATAAATAGCATGAAATGGAAAAAAAAAATTCTTCTTTTATTGACTTCATGAAGCTTTGTTTTGTTGGAAGTCTTGAGGTGAGGTAAGAAACCAAGAAGGATTTTAAAAATATATCTGAATACGCTGCTTAGGCTTCATGTCTCTGCAACTATCCTGGATACACTGCTTATTTTAGGAGATGCTAAACAATAAAAAATGTTTACAGCTAGTGCTGACTGCTTTCTGTCCCCACTTAGGTAGGGAGATGTCTGAGGTGATTGGCACGTATTCTTCTGGAGAGTATGACCTGGCTGGCTTTGTGGTTGGCGCAGTGGAGCGAGGGCAGGTGCTTCTGGGGCTGCAGAGAGCTGATGAGGAGGATGTGCTTATTGGACTGGCCTCTTCCGGGATTCACGGCCGTGGCTTTAGCATCATAAGGAAGATTCTCTTAATGTCCTCCTTACACTACTCCTCACCAGCACCTGGCAGTTGTGGTGACAAGACTCTAGGTACCATATCTTTCTTCTCAAAAACAAACCTGCAAATGAATGGTGTTTAGACATTTTCATAACTAGGTGCTGCCAAGAGTTGTTTACTTCAGGATGGGTTAGGGTTAATCAGTCTTTGGGGTAGGTGTGTGGGCTTGTGTCCACAGTTTTGGAAGAGTGGGCCAGCACTTTTTGCTGCTTCCCAAGGTTGTCTGCCACAAAGAGCAGAAGCAAACTTGTTCAGAAAAGCATTCCCACTAAACACCTAATGACCTTTTAAACAAATTGATTGAATTGACCCTTTTGTTTGCAGGAGATATATTGCTAACCCCAGCAAAAATGTACAGTCCATCTTTGCTGCCTGTCCTTCGCTCAGGGCATGTGAAGGCTTTTGCCTTCATTGCTGAGGAGGGGTTGCTGGAAGGCATCTCCAGAATCCTGCCAGAACATGTCAGCGCTGTCCTAGGTAAATATCAAAGATGACTGTTTCTGTTTGACAAAATTTATATACAGCATGGATTTGACTTTTCAGCTTCAGTTATGACCCGAAGCCAATGCTTTTCCAAAGAGCCTACCAAAACCATTCCTATTTCAAGTAAGCATCAGCTGATGAGCACCACTCTCTCATTGGAGAAGGGAAATTTAAGGAGAGTTTGAAGGTAGCTCATCTCTAGGAGAAAAGGGATTTGAGAAGACTGTGTGTTCTGCAAGACACCTCTCCATACTAAACATTTTAACCAAACCTGAAGTTTATGGAGAGAACTGATTTGCATTATTTGCTCCACAGTGTACACACACACACACACACACACACACACACACACACACACTTAATGCAATTTTAAGGTAGGTGGTAGCTTCCTCATAACAGATTAGCATTTGACATCTGTAAGTAAGGTAGAACTTTTTCTGTGTAAGCCAAAATTGGGCAAAGTATTCATAAGTTCAAAATATTAAAGAAAACCATATTCATGTGAGTCCAAAAATATTGTGGGGATGGGGAGGGGAGAAGGAAGATGTCTGTATGCCTGTCTGTATTTCTCTAGAATGAAATTAGAAAGGGAAAAAATAAACCCAGCTTACTAATGTGGTGCCCAGCTTGCTTGCCAGTACCTGGAACCACAGACAAGATAGCAAGCCCAAGGGATTGTTAGTTTTCTAAAATGGAGTCAAGATGGCAAGTCTGCACCATCAAGCTTTCCAGAGACAGCCTAAGGCCATGCCTGCGTGAGTAGGGTCACTGTGAAAGCCCATGCATACTTCCCATCCATGTGTAGACTGCTCAGCCCTGTTCCAGTCTGCCCATCAACACACCTAAGTATACACTCTTATACTAATTATTGATTCTCTGAAACAGAAAACTCGGATCTGCTTAAGTAGTCCAAAAAAGCCAGAAGATGATTTGTCTCACAGCTCCTTTGTCTCTTATGGAAGAGATGTAAGTCATCTGTAGCTTTGTCCTTCTGGCTGATGAGGGATGAATACATTTTAATTCACCATCATTTCCTACATGTTCTCATTAGAAAGCCTAGAGAAGACTTGGCTCGCACAAATCATGACTAGAAACCTCTAGCTAAGCAGTGCCTATAAACTTGACTGGAAGTTGGGTCAGTGTCCTACTTGGACAGTATTCTTAAAATAGCAAGAATTAGTCTCTATCGGCTCTTGTAATATACCACTGTCGTTGTATATAATAAAAGATGGGGAGCAAGCATTTGTGCTGACCATATAAAAATTTCAATCATTTTCAGATGCTCTCAGGTGGAAGATTCCCGAAATCTTTTGCTGGCTTTACAAAGAGGGAAACCTCTCTGAGGAGGAGATGGCTGAGACCTTTAATTGTGGGATCGGTGCAGTCTTGGTTGTGCAGAAGGACCTGGCTCAGCATGTTCTCAAGGACGTACAGAGACATGAGGAAGCTTGGCTGATTGGGAAGGTTGTTGCCCCTTGTCACACAGGTTAGCAGGTGTCCTAATGGGAAATGAAGACACTCACAAGAATTAAACAGAGTATGGTTTGATTCAAGGTGTAACAGATTCATCTGTCTCACTTCAGAGGGGTTTTCAGTTTAGGATGTGCTATTTAATTTTTAAGTTGATACAGCGTAAGTTGTTTTAGCATGTGATTCTGTGAAGCACTGAGCATCTCCTAGGAGGTACTAGTTATCCTCAGTTCTATAGGCACTGAGTAGACTCGTTACTGTAAAGTTTGTGTAGTTCATATCTTTTTTCTGTTATTTCACTAGGCTGGAGGCTACTTGACACCTTCACATCTAGATTTCATTACTAAATACAGTGAGAAATGAATGACTTGTTTTTAGAGTGACAGTACTTGAATAGTGTCTTACCAAGGTATCTGCTTGAGACTCAAGTACAGCCCTCTGATGACTGTTTGCAAGGACTCAAAACATTATTTAGTTGATTATACTTTACCACAATCACAGTAATCAACCCACCTCTTTTCCAACCCCTTCCCAACTCATGTGGATCCTGTGTAAAGATTGAAGATAGGCCACAGATGTGTACAGTCATATAGAATCATAGAATAGTTGGAAGGGACCTTTAAAGGTCATCTAGTCCAATCGCCCTGCAATGAGCAGGGACATCTTCAACTACATCAGGTTGCTCAGAGCCCTGTCCAACCTGACCTTGAATGTTTTCAGAGATGGGGCATCTACCACCTCTCTGGGCAAACTGTTCCAGGGTTTCACCATCCTAATTGTAAAAAATTTCTTCCTTGTATCTAGTCTAAATCTACCCTCTTTTAGTTTAAAACCATTATCCCTTGTCCTGTTGCAACAGGCCCTGCTCAAAAGTTTGTCCCCATCTTTCTTATAGGCCCCCGTTAAGTACTAAAAGGTTGCAATAAGGTCTCCCCGGAGCTTTCTCTTCTCCAGGCTGAACAACCTCAGCTCTCTCAGAGGTGTTCCATCCCTCTGATCATTTCTGTGGCATCTTCTGGACCCTCTCCAACAGGTCCATGTCTTTCCTGTGCTGAGGACTCCAGAGCTGGAGGCAGTGCTCCAGCTGGGGTCTCACCAGAGCAGAGTAGAGGGGCAGAATCACCTCCCTCCACCTGCTGGCCACACTTCTTTTGATGCAGCCCAGGATACGGTTGGCTTTCTGGACTGCAAGTGCACACTGCTGGCTCATGTCCAGCTTTTTATCTACCAGTACCCTCAAGTCCTTTTCTGCAGGGCTGCTCTCAATCCCTTCATCCCCCAGCCTGTATTGATATTGGGGGTTGCCACAACCTAGGTGCAGGACCCTGCACTTGGCCTTCTTGAGCCTCATGAGGTTCATATGGGCCCACTTTTTGAGCTTGTCCAGTTCCCTCTGGATGGCATCCCATCCCTCAGGCATGTCAGCCCACACCACTCAGCTTGGTGTCATCTGCAAACTTGCTGAGGGTGCACTCAACCCCACTGTCTATGTCATTGATGAAGATATTAAACAGTACTGGTCCCAATACGGACCCCTGAGGGACACCACTTGTCACCGATCTCCATCTGAACATTGAGCCGTTGACCACTACCCTCTGGATGCGACCATCCAACCAATTCCTCATCCACTGAACAGTCCACCCATCAAATCCATATCTCTCCAATTTGAAGGGAAGGATGTTGTAGGGGACCACGTCAAAGGCCTTACAGAATTCCAGCTAGATGACAGCTGTAGCTCTTCCCTTGTCCACTGATGTAGTCACTCCATCATAGAAGGCGACTGAGTTGGTCAGGCAGGACTTGCCCTTGGTGAAGCTGTGCTGGCTGTCTTGAATCACCTCCTTGTCCTCCATGTGCCTTAGCATAGCTTCTAGGAGGATCTGTGCCATGATCTTCCCAGGCACAGAGGTGAGGCTGACAGGTCAGTAGTTCCCAGGGTCCTCCTTTCAACCCTCTTTCTTTAAAAATGGGTGCAATGTTTCCCTTTTTCCAGTCCCCAGGGACTTCACCTGACTGCCATGACTTTTCAAATATCATAGAGACTGGCCTGGCAACTACATCAGCCAGTTCCCTCAGGACTCCGGGACATCTCGTCAGGTCCCATAGATTTATGTACGTTCAGGTTCCTCAAGTGGTCACGAACCTGATCTTCTCTTACAGTGGGAGGGACCTTGCTCCCCCAGGCCCTGTCTTGCAGTCCATCCACTCGAGAGGCGTGGGAAGAGAGATTGCCAGTGAAGACTGAGGCAAAGAAGTTGTTGAATACCTCAGCCTTGTCCGTTGTTACCAGTTTGCCAGTCTTGCTCATCAGGGCGGGTACGTTTTCCTTTGACCTTCCTTTTCTGGCTGACATACCTCTAGAAGCCCTTCTTATTATTCTTTGCATCCCTTGCCAAGTTCAGCTCCAGCTGTGCCTTGGCTTTCCTGTCTGCATCCCTGCACAACTGGGCAGTGTCCCTATACTCTTCCCAGGATACCTGTCCCTGCTTCCACTGCCTGTGCATTTCCTTCTTGCCCTTTAGTTTGACCAGCAGGTCTCGACTCATCCGTGCCAGTCTCTTGCCTTCCTTTCCTGATTTCTTACACCTGGAGATCGAGAGCTCTTGCGGTCCATGGAAAGCGTCCTTAAAGATCTGCCAGCTCTGTTCTGCTCCTTTGTCCCTGAGGACGGTTTCCCAGGGGGTCCTACTGACTAACTCCTTGAAGAGCTGGAAGTTTGCTTTCCTAAAATTCAGGGTCCTGACTTTACTCTTCACCTGACCCATATCACTCAGGACTGCGAACTCCACCAGTGCATGGTCACTGCCTCCTATCTTTACATCACTGATTAGCTCACTTGTATTGGTGACCAGCAGGTCCAGTATCGCATCCCCTCTGGTAGGCCTGGCTATTACCTGGCTTCAGAAGTTATCCTCAATGTATTCCAGGAGTCTCCTGGATTGCCTATAGCTCGCTGTGCTACTTTTCCAGCAAATGTCAGGGTGGTTGAAGTTCCCCCAGCAGGATGAGAGCCTGCAAGCGCGATGCCTCCTGTAGCTGGAGTAAGATGGCTTCGTCAACAGGCCCCCCCTTGATCGGGCGGCCTATAGTAGACACCAGCCACATGGTTCCCTTTGTTGCCTTGGTCTCTGATTCTTACCCATAAGCTTTCAACTGGCTCATGGCTATTCTTCAGGGACAGCTCTTCACACTCTATCCATTTCTTGATGTAGAGGGCAACATCTGCACCCCTCCTTCCTTGCCTGTCCCTTCTGAACAGCCTGTAGCCATCAATAGCTGCACTCCAGTCATGGGATTTGTCCCATCAAGTTTCAGTAATGGCAACTAGGTCATAGCTTTCTAGCAGCACGGTGGCTTCCAACTCCTCCTGTTTGTGATGTTATGTGTGATTACGTGTGCTGGTAAGTCTCCATTCTGGATGTCCATTGCTTCACATACAGCAAGACATGAGCCAAAATCCCTGTGGAAGCCAAACATCTTAGGAAGCAGTTTGGGCAGCCAAAATGCAACCTCAGCTCTGTCGGCATCATCTATAGTTTAATTTTGCAACACGAGAGAAAGAGGAAGACAGGTGTAAAAGATGGGGATAATCCTTGAAAAGACTATGCCATACCTAGGCCTTTGGGGACAATTCTGCAAGTGAGTAACACAAAAGAGATCAGTGCAACTAGCATGAGTTGGTTTGTTTAAGTAATGTATGTTTTTGTAGTTCAGTTAGTGCTAGCATAAATTAATTTCTGGTAAGTTTTTCTCTTAGTTGAAACTTAGGATTAGTAAAGTATACGAAGTAAATTTAAATGGAAAAGTAAAATCTAAGGTATTTTAACTTTTTTCTCACATATTTGGAGGGGGTTCTCACATCAAAGTCAAGAATCTTCTTGAAGCCCTGCAGCTGAGCAGCCCCCAGCTTCTGCTGAATAACACTGTTGTTGAGAGTCAACACCAACCCAGAAAGAACAAAGTTAAAGTGGCTGTTCTCATCTCTGGAACAGGTGAGCTTTCATTTATCATCACACAGAGAAATGTCCTTACAAAGGAGAGGCTGAATTCAGCCCTGATACAAGTGCATCCACCTTGTCTTTTTTTTCCAGTGGAGTCTATGGAGGCTTCTAAAAGCAAGGCTGTGTTTTGACTGGAAAGTCAAGGTGTGTTGTACTACTTAAGAAATGAGCTTTATTAGTGCACAAATTCTTCAGTCCTCTTCTGTTTGTGCAGTTGTTGAAAACAAGATTTTTGTTAGATAAACAGGACTGAGAGCCAATTCTCAGTGACATAGATGCTCATCTATTTCACGAATGTGTTCTCTGTCTTCATTTGAGGCACAAACCTTGCTGCGCTCATCAGTTACGCAAAAGAGCCAGGCAGCTGTGCTCAAGTTGTTCTTGTCATCTCCAACAAGTCTGGTGTGGAAGAACTACGAAATGCAGCCCGGGCTGGAATTCCCACCAGGGTAAAGACACATGTTTCTTTTCCTTTTTATCACCAACTCACAGCTACTGAATCTGTAGGTCTTTATGAAATGCTTGGTAAGAATTCATGTTTCACTTTTCTTTAAAACTTTTACGTGGATAAGTAGACATAGCACAAAGCTGTCAAAGTTGTCATAGAGGCAGAGCTGAAAGCTGTATGGACGGTGCTCAGTGGAGACTCTGAGTGTCTTTCCCATCTCTTCGGTGAGTGCTACTGTCCAGAGTTAGGAAGGGAATTAAAATTGCAAGTGCTTTGATTTGTGTCTGAGACTGTAGGCCATGCAGCTTCAAGCTTTAACTGAAATCAGTAAGACTTCAGGCTCTGTGAAACACACAGAATCACAGAATCATTTTGGTTGGAAAAGACCCTTAAGATCATCAAGTCCAATTGTAAACCTAACACTGGCAAGTCCACCACTAAACCACGTCCCTAAGCGCCACATCTACACATCTTTTAAATACCTCCAGGGATGGGGACTCAACCACTTCCCTGGACAGCCTGTCCCAGTGCCTGACCACCCTTTTGGTGAAGAAATATTTCTTAATATCATACCTAAACCTCCCCTGGCACAACCTGAGGCCGTTTCCTCTCATCCTGTCACTTGTTACTTGGGAGAAGAGACTGACCCCCACCTCGCTACAGCCTCCTTTCAGGTAGTTGTAGAGAGCGATAAGGTCTTCCCTCAGCCTCCTTTTCTCCGGGCTAAACAACCCCAGTTCCCTCAGCTGCTTGTCATAAGACTTGTGCTCTAGACCCTTCACCAACTTCGTTGCTCTTCTTTGGATGCTCTCCAGCACTAACATAAGCATGTTGTCTCCTTGGCTCATTCCTTCTTAGAAAGATCTTTGTCTCATGTTGTGGTCAGTCACTTTCAGCAGCACCGTGCAAGCCTCTTCTCCTACCTGTGGCCAGTGGAGTAGCACTGTGTTATGGAAACTTTCATTGGTTTGTTTCATAAAACAAAAAAATATAGAAAGAGAGTAACATCATGTCATCATATTTGTCAAAGTATAGAACATGGCTTTTGAAAACATTCAACAACTTGGCATTTCAAATGCAGCTCATCAGGCACTCTTCCTTCTAGCATTTAATGATTTTGAGCAGTTATCATATTTGTACAGCTACACACAGATGGGAATAAATACTGTTAGAGGGTCTCCATGCATTAAAAAGTTTTCGGCAAGCTTCCTCAATAGCTGAGTTGGATTCATGTTACTTTTTTTCTGGCAGTGTAAAGACTCATCTCTGGGAAAAAAAGTTATGTCAAAATTAATTCACATTTTTATAGGCAAGAGCATGACAGCTTTGTTAGCCCCTTATTTGAACGTCTTCATGCACAGAGTCAGGAATCAACACTTACCTTGGGAGCTGGAGCTGAGAGCTGCAGTAGAAATAGAACAAGACTTGACTCCTCCCCTTCCACAGAATGTCTGGCCAGTTTCTTCTCTTTTTACATAAATTCGTGATTTTCAGTAAGCAACTATAGACTAACTGGTGGCAATGTTGTTGATGAGTCATTACTATTTTTACATTAGTCTTTGGCTAGACGTTCTGGAGTAAGAGGTCGGTATCTTCTGATATGCCCCCCCTTATTTCCCTCTACACCACATCACCCACATGTTTCTCTTTTCACAGTTGGCTTCTCTTTGTGCAGATTTTCTACACATCCTAGAAAGTACCCTGTGTGAAACAGCCAGTGATAACTAGCAAGTGATTGGGGTGTTCCCAGGAATGTTTGTATGAATGTGAAAAATCACAGATATCCTGAATAATATACGAATTTACAACTTTTAAATCCTTGAATGTCCTGGAATGAATCCATTTTGCTTTCTCTTTGTTGCCCAAGTAGCTGCTCTCACTCACACAAAGTTATTTCCTTGATATAGCTTTTGATCTGTTTTAATGTTTTAGGTGATTGATCATAAGTTATATGGGAGTCGCTCTGAATTTGACAGCACGATTGACCGAGTTCTTGAAGAATTTGCTGTTGAGCTAATATGTCTTTCAGGATTTATGAGAATTTTGTCCAGTCCTTTTCTCAGAAAATGGAAAGGTAAGAAATTGTAACTGTAAAAGAGAAATTAAAATATGGATGCTTCGTCTCACCAGAATTACACAGTCATAGTTCTTCGTCTTTTGGTTAAATCTCCCACAGCCTTGCTGACACTGAGGATTGCATATAAATCGGTGGGGCTGCCCTATGCTTCCCTTCATTCTGGCCAGTGGGACTGTGCTGAGATTCTGACTTGTGCATTGGCAGAGAAACGCCTTGTGCTGGCGTAATGAGTGACAGAGGGGCAAAATCAGGGTCACGGAGTTGGTCTGTCTGCCTTCCTGCTGGGAAGGAGAAATGGCTGCGGAGCAGGCAGGAGTTTGGTTCTGTCTGCAGTAAAGGACAGGTAGCAGAACTGTGTCATTTCTCAAGGATCAGTGCTGGGGAGTTGTGCTGAACATACTGCTTGCAGCTGAAACTCAGAAAAAAATGGGAAGGGGACTGATTTCTCGATGCCTCTCCCTCCTGTACTGCCCTGAGGGCTGCACAGCGTAGCAGCAATCTGTACTGTGTGCTGGAAACAGAGCCATTGCAGACCCCTGAGCAAGTGTGGCTCTGCTGTGTGGCAGAGCTTTCTTTAGACGTGCTCCAGGCCAGCGAAGGGGGGAACGCACACTCCTCTTTCCTCTTGGCTCTGGGCGCCAAGCGCCAGCTCCCGAGGCCTGGCTCAGAAGTTACTCACTCGCTATGCAGATTGCACTGGGACAGGCACCTTTGGGAATGACGTTTCCTGTAAAACTCACGTCTGTCTGTGCAATGGTTCTGCATCAGGCTGCAGAGCAAAGTCCACTTCCAAACCCCTCATCTGCAGCATGAGGGCTGGTCACCTGGGAGGGGAGAGGCTTACGACTCCGTCTGTCCATCCACAGATGCAAAAGCAAAGTTGGTCCTTGGCCTTAACTGAAACCTGCTTGCCTGGCTACTGCCAAAGCCTGCACACCATCACCTCTGCTCCTGAAAGAGCAGTAGTTCCTCAGATCGGAGCAGCGCTTCCTCATGTTTCCTTAGGGATCGTAGCACCATGTATGTTTTGCTTTTTAACCTGAATCCGAACATGCCCTGTTACGTTCTGACTGCAGCCGAGACCATTTAAACTGCTGAGTGGTGCTCAATGCTGTTCTTTTGAACTGATGATCTCGTCTCACTTTTATTTTTAAAGGAAATTCTGTTCAAATTGATTTTTCTTTTCTCTTTTTTCTCCTCTCACACTGATGCCCAGGGAAAATTTTGAATGCTTCCCCATCACTTTTCCCACCAATTAAGGCTGGAAATGTCCATCAGCAAGCCCTGCAAAGTGGATTCAAAGTCACAGGCTGCACTGTGCATTTTGTCCTGGTAAGTGTCCTCTTGCCTAACATTGAGTAAGTTATGAAAAGGAATTTGTTTTTTCTTTTCTTTCTGAAGGCAGAAACAAGAAGAGGTAACAGGAATGTGTGGAAATCTTGGGATTGTTACCAGTAAAAACAGGAAGATGTGAGGATTACATTGCATTTGTGGTTTCTTGAGGTCTTGTCTTCCTCCTTCATATTATGTTTTTTCTCTTTGGTTTCTCCTACCCTCAGCAAACTGCCCTCTGAATCTTCTAGCCCACGTCTCTCTCCCCACTGCACCCCCTCATGTAATGTAGGTACCCCTAATGGAGGTTGTAAGCCCCTCCAGGTGTACTTTCACGCTCCTGCACACAACTACAGATGGGCTCACTGAGCTCCCTCATGAGACTTTCTCTGCGCCACCCGCACTGTCCATAACCTTCCTGAGACTGTTAACCAGCCTCTTCTGAAAGACTTCCAATATACCCATTTTAGGAGGAATCTAGTCCGAAAGCAGTGATCCACCAGGAGCCGGTATCTGTGAAGGCAGATGACACCGAGGAGACACTGTCAGAAAGGGTTAAAGAAGCCGAATGCCGGGCTTTTCCCATCGCCCTGCAGCTGGTGGCCAGTGGAGCTGTGCAGTTAGGAGCCGATGGTAAAACCTACTGGAAACAAGAGAGCCAAAGTCTCTGTCTTCAAAAGGAGCCGTGCATGTCCTCTCTCGTGGCTCTGGAGCCTCAAGAAAACAACGTGGTGTAGCCAGGTTAATGAGCGGCTTGCTCTCTGCTCATCTTTCCCCCCTCCTCCCTGCCCTCGATGTGCTTCTCTTTGACTGCAGGCGTATCAGTGACACACGTTTCCATTCTGAGCTGTGATCCTTCTCCCTTAGCTTGCAGCTTTAGTTACACTCCTTTTGCAACATTGGCAGTGGAAGCCAAGCTATCATTTCAGATTTTTAATGTCTTTGTTCTGTTTTTTTCATCTGTAAAGGAGATACTGTCTTACAAATCAAAGAGGGGGCTTAAGCTGTGAAAATGGTCTAGCGCTTCAGAGGGAAATTCATTCTTCTGAGGGATCGGTTTTTGTTGGCTGCCATCAGGTTGCAGAGCACCAAGAGCTTCACAAAGCAACCGCAAACATGAACCATGGTGCTGCAAGAGGGTGACCGGCTACTGTTGGATGGAAGAGGCCAGACATGTCGTGGCAGATCAGAAGTGAGGCCCAGCCTGGCACAGTGTGGATTTTGGGGGTGAACAAGCATTAGGGATGAACACACAGTTCTGTGGGAGGAGGTAGGGACCTACAAGGACCTTGTCCTTCTGAGCCCCACCACAGCGAGAGCTCCTCAGGGCACAGAGGAGAGGAGGGCATGTAAACGTGTGCACCAGTGTGGCAGCCAGAGTCTAGGGAGCTGCCAAGCAGAAGATCCAAAGGCCAAAAAGGCAGGGAACCTTTAGCAGGCAAAACAAAATGAAAGAAACTCCCTTTCACAGATTGTTTCTCAAGATGATGTAATAGTGCATACTGAACACACATCTAGACACTTTCCCCTGCTCCTTGAAAGGGAGCGGCGCATAGACATTCCCAGAATTAATATTAAAACATTTGGATCTTGAGGGATGAAGATTTGATTAGAGGGACTAGAAACACCAGATTTCAGGCATTTTTCTTCCTTCATCCTTGAAATCAGCAGAACAAGCAATCCTCAGCTTAACTTGCAGTAGCAGGAAAATCTCAGTTTTCTTTGTTGACTGAATGATTGCCTTGGTCCAGAGAGTTGCTGCTGCTAAATAAAACCTTTTTCTGTGGAAGCTTCTTTTATATCTGCCAGAATAATGACTTGCATGCAGGTAACAAATCAGAGGAAGAAAGCTAGCTAAGCAGCTACTTGAATAAACTAGAAAAGAAGTAGCCAGAGCTGAATTTTCCAGAGGAGGGATCACTAATAGCCATTAGATGCAGTGAAAAAAATGTATTCTTGTTTTGGTGTTACGTGTACTGTACTAGTAAGGGACATACTGTATATGGCTCTTGGCTGTATCAGGCTGTTTAGGAGCATGAGGCAGCTCCGGTTAAAAAGTCTAAATTTTTCCTTCTTTTATTTAATGTGTGGCTTGTGGTGTTTCAGTAGTTAGGGAGGGGAGAAAAATTCAGTTCCCTCCTGTAAGCTCTGCCGTTTGTGTACAGAAATCCGTATTTGTCTCATGCACTCCAATGACTGGAGCAAGGAACGTGTACTTTTCATGATCTGGGAGAAAGAGGAAGAACGGTAAGAAGGCAAGATTAACAAATGTTTGGTATATATAGATAATTTTTATGATAAACACATTACTTAGTTTGCTTTCGGTCTGTTGTAACTGTGTAGTAACTTCATGTTTTTATATTGTTTGAATTGCATAGCACGCATGACTGAATGTTTCCAACCTAACAAATAAAATGTTAAAAGAGAATAGGGTGCTAGTGATTGTGCTCTGATAGGTCTCCAGACTATCACCATGGTATTGAACAACTCTCTCTAATTGTGTTCCTGGCACCCCTCTGAGATTGGGTGTGGTGATAGGCTATTAACCTATTTATTCTTTTTAACAGACTGGTAATTGAAGCAAAGCCATCTAAGAGCCAGTTCACAATGAAATTTCTTTTTATGCGTTTGTAGAAATACAGATAAGTGCTTAAATCCCTTTTGTCATCAGTCTTAGGTGGCAAAATACCCGAGTCTTGCTTAAGGTGTCTGTGATGGAATAGGGTGTCAGATTTGGGGCTCTGAGGCCTTCTGCTATTGGCCTGCCTGGCAGTGATCAAACTGCTTTTATCAGTAACATTATATTTATTAACTGTACAGGTAGTGATTTCACCCCTTGTAATCATACTTCTTCCAACGTGTGAGTTAATTTAAGTACAGTTTCTTTTGACTCGTAAAAGGTTTGCTGTGGCATGGCTACGGCACTGAACTTGGGCGGACTGCACCCCTGCCGGAGCTGGACGCTCCCCGCATCATTTCCATTCTCCCTGAGACAGGCTGGATTTCAAGCCTTGGCAGGCAGTTTGCCAGTGGGGGAGGCCCTTCTGTGGGAGGGCAGGTTTGTAAAGAAAAACGCTGGGCTGAAGACTTAGCTTTTATTCTTTGCCCTTTGCAAGCAAATTGAATTCGACCGTGTCATTTTCCTCTGTGTTTGCTTGAGCTTTATCCTCGGTGACAGATGATGACAGGAATATTTTGTCAGCAAGTTTCTTCATCACGAACCACCTGGCCACCGAAAGGTCACCACACTCCACGAATCATTACTAACTTAGGCAGGATAGCACGTGTCTGTAACCTCACAAACTGATTTACAGTTGCTGTACTTGTAGATAAAATCAGATTCTGTTTCACAAACTCCTCCTCCAGCTTACACCCCTAGTAAAGGAATTCCAAGGAAAGATTTTGATATTTAATTTTTCAACTTCATTAGACTTTATTTCAAATCCAAATTGAGATTATGTCAACACGAAAGTACCAGAAGGACATCAGTGCACAGAACACAAATCAGCTTTCTCTGTATTAAAGGGGAGTTCTAAAACATACATAATCAGCTTCAGTCAGATGCTTCTGGTTTGCATGGGGGAAAGTTGATTATTTTACCAAATACATCAAAATGTTTTCACAGCTATGCTAAAACATTAAAAGAAAACCAGGTGCTTTTTCACAAGAGTTCAGCTGTGCAAAAAAACTTACTGTTTTCAGAACAGTAACATTTACTGGGTTTCCATCAGTATTATTCCAGGTGAAAATACTGTTCCAAGAATAAAGGCACTTAACTTCAGCAGAATTCCTGAAGAATGTCTCACAAGCCAAGAACACATTTTGTATCTAGTCCTAACTCCCTTTCTGCTCATTCAGAAAAAAACAAACCAACAGTTCTTTTGGCTCTGAACAAATCTCTGAGGGGAATTCATATGTGGATTCACATGGGGATGCTTGAAGGCAAATGGTCAGCAGACATTTAATTCTATTTAGCATCTGATTGATAGCAGGTCCAATATTTGAAATTACAGGATATGTCCAGAGAATCTGGGCCAGACAAGATCTACCAAAACAGAACCTATATGGAAAAAAATCCATTTCATTATCTGCAGGAATAGTTAGTGTTTGGGGAGGCCAGTTTTTCTTCTTTTGGCTAGAGATTTTTATGAGTAAAGTTTTTTGCCTTTAGCTGTCTCTTCCATTGAACCAGTTCCAGTACTTTTCCTCACAAACGCCTCACAGCACATGACAAGAGAATCCCCTATTACAGCCCGTATGGTCTGTTAGAGAGCAAAGTCAATCTCAGAGATGCTCAGATCTCTCTGTAACCAACTGAATTTTTTTTGTTTGTTAAGAAAGTAATTGAGAACCAAAATGCTGGCCAAGGAGGGGATTATAATTAGGAAGCACATAACGGAGCCATTGCTGAAACTACTGCGAACAGCCCCCTGCCTCAATATTCCCATTTCTGGCTTTCCCCGGATTTTACTTCAAATCTTTAACCATTTGAGTGAGAACATGACATGGTAAACTCTATGTTGAAAACACTTTGCAAAGAGAATACAGTGTGCGCGTTATTAGGCCGTGACCTCTGTTTTGACCAATTAAGGCGCCCCAGCTGTCCCACCTGAGGACCTTCACGGACCTGCTGCTCCTACTTCCAGTAGATCTTGCCAGCTTCCCCCACCTGTACGGCCCCGCTGGCCACGAGCTGCAGGGCAGCTGGGAAGGCTCGGTGCTCGGCCTCCTTCACCCTTTCGGACAGGGTCTCTACTGTGTCACCAATCTTAACTGGAACCGCCTCTTGGAAAATGATGCCTCCAGCGTCAACCTCCTCCTGTAAAAGCAATAGCCAGAAAGTCTGTACGGCTGAAAGAGGAGGGGGGGGGGGGGCAGCTGTACGGCAACGAATGTAATCCAGCTGCCTCGAGGATCTGTTTATCATTACGTTATTACAGGAAACATGAATTTGGGCTAATGTGAGGAGTGCAGAAAAGATGCTGGCACTCACGCTGGCCTGTGAGGGACTAACAGAAGCGTGGGCTTCAAAGTAAAAGAGGAGGCAGGCAGAACAGCAGTGAGTACCACTTCTGCTACAGAAAACAACAAAAGCCGTGCTGACTAGGGACATGATAGGCTAAATTGGACAAAATGATGACATTTCAATTCAGGAGAGTGAATTAGCCAAGCCTTGGCACAGAGCAGGACGAGAGGACCCAGCAGATCTTTCTTCTGCATGTTAATGAGGCAGATCCCTGCTGTTTCGTTATTGTTTCTCAGTACATTGCCACGCAGAGAAGAAACCCGAAGTCATATCATGGGGAAAGGAATGCAATTTTTCCTTCTATCTGGAAAGAATAGTTTTTGTCTCTTTTTCCAAGAAAAAGCAAAAATCATGAGAACAGATTGCAGGAGCAGTGGAAAAGGGGAGGATAATCTGAAGAATGCAGCAGAGGAAGGGAGACTAGTTACTATCAATCAACCCCGAGAACAGAACAAGACGGAAAAAATGCTCCCTGAACTGATAAAAATGTGCATCTTCCAAGTTGAAAGATCGCTGCCTTTTCTTGTCTTATTTTTTGACTTACATAAATTGCCAAGTTTCTCCTCTGTTCCCACAAACATTGGATTACTACTTAGCAAATCTAAGCTCCTTGTGCCATTTCCAGTGTTGCTTTTTTTCGTTGAAAGCAATAAATAAGCAAGGTTGTATGACAAAATCTAAGAAGCTGGTGCTGTGTAGTAATAAAGATTTTGGCCTAGCCAAGGCCGTATATCAACTAGGACCCTCACTGCAACTGGCAGCAGTGGGATGCTTAGGGAAGAAGTTAACTTAGGTAAAGCTTAAACTCCTGTACAGACTATTCATTTCCAGTTCCTTCTCCAGGGACAGCAAACTAAAGCACTGTATTGACTAATAATGTTATGAATGAACAAAGGGGAAAAGGCAATCAAACGTGATGGTATAAGGGTGTTCCAAGCAAGCTCTGAGGTGAAAATCTTAAGACTAATGAGTTATAGAGTTAAAGGGAGGGAGAAGGAAGTACTTACAGCTACAAAGTGTACCGTACAGCCTGTGACTCGGACTCCAGCTTGTAATACCAATTTGTGGGCATTTGCTCCCTTAAAAGAAGGCAGTAGAGATGGGTGGATGTTCAGTATTTTTCCTGGAAAATTGTAAGCGAGGTCATTGTCTTTTAGCATTCAGCCTTACCAGAGTGTTCCAAGTGCCATAATCAAGAGAGGAACAAAATACATTTGTGAAAAAGATTTTTCACGACTTTTGCATACACTTGTTTTTCGATGATACTGACAGATAACCAGCCCAAAGCACTTCAGAATGTCTCGCTATTTCAGAAAAATCAAAGACAGGAATCAGTTACAATTAATTGCATGGCTAAAGCATATTTCTCCAGTGAGTAATAATGATTGATTAATTTTTTGATGTAGCTGTCCTTGCCCTCAGCATCTTGTTCTTCTCTTCTTTGATCACAAGCACAATTCTCTTTCTTACAAAGTCGGAAGAACCTCGGTGCAGTTTCAAATGACATAACAGACCCCTTGTGACGAGGCAAAAATTCTTTAGCCTGGACTTTTCCTCCACAGCTGTTTTGGCTTAATAAAAGACAACAGCTGCTCATACAGGAGCCCTTCTCTCCGCCCTTCCGAAAAGCACCTGTCTACCGCTACTGCTTTCCACGCGGAAAGTTGGCTGGGGGATCCTGAAATTGATAACGTAAGCTCTAATGCTCAACCAGGTGTGACCACGGATATAGCCCTGGGAAGCCTGTACCTTACACTTCCCTTAAAAGAGAAAGCGTATGCCTGAATTCCTACCTAGCTGTAAAGTAAGGGAAAGTGGCTGCCTGTGACTTCAGGGTCTCACTGCTACAGCAATGCGATGGTTAAACCATGAGAAAACCTTCTTTCTTCTGGCAGACTTCCCCTGTCTGCTCCTAATATGTCTGTGACAGCTCCTCCTGCCCATTCTGGACCAGAGTGAAGCCAAAAGGCGCTTGACAGCCCCAGATCTTCTCTTAGATTCAGTACAAACCCTTACGGGATAAAAAAAAAAAAAGTGGTCATCGATACTATTTATATCACAGTATGCTACGCCCACGCCGTCTCTGCAGGCCTGCTGTTTAGGAAGACTGTATGTCATCAGGATTCATTGAACACCACCTAAATGCCAAGCAGCGAGACGGAGCTGACATATGCTGGCGGAGGCAGCAGTGTACCGAAATAGAGGCTTATGATTTTGTAACGTGAAGTGAAGGCCGTTTCTGGCAGCACAATACGAAACCTGCACTCTCACCGCAATAACTCATGCAGATATTGACCTCTGCAACTTCAAGAGGCAAATGCATTGACTGATCTTTAACAATATCTCAAATGTGTTTTGTATCTCAAAAATACCCCTTTTTAAGCATCAGCATCTCCCCGCTTGCTGCTTGAGCAAAAATGTACTGGGGACAGTGAGCTGAAAACAACACTCTGCGCTTCTGTCTGAGTTTCCCCAGTTTCTCCTCACAGTATCATCAGAAACTGCTCTAAAGGAAAGTGGGTTTCTGTTTGCTTTGTTTTGTTTGGTTTTTTATTTTTTTTAATCTGTCCTTTTTGTTAACATTAAAAATTAACATTTCAGGGCCATTAAACAAGAGAGTTTCACAACTAACTTCACGCTGTATGTCCTTGCGACTACAGGAAAAAGGAAAGGTAACAGCTTTTAAGAAAGCAGCAACAAGAGCTGATTGCTCCTGGACAATTTAGGCTAGTCACTGCGTGACTGGGTCCAGGTTTTACTGTAGGCTCCTGTTAGCTGGCACAGATCCCTGAGCTGAACCGAATGTTTGAGCTCACATCTCAGACCGAACTGAGGGATACTCTTGGTCAGAGCTCAGGTAGGTATCTGTTTTCAAGCTCAATTCAGCGCTGGACATTTGAAAACACGAATTAACCAGTGCAGCCACCCTGTACTGAAGGGAGTCTCTTCTTTTGCTCTCAGGCCGGTCATACATATAACACAAGTCCTGCGCTGTGCAGGGCAATCATCAGTGCTGGAAGTGCTCTGTCCCTAAATCAGAGGAAACTAAGCTCATCCTTTATTTGCACAAGATTTGCAAAGTTCTCTTCCATCCTGTGCACAGATACTCTACTCGAAATCCATCTCTCGTAGCGAGGGACTCCTCTCCTAACTACAGCTGTCTACGGCACAGACATTTACATCTTCATCTTCTGGACTCCGTAAGGAATGGAGAAAAACAAAAACAATCCATCTGACTGACTTCAGTCGACAGCTTTAGCATAAAATGAATTGCCGCCTAGGAATGCCTGTTTTGCTCCACTGATTTTAAAGAGAGGTTTGAAAAGTCGTTCAGGTGTAAGAGGTCTGTGTCACAGACGCACTCAGGGTAACACAAAAGTCACCATGTGAACAACACAGGCTGCCCGCAGAGCTGCAATGCATAGGCTGACCAGCCTGTAACTGGTATGAGCAAGAGCTAGTTTAAGTAACCGTGACTGAACCCAAAGCAGAGCAAACAGTGAGAAGAGCAGCTGCCTCTGTGCGATTCAGGACTCCCGAAAAGAAACAGAAAGAGATAAGAAGAGGAATGTAACGGCTGGGGAAGGGAGTACAACCACTGAAGTAGGCAGAAGTGTTATCAGCCTTTACCAAAGACCTGGAAAAATTGTAAAAGATGACCAGAATAGAGACACTGTGAACACTTTGGACAAACAGGAGCTGAATGTGCCTGTGAAACATGCCACCCTCGGATTCAGACAGCTCCTGCGACGTCTGACCAGAAGACTGGCAAGATCTGGTTAACAGGAACTGCACAGCGCTGCCTCGTTTTGCCGTTTTATACACAGTCAAAGCAGCTCATCTGTTAAGGGAAGGAGTTCTCAGTGGCTGGATGCTCACCTCTCCCCAACCAACGCTTACTGCTTAGGTAACAATTTGCCCTGCGCCACATGTTTGCAGGGCTCTGAAGTTTTCACAGCCTTATTTTAAAATATTTTCTAATAAATCAAAGACCACAAGACCTGCATTTGCCCTTGGCTTCCTTAAACCTCTGTGGAAATGATAGAGGGAAGGGGAAAAATATCACCTTTCTCTTTCTCATCCTTTTCCTTAAAAGATGGGAAGAGCCTGGTTTCCTGCAAACCCAGAATTAATATGGTCCTTTTTCTATATTTTTCCCATTTTCTTTTTCCTGAGGCTAAGCTATAAAATTACTTTTTTTTAAAATGCATACACTACTATGCTGTGCTTACCTTCCCATTTTTTGACAAAAGGACCCGACAGTATTCGCATAAATCCAGCCAGACAGATCAGTTCAACTGAGAATTCTTCAAGGACTTTGTCAACTGCACTGTCAAATTCAGTGCGACTTTCATACAATTTATGGTCAATAACCTGTGATAATCCAAAAGATGAAGAAATATGGACATGGTGTTAATTTAATCTAAATGCCTTAAGAGCACAATGAAATTGTACCCTGGAGTAATAACAAAAAACCAAGTAAATCTCCATGTGTGGTTCGAGTTGGGTGCACATATACAGCGAGAAGAGCAGTTCATAAATGCATGCAGCTAACAGACAAACATGCAGTCTTTATTTGTATTCACACAGAGCAATCATCAGAATAAAAAAGGGTTTTATTTTATTAGGCCCACAGCTGTAAGTCCCAGCATTTGGACACAATTTAACAACCTACAAACGTTAGGTCATTAAGGTAACCCAAAGTCTTAGAATGATTTCACTCAATTTAAGGCCTCTGATCATTCTAAGTAGTTGAGCCTTGCCAAAAATTGTATCGCAAAACCTTGAAGGAAAGGCTAATCAAAAGCTGATAAAACAGCCCCTACTGCAAAAAGGTGAATATAAGTGAGTTAAGTGTTTTCCATCCAGGATACATCCTGTAATTTAAATAGGAAGAAGGCAGTGCTACATAACTTAAAACATCTACAGCCTTTTAAATAAAAATACCTGTTAATCCCTACCAGATTTACCACGGCGGCACATTTAAATATCACAAAGTAGTTTTGAAAACCCAGAACTGGTTAGCTGAAAAGGTGGCAGAGGGCACGAGAAACAGAGCCCAGCTCAACACTGGGCTGAACTCTGCTACAAACTACCAGGTAATAGCTGGCAAGGCCTGTACTCCTCGGTGTCTCAGTTTCACCGCTCACTCTCCATCTCTAACCACTAAGGCTATCATCTCTCCAAGGCTGTATTTTTTTTCCTCATTATATGTTTGGTCTTCACCCACATACCATGGACATATTTTACTCATGATCTTTGTATACTCCCAAGTAAGAGACAGCAGCGCTAACAATCAGATCCTGCTACTATTCAAGTTAATAACAAAGCTTGCACTGGGCCCAAATCTTCCATACGTCTGTAGTTATCAGTGAAAAGTGACGGTTAAATGCTCCTAAGTCAGAACAGTAGCATTCCACATCTGTAATGCAAATGGCTGCACAAAGGGCAAAGCAATGCAGCACTGGACCCAGCGACACTAAGGGAAATGCAGTTTGCTTTGAATGAATCCTGGAGAGCCTTAAGTAATGCCCAGGGAGTCAGTGGAAGGTCCCACTGAGTCTGACTTGTCTATTTCATTCAAATGAACTACCATGTCTGTTTAGTATGTAATTTTAAAATTAAATTCAGATAAAATAGCTTGTTACTTTAGTGCAAATGCACTGCAGTCAAATAAATGGCAAAGTTTCAACTGTAACTGTGGAAGTTTTGCCTTGGTTTAATACGATGACTGTTTCCAAAACCATCAGGATTGCTAGCAACATCTCTGAGAAGGAAAAAAGGAAGTATTTTGCTTCCCATGTTAGGTAGTTTGCCCAAGGGCACAAGTTTACGACAGGCCAAAAAATAAAAGCTAAAGGCTTCCTGTCAAACCATCTCTTCCCCTAGGAAAACTCATTATCTCAGAGTACCTTCCTGCTGTAGTCAGAGCTAATGATGATGGCTAATTTTAAAAAGATGAGAAATACTTACCCTTGTAGGAATACCCGCTCTTTCAGCTTTCCTTAAGCCCTCCACACCAGCTTTGTTAGAAACAACAAGAACTATTTGTGCGAAACTGGTGGGCTTCTTTGTGCTATTTATGAGGGCTTCCAGGTTTGTGCCTATGAGTGAGAAAATAATTAATGAATATCAAGTCGTTCGTGGAGAATAAACATAGTTAACAGCTAGAAGAGGTTTTAAATAAGCAGCAACATGGGTGAGACTCAATCCAAAAACCACTGATATTAACAGTAATCCTTTTTTCATTGATTTTACTGGGAACTGAATTGGACAGCTGGAGGCCACAGGGTTTTACTAGCAATTAAATTTGTAAACTGTAATTTTTGGAATTGGAATGATGGTCTACTTCTTAGGAAGTGAGAATACTGGAAACCCTGGGAGTGCCTATATGGCAAGAAGAAATTCTGATCTATTTGTGAAATAATGCTGCTGTCCCTATAGTCCCATGCAGTGGTTGCTTCAACCTAGAGACATGCAGAAATTTGTAGATAAAATGAACACAGATGCAATTCATAGCCAGTTTGCAGCAGAGGTTAAAGATCATTCTGTTTGTGATTGAAATGAATCCGAGGGCAAAACCTACTCTGCCTGTTACGGAAAGGCTGTTAGAAGCCTATCAGAGCTTCCATGAAGAATTGCAAGAACTTCAAGAGATTTTGAATCTGAGCTGAAGTTCCTTTTTCAATAGTCTTTTACAGTGTACACTGTGTTTTTACAGTTTTATGCTGTAGTAAAGAATATAAACTCTCACCTGTTCCAGAGATAAGGACAGCAACCTTCACTTTGTTTGCCTGGATTTTGCCTTGGATATGGCTGTGCACAGACAGTGACCTATTTGCTTGCAAGGCTCGAAGCATATTATGGATTTTAACACGGGCAGAGCCTGAAAACATACATGAAAAAAACGCCAAACCAACAACATGTAAATAAAGAGAAGAGAGGGAAACAGAGAGAGGAGAAAAGTACGCATGAAAAGAGATCAGTGGCACTGCTTTACTTCTCATTATCTATTTATAGTTCTGGTGACATCTGACATTGCTAAGCATGCGTTCTATGAACTAAGACTGAAATTGTGAGGACCGTCATTTTAAAGCCCTGTGAAAAAAAGCCATGGAGGTGCCAATTAAGTGATTTTCAGCTAACCTCCATGGAGACTCACCAGCTAAGGAATTTAGATCTGCATTTTTTTTTAAAAGGAAAATGAAAATCTAATAACCTTTTTGTAGGGAGACAACTTTCCCGATCAGCCAGGCTGCCTCATGTCTCTGTACGTCCTTGAGGACCTGCTGAGCCAGCTCCTTCTGAACTACCAAGACAGCACCGATCCCACAATTAAATGTCCGAGCCATTTCCTCCTCAGAGAGGTTCCCTTCTTTATGGAGCCAGCAAAAAATTTCAGGAATCTTCCAGGTAAGAGCATCTGAAGAGAATTGAAAATACAAACAAAGAGTGGAAATCACTACCAATGGACAAATATTAAAATTACTAGAGCGTTAAGAGGCAAGATCTGGATGGAAAGCACAGACAAAGTCTCACAGCAGCATTAGCTTGAGTGAAATCAGCTTCCATGCACGGAAACAGGATGTTTTTTCCTTCCTTACTGAACAAGACTTGGAAGTAGAAATAAGTGTCACTCTAATCATATTGCTCCACTGCAATGCGTTAATCAGTACTTCAAAATGGGCTCTGAGGCAGCCTTTGGAAAATCCTCTTCTTGAAGGTGACAACTCTGCTTCTAGAGGAACTATTGTACCAGAATAATAGCCTTAAAAACTGTCACAAAAGTCTCACACTGCCCCCAATTCCAACAAAGTAAGGATGATTTATAGCAGCACAAAAAATGCTTCTGGACGTGCCACTGTAAAGGAACTCCAAAGACAGTAAGTTTCTTTCTTGTCATGTTATATTTAAAATGGTATTAACCCCATTTATACAAACTCGTGTCCACTATGGACCACTGTTTAAGTGACAAGTGGAACAATTATTTACATGCAGTTCTGGAGTGCAAAACTCCATATTACTTCCCTTATTTTATTCTACAACCCAATGAACGCTGCATAACCTATAGTAAGTCATTTACCTTTCCCTACTACACTTTCTCCACAAGTGAAATACTGCTTCTAGCATACCTGATGAGATTGTGGTGAGGATCAATTAAGGTATGTTGAATAGCATGAGATGTACTTGAGCTAGTAACCATATCTGAATGCTAATCAAAGACTTCATGAACATCATTTAATTAGCAATAATTTTGTAAGTTATTGCAAGTAGTGTCAGCTGACTTTGGGTTGCTTTTAAAGTTGTTTTATTTTTGCAAGTATGGATAGAGTTTCCTAAAAAATCCAATCCAAAACACCATCAGGGGAAGTGAACTCAAGGAGCAGCAGTCTTAAGACTACAAAGTGTTTTGACTGGCTCTGTTTCAGGCACAAGGAGAAATTCAGCAGCAATGAAGAAAAAGGCGAACTTATTTCTAGACAGGCAAGTCTAGCTCTTACAGTGCAAGTCAGTTGACAGGGCCACATGTACACAGCTTCCCCCAATCCATATTAATGTGCGGATATTTCTACAGCTTTTCTTTTTATCTCACCTAAAACGACACCAAAAGACTCTGGGAGAACTCTGGGGATGTTTTCCAGCAAGCCCCCTCCAGTGATGTGAGCATAGGCTTTCACATGGCCTGAGCGAAGGATGGGCAACAGAGTCTTACTGTAGATCTTCGTTGGGGTTAACAAGAGATCTCCTGTAGATGAAAGAGGATGAAAGAAAACCAGTTACAGCACAGAAAGAAATGTTAATCAATATGTAATTGAGGAAATCTCAAAATATTAATTTGCTGGATACTAATGAGCACTGTACTGCAGAGGAAAACACAATGTTCTACCTTTTTTAGCATACAATTAGTTATTTATCCCCCTCCATTAATTTTTTCCTGCATATGTGATTCAGAGGAAAAAAGAGGACAAGAACACATTCAAGAACAGAATAATTTTTTTAGTGCTCTAGAAAAGTTACAAAAGCAAAGGCACAGACAAAACAATTGTATAACGTTTGCCTGTTCAGAAGTTCAAGTTATAATGCAAGAAACTGCATTACAAGTGGTACCTAATGTCTGATCACCAGAGATGCCAACCGGAGAAGAGAAATCGAACGATGACTTTTCCACAATCTTCCTTACAAGGCTGTACCCATTGCTGTGAACCCCAGAAGAAGCTACTCCAATAACCACGTCTCCATCAGCAATTCTCTCCAGCTGGGGCAGCATCTGCCCGCGCTCCACTGCACCGACAGCAAAGCCAGCCAGGTCATACTCTCCGGGTGGATACATGCCTGGCATTTCAGCAGTTTCTCCTCCTGTGGGAACCAAAAAAAGAGAAAGGGGGTGTTGGAAAACCATTGGGACCAGTAGGCATGCAATTTTTCAACGTTTTAAACTCATAAGGCATTAAGAGACTAGGTTAATTAGATAAATGAACATTAAAAAGAATTAAAAACACGTTTGTCACAGGCCCTTCAATTGAACACGCAATAAAAAATTGGGAAAGAACATTTCCTCCCTCACTCCGACAACCAGTAAGAAATTGCTGTGCATTCACATTTTAAAATCAAAGCATATATTTAGTGCTTCATATTTCCAAATTTCTGCCAAGTTTAATATTCTCCATGAAAAACCTACAAGAGATACAAGAAATTCGTACAATCCTCGACATCAAAGGAACAACATAGCTGTTAGTCTCACTTGCCTTCATAAAGATTTTGTATATAGCGCTATCCTGCCTCCCACAACCTGGCCATCATTATCACGCCAACTCCGAACATCTAAGGTTTATTGACTCTTTTGAGAGAACACCTCTAAAAGAGGGCCCTTCCTACCCATCCGTGCAGATGAACTGTTGTCTAGGCTATTATCTTATATCCTGCTTATTAGAACATCCTCTTGTTTCGCCCTGAAAACCATGTTTTCCCTGGTAGACCTCATTCAGAGTGCAGTCTGAAAAGGTAATTTTCCCAGCTTGCACAGAAATGCACAGCACTGCTCAGACAGCAGCTCTCTCTATATATACCATACTGACTCCCCTACTGTCCTTCAGGTATAAGCTGATGGTCTTCACCGTTGAATACCTGTGTTCTGCCTGCCACGGTCTCATTCAGTCTAGAGAGGGGAACTTGCTGTGTTTGGTACATGAAATGAGCACTTACTGCTCGCTCCAAAGTTTTCCAAACAGGCATCTTCACGCTATCCCCTCATACCGGGGAGAAACCCTCCCCAGCTATCCTCACAGCCATCTCATTATTCTCCTTCAAACCCCTCTGCTGGTCACGATGGCTACAAGAAAACAACTGGACGATGATTAAGTTGCCATTATATTGTGACCTCTGCCCAGCATGCTGACCAGCACTGTCTTGTTTTTCTTTTGCACTCACCAGGTTTCATTCAATACAAAATTCTTCTATTTGCAGGAATTGTCCCAAAAGGGGCTCCAAATTTACCTGAGCGATGGTAGAAGCTGCTCTTGTGCTCGGTGCTTGACACTGCTCAATACCAGATTCTCTGGAAGCTTTTCCAGGTTTCTACATTACATTGCTATAATCAACTTCAAAATCAAAGTTCATTTGCTCAAATACATTAGTTTAAATCTGTATTTAATAATGTTTGTGCAAAACCAAGCATGTAGATAAGCCCTTCAGTACCTCGGTGTCAAGTGGTGTGATGAGCTTAAGGTGGTTGAGCTGAATATTCAGCTATTGCAGAAATGCAAGGTAGGAATTTAGGAACATGCTTCAAATGAGACTTTTATGAGATGATACTATACGAAGACAGATATATATGCTATGTGAATGCACAGTGAAATGAATGTGTGAAGTTGGAGCCCGAACTGAAATTTATTTTGATGATCCAGGCTACAGAAAAGCATTTCTTCCTTAGGTTCAGAGTTTCTGCATCATCTCTGTCCCTTCTTTTCTGAGAGTGCCAGAAATTTGGGGAAGAAATCATGGTTGTTTTATTTATGAGTTCAGTCTTATTTTTATATTAGCACAAAAAGATATTTACTAACCCATTTACAATTTTGAGAAATTATTCTCTGGTAATTAATTTACAACATCCAAAGCCCTTTGTAGTTTTAAAGTCTTCCAACTGGAAATAAAATCTTGAAATGTCAGTAAGTAATTTCATAGCAAAATTTCACATAACATGTACTTATGCTGAAGTATGAATGGTTTGATTATATTTGATAAACTGAGAGAACACCTTAAGACAAACATAAAGCTGACTAACAGTTCATGCAGAAAAAAGTAAACCAGAACATAAATAGCCCCTTGTTCAAAGCTTGTAAACTACCTCAAAATGACACTCCCACTTAGAAAAGACTTGTTGCTAACTTTCTTAAAGAACTGGAAAAAAGGAAAGAGCGACAATATTACCAATTATAAAGTGGTACCTAAAGTAAGACACATGAACTGTCATTTTTAGTCTCAAATCAAAGGTCTTTTTTGAAAAATCATGGTAATTCTCCATGTCTGTTTTTATAAAAAAAGAAGGAAAAATAAAAAAGTATGCAAGAAAACTGAACTTTCTCGGTTTCACTGCTTTAAAATTTAACCCTGCGTTGTACTCCTTTCATAAACTACAGACTTATACAAAAGAATGTATTTTTCACTGACCTAGAAATATTTTTATTGAATTGAACAGCTTTAAAGCTGTATTTTCTAAGATTCAATAAGTGAAAAATTGTATCATTTTCGTGGATAACTAGATTACTGTATACCAGAACACATACATAATTTGTTAGTAAAATGTATTAAGTACTTGCATTATAGGGCTGAAAAGGAAAATGTTTAAATTCGAGTCTTAGCATATCGGAACATGCAGATCTTGGTGCAATAAATCTTCAGCAAGCCTTCAGGAGACAAATAGTTTTGCTATTAGTTTTGTAACTAACGAAACCTGGTTTCTTTTATGTTTCTGTCTCGTGGGTAACTTCTGTGTCTTAAGTAGTGAGCTTCAGCTGAAGCTTTTGTTGCATTCATAAGGACATTCTTTGGCTTTCTAGTTTTATGAAGCCTGTGGGAACACAATAGCTGCGAGATCTCTACCTTCCTGTCAAATTTGGTTAAAATCAGCCAAGAGGTTCAAAGGATAATATGTACGCACACAGGGACATGTGCATGCACAGTAACACATACAAATCTTGTTTCTAGAGGAAGACTTGAGGATTTCCTTTAGGATAAAGGATGAAAATAAACAAACCTATGTGTCATGTTTTAAAATTTACTTGAAAAATACAAAGAATTAAAGTACAGGAATTGTCAGTTTTCCAGGGAGCTGTTATAGTTACGAAACTAAATGAAAAGATACGAATAAGAAAATTTATATGCAACTTCCTGAGCTAAGGGCAAAATTTGTAGAGTACTGTCTCCTTCCAGTGGGTAGAGATTATGTTCTCTGAAAGCAAAGACATGTGATGCTTTGGTTTTTTTTCACTCCTCTAAGATTCTTCAGTAGAGTAGGAAAACAAACACATTAAAACCAATTATGAAGAGATTGCATAAGATTTTTCATATCCTTCAAAGAAGAGTGTTCATACCCAAAAGAGCACATCCTGCCTTTTTGCAAGCTTCAGCTATTCCTGAAATGACACCCCGAGCCACTTCAACGTCAAGTTTGCCACAGGCAAAATAGTCAAGGAAGAAGAGGGGCTCCGCTCCTTGAGCCAAGATGTCATTGACACACATAGCAACCAGGTCCTGACCTATGGTGTCATGTCTCTTACACACTTGTGCAATCTGCAAAACACAGCGAGAGAACCCGTTGGTTAACTTTGAGAAACTGAAACACAAACAGAGAGTCTGCAGTGGAAGAAGGGGACCAAAATCATGCTGTTCCTCTTAGATGCTTTTTGAGGAGAACTTCAGTTATTGTGAGCTCTGTGAGCCTCTGCTAACATTTTATTTTAGGAATTGTTACTTTCTCAATTGGCAAGTGTAAAAGGCACTTTACGGAAGGAGACTGAACTGGAAAGGGCTTCATTGCAGCTTGCGTAAACACAATAGCAACCATATAATTAAATGTTTTTCCCCATGAGTAACCTTCTTGAGGGTGGAGATTATACCTTAATGAAATGGAGTCCCTGATTACGTACTGAATATTAAAAATGAGTTATTTTAAGCATCATTTCAAGTATGGCTATTTACATGCCAGAATTTAAGGTATATTTAATTCTTTTGCCTGAAGGAGGGCAATTTCATTTTTCATTCCCTTTTGAGAAATACAAATAGGTATTTTTAAAAGACAACTGATATTTTCTGTTAAAACATTAATGATGTGATTAAGCGTTTTCTCTTCTGTGCTATTTTCCTTCCTTTACGTGGATTTTCACATTACCTTCAGTTTTGTGCCAACACCATCAGTTCCAGATACCAAGATAGGATCTTCGTAACCAGCTGCTTTCAAATCAAAGAGGCCAGCAAAGCCTCCAAGTTCTGCATTGCAGCCTGCCAGCCAGAAAACAGGAAAAAAGAGTAAACTTTTACTTTCATGGGTTTCTCCAGGATCTCCAACACAAATTTGCTCTGGTATCTGTCAACACGACTTTGCTTTGTCACGAGGAAAGTTTTCTCTGACATTTAGAGCCTCTTCACAGAGGCACGGGAGCTCTTAAGTTTGCTTTGTCTTATTTCTTCGTTATTACCTAAGGCTAAAAATCCAAAACTTCGTGATTAAATATTCAATAATTACTGTGACTGATATATTTCCCCCTTGCACTTAGTATTTTTCTGAAAACCAGAAAAGGAATTGTGGTAACAGATTGAAGCCCACTGCTTTCTGGGAAAAGATGACAACTAGGCATTTTCCAACTGAAATTCTTTATCTCTTTGTTATTACTGCTAGTTAGAGTGTATTAAGACTCCTTGTTCCTAAGACTGGTTATGATAGGTAAGTATGGTAACCTTAAAACTAAAATTGGTTAAATCCTGAGAGTGAAACAAACATGAGTAGAAAATACTACGAATGCTACGAAGTGACTAGCTGTGCTAGTGTGTCTATATACAGTTTTCTCTCTATGTATATCTGACGCTGTCTGAAGGTTCTCAGTTAATTTGAAGTTAAAGGGTTATTATATACATGACTGATATTTTAAATCTATCAAACAAATCACAAGGACTTGCTAGAGCAAGATGTGTTTGAGTTCACAACAAAAAAAGGATGAATTGATTCTGTTTTAACCAGGCAAAAGATGCGTCTTCCATATCTATCTCAAGTAATAGATAGTATCTCTGAGGAATTCTACATCTCATACACCTTTCTAGACATTTATCTAGAAAGACTGTATAGTTCACTGTGCAAGAAATAATAATCCATGTCATCAAAAATAGCACTAAATGGTAGGATTTTTGCTTGCATTTAATCTTTTAGAGTGCTGAACTGTGTTCTCTAGCATCCTTAACACACATGACATTCAGGAGATATTGTTTAGAGTCATTCTGAAAAGATCTGTAAATTTAACTAAGGACATTTTTAAAAAATCACAGGCATTTGCTTACCACAGATATTTCTTGTGTAATCTAGAAACATGCAGAACACATAAATACGAGCTTTTGGATCAAGATCAAGATCAAATGATAAGCCTCATTGCCATGAACTGACCGAAATGGGAACGGAAGGTACAAGTCTTACCTGACCTTGATGTGGCTGCAGCTAGGGGTTTAATTTTCTGAACCAAAGTATTCCCTGCTGCGATGTCTACCCCACTGTTTTTGTATGTCAGGCCTCTGAAAGATTGTTAAAAACATGTTATGGCAATTGATTACTAAATGCACAAACACAAATTTTAAAATAATATTTACTTCTTTACATCATTGCATCACTAAGGATTAACCATTCAGAATCCTATTCTGCTGCCAAGTACAACTATTTTTCCACTTGTACAGTAACTTTGCTCATATAAAATGATTTCTAAGATTTGCAGTATTCATTTCAGGCAGGCTCAATGGCTCAAAGGTTAATCTTTTTGCTGTTTGGCACCTGTCCTCACACATATACCTGAAGATAGGGAGTATTACACCAAAGAAACAGAACTTCATGGATTTGCACCACAGGGAGTTTGCCATAAGCAGTATTCAAATAGTTCCAGATATCTTGAAGACAGCATCAGAGCATCAGCATCACACGCTATCCAGTCAAATACCAAGATAAAAACCAGTCAAAAAAGAAAATCCAACAACAAGGTAAAATAGGTGGAATAACGGATCTGATTTTGCTAGGTTTGAATACCTGGTCTGGATACTGAGGCATCAGTAGTATAGTTCCTATGCTCAAAACAAAACGTATACAAAAACGCACTGCCAAATCAGACTACCTCAGCACCGTGCAGGATCAAGCTCAAGGTAGCTTTTCAAAACTGAAGTATCACACGAATCAATAGTCCTCTGTGATACTTTGAGAGCTTTACAACTGTAGCTTAAAGGTTGCCTCTCCTTATCATCTGGAATGATAACACCACAAAACCAGTCACACTTCTTTTTTACTTAAATGGGCTTTCTATTAAAGTAAATCTTTTTAAGTTTATTTAAAAAGAACTAAGTTCCTAAGGTCCATTTTAGCAATCTAGAAAGAAATGTCCATAAGCTCTGGGTTTTTCTTTTACATACAGCCATACAATACAGAAAATACCCTTAGTACAAACTGGTGTATGTCACTTGTCTGTACATATGACTGACTAGAGACATTAAGTATCATATCATATTTACAGAGGGACCTTTTCATTTTGGAGGTAGTGAGTTTAATGACTTTTAATTACTAGTTGTACCAAACATCTCTCACTCCAGTTAAGCAATTGTTACTTCTACGCTGTCAGTGGCATGAATCAGGCTACCTGGTGCACCTCTATTTTAGGTTCACACCTCTTTTAGCTCTCCTACTGATGTGATTCGGTATTAAGTTTAAATTCTAAGAGTGAAACACACTATTAATTAACAAGGACACGTACAACAAAACAACTGGCCGAAGAGCTGCGGTACCAGGAAAATACAAAGATATCTGCACTCACATTATATCACTGCTGAAAAATTTGCAAGAGGAAAATAATTATAAGAAGCAGCTGTTCAGCCTGTGAATAAGAGTCAAGGAAATATCAGCCTGCAATAACATGAGACCAGTCATGCCCTTTCAGTCCGAACGTGATGAATACTCAACATATTTTCACCTTATTTTTAAAAGCATGGTATCTACTTTGACTCTTTAAAAGGAGACTATTGTTCTAAAATATTTTTTATTAAATAAATATTCTGGATATTTTCACAAAGTGAAACACATAGGACTTAATCCTGCAAAGCTGCCAAGAGGAGGTGCATCCCCAACTTTACTGAGCCAACCATCACCCTTCCTTAACTGTGTGTGTGCAACACAGAGTCCAAAGTGAAGGGTGCCTGACTGACCTTCCAATTTTAGGGTGTCTGAGCAAAAGCTGGTGCAGAGTCAAGGTCGGTGAAACAGGGGCTGATTGTAAACAGTTCTCAGGAGTCTCCTTCACAAGCTAGGGATCCTCCCAGCATACGGGCACTCCAGTCAAGAAACGTGCTGGCCATGGCCCATGAACTCAGTGATTTAGAGAACTGTTCATTAAAGTACCTTCTTTTCTTGCCTCACACAATGACTTGATTTTTTTCTACTGCAATACAAATACCAATTACATGTTTTCACATAAATTTCTCAAAAGCTGCACAGTAGTTGAGAGAGAAAGAAGACTAGATACAAATGCCCTTGTTCATTTAGTAAGTTTATTGATCATAATTTTACAATCTACTAATTGGTATACACTCTCAGCAAAAATGAAACTCTTACTAATATGCTTCAAAATACTACAAAAAAAACTATTATCAAAAGTTATCTTTTGAGCTAACTGGAAACCAGGCAGGCAGATATGCTTCATATTAGGTAAAAATGAGTCTAAAAACCTGCAAGAAGCTCTCAACATTAGAGAGACAGTAGGACACACTGCTTTAAAAAAAAAACTGTACCCACAACATCTCCAGATTGTTAAACCGAATACTGTGAAAATAAAAGGAATAATAATAAAAAGGAGGGATAAATTCTACCCACGTTGTTAGCCAGCTATTCCATTAAAATGCATATCCCAACAAGGCAGGTGTTTCAGGACCATTTTAACCATTTCTAAAGACTCTAAAATGAACCAACAAAATAGCTCAAACTTTGTTCATACATACGTTTAATTATATTAATATTAGACTTATGGACAACACAAATCTAGAGCAAAAGCTATGGTTTAGAGCCTAAGAACGAGAAGTTCACCTTCCCTAAAACAGACAAAACAAAGACAGCAACACCACAAGTTACTCCTGTGTGCTGGTCACTGTAGTTTAACGCAGACTTGGGAGAATAAGAACATGGATGAGAGAGCCGTCAAAAAGCCTGCTCCTTCCTTGGCTGGTCTTACTTAGATTGCTCACAGGGATGCTAGTTAAAACTTGTCTAGAGTTATTCATAACATCAACAACAGTTTATTAATGTAAACTAGTGATGTATTTAAGTCCCTTTTATACCAGTTATTTCTATTTCAAGTATTTCAAATATCTACCTGGATTGTCTCAGGAAAGCTATAGCCCGATAACCAATGTCCCTTCTATAAATGGCACCCTTGAAGTGTATGGCTGCTACTCCCTTGTTGGCTTCTTGCAGTGCTGTCATCAGATCCTCTTTAATAGCAGTTACTGTAAGGACTCTTCCACCACTAGTCACCACTTTGCCATCCTTTAGGGATGTGCCTGCGTGGAACACCTCCAATCCTAGTTGCTTAGCCTTAGAAAGTCCTGTGATTGTTGTTCAATAAAAGAAATGCAGAAAAAACAGTTGATTAGAACATTCTCTATTAAATTACACATTAATATCTATTCAGCACTTATTGACTGTGTCTAGAAACCACAATCAAACTCAGTGTGATCATGCTGGGAAATAGGAATAAATTTGTATAAACTACATTTTGAGGAGAGACAAGTCTGCTACTTTTAAGCTCAGAGACACAGAAAGAGGTATTTTACTAAAATATCTGCATGCAACATTTAATTCAAGCTGGATTTTATACTTCACTGACATAGAGACCACAAAACTTATCAGCATGAACATTATATAAGAAGCAGTGATCAGCCCAGAACTACTTTACTGTAACACACATTAAAGAAATGCAACAGAACTTAACAATATAGTGCGGAAATTTCAAAATGCTATGGGTGCGTTACCAATAAACTTGGATTGCGTGAAAATTCAGTCGTCTCTTGCTGACCCATAACCACAAGATCTAAAGTTTCTATGAATCTGAGTTACACTGATTCACCTTCATCTGGCAAAAGAGAGAACGGAGAGAGGGCAGGAGAGGAATCAGACTTCTGCAGTTTCTCCTGCTATGTTTACCTGTTATTTCCAAACCCTTGGGATATGTTCCTGGATACCCTTCACTAGCCATGACCACCGTCACAGCTGCACTGTCTTCAAACCAAACTGGCATGGAACTAGACAACTTTTTATTGATAACCGCTTGCATAACTTCATACAAATCACTTTTCAACAGTGGAAGAATTACCTACAAAAATACAGATTAGCAAATTAAAGAAAACATTTTCTTCACTGAGCTTTTAAAAATACCAATGCAACTGTGAAAATAACATTAAGTAAGTATGTTCATATACTGTATTTTCACACATATATACATACTGTGCATAATCTATGTACCTTTAAAAATATTCTTCCTTGAAGATAATTTCTATAGGTGAAAGAACTACTACATACAGAGGGGAAAAAGCAGAGGCCAAAGAAACCTATTTGTTCTGAAGAATGGAAATTAAGGGTTTTGTTCCACTTGTCAACAGGGAGTGGGGGAAAGAAGTGTTCACTTCTTCAATAAAGTAAAAAAAAAAAAAATAATCCAACTCCATTCCAGAAAAGATACGAAAGTGCTGAGTTTCACTCAAGCTTACCCTTGTAAAGCCCATATTTGAGTACAACCTGCTGAAATCTTCTCTGGAATGGAGCAATTTCATAACAGACCTTCTGTCTTGAATAAACAAACCAAATGTTTTAAATCTCAGTGCAATTAGCTAATTATTCAGCTGAAAGTTAGTTAAGAATAATGGTAGATGGTAATAGACTTTCTCCTCCCATAGCGGCAAACTGTATCCACCTACAAAATAACTCACCTGACATTCTGGGTCACCAAATCTGCAGTTAAACTCTAGAACTTTAGGTCCATCGTTGGTAAGCATTAATCCAGCATAAAGCACGCCTGGAATAAAAAATTATATAACAAGCTATCTAAGCAGCTGCATAGGTCATTTGTTTTGAACCTATTCATAAGTGTTAAAAAGGATGCCACCTGTGTTAATTTAAAGGTAGGATGTTAACACTTCAGAAATGTTAAAAATGTATCAGGCAGAAATAGTTTTGGTTACAATTCTGCATCTTATTTTCAAATGTTGTCCTTTCTGTTCCTCCTTACTTTATGATTATCCACCATTAATGAAATGATATCCATTCATTTCAATGGACTCTAAATCAAGCCACTGATACCAAACCCAGTTTCCAAATAGGTCAAAGTTATCTTCCTTAATTTATTTACAGTGTGAGTTAGACCTATAAAGAGGACAAAGTAAAAAAACCTGTCTTTCTCCTTATGCTTAAAACCCCCAAACTTCTGTACATACCAAAATAGGGGACACCTTCTTTCCTCATGCCGTCAACAGTTTTCTGAAGAACAGTATCTCTTATTTTCTGCAGTAATTGTTTAGAAATCTAATAAAACACAAGTAGAAAACAGTGTTTGTAAAAAGGGAGCACATGATTTTTCCTACTGTGATGGCTAGCGTTTTTAAAAGCCAAGCACAACACTTGGATGATCTCTTGCTCACTCCAAAATGTTTCATACAACAGAAAGCTAATATTTTTTTCTCTCTCCACAGACAACATACCACAGCATTAAAACACCTGTCTGCATTTCTTCAGACACTTTTCCATGCTTAGATCTACACGTGCAAGCAATCCCACTGGCTTCACTGGAACAAACCATTTCCACAGACATACTGGCATTTAGATAAGGCCTCCGAAAGACAAATCACAGCTGGGAAGTATAGTGATCAATGATCAAATTTTATTCGGTGAACAAGATTAATAGCTTTCTGTATGAAAAAAAAACTATAGCTTTTTTGAACTTGAAAAAGAAAAATCTCTGGCCATGACATAGGTGAATAGAAAGCAAAGTCAGTCCTTTTGCAAATAGTCACTTGCCAAACAGAAACCAAACTACCTTGAGGTACAGCAAGTGAACTAAGCTCATCATTAGCTTAGTTTGGCACAAGATAAAAATGTGGTTTTAAGCACTTAGTTTTAACAATCAGTATTTCATAACACTTAAAAACCAAATCAAAATACAAGGTTGCAGAAATAACATTTCCACTTTTATAATTAAAAGTAATTCAGTAGAAATATCCTCCTCTTTAGAGAAACAAATTTAAGTTACGGACTCTACTTGACTATGTCTGTTTTAGGCAACTCTTTCCATCCGCACGAGCCCACTCTCTTGTTCATCATGATGGAACTAAAAATTCACACATGCTTTCAGTACTAGAACTGTAGCACAGCTTTAGTGAAACATCTCCTTGTCCATACATTTTTACCTGAGGTGCTGGGGAGTAAGCTCCCATCCCTCCAGTGTTAGGGCCTTCATCTCCATCCATTAATCGCTTGTGGTCCTGGGCTGGAGGCATGGGAGCAATTGTGACGCCATCAGTGAAACATAAGCACTAGAAAACCAGGAGAATAATTAAAACTCCAGTGTATGATTAAAAATAAAGTGCAAAAAGTGCAAATATATTTGATTTTCAGTGTTGCAAATGGATATTTAAGGGTATAAATTCTGTCTCCCTGATAAAACAAACTACAGTATTCTAAACATTTCCCTTTTCCCTCAGGAAGCAGTGCCTCAGTTTATATGACCTTCCTACAGAAATTAACTTTCATATAACATACAAAAATTACAACATAACATCAGTAGTTGTACTGAAAAGAAATACTCAAAAAGTTAAAAAAAATTCAAAATACTCCACGAGGGAAGTTACTTCTTCCCTCCCCCTTCCTCCCCCCTGCCCCGGAAGGAAGGCATCACATTCCTTTCAAGATTTCCTTTTCCTTGTTGATAAAACTATTTACTTTTGAATTATTTATAAATTACTTATACAGCAGATGCTTTAATCCTCAATGTCTTCATAATAACAATCCTGTTGGCATCTTCTTTAACTGGAGGATGATGTTCACTGTCTGGACTACTGCTAGCAGTACTCATAAAAGCATTTTATAATGCTAATTAAAAAACAAGCAAGGATTCCCCGACGAAACCCGAAAATGACAGAATATTAATATATTAAAAACTACAGTCATTTGCAGAAGGTGAACTATTTTGACAGGCAAGGCAATCAGTATTTTTTCTTCATTGTTGTCAGTCATCATAGAAAAAAAACCTTTCAACAGCACATTTATAGTATTGTGTTATATTACAGTAAATCTGATAGTATTCTAAGGACTAATTAAGAGCATTACATATTTTCCACCAGAGAATGAAGATCTGGATAACTCCTTAGTTCCTAAAAAGGTCAAGCCAACCAGGAAAGAATAAGGATGACCAATATCTGCCCATCTAATTTCTTCATATTGGGCAGGAAACTAGACTATGCAAAGACTGACAACAGTTGGAGATGATCGCTTACTTCATAAATACCACAGCCTCCAAGATGAGTGTTCACAACACCCAGCATAAGTCAATTCCAGCTCCAGGACTCGGGAACCTGAGCTGGTACTTGGCTGTTGTACTTTGTGTGATGCAAGTGTCAAGTTCCCCTGTCACCTCAAAACCTAGGCTCTAATTCTCCTTTTCTCCTTCACACTCTGCTAATTAAATCAGATATACTTTTTTAAACAAAGGAGCTGAATCAGCTTAAAATGAAGGAAATGTTCTCTCTACATCTGCAGAGTAAATCAACACTGTCAAATCATTCAACAGCCTTTGGTTCCAGATCCTTCGTCCCCGGGTGCACTTCCACATTGCAGTCTCTCTGGCAATGAAACTGGTTAAAGAGGATCCTGCCTGCACCTGTCTTGAGATGATTGTTCCCTTGCTCCAAAGGAGTTTACTGCTCCCTCATGATGCAGGTCAACATATTCCCTTCATCAGCAAAGCTGATTAAAGAAAGTCTCTGTCCTCCCTTATTCCCAGCTGCTCCTTGCCTTGCTCTGTACTTCACCATCCTGTTACTTGTGCTGATTCAAACAGCACTGGGCTCTAAATCAGAATACAGAAAACTTGCAAGGTGGTATGTTGATTTCTTTGAAAAAAGGTCTTTAGGTTGTAGCTTCACAAGCAGGTAACTAGTATAACTGAATCAATGGCAAACAGCAGTGAAGAAGTAGCAACATGGAAGGGAAGGGACATCTTATATTGTCTTTGCTGTCAGAGAAATCAGAACTGCATGCTTAATGACACTCAAAACTTTTAAGGTTTGATTTTTTTTTTCCATGTGGCAATAGCTGATTACTGTTTGAGTTATTTTTATTTAATTTGAATTATTTTAACAGACTGCAGGAAGTTTGGTTCTTAACACAGCTGTCTTTAATTAATACAATTTTATTTATAAACAGATAACTTTTTAGTTTAAGTAATAAAATCTTACACATCCCTGCTGTAGGTACTTACATAGTGTTTCCTAAATTGTTTAGAACAGGTATAATCAAAGTGTTACAGTGAGATGCACACTTACAGAAACTTCTTCTCCTTCAAGAAGTTCTTCAACAACAACAGTTTCCCCAGCTGTGCCAAAAGTCTTATCCTACAGTAAAAACAAAATCTCTTAAGTTCTGTTTCAGTTATTTTAAAATATTCAAAATGCAACAAGAAAAAATATTTTTAAAACAGCAAGAAAAATGCAGCACGGTTTTGAGACTATTAATCCATTCTCCATCTTGGGTACGTCAGCAATGGTAAAATCTTTGCTCCTCTTTTCTGTTTATTCTTAGATGAATGCAGATTTTATGCCTGAATATTTTTAAATTGCATATGATATTTATGACTTACTGAGCAATTCCTCATGCTCTACCTTCTGAAGCTTGGACCCATTATACTGAGAGTAATAGCAATGACTGTCAAGTCTATAATCTAAACTTTATAAGCAAGTGCAATTCTATAGAATACATTGGAAGGGGGCAATATTTTCATATTCCAATGCAATGTTTGAACACTGACTGCATATGTAGGCAATGAAGAACCACCAACCCACAAGATAATTTTGTGGGTGTATAAGACTCTCCAACATACACTTTTTTTGTTCAAGACATTGGGCCACATGGTAAGACATGTATTTGTCCAATAACCATACACACACATACACACACAACAAAATGTGAGCACAGACCCTATATTCTGGCTCTTGAAATCCAAGTCTGTCAGATAACGTCTCCTATGAATCAACATAGCTCCACTGAATTGTAAGATGCTGTGCTGCTGACACCAGCTGAGACCTGACCTGTATGTGTCTTATTTTCCAGCTCTATGTTCCTAACTGTTCAGATGAAATTGCTTCATTTTGCTTCTCTTCAGATTTTGATGGTCCTAATATATTTGTTGAATATCCTACCTAAATATATACTTAACTTGAAATAATTCCACTGGAATTTTAATACACATTTAAGTGCTGTGTGACTGGAGTCCTCAAGCTGGTGTTGCTTGTGAAGTTCCAGCTCAACCACAGTGTTAATATTACAGCACTGTAGTACCTGTTTGATTGCAGCAGTCTCAAATGGTAACAAAAAAAAATAAAAAAAAGGAAACCCATATGGAAATAAGTGTGGGTTTTCATTAAGAATGATTTTATTTTAGCCTACAGGAATTATGCCGAGAAAGAGTACCCTGCCTCAAGCAATAAATATGACAGAGCTTCACAGCTGTCCAAATAATGGGTAAAAGATTTGATGTCTTTTAGCCAAATTCCTATTACATAGACATAAAGAATATCTTTGAGACACTGAGATAGTTAGCAAGCTATTTTGTGTGAGAACTCCTCCAGTTAGCGCGTGACATTTCTACTCACCTGCATAATTTCAGTAACAGCTTTGCAGGCTTCTTCCTTGTTTGAAGCCACAATTACTCCTTTGCCAGCTGCCAGGCCACTAGCTTTTACAACTAAAGCAGGGAAGTTTGCACTTCAAAGATAGAGAAGAGAGATTCAACAGTAAACACTCTGTATTGCAAATATATTTTGTAGGCATTTTGAACATTTCAATAGTTGGAAGATCAAAATACGTATCCGTTTTCATAGCAACCATTTTACCTTATTGAATAACACACAAATAAAAACCAGGCTTCTCTTGTTATGTTATGCCTGTAAAGAATTTCTGCTTCCTGTTTTTTTCCCACCACTGAACTTCACTACTGTTCTGAAAGTTTGCTTTCCTTTTAATAATTTACTGTTGTATCATTTTTGGGTCACCTAGATTGCATTCTTATGAGTAGATCATCATTTGCTGAGTAAGTCTCCAACACAGAATTTATATTTGTGGAGAAAAGGCATAAAGAAGGCAGAACATATGACTATCAGACTGCAAGCTGAGTTTCCACAGTAGGCAATTTGAAAAAAATAAAACCTTGTCCTATATTCTCCTGTAAACTGAACACTGAACTTTATTTTCATTGAAGAGCAGTAAATAAGAACCATTTAATTATCAGACTTATTGCAGTGCGATAGTGTCATGTTAGATTATCCTTTAAAACCTTTACAGAAGTTCTATCACAGACAAAAGTATTGACATATTAGTAATCATTTGATTGATTGTTTGGGATACCTAGCACACTGTACATTGCTGTAAAAAATATTTTCTAAAATGACAAGAATTGTACCTGTTAATAAAGCTACATGCTGCTTTAGGATCAGTAAAAGATTTCCATCTTGCAGTTGGGATCTCATGACGATCCAAAAAGGCTTTGGTAAAGCTCTTACTGGACTCCAGCTGAGCTGCCTTTGCTGTTGGACCGAAACACCTTACTCCAGCTGCTGTCAAGTCATCAACAATTCCTAAAAATGACAGCAAAAAAAAAATGTATAAATAACCAGATGATTTATAGGAGTCATGTAGTCCAAGTCTACAGATATAATGATTTGTTGGAACAAGTATGTCAGGAATGATAAGCCACATATATCTATCCAGGGTCTATTTTACCAGATGGATGGTAAAAAAGATGCATTCTTCACTGTAATCAGAAGCAGGTAACCCTGCAATATCTGGGGCTAAGAAGATCTGCTGTATTTAGTAAGAGATGACAAACTCCCCTTGTTTTATTACAGCTTTTAGCTAAAAAGTTGACATTAGTCTTTTGTGAAGATGACAACTGTTGATCATGTAAAAGGTTAAAACAGAAAATTTATCAACATGTTTATATATTTTTTTTTACCAAGTCCCAAATTACTATTATTTCAAAAAATGAAAACTCCATAGGAAAATCAAAACTCTAGTTAAGGTTCCTATATGGAAACACTTTGATACCTCCTTTACTAATCCCAAGCACTTAAAAAGAAACTGAACATTTAAGGATATTTTAACTGTTATATTGCTCACACAATACCCTTCAGAAATTCATTCTCATCACAGCACATCACTGAATTTCAGGGAAACTGCCATGGAGGATCTGTTTCCATTCCTACTGAAGACACTCAGATACTGTTGAGTGGTGCACAAAAGATGGGACCCAAAATTTACTTTTCTTCCTAAATTATGAAGGCTATGATTTTTAGCTTGCTTTCTCTTACCAGCAGCAAGAGGAACCTCTGGACCAACCACAACCAGCCTGATCTCCTGATCTCTGCAGAACTGGGCAAGTGCAGCGTGATTGCTGACTGAAACAGCTGTCAAAGATATAAAAGGGTGGTAAGACTGCATTCATTACCATTGCTTAGCACTTATTTATCACACAATGCTGAAGGAGCATTTTCACCACTCACATTCTTGAACGGCAGGTCACTGTCAATCTGGAAGAGAGAGGCATATACTGATATAAAGACTTACATGCGGGGCTTGGACCAAAATACACCACCAAACCCCCAAGCAAAGGCTGCAGTTTGACATGCGTTGTAAACCGACCTTGCTCTTGAAGGTAAGAAAAAAAGTTTCGGGTTCCCCTATGCTGTCATACAGTAAATGGTTCTCATCTCTAGGAAGATCCTGTTTGCCAGTACGAGAAGCACCGTGAAGGATCCAAGTTGAAAAATAACTCACAAGCAAAAAAAAAACCAACCATATTTTTCAGCCAGTCTCCTCCCTGAGTAGGGTCACCATGAAGCTTTACACATCTTTGTGCCAGCACGATGTAGGGGACAGGAACAAGTGGCTGGTGATGGGATTGCAACCATTTTCTTTTCTTTTTTTCTTTCTTTCTGTAGTGCCAGTTAAAAATTGCCACACTAAACTGTGACCCCACTGAAACAAAGAGGAATCTGAACATTTTTTCTTACATTAGGCTGAACTCAATAAGGGCAGGTGCTGTAATTATGGGTAAGGATATTTGGTCTTAGGTTTTTAGGACCGTTATCTTTCCATAAACAAACATTTAATATGACGATACTTGGAATGCCAAAAACCGTGTAAACAAAAGAAAAAGCTTGCACTAAAGACAGTAATGTCAAGTGTCATGATAAAAAATTTACGCAAAGGCAATGCAATTCTACTGCTTTTATCAAGAATAAACAAAGCCAAGGTCTACAGAGGACGGGAACGCGAACTCAGAGAGCGCCAAAAAAGTGGTGAGCGTGGCCAGGCGTGGATTGGCTGCCCCCGCGGGGAGGAGGCTAACACCTCAGGGCACGAAGCTGGGAAAGGGAGCACGGTATGGCACAGCACAGCCCCTTGCAGCTGGGCTACTTTGCTTCAGGTTTTGTCCGTGATCTCCTGTTAGTGACCATACTGGCAAGCACGCCAGGAGCTGATGGTCTCTTCCAGCTAGTTTCTGGGGAAGCGACGAGCAAGAAAGGAGAGGCAGTGATACAGCAGCTTCTGCTGGACAAACAGACACGATTTGGTGTCGGTGCCCACTGCACTCCTGCCATCCTGTATGAAAAAATTGCCTGCTTCCACAAGAGAAGAGGTCATTTCTGCCTAAGAGACAGCATAAAACCAACTATCTGAAACCTACATTTTGGTTATAGATTTGCCCTATTTGGGTGGAGTGGGGGAAAAAATCTGACTGAACACCAATAAAAATTACCTCCTTGATACCTATTTAATGGTTCAATTATTTTGTTCCACCAACATTTGTAAGTAAGGAGAAGCAAAGGCCTTTGACTTCCATGTGCAATTTATGCCAATTGACTTCTGGCTCACAAGAGAGCAAAACCAAAAGCATAACACACTTGGCTTTAAAGTACTGATTAACATAAAGGTCAATATTGTCTTTCAGTCCCATGGGGCTGTTGTGAAAGCAACTGGAGAACAGCAGATCCCGACTGAAGAGAGCGGGAGCTCTGGTGGGCCACTGAAGAGGGAGGATCCCTGTTCCCCACGAGATTAATCCATGCGAAGGGGAGCAAGGAAAGGAATGAGGCGGTAAAGTGATTGTGCTTTTCATCCCAAATTGTCTTGCCACAGGCCTGATCTACTAGCAATATGAACAGTGAATATGGCACAAGATTTACATGATGTGGAAATGTCCTAGTAACAAATGGAAAGGAATAAATCACATTGTTAATACGTAATTTTAACTTTCCCCTCAAACCTCATTTTCCTCAGGATGTAGACTGAAACGGGACATTTTTGTAGCTGTGTTTCATTTCTCAAAATGACAGCTAAACATTCCTTTCGAACTAGACAGAAAGAACTTGGACCAAGGTTTTCAAAGCCAGAGCTCAAAGTTAAGTGTATACGTTACACTGAGAGCTAAAATGTGACGGCAGGAGGTGTCAGGATGCTAAAGTCCATTCACAGACATGCCTATGTCTATCTCTGGATTCAGCAAGCCATTCTGTATGCTTCTGGCACCAAAATTGCCCTGCTAATTAAACATAAATTGAATATAAAACTATATTTAGCCACTCAACCTAAATCTGTCTTTATTGTCAGAAATGATTACTGACTCAAATTAACCATGAAAACTTTTTTTTTACTTAGATACAGGCAAGGTTTGCAGGATTTAAGGTTATTTATAATTTTAAGCTCACCTTTATATGTTTCAGAAATCATCTAAGAACCAGAGCTGCAATGCTAATTAAAGGCAATCTCATGAACCATGAAGGCAGGATGAACTTTCAGAGCCAAATCTTGATTATATCAAAAAAACAGAAACAATGGTAGCAGTTTCACAGACATTGTTGCCCAGGCTCACACAATATAACACGGCTCACTTGCTTCTGTAAAGCTATTTTCCATTTTCTCCCCTGAGTTAAAATCTAGACCCTAGTGGTAGGACTAAAATGCCTGAGCAGATAAGACAAATTGTTTCCTTAAAAACCAAAGAAGTCAAACTCTTCACAAATTCTAGATTCTTCCCGTCTCCTGGTTGGCTGAGGATTTTTCTCCCAAAGTACATGTGAGCCTATAGTCTAGAAAAAACAATTTTAGCACACGTGGTAGATTTCATGGACCTGGCTCAAGCATTATTACGCACATGCTCAAATATTTTCCACTGTTGAGGGTGCAGTATTTTTTATGGAATAACAAGTTGAGAGAAAAGCTCAGCAGTTTTTAAAAGACACCACTTGCGAAAAAATACTGCAATTAACATTCTGCAGGCCATACAGACTGGCATTGACTCCATTTAGCACAAGCATAAAGATTTTTGGTTTACTTTCTGGGAGGAGAAGGAAACGTATGACTTTCCTGTCAGGCTCTTCCTACGGGCCCTCTCCTCAGAGACCAAATACAACAAAAAACTACTTACGATACTGTGACTGGTCAAAGAAATTAAGGACAAAGTTATTTAAACAGTCTGTAATTAAGCATTCCAATGGAATTAAGTATGATAATTACCTGCTGTACAAGAATCTGACAGGATTCATGTTTCCACATGAGATGGTAACAAAAAAAGATTTTACTCACATACAATATGAATGCAGAAAATTGAGGTATGCAATTCATGTTCACATGCATACTATGTTAACTTTAATTCCGTACGTTATCACACATTTTAAACTGTAAACTTAAGTTGGTTGTTTAAAGTACCTAATTCAGGATCTGTTATATAAAGGCTACAAGACAGGAATCTCTGAGTAATTACCCCTGGTTTTGTACTGATTCACTGTGTGCCTCCAGGCAAGCACCTTAGACCAGTATTTTTTTTAAATGCAGCACATAATTTTGATGCTCAATTTGAAATACCTTAAGCTTGATTTCTCAAAACTAATAACTATGAATAGTTTCAATTACAGCCAGTCAGAGCTTAAGGTATTAAGCTAGAAGCTCAAAACAGGCAGTGGGTACGAAGAGAGAAACATTTGAAAATAACTTCTTAAGGTCACTAAGACAAAGGAATGAATGTTTTTCTACGGTTGAACATTTCAGGGGAGAAAGTATTCTCATCAAAGATTCTAGGGATCACAGGGCTTCAATGCACTTCTGAGAATATAGTAGTGAATTTAGTACTTTAGGTGCTGGCATTCGCTTTAGGCACTTTTCAGCTGTTCACCCACCAGTTGTTGAACTGCAGTGCGTACCAAGAGAAACCATCACCCCTTCCCTGCTAGGCTGCTGGCAGGCAGTAACCACTGCAGCTAGCCCAAGCTGTATTCCCGGAGGAATGTGCATCAGACAGATGGAGTTTTGGCTGCATCCTCCACGCCCGAACCCTAGCTATCAATCACAACTGAGATCATATAAAATGAGTGGTGGTTGCACAAGGTTTTCCTCAGACATTTTTATTTCTTAACTGCTACCATCTATTTCACATGTCCGGAACCTTAAAAAATAGCAATAATAATAATAATAATAATAATCCTTTCACATTAACAAATCCATGAATGGAACAACTTATTTGTTGAGTTATCAAATTTAAAATTGGTATTTTTTTCTTTTTACCTGAATTGGAAATTTTTCCGTTGTCAGCTGTTCCTGCATTTCCTGGAGCAACAAAGACATGTTTTACATGGGGGGACTGGGCCAACTTCCAGGCCAGTGCATGCTCTCTCCCTCCACTGCCAATCACAAGCACTCGATCGGCCATTAGTCTGCATAAAACCAGAACACAAGCAAAACAGCCAGAATTAGGAGCGTGAGGTTAGGAAAGCAAGAGCTTCACAGGCCACGGTTTTAAGTGCTGGGTGCAACGCAACTCCTAACAGAGGTGAATGATGTCACTTTGTTTCAGGCAACGATATTTCTATAAGGGTTTTGTTGGTTTTTAGGAAAAAAAAAAAAAAGAGATATGTACGTGAAAATGGATAACTGACGTAATCAGATGTGATATAAAGTAAATGTCAAAGACTGAACTGCTCCAGAACACAGAAGTAACCTGCAGGGCAATCCATCCTGGTTTTCCTTTAGTCAGATTGGCAACTGCTCCAAGTTATACAGAAGTCTGTGATATAGGAAAAACCCGTACAAGTGACCGGGCTGTGGTTTGTAACCTATAGAAATTCCTGGAGAACCCAACCCTGCAAAGGGCAAAGCCCTTCTGATGAACTAACTTTATGAACACAGTACTACAGTGTTAGGGAGCTGAATGGGACCACTCAAGGCTTTTTAGAGGTAATATCTGAAAGAGCTGTAAATACTTCAGGGAAAGGAAAGGCTAAGAGCAATGAGACAGGGGAATCAACCTCCAGCTCTGGCTTTCCTTAGGCGAGAACAACCACGAGGCAAACAACGGAGAAGACCAGGTGTCATTAATAAACGAGCTCGCTCTGAGAAGGTGCTGCAGGGCATCCACTTCTCTCTCCCATTCTCCTGAGTTTTAGAAAAACACATTAGCACTCTCTTGGCCTGCAGAAAGTAGGTGTATGAATGAAGGTTGCAAGTTCACTATAGACTGTCCAAAACCTTTTCAGCAATTTGGAAACAAAATGGTCACAAAAATGAAATGAACTCTCTGTTTCATCCTCCCTATGTCCTTATGTGTGTGCGTACACATAACTTACACATATTGGATTCATGTCAATATTACACTTTTTTCTTTGAGCCGCTTTGAGAGTTAGCCTTTGCTTTTTAAGACATGTTTACTTCTATGTGTATTCTCTACATATTTACTGATGTACGTCATCTCAGAATTGCTGTCCCGACAATGACACCACACAACTAGCAAGGGAATAGAAGAGTTCGCTTACACTGAAAAAAACCACTGGAATTCAGAAATAAAGTAAGTACATAATTTATAAATAAAGAAATAAAGAAATAAAGTAAGTACATAATTTATAAAATAAGTACATATGTCTTTATTTGGAGTTTCTTGAAAAGCAAAGGCTAGCCTCCTAAGCTAAGAATAAGCTGTTTGTTAGAGTCATGTTAGTCCAACTATATATAAATTACTTACACAAATGATGCCACTGCACTGGTTAAAGTGAGAGTTTTACTCACAGAAGTCAAACGGTCCCTGAAGAATCTATTCAGTAAAGCAGAAAGCGAGCAGCTACAAATTGGTAGCTAGTCCTAAGCCCAAGTGCAGCATGCGCTACTTGCAGAAAAAAATCTAAAAGCTTTAAATCGTAACATATGCAAAATAACAATCTAAACCTATAAAAAATGACTTAAAGCATTGCAAGTAATGAGAATAACCAAAAAGAATTTCATGTGGAAAATGGTATGATTGATTTAAAGGACTTTGCATGGCCAGTGAAGAGGCCTGATGCGTCCCATTGCTGTACGAATGACCTCCCATTCGTCAGGGGGAGGAACGCAGCCCAGATAAGAGTTTTAGTCAAAAGGAACAACCAGTCTCCCTGCTGTAATCCCGGCACACGTAATGCATAACCCTTGGCCGCTCCCTGTGCCTCTTCCATTAAGCGGCTGGTCGTTGACCTGCGCTTGCCAATGTGTACAGTGCCTCCCAAGGCGAGCTCGGAGAAAAACTCCCGACACACGATGCAGCCTGAATACACACAGGTGACAGCTCCATTTCCAAGAGCAATGAAAAGCCAGAACTCCTCTGTGGTCCCCTCCTTCGCAGGAGGACAAGAGAGGATGACTAGCACAAAGCATATCTTAAACAAAAGAAAAGAAAAACCCCAACAGATTTCTAAGGGAAAAGCAAAAAGACATGACAGAAAGCAGATTTTCAGCCAACTGATAAGGCAGGGGCACGTGCCTCTCCCCCACGTCAGCTGCTACAGCTTAACTTGAATAAAGCTGCTCCAATAGCTCTGACCCTGGAGAAACCTGTCCTTCCCCCGGACCTGGACTATGCAGGGCACGGCTTCTGCTCTGAGGGTACTATACGATGCGTATGGTGAGCCTGATTTTTAAATCCAAGTCCTCTGTAATAAACTTTAGACAGGAAGAGCCCACCTGTGTTTTAGAAGGTACTCCTATGCCATTTGCTAATGTATTTTAATCCATTAGCGAAGGAATGATTTGTTCAGAGAGTGATACTTTTAGGCAAAACATCCAGTCAGAATAAAGACAAAACAAACATGAAAAGAAGGATAAAATACAGAAAACTAACGCTATGAACTAAACACACTAGAGTTAAAATTTAATTGTACTTTCAGGTGGGGGGAGACTAATAGCTTTCTAATCACCAATGTTTGACAAAATATACATGTTGCAAAGGTGCAGAGATGTTTTAATTACAAAACTCCAGGATTACTTACAATTAAAAAAAAATATGTTGGGGTAAAACTTATCAGCTATGGTATACATATTTGGGATGTCAAGTTACGCTAAACCTCTTTTATATTACAATTCAAGCAAAAATTAAAAAAAAAAAAAGAGAAAAGGGCCTGGCTACAACAAAAGGATGAATTAGATAAAGACAGTTACCTAGGACAAAAGAATGCGATATAAAAGAATAAGCATTTATCATGTAGCAGGCAGCTATCTCCTACACTAAAGTTAAACCACACAAGCATGTTTCCAGGGCTGTCCACAGACATTCGTCATTAAGTAATAATTTTTAGAGCCAATTTTATCAATAATAAGTTGAACTGTACACATTACAGCATTTTCTTACAAGTACCTCAGAACTGAGTGCAGAGATTCAAACCCAAACAGAAAACATACTTACGCTGTCCTACGTGCTGCCAGTTGGAGGAAAATAGTACTCAAGAGTTCAGATGCGCAAAGAGAAAGGAGATAAGCAGCCTCTGGTTAAAATGTAGTACCCCCGTCCCAATATTACCGCCCCATTGACGACACTGTGCAGCTAGCCAATGAATGGGAAAGTTCGGCCATTCCAGCTGGGAAGAGGGGACACAAACTTGCGTACAAACGGTCTAAGAGTGAGGAGCAAAACCTCTGCAGAGCAGAAGCCCATCCTGTTGTTTCTAAAGGTGCAGAACAAATTCTGTCCCATCCCAGGTATTTTTTGCAGTTAAAAACTGTTTACTAATTAGACTGTAAACATTCTCTTCCTATCTAAAAATGAGGCTACGCATTTTTGCTACACATAAAAATGAGGCTATGCATAGTCCTATGCATATCAACAGTATGAAAGAATAAGGTGCACGATGCACATTTACGCTCCATTAAGCCCACTGCTTAAAAATAGTAGTAGGACAGGCTTGAAGATCCAGTGATGCTGTTGCCAGGTAAAGTAACTCACCATGCTGGCAACTAAGTCAAATAATCACTTCCTTTTTCCCCCAAAAGTAATGTATTCTAATACCACTGTCAGCTGAAAAAAAAAAATATACAGCATAAAGTTTTATATGGGAGCAGGTAAATAGAACAAGCCATATATCATACGCTCAAATAAAATTTAACCATTTTATAACAAAATGTGAGTAAAAAATAAGTTTTAGCCATTTGTTTTGAAACTCAATATTATTGGTGCATCCCACAAGTAGTATCCTAGCAACTTTTATCTAGAGATGTAGTTTGGGAAGAACTTCTTGTGGCAATTCCAGTTTAGGAGGCTCAAATCTACCAGTTGCTGCCTTTCTTTTTCACACTGACATAAAACGATGCTGTGTAGGCCCTCTGCTGCCCAGCAATATCTTGCATTAAAAATGAAAATTCCAAGAGGCGACATTTCTTTTTATTTTGTCAGTAATCCAGGAGTCAAAAATTTGTTCTCAGAAGGCAAAAAGCCATTCACAAGGTAGATATGTCTTCTGTAAGGATTATTACACACTCAGGTTTTTTTGGAAGCAATATGTAAAATCCTTAAACTCCAAAAAGATTCCAAAACATGGTACGTAATTACCTTAAGCAACCATTGTCTGCTATCGTAAAGAAGGAAGATATGTTTGTTTGAAAGCTGTTTTAAAATAAAGACAGGCGGCATTTCGGGCAAGGGTCTATTACTAGGTCCTTACAAGAAATAAGAATAGGAAAGCAGGAACAAGCTAATTGCTCCACGTATCCAAGAGGAGAGGACAAGAGGACAGAGTGAAGACAAGTCAATTTCCAGAGCCTGTCCCTGAGGTTGCCAGTAGTAAGTCAGCAGGGACGAGCATCAGCCTAGAGACCTTTATCCTCCACAAAAGGTAGGGCTCACCCAGAAGCTGGGCAGCTCTTCCACTAGGTCAGGGCCTGTGGAGCAGAAAAAATAAAGTGAGGAAGGCAAAACCAACAGTGTCTGATCGCTTTTTCCATCCTGACTCCTCCACAAGGCATGGTGAGATTTCAAATACCGGTAGAAGTGAGATGAGGTTACTAACTCAGTTGCTGCCCCTTCCCTATTAACAGGGAAGGGATAGGAGCCATTGACTCTTCCTTGAACTGAGCCTGTGCACAGACTTGGGGGTTAAACTGAGCTCCTTGGTTGTATTTATGAAGATAACTGTGTAAGAAAATGTAAACTCATTAAGCAATTTCTTCCCAAGTTTCAGTTTCATATCATAAATGTGTGGTACATATTACCTAAATGTTTTATCTCAACTAGGTGGAGTCTCGTCATAAGCCATTGCCTTATTACCTCATCCCTAACTAAAGCAGTAAAAAGGTGCAATTAAAATAAGATCTATGCAATATAGCACAAACAGTAAAGGGCATGACTGGCGGCAGCTCACTGCTTCAGACAGTGTCTTTTTTTTTTTAAGTTAAGCTCCAGTGCTGTCTCTGTGATCTTAGATTTAGAAACCTGACTGGAGCGTGTTTTGCTTTGGGGAGCCAAGTAACACCGAATCTTGAAAACCTGTGTGGCAAAGGTGCCACAAAACAAAGTAGTTTAAAAGGATACTTTTTAGTGTCTTAGTTTCAACAAAATGTGGGCTGAGGGTGGAGTGAAAATGGTAACGCTTAGGTACATTTAAAATGTTGCACTGTGCAGCATCCAAAGTGCTTCAGCCCTTGACTAAAAGGTATTTGCTGCTCAAGCAGGTTTACGCTCTGCTGCGAAAATTTACACATGCATTAATGCTGGACCCCTTCATATACCTTGTTGTCATTGAAAGGGGATGTCGTGAACCCAGACACACTTTCCCCTTCCTTGTACTGGCTCCAGTGCTCACCTCAGCATAGTCAGTTCACTGAGGTTTCATAAAACTAACCTGAGGAAAAAAAACCCAAACAATCCAAACCAGATTTCTATAAGCTGAACTGGCTTAAAGTACCATCAGCCCAGGTCCAGAGACACTAACAGCGAATGGATGGGACAACAGAGCTGAGCAGAAAAACCCAAGGGCAAGACCTCCCTTTCAGGCAGCAGCAATCTACTCTTATCACTGCACGCGTAACATTTAACCTTAGCTGCAGCCTGTTTAAAAGCTGCAATACCTTAGCTTCCCAACACTGGGATTCAGGAAACCTGATGCAGACATTCAAGTTTCTTTATACAAAAGACATGGTCCTTGCCCAGAGTGTCTTAACTCCTACCTTTCCTAGCGCTTAGGCTACAAAATGGCCCAGCAATGACAGCGCTTACTCCAAACAGAAAGAACCCAAGCCCAGTGTCACCGAGAAGGTTCAAACCCACACACCGCCAGACCCTAGAGAACAGCTCTTATCACTTGGCTTGGGACTAAAGGAGAAGGTTCGTTCTTCCTCTTGGAGCTAGGCAGGAGAAGGAAAAGAAATGAAGACTCACAGGACACAGCAAGAACACAGAACTGGGAAGGCTGTGCAATTCAGCTGCCTCCCCACCCAGTGTAGTATTAGTTTCTAGCCCTAGCAGTCAGGAGCATTTATGTGGTTTTTTTTTTTTTTTCCATAGACCTGTAATGGGATAAAATATTGAAAGAACCACTTGGAGAAGAAGCCAAAACCTAGGACTTCCTCCTCCCAACTTCAACAGCTAGGCTGCTGCCGTACTCCCTCCCAGGAACCTGCCATCCTTTACTCAGCTTCTGAACTCGCCAGCAGCCAGATCGCATGGTCCCAAATCCACCCAGGCTGAATCCTGCTCTTCTGCTTGCTGAATTAACGTTCTAATCAGCAGGCCGAGTCATTTCTTAAGAGTCTGCTTCACGTTATAAGCGCGCACAGATCTCGGTATACACGAGGGGAGCTCCGAGCTGGCCTTGTCGGTGAACCTCTGCCAACTTCTGGACTCTGTTCAAGCTTGGAGACCAATCGGAGGCTGAAATGCACAAGCTGCAGGTTCACCGACGGGTGTTTCACAATTGGCTTGTGCTGCCCTTTGCCGGTGCAGATTCCCATTGGTCCCACCAACTTCTCCACCTCCAGCCTCTCCTTCCCTCTCCTACCTGTATGTGCCAAGGGTGTGCAGCCACTTGGATCAGGCAGCCAGTAATGCTGGAAAACTAACACTACAACAGCAACCAATGCAGTAAATATATATATATATATATGCACATATAAAGGAAATACCTTTCTGCAAGTTTAGTGAGCTAAACTAACTCACCGAGGGATTAAGTGATCACCCCAGCCAGTACAAGGGAAGCAGCAGCAGAAGGCAGCCAGAGAAGGTGAAAACAGCTCGGTTTTTGTTGCAGCAAACTGCTCGTCAGCCCAGCTGTCCTGTACACTGCACCCTCAGACCATCGTGATTGATTGAGAGGCCATAATGCAATCGGTGGGCAACGCTGCTTTACAATTTACCTTCTCACCCAACTGCTCGTTTCCACCTCTTGCCCCAGCTTGTTTATGGTCACGGGGTGAGTCGGATCAGAGAATCAAATGAGAGCTGGGGAGGGGAAGAGATCCATCTCTCTCCACTTTTTTTTTTTTCCCCTATATGGATCAGTTTCCTGAAGGAATTCACTGTACCAATTGTGCAGGCAGCTCTGCTGGTGCAATGCAAGGTGCAGAAACAAACAGCCATGGCGCCTAAACTGGCAAAATGGCCAAAATATGATGATGGAACTGCAAGTTTTGGCTAGGGCAGCATTAGGCTTACCCTGAAGGAAAACAGCATGGCCTTATGGAACTTTTAGTTTCCTCAGCTTTCAATACCGTAGAGTTGCTTAAGGAGTTCAGAAGCCTCCAGAATCAGAAGGCAATTATGGTTTTTAGTTACAGCTTTGGGTTTAAACAAGCTTATTTTGCTCATACGTTTTATTTAGGACTAATTCCTGGCTCTCACCTGGCCATATAGTGTGGTGTATCAGACAGCTTTATAAAACAAAAAAACGCAAGAGAAGTCATTACTATCTGTGTTTCACCCCTGCAGAAACCAGAGCGTCACAATGAAAGCCTGAATCGGAGCTGAAAATAAAACATATGTCTTTCATGGCCTGAATTGAGAATCTGCAAGGCAGGCGTCTTGCCTCCCGGTGTGATCCTCTGAACGGCTGGATTGTGTGTTTCCTAAGCAAAATGTTACTTCAAATTTCACTACTAAAAATAAATAGACCTTAAAAATTTTATCTCCCTCCCCAAAGTACTGAATTTTGGCACATCAAACTCTGCGTAGGAAGCTGGAAGTGCTCGGTGTCTTTCACCATCAAAGCCTCAGCAGAAGCTACAAGGCAAGAGTCAGAATGAACCAGGTGGGGGAGAAATGCCCTTTCTGTGTAACTATTTCAGTTATACACACAACATACTTGAAATTAATGAGCAGAATTAATACTTATTTCACTATCCACTGGATTAAAAAAAAAAAAAAAAAAGACGGCCCATGTTAAAGCTTGGTAAGCCCCCAGCTTCGCAAACAGCAGGGAAAGAATCAGTGAGTCAAAGTCCAAAACGAGAGAGGTTAGAAGTTTAATATTTACTTTAAAACAAATATTTCACCACTTTTTCAAAGTCAAACAGAGCAGAGGGAAAAAAGGAAAAAAAAAAAAGCCACCACCACAAACGTAGAAATCAAAGCCACGTCCGTTTTAAAATACTTTAAAGTGCAGTACATTTAAAAATGCTAGACACCAAGCTCCCCAGCAGTAAACCTGGGCAGCAGACACGCAGTTAAAATAAATATATAAATGAGTAAGGGAGCAGATCCCCACACGCCCCTCCACGGCTGTAGGTGCGGGGCAGAGCAGGGCCCGGGCTGAGGGAGCCAGAGCCGCCCGGGTTCTTCGGCGAGGCCCGCTCTCCGGGACAGCCCGGCTGCAGCGGGGGCCGGCGGGAAGGCGCCAGGCCGGGCCCTGCCGGGCCGCCCCGCCATTTTACCGCGCCGGCAGCGGGGAGCACATGGCCGTGGCCCCGCCGCCGCCGCCTCACCTCGCCCCTCCCGCCCAGCCCGACCGCGGGAGGCTGGCTACGGGCAGCGGCAGCCAGCCGGAGCGGCCCGCGGAGCGTGCCCTTGTCCAGAGCGAAAGAAAAACTTACTTTCCTTCAGGGGGATTTTAAGGAGCGGGAAGGCATCCTCCGCCGCGCCGCCGAAAACTACAGTACCCAAGGGGCACCGCGACATGGCGGCGGGTCGGCCCGGGGGCGGGAAGCGGGGCGGGCGGGCGGGGAGGGGGAGCGATGTCTGGGCTTGGAGACCCATTAATTTTGCACGTAAATTCTTCGAGTCTAGAAATATCTGCTGCTGCCTGCGGAGCGTCCTGGGCCGGGCCGGGAAGGTGCTAGAACGGGCCGAAAAACCTTGCCTGTATGTGGGTTATTGTTTTTACTTTACCTAGGAAGTAGAGTATGGCTCCCGAGGGCAAAGGTGATAGTTTATTGAGCGGGCTGGATAGGACTGTGTGAAGATTGATTTCGTTTCTGTCTCCTCTCAGGGGGAGCGCTCCTGTGTGTCTTTAAGGACTTGGGTAGGAGCAGCTCCTCAGTTTGCACCACACTGAACTTTCTGCTTTATGAAACCAGCGAGTACTGGGCAACATTTAGTCCAATTTAGCATTAAAATTGTGCAACAGTACTGTTAATGGAAATACATCTGATCCATAGTTTTGCTTCTCCCCCCTCCCCCCAAGACCTATAATGCGAAAACCTCACTGTTCTTTGCAAATTAGCTTGTGAAATATGGGTTTAATAAATATTGTTTGCATATTTAAGCACACCTTTGACTCTTGCTTTAAAAGTCACATGAATAAAGCTCTAAGTAGTACTGACAATTGCAGCAGAACTGCTGTTAGTAAGTCCCATAATACTATGTTTACAAATTGAACACTAAATGCATCAGCAACAATCACTGGTCCTGACAAGATGAAAGTAAAATATTCCCTTTAATTAATCTGAAAACTACCTCACACCTAACTGAATGAAGGTGTTTAACTAAAGGGTTGGGGGTATTTTACAGCAGAGGTGGGAAGGGAGAGCAGGAATAGTTGTTTTCCTGTGGGGCTGTGGATCGTCATTTCTATTGAATAGTGATTGTTGTAGTTACTACTTTGTCCGTGTTAATTTTTGGGGGAACCAGAGTGAAATAATTTTTGGGGGAACCAGAGTGAAATACGCAGCACGCACTAAAATCCTTCCCTGGCTTTTTTTTTTTTTTTTTTTTTGTACCTTTCTTCACGGTTTTCCTTGTACAGATGGAGGCCTACACGTGTAGGAATATCAGCGTAGTTAAGCTACTTTGAGTGAATTAACTGCAGCCGAAAAGTGCCCCTCTCCTGAGGGTGGGCAGCTCGGTGCTGTCGGCTCCCCGGGGCCCGCGTCGGAGGTGGGATCCCCACCTGGGCCAGCTTTTCTGCCTGAAGCCCCTAACGCGGGCTAAGTTACGCCAGTCAAACCTGCTGTTCTCTTGAGTACAGCTGTTTGTTTGTTTGTTTGTTTGTTTGTTTTTGGAAGGTGTAAGTTAGGATTGTATCACACTGAAAGCCTTTGCAGCTTTGTCGTTAGGGCAAGGCCCCTACTAGCGACCTTCTGCCTGTGTAGAATATCGCCCCTTGTTTCTGGGTAAAAGCATGCCCGGTCTAGACAAGGCCATTTGCATCAGGCGAACCTAAAGATGTCTGAAGTTGTTCAAGTGAAACGTTTTCAATCTTTAGCTCATTGAATACCAGACATTAGATACCGTGTTCTGTTGGTAAGATCTAAAATATATCCACGTTGGGGATTGATCCAAGTATCAAATCCATTATTCTTCCAAAGTTAATACTAAGGCACGCCGCCTCCCAGCAATGCACAGTAAAGGACTATGCTGCTTCGAAAGGGTCTCGCAACCGATTATTTAACCACGTTGAACTTGAGGCCGATGTTGCAAATAAAGACCCCAGCGGCAATTAAATGGTTGTACCTAGGTTCTGAGGTATTTTAAATTTTTTTCGGGTCAACTAACCCCCCTAAGTTACTCCTTCATGACACCAGAAGAAACTCTATGCGGGAAGAGCCTTCCAGCTGCAGGATTATCGGGTTTTGCAGGGCCGAGGGTGACAAAGTCGCGTTTGCACACGTATAGACTCGAGAGCCGTTTTGGGGGCAGCGTGAAGGGGACCCCCCAGGGTGGCCCCACTCGGGACAAACTGATTTCGGTGCGTTCCAGCAGAACGCCTCGCAGCAGACAGGGCTTTGCAGGGGGGCTGAGGCCGGGGCCGGCTTTCACTCAGGTGTCCTTTATTCATCCACGGCGGCGGCATTTTCCTCCTCTTCCTTTGTTCCTTTAATTTTCCTGCCTTCTCGCGGGGCGCCCGCCCGCCTGTCCCCGCAGCCAGCCCCCGGAGCACATGTGCGTGTCACAGCCGGGCCGCCCGCTCGCACGGCGGAGGGGGGAGGGCGCCTTTCGCATGGAGCCGCTCGGTAAGTGAGGGCAGCGCAGCGCAGCGCGGCGCAACGCCGGGGCCCTGTGATGCAGCAGTCGGCTGCGGGCGGGCCCCCCTGCTAGGCGCTGCCCGCGCTCGGCACACGGGGCGGCGGAGGCGCGGGGCTTGGCCCCGCTCCATGGAGACCAATGGCATCGCTCCCACCCACCCCCACCGGCCCCGAGCCCGCCGGCACGCACAGCCGCACGCTTCAGCCCACCATGGCCCCGCCGCCGCCGCCGCCACCGCCGCCGCTCCGGCCCTCGGCGAGGTGAGTGCCGCCCGCCGGGCTTCTCCGCGGAGGCCCAGACGGCTCCGGGCCCCGGTGGCCACCGGAGACGGCCGCGATCGCGGCGGGGGAAGCGGGAGAGAAGGGTGGGTGGTTGTGCGGGGGGGGGGGGGGGGAACGGGACGACAGACGGACGGACGGGACACGGACGACGGGGACAGGGCCGCGGGGACCGGCGGTCTCCGGCCACCACGGTGCTCTCCACCGACTCCCCCTCCTTTTCCTCCCCTGCCTCCCCGGTCTCCCGGAGGCTCAGGCGCAGCTTTTCGGTGTACGGGGAGCGAGAGGGGCCGAGAACGGTTGGGAGGGGGGGGGCGAGGGGGGTGTCGGCGCGGGGGCAGAACGGCAGTTAACGGTTTTCATCCCGGGGGGGGGGGGCGGGGCGGACCGCCGGGGCTTTGCCTCTCGCGGCGGGGGGGGGTGGGGGGGGCGGCCGCCGGGAGGCGCGCGGCCGGTGGGGTGGGGAGGGGAGGGCGAGTGCAACAACATGGCGGCGCGGCGCGCGCCTGCGGGGGGGGGGCGGGGAGCGGCGAACTTCTCCGAGACACGAGACTCCCCCCTCCCCCCCCCCCCCCCCCAGCCAGACGGGGCTGGCGCTCTATGGCTTTTGCCGAGCGCTAGAGCGGCCGTCCGGAGGCCCGGGCTGTTCTCCCTCCCCCGCGACGTCATCCGTTAGAGGGCAGCCAATGGCGAGGGGGCGTCTAGCGAGCACGTCAGCAAGAGCCCTCGGCCTCTCGTTGCGGCGGTGCCTTGTGGGATATCGGAGGCCTCGCGTCTCGGCAGGAAGGAAAGCGGAGCGCGGAGGGGGGCCCGGTGCGGTAGGGCTGTCATGGCGACTAATATCGAGCAGATCTTTCGGTCCTTTGTGGTTAGCAAATTCCGGGAGATCCAGGAAGAGCAGCAGCAGCACAGCGGGTAACGAGCCTGCCCGCGGCGGCGGGGGAGGCGGCGCCGCCGGGGCCTAGCGCGCAGGGAGAGGAGGGGTGTGCTGGAGCGGGGCGGCGGGGGGAGTGCGCGGGCCCCGCCTGGGGACGGAGGGAGACGGGCCGCGGCCTGGGCTTCTTGAGGGTCATTTCGGCGTCAACATGGCGGGGCCCGGGGGCTCGCGCCCTTGCGAGCGCCTTGAGCGAAAACACGGCGGGGGGGTGGGGGGAGGGGCGGGCGCACGCGTTGTCTCCTAACGAACGCGCGCCCGTTTTCACGCACGGGTTTTCGGTCTTGGTCTCTTGTGTCGGGGCAAGAGGGGAAGGGGCGAGCGTCTGTGCGATTTGCCTTAGTGCATTTAAGCTCGCCTGGTTTTCCCCGGCCTTATCTGGCAAAGTGAGCAAAATTTGTTGGAGAAGAGTGAGTGATGGGTGCTTATTTTGTGAGGGGAGCCTATGCAAGTTCTTACATAAAGCATGGGGACCGTGGCACATTCGAGAACGTGTTTTCCCTCCTTGTGCCTAGTACTCAGTTGTCACAACGTGCTCTGTTGTGAATAAGTGAAAGTCAATCAAAAGGTAGATGTTTCACTAAAAGCATGGCTTCTTCAGGAGGCTAAAATACTGTTTTGAAGGGTTGAGTATAATAAATGCTTATGAATAAAAAGAAAAGTCAAAAAAAGCTCAAAATTGCTTGTATTATGTTGATATTTTTTTTGGTTAGTGGAAAGGTAGAAGGCCAGCCCAATGGTGACACAATCCCAGCTGAGCAAGCCAACCCTTCAGATGACACTGTTGCTGGTGCTGGGAGTCGTCAGAATGATCAGATAGTGCAGAAAATAGAGGAAGTGCTCTCTGGAGCCCTTGATACAGAGCTGCAGTGCAAATCAGGTAAATGAAAACACATTTGGCAAATACGTACGTGTTTAAGAAGGTTGTCATAGTGCTTAAAATTGAATCAGTTTTACAGAGATGAAAAAGTACTTTGCAGTACTGCTCCTCTCACCGAGCTTCATCCGACAAGTTGTATATCTATTGTAATGCTTGTTAAGTTTTTTTTTTGTCTGCTGTGGTTTACAACCATAGATGGACAGAGAAATACATAATTTAAAAATTGAAGCTGGTCATTATATGAAAGCATTAGTGTGCAAAAAAGTTATTTTTCTTTTCTCTCCATTATGATAATGCTAAAATGTATAAATAATATCCATATATATATATATTTGTTCTTTATTTTGTATATACTTACTTCAAGATCTCAATGAGCAGTTCTTACTAACAAAGCTGGTACTGATGGATAGAAGCATTGTTTGTTTTGTTGTTTTGGATTGGTTTGCAAGATTATTTCTAAAAATTATTTTATTAGAATTCAGAACTGTATGATTAACTGTTCTGTCGGAGTAAGATGCTTTGTTGTTTTAAAATGAATAATGCACTTATGTTTAAAATGTAGATACTCGGATTGCAAGCTTACAAAGGTTAAGAAATTTTTATGTAGCAATGTCATAACTTCAATAACTGGATTTATTATGCCAAAAAGTTGCATGTGAGTATCCCTTCTCATGGGACTAGTGCTTTCCGTAAAATTTCTGAAGAGTTAGTGAGATGAAGGCTCTAATTAATTGCATTTCTAATTTTTTGGAGTTGAAGCATAGGTGACTGCTATGTGCTTGGTAAGTATAGTTCCAGAGTGATTTTTTTTTGTCTTTTCCTTAAGAGACAGTGTAGAAAATTGTTTATTTCAGAGATTCTTTTTGCAAGGTTTTGGAATTGCTTTTTCTTTCCTTTATGTACAGTGGCTTGTTTACCTTGAGCATTTTCAACAGTCATTCATTTATGCTGTATAAACAGCACTTTGGGCTGGCATCTTTTTATTTTTTGTATTTTTGTTCTTCTGTCAAGGAAGAATGAGGCAAGCTAACATGGTAATAAGTAACAAGTTAATAAACTTAACCCATGGTAAACGATCCCACTGTTCATATCTGGAAAGGAGTTAACGTTGCTGTTGGACAACAGAGATTATCTGAAAATGCTGTATAGAAAAGGTCATTTGACTCTACTTCATTGTCCTCTTTCACTGCATTCACAACAATGTTGGTGGAAACACTATTTTTTTTGTTAAGCTGTTTATTCTGTAAAAATGTGTGTGCTTAAAAATACGGAGAGACTTGTTTGTGGAATCTTAAGTCATGCTTATTTAATAGTTTTGTAATAACCAACAGTTTTTGAATGATTTTTGCGATGTTCACTTGAAATAGCATGCTTTGTAATCACGGCCAGAGTGTAACTGGAGAATCCATATTGCTGCACTGGGCAGTATAAGTATAATCATTGAAGGTAACATGCAAGCAGAGTTGAATATATAGCTCATATTTAACAGAAATTATAACAAGTTGCCCTTAATAGAAGTGCCTTTCTCATGAAAACGTGGCACTAGATCCAGAGAAGGGTAAGAACATAAAACAGGTTAAATTCAGAGGGAAATTGGATACAGAATTAAAAGAAGGTGATCGAAACCTCAGTCTTCCTCTTTTCTTTCCCCCTCAGTGATTGCTTGTTCCTGCAGTCACCTCAATTTATTAACTACTTTCCTGTTTGAAGCAAAAGCTTATTTAGGTACTTGCAGGTTTGCAGTTGCTTGTGGCAACTGCAGTCCAGTCTGAGCAGCTGGTTGCCTGCGATGCCTTAAAGATTGTTTGGAATTGGGGAAGCAGATGCTGTTCCCCCAAATTTGTTTGAAGAACTTAGTAAATACGCTTAGATAATTTCTAACACACTAGTAATATATGGGCTCACTCACAAGTTAAACCGTAGTAGGGGGTGATGGGCCGGCCACGTTTTATACAATAAGCGTATCACCGCTTAGATAATTTGTCTGGAAAATGGGGATTCTTGTTTCACTTCCATGTGCAGCTTGGTGTAGTTCAAAAGCACATCTCCAGCCTCCTGGAAGAATGCGGTGCCCAGTTGAATATACGTGGAAATAAATCCAGCTACTTCTTGGAAAGAGTCATGTTCCCGCTGGAACTGTGTTGCTGACCAAGAAGATTTGGTTAACTTTTTGAAAGCAGAACTAGTTTTTTTACTTAAAAAACTTAAAGTGACTCCTGAGAGGAAGGGTAACTGGGCTGAAAAGGGAGTGTGTGCTATTTGTGTATGGTAGGTTAGTGAAGAAGGCATGGGTTTCAAGTTTAAATTTTTTGTACCTCTGCACTTAGTCACTAGTCTAAAAGAATTTTTAACATATAGTTTTAATAACATTTACAAGGAAAATATCATTTTTTCTAGATGTAGACAAAAATACTGTGAAAAATAGTGCTCAGTCTACAAAAAGAAGCTCTACTGCTGAAGATGAAATTCCTAGGAAAAAATCAAAGAAGAACAAGAAACACAAAAGCAAGAAGAAGAAGAAAAAGAAGAAGAAAAGGAAGAAAGAGAAAAAGCATAAAAAGCAGCCAAAGGAGTCAAAGTTGAGTACACGTCATGGAGAACATGCAGAGTTGCAGCCTGCTTCTCACGTGATGCCAGAGAAATCAAGCTCCAGACTGAGTGTACAGCATGGAGGATTTGGAGATGCAAACCTGGCTGCCCACGTGCAGCCAGAAGAACTGTGCGTAAAAACAAGTGAGGAGCTTGATAGACAAGCTTTAGGACTTGTTTCTCATTCAAGAACAGATTTTCAGCAATCTACGGAAAATCTTGGAAGTGAGAAGGGCACTTTGTGTGCAACAAATCCTCCATTTAATTTAGAAGGCAGCCAATCTGATATCCAGGAAAATGCTAGTATAACTCAAACTAAGATTTGCACTAGAGAAGAACAAATTAAACAGTCTCACGAAAATATTTATCCTGTAGCTATTAATGTGAGTGAAAAGGGTGTTCTTGTTGATACTGGAAATGATACTTTATCTAGCATCCCATCTGGAGTTGCCAGTAAATCTGAAATTCAGAAAGATTCAGCAGCAACTCTAGCTCCAGAGGTAATAGAAGCACTAAAAGGTTCAGAAGTTATTCTGAAATCTAAAGGCAGTGGGGAAGTAAAAGTTTTGGATACAGCTCTTGAGTCTGAGACCATGGAGGTGTTGAAATATTCAGAAGCATCTCTGCAATCTGTGGCACAGGGAGGAGCAAAAGAGTTAGACGCAACTTCACTATCTGTGTCTTCGGCAAGTGATGTGACAACAATTCCTAAACCTGCAAATCAGGCAGATCTGAGTACTGTGAAGGTAGCTCACATGTCTGTGGCCATGGAAGAAGTGAAAATTCCAGAAGCAACTGAAAAATCTCTGCATATGGGAAATGTGGAAAGATCTTTGGAATTAGGGGCTGTGAGCAGAACTTTGGAGCCAGCCTCGAAGCCCTCAATTACATCTGATACTTTGAGAGTGATGCAGTGCAGCCCCACGGAGGGTTCAAGTGTCTTGAAGGCACACGTATCTTTGCAACATCCTTTTAAAATATCTACAGCGACTGCTGTGACCCAGGTGGAAATAAAAAGTGCCAGAATACCTCTGGGACCTGGAGCTGGTGAAGTGAAGGATATTGAACCAGCTAGAAGCTCTGTGCATATGGAAAATGTGAAAGCTTTGGAAGAAGCTCTGCAGCCGATTGCTGTAGTACAGCCCAAAACTTTGGAAACAATCGTGGAACCTGTGGGTGTTACAGCAAAAGATGTCGAAGCAGCTCGAGAATGTCTGCAAGCTGAAGTAGTCAAAGATGTGGAACGTACCACTGATCCTGCAACACTGCTGAATGCATCAGGAGTGTTTCTACAATCTAAAGTCTTGACAGAATCAAGTGTGGATAGAACCCAGGAATCTGCTCTTCCAGCAGGATTGACAGATGTGAACGTGGTTGCAGACACAAAAGGTTTAAGAGCAACTTCAGAACCTGTAGCGGTTGTGCAGACCTTCGTTCCCCAAACAACTCCAGAAATCCAGATGGCAGAGGGTTTTAAAGGTCCACAAGCAACTGTGGAAGTTGCAGCACTAACAGGAGTAAAAGGTCGAGAAACAAGTCAAGCTACTCTGCAACTGGAAAATACTAGTGCTTCAAGAATTTCAGAATCTACTTTCAAGGCTGTAGCTGTAACAGAGGCAAAAGATTCAGAAGGTACTTCATTACTGAGACAACCAGAGGAGCTGAGAGAATCAAGATCTGAGAGTGAATCAAATGTGAGAGGTTTGGAAGCCACTCCCCTGTCTTTGCAGAAAGAAGATGTGAAGAGTCCAGGAGGAGTCCTAAGACCACTGACTGTGGTGGAAGCAAAATCTTTGAAAACAGCTTCACTGTCTTTGCAAATGGAAGGTGTGAAAGCTTCAGAAGAAGCTGTCCATTTTGGGACTGTGGCCAGAGGTTTAGCAGCAACACTAGGTTCAACAGTGCTGTCGAAAGGTTCAGAGATAAATCTAGGCAGTATGGCAGGTGTAGAAGCAGGCTCAGATGCCGGTCTTCTAGCTATGAAAGTTGGATCTGTGAGACCAGTGAAAAGTTTGGAAACAACTGTAGGACCTGTAGCAGAGACAGAAAGGAAAGATTCAGAAGCAGACCTTAACAGAGCCGGGACAGAGATGAAGATATCTTCATCACACCTGCACGTGAAAGGTGTGAGGGATTTGGGAGATCCAGCGTCTGTAGGTACGGCAAAGACACAAGCTTTGGAAGCAGTCTTGCAGCCTGGAACCCTTGCAGTGGCAAGGGGCTTAGGAGAAAATGTGTGTTCTGAAACCACAATGGGTAGCAAAGTCTTGGAAGCAAGTCCAGGACTTCTTGCCTTAGAAGAAAGGTCAGAAAGGACTCCTGAATCTGTGGTTGCATGTGTAAGCATGGAACCAGTTAGGGTGTCTGAGGCATTATCAGGAATGATGCATTTGAAAACCACAGCAGAGAGAGAACCAAAACATGCAGAAGCAGTTGTAGAACCTCTTGGTGCAAGCAAAACAAAGAGTTCCATCATTTCACAGTCTCAGGTCATGACGCATACAAGAACACCACAAACTGAGGTGGTAGAGGAGATAAAGGACTCCGAACTAGCTACCAGGTCTGCCACTGTAGAAGTGAGAGGTTTAGACAACTTGTCGGAAGTTGAGGCAGTTGCAGAAGTAAAAGATGTGGAAGCGAGATCAAAAACTTCACCCTTAACACAGATGAAAAATTTGGAAATGGTTGTGGGATCTGAAAGAAGGACACTAGTGCAAGGGTTGGGAAGGACATTGGCATCTGAGGTGGTTAGAGAAATGACACATTCTGAAGTTGCTTCAGAAGATCCAAACAAAGCAAAGGCAAGGAGCAAAGAAACAATACTAGAACCTGTGCAAACAGTGATGGTGCAAACTTTAGAAACAAGTTCAGAATCTGTACAGGAACAAATAGTAGGTCATTCAGAAGCAGTATTAGAGTCTTTGCCCAGAGTGGAAGAAAAAACTATGGCATCAGAAATAGTGACAGAAGTGAGAAACTTGAAAGGAACTTTGGAATCTAAGATTTCAACAGATGTGAGAACTCAGGGACCGACTGTAGAATATATAATTGCAACAAAGAGGACAAGCATAAAAAAAAATGAGCCCTCACTTATTGGTGTAAAATATTTGGAAGAAGCTTCAGAAATGGAGAAAGCAATGAAAGCAAAATATTTGGAGCCAGCATCAGAAGCTAGAGAAGTGAGGTTGTTGGAAAGCATAAAAGAGTCTGCAGCAATAGAGGTGAAAGGTTCTGAAACAGTCCAAGAGCCTGAGGTACACATGGATATCCAAGGTTTGGAAACTTCCCAAAAGTCTGGAGATGTGGAGGCAATGAATGTTCTAGAGGATGTTTCAGAAGCTGTTCCAGAATCTTTGCACACTGAAAAGCAAGAACATCTGCAAGCGGTTCTAGAACCAAAACCTGCTGCAGAATGGAAGAGTACAGAAGAGGCTCCAGAAATCTTGAGTGCTGCTGAAATGAAATCTTCTGAAGCAGTTCCAAAACCAGGGGATATGAAAGATCTGGAAACACTGGAACGTGAAGTGGCAGCGGAAGTACAATATGCAGAAGGGGTGCAGGGTCAACAAATGGATGTGAGAGTTCCAGGTCAAGCTCAAGAATGCGAGATACTGGTTGAGAAGAAAGATGCAGAGCAAACTCAAGCATCTGAGCCTTTAATAGCAGGAACAGTTTTTAGTTCTTCACATGCAGCAGATGAAAAAGATTCAGCAGGGACTCCCGAATCTGAAATAATCAGAGACACAAAACAGTTGGAAGCAGCTCCAGCTCATGCAGCAGAAACAAAAGATTTGGAAACAGCTCCTCTTCCTGAGACTGTTGTAGAGCTGAAAGATGCAGAAGCAGCTGTGGGGTTGGAGGCAGAGACAAAAGATTTGGAAGCAGCTCCAGTACCTGAGACTGTTACAGAAGCAGTTCCAGTACTTACGGCAGAGGCAAGCCAGTCGGAAGTCATTCCACAGGCTGAGGCTGTCAAAGAAGCAACTCCAGAACAGGAGTCGGAGAAAAGAGATTCAGAAACATCTGATGTGCAGCCTGATGTGGCGGCACGCATGAAGGAGACTCTGATGAGACTTGAGAAAGTTATTGAAAAAAGTAGCCATAGAAGCAGTGATAAAAAACATGATGCAAAGAAACAAAAAAGGAGTCGCTCCAAGTCTCAGTCCAGGTCTAGGAAGCGGAAGAAAAAATCAAGGTCGCGTTCTACTTCCAGGCGTTTGACCTCTAAAAGAGCACGTTCTAGGAGCAGAAATTATTCAGATTCCAGAAAAAAGCATTCCAAATCTAGATCCCGATCTGTGGAGAAGAGAGAGAGAAGAGTGTCTTCCCGGAGGTCCAGGCGCAGACGTTCCAGGTCATCTGACCGTTACAGGTCTAAATCCAGATCAGCAGAAAAGAGAGGGAGCAGATTGTCCTCTGGGAGGTCCAGACGTAGACGTTCCAGGTCTTCTGACCGCTACAGGTCTAAATCCAGATCAGTGGAAAAGCGACTGTCGTCCCGAAGGTCCAGACGTAGACGTTCCAGGTCTTCCGACCGCTACAGGTCTAAGTCCAGGTCAGTGGAAAAGCGACTGTCCTCTCGAAGGTCCGGGCGCAGACGTTCCAGGTCTTCTGACCGCTACAGGTCTAAGTCCAGGTCAGCGGAAAAGCGACTGTCTTCTCGAAGGTCTGGGCGCAGACGTTCCAGGTCTTCTGACCGCTACAGGTCTAAGTCCAGGTCAGCGGAAAAGCGACTGTCCTCTCGAAGGTCTGGGCGCAGACGTTCCAGGTCATCTGACCGCTACAGGTCTAAGTCTAGGTCAGTGGAAAAGCGATTGTCCTCCCGAAGGTCTGGGCGCAGACGTTCCAGGTCATCTGACCGCTACAGGTCTAAATCACGGTCAGTGGAAAAGAGGGGGAGCAGGTTGTCCTCCTGGAGATCCCGCCGCAGACGTTCAAGGTCCTCTGACCGTTCTAAATCTAGATCCAGGTCTTCAGAAAAGAGAGGGGGCAAAGAATACTCATGGAGGTTCAGGCATAGAGGATCTGGTTCCTCTGATCGTTCAAAATCTAGGTCAAGATCTGTCGAGAAGAGAGGTCGGAAGGCATCTCTGCGGAGGTCTAAACGTCAGCGCTCGAAGTCCTCTGACCGTTACAAGTCTAGATCCAGATCAGTAGAAAAAAGAGATCGGAAGCAGTCATCGCGGAAGTCAAAACGTCAGCGCTCGAAGTCCTCTGACCGTTACAAGTCTAGATCCAAATCAGTGGAAAAAAAGAAGGAGTCCTCACGAAAATCTAAGCGTCGCCGCTCAAAATCTTCTGAACGTTACAAGTCTAGGTCTAGATCTGTTGAAAAAAAACGCAAGGAATCTTCAAAAAAATCCAAACGGAAACGTTCTAAGTCCTCTGATAGCATTAAGTCAAGGTCCAAATCTATAGAAAAAAGAGAGAGTAAGTTATCTTCAGTAAAGTGCAGTAGCAAGTGTGTGGAGTCTTCTGAACTTCAGGAGTCAACCAAATGTCTTGAAAAAGCAGACGTTCCTGAAGCGTCTTTTGCAAGTGAAGGCAGCTCCTCCAAATCCTCTAATGGTCCCATGTCAGTAGCTTTGTCCCTTGAAGGAGTGAACGGCCCAGAGCTGCCGCCAGCACCTGAAAGTGGATTTTCCAAAACTTCTGATGCTCTTGAGAAAAGCTCCTCGTCTGTTGAAAAAACAGTGGATCTGCCTGAATTTGATAGCTCTAAAACCCCAGGTGATCAGGAATTGAGATCCATGCCTGTGGAAAAAACACAAGTTTCGGAGCTTTCTGTGACATCTGAAAATGGATCTGCTGAAAAAGCAGTGGCTCTGGAGTCTTCATCACTACCTGAACTTACATACTCTGCATCCGAGTCAAGATCCTCATCTGTTGAAAAAAAGGGAGATCCAGAAACTTCTTCGGTAGCAGAATTTCAGCTCTCCGCATCCCGTGAAGATGAGTCGAGATCTACCTCTCTCAATGAAATAGAGGGTCCACAGCCTCTTCTGACACTTGAAAGTGGATGCTCTGTATCTTCTGATGATTACAAGACAATCTCCTCGTCCTCTGGAAAAACAGAGGTTCAGGGGTCTTCTCTGATGTCTGAAAGTGTACTCTCTGACTCATCTGATGGTCATCAATTGAGACATATCCCCGTTGAAAAAACAGAGCTTCAGAAGGTTTTTGAAGTACCTGAAAGTGAATCTTCCAAGTTGGCTGACAGCCCTGAGTCAAGGTCACTCTCTTTTGAAACAGTAGAGGCTCAAAAATCTTTCCTAGCACCTGAAGTTACATGCTCTGCGTTCCCTGATGTCTGTGAGTCAGCCTCCTTGCCTACTGAAAAGGGCCAGATGCAGGAGCCTTCTCTGGCTTCTGACAGTGGATGCTTCAAGTCTCCTGATGGACGTGAATCAGGATCCAGCTTTGCTGCACAAATAGAGGAGCTTCCGGTGATGTCTGAAGGTGGGTCCTTCAAGTCACCTGATGGAAATGAACAAAGATCTTTATCTGTTGAAAAAGTCAAGGCTCCAGATGTTTCCCTGACATCTGAGTGTGGTCCTGTTGAGATCTCGGATGACCTCATGTCAGCGTCATCTTTTGAAAAAATGCGTGGAGTTGTACTGACAACTGTAGGACAAAGCTGCAAGTCTTCTGAAGTTCATGAGTCCAGATCATCTGTTAACAAAGAGTTAGATGGTCTGACACTTTCACAAGTACTTGAAATTGACTGCTCTGAATCTTCTGAAATGCATGAATCGAGATACCTGCCTGCTGGAAAAATAGAGGGTACAGGATCTTTCTTGATGTCTAAAAGTGGAATTCCTGTGTGCCATGATGGCCATAAATCAAAATGCAATTACTTCGAGAAAACAGAAGGTGTGGAACTGTCGTTGGCATCTGAGCTTAGGTGTTCTGTTGTGCCTGAAGGCTATGAATTGACATCCACTGCAGTTGAAAAAATAGAGATACAGAAGCCTCCTCTCCCACTGGAAAGTGGGTTCTCCAAGTCTGCTGATGTTTGTGAATCAGTAAGCTCACCTACTGAAAAACTACAGGCCCCAGTGACTTCTCTGACGTCTGAAGGTGGGCTTTTCCTGTTGCCTGATAGTCATGAATTGAGACCTATCCCTACTGAAAAAGTAGAGGTGCAAAAGTCATCTGAACTGAAATGCGTTGCATCCCCTGATGGCCACAAGTTGAGATCTGCTTATGATGAAGAAATACAGGTGCAGGAGGCACCTCTGATCCTGGAAAGCAGATGTTCTGTTTCCTCTGATGGTCATGAGTTGACATCCACCCCGTTTGAAAAAGTGGAAGTAGAGGAGCCTTCTCAAATGTCTGAAAACGAATACACTATAGAGCTTGATGGCCCGGAGTTGACATCAACCCCTGCTGAAAAAACAGACATGCGGGAACTTTATCGGATGTCTGAAGAAAGATGTTCAGTGTCCATTGAGAGCCAGGAGTTGGGGTCACCCGCTGTTGAAAAGACAGAAGTGCAAGAGCGTGCTCTGATATCTGAAAATGAATATGCTGTATCTTGGGAGGGCCAGGAGTTGAGATCTAGCTCTCCTGAAAAGGTAGAGATGCAGGAGGCTTCTCTAGTACCTGACAATGAATATGCTGTGTCTTCCGAAGATCACGAATTGCCGTCTTCCCTTGCTGAAAAAACAGAGGTACAGGAGTGTTCTCTGCTGTCTGAAAACGAATATGCTATATCTCCTGGGGGCCAGGAGATGACAGCCAGCCCTGCTGAAAAAGAGGTGCAGGAGCCTTCTCTGACATCTGATAGTGAATATACCGTCTTCCCTGAAGGCCAAGGATTACAGTCTACCCTTACTGAAAAAACAGTGGTGCAGGAGCCTTCACTAATATCAGACGGTCAATATGCTGCATCCCCCAAAGGGCATGAGTTGCTCTCTGCTCTTACTGAAAAAACAGAGGTGCAGGAGTGTTCTTTGCTGTCTGAAAATGAGTATGACGCATCCCCTGAAGGCCATGATTTGAGATCCAGTCCTGTTGAAAAAGAAGAAATGGAGGAACCTTCTGAAACATCTGAAAGTGAAAGTTCTATGTCCACTGATAGCCAGGAATTGCAGTCTACTGTTGTTGAAAAAACAGAGGTGCAGGAGTTGTCTTTGTCTGAAGGTGAATGTACCATGTCCCCTGAATGTCAGGAGCTGCAGTCTAGTCCTGCTGAAAAAGTGGAGGCTAAGGAACCTTCTCTGACATCTGAAAATGAACATGCTCTGTCCCCTGAAGAGTATGAATCAAGATCGACTCATGCTGAGAAAACAGAGGATATGGATTCTTCTTTGACATCTGAAAATGACCAGCTTTTGTCTTTCGAGAGCCAGGAGGTGAGATTCACCTCTGTTCAAAAAGCAGATATGCAGGAGCTTTCTCCAACACCTGAAAATGAACATGCAGCATCCCCTGATGGAAAAATAGGCGGCCTTGAACCTTTGATGGTAAATGATAGAGCCTCCATGTCCCCTGATGACAGTGACTTGAAATCCATTCCTGTTGAAAAAATGGACGATGCAATGCCTTCTTTAATGCCTGAAAGTGGGTGCTCCATGTCCCCTGATGGTTACAGTGTGAAATCTGGCCCTGCTGAAGAAACAGGGGATCTAGAGCCCTCTTTGATATCTGAACGTAGACATTCCACATCCTCGTATCAGGAAGGTCATGAGCCGAAATCTCCCATGGAGGAAGAGGGTCTAGAGTCCTCTTTGACTTCTGAACATAGACGATCTGTGTCGCCTGAGGGTCATGACCAGAAATCTACCATAGATGAAGAAATGGATGATCTGGAGCCCTCTTTGACACCTGAACACAGGCGCTCCACGTCCCCTGATGAGCACGAGTCAAGATCTAGTATAGGTGAAGAAGCAGAGTATCTGGAGCAGCCTTTGACAACAGAACGTAGATGCTCCGTGTCTTCCGATGAGCATGAGTCAAGGTCTACCACTGGGGAAGAGGTAGAGGATGCAGAACCCTCCTTGAGAGCTGAACGAAGAGACTCCACATCCTCTGACGACCACGAGTCAAGGTCTACCACTGGTGAAGATATAGAAGATGGGGAACCCTCTTTGACAGCTGAACGTAGACACTCCACATCCTCTGATGACCGTGAGTCAAGGTCTACAACTGGTGAAGAAATAGAGGATTTGGAACCGTCTTTGACAGCTGAACATAGACGCTCCGTGTCTCCTGATGGACGTGAGTCAAGGTCAACCACTGGTGAAGAAGCAGAGGACCGGGAGCTCTCCTTGACAGCTGAACGTAGACACTCCACATCCTCAGATGAACATGAGTCGAGGTCTACCACTGGTGAAGATGTGGAGGATATGGAACCCTCCTTGACAGCTGAACGAAGAGACTCCACATCATCAGACGAGCAGGAGTCAAGGTCTACCACTGGTGAAGAAGTGGAGGATATGGAACCCTCCTTGACAACTGAACACAGACGTTCCACATCCCCTGATGGGCGTGAATCGAGGTCTACCACTGGTGAAGAAGCAGATGATGTGGAGCCCTCCTTGACAGCTGAACGAAGAGACTCCACATCGTCAGATGAGCATGAGTCAAGGTCTACCACCGGTGAAGAGGGTGAGGATGCGGAGCCCTCTTTGCCAGATGAAGATAAACAGGATTCCATGCCTCTTGAGAGGTTGGAGGAACAGGACTCATCCTTTATACCTGAAAGTAGGCGTTCTGAGTCTTCTGAACGTGAAAAATCTAGATCCAAATCTGTTGATAAAATATCTGACAAAGAGTCTTCACGAAGATCTGTAAGCAGACGCTCAAAATCTCCGACTCGCCAGAAGAGTCGTTCCACATCTGTTGAAAAAGTGGCAGACAAAGAGTCTTCACGGAGATCTAGACGTAGACGTTCCAGGTCTACTGCTCGCCAGAAGAGTAGATCCACATCTGTCGAAAAAACAGCAGACAAAGAATCTTCACGGAGGTCTAGACGTAGACGCTCCAGGTCCACTGCTCGCCAAAGAAGTCGATCGACATCTGTTGAAAAAGCAGCAGACAAAGAGTCGTCACGGAGGTCTAGACGTAGACGCTCCAGATCCACTGCTCGCCAAAGGAGTCGATCCAAATCTGTTGAAAAAACAGCAGACAAAGAGTCTTCACGGAGATCTAGAAGCAGACGCTCCAGGTCTTCTCAGCACAGGTCCCAGAGATACGATACAGAATCTCGCTCTAGACGGAATCACTCCAGATCCGTAACACGGAGAAGAGCGTCAAGATCAAAATCTAATCGTCGCTCTCGGTCTAGCTCATTGTCACGTTCAAGGCACAGAAGGAGGAGTAGGTCAAGGTCAGCATCAAGAAGGCGGCGTTCTTTATCGAGAGACAGGCGTAAGAGATCTCAGAGAAATAGATCAAGATCTACTGACAGAAGAAGAAGAAGATCAGATTCAAGAGATCGTAGAATATCACTCAGATTACGGAGCAGGAGTCGAACACCTATTCGTCAAAGGCGATCAAGGTCAAGAGGAAGAAGACGGAGCTCTAGTAGGTCACCAATTCGACTACGGCGATCAAGATCTTCAGGGAGAAGAAGATACAGCAGATCACCTGATCGTCGTAGGTCGAGGTCATCGGAACGATTTTCAAGCAGATCACCTAAACGTCTTACAGACTTGGGTAAGTGATAATTTTATTTTCAGTAGTTCCATGGTTAGGTGGTAATGTGTTCATTTACATAGTCTTATTTTAACATATCTCTGTAGCATTCGTAAGGAATTTCTTGGAAGTTTTTTTGTGCATTACTTTTAGGCAGTGACTTCCAGAAGGAACTTTTATGTTGGAGCTGAATCAATGCTTACCATGTGGATGACAGTGTATTTAGAGCAGGTTATGTCTTTGTTATAGAGCTTTTATACAAAGGTAGTATGTTGCAGTCTTGAGGAACACTGTTCATTGTAGTAGTTAGTAAAGGCCAGGTACTCTGTATGTAGAACTTATGAAGTTCTAGTTTTCCTGAGAACAAATTGGGCATGAAAGAGCATTTGAAAGTAAGCGCCAGTTGGAGGCTTCTTAGTTCTTTAATCAGCTGTAATGTTTGTTTATCTGTTTCCATTACTCTGTCTTGCCGATTTCCCATGGTAAGAACTTAATGGGAAGGGACACTCCTTTCTGAAAATAGTCCCAGACCCAGCTGATTGGAAAATAAAAGAAAAAATGCTAATGAACTACATCTTTTCGCTGTGACTGGAGGAAGAGAGGCTTGTAGCTTCCTTAGGTAGTAAGTTATGTAAGGAGAAAGAAGGTTTTAATTTTGAGAGACAAGCTCTTTTACAGTGTGTGAGGAAGCCTCCTTTTGTGGACCTCAGGTTCTGATCCTTTTAGTCCTGTCTCATAAAGTTACCACGGAAGCCCCTCTACCAGAGAAGTATTTTTGTACAGAACATGAGAATTAATGAGCATCCTTGACTCTGCCTTCATGCTTTGATTATGCAGCACCTCTGTATCTATATACTTTTATTGTTTAAGAAGTAAAGCAATGTTGTCCTTTTAGGATTTTTGCAAAGCTGTATGCTTGCAGGGATAGTGGTAACTCATTTATCTGGCAGTTTGCAAATAAACAAGATGTACTTCATTCCCTATTTCTTTGATAGGGCTGCATGTGCTTTTTTCCTTAATAAAGCAAAATACTGTTTTATTAACAGTGTTGTGTGTAATTGTATTTTACACAAGTACCCATTTTATTCAGTGCTTGTTCTGTTGTAAGTAGCTTTCAGGCTATGTACTGGGGGACTTGAGGGGATGTCCTCAAGACCTTTGAATCCTTTTCAGAGATAGCTAGGAAGTAGACTTTGGAATTTCTGCTGTCTAGAAATGACCCAGTATTTCCAAAACTAGAATGAGTCAGTGAAGTAAAATAGGCATCAGAACTTCTGGGATTTAGAGGATTTTGAGTGCTATAATTTGGACTCCTGTGCTTTGTGTTAAATTTGCAATTTCACTTGTCTGTTGAGTAGACAAAATTTTAGAAAGTCCGGAGCAACTAAGTACAATTTTAGTTATTTTCACAGAACATAAAAATGCACAGGGTGGGTAAAATCTTGTGTTTTCCCTTTGTACTTTGTTTAGTCTGCCAGAAATGCTTATTTATTATTAAAACAAGAATCTGTAAAAATAATAATTTTTCTTAAAAAAAAAATTTTTTTTAGACAAGGCCCAGCTACTTGAAATAGCCAAAGCTAATGCAGCTGCCATGTGTGCTAAGTCTGGTGTTCCCTTACCACCAAGCCTGATGCCTTTGTTATCTCAAAAGAAAGACGACAAAGCCAATCAGAAGTCATCAAGAGATACACTAAAGGAGCTCACTGAGGTAAGCGAGAACAACAGTATCAAACCTGAAAATAAGCAAATTGGTTTTTTGTAACTTTTAGGCAAGCTGTCATTCTGTGTGCTTGGTTCACGTGTAAGATGGCTTGTGGTTTGAGCCCTTATTCTCCAGACAGTTTTTTTTAAGTCATGAAAACAGGCTTTTTAATTCCATGGAAATGCATGAAATCCAATTCTTTTGCTTTTTTTTGTTTGTTTGTTTGTTTTTATTTTAATTTTGTAGAAATTGGTAGTTCTCCTTGCAGTCCTGTTAATAAGAACCAAAGCTTTCACTACTGGTTTTTGGTTCTGGTGTGTTAGTTATTTATGTTCTTACTTTTGTTAGTGAATTTTGCATCATTAAATGTTATCTCTGGGTTAAAAATCTACTGCCCACTTAACATAGTTCTATATATTTTAATATGTACTCTAAGATATTTTTTGAAAATTATTGCAATTCTGTCCTGTTGCAGTTCAAGTCTACAAATGGGATGTTTTTGTTCTGATTGTGGAGAAAAAATGGCTACTTGTCCTTTTACTGTAGTAATGCTACCTTGTTCAATTTGCTAATTTGCCCCTATATTTTTTTCCCCCAGAAACTAGAGAATATTTGGAATGGAAAAAAAAAGTGGGATTTTTTTGTTTGGTGTTTTTTTTTTTATTTTTTAATTGCATCATCAGTGTGACAGTCCTGAAATACCTGTTTATCGAAATAACATCTGAAATTAAGCAATGTCTAATTGCTGAAAAGTAATTTCTTAGTTGTGTGTGGGCTAGTGGAAGCAGAAATACTTATTAGTAAAAAAGCTGAGATTGTGCAGACATCTCATGTGGTTCTTCATGTAACCTGACCAAGATCTAGTGTAGCTAGTGCTAATCTGGAAGCCCAAAACCTGCCCCTTCCTTGCCCTTTCCAGTTGTGGGAATCTGTTGGATGATGTTCCTGTTCTGTTGGATCAGAATTAGCCACAGAAGCAGTCTGGGCTGTCGTCATATGGTAGTGTGCCCAAGTGGAGAGCCCTTCCAGAGCCGTTCAGCTTCTTGCAAAGCTAGCTGTATTGTCTTTCCTCTCTGCAATGTAACCTGAAAACTGGACAAACTGCTTCCACTTAGTTGAGAGCCAACTAATGACTCTACATAATACGTTTTGTTGATGAGCTTTCCAAATAGTGCAGGCTTTTCCTGTTGCCTAAAGAACGTGCTTCAGTCATTGTTTGGAGGCGCCTTAGCACACGAGAGTGCAGGAATCTTTTTTTATAAAGACTGATGAGAACAGTGCCATCAACGTGTCTTGATTCTTAGTGATCGAGCTGCCTGTTTGCTCCTTAAATGCCAACAATCAGGTCATCAAACCCAGGTGACTTACAATGGTATGAACTTGAACCAGAATCAAAACAGATGATGGCTTCACTTTCCCAGTATTATTTCCTCAAATATTATGTCCTCAAATGTCTTGTAAGTCTTGTAAGTATACTTTTCATGAATGGGGACATAATAGAAGCATGATACTGGACTATAATGTTCTCAGATGCGTTTTGGACTAAGTTATAGTTGCTACTGATAAACACTCAGTGCAGATAACCATGATCATTAAAGATGAAAATCATTAATTCATCAAAATTTTTCTCCTCCCCTCTTTTCCCTGGAGGCTCTCTTCTCATTTGACTGCAGTATCCCCATAGCTCCTATATGTTTTATATTCAACTTCTGTGGAATATAAAATGGGGATGTCTTGTGTACCTGGCCAATGGCAAAATATTTCACAAGAAATCTGAGATCTTTTGGAGCCATGGCTTCTGACTAGGTCCCTGCACTACCAGTGGAACTTAGAATTAGTAACTATTAATTCTTAGCTTTTCCTGTATAGTTTTGTGAGCTATACTGAAGTTTCTATCGGATTGCAATATGCTAGTTATGTGGGATGCCAAACAACCAGTGAGTTCCTACTCTGGAATGTTTGCAGCCTTAGACACACGTTCTGCAACTAGCAGTGTGTAGCAAGTTTGGCAGTATGCTGCTGAAATCTTATGTCTGTGAAATTACTTGCTGCATGAGCGCCTAGCAAACCTAGGTAGGTGTAATAATATGTGTAAAATGTCAAAAGTGCATATATTGATGACATTGCTAGAAGATTTTCTCAGGTTACACCTCCTGCTTTAGAAAAGAAAAACACTTTTTTGTAAAAATGTTCTTTTTATATGTTTCGGTTGAAAGTCCAGGTTTATTCAGAGCTGTCATGTCCCCTCCCCCCCCCCCTTTTTTTTTTCCAGAAATGCAAGAAGATTGCTCAAAGCACAGATGATGTGATAGTGAACAAACCTCATGTTTCTGATGAAGAGGAGGAAGAACGTCCTTTCTATAATCATCCTTTTAAGCTCAGTGAACCCAAACCTATTTTTTTCAATTTAAGTGTGAGTACTTCTTTAATTTTCAGTGTCTTAAATTGTGGTTATCTTTAAATAATGCAAGTAATTTTATAGAAATTAAACAGCGATTGATAACTTGGTGAAATTGCACTGGGATGTTGTTAAAAGTACTTTTGCTACAATAAGAAACTTGCCTGCGGTCTGTGAAATTGTGGTAGTTCCCATAATTGGATTGAAACTTGTTTTTTTCATTAATGTCTTTGCAGCTTTTAAAGCTTAAATAACACAAAGAGGATTGGTTTTACTTCACGTTTCCATTGCAGAAATGTCAGTCTGAATTTACAAACAGCATTGGAATTGAGAAATGCTTTTCAAACAGCATTGCTTTTCTTTAAAAGACAAGCAAAAACCCCCTAGCAAAATTCTAAAAGCATTTTTAGGTGTTCTAAATAAGATGATGCCATCAGCTTTGTGCAGACTCCAAATCTTGTATGTTTGCTTCTTCAGTAGATCTCAAGTGTTCACTAAAGGAGAAAAAAGTTCTGTTAGTTTTGAGATTTGCCAACAGAGAAGTAAATGCTGTGTTAAGAATGAGGATCACTGATGTTACCTGTTACTAAGAGGTCTAAATGTCCCCTTAAACTGCCTCCTTGGGGGAGTGCTTTTGACTCTGTCAGAGCTTGTGTTTACACTTTCTGGGTATGAGCATGTTGGAGGGAATAAAGTGAGGGAGTGTTTCTTTAAATGCATCTGGTATTTGTATGCTTTGAAGCATGGATTGGAATTTGTCTAGATTTTTTAAAAACAGTTGTATCTTTGGGGTTTTTTTTGTGCCTGTGCAAGTCTGCTCTGATTTTGCAGGGTATAAAGTACTATAAAAAGTATTTCATATGCTAAGTGAAAATATAAATAGCATTTATATTTCTATATACAAATATATATAGCTTCTGGCATAGACGAAATAAGCAGTAATACATATTTACATAAGATGTAAGGCAGAAATAGATTTATACTTTATCTTGTACCGTTAGAAAATGGTATGATGAAACTCAAGAAACCTTGGGATTCCGTACAGGTTCCAGAGAGGGATGTTCTTTAGTGGTTAGGGGCTGCTCTGCCTGTTTTCCACAGTTTTGACCCTTTTAGTATCATTCTTTCCATTCTTTCTGGATTCTGATCTTGCTACCATTCCCATCCATGTTCCTTTGATAGTACAAGTTTACCCAATGTTGTGAGCTGTCTGGCCTTTGTTCGTCTGTTAAAATGAGGAACCTGGCAGAGATTTCTGCGGATTCTTAATATATTAGCAATACTTTCTAAGGAATACAAGCTCATAGACTTAATTTACTTTGAGATTCATGCTGCTATTAAAAAAATAATCAAAAGCTAGAAAAGAAAATGTTGAAAACGGCTTTCTTTTTGTATAGTAACGTGGAGTTTTTTATCATCATGTTGATATCACAGCCAATGATTTTTGCTGCCCAGGATTTTTATTTTGGAGCTTTCCATTATGAAATGCATGTGTGGCAGATTAAGATTGTTCTCTTTATGATGGGGTGGAGGACATGCAGGGAGGTTAATTGTGAGAGTGAGGTTTTGCGTATTTTTGGCTGTTGAAGCTGATTTAAGCGATTTTTAGCTTCTAGCTGTTTCATCTTCTATACTGCAAGTTGTTGCTCACTTGTGTGTTTTTAGGGCTGTGCTAAAATAATCTGTTATAAAGGCTTTCGGTTTGATGTTGGTAAAAAGGATAACCGTTTTATGAAAAATTAATACCAAGTGCATGCAATAAATAATTTCTCAAAGACATGTTGTGAGTATTGTGTGTTTTCAAGTTTTTAACTTTTTCTAATTCTGTTTCTTTAAGACTCCCAGCATAAAACCAGCACCACCACCACAACCAAAAAATCAGGTCAGCCTGTCAAAGGAATTTCCTGTTTCATCTGGGTCTCAGCATAGGAAAAAAGAAGCAGATAGTGTCTATGGAGAATGGGTTCCAGTTGAAAAAGGCAAAGAAGAAAGCAAGGATGATGTTTTCCCCAAACCATCCATTGAGGTAAGGAAGTCAAGGAAAGCATATCATATAAGAAAACCAAAAGCGTTACCTGGTCAGTCTGGTACCAAATTGCAGCCTGTGAAAAAAAAACGCTTACATAGGTAGTATCTAACACTTCAATAAGCTAATTGTCTGAACTGCTGCGGTCTTCAGATTTGGTCACCATGCTCACGTGGGTAATGATGAAAGCAACCCGTACCTGTACTGTGTGCTTTTGTCAACTGGTGACTTCTTTGTCTCAATAGAATTTAAACTTTTGCTTGAAGATGAAAAGCAAGGTTTTTTGGTCCAGTTTTCTGCAGAGGTTAATAGCCTAAGTTGAGACTTTCATAATTATAAATGTAATAATAATTAAAATTGTCCTCCCAATCTTAGAGCAATAACATCGCACTGAAATGTAATCCATTAAAAATAGATTTGAAAGTAGTTTCTAAAACTGCCGTTTCATCTGGATGTATCTACAAATATTTTAGTTTTACAGTCACATTTTCTTACATAATTGTCTTCCATGTGGCCTTCCAGAGGAAAACCTAGTTGTGTGTGTAATAAATTAAAAAAAAAAAAAAAAAAAAAAAGGCAAATGTTTTTCCCCTTGAAATGTCTCAAAAGGATATTTTGTGGGGTTTTTGTAATTAAGTAAATTAAATATTTAAGGCAGATGTAAATTTTTTCAAGTTGATGTTAACCTCACTCCGTCTGAAGACTTGTTCTCATACCTTTCAAAGCATATAAACAAAAAAGCCTTGGCATCAATTTCTGATGAAACAATCTTTCCGCTTGGTGCATTTTGTTTTTCAAGAACTTTCTAAGATTGTACAATTCAGTTCTTGAAGCACAGAAAGTATTTTCTTCTGTGTCTTTTACAGCACCAAAAGCACAGTGAATATAACTCATTCGACAGACGTTTTCACAGTATACCTCAGAGTTTGATGGTCAGGCACCCAATTCATTGTTCCCTCAGTGTAGACGATAACTGCTGTTTGGTCTTTGTCATGAACCACTAATAAGACAAACATTCTGAAATGTTTGTGCAGGATGTCATTCCCAATTACTAGTGTATATGTAAAAAGTCCAGAGCGTAGAAACATTGTATACTAACATTTGGCTGTGTTTTTACCAGGTGGTAAAAAGTCTTGTCCTTCAAATGGTTAATGATACGCTCGTAATTCGGGCGAGCTCTGTAGATGTCTGCATCCAGGTTGCCAACATGCTAGGCTTGTGTCTTTGACAAATTGGGTTAGCTAAGCACTGATGGTTTGTGTATTGATTATGTAGAAGAGGCCTTAAAAATTGACATTGGAGTAAATATATTAAACATAACTTTCTTTCTGTTCTGTCACGTGTATCTTTATAAATGCTTGTAACAATATTGTCTGGTTTTATATTTTGTAAATAAATATTTTTATTTGCATTTACCTTAACTTGGTTTGTGTTAAGGGTGATTTCAAGGGTCATTAGCTGACAGCAGAGCATACCGTCCCCTTGGGTTTGGCAATCCTTAATTTTGAAATACAGGTATACTCTTGTAGTAGCAGAATGCCTGCTTAGTTTTTTAAATGCTTATGAGGACTCTTTGTGGATGAAATGGCTTCCTTTGAGCAAAATAAGCCAGATAAGCTCTCTTGCTGTTGGAGTAGGGTAGTGGGGGAGTGTGCTTGGATCCTCAGGAAGTTTGACATACAATTTACCTCCATTCATTGTTGCTGATTTTGAAATCTGATTGTGACAATTCTGATGCAAGTCTATATTGACATTAAAAAATACGTAATTGGTTTTATTGTTATGTTTTTATTCAAGTCACAGAATTAGTTATGGGAATAAGCAGTCTGAAATGGCCCTGCTAATATATTATGAATTATTTCAATAAAACATTGTGCTCTTAATATAGTTGTTTGCGGTAGTAGGAGATGGAGGGAAAAGTCTTGAGTAATCTGAAGTATCAGCATGTCTCCAGAAGCCAGAGAAACCTGTGAGAAATAAGCTATATTTGAAAGCCTGAAAGTATAGAGTTGAAGTGTTGTATATAAGTTTGGAGTATACACAGGTGACTATTACGCAGAGAAGCCGTCGTGATATAAAAATGTAGTAAATGCATTTGGTCTGTCAGTGGACCTATGAAGTATGTCAAAAATGCCTGCTTTCTGTTGTCAGCCTCTTCCTTCTTGCTTCAATATTTGTGATTTGTGTCTGTGGGGAAAATGTTATTAAAAGTCAGGATTGGAAAGGCAGAACTCGTACAGAGAATAGCATGCTGAACTTGAAACTGTTTTACTTGACTAAATAATAACAACTTTTCATACTTCAAGCAGAGATTTTTTTTTTTCAAGATCCAAAGCTGCCATCGAGTGTCTTGACATAATACAAAGCCATGATGGTCTCCAAAATGGTGACTGGCCATGTGGGGAAAGTGTATGGGAATTCTAACTAACCAGGGTATCTACTAATAGGCCCCAGTCCGGTAAAGCACTAAAGTACACATGTATGTTTAAGTATGTGAGTGGTCCCAATGTGATTTCAGTGGACTACTTTCATGCCTATGTGTATTGCTGGATTGAAGCTTTTGGTGAGTAGAATAACTTTTATTTATCTCCTGAACCAGTTTCACAAACAAAACATTAAAGACTTATTTTAATTCTATAGGGGGAACTTAATTAACACAAGAAAATGTATATTGCGAACAGGCATTCTTTTGCATAGGTAACTCTTGCTAGGTGATTGTGAGAAAATCTTTTAATTCTTCTTGTGCCTTGTTTATGACCTGTGTCAGCTGGGACAATAAACGAACACTGAAGTCAGTTTCATAGACACATAGGGCTTCTAGGATTTTAAGTCTGTCTTGGTCAGTGCCAGATGTTTCAGTAACGATCTTCCCAACGGAAATACTTTTTGTCCTAAGCAATAAAAAAAAAATCCCTCATCTTAAAATAAGATTTAATAGCCACAGTACAAAAATAATTACTTTGTTTTGTGCAATTGTGGACATCCGTGCCTGTCTCTTACTGTTTTTCGATATTTACTAAATTCTTGACCTGGTTCCTGTGACAGGGATTTTGTGGATTAACTGTATTTTTCTGTTAAAATTTTAAATTAGTTTCAGTTTCTTCTACTGGAACTTTTTTCTAGTGTAATGTGAGAGAGGCTAAGGTCATGAGATAGTGCCTAAAAAAAGATACAAGTCTTCTGTAATACAAATTAAAAAAAAAAAAAACAAAACCATTGACTTACTTTATGTCTATATGCCACCTGCTGTTTTGATTATTGAGTTTCTTCTGTGCTTCAAACAGTTCCAGCCCTTTCAGTCTCCACATGCTCATCTCCAAAGAAATTTCACTTGTCTCTGAGCACTGTTCTTTTTCTTCTTTCAAAATAGAATGATCCATAAAATGCACATCATCTGAAGAACAAGGCACAAGTAATTTTACAATAGAGCTGTATACTAGCCATAATTTGTTATATCATTATATCCCCAAATGTTTTGGATTTCTCTCGATTTGCTTTGCACATAGACTAGAGGTTTGCATTGAGCTTCTTCATTTGCTCCATGTTTTTACCCAAATGATTCTGATTAGCATGTGTGAGATAGTTTAAAATTTATTTTTCTTTAAATTTTATTCTAGTTTAGCAGCACAGATCTAAATAATCCTGTCCAAAACAAGCCAATTTTATGAGCTACCGGTCTGGTTTTACTTTTATACAAGTCTGTTTTAGGCTGAAGATTAGGATTTAAAACACTAAAGCCAAGTTCATGGAATACATGTGATTCTTGCTGTAATTTTTTTAAACATATAACTTGAAGTTTTAGTGTGACTTAATAGTAGGGTGCTCATGTGAACAGCTCTGCTGGAAGGTGTTTTGTTTTTTTTTTAAAGTTCTTAGCTAAATTACATTTAATTCTGATGGTTAATAAAATTCCATTGAACAATAATATGCTTCTCCATTTAAGTGTTATACACCAGAACTTTTTGTGACCAAAATAGTTCTCTGAAAATAATTCTTTTGATATTTTGTATATACAGGTGATAATAAATTATCAGGGTGTTTAACTTCAGATTTTGTATTTGTTTAGGAAAGCCCATATTGTATATACTTAACACGTAGTCCCAAGATTTTTTTCACGTTGCCTATTTATATATCAAACCAACTATTCAACGTGTAAAACAACTTTGTAGTATTTGTAGCATTTATTCTACAACAGCTTTTTCCAGATGAAATGGATATTATTGTTGTCTGATGTGTTTTTAAAAATAATATTTTTCTTCCTAGGGCGTGGACATAACTACAGCCATGAATGATCGAGCAATAGCTCAGAAAAGGCTTAATGAAAACACATTTGATTTAGAGGCCATGTGCATGTTAAATCGTGCACAGGAACAGGTATGTTGCACTTTTTCGTAAGCATTTTGATGAACTTTAAAGTCAATGTTTACCCTTCATACCAGCTGATTTGTCTTAAGTATTTAAGTACAGGTTTTTGGAAGCCCAGCTTATGTGCACATGTTTAAAAATTCTGCCTCTATTTTGCACTTCATAACACTGATTTTGAGGATAAGCAAACGATGAACTTGCTAGACTTTGAACTCAGGCTTTAGGGTTAATGTACAAAGACGCTCGGTTTTTTGGAGCATCTGCTTACAAATGAGTGTTAATGAACACAGCCCTAAACATAAGTGAGGAATCATTATGAAAGTTACTGAGAAGCAACAGAGAATTGCAAAGGAAAAATGTGAAAATTTTTATTTTGGTCTTATATTTGATTTTTATTTTGTAGATTGACGCCTGGGCTCAATCAAACTCCATACCTGGCCAGTTCACAGGAAGTACTGGAGCACAGATACTGTCCTCAGATGAGCTGACCAACAGTGGTCCCCAAGCATGGATTAGAAAGGTAGAAGTTATGCAGACATACCTGTCTAACTATCATGTTTTAAATAGCAGTGGAAGTATCGGAAAATGCAAAAAATGTGCCTTAAAAACCTATGGTAATGCATGTGTCAAATACAACAGGTTGAGTTAAATCCTTGTCTTTGAATTGAGATACTTGCTGCTACTGTGTCCATTTTGTTGCGCATTAAGGTGTTGCTCATGACATAGAGTACTTCAATAAGGTGTGCGTCTGGTATTTGAGTCAGATTGGTTTGTATATACTGTTACCTTACACTGAAATGACATTCATCGTGTTGGTATGGTTGCAGTGGTAGGTCCATCACTACTTTCACGGGATTGGGACAGATCAGGCAAGGTTTGATCCTGATGTTATTGAAGTCAGTGATGTTTTGGCATCAACTTCAGTGAACCAAGTCCCAAACTGCCATTTTGTTTGACTTGGTTCTATCTGATTGCTACTTTGCCTCTATTTGTATCACCAGGGTTTTCTGGGAGCCAAAGATTTGGAGTACTAAACCAGGAGTTGCAGTTGGGTTAATAAGTTTAACGTCATCCTACAGAAAATAGTTACCTCTTACTACAGAGTAATACTGGCTTATTTTTCGGGTGTGGTGCGTCATACATACATGCGTTTTGTAAGTTTAATAATTCATGCTTCATCTTTGAAAATGAATACTGAACTGATCCTCTTTCAAGAAGTAGAACTGAGGAATTCAAGCAATATCCACCTTTCAGGCAAAAAGAATAATGAGTTATGGCGGTCAGTCTTGCAAGTAATGTAGTTGAGTATACGCTGTATCTGCTTGTTCTTCCAGAATGCAGTGTTAAGACAACCCTTAAAACTGGTAGGTTAGATTTGAGACTTAGGTAGAATTTTCCATAAAACTTGCTGTAAACTGAACACAAAAGTCTGGAATTACAACATCCTAAAAATAGAAATATTTTTGCCAAGATTCACTAACTTGTTTTTCCACTTTATATAGCCAAGCAATACAGAGAGCCAGGCAATGCAGAGATCCAAGTTACTTGCTAGATGGGAATCTTTTGGGCTCTTCTCAGGATTAATACAGAGCGTAGATGATAAAGTCTTATTTTAACAATTATTAACTTTTGAGATTGTAACAAAATGTTGGCTTTGATGATTACAATAATTGTCCCTGGCAGAGGAACTTAGAAATATAAAGCGCTCAGCAGGGATGTATTGGTGAGAAAAGGAGAGCTTTTTCCACCACGAGGCTTGTGAAAGAGATCAGCAAGCCTAGGAGTGTTCTCCCTTTCTGCATACCTTGAGTGGGTTCCCAAGGCAACAGAAAGGGAGCATCTCTGATCATCTCTTTCCCAAGCCGCCTCTTCTCATCTCGTTTTCATTCCTTGAGGTTCTGTGGTGGTCTTCTGTGCCTTACAGTAACAGGCGTGTCCGCTAACAAAAATGAAGTGAAGAAGGCAAGTGTGCTTTCCTGCTTGTCTTTTAACTTCATTCTGTGATCTGCTTTTAAAAAAACGAAAAACAACAAATGAAACAACGAAAAAAACCAACAAAATGCTTTATAGGGAGAAAACGAGAGAAGAGTCTGGTCTCTGGCTTGTGGACATGACTGCTGTGAGGAGCAGAAGCATATTGGAACATTCTGTTGAATCTAGAAATAAAAGTGAGCTGGCAGAAGCACTTCTATCCTTCCCGTAGCTGTAAAAATGTAGTGGTTTGCAGTAGTAGGCGTCCTCCCTATCAAGCATCATGTGGTTTGTCAGAAAGGAGGCTGCTACTGGAAACAAGAAGAGTTGTTGGGTGAAGAAGATGAGGACACAGTCCTCTTTCCTGCTCTGGCATTCCTCAGCTTGACTTCTTTTGCTCTTTCCAGGTTCCATATTCGCACACACGTTGCCATCAAACTCATGAAATGACAAGTAGTTACAGTCATGCACCCTCTACAAAATGCATTAGGGGCTACACAGGACTCGCCCTGTGTTTTTTAGAAATGGTGGGGCATGTGAAAGCCTTCACCAAACTTAGGTTTGATGAACTTGATGTGGAGTCACATCCTGTGGTTAGAGAATGATTTCGCAGCGAAAAGTGAAGTAGGGATAATGGGTTATGAATGCATGTTATCTTTCTCAGTGACATGAATGCAAACCAACCATGAAATGCAAAGTACAGGTTGTATTTTACTTAGGCACTTGAAGCTGTGTGACTTGGTTCCTGTTAATTATGCAACGTAGCAGTGAAGTCAGACTTGTACTCCCTTTTTTTTGTCCTAAGAAAATGCATTTTAACATTAAAAAAAACCCAAACTAGTATTTTTTTAATTTTTCATCTGCTAGTAGGGCTGTGGAGTTTCTGGGGGTATGTTGTGTGTGTAAATTAATGCACGTTTCTGACTGAAGATGATGTTCACTGAAGGCATTTTGCTTGGGAGATTGCCATAAGCAATTGCCATAAGAGGACTTGTGGACATGCACTGTTTAGCAGAAACAGAGCCCATGTCAGCTAGTTGTTTGTGTATCGTTAAATAAGGAGTTAGAACATGTACAGACATTGTGCTTGACAGAGATAATCACAAAACTAGATATATGTAACAAAACAGAAGAGCGGTGTCAGGAGGGGAGGAAAATTAAAGTACCTGGGGAACTTGTTTGATAAGTGCTGTCTTCACTTTGCATTTCTTGGATTTCAGCTTTTTTTTTTTGTACTTTAAAAATGACTCTGGAGAGGTAATATGTACTCAAACCAAAATATGCCTGCAATTTCAATTTTATCTCAACAAAGTTTTGAGGGAATTAGTTACTGAAGTGGTTAACGTGGCATACTTGAATGATCGACATACCAATTAGAAGTATGGTGTATTTTTCTAAGTAATGTGCTGATTCATGATGTTCATGCATAGGGTTCTGAGCAGTATTCATAAAGGAATAATATGTTGTTAGGTTTCTTGTATCACTAAAACAGATTTATGAACAATATTATCTTTTTCTTTTGAAAAGTGGTTTCTGTTTCAGTTTATCATCATTGATGTAATCAGTTCACAAATATGACTTACTTGTTCTGGAGGTTGCTTCTTTTTTTTCTTTCCTTTTTTCTTACAAAGACACTATGCTGCTGAATAAATGTCAAATCAGAGGAAGTGGTCAAATATTTTTTTCCAAGCAAATTCTGTTGAGGTCTACTTACTCAGACTTTCCCAGACTCACCACTTGTTTCTGGATTTATCAGCTTAATTCTGTAGCCTAAACTTTCTCTCCAAAACAAGGGTTTTTGCAACATTTCACATGCAAAGGGTAATGCTTGGGATCTGTTTCATTCAGCTGTGTTGAAGCATGATGCAGTTTTACTATGGCCGTTAGAATGCTCTGCTTCGTGTAGCAAGTTCTAAAAAGTTAAAGCGTTCCTTCCATTCTTCCACAGTCATAGCGGATGAGTAAAAGTCACGCTAACGATGGAGGTAAAACCAAGTCTTGTGATTGTCACTTGCACAAGGACTGCTGACCTTCTAACAAGGCCACTTACCAAAATACTTGTATTCCTGTTGCCTTATATGACACAATGAGCTTTCCTTGGAAATGAAGGCCACATGGCAAGGCAAAACAACTATATGTTAGTTATATTGGACTGGCTCCCTGTTCAGTCCTCAAAATATTTTTTTTTTCCAGCTATCCTCAGCTTGCTTTCTACTGATTGTATCCAAAAGCGGCAAACAGAAATCCTGAAGCTGATTGTGAGCGTAGTTTTTGTAAGGCATTTGATGGGATTCTTCAGAAAGGTATTCTTCCTCTTGTATCGGGGAAGGAATGTGGCTGCTGCTAAAAGTGCCAGTTTGTTTAATGGAAAATTCAGCTACTTTGCAGTAGTTTTGCTAAAAAAAGATGCTTGTTCCTGGTACTTCACTCAGAGAAATTCTTCGGAGTTAGTCTTAAAGTAATCTTTAAGACAGCCCATTGTGCTGTAGCTGAAACTGTCCACCTAGTGCCTTTAAGGTTTTGTTGTCTTTTGCTTAATAAATTATTGCTCAAAAGAAATAAACCTCCCTTCTGACAGAACTTATGTTTTAGTGCCATGTCAGCATTGTGAGAAGGAATGGGTATTTTCTTTTCTGACAGCAGAAATTGATGATGCATTTTTTAAGATCTCTCAAATAATGATGGCTTTAATATTTTGGATGTTGCAGGTGCTGTTTTATAGATTGTTCAGTTCAATGCTGTATGCTGTCTTTTTCCCAAAGACAGCTGTTGCAGTTAAACGACAGTGACGGTCCAATTTGTATTGTGTTTCAGCAAAAAAGCTATAAAATCATTTTTCAGCTGCGATTTTTTTGTGTTTGCTTGTTTAAGCCCTTAAATGCTAATTCAGGCATTCATGCCCTCCAAAATTTGTTGCCCTAATGTAGCTTTAAAAGAGGAATAGTTTTAATTAAAATTACTAAAAAACCCTCTTAAGTGATCAGGTTTTACTATGTAGCCTTCTTTTTAAAGTGTTGACACAAGAATGTGGCTTATTAGTTGTCTCCATCTGCTGGCAGAATGGAAGTGTGCTTTATTTGGCTGACCTTTCATGGAACTGGGAGATCAAGAGATGAGAAAAATGATATTAAATTTTCATGCAGACTTACTCAAATTGAGATTAGTGAATGAAAGAGAACAGTTATTTTGTAAACAATTTGTTAATTCTGACAACAGTAACCAAATACTTAGAAACGTGGGGGTTTATTGTATTACATACTCCTCAATTTGATATCCTCCTTATGGGCCAGATTTGCAAGGGTACGTAGCTGCTAAATAGTTTTGTGAGACGCGGCCTTTTATGATTTTTAAAACCAAAAAGAAATTTATGTCTTGCTTCCCTGCTCTTGTTAATGTTTCTACTATTTTTACGTTTTCAAATGCAATTACAAACACAGCACTGGTTTTTACCCATACTCTATTAAATCATGGGCTGAGTGACGTTGTCTGTCATTGAATTATAAAAAAATAGTTAAAGAAAATATAATTGTACAGGTGACATTAGAGATTTATTTTCAGTTTATAATTTAAAAAAAAAAACAAACCAAAATGGAAACAAAACTGAAAGAAGAACTTTTTCCCCTGCTGCTGGCCTTCTTTGCTTCTTCAGTAAACTGGATCAAAGTAGGCTTCTCCTGGCTCCTTTCATGTTGGTACCAGAATTACTTCATTCAGCTTTTTAGTGTGATGGGCAAGTACAGCTATTCTGTAATGAAACAAAACTTTCATTTCTAATTCCTTGTTGTTTTGATTCTGTTGTACATGTTTAAGAGTCAGCATAGTGTAAAAAATTCCTGCTAAAGGTACCCTATAGGATTCTGAATTCACACATTAGAAGAGGTGTTTTTAGTAAACTGCACTTTGGAGTTTAGAACTCTCTTTATTTCCAGTATTTGGAATTTGTTCAGGCTCTGATAATTCCTATATAGGAACTCAGGGCTTTGATTTTTAACTACAAATAGCAGCATTTTGATTCTGTTCTCTCCTTTCTACACCACTCCTAACCCCCAAATTAGTACATTTACAGGTGTGATGAGAAAGCTGCGTAACATTAAAATGACCTCATCAAGAAATTGCACTCTGTCATTTGTGAACTGAATACACGCTGGTGATAATGAAACAGATGTTTATATTGAAAATTCTATCATTGCAAAGCAGGTACAAAAGAGGAATCGGAACCCAGGGTGACATTGACTGGGGTTTGTATCATTCTCGGCATGGTTGCCCTTTTCTTATGAGAGGTTCCTGGAAAAGAGAGGGGAGGATGAAAATGGAAGTAAGTAAAAGCCATTCTAGGTGTATAGATTGAGGCAGTTCGTATCGAAGAAACTAATTGTCTCTGTGTACACACACACACTGCATGGTCTGCACCAGTCAGAAAAAAGTTGAACTGGAGAGGTGCACTTAGCCTCTCTATTCTTCCATCAGAGCACTTTGTTATTGAATGCAGCATCCAGTTGCATGATTGATAGGTATTTACTGTTTTAATAGGTAAATATTTGGAAAAGTCCTGCCACAATCTTCAGCAATTTTTTTTTTTTTTTTAATTTTTTAACACCATGTATAGTGGGGATTACACACATATGCATCATTGCATCATTAGTGTGTATCAGTTGCCAATTTGAAATCCCCTTAAAAATACATTATCCTTAGTCTCTGCAAAAGTAAGACTTCTGGCTTTGTTTATGTACAAATCGAAACCAAGGACCTATCAGTCCTTTGTCCAAATCTGGGAAATGCTTACTTTTGCAAGCACAACTCAAAACAAACGGAGGAAAAAAAAAAAAAAAGAAAAACAAAACTTGATCTATTAATTTGCTTTGATAGTAAGTAAAATTTTCACAAAAATACTAGGCATTGTATCATCTAACCTACTATGCGAAATAACTGATGGACTTATCAGTGCCAGTGTGTAAACTTGTATATTTTAAGGCAAGCAATTTTTTGCTGTGATGGAAATGATTGACTTACTTACTTGGGTCAGCGGGGGGGGCAGAAGAGAGATGATAGTTCACAGAATAACCTGTGAACTTTCACCCCTCTATATGGAAACTTGTTTCAGGGTCAAATCCTTGTAGCTGCCTTCTTGCCACGGTCAATGCCAGCCCTACTATTCACAACACTGCGGCCATCGAGGCCTAGGTACGTAAACATTTAAGGAGTTTTTAAAGTTCTTTACATCAAAACAGATTTTTAAAATTTCTGTTTATAAGCTTTCACCATTTAACAACTATTATGTTAATGATGATTTGAAAGAATGTGAAGACTACTGCTGCTAAACTGTGTGGCTAAGCGCCTTTTTTTCCTTTAAAAAAAAGAAAATAAAAACCTGTATGTTTCATGTGGATTTTCAGAGTAGAACTTGAATGTGCAACTGCTGTATAATAAAATGGGGAAACTTTTTTTTTTTTTTAATATATTTAAAATACGCCTAAACACTATGTGAATGTCATTACTAAATGTGCTTGTATTTTGTTCAATAACTAGGTACACTTGGCACACATGTTGCCAGTTAAACAGTTAACACTGCCTCCTTTCACAAGATGAGAAGAGATGCATTGGAACCAAAGTAGCGTGTTTAAAAATGGACGGTTATCATTTTATTAAATACATATGTCTGAAACGGGTCACTTGCCACTTTTGGATTGCATTAGAATTTTCTTAAGTTGTTCTTTTTTGAAAATATTGATTTGTGTCTCGTGTGTCTGCGTGAATTCTGGTTTATACGAGATGTTAATGTATATAAAGCTAAGGTGAATTTTTTTTTTTTTTAATTGAGTCTGTGAAAGGTTGTTAGAAACATTTTTTGGAAGCTCCCACTTATTTTTTAAAACCCCAGTGCTAACTTTAGGACTTGTTTTACTTTTCTTTTTCTGGATAGGATCAGTTCTTAAGAGCAGCCCCTGTAACTGGAGGAATGGGAGCTCAACTGATGAGAAAAATGGGCTGGAGAGAAGGAGAAGGGCTTGGAAAAAACAAAGAAGGCAGCGTTGAGCCTATTATGGTCGATTTTAAGACAGATCGAAAAGGTAAGCCCTTCCTTAAATGTCTTATGGCAGTATAAACTTCTCCTGTCTGTTTTGCAGATAGGCAAAATAACTTTGATGTAGTAAGCTTTTTCTGGGTACAGCTTTCTGTAAAAATTAACGGAATGACGTAGATGACTTTGGTACTAGTTTTTCCAGCCCTGGGTTATGTATATAGGCTTCGTCCTTATGCCTGTGAGCTCGTCCAGACATTCTTTAACTTTCCCTAACCTTCACCTTCCATTTGAAAAAGTGCTTCTCAGGGGTTCTTAAATTGTGGATGTGCTTCAGTTGGATGCAGGGAGAAGGCATGGACAGGGAAATGAGTTGTGGAAGAGCCATTGGGGTTGGTCTAGAGAAAGTGGCTGAAGCAGGAATGGGGCAGGATAGAAGACTGAATAGTTTGATCACTTCTAAAGTGGGTGAAGGACAGAGGTGAGAGCTACAGAGCTGAGTTACTGCTGCCTTTCAGCTGAAGTCCTGACATGAATAGACTGTCATACCGATGTTTTTAGGTCTTCCAAATGGATTCTGTTTCCGTTTTTGTCCATCCGATCTCCCTGCTGTTCCATCTCCTAGTTTGATCCCCTGGAGGCACCTCTGCTCAACTACAATGATGTTTCCCTGATTGTTCCCAAAGATTGCTTTAGCAATCTTTCTTCCTCTTCTTTATATAGTCCGTGGCCACAGGTGGAGAACTGTTGCACTTGTCTCATTTGACTCAAAAGAACTATCCGTTTATTTACAGGCAGCGTGCTGCTGCTTAAGCTGGCACCGTGGTTTATATGATTGGCCATCTCGCCAGCGTATTCAGCAAGAGCTCTGTTCTCAGAGTGAAGGTTTATGAAAATTTTCCATCTGAAATACCTATACAAGTTTAACCATTTTAAATACAAGATGCAGAATTTCAGCAGTCAAGATTTATGATTTAATTGTTCTATTATGCATGTTACCAAAATAAACAATTTAACACTGACTGCAGGAAGACAAATTCTTACTGTTGTTCTCCTAAGTATTTTTTAAAAAATGGGAACCTTTAATATATTAAATAGATCACATCTAATATTAAAGCATGAAAATACTTTGAATTATGGTTTTGTATTAGCTTTTGTCAATTCTTGTAATTGAGCTCCAAAGAAAACAAAGCATATAAGTGCAAATGTTCTGAAGTTTATTTGCAGAGAAGCTATTGGATTTGAAGGCATCTTTAGGTGTCAGTCACTAGTTCTCAATACAGAGATAGTTCAGTATTGCTCAGGTGACCAAGCTAGGAGTGAAAATATAATTTAAACATTTAAATATTAAGAGCAAAGAGGTAGGAAATGAGAAAGCAAGCCTACATTATGAAAATATTCATTGCTTTCTAAATTCTGAAGACCTTCTAGCAGCATAATATGGTTTTATGAATAGAGAAGTGCAACAGTCTCTAAGTACAGAACACAATAATAAAGACATCTTTGTTTTATACAAACAATGACCAAACTTGCTTTTCAGCTGTTTTTCTTGTGTGCAACCTTTCTGTTTAAAGAAAGGGGAAGATACCTGGTGACAGGTGATTGCCAAGAAAATCTTTGGAAAATATGTTGTTACTTCTGCTTAGTTACTGTGATCTTTGTAGATGTTGTTTTGTAAAGTTCTCACTGCTGGTAAGAGTTCCTTCAATTTAGCTTGATTAAATCAGTCAAGGCGAAGAAATTGAAAACAGTCAATTTCAGTATTATTTTCTCAGGCAGCCTGCGTAACGTAGTGATGGATTTTTGTGGTGAGGAGGGAAGAGTTAGCTCTGTTCATTATGTTGCTTGTTTCTTGTCACATCATAGGAAAGAGGCAGTATTGCTGCACAACCTGTGAACATTTTGAACATTAAAAACGTTTTGGTGATACACAGCTGTGTCACAGCTCAAGTTTCCAGTTCTAGAAGTGTGCCCCAGGATGCTCATGTGGTTTCTGGTAGAAATTTCCTTAATGCCTGCAGAACTTGACACCGAAGGTTCAAGGATCAAGCCCTAAGGCCTGAGACAGGATGAGGTCCTCATTGTGCTGGGCTTTCTGTAACAGATCGTTTGCTCTTTCTGTTTCAGAACGCTCGGTCTTCAATAACAACTAGAAATGTTAGATGGAGTTAAAGGATGCCTCTTCTGGCGTGCGGTAGATTCATCTGAAAATACTGATAACCTTAGTAATGGTCGGGCTTTGCTTTAATTTCATAGTTCTTAAATACTTGATTATTATCATATATGCAATCTTATCTGATAATTTCCACAAAAAATCTAAAGGTGTTCTGTGTTGATAAAGAATACTTTTTAAAGCGTTGAGCCAATCAAGTCTGTAATATGGGGAGACAGCTTGCATTATGAAGCAGCAGCATGTTTCGTGCATTACAAAGAAGCAACTGAACAGTGATCATACCTTTATGACGAGTAGCTGAAAAGCTTCTTCAATCATCAGTCGTCTTTGATGCTCAAATGTGTAAAATGCCAATTTTTTTTAAAGTTCTGTGTAGAGGTTTAAAGAAAAGTCCGGAATTTTTAAAAGGAGTCTGTCTGTTACTAAGTAACCAACCGGTTTTTGTTTTGATGGGGTCTTTAAACACATTTTTAGAACTTATCCCCCAAATGAAGTACTATTTCTAGATAGAGGAACAAGCAATTTTCTAAGGAGTCACTGAGTAGGCTGCACTAAGACACGAACCAAAAGGTGGTCTGCTTTTGCCATAGCTTTCCCTTAGACCCTGTTTTTTCCAGACTCTCTGAGTGAGTTCTGTAGTTCTCTCACAGACAGCGTTGAAACCAAACCCTTCCTCAGCTTTGCTCTCCGCCAGCAAATTGATGGTTGTATTCGAAGAAGCTTGGTCCGCCAGCGGAGCTTGTCGGAGTCCGTTGCAGCTTTTTTGAAAATCCCTCTTGAGGTACCAGGGACAAGATGCAGAAAACAAGTGGCAGTGACTTAGAGTGAGGGAGACACAGTATTAATGCAGAGAATGATGTAGGAGATTTTTCTTTTGTGGAAATCTTTGGTTATTTTGGATATAAAATTCTCTAAGGGAAAAAAAAAAAAAGAAACTTTGTTTCAATGATTGTTGTCTGAGGGTTTCATGCTGCTTGAAAAGTCCCTACTTAGGAGCTGCATGAATATTAGGATGAAAATCTGGTAAGGAGGGAAGGATTTTCTTTTAAAGCAAAAGAAAACAAAACGCCAACCAAAAAAAGCTGAAGGAACAGGAAGAAACTGGAAACAATTGCAGTATCTCCCTGTCTTTATTCACCAAAGCCAGGAATAGAAACAAATTGAGGTAAGAAACAAAGTAATATTGAAGGATCGAAGTCCGAGAAATTCTGAAAAAGCAGTCAGGTATTTTGTTTACGTGTATTGAAGGTAATGGCAAATTGAATGGAAAGAAACTTGAGTCACTTCATAAGCATGGCATTTGGGTACTGGCATTTGATACATTTTTGGAAATTGTTACAGTTTATTTCTTACTCTTATAAGATTTTACAAAGAAAAATGTTCAGCTTCTGTGGTTCACAATGGCTTCCGTTGGAACTCGTGCTCTCTGTCTTGACTTGGGGCCCAGTTGCATGCTTTCCTGCTGCTTTATATTCAGATGCGGTTGAAATCATGGTAATTGGGCTGTGAACTTGCCCATAAAGGATGAATATTTGAATACTGTTAAATAAAGAGAGCACGTGTTATAAGAACACCACGGTGTTACTCATACCATAAAATGACATACTGGGTACACTTTTTACTGTTTAATGGAAATACTTCAAATGCTTAGTATGTTAGAGGCAAACTATTAAGATAGTGGATGACTTTTGGGTTGCACAAAACAAACACTGAACGAGAGAATGTTTTTAAGTTTCTCTCTTGTTCAGTGTTTCTCCAAAGGCACGGAAAACCAGGTGTTTCCTGACTTGCATAAGACTACTCAAAGTTTTCTATTACCTGGCTTGTTAAGAGTCTTACTAGAGCAGTTGAGAAGAATGTTAGGTGTGGTGTGGAGGGGAAAAAAATGCTGGATGAAAGGGAGGTTTGAAAGGCTTCTGAAAAGACAGCTGTATGGTGTTTCCGGGTTTCGTCTCCACTGATGGATGTTACTGCTTAACGGATGAGAATACAGAAACCAGGTGGGAATCATAAATGTAAACTTCATTGTGTTTTGTTTAGGGCTTGTTGCTGTGGGAGAGAAGGCACAAAAGAGATCTGGACATTATGTTGTGATGAAGGATCTTTCAGGTGAGACTCTTACTTGTCTAAAAAAATCTCATTTAAAATGATTGCTTTGATAGCGGCACTGAAATCTCAAATACGTTTTCTCTTTAAGGTAAACATCCAGTTTCTGCGTTGATGGAGATTTGTAACAAAAGAAGATGGTCACCACCTGAATTTGTGTTGGTGGATGATAGTGGGCCTGATCATCGCAAACATTTTATCTTTAAGGTGTGTTGGAGTTTCCTTGTTTGCTGTTCATTTCTCCATTAAAGGTGATGTAAATTTATATTTGTATATAAACATATAAGCCACCTCTGGGGTGGCTGAGGACTGCTAAGCGGTGTCTCGATGCTAACATTTCAAAGTCCCGTTTCTGTAACGGCCAAATCAGATCTCTCGAGCACTTTAATCTGTAAATCCATCAAGAAACACGCTGTTCCACTCCTTACTAAAATTATGGACCCATGTGGTATCATATTCTTGCTGTTCACTTGCAGGTGTGGTGTTAAGTCTCACTGCTGGAAAGGCAGTGAGCAAGACTTAGTTATTTTTGTCCTTCGGTTATCTCACGATGCGGGCTTTCTTTTTCACGTAGTATCTTGTGTTAGCAGTTACTGTTTGGAAATGCTTGTCCTTACAGACCAGACGTGGATTTTTGTTCTACCCCGAAAGAGAAATTCATAGAGAACATGCTTAAAGGAGCGCTGTAGCGCTGCCTTGAAACAGAAGTGAGGAGGCCCCTTCTAATGCTTTCTTTTTTCCTCCCTCTCTTTCGCAAACAGGTGAGAGTCAATGGAAACGAATACAGGCCTACTTTTGCCAGCCTTAATAAGAAGCATGCTAAAGCCACAGCAGCAACTGCGGCTCTCCAAGCGATGGGACTTGTACCAAAGGAAAGCATGGTTAATACCACCATGTTTAGGAGTGCCTCACACCGCTAGATATTGTTTTTTATATTGACATTATTTCAGATAATTTTACTCTGCACAAAAATGGTATTTGCCCTTTCATGTTGTAAATACATTGGCAATTCCCACGTTGTAAAAACTGTACAGACACCTTCAGGTTTTTCTTTTGTACCATCAAAATGTATTTAAATCATACTTAGTTTTTGGTATGTTTATATTGTTTACATTAGTGATGTAATTATTTCTTAAATGACTAAATCAGACGACAGACTCTGGAGGCATCAGTAATCTAAACCCTTGTTTTAAAACTCATGCAATTTCTCTTCAATACGGAATGTTAACACTTTCATACTGTTTTGTACTATGCTGCAGTTTTCCCCGGGCTCGGTAAAGCTACTCTTGCACTTTTGCCGACAGCTGGTGAAAGGTGGTGCGGCTTACCTTACTAGTCTAGTGGAGGCTGGCGTGTACTGCTGGACAGATACCGGGCCAGTACTGTGACCCCCCTGGCAACGCGCGCGGTGGCAGCCCTGTTGTACAGTGTTAACACCGCGGCTTCTCGTTGCGTTTTGTTTGGGGGTTTAACTCGGTGGTGCAGCGCGACTGGCCCTACAGCCCGTACTCTAGGACATACGTGATTAGGCAAAAGACTCGCTTTCAAAGGGACGGCAGAAAGTCCAGCAATGGAACCGATGAGACTTGCGATGTAAAGGTGACTCTCCCTGCATGTTCTGAGAAGGGAGACGATGGAGTTGTCTATTCCAAACAAATTAACACACTGCCTGATGTTGATTGTATGAATTTGTGGTTAATGTGAATTTTAAACTCTAACAAATCTACAACTGGATTCGGGGGGGGAGGGAGGGGATAGAATGATGCTTAAATTGTTGTACCCAACTTGGTCAATAAAGCAGCACAAGTTCATAATCCTAATCACTGGTCAGTAAACAGTAATTAAAATGTATGCCAAAAGAACTCTTTGAAGAAACGCACAGTATAAAAGTACGCTTTATGAAGCTTACCAACAGCTGTTAGGGTTGCAGAATCAGTTCTAGTCACGTTTGGTTGCTTTGGACTATTACCAAATTAACTCCTTGGGCTTCAATTTTCCGTAATGGTACTCTGCCCTCAAGGAGGCAGCCTGATCCAGAGTTTTGGCAGTTCGACAAGGGAGAGAAGGTAGAAAACTTTTCCTTCTTTTTTTTCCTCTTTTTTTTTTTTTTAATTTAAGAAGTATTAGTACTTTAGCTACGTGCACTTTGAATTGGAAAGGGCATTGTACACCTCTTGCCAGATTTGTCTGAGTTACGAGCAGATTGCCAGGGTTTATGGACTCAGTAGTTCAGGTGCTTCTTTCAGAAAAGACTTGTTGAGGTCTCTTTGTATTACATCTACTGACCAGAGCTTCGCCTGGGGCAGGAACAAAATACAGTTTGTACGCAGTAAGGCTGCGCTCAGGCCTAAAGTGAATAATGACCTTCGCAACGGCAGTAGGAACGTGGAGGTGAAGAATTACTAGTACCTCTTCTTCCACAAAGTAGGGTGACTTGTGTGTATTCTGTCAACTGTTATATGGAACAAGGTGTCTGTCTTTGCCCTAAGGGGACGAGGTTCAACGTCTCATGTTGTGTACAGCAGAGAAATGGTATTTGGTTCTCCACCACACACTTCCGAGAAATAAAGCCCCTTATTAGTCTGTCAAAGCGCTCTAGAAATGCCTCAGTTAATCTTCATTTTCATGGACGTAGTTGTCTTTAATTAAAAACTTTTTTCCCTTTGGCTTCTCGCCTTCAGTCTCTGACTAAATGTTTGAAGATCTCCTTGCCTCATTTGCTGAACTACTTGGAAGGTGTGTATAAAAACCAAAAGTGAATACGATGGTACAGCAATGAAAAGGTCTACGCTGGGAGAACTGGGTGTTGTATCTGTCTTAGCTGAAGTCTGGCTTTTTGATGTACGACTTAAAGTAATTAACCGGGGATGTGGGAGCAGCTCCTAATCAGACTTTTGTTTAAATACCTGGTTTGATAGAGCTAAAGCATCAGAGATGTTGATCGTTCTGTTTAGTCTGCGGTGTCCGTGTAAGCACTGGTTTCATAGCTGTACAGTACCAAATCCGGGAACATACCATCTCTTGTACTTGCTGTTTTGTTCTTTTTTTGCTCTCTATTCCCCATGTATAATGTAAAGATCCATGTTATCCCACAGCAGCAAGGAGCAGATGAGCTCAATCCCATTGAAGACTCCATTTGAAAAATAACCATTTAGGCAAGTTCTGGATTTGATGCCTTAAAAGACGTGGTACTGTGTGTGGATTTAACCTGGGGTCTTCAGGAAGACTTACAAAAAAAAAAAAAAAAAAAAAAGAAAACAATTAAGGTCTGTAATGCCCTAATTATGACACTTCCTGATTTTAAGGTTTCTGTTTTAGTTTCATTCCTTGTTGTTTAGAATGATATATGAATCTAAAGCTAGTGCAGCGATGTGCTTCTGTTAAATTTGTAAATTTGAATTGGTTTGAGTGTCCTTTGCATGCAGGAATAGACAAGTAGTGATACATTAAAAAGAACAACTAGGAAACACTCTTCTTGGAACCTGGTTATTTATGCAGCACTTCAGCTGTCCTAAAGGTGAATAGTCTGTGACTCCTGCTGATGGAAGACGTGATCTGTTGGGCTGTTGGATTTCCTTTTGCTGTAGAACTGTTTTCCTAGAAGTAACCTTGCTGAAAAGTGCTTCTGACTTCCCTGTCACGCGAGGGAGGAGCGTTTTGAAACAGGTGCCCGAGAACTTGTAGCCAGCTCCCACCAGAACGATTTCTTGGCGGTCTTCTAAGTAGTAGTTTTTAAATAGTTCGGACTGGAGGAGCAGGAAGGTGAAGTTCCTACGCCTTGGAAAATTCGAAATCACCTCTTAGAGTGCAAAAACTGAAGTCTTGATCAACTGCTCCAGTCTCTAGCTCTCCCAGACAAAACGTAGTTGTGATGAAAATTCCCCCATTTGGACAGGTTAAATAAACCTTGCTGCTCTGCAAGTGTCTGGAAGAGCGGTAGTATTTACTGACCATACCTTTAGGCGGCAGAGCAGCAGACGGGGCAGTGCAATGCTGTAGCTTCTGCAGGGAAAGTTCGTTGCAGCCAAGCGAGCTTCAAGAACAGCCCTGAATCCGGGCTGTAAGTAACGGGAGTATGCTCCTGAAATGACAGGCAAAGCTATGGCTCCAAACCAACAGACAGTTTGCAGTACAAGGGGGAGCTACAGCTCAGGTAGTGGCGCAAAGCATGTGATGAAGAGCTTGGTGGTAAATTTTTGAAATTCCACAGTTCCAAACTACAAGGATGTAATTGCAATTCGATTTTTTTTTTTTTTTTTTTTAAAAAAACAACTGCAAGCTATCGCCTGGTGTTAGTGTCTCTCCAGAACTGTAACGTGCTAGATGTGAAAATGCAAACTGGAACTGCAGTTAATAGTCATTATTGTATTTCCCAGAAATAGATAGGCCGAAGCCCACATACCAGAATGGTTATCGGCTTGATTAAAATTGCTTTCCCGCAGAGGCAGCTACAGAATTGCTTTTTCCTGTTGCGATCAGTGACTTGTTCCGTGTGCTAACGCACCCTGTACGTAGTCCCATTCCTCGAGCCCGCGCTCCGACGGTGCTGCCTGTTTCAGAACCGGGGCGGTGGCTCGGAGGCGGTGAGCAGCTTTCGGAAGGGCCCACCCGTGCGACGGCGGGGGCAGCCGCGCTCCGCAGGGCGCACCAGAGCGCCGTCGCCCTGAGGCCCGCTGTTGGTGAGCTGTGGCGCGGGGCTCAAAGTTTGCTGACAGCAGATGGCTGCTGCAAGGCCCAGCGGCAGAGGCTCCGACGGACGGAGGCAGACAAAACCGGCGGCGTTAACTGTTACTCTCACAAAAAGTGACTGGAAATGAAAGTGTGATTAACCCACCAGCCACTGGAGAAGCCCGGTCTCCTGGTGTTCCCCACGATGCCATTAGCACTGGATTTTCACTCTTGGTGTCCGATACTAACCAAAGGGGAAAAGTTCAGTGATTTGCTTCTAGGTCAGTTAGGGAGAAGTGTAAAAATTAATTAAAGTCAGATTGTACTACCTTGCACTCCCCCAGAAACGGAGTATTTGACATGATCGAAGTATTTAATATTCAAAGGTGCCGTCTTCCATCATAAGAGAGGGACTTCCCCTTTATCTAGGTGTTGTCTTGCCCAGTGTCCCGCTAGGCTGGCAGTGTCAGGGTAGTTCAAGTGACAACTGGGAACATAAAGCATCCCAGCGTAACTGCGTACGTGCTGTATTCTCAGGGTAGGACACGTCAACTGGCGTTGATAGAAAGCAACTGGAAGGCACGGGAAGCTTTCGTCGTGCCTCAAGCTGCAGTAACTCGTTTACCTGCCCCCATTTTTTTAAGTTTACAGGTTGTTTTCTCAAGTAAGACCTGCCTGCGCTCTGAAGTTACTGTTTGTTTGAGATCAGTGATGGATTGCGAGGTGGTGAGCAGAGCGGCACTGGCTGGTGCGAGCACGGCTTTATGTTCCGCGCACAGTTGAGTTGGGAATTTCGCTGGAGTGCACGAGCGTGACGGTATCCTACATATTGCTCTCGAGATTTAGTATTCTCTGCTGCAGGAGGCACCTGGCAGCTGTGTAAGAAGTGACATACCTGCCTCCAGACTAACGGCTTGGAGTACCCGAAGCGAAACAGACCGCATCACCCCTCTTAACAGACTCCGCGATTGCTATGAACATAACAGCGTCAGCGCGGCAGCCCCCGGCTGCGTTTTCTCTGCCTTCCATCAGGCGGCACAAGGCTGTTACTGCTCCAACATGTTGCGAGTCAGGTCATGGTTTGTACAAATCGCTTTTTAAAAGTCGAGCTCGTTTTAACCGAAGTGGGTGTGGGAATACTAGACAGCTATGCCGAGCAGTTCTGAGGAATCTTAACCTTTTAATCTGATGCGGCTGCAGCCACAACTCTGTGCTTGCGTCCGTCCGACTTTTTGACCTGTCTTTGTGGAGTCCAGAGCTGACTCCAACCCAAGAGGTGCAGCAGACCCAGGGGTAGCTGTCAAGCTTCTGGCACGGTGCCGTAAGCGGTCTTGGAAGGGGATTTGCCAAGAATTCCACCCATCCAAAATGGGTAGGAGTTACCGCACAGAGCAGTAGCAGAAATCCCATACTTCTGAATAGAATTTGCCTGTGCATGAAGAATACAGACCTTCCAGACGCAATTCAGACCAATAAAGTAGATTTACAAAGTTTTATTTAAAAAAGGCTTTCTAAAATACAAAAGGAGACGCCCAAGGCCTCTTCCTTCATTTCCTTCAGACGTCCTTTCGAGCGTTTTATGATGGGTGATGTGCAGTAGTTGTCTGTGATGTTCAACTAGACTGCATCCCTCCCGCTGCCCCCGAGGAGCCGAACGAAGCACAGCAGCCGCGCACCAGCGCGCGTTCTTCGCCACTCGGCGGGACTAGCGTACCTACTAGGACTTCCAGGTATACGCGTAATCCTTCATTTCCAGAAAGCGGATGGAAGATTTTCCCAATGTTGGACGCTGACTCAGTTGATCCAAAGTCTTAGGATGCAGTCCACACGTAGGAAGATCTTTGCATATGGTTTCCTGCAGAAATTCACGTGAAGAATAGGAGAGACACCGAATGGGTATTTCTGTTTGAAATACCTGTAGTTTTTAGTGTTCACTTGCCTACCCCCGGGGAACTCCTGAAAAGCCGATTTTCCGATTATTCCATTTCTGAGGGAACAACAGGCCCCAGGGGGCTGCCGGGTGGCGATCGTGAGTCATTGGGTGTAAACCCACGTATTAAGGGAAAGTTTTGTGTCACTCGGTGTCCTACAGTTTGTAATAAAGATACTATTCCTAACGGGAAAGATTGCCTCTGCTAGTTTCCTTACCTTGTTTAAGGCAGGGCTTGCGTTGTCAAGGTGAGCGTTAAACACGGCCGTTGGCTCGTGTGTGTATAACACGGCAGAGAAGGCTCCCCTCTGCGCGGACTTGAGCAGCGTGGTCAGCGAATGCAGGGAATGGGGCATGACGGGCCCCGCGATCTCCAAACTGAATATGTCCTCGTAGGCCGACTGAACCCTGGCCTTGGCATTTGTACTTCGAGCCTGAAGACAAGAGCACACAGGATTAGTTTTTGACACGCCAAACCAAGTCCTGGTTTTCATTTACTTCAAAACTGCAGTGCCACACTCCTATTAAAAGTTCAAAATACTTTTGAGTATTATGATGGTTTTACTATCTAAAATACTGTCTACAACTCCTAAAATGTACTAACTGTGGAATATATAGGAATATAAATAAACACAGGAATGCTGTACTGTATTAAGAAAGTTAACTGCAGAAGAACAGTGCTGAACTGCTCCGGTGGAAGAGGGCGGCACTACCTGTCCTAACAGCATATCCGTTAGTATCCGCCGCCTCCGTGCGGTAACAGACAGTGAGCCGTGGTTCAGAGGCTCCCCCCCTGCAAGCAGCTGCGGTAGTCTGAGACCCTGTCAGATCTCGGGAATCTCTTTAAGAACCGTTTTAGCATCTGGGAAGTCTGCTTAACCTCTTCTGCATCAGGATGTGAAGAATGGAAACGGGATTTCCGTTTGGCAGCACAGATCTACGTGGGTAGGGGCGATTTAGGAGGCAGTCTGTATTGCTAACTCAGGCTACAGCAACAAAAATTACTCTGCTGTACCTGAGGGAGACTACACAAAGTCCACGTCCCATCTACCGGGTGAAGAAACAACTTTCTTTTCTGTATTGGAAAACAGCGACGGTTGCGTTGTTACTTACTTTGAGCGTTTGCATTGTTCCACCTCGGAAAGCAACAGGGGACAACAAAGTTGGTGGAAGCCCTGCTTGTGGACCTGCAACAGCCACAAGGCTCTTACAGCTTATCAAGAAGTTCAGCAAGGTGAAGGTGTTCGTTCCTTTCACTAACGCAAGGGATTCGGGTTTGTGATCCATCTGCACCTCATGCTTCTCCTTACGACTGTATTGACCGGAGTCAAAGGAAAACCCCGAGGAAGCAGAAAGCATCAATGCACCAAAGGAAGAATCGGGGCGGCGCAACTCCAGAAGAACCCCCTCCCCCCCGCCTCTGACCAATCAAGTCATTTAAACAAACAAAACCAAAAAGACCACCAAGCTTTAGACTGATTCAGATTTGTTCGTCAAATATTAAGCAGCATCTTAAACCTGACTTCTGATGTCATTATTAAAGTTGTGAGAGAAAACGCATTTTCCAGGTCCAATGTCTAACAGCTGGCAAGTCATGTTTACTGAATACCTATGAAGTTAGCAACTCCTAGTTTTACTACGAATTTTGCTTCAAAGCAAACCTAAAAACATGAGCGTTTGGAGGTCAGTCAGGAGTCTGCTTTTGAAGCGCGTCCCCTGGCTGTCCCCACGTACCGTGCGTTGCTGCGGGGCAGTCTCAAGAAGCTGAGATGAGATTCCTCTTGGGCGAAAGCCAGCAGAGGCTGCACGGGGCAGCACAAGCGCAAATGGAACCAGAGGAAGACCGAGTTAATCGCTCCCTCTGAAACACGTACGGGTTCCCAGCAGCGGCTCTTCTGGTCTACAGCTGCGTCCCTACTACGCCACACCACTTCCCAGTGTAAAATTGGCCAACACAAACAGACACCCTTTGCTTTAAAAAAAAATTAAAAAATCTAACGAGTCTTGCCAGTGAACCTATATGCGAGGTGACGCATCAGTTTGTGACCTAACAGATGGATCTTACAAAGTTGCATTAATGATTCACAATGGCTTTTCCTTCAAGAAGAGGAGCGCCTAGAAACACCTGTCATAAAGAGAGTCAAAAAGACATGCAGAGTCTCTTAATATGAAGTAATGTGAGGATTAATACTTGGAAATAAGCTCTCAAAAGCTTTTATAAAACTTAAACCTAGTCCACAAAAAGATAGTATCTGCAGGGTTTTCCAGTGTCATGATGCTCAAGGAAAGGATACAGTTTAATAGAAATAGCATCCGGTTTCTTAACCTTGTCCTGGACTCCCATCTCCTCAAGCCAAGAGAAACTTTCATCATCATCGTCATCATCATCACTTGGAGCTGGTTCCCTGGGAAACACAGAATCGGTGTTAGGATGGCGATGCTTCCTACCAAGGTTTTCCAAATGGCATGTGCAGGAGTCCGCAGATGGCCTTGAAATCTAGCACTGTAGCAGACTTATTACGTACTCTCCGTCTTCCATGCTGTTGCCCACTTCGTGGCTGTTAACAACTTCTGTTTCCAAATTCACTTCAGAGTTTTTCTGTTTCCTGGTTCTACTTTCTTCCACCAAAGGTAAAGAAAACTCTATGCCTTGAACAGAGGAGGAAAGAAAGCAATGAACGGTTTTGTAACACAGCTAACGCACTTTATCAGTTATTCAAATCCCAGTCGGACTGGTCTCGCCTTACCTTCATTTCTCATGGCTTCCCTTAAACCCCTAGTTGTGGGAGAAATTACAGCTGTGATAACGTCGCTTCCCGCAAGACCAGCCGCACGGAACAGGACGGTAAACTGGTAGGTACATATATAGAAGTAGGGACACAGTTTGGCTTTCAGCAGATTGTAGAGAGAAGTAAAGCTGACAGACCTGCAAATTGGAATAAAACAATTCTGTAACTGCAGTGAATTCTTGGCGACTGACACATCAAACTGGATTTCGCTGGGTGTTACTGACGTATGCGTACTCTGCACAGGTTTGAGAGCGCACGGAATGATCCGTCAGATTTTCAGACGTGCTCCTCCTCTAGGAAGCTGCACTCCTCTGAAACGCAGCCTGTCTGCGAGCGCTGTGCTCTCCCAGCATACTTGCTTTCTAGCACGTGGAGTTTACACGAAGCAGCAAAGGCAACTTAACGAACGGGATTTACAGAATTCTACCCAAAACAATAACTAGGATTGGAAAGGGGCATTTAACACAAGAAGGTAGCTTTAGTCTTGAACTTACTTCCCTAGCCTGGTCCTCAAAATAACAAGCATTCTATAGCTGGGAAAAAAAATAAATCAAAAAGCTTTTTCATAAAAATGGAAAGAACTTGTGCATTAATTAAAATGCCGTTGTCTTAATCACACTAAATACATCAATTGTTTGGTTCCACTTACCAGTCGCTCATTAGCACTTGTTGCAAGGCTTCATCCTGTGACCAAGGACTGGCCTTTCCCACTATTTTTCTGTCTGCTCCAATCCGAGGGAAGAGCTGCAGCCATGGCAGTGAAGGGTGAAGCCAGTAAACGAGGCTTTGCTGAAAGGCACAACGCAGTTCTGTGGAGAGTTTTGGTTCCTAGATTTCAAAAAGTATTTCATGAGGACAGTAATACTTTACGTAAGGCAGCGTTGCAAGTGACGGATTAAAAAAATATTACGCTAGATACTAAAAAAAATTCCCAGGCTTGTGAATAAGCTGGACTGAAGAAAGACGGACAGCCACTGGCAACTAACTGCTCCATAGCTGAAGTTAAAACAACCACTCACTTATCACTGTTTCCCCCAGAGGGTACAAGCCATGGATGGAGTTAGTAGACTAATTGAGCCTTATTCTCAATGCAAGTAAGATCAAAACAAGACACGATCAAACCTTCACTGCCAGCATGTTTAAGGAAAGGTGCAAAGGCACATTCTGCTTTCTAAAGCCGGAGCTTCGAGCTACCCTCTGAAGTATTACCTGTACGCTCTGTGGCAGGTTTGTTTCTGTAGCTCTACAATGCTGAGCAAATCCTTGAGCTTCCTCTTGTGCTTTTAAATGTTCTGCCCAGGTGAAAGGTTGGGAAGACATAAATAAAAGTCGTGTTTTAATACTCCAGTCTGCAGGAAATTCATGTCTTGGTGAGGAGGGAACTTCGGGTGCAGCAACAGGTAAATGAAGGTCCTTACAAAAGAGAAATAGCACCAGTTAACCCACGGAAAATTAAAAAAACAAACCAAACCAAAAACATAACTATGTAGCTTCCTATTTATATTTTAGCATGGTTAGGTCTGCTCTCTTGTTGATTTAATATACCTTTCCTGGCAGGCAGACCAGACACTGGACTAGCCAGGACTATGGCTGTTACATGTAACGTCTTGAGTTTAGTAGCCTCTAAAAAGACAAGTTAAACCTGTCGTGTCCTGCATGGTTTTGTCCAATTCAGTGCAACAGCAAAAAAAACCTATCTCATTTTAATCCTAAGGAAGTACTCGCATTAAGAGACATACTTAAAAAAATTTTTTGCAGACAGATTTTCTGTATTCCAAGTTGCACACAGTTTAACTGTCATAGGCTAACCAAAGTCACAGTCTATAGGCAACTGATCATTTTAGTCAGTAACAGATTCTAATAGAAATATGGCATATTGTTTATACAAAAGCAAAACAGGGTTTTCATTTACAGGGGTCTTTCTGAAAGTCATAAACTAGGAACAGATAAAAGGATGAATAATTCAAAAGAAGAAAACTTAGCCTGAAGTTTAGGACAACAAGACTTTCCATGCCAAAAGTTATTTCATTTCATCCTGTCTTGGTGATTGTAATGTCAGATGCTTCCTCGAGGATGCAAAAAAACCCCACTGGGGAGCTCTAGGACAGAGTGTTCTTTTTGAGAGGTCATTTTTCTGTTCTGCTAAGTTAGTTTGAACTTAAGTTTCTGAACCTGTAACAATGTTAGACGTTGTCTGCTTGTCACTCTCTTTCAAGGACTGGTTTTCAGGTATTCTCTCTTTCCTTGTCCCTGGTGAAGCTGTTCCCTTTCTGTAGCTGAATAAAAGACTGCAGGAGACCTATCACTTTGAAGAACATCCTCATCTCAATAAAATATAGAACTAAGAAACAGAATTATATTACACGTGGTAATAAAACCGGAAGAAGACAACAACCTCTGTCAACTAGAACTGCAACAGTAGCGATGTCAGGCAGAAGGCTGGCGCTTAAAAGACTGTCACCTAACAGTAAACGTCAAGGCAATTTAAGAAATTTTCTTCAATGCTGATGTTTTAGTACATCGTTTTATACAGAGATGGACCATCAAATACTAAGTTAAACAGTTTCAGGTTTTTTTGTGAACCGAGAACAGCAAAAAAAACATTTCAGAAGCAGCTCGTGCTGTTTCATACATCGGTTAGGGAGAGGCGGTCGGTTCTTTCAGAGGGCTCTGCTCTCCTGGTGGGCTTATCTTCACAAACAGGCTCTAAAAGCTGAAGAAAAAAGGAGCGTTAAGACGCAGCACAAAATAAAAACCGGGTTGATGATAATTAAAAAAAACGCCCCTTGCAGTGAAATTTCCGAGTGATACGAAGCACATAGGTGCTGCAAGAGGCGAAGTGCAACAGCTCGGTTTCAGCCTACGCACCAAGCCAGGGCACGCCCCAGGCCGGGGCTGGCTTTTCCAGGGGGAGCGGGCCCCGGGCCGGGGCTGCTGCGCCGGGCGGAGGGCGACGGCCGCCGGCGGAGGCCCCTTCCCCGTTCTCCCCATGCCTCTCCCGCCCCGCTTCGGCCACCGCGGGGCCGGGGCTCGGCCCTACCTGCCAGAAGGGCGCCGCCGAGGGGGACTCGCCCGCCGGTGGCGGCGGCCGCTGGCCCCGCTCCCGCGGCTGGGGGGTGCGGGCCGCCCGCGGCGCGTTGTCCAGCCTGGAGAAGGGGTTGCGGCGGGCGGGCGCGGAGGGGGCCCGCGGGGCCGCGCCGCAGGGCGGGGGAGCGGCGGCGGCGGGCTCGCTCCTCCGAAGCCGTTTGCGCTTCAGCCGCAGCATCGCCGGCGGCTTCTTGAAGCCGGGCGAATACCCGGGCACGGCGGAGGCGGCCATGGCCGGGCGGCGCCGAGCGGGACGGGACGGGACGGGACGCAGCTGCCGGGCGGGAGCCGCTGTCCCGGCTTGGCGCGAAAAGGGGCGAGCTCCGCCCCTGGGCGGCGCTGAGGGAACGCGGCGGCCGCCGCCATTTCCTCCGGCCGCCGTGAGGGAACGCCTCGGTGCGGCCGGGCCACCTCTTCCCGCCAGCCCCGGGGACCGCGGCCGCCGCCCTGCCACCGCTCTCTCACCCCGCTTCGGCTAGCCAATAAAGAAAAGCGTAAATGGATTTCTGAATCCATTATATATGGATTTATATAACAAAATTTATTATATAAATCCATGCATTTCTCCAGTCAGGTATTAAGGAAATTGCCACCTTGCCACACCAGGACAAAAATCGCCTGTGAGGATACCGGAATATGGCTACATGTGAGACTAATGTGCATCTTTGGAGTAGAAAACGAGTTTTGATAGCAATTCGTGGCACTGGCTAGGGCCCACGCTGGAGTATTTTGCTTTAGATCATGTTGCAGAAAGGCACCCGTCCCCTCACCACCAAAAAACAGGCAGTAGTTTTCAGCCCATGCTAGACAGATGATCCTTTCCAAAACAGAGCTCTGAAGGCCATTAAATAAAACAACGATGGATTATAAAACTAATCCAGACGCAAAGCTGGCTTTGAAGACACGTGGCTGCCCTTCACGGCAACCTACGCATCCTCCACGCGTCATCTGGCTGCGTGGGGCTCGAGCTCAGGAACATCCTCGGCAACACCCGGGCAAGAGCCTGAGCCGGCGCTGCTCCTGGCATGCCTCTCAGCGTTATTAGCACTACAGGAGACCACGGGCAGCCTTCACGGGGCTGCCAGACCGGCGTACAGGTAGCAGTGAAGCGTATGCGACTTTCTTGTCAAAGCTCCAGAGCTGGAGAGCCTTGCTCTCGCACTCAAAACTATTTTCTGCTTTCTTCTGTCGGGGGACGTGCGAAAGAGGAGGCAATTGCTTAGGGCGCCTCACGAACCCTCTTGTTCAAGCACATCTAAATCTAAACCTAGCATTACAAAAGAGCATTAGGAAACGCTGAGGCATCTCAGCCAACTAAATGCACCAATAGGCAACTTACTTAACAACTTAAGTACAAAGAGATATTTGCTTCATAACCTGATCCAGCTGAAAGACTAAGACCACTTCAGCGATAGCTAGCCTTAGTCTATTGTACATGGGATTCAAAAGACATTCATATATGCAGTTAGGAGCAACATATCTACTGACAAAAGATCTAGTAAAATAAAAACTATGCTATAGAATCTTTCTTCCGCAGTTTTGTCAGTGGTTGTTCCTGTTTTATTAAACCTTATTTTTTTAACTCTTATTTTGTTTCCTCTGATCTACTTTATTTTGCAACATTTAAGCTAAAATGAACAACACCAGGAAAAAATAAGCAGTTGGGTACAAAGCTTCAGAATAAATGTCAAACTAACAGAGGATTCACATGCTTTAGATGTGTGTGTGTGTGTGTACACACGTGCACAAAAGCATCACATTTTCACAGCTGCATTACATCCCATTACTAGTAAAATAAGATCTACTCATGCTTTTATATGCTTTCCTTGCATCATTTGCCAAAAACCTACTACAAGTCCAGTGAATGACAGAAGACAGATTAATCCTGGTTCTAGATAGTCTATTTTCACTCAAATGTTCCAGCTGACACTGGTTTAAAGTGCTAGTGTCCACTGTTTGAGCTATCCACACAGTGAAAACGAACAGCACACTTGAACAGAAAAAATATTTTTGCTCTCAAATAAGAGCAAGTAAGAAGCCATATGCTTTGAAGAAAGAAAAACAGCAGTTCCTTCCCTACTGCTGATTTGCAGATGGTTCACGGTAACGGCTGATGTTGGATAAACAGATTTGAGCTGTGCTAGGCACGGGACTGCGGTTAAAAGAGGGGAAGTGAAAGTGCACAGCATAGGAACGTCTTACTGGAAAGATACCAAAGATAACACTACAGTAACAAGATCCATAAAGTGCCTCTAGCATCTGAATGACATGATCGGCTTATGGACACTAGATTTACTGCCTGGTTGCTAAAATGAAGAAAATCACCCATGGGGGAAACTCTTGATATGTCAGCGCCACATCCTTCCCTTCAGCATCCTTGCCAATTCTGAGGGGTTTGCCTTTCAATTCAGTAACCATTTAAAATGTGGATGAAAGACTTAAGTGTACTGCAGAGAGCGCTCAGTCTCAATGCAGTCAAAAGCAAAAGGTAAAATAAAGGTGATTATTGGTAGGGGCTGGAAAAGGGAAGACTAATAAAAAACACGAGATTTTTTTTTTTTTCCCCCTTTAATTTCTTACTGTTGAAAAACTACAGCAACTGAGTTTGCCTGTAGATGTTACTGGCATTTGTAACTGGGGCAGGGCAGACAAGATTTGTGTGTCAAGACCGCCTCTTTAGAAGTTGCTGATGGGAACATTCTGCTCAACTGGATCCAAAAAAAAACCAACCCTGAAGTCACAGGAGCTTCACAGACCATTTGTGCTGAGGTACAAAAGATCTTTAAATTCTGGTTACAGAATTATTTTAAAGTGTACGCTAATTTACTTCTCAAATACATTACGTTTCTTTATCTTCCACAGGCTTAGGAATCTGGAAATTGTGTGTCAGAACTGGATGACTTGTCTTTTTCTTGCTTGATTCTTCTGAACTATTTCCATAGAAACTTTGGCTTCATACAATGGGATCGGTTCATCCAGCTGAGGCCTAAAATGGAAAAATATGTCAGAAATGTCTGGTGAGCATGCTTAAGTCAACAGAAATATTGCAGGACAACTGCTATAGACTTTACTTTCACTATGTAAACCTTACTCCTTAAACAAAATAAAAGTTTTAATAGCATTGCTTTGGTTCACAGAAGAAGGGAGAGCCCTAAAGCAAACAGGAAACAGAAGTTAATTAAAAGATATCCTTCTCACAAAGGGGGGAAAAAAAAAAAAAAAAAAAAAAGGTGGGGCGGGTGAGGTTTTTGCTCAACAGCAATACTGTTACCCTGCATTAAGAGAAAGGATCTGCCATTCCCACCTCATTATGGCAGTCTTCGTATCTAGTGAAGCTGTCACTCTTCTCAGAGGAGTATTGGACAGACCTAATGTCTTTTACAGCCAACACCATTTCTCAATCAGACACACTGCTGAGCAGCCAGATATATGCTTTTCCTCCACCAAGAAAAGAATGTGCTGCCTCTGTTAAATTTTGACATGCAGCATAATCGTGGGGTTTACCAAGTTTCCTTGTGCTTAGCCTGCTATATTTCAAACAGAAATAGACCATAAACTGCTCCATATAAACTATGTGAGGCATCTTTTCCTGAGCATCCCAATATAAATTTGCAGTACAGTGCTGGGAAGAGTTTTCTACTTCTAATGCTGAATTAAAAAAAAAAAAAGGCAAGAAAAAAAAAACCCCACATCTCTCACCTGAAAATGCTACTTGATAATTTCTCCATTATATCTTCTAAGATGGGTATCTAAGAGCACTGTCAAGGTAGCAACGTACCTACAGATAAATCTTTCTGTAATCACATTTGCTGGCAAGAGCCCTGCATTGATACAAAACCAGCGGGATCAAGGCAAAATGAAAATTAACCTTAATTCCAATCTTTAGATTGGATTTATGCACTTGTTTATAGATCAGAAACCTCCTTCCCTGAAATAGCATTCAGAAACGAATATGGAAAATGGAATTTTGAAAAGTACAGCAAAAGGGTTAAGACTGACAAATGCAGCCCGCACTAGTGCAACATTAATCAACCAGAATGGCAATTGCATTTTTTGTGCAGAATGAAGATGACAGACTTTGGTAACAGTGAACTATCCCTACTATTCATAGAGACATCTGAGGTAAAAATCAAAATAAAGTTGGGAACATATCTGAGTCTGTAAAATCTTGGAGCACCACTGTGCATCTGTAAGGGATCTTTGAGTTAATGATGAACATTCATGACAATGTGACAGATGAGGCTGTATTTAGTCTTTATATGAACCTAAAAAGCCAACATTCCTTCATTTTAAGAACAATCTGGTTAATATTTGAAGCTCAAGCCATTTAAAAAGCAATCACCTTGCGATTTCTTCAGATGATATTAATGCCATATGTTCAAGAATTTCACAAGATATACAGATACAAAAAAAGTAGATTTTTCCTTTCCACTTTTAAAGCCTGTTGTGATAAAACATGCTGTTGTTATTAAAGATACCCCAGGAGACGACCGAAGAAATCTTACTGTTTAGTCAGCTTACTTTTTATATGTGGATAACTACTCAGTAAGCATTCAACAAAAATACCAAACTATGAAATGATTCATGATAACCTGCATCCCATAAATATTTCCTCAGTGTGCCTGACCTTGCCTCATCTACTTTGCAGTTTAGTGGAGGAGGGGAGGACTTCCTTGCAGTATAGTTAGTCGTTTCGCAAATCGAGTGATTTAATCTACACCTGCCTCTGCTCTTCTGCTAAACTGCAAAAGTGATTCAGCAGATCTCATAATCTGCAGTGCAGTACACAACAGGGAGGGTCCTTAAAGCCATAAACAGACAAACCTTCCATTACTTGAAGCAATCCACTGAAAACTGTCATGCGAGTAGAAAGCTCAGAGTCCAAGCTGCTTAAGACCAAATGTAGGTAATGCAAATGAAGGAGACATTCCTCTTCCCACAGCCACATCTTTCCTCAATAAATTTTATGTACATAGCATTGCAAATAAAATATTTTGGCTTCATAACCTTTTCCTTAACTTTTACAGTTAAGCTGATTGCATTAAGATTTACAGATGATGCATCTACTGCCCAAAAGAACAAAAAAAATTTTCAAAAACGTCATATGCATGATATAAAAAACTTACAGAATCAAATCTTCAATCAATTGGTTCAATCTTGAACCAAAATATTGCATTTTCTCCAGAATGTGTGTTTTCTATTTCAGTACTGCTTTTAATGAAGCATGTAGAGACGTATATTTAGAAGGAATGCAGAGACTAGCTTAAAACAGGAGTGCATGTTATATTTGAGTTACACCATATGCTTAGCTGTGCTGACCTTTAAGCCTGTGGTTACATGACTGAGGAGAAGAGAATCTGTTAGTTGGTTTCTCGGTTATATTTCCATCCACTCGTATTAGCAGTCAGTATTCAAAATGACCATCAAAAGGATATAGAGATACTTCCCTTGCTGTATATTGGACAAGCTCCATATCTCATCATTCAGAAAGGAGACTGTGGCTCCTTTAAGAAACAAGGAATGGCTATCTGGAGGATCCAGCTTAAACAAAATGAAGAAAAATGTTATTCAGTTATATTTTCCTATAAAAAATAAAGGTTAAATGGTTGTTTTATATTGATGGTTAAAAAAACAAACGGAACAAAATACCACCCCTTGCCCATTCTTAGAACCTTGCAAACTTGTAATATTCATAGCTTTAAATGATACTTTTCTGTCTTGTCAAACAGTTTAATATCCTGAGCCAAACAAAACAGGTCCTTTAAAATATCAGTATAGCCAAACTATTAACATAACTTACTACTGTCTTAGAGAAAACAGCCCCAAAATTGTCCGGAAGGAATATAAAAACATTTGTTGTTAATGCTATATACTTCCCCTTTTCTGGATCTGAAAGTTTTCTTAAGTGAAAACTGCTGTTATTTAACAGTGGGGAACCATTCAGCCATGACAGCAGCTCACAGACATATCTTTACATAGACTGTGGTACAAACTAACTGACACGTATCTTTACCTGAAGGTTTTTTTCTGTTGTTATCCAGTGTCCCCCAACACCAAGAAGAGTAATGATATCATGCTTATGAGGCAGCAACTGTGATTTTGAAGTTGATTCATCTTCAGCACTATATAATTTCACTGGGGGGGGGGTGGTGAGGGGAAGAAAAGAACAAATTCATTTGAGCTCAGAAGAAAATTCTGTTCCGAATGAAATGTCCATCTCTTCCTGTACTGAAAAGCACATCTCTTGGGATTCTTTACAGCCCTGTGTCTTTGGATACAAACAAGTTGCAATGTATGCATATGACTATACACAATGAAGGATGGCTGTCTGGAACAGCACTACAATTAAATTATGCTGTTAGTCACACGAGAATATCTGAGAAAGTAGAAGATTTAGGAAATTCAATACATATTATTTTTAACACATTTTAGTGGAACTCTAAGTTCTTAAATTTCTTCAGCTAAAAATAGTAACTTCAGACTTAACTATTACAATTGTTTTTGAATACAGGTTGACAGTACTGGCGATTATGGAGTAATTTTTGTATTAAAATAAGGTAGCATAAACAATGATGTCACAGCTCTACTCTTTAAACACTTTTTTTTCTTTTCAGTTTGAAATAGAGGAAAAAATTCAGAAAAATTTAGCAGATGACTAACAGTATGAGATGCTTCCACTAGAGGGTGATATGAGGAGATCTGAAAGAGATCTTGCTTAAGGAGATCTATTGAGTAAAGACACATACAGAAAATTGCACGGGAACAAGAAACTAAATGTAATCGTTTGAGCTGATGCAGCCTCCACCTATATTATTTGGAAATAATAATACCCCCCCGCCACTAATGGTGCTCCAAAGACCAGATTTTCATCAGTTACATACCTCCAGCATCTAGAACAATGTCCACTCCCAGGCCGCCTGTTTCTTCCAAGCAGCTTTCTGCCAGATCTATCTTTCCAGTTGATGCATCTATCACTCGAGCTAGAAAGAGCAGTACATTTAGTCAATTACAATAAAAATGTAGAGTTTAGATTCAGAGCAGAACAGAAAATTTCTAGTTTCTGGAAGCACTGCAAGCAAGTTTGCAGCTAAGTCAAAAAAAAAAAATAGCCAGTAGTTTTTTTCATTTTCCAATACAGTGCAAGATCAACAACAAAAAGAAGGTTCTCTTGCTTCCACGTCATAGTAGGAAACAAAACCACATTCTCCCTGGCACGGGGCCCTGTCTCCCAGTGCAAGTCAGAAGTAAACATGTAAAAACGCAATAAATTCAGTCACTTACGAGGCACGGACTTGACTTACGATTCCAGCAAGTGTTTTAACCTTATTATATCCATCTGTTCTTTAAAATAATGCTTAGTAGCATCGTTACTTATCTCACAGCATGGATAAGCTTATTAATATATTACTTTCTGCATGATGTTTTTAACCTCAAAATGGCTCTTTGGCTCATTAAATAAATATTAAGATGGAAGTTTTTACATCTCCTCTTCAAATATTTCTGAACTGAAAGTCACTAATACATCTTCTTCTCATATATCTGTGATACCTTATTTATAGATCATTATAAAGATAAACCACAGCATCAGGAATAACTAGGGCAGAGAAGTAGCAGCTAAGGTTTTTAGTTTTGTTTCATAATTATGAGGTAGAACAAACATTTAGAAACCAAACAGGCCAAAGACTTCTCAGCAAAATGATAACTGAAATAATGTCAAATAAATTTGGAGGCACATTTCCAAAGCATAATGGATTAAACTCAAATTTGCAATGTGTACTTACCCACTAAAGGCTGCCGTATACCTTCTTGAATTTAACCAAAGGGGGTGGGAAGGAAGGAAAGAAGAAAAATTGCAAGAAACTGGTCATTGAGAAGAATATTAACAAATGCTCAGTTAATGCGTTGGGGTTGTGGTGGGTTTTTTGGTGGTTTTTTTGTTGTTTTTGTTTTTTTTTTCTCCTTCCAATCAAATCGTAAGATGCATTCAAACTCTTAGGTCAATCAATTCAATTTTTTTCACTGAAGTCAAATTATCTGGCTAAAGAGAACACACATGGTCATAATTTAATAAAGATGTCACATTAATTTAATAATGACAGTCGCATTCCCTGTATGCAAATAAAACCCCATAATATTATTTTCTTATTAGTTTCTTCAGTCAAGAAGCTCAAAGTTTTTTCTTAACACGGCAATTTGTCATGGTATAAAGTTTCTACAAATAGTTTCACTTTTTGATAATAATTCTGATTTAATAGACTCAAAGCCTGACTATCAAGAAGAAAGGCAATAGTTTAATCAGTTTGATTATTTTCCGGTTTCTGTTTAGCAAAATTTTCCAATTTTGTTACTTAACTCAATACAATAGTTCAAACAGTACTCATCCAAATCCTGTTCAATTTCCTTCCTAGCAAAATGCCGTAACAATTTCTCTCCGCTGTGGAAAAGCCTGAGCAACAGATTATAATGTGATTTTCTATAATCCTTTGTCATTTATGCAAAATTTCTCACAAAACTTTTGTAAATTAGTTCAGTTTCTTTTTCTGTGACTTGCACAACTTCTAAAGTAACGTTATTCTGACTGGCAAAAAGGCTTCAGTTTCTCTCTTCTTTCGCTGTTGGTGAGAAGTAGAAACATCAATATTTCCACAACTTGCTAACAGAGTTTACTCTCGCCCAGTAAGTTCAGCCACAGAGTTTAAAAACTGTCACACAAAAGATCGGCTGCTTGGTTTACTGAACATGCTCAAGAGAGCCGTGAAATCACTGATGAGTTCTTACCAGAAACGTATCCACTGAAAGCTCAATGTTGGTTTTAAAGAGAAAAAAACCCAAACAACAAGCCACAAACCAGACCAAAAAAAGAAGGGGGTAACCTAGGCAACAGAAGAAATACATATATGTGTATATATATTTTTTCCTTCTGTTCTCTAACAGAAACTCATCACATTATATATGTAATATTCTGTCTCTAGTCTGAAACATCGGCATTAAAATTTCAAGATTTGTTATAATCTCCTCCTTCGTACTATTATTATATTTAGTCCATAGATTACTGAAGACATGCAAAGGCCCCATCCTGTTGGTCTAAATATAAATCCTTAAACATTAACAGGAACTTCTACTTCAGGCACTGGAATCATATTTATTAAAAAAAAAAAAAAAAGAAAAAAAAAGAACCCACACAAAAAACCCACAAAATGCAAAACCAGTGGCTTTTTGCTTTCACACTCAAACTGTTTCTCTTTTTAATGCTGTACCCAGGTTATCTCTCTTTATTTGAAGTAAAGTTGCAATTAAAATTTTTTTACCCTAATGTTTATGTTCTACAAACATTTGCAAAACTGCTAAACTAAACTCCTATTGTTGTAAAACAAGCACATACATGAGCAATATAAGCCATGGCCTTTTCACTGCAAGAGATGGTTATTTCAGCCATTTTATGAAGCAGCTAGTTACGCTATACACTGATAACAGAAACTGCTGCCCATTGACAACTGACTCTTGCTAAAAAATAATCAAAAAAAACCATTAAATAAGCACAAAACTGAAAAACCCTCCGCTCACAGACATTAGAAACCAGCTTAGATATAGCTAGTTACGCTGGGGTTACTTAGAGCATTTATTTTTTAATCAACATTCACGTAACTTAAAAACACCAGCAAAAAGTAAATATGCCAAGCAACCCAAAGTCACATTCCTATGTGCTGACAGGACTATGATAATAACATTAATTGCAAAGTCATTTCTTAGCTAATAAAGTTTTCACGTCATTAGCAAAATATACCCATGAAATACTACAAAGCGAAGTTTTTGGTATTTTGCATTTACTCTCTTACTCTGTAACAGCTGCCATAACAAACCCCTACATATTAACAGCATTCACAAGAATGCTTCATGTTCTGATGTCTCTAATGTCTACTGTTACAGTAAAAAAAGACTTCTGAAATAAGGAAAAAATAGCTTTTTTTGTGAAGTTGCAAAAAAAATAGAAGTAATCTAAAAATCTGGAGACGTTAAGTCTGCCAGGCCTTAGAAGAAATGCTCACATTCCCAACACAAAACTTTGCAGTTCCCTGTTGAAGATCATGAAGGTCAGACAGCAACGACGTCTTTCTCCCTGCTCTTGGGTAACAACCTCTGCACAGCACTCCACTTCCTGCTGCATTATCAGCGCTCCAAAGGCGCTACTGGAGGAGCTAAATACTCACTTGGTAGGCTGGAAGCGAATCACTCCCCGGCACTGCAGATGTGTGTGAACGTGCAGCCCCAGAACGCACAGGCACACTGTGTTGTCTCTGTGCTTCCACTGCCCGTTCTGTTCTCGGGAGCCAGAAAGGAATTAAAATTGACAAGAACTCTGTTCTCTCTGTGCCTAAAGAGCAGCTCTCTGGCTTATTTCATCCCTCTGCTAGCTTACTATTCTTGAGCCAGCAGGGAGAACACAAGGACAATACTATGTGCACCTGCGTATCAGCAGTGCCTGATTTTAGTGAGTCACTAAGAACAAGAGAGGAGGTCTGAAAGCTGCTCTGATTCGCCATTTGGAGAGCCAAGATTGCTAACGATATTACTATGCAAAACGACAAAGGAGAAAGGAGTCGGAGTCAGGGACAGTTAACCTTGACATTATCTTTTAATCAGATCTCATCTTAACCCTATCTATTTTGATTGATGCGACTGTAATATATGTAGACGTGGTAACTGACTACACAATGCTTTCCCCACAAAGATATTCTCGCAAGAGACACAGGTACTCACACTTCTTTGAACGACAACAAAAATCATACCCTGAAAAATAAACTTGGTGATTATACCGGGACAGTCATTGCATTTTGAGGAGGCAGTATCAGACACCAGTTTTAACCTTTTGTTCGCTGTACAGCAAAGTTCATGGACTGCAATCAAACTGGACTTCGCAATGCCATTTTAAAACTGTCTGGATAAAGAAATATTCTACTTTCCTCAACTCTACAGCATTGAAATAAGAAAAAGTTTGATCAGGAAAGATGCTAGTAGCTTTGAGATAGAGTCTTTTCCCATGGTCCAAATAGCACTGTTATTTTGAGGGAAAAAAACCCAAAAACTTAAGTATCAAACAGAAGAAATGGAAGAAGTCATAGATGAATGCAAGTATTACATCCAATGCAAAGCTCATTTGGAAAATCGGAAAATGCAGGGCCTTTGAGTGTCCAGCTACAGTTATGACACTACTTGAAAGTGAGCTGCCACACAGCTTGATAAAATACTATTAGAAGTAATTTGAGCCTGATGAATACTGTATCTCAAGGATATGATTACATCTGAGCTCTGGCTCAGTTACCTAGATTACATACTGTGATACTGGTGATTTAGTAATGCTTTCTTCTTGTTCACAAGCAACAATTTTATAAAATGAAAAGACTTCTTGAGTAGTTAGGCCAAAAACCAGCGCTCAAGCACTATTGTGTGAAATTGAAAATACTGAGAGACAGTCATCACAACTTAAATGAAGAATAAAAATGCCATTAAGTACACCTAAAATAGAAATTAAATACCTATGGAGTACAGAATAATTTTAAAAACTATTTAATTAGACTATTTACAAATTTGTATTTCAGTTTTCAGCTACTAAAAAAAATATTTTGAAACACTGTTTAGCATAAACTTTAGCACTGAGGAATATAACTTACCCACAGGAGATCTAAGCCTCTCCAGGTACTGCTTATCTTCAAGACTGTATGCAGTAGAGATTACTTTAGCTCCTCTATGTTGTGCTAACTGAATAGCTATTGTACCGAATGGCTGCAGAAGAAATAAGGTAGATTAATTTATTTACAGCAACAATTAGATGCAGTTTAAGAAAGATTATATTGCAAAGGACATTCAGGAGGTGTCAGGAGAGTATCCAGAACTGAACTTACTCCTTCAATAAAACACATCTGAACCAAGAATTTGAATATTCACAGATCTGCTGCTGTTCCAAGGGAGGCCAAAAAAGTCTTTTCATTGACTGGGAAGCTCTGAACAAACTTTTAGGAGTTAACTAGTTCTCCTCTTCAACAAAATAGCTCAGATTCTACTTTAAGTAACACAAGTACCTTAACTGCAATTGCAACTTGTAGCTTTGGGCTTGCTTGCTTGTTGAAGGAAGAAGTGCTACCAAGGGAAAAGCCCCAGCCACATTTACATTAACAAATCTTGGCTGAGGCAAGCTCCACACCCTCATTAGCAATAAAGTTTGCAGTAATGCAAACGAAATTATTTATATCTAAAAGAAGTTAAAAAGCAGTGGTGGGAAAGGAATAAAAAATTAAGGCACTGTCCTCCAGGTATACCTGAGGGCTTAGGGTAAAACTATGTCAAGGTAAAACACCAGAATAGAACTCCCTCTTCACTACCTGCACAACATGTAAAGGACTGTATTCTTGGCTCAGTATCTTATGTGGGACAGCCCCTCCTATTAATCCATTAGTTAAGGGCACTACCAGGAGTAAAATACAAGGTATTTTAAGTTTAGTATGTTGTAAGAAATGCAGTCATTCTGGTGATAAGACAGTTACATATGGCAGAGGTAATCTTTCTGTTCCAGAATTGTTATTATTGCACAGTTGTTACCTACACTTGCTCCATCCATTACAAGGACAGTTTTTCCAGGAGAGACTTGGGAAAGGTAGTGTAGAGCTGTGTATGCTCGGACACCATCACGAACAGCCCCGGCTGCTTCAACCCAACAAACTTTTTCTGGTTTACGAACTAATTTTGGGGAAAAAACAAACAAAACAAAAACACCAGATGGGGAAAAAAGCATCAAGTCCCTGACATTTCACTCAGAATTATTTTTTAGACTTCATAAATTTCTAAAACATAAAAAAAAATATACAAGTCAAATAATCTAGAAGTGTAATTATGATCTATTTCACAAAGGCAATATTCTGATGTTGTGGCTCATGGCAGTGTTAGGTCAGCTACATGGAGTCCACGTGGAAAAGGCAATTGTTATTCCAAGAATAATCAGTTTGCTTCTGCAGCACTCTTGTGAGCAAGTTCAAATACAAATACAGTATTTAAACAGGAAAAAAGAAAGAGAGACCCACTTCCTACCATAACCTCCTGACAGAAATGATCTGACAAGGCCTCGTCTCCTTTTCACAAAGATAATTCTGACACAGAGAACATACAATGCGAGTTCCAACCCATGATTCCTAATTCTCTTTCTCTATAGGTTAGAATCTTCTACTTAATAATCCATTGGTATAAAGAGCTTCTGGAAGTTATAACACATTTTAAGAGAGATAAAGGTCAAGATAACATTATTTGTCATCTCTGCTTTCTGTTGTCTCTACCTACAAGGCGCTTAAAGAGTCTTCCCATTCTATCCACACGCTTAGAAGCCTGGGGAGGTAACGTTAATGAAGTACTCCGTTAACTAGAAATCACAAGTTCAAACACCACTTTTAATGTAAGCAATTTACATGATTTAGCAGAGACCTTGATACTAACCTAGGAAATCATCATAGCCTAGCTGAGAGTCCAGCATAGAGCTGAACTATGTAAGCGCAATCCCCTTGAGGCACACTAGAAAGGAAAAAGACTGGAAAAGTTTGGTCTGTCTCTTTAAGCATAAGAATTGACAGCGTAGCCTGAACTGGGGAAGCTATGAAACAACATAAGCAATGCGATCATCGGATCATTTATCAGTGTGCTGGAAAAGAATTCTAGGGGTCATCACCAGCATCATCACTTTGTGTGCCGGTTCATACTATTTAGCACAAAGCGAGCTACTGAAGGTAGTACAAAGTCAGAAATATTTTCTGCCTATAGCTAATGTAAATAGTGATAAGGCAGCACAGACCTTGAGATTCCATTTTGCTTGATTTGTACTTCCAAGTGTTACAAAGAATGAACCTTATTTTTTCATCTCCATGAGTCCATGACTTATTTTGCAAAAGCTGCCGTAGCTAGTCAGGAAGATTTTATCTTCAAACAAGTCAACTTAAATAATATTTGTTGACCTCTCATATATATTAAAAAACACGGAGAGGATATTTTACCACAGTATAAGCAATAAAAGTAGGGTTTCAGTTTTGGTATAAACAAATTTCAAGGAGTCACCTCATAACTACACAGGTTGAATTAATGGACAGTCACAGAAACACAATACAAACTAATTTGAGCAAAAGAGTAGCTTGCTCAAAGTAACGCAACAAACTGTTGGGAGAAGCACATATATTCCCAAATTTAGTATTCTACACATCAAAACACTCTATGCCCAAAAAGGGGAAACTGGAAGCTCACAATAATTGGAAAGAATGTTTCAATACTAGTTTTCCCTGATCCTCATTCTCCGAAAATTCCTTGCTCCAGCTTCTAGTCTGCTAATTTTATCCCATCTGTTAGTCCGGTCACAAGTGATGTTCCTGGATTGAGTCAAAGTGAGGAAAAAGGCAAATTTCTCCTCATTTAATTTTGTGACAGATGAGACGAGGAAAAAGTAGAAAGGCAATAAAGCAACAAAAAGGGAACTTAGAATGAAAAAAAAAAAAAAAAAAGAAGAGTCAGCTTGTGTGGTTTAGGCACGTAATTAACCCATTAAATGACAACGGCAAAAGAAAAAAATCTGTGAGAGTACACAGTATTCAAAGCTTCTACGAACAGATGGAGTAGACAGAATGTCTGAATGTTGCTATATAGAACAAGTTTGCCCAAAGGTCCAAGTTAATTAACTCCCCATTAGAAAAGCTAAACTGAAGTCTAAAGATATAGTAAATGTAAATATTAGTAAAATATATGAACTACGTACCCAAATAATGCTCATGAACTAGAATAACTTCACAAAGACCAGACTCTTCAGAATCCAGGGGCAAAATTCCTGCAAAAAATTGAACATAGACCTTTAATTTAAAACAAGCATATGTTATAAGCAAAACAAGTTCCTAATGAAATTGTTAGTTCTGCTCAGTCCGTGGTTCCGTTGCCCTCTTGTCAAGTTTACGACAGGTTAAGAAAACTTGGCAGGGTAACAGCCTGTAATCTCTATGGGCACAGCGCACGAGACGGTTCCAAAGGTGCTCCAAACAGCATTTTGGGGTTGGGGAGAGAAAGAACGGGGACACTACGGAGTACTTTTTGCTACTGGCACGCTTAATTTTTGTCAGGTCACGTCTGAACTCATTTCACACTGCTCTCACGCTGATCACTGCTCCTGTTTCTACTCTGGGCCATGGCTAACAAAGAAGAAAATCAAACTCTCATATTGCAGATGGGCCCAGAACAAGCCGCACTACCGATACCTCTACTCTTCCATCCTGATGCCTTTAAGTGTGTTGTTAGCAAAGGCAGCAAAAAAGGGACGGAAAGAAGCAGAGGAAGAGCAAGCAAGAATGCTTGTAAGTATAAGTTTTAAAAAGTTGGAATAGAGAAGAGAAACTGAAAGGAAAAAAACACACCCATGGAAGACAGAAATCAAACACAGAACAGGCAGAAGAAAAAAAAAGAAATCTATCCTGGTCATAACAGTGCTTTTTTCCTCCACTGGCCAAAGAAGGAGATTCATGAACAGTAGGTTCTGGCATCCGATCAGTCTTCTGAATAGATGTACCCTCTTTCCTCGGTAAAACAATATTTTATTCCTTCTCCCATCCGAACCCTATACTCCATTTAGACGAAAGCAACAGCTTTTGCTTAAAATCCTCAGCAAACTGGGCTGCGATTTCCAGTCTTTCACAACTCCCATTAAAAAATGGTTACCCTACAGTGCTTGTATACATCTGCAGATCTCTCAAGGGTTTATCTATGGAATAATAATAATAGAAAGTCTGAAATAGCTATCTACAGCAGCTATTGTGCAAGTAGGAAATAATGCAAGAAGGGCAAGAATCTCGGAACAGAACACACTTTCTTACAACATCACTATCAATTCTGTCTTACTTTGATAACTTAAGTCATCCTCTAATCCTTTAATTTAGCATACAAAATATAAACATGTATGAAAACGTCCCGAAGAAATCTCTCTTGTATCCTAAAGCATCATTCAGATTTTGATGATTAATACAATATTGTTTTTCAAATGTTAAGAAAAATATCCTTATAGTAAACTAAAATAGCCTTGGCACCTAAACCAGTTTGCATTCTAACATCTTACTATAGAAAAAGCAAAACACAGACTGAATAATACATGAAGACGTTCCTTTCCTTGACAGATGCAAAAGTTCAGGAACAAGTCACATTATCTCCTAACACTCAAGACAGCCTCCAAGGAGTCATTATACATTGCTGTCAACTCACATTGATTTTGGGGTCTCTAAAACCATTCACAAAAACACGACCCTTCCTTATACTGAGGGAAAGACACGTGGCATCTTAAAGAACCACGCCCCTTAGTGTATCTCATAATGCTTACAGAAGCTCCAACATGAAGTATGTTTTATGTATGCTATACAGGTGAAGCATTTGACACAAGCACAAAATTAGATTTTTCACTTTACTTGCCAGAAATACTCTACATAGCGTAGGGCTTTCATGTATTGTTATTTATGTATTCAGTAACAGGGCATATGGAAGAATGGACATGCAAACTGGCTAACCACCAGTAAATCTAAGCAGGTACACTTATATTTAGATTCATGTCTCCAAGTATTTGTGGCCAATTTAACTCTCAGAATATTTTTCCCCGCCCTTATTTTAATGAGAAACATGGCATAATTGATTGTCCAAAGATTCTGAGAGCGACAAATAAAACTGACTGTAACTTTGAAAGGAAGTCGAGAATGTATCTCAAAACAAAAGATTTTTGGCTGCTCTGAGGTTTTACTACTGTATTTTTCTTAACCAAACAAACAATTATGTATAAGAGAATACATTATATAAACAAAGAAATCTCCTCTGGAAGATTAAAGAAGGATCAGAAAAAACTTTAAAAGCGAGAAACAGTTCTTGGTATGATTTTAGGAACAGAGTAATGATTTAACACACCAAGTACTATTCTTACATGAAAGAGAGTAGATTCATAAATAAGGACCGTATTAGCATATTATTACTGTTAAACTCAGTAAGGAGTATATACCAGGACTATACTCTTCAACAGAAGGACAGGCTTTTTTATAAAAATATTTCAAGTAGAAATATTTTCCTGACAATTGTATATTTTGGGACAGTTTGATGTTATTAAACACACACGTAACCAAACCATTTGGCAATAGCTCGTTTTCTTTTAAATCTGCTCATTCATTAACTATGTATAAACTCACAGCAATAGTAACTGGGAAGTGTGCTTGTTAGGAAAGATTTACCGTAATAGAACTATTTCACTCCTATCCTTTGTCTGTATAGCATCTATACTGGATGCATAAGGTTGAACAGCTGTTTGAAAGGGAATGCTCTGAGATTTCGGTATTTAAAGAAGTGGGTTTTCTTTCTTTTAGGGCTAAAAATATTTAATGCTGTTTTTTGCATCTTCCTATTTCCATACATGTAATGCTGACTTTTCTTTACCTGCATCCACAAACATTCAGTATTCAAGAACAAAAAAAATGCAGACAACAGAAGTCTCAGACAAAATGAATCTGCTTCTTTCATGATCCAAGTACAGGTTCCATTCCCTTAATGTCAGATTTACACTGAAGTAGCTCAGCTGATTCACACTAATTATTCCATATTTGAATTAACATGAGTGGAATCAAGTCCTAATTCGGAAAAAAAACCCAACCCTCCTACAGCCACTTAGAACGTCACTTAGACCTCTCAGATCCAGTGATGTATTTTCAGAGGGCGTTTTTTTTTTTCCTAACTACTTACTGAAACTGTATTCCTTCAGCTACAACAGAAGGTGACTGAAACACAAACACTATTTTAAAATATTCAACAGATGCAGCATATGTCAGTAAGATATTTAACCAAACAAGCAATACTGTTCACAATAATGACACTATTCACAGTTCAAAGTTATTCATATGCAAGACCAGAAAATGCCTGGCCATCACTTTATTAAACAAAGCAAAGCCACTTCTGTACCCCATAAAATGGAATACTGTGCTGGTTTTGGCTGGGGTAGAGTTAATTTTCTTCAGAGTAGCTAGTATGGGGCTATGTTTTGGATTTGTGCTGGAAACAGTGTTGATAACACAGGGATGTTTTTGTTACTGCTGAGCAGTGGTGACACAGAGTCAAGGCCTTTTCTGCCTCTCACCCCACCCCACCAGCGAGTGGGCTGGGGGTGCACGAGAAGCTGGGAGGGGACATGGCTGGGACAGCTGACCCCAACTGACCAAAGGGCTGTTCCACACCATATGACGTCATGCTCAGCATATAAAGCTGGGGGAAGAAGGAAGGGGGGGATGTTCGGCGTGATGGCGTTTGTCTTCCCAAGTAACCATTACGCGTGATGGAACCCTGCTCTCCTGGGGATGGCTGAACACCTGCCTGCCCATGGGAAGTGGTGAATGAATTCCTTGGTTTGCTTTGCTTGCATGCGTGGCTTTTGCTTTACCTATTAAACTGTCTTTATCTCAACCCACGAGTTTTCTCACTTTTGCCCTTCTGATTCTCTCCTCCATCCCAGTGGGGGGGAGTGAGCGAGCAGCTGGGCAGTGCTTAGTTGCCAGCTGGGGTTAAACCACAACAAATATTAATTCCCAACTGAATTACACCTTCTGTGGTGAATAGATAATAATAATCACACGTCTTATTCCATTAGATTTAAGCTAATGATATGAAAGGTCTGACAAAGTTTTACCAGGAAAAGAAAAGCCCCAAACATTTTCCATGTGATTTTTGACCCGAAGTCTGTTTTAAACAACAAACAAAAAAAATACAGTGATTACCACTTGCCCTTCTGATGGGTTTCTCTGACAATGTCATAGCAGGATTAAAAAGCATGGACTCCCTGTGGTTAAGTTAGGGGGGAAACAAGTCCACTTTCAAGAACTCTAAGATGCAGTAAAAACATGAAGATTCTGGAAAATGAGCAGCTTGAATCAGTGTTTCTTTTTAAACGTGACCTTGCATTTAACAGAACACCTGAGTACGTGCACAGCTTTTGGCAACTCAGAAAATCCAGTAGAACTGGTGAACCTACTTGCGTGTTTAAGTTACGACAACTCTCGATTTCTTTACTCAAACAGGAATTGACATGACTTAGAAGAAACTGAACAGTCTTCAGTATGCTTGAACAAGAGAGTCATCACTAGCAGTTAAAAGTATATTTTTATATCATCCTCAAGAAGGCAGGAAATAGAAGCCTAGACTTTGTATCAGACACAGAAATCAAAAGATAGTATTAATTACATCAGGCAGACAAGCAGATAAGGCAGACAAGCATTAACTTACCCACCACTGTGTTATAAATACAAATAATTGTGTATGTATTCAGATAGTTGCATTCAGAACACTCACTCCACATGGTTAATTGGACCCAGGTGTATATTCTTAAAGACTCAGTGAATACAGTAGGACTATGACAGATTACATTAGCTGGGGACCTGAACTTCCATTCTTAAAACCAAAAAACTTCCTTAAGAGAGCACTTTTAGAATACAATTAATTTATAAGAGCTTATTCATGTGACTCTAGTTGAATCTTTGAAAATAAATGTCTATTTGTAGCTTTAGCAATGATTATAACCTTAGCCATTCATTATAAAAAGATTACTAATTGTGTTAGTTGATAAGGCAGACAAGCATTAACTTACCCACCACTTCATCATCTGGCTGAAAAAAGGTCACCTTTCTTCCAACTCATGAAGAATACAAGAAAAGGAGGAAAGAAGGTATGAAGATAAATGTTTATAGCTGAAATTGAAGATACTATTGAGAGCATTGTTTATCACTAGCTCACAAAACTAAAAATATTCCCTGCTAGTGAAAAAAAAAAAAATCCTATTAAATATGCACATACCAAAACCAAACATTTCATTCACTAAACTTTGGCACCCCATGCACAAACAGTTACATGCAAGTACACACATGTATATGCATTTGGAAGATCTAGGCTTTAAACTACGCATCAAAGGTGGATATGCCAGTGAAACACTGCCAAAAATCCCTGAATGTTATTTTGTCTTCACTATTCCAACAAATGATTTTTACAAATAAATTAAAGATTGTTACAGCATGTGCAGGTAATATCTTAAGATCTCAGTACATGGGCCGGGGCAATCCCAAGCACAAATACAGGCTGGGCAGAGAATGGATTGAGAGCAGCTCTGAGGAGAAGGACTTGGGGGAGTTGGTTGATGAGAAACTCAACATGAGCTGGCAATGTGCGCTTGCAGCCCAGAAAGCCAACCGTATCCTGGGCTGCATCAAAAGAAGCGTGGCCAGCAGGTTGAGGGAGGTGATTCTGCCCCTCTACTCCGTTCTCGTGAGACCCCACTGGAGTACTACGTTCAGCTCTGGGGCCCCCAACATAAGAAGTACATGGACCTGTTGAGCGAGTCCAGAGGAGGGCCACAAAGATGATCAGTAGGCTGGAGCACCTCTCCTATGGAGACAGGCTGAGAGAGTTGGGGTTGTTCAGCCTGGAGAAGAGAAGGCTCCGGGGAGACCTTACCACAGCCTTCCAGTACCGGAAGTGGGCCTATAAGGAAGCTGGAGAGGGACTTTTTACAAGGGCATGTAGTGATAGGACAAGGGGTAATGGCTTTAAACTGAAAGAGGGTAGATTTAGATTACATATAAGGAAGAAGTTCTTTACTATGAGGGTGGTGAGGCACTGGAACAGGTTGCCCAGAGAAGTTGTGGATGTTCCCTCCCTGGCAGTGTTCAAGGCCAGGTTGGATGGGGCTTTGAGCAGCCTGGTCTAGTGCAAAGTGTCTCTGCCCATGGCAGGGGGGTTGGAACTAAATGATCTTTAAGGTCCTGTCCAACCCAAACCATTCTATGATTCTATGATTTTATTTAAAAAGCTGTTGTGCATTTTTTTTTTTTAAGCTCTGAACAGATATGCAGGAATTACAGTTCAGTTCCTTTTTTTACTTTCATTTCAGTATCATTACTGACTTAGGGGAAGCCTCATTAAGAAAGCAAATAGTTCCTACTATTAAAGGTGTACCATGCAAACAGTATTTATTTGTTCTGGATTACCAGACCTTAATTCTGCTCCATACCCTCACAAGACAATTATCCTAACTTACCTTCCAATACAACTCCAGAAATTTCTCGACCAACAGGTAGAAGCTCCTTCCCCAGTTTAATTTCTGACAGAAGCTAAATGAAAATAATGGTTACAACATTCTTACTAAGGCTCAAAATTTGCATATTTATTATCATCTTACAGTGTTTGATATTCACAGTAATAAAGTTGGGCCATTACCGAAATGGTATCTGGGGGAAAAAAGTACACACATTCCTCATTTAATATTAAAAACTTTGCACTGGTTTTCTGTATTTAAATTTAGAAGCATATTAAAAAAATAAAACCAGAGTTATTAACAGGTAAGCCAAACTATGACTCAAAGTCAGTATGCAGAGGATGATAAAAGGACTTTACTGTAAAAGAACTCACAAATGACAACTGATCTTTCTCCGTAAATTAGGATCCAAACTACAGGTGCTTTTTATTTAAAGAGATATGCAAGAATACCACATCAATCCTGTGCCCTCTTTCTCAGCAGTAAAGCCATATCCTCAGATAGCATAAATGGAATTCTGCCAATTAAAAGCTAAGGCCCTGGCTTAGATCTTCAACAGGAACTGTAAACACCTCCAGCTTTTATAAAAAAAATAAGCAAATACCTTTATATCTATCCAGCTCAGTGCACAGGCTCTAACTTGTACTTTCACATCATTGTCTCTTGTAGGAGGAAGGTTTTCCTAGGACAAATTTATAGACGTTACATTATACAATGCAACATGAATGTGCTAGTAGGATCTTCTCAAGCTCTTGAAAGCACTTTTCCACGGAGTCTTTGTTTTAGATTGTTTTGTAGTCAGAACAAGAAATTTCTTTCTATGAAAAGGGAACTGATATCACAATGGATTTACACCACCATTTTGAGTACGTGTATATTACTATTACAAACTGACCACTAGACCTTACTAAACCTAAACAGACACTGACATTATTTTTCTGCCTTTTTTTTTTTGCAAGTTAAATATCACACCCTTATCTGAAACAATTTTTGTAGGTAGTTACCTTCCTAGTGTCTAAGAAATAGAAGGAAGCAGATCTTTAATATTAAAACTATATTGCAAGAGCGATGGAGAATTTTAAGAGAATTTTGACATGAATGTCTGGCATACTGTACTGACATACTGAGGTAAATATTCGACTAACCCAGATGGTGTCAAAGAAACAGCACCGATAAGAATTGTTGTCAAGGCCCACAAATGATGGACACCTCACATACAAAAGTGTTCCACTAATGAAGTCTCCCCTTACTATTTCAACTTTTGGTTTGGGGATTGATATCTGAAATGATTTTCAGTAGTTGAATACTGCTACTTTAAAGTAATTAATCAGCTAAATTGAGTTCTGGAATGCTGACTCCACACAGGTGTTGAAGAGCTACCTCAGGTACGGGAGGCAAAATCATATATTTCCATGTTATACTGTAGTCTGCAGTCTAGATGTGTGTTGGAATTGAAAGTGAAACACTTACCAGAAAATCATGAGAGAGCTTTGTTTCTACTTCTGAAGTTAAGATATATTCTTAAGTGTTTAAGCTTCCTTTGATTTTTTTTAACTCTTCCCAAGAAACAGCTGTTGCTTTTCTCCTAGGCTTAGCAACATGAACAGTAATCTCTGTCCAAGGAATATTGAGCTGAACTTTTTCTCACCCCAGCTGAGTTAAACACATGCTGTTCCTTTAAAATTGCAAGGCGTTTTGCCAGGCTGACCTCCTGCTCCTCAAACAAACCAAAGTGGGTTCTCATTCTTTGTTCCACAAAACAGAAAAGCCATTACACTGTTAGACTATACAAATTCTTCATCTCCTTTAAAAAAAAAAAGTTAGAATCTAAGTGACTTATAATTTATGTAAATTTAATATTATATTGTCTTTTGGAACTATCCTTTTGGTATGCATAGCTCAATGAACCTAAGTATGCTACAATGAACAAAATAACACTGCTTGTCTTTATAAAAGAACACAAGTCTTAAGAACAAAAAGAGACGATGAACTGTTTGTGCTCTTAACTGGTTCCTGCCTTCATAATTTAAATATGTCATTATTAGGAATTGACCAAGCATCGTATGAGAAGGTTTGATATGGAAATTCTTCATCCAAGCTACTGACTTTTCATTATCTACCTTCTGTTCTGTTAAGGTCTCCTCAGCCAACTAGCTTTCCTTTTCCTCACTTTTTTCAATATTTATTTCTATTTAAGATGAGGATTCCATAGTGCTGGTCATTACACAGAGACCTGCAGAATCAGTTCTTGTCTGAAGAGATTTAAATAGATTTAAATAGGCAAGTAGGCAGACAAAGTCTATAGACAAAGACTGTACCGGAGCTGTCTGGCTTGCCTGTTGCCAGCACCTACATATTCCCATCCCCTCCTTTATGCTGGAGCTAGCAATCATGGAGCCATCACAATGATGCGAACTAACTTCTAACAAATTACTAGTTTTCACCTGGATAAGTAAGCCGATCCATCTCACCTTATAGCTGCATGACTCCTAAAACCATTACAAGGAAGACAACAAAAATGTGCCGCTGAAAGGTGAATAAACCTTTTCAGCAAAAGCACAATTTCACAATCAGTTTAAGTAGATCTAAGACTGCTCCCTGAATATGCTCCTTGGTTGTATCAAAATCACCCTTCTCATTGCATCCTTCTCTTCAGGCAGTTCCTTAGATGTGCTTCACTACTGGGACTTTGCAGCTGCTCAAGCAAGATTCTTACCAGTACTATATTGTTTCATTTTGATATATGGCTCATAGGTATATTTACATATCTATATTACACAGGTAATAAACAAAGGTATATTTAGGTATCTATATTACACAGATATACTTAGGTATCTATAGTAATTTATTTTGTACCTATAAGATATTTAAGAACACAGGTTCACATCCTCAAAACCATGTAAGCATTTTTCTACTGTTCAGACACCCATACTGCATTGATAGACACTCACTGACATCCTATTTTAGCCTTATGCCACAAGCTCACGTGTATGCGCTTATCCAATTAATTTTTGCATCAAACAGACAAAGACTCTTTAGCACAATAGTTTTGGCTAAATTTGACAGAAAAATAGTTGTCGTCTTGTTGTTCCTTTAAGTTGTAGGAAAATAGGTAGCTAGACAAAGGAGACTTATCAATGCCTCTGAGAAAAAGGCTGCACTATGATCTCAAGCCTCACTAATAGCAAAGATCTCACAAGAGGAAAGAAAACAACAGTAAGAACACTCCAAACATGATAAATTTCTCAAGCTGTATTTCTACTTTTTCAGTGACCAGAAAAATCCAACCAGGAGATGCGAATCCATATGAAACCAGGGCTCATTTGTTATGCCTGCAAAACGTGTTTTCAAAATATGGACACCAAAACTGCACAGAGAAATCTAGCACTGGTTTTGCCAAGTGCTGCATGATGATGGTAAAATACACCTCCCCTGCTTTCATTTACCTGCCTGTACGTGCAAGGACTACACCAGTTCTTTTTTAAGTCTACAGAAGAGTTAGGTATTTTAGTTTCCTTGTGAAATTGAAATTCAGCCACACTCTTTTCTTCCAGTGAATGATTAATAGTGCTATTATGACCGGAACTCACTCTTTCCTGGAAGATAAATGTCATTTCCTCTCCAGGTGAATTCTGCTGACAATACAAGGCCTTCATAGTGATCTGAAAAAAGACACAGCAACCAAACTGTAATACATGCAGTATCTGTAGAGCAAACAAGTAACTAAAGCTTTATGTTACTTTATAAGCAGAATAGCGATTGTTTGCAAGCAACACAGGGCCTATGAGTCCTTCCAATACTTAAGTTCTAGAACAGATCAACAGATAAGGCAAGATATGGTGTTACCTGCAACAGGTTACGTAAGTATTGTTGGCCATAATATAGCAAGTACTAGGGACTGAGGATGTACAGCAAAAGGCAATGAATGATACACAGGATTCGCCAATTGGTGGTCCAATGCAGCAGATGGGCTGTTTGCCAGCCAGGCTAGAAGGCACACAATTTGACTAGCTCAGACAAAGGCAGCGCAAAGGGCAAAATAACCACTGCAGGAATACAAGGAACCTTACATACGACTTCACTAAAAATCACAACTCGGGTTTTTGGCCTCCTCTCCCAACTTGGCGTATGTCATCCTCAAGAAACAAGAGCTTTTTGGAGAGAAAAAAAGGTGTCTCTCCAAGTTACAGGAAAAAGAAAAGCACAGAGCAGAGCGGCAGAAAACCACGGGGCCATCCCATTGCTCCTGGCGGCCAGCACTAACACCCCAGGGGACGCCCGAGGTTGAAGGGCCCGCCCTGAGGCACCTCGCCGTTCAGAAACGCGGAGCAGCGCGGCAGCCGGGGCCCGGCACAGCCCCGACCGGCCCCGCGGGGAGCCCCGAGCTTAGCGGTGCCGGGCCGCTTCGCCGGGCGCCCCAGGCGCTCCCTGAGGGCGGCCCGCTTCGGAGCGCCCCGCTCCTTTAGCCGCTAGTGCCGCCGGCCGCGCCGCTGCTGTCATTCCGGTGCTTTACCACACCGGAGAGCAGCGCCCGCCTCTGCCTCCGCGCCGTGACACCCGCGGCGCCCCAGCAGCCCCTCAGCGCCCGCCGAGGGCCAGGCGCGGAGGAAACCTGCGCAGAGGCGGCGCCGAACCGAGGGGCTCCAAGCCCGCCCGAGGGAAGAGCCCCCCGGGAGCCCGGACGCAGCGCCACCGCCCCGCCACCGGCGGTTGCCATGACAAACCGTTACTTCCGCCGCGCTCCCACCTCGGCGACCTCCGGAGAGCGCGGGCACCACCCCCACGCCCCGCTCCCAGCCCCGACGTCCAGAGAGACCCCATGTGAGCTTGTGATTGGCCACGGCTGCCGCCACTCGGCGTAGAAGCGGCGGCGGGATTGGCTAGGGCGGCTGTCGCTCCCGACGAGAGAGGAGGCGGGAGCAGGCGCCCCGCCCCGCCCCGCCCCCCCCCCAGTGGCAGGCGAGACTACGCGGCCCAGCAGGCTGCGCGGCGCCGCCTGCCGGAGTACAGCGTCCGGGGCGCAGCGCCCGGCGGCTGCCCTGTCTGACCTCCCGAGAGCGGGGCCAGCAGCCGGGACACCGCCGGGGGTGCGTGTGGGGGAGAGACACCGGCTTGAATTACCCCCATGTAAAATAAAGGCCCCCGCAGGCGCGTCCCGCGGGAGGCAGGAGGGAGCCCGGCCGCCCCTTCCCCCCGGCTCCGCTCCCTGCGCGCTGACCCCCTTGGCGCGAGCGCGGGCCTGGAGAAGCCCGGATTGGCCGGAGGAGGCCGGGTCCCCGGGGCGTTCCCGGCCTCTGATTGGCGGCACTCGCCTGCCCGTCGCGCCGAGGGGGCGGGAGGGAGGCCGCGGCCGCGCGTCAGTACGGCGGCAGTGAGGGCGAGCGCCAGCCAGGGCTCCTCCCCCCGCCGCCCGCCAGACGGTGGCTGAGGAGGCAGCGGGAGGCGATGGTGCGTCTGGCGGAGGCGGTGGCGGACGCCGCTCCGGCTCCTCCATCCCCCCCGCTGTCGCCATGGGTGTGAGCAGGGCCCCCCGGCCCGCGCAGATATGAGGTACTGCCCGGCGGCGGCGAGCGGGGACGGGAAGGGGGGACCCTGACTGGGAGGGGCAACGGTTCACCCCAGGCCAACGGCGCCCGGCCCGCACCCGCGGCGGCGGGGGGGGAACGGGCAGCGGCGCCTCTGCCGCCCCCCGCTGCCTCTGCCGCCCCCCGCCTCCGCACGGTACCGGCGGCCGGGCGTGTCCCGCTGCCCGGGCCCGCTGACAGGCGCCGGCTGCCCGGCACGGAGCGAGGCGCCCCTGCTCCTCTTCATCTCCCTCAGTGCCGTGGTCGTCGCCGGTGTGGGCGGCCGCGGGGGGCGCGGAGCCGTGAGGTGGGCGCCCGCGGGATGCGCCCCTCGTGGGGGGTCCGGCGCCGGCTGCTGCGCGCTGGGGCGGGCGCCGCTGCTTTGCCTTCCTTGGGCTGGCCTTTTCTTACTATTATTCTTTTAATTTTTATTGGTACGGCACCGAGGTGGGTTTCGCGGGTGCCGTTTTCGCAGCTACGGTTTTGCGGGTAGAGGAAAGCGGGGCAATGCGGCGCGGGGAGCGCCCCGGTTCGTGTGCGCTGGCTCGGCGGTAGCGCAGCCCTCGCCGTCACAAGACAGCCATCGCTCCCGGAGGAGGGAGCCGTGTCCCGGCCACCCGTGTCCTCCGGGGAATCTCGGACGTGGAATGCGAGGGGTGGGTTGTGCGGCTGCGGGTAGCGGGTTTCCCTTTACCGCGTTAAATAACGACGGTTCCTGCTGCCTCCGTCCTCTTTGCTCCCTGCCTCTTCGACGCATACGGTCCGCCCTGGTGCGAAGTGAAGGAGGAATGCCATCCCTTACGGCCTGAAAAGGGCACAGGACCAATTGAACGAGGGAATGTTGTCAGGGCGTCGGGAAAAGGAAATCGGTACATGGTCGGTTTTTTGTCCCTTCGTTTCTGTTCGCCTCGGATTAGCAGACAACTTTGTGGATAATATTTCCTGTGGGCATCTTTTGTTCTGATTCAGCTGCTTCTTTATTTTGAAAGAAATGTGGTTTTTGCTTTTAGAAAACAATATTTTCTGTGAACTCTCTGCGGGGCGTGGGTGTGATGATAGGGAAAACACTTCCATAGATCATTAGAGAGTATTGTTTAATAAATAATTCTTGTTAGTAAAATAACTAGTATTCCAGATGTGATAGTGTGGTACTCATTAAAGCAAGGAATGCTCTGTTTTCCCCTACCTCTTCCCACCCCTCCCAGTTCTAAAGTATGCTTTTTGTTTAGAGCTTGTAGGGCAATATACGTTTAAGGTAATAGCTATGTATTTTAACAAAATATTTGAAGTCAACCTCCAAATGCATGCATTTTTTCCTAAATCAAAAAGCCAAACTGTGTATTTAGGTACTGATGACTCTGGAGAGTGTTAGACTGTGTGGTGTTATTCCACACTGTGTTAGACAACCTTTCTTTCTTTCTTTCTTTTGCCTTTTTGTTCTAGTCACCAGTAACCTCCCTTGATGAGTATCACCAGGTGATGTTTTTATACAGTATACTTTTTAACATACCAGTGAATTGATTATTGAATTCTTCTTTCTGTTTTAAGATGCTCAGACTGGATCTCCAAAGCCCTGCTTGAGGGGGTAAGAGATGGAAGGAGGAGTCTTGCATGTCAGCTGTATTCAGATTTCCAAGTACAGGAGTGGGGGGGTGTACTGATTGCATATAGAAGTACAGGTAAAGAAAACAGCTGCATTCCTTTTGTTAACTTGTAATTTAGGATATGCAGCCATCTGTGTTTAGGCGTGCATGTAAGTCAAAGCAGCTTGAGCCATTTTAGCTTGCGTGATTAGCACTTGTATGCTCTCACTGATTTTGGCAGCTTTACAGGGGTCATGTTTCGTACAGATGAACTGTTTCTGAACAGTTTCTCCAGTGTATTAGGCTCAAACTTCATTTGAGCTGAGCGGGCTGCTCTTTGCACTTGCTGCTTCACAAACCACACTTAATTCTTTCAGTTCTAGTGTTCCCTCTATAATATCCCACTGTCTTTCGTTCCAGATAAGATCCTTTTCAGAGTAGCTGTGTTTTCTTGATTATTTTCTTTTATATCCTGGTTCAGTGGAATAACTACTTAGATACAGTAAAATAAGAATTGGTATCTCAAAATAAACCAATGACCTGCAGTGCCTGTTCTGTCTCTTGCTGCTGTTGGCTGTTCAGTGGAAAGTCTGCATGCCTTTTCCTTAATACCTCTAATCATGCAATTAGGATAGATTTGGATTCAGGAAAAAATGTGAATCTAGCAATTAAATAATTCTAAACGATGATGTTGAATAGCCTTTTCTGGTCTATCTTTGTACTGTAATCATAGATTGTAATTTTAGTTTTTAGTAGGGTAACACCAGGGAATATAGGAATATAAGAGTTCTGTTTGTAGAATAAAAAGAAAAGTAAAAAAGTTAAGCAAAATGTCAGCAATGGCTTGAGGAATGGGGAGGAGATCATCACGGAGAGTTATCAACTATGAACATTTCTTTATGCCGTCTTTAGTAATAGAGTAGAATAAATCATAAGCGGAAAGATTTGTTTGTAGTACACATTTCAGGTGGGGGTGGCTCAGTAGTTAACCTGCATGGAACCGAAGAGATCAAATTTTTTTTATTTTTTAAACTATAAAAATAAACCAAAGATTGCTTCTGCTACTGTCGTCTGCTAGAAACTTTGAATGCTCGTTGCTATTGTGTTTAATACAGCTGCTGAACTTGAGATGCCCCCTACACAGTAAGTTGGTTTTGTTTTTACTTGCAGAGCATGAAATTGAGTGGTGTGGTAGACAATTAGAAATTTGGTCCAGTCTGAGATCTAATGGTAAATCACTTGTGCACATAAAACCTTACTGTGAGGTGCTAAAATTTCTGTATGATATGTGGCAAAAGTAGTTATCCTCTTTTTAAGAGCACACTTTCTAAAATTAAGAAAGAATATAACTGATTCCACTGATTATTTTGGGTGGCACTGTTATTGTAGGTATGTCTTGATATTTTAATTGCAGATTGCAGTATTCATAACTATATTTGCCAGTCCTTCATGGTTTTGGAGTGTGCATGTAGATGTCTAGTTAATCCACCTGTCTAGAATGAATCCCTAGATAGCTCTGTGTGTGTGTGGAAGGGGTAGAGGAGGTCAAGTTCTTGGTAGACCATGCACCATTTGTATAGGAGAGATTAGTTTCTAATTACTGATCTTAAATGCTTTTCTACAATTGAAACTGGAATTTGTCTACCTACTTCAGAGTGTCAGAGGATTAACTTCATAGAAAACGAATGGACGTTAAATAATTTTGTGTGGGGAGGAGTGAAGAGAGGTATCCGCTGTCTTCCCCAGCAAGAAAGGTTTTTTTATTTTTCTTTTATTTCTCATGCAAAAGGTGCATTTTTGCAACATTCCCTTCATTGCAATCAGTCAAAATGCAGAAAAATTAAATGACATAGTACATACTTGGTTTGGTTTTCTCTTATGAAATGTATTAAACTTACATATGTTGTATATGACATTTTCCTTTTTCATGTGTTGTTTCTAAGGTAATTGAATTAATTAGTGCTAGTGTCATTTCAGTGGTCTTCTTTCTTTTTCTCTGTAAAGTCATCTTTTCACAAGTGTTTTGTGTGTAAAGTGTGTCTGGAATTTTGAAATAATCATATTATTAATTGCCTGAAACCTAAATCTCTGCTGTATATTTCTCTTTCACAGTAGTTCTCAATCTCACTTCCCCTGCTCTGTCTCTCATGGTTGTGTGTCCCCGTGGGATATTTGTGGTGACCACAGTTTTAACAGTTGAAGTCTAAATACTATGGATTTGTAAGAGTAAGTTTTTGTGTGATGGCAATCCTTGAAAATCATGGGCTTGATGGTATGTTCTAGTGTTATAGATAAATATACTAGTACTAATATTATAGATTAGCAAGTCCTAGTAATACTATTAAGATAATTTCACTGAGACCTGTTGACTCAAGAGTTCAGGTTTTCCTTTGTATTTTGATGGGTAGCTCCTTCTAATTTCCATGGGGATTCTCTACCTAAATATCTTCTAAGGATCTAGACCTGAGGATGGCTAATCTACTGTCAGTGACTGGACAGTGGTTCATCTTTGCATGATTTCAAAATATAGTTTTACTTGCTCCATATAAATGCACAATTTGTAGATAATAGGTATTAATATACTTCCAAAATACAGAGAACACCTGGGTTTAAATCTATGGTTTCTGAAAGGGTGTTCATGGAGAGCCACCTGAAATAGTTGGGACTTCTCTGGAGGACTCATCATGAAACTCCTTTGTAGTACATTGCTTTCTATGCTTTCATACATAATTGTAAATAATATTTACAACAATTAAATATACCTATGAAATCATTCACGAGCTATATATGAGGACTTGTTTACAGCACTTAGAAAATTTCTAACTCAAACTACACATAATAAATCTGAAGTAGTATCTTTGAAGCAGTTTACTAGTTAGCTGCTCTGCTTATCTCTTAGCCGTACTTTCTAAGGATGTTTTCCAAAAGTAATTCCCAGACTTTACAACTGAGAATAAAGCAATGGAAAGCGAAGTTTTTAATGGAATATATACTTCATAGTAGAAACTTCCATCTGGAATCACATGTGCTGTGAGCAGGTAGTCCGGGTTTGCCAACATCCTTGACAATTAATGCAGTTTTATTTTGTTCTGGTCCCCCACTTTTTGAAGGAAGCAGCAGTCACTTTCTGTGACTGTTTGGTGTTATGATTTGTATGTGGTTTTTACTGAATGGTGTGTTAGGCATAACTAAATCACCTTCATTGTATTATCTGCCCACCTATTTCTTCAACAGAATTTTTAAGACTTAAAGGACTAAAATAAACAATTCTGCATTAAAATCAAAGCTATATGTTTGAGCGTTTACTGAAGATACTGAATGGCAAGTAATGCAGAGCACAGATTTCTGTACTGATAACTTTGTTAGGGTTTGAAGGCCGCCACACCACAGCTTACCAGCAGGCAGCTTTCCTTGGCTTTGTCCTTGCTTTGTAATCGGAGACATCTGTAGAACCGTATTAAGATTTTGAGGTAAAGACTGTATGCTAACTCTTAAACGAGGCAGTGATTGCTTTAAGCAATCAATTACAGTTTTGTGACATGTTACAAAGTAATTTGTTTGTCAATAAATGTAGTAGCTATGCAAATCAAATTGTTGCATTCCTTCTGTGATTCTGCAGGCCTGCTGAGATCCAAAGGTACCTACGTCAGAGTTGCATTGGAGAAACAAGAACTTTTATTAATTTCTGATAGAACTTTTAAGTCTCTCAGTGTGAGTACGGAGAAACAGTATATGAGAAAAATATTAAAATGATGTCTAGTTGTATGTTTAAGAAAGGGCAGCCACCCATCTCAGGGAAAAAGGTATCTATTGTTTCCTAAGTAATGCTTATCCTGAGAAGTATACATTAACTTTTTATTAGTTGCCCTACCAGTTGAACTGTAAAGGAGAAGTCCAGTATTGACTACTAGAAGGTAATTCAGCTGTGTGTCCATACAGAGTAGAACAGTCTTGGGTGCCCGTTTAGCTGAAGAAGCTGTGTAAAGTCAGCTGCATATCTAACTTTTAAAGGTCAAGGTGAGTTTATGCAGGGACACTCAGATGCTTATTGATGATGGCTATCTTCATATTATGTTACAATTTAATACCTATAGTTGTGTTTTGGAAACTTAGTGCTTGTATATTAAGTGTTCATATGACAGTGCTTGTATATTAAGTGCTCGTATGACTGATCTGAAAATTGGAGATATGATTGAACTAATTTTGTGTTTTGAGGTTACCACCTCTTTATTAAAAAAAGCCTCTTATTAGTAGCTGTAAAGATACATTTTTCATGTACTGTAGTTTTATGTTACAAATTAACAAGCAGAAGAATACAGACTGCCCTGTAAATTGTAAGGTGCGATATTTAACATTTTTTTAAAGTAAGTTTTTTAATAGGTCATGGCAGGATTGCTCAAGACTTCAGTGGTATCTTTTCTGCCAGTCTTGCAATGAAAGAAGATAAAGGCTGAGCAGGTCTATTCAGTTGCCTAGTTCCAGTTATGTTACACTATGTTTAGACATTAGCTTCACATTGTTAATCCCTCATCCTGCAAGCTGTTCTGTATGAACACATGCTTGTACCCATAGAAAGCCATCAGTTGAAGAGAATCTGTTGCAATATATAGATGCACCTGTGAAGAGTTCCTTGCAGGTACGTGGCCTTCAGCCATCTACAGATTGGATTCCTGTGTTTGTGGTGAGGAGGTTTAGACAGAAGCTCAATTACCCAGTGTAAGGTTCCAATAACTTCCATAAATCTTTGGGGTATTTTCAGGAAGTAAGATTCTTTCTTTCTTACAGAGAATCATGAACTAAAGCTGACAATTTCAGAGTTCTCTTTTGTAATAAAATGCCAGTAATCTGATCATGTACCAAAGGGGATGGTATAATAGTTTAATTTCTTGCACAAAAATACTGACGTTTTTTCTTTGAATCATGTGTGAGTTCTGGTTGGATAAACTTGTTTCTCTGTTTTTCTCAGGCAGACAGATAGGCTCCTGTGATAGTCAGGGATTTTTCTTGGTTGGTTGGTTGTTTTCGCATGGGCATCCAGCGTAATTGACTTTTTTTTTTAGATAGCATTTCTCTGCCTTGGTCCTTCAGTGCATCTACTGCCTGTGCTACTGCGATGTTTGCTTTCCTAGCTCCTTGCCTTCACCAGTCAACATTCTTCTTATCTGTTCTTTTTTTTCCCTGTTTTTCCTCTTGTATCTGTATTTCTTCACTTTAATGATCCTATATATTTCAGTATTACCTGAAGGCTGGCAGGTGCTCTTTCCCACTTAAACTTTGTATTTTGATGTTTGTTGATTTTGTTCTGCTGATATTTGTAAAAGCCAATCCCAACAACGAAAGATTGTGTAAAGTAAACTACTGGAAATAGTTTGTAGAGCTACCTGAAATACTTACAGAATTTTCTCACAAAGAAGCATTCCATTTTAATACCTCTGTTCTCCAGTGTGTGCTAAAATTGCAAAACAGCATAATAAAGAGAAGAAGGAAGAATTTTTTGTTAGAAAAAAGTAGCGTGGAATTAAGTTGCTATAGGTATTCGGGCAAGTGCTAAATTTAAAACCTAGACAAGGAACAAGTCTTTCCCCCTATTCTTTTCTAACTATTCCTTATAGTTGTTTCTTTTTTAATTCCAGTTTGTAAAACTTAGATGCAGAGGAAAAGTTCAAAACATAAGTGTTAAAATATGTTTTCATATGGCAAGGTCATCTATACTTAAATTCATGGCCAGACATCACAAATTTTGGAGGTGTTTAATGACAAAGTTTGAAAACATCCATTATCCATCTTAGAAGTTTCTGTATGTTCTGCTGTTCTGTACTTACTCTACTTAAAACCATAGTAAGCAATGTAATATGCTCATAAAAGAACAGATAGCAACCTACTATCAAACATAATATGCTAATTCTAAGAAATATGGTAGAAATTAAGTTTGTCTTGTAGGTAGTGTCTGCTGAAAAATGGTATTGCTTCAAGGAAATGTTGCTTAACTGTGGTGACATGGGCAGAGGAAGAAGGCAAAGGCATTTAATTTTGTGTGGTGTAGCACTTGGCTAGATGTGATATTGGCATTACTGAGAAGCTCTGACTGGCTGTGGTCAGGAGTCAGTGGCTTAGCTGGTGTCAATAGGTGTTGAAAATTCCTGTTTGCCAAGAGCCCTTCAGGTGGCATTAGTGGTGCAAAGAGGTTGATAGTGGACTTCTGAAGAAGAGATCTTGTAGTCTACGTGGAACTAAAATAGTTGGATCCTCCCACTCTAATAGTGGGTTCCTCCCACTATTATGCTTTTATGGTCTCTGAACCAGGCTTGCTGATAGGAAGCTACTAAGGGTGTTATCCGTGCTCAGAACGTGCTTCATTACCACAGTTCTTATCAGAATAATCTGCATGGAATTGAGGCATGTGCAGCATTTTCACTTTAGCAGTTTCATGCTTTTTTGATTAATCAGTCATCGTTTTTTGCACAATCAGAAGTTATGGAGAAATATAAGTCCCGTAGCTCTGCACAATAACTGGAATCTGCTCTTGTGAAACAGAAATATGAAATAGTCCAGATGCAGTGCTGACTTTAACATACCAAATGCAGAAATGGATTGATTCCTTAAATGTGTCGCAAATGTACATTTGGTGCTACTGTTTCAACTCAATATCTAAATCTGAGAGGATTGCTTAAAACTTGTGCTGTCTGTAGCTGATGCAAGCAAAACAGTTATGCTTTGTGGGATTTTTTGTGTGGAGGAAAAAAGATGCATCCTTTTGAGTCAAGTTCTCAACGTTATTCTGAACTGCTGACAAATGCTATTGTATGACTTTTAGCTTATTTGTATTAACTAGTTGGGTGAATTTAACCCAAAGAGTTTAGTCTGCTGTTATTTTAGAACTTACAAACAAAACCATGAGTACTTATGTGTAATAACCCAGAAGTGTCCCCAAATAAAGCTGTCTTCTAGGTAAAAAAAAAAAACCAAAAAACAAACAAAAACCCCAAAAGACCCAAACCAAAAAAACCCCCACCAAACCCTGCATGAACTGAACTGAAGTGTTCTATGAACTTATGTAAGACCTTGATAATTTGGTGCTTGTTCCTATTCTTCCTCTATCTTAGAAAATCTGGCAAAGTTTTATTTCAGTATCTTTGTGTTACCTAAGACTTTTCAGGTGATGTTATGGGGAATATCCTGGTGAAGACTGTGGACTAGTTAGAGATAGTGTTTGTATGGGAGGTTAAATGGAATTTAAAAGCTAAATTTGCATTGGAAGCCTACTGTCCGGAACCAAGTGGTAGTGTTTGACATGCTGTGTGAATAAGAAAGAAGTAAAGAAATATTGGATGAACAAAAGCAGCACAATATTTGTGTGTGTGTCTGAGACTAGCCATTTTAGCATCAGATCATCTTAATGCCCCCAGATTAGAGCTACTGGTGTTGCAGGAGGAAAATGGAAAAGTTTGAAAATATTTGATAAAACCTTACTTTAACAGAAACAAGGCCAAAACAAACAAGAATGATGAAGGCAAGCCTTTTTGATGTGAACATCATCTGCTCCTACAGAGTCTAACTCTTAATTTGAATACAGTCTTTGTACAGCAAAGACTAAATCTGATGTGGTGTGGTATCTCTGAGTATTTAGGCACCACCATTTGTTTATACTGTTGCTTGCTTCTTTGTCAAACTACAGCAGAAAACTTCAGGTTTCAGTATTAGAATTCAGAATTTCATGGTCAGGTGACAAACTGGGCTAGGTTCACTCTGCTCCTGCTTGTGTCTTGATACAGGCTTCAGAGTCCTTACGGAGAAAGGAGGAGAACTGTAGGACTAAAAAGTAGGAATACGTAGCATTGGTTTTCTTCTTTTTTTCTTCACGGTCTCACCATTTGCTCAGAGGCAGGGATAAGAGAAATGGAGCTTTGACCTTTCGGCATTTTTGGCTCTTATTAGTTGCTGGCTTGAGGAATTGAACGTGTTCCAGGGATGACATGTTAGCTGAAATTTCAGCAGACTGAAAGACTGTAGTCTTTTCAGCTGGTAGTTGTTTCTGGATACTTGGTAGACTCCATTGATAGCTGAATAATAAACCTTCTGCCTATTGTGTGTTGTTCCCCCCCCCCCCCCCCGTGTAGTTTTAAGGACTTTTGTATAAGTAAGAGGGAGGATTCTTCCTTTGGTGGTTTTGATAGATGATAGTTTCTGTGATGAGAAATTGCATGAAGCTTCAGAAATAATTTTGCATTTTTTTCCTGCTCTGTGTGCTTTGAGCATGAAAATGTTATACTACAGCAGGGAATCCCATTTTCCTTGGAGCTAGAGTTGCTTAATTCCTAGAGTTTCTGGAATTTGTTATGGCAAAAAGTTCCTCCTTTTCCTGGATTACCAGAAAAAGCAAGGTACAGGCTAGTTGGGGCAGGGCAACAACTACGTTAAAATAGCTTTCCTGAGTATGTGTAGGGAATATAATCATGCTGAATCTCTTAAATGGTTATCTTCAAAATCAAAATTAGGCATTCAGCTTGGGAAGTTCAAAACAGTGACAGAAATTTAGTCCTCTTATTTAGAACAAAACAAACAAACCCTCAAAAACCTGCAAGTGTTATGAATCAAGAATGCTGACTCAGCTAAACTTTGTGCACTGAAATGAAACCTAGGAAGCCTGTGTATTGAAATTCTTGTGAAATTTCATTTCCTTTTCTGTGGAGTTTTATTGTGCTTTATTATCCTTTCCCAGCTTCAAAAAGGAAAAAAAATGGGGGGAGGGGAGAAATAAGTAAATTTAATTTAAAAAAAAAAAAGTTAACTGAATCCTCCAGAGAGAACAACACATGCAATTACTCTCCACCTGAGATACTTTGTAGCTAGCGAGGTTTAAAAAGACAGTAAATATAAGGGGCAAGAAAGGGGCAGAAGGCTACAAATAGTGTGGATACGCCAGTATGCAGGTTTTCAAACTTAGTTGGCTCTGATTATTGTTTTTAAGGTGGCAGCAGCAGTTTCTAGTTCTGTACCAGGCTGTGTACGTGAGGAAGCCCATGGATTTTCTGACAGTCTTCAGGTACTTTTCTGGAGTAGCTTAGATACTTATGATGAGCCATGCTCTACAGCGGGGGAAGAGAGATGGAAAAACGCTACATTAACAACATCAGACAAAGAGGAAAAATGGGAGCCTGTCTCAACTAAGGTATTTTAAACATCTACCTGTTGAGTTCAGTTGTTATCCCTGTACTGTATTATGAAAGTAGATGAATATAGTCTAACAATAATTCCATCTCGTATTAACTTGGCTTTGTCTCTTGTTAAAGATTAAGGACTTTATTCTGTGAAGATTTAAATAGAAACAAAGCCTTATTGCGATGAAAGGAAACAGACAGAGGTTACCTAGTTAGATGGCTTCCACCTTTCTCTTGATTTGTAGACTTCTAAAATATGTCTTCTGAGGATACACATGTGGGACAATGTATATAAACGTAATATTAGGCTTGATTTTTTTGTAGTTATTTTTTCAAGTTACCTAGAGTCTTCCTTTTGGCTTGTATATGAGCTAAGGGAAACCATGCTCTTGAATTCTCATGGTCTCTGATTCTCATTTTGCTGAGAAAAATGCTTTAACTGATGTGCTTGTAGGCATATAGTAGAGAGGTTGAACCTTTTTAGGGATACACACATCAGGAGACTTATAGCAGGGGTGGTTGCATCTGAACACAGAGGCAACCAAATTGCTGCTTGCTTTTGAGAGCTTACAGAACCCAAATTACATACGTGTGGAGCTACCAGTGTGGAGCTGACATGTTCATATGGGTGTTTTAAATCTCTGGAAGATTCCTTAGTAGACTCTTAATGGGGACATGGAAGTATTAGTAAAGTTGGCCTCTTGGTCATGTGGTGATGGGATTAACCAGTGTGGAAAAAAGTCTCACAGAAGTGCTACTCCCGAGGAGAGGCTTCTTGAGTGATGTGTCTATCCTTGCAGAGTAATAGCAACTTGCATACCTACAATTTGTGGGTCTGTTTATTTACCTATTCCTGGTTATCCGATTTGTTTTAAATTGCCCTAGTGTTGTAATGACCTCAGATTTGCACTGTATCTTGAATCACAGCAGTGAACATACTTTTCTCCTCCCACTAGGAATAGGCTAAATTTGTTGGGAAAGTATTTGGCAGTTGTATTCAGTTCATTCTGTTTGAAAAATATCTCAGCAGCTGGTTGCTATAGAATCATTATATCTCTTCCAGATTTTAATGTTTAGTGGGTTGGATACAGTGGGGAGGTTATTGGCAAGGTAACTGAAAAAATGTGTTAAGTTCTTTCTCTCTTGGGGTGATGCTGGCTTAGTGCCTCTTTGTAGGACTTCTTTATTACTGTTTTTCAATGGCTTGCATGAGCAGTACTGTTGGTGGATGCTGTGACCTCTGGCACTGAGTATCTGGTTACTCATATTTTTGGCCAGGCTGTAGCATTTTAATGCTATGGCTCATTTTTTTTTTTTTTTCTTGTGTCTTTGTGTATCAGTTCAGTTGGTATGCCAATCTAGAGATAAGCATTTAAAAAATGAGGTTGAACTGAGTTTATATTATAGGTCTGCAACACTTGACTTTGCACTAAAACCAGTAACAAAATTAGATCTCTCTTGCAACTGTTAGATACCACTTGGAACAACTGTGGTCCCACCCCCCAGGCCGTTTGGGTTTGGGTTTGTGTTGGGGTTTTTTTGGTGTTTTTGTTTTTGTTTTTTTTTTTTTCTTTCATGGTGCTTAATTCACAAATAATTTAGGTATGTCACTGGGGCTTGATATGCTGAAATTTGCTGTTTTCCAAAACGGACCAATTCTCCTGTCACAGAATCTTTTCCAGGGTTCAGTTATATTGACATATGCAGTCCTCTAGAAGATCAAGTCTTAAGGATTTGTCTATGCAATCAAAGCTTTTTTATTATTCAGAAATAAATCAGCCTGAAACATAGACTACGGTCAAGATGGTTCATGCACTTCATCTTGTATCCCTTCAGAATTTTTTAAGAATGGCCTTCTCTCAAGGGTTGGCATAAGCTATGTGTATTCTTCAAATGCCTGTATATTGTTTGCATGTTCAGGCAGGTATGTGTTTAGTTCTGGCTTAATATTCTAAACGTTTTAGTTCAAAAGCAGTCTGATAGCTTTCTTAATTGTCAGTAATGAAATTAATTTCCCAGAAAGATCCATGCAAGACTACCCAAATTTCAAAGTAGGTTAATATAAGGGAACAGGTGACTAAAACAGAAAACTTATTATGTTTGTGTAGCCTGATGTTGGCCACCAGCTGTCATTTCTAGCTTTAGGTCTGACATACCAATCCCTGGTTCGAGAAAGTTTGTCTCCCTCTTCCATTGTGGTTGTTAGACAGTAGGTTTCCTCCTGCTATTTCCTGACAAGTAAATAGTACATGTTGTCCTGAGGTATTACATTTTCTTGTTGGTCTTTCATGTTTGCACTGTTACCCAGATTCTTTGCCTCTGTTTCAACTTCATTCTTCCACTTGGTACCTTCCGTTCTCTGAGGATTTTAACACTGCATGCTTTGACAATGTACTGGCTGCTGGCAATCAGATTTCTTGAGGCCTCCATTAGGACTTAATTTTTGGGCTGTTAAACCAACAGGAACTTTTCAAAAGGCTAAAGTAATGATTGCAGGGTTGGAAGATGCTGATTTTTCAGCTGGGCCTAATTCAAAATTCTTTCTCTTTTGTTAGTGTTGTGGTATAACCCCAGCCAGTGACTAAGCACCATACAGCTGCTCGCTCAGTACCCTGCCCCAGTGGGATGGGGGAAGAGCATTGGAAGGGTAAAAGTGAGAAAACTTGTGGGTTGAGATAAGAACAGTTTAATAATTGAAATATAATAATAATAACAGTAATAATAATAATAATAAATTGTAATGAAAAGGAAAATAACAAAGAGAGAGAAATAAAACCCAAGTAAGACAAATGAAAACAATTGCTAACCACCAACCGACCAATGCCCAGCCAGTCCCAGAGCAGCAGCCCCCCTGCCAACCTTCCCCCAGCTTTATTGCTGAGCATGACGTCATATGGTGTGGAACAGCCCTTTGGTCAGTTGGGGTCAGCTGTCCCGGCCGTATCCCCTCCCAGCTTCTCGTGCACCCCCAGCCCACTCGCTGGTGGGGTGGGGTGAGAGGCAGAAAAGGCCTTGACTCTGTGTCAGCACTGCTCAGCAGTAACAAAAACATCCCTGTGTTATCAACACTGTTTCCAGCACAAATCCAAAACATAGCCCCATACTAGCTACTCTGAAGAAAATGAACTCTACCCCAGCCAAAACCAGCATGGTTAGTATCTCGAAGGAACTGGATGTGCTGGTTTTTTACTTTCTCCCCACCCCTCAATTCTCAGCTGTGCAAGCAGTGATTAAATGAGCCATAGACAAATGTATATCTGAGATACTTCTGTTATTCTCTCAATTGTCATCATGTATTTAGCATTTAAGAACCAGTAATCAAAACAATTAGTGAGATTTTATCAGCAGGTCTTAAAGTAGGAACATGAACTGTTGCCATATAGTAGAACTCCTGTAGCTCGAAACAGTTGTCATGGACATTGTTTGTTGGAGAATTAAAAATAAAAAGGAAAAAAAAGAAGTGTGTGAGTAAATGGCCTGTTCAGTCTGGAATGTCAGTGCATCTCTTGGCAATGCTTGCCGGTGGGCTTTATTGAGGATTGCTTGCTGCTGCCTTTTTTTCCTTTAAGAGTATGAACTGGCATTTTTTTACTGGTATTTTTTTCTTGCATAACTTGGGATTTCCTGCTTAAATGTTGCACTAAAACAGCTGTACATTTGAACAAGTACTTTGAGTACTTGGGTTCTGGAACTGTCAGCAGCAGTATTTAAGCAGATGAGAACTGAGGCATGTTCATGTAATTTTATCTTTATGGGTACTTTATTGCTCATTTATGTGAGAAAGTAAAGTTGATTTGACTTATGTATGAGATTTATGCTAGTGCTGCTCTGGAAAATTTAAAAGTGATAGAAAATAGTACTGTAGCTTTAGGAAAATTAGTTATTGTTGCTACGTTTTCAGAGGAAATTAATTTAACAATCTTACTCTTGCTGTGTCCCACACTTACTATAGTTTACTGCTTCATGGGACCTGTTGTGACTGTTCACAACTTTGGAACTGAGTGTATCTAATAGAAAATGCTGTATATTGTACTCGGCATATTTAGTGCCTCCACTGGTTCTTGATTAGACATGCGTTCATTGTTCTGATGTCAAATAGTGGCTGAGCATTACGACCTTTTTCTTTCCCCAAAGGGGGACAACTTAATTTTGAGGCAAAAGTTCAGATTCTTTCTCCTGCAAGTAGCCAACTCTTTTTTCCAATAAGTTCATTTTGTCTTTTGCCTTTCATTTCAAGTGCCACTAAATGCCATGTGTTCAGGAGAGTTGAAAACTAGACTGTTGAGTTTTTGAGAAAGGCTTTTTTGTCTGATGAAAGTTTGATTGTAAGTGCTTCAGTATACGGAGTTTTTGAACAGCTGAAACACTGACAACGTAGTATTTAATGTAAAGTATCTTTAGCCTACGCTTCTACAGACAAGTGACTACAAGAAAATCTTGCTTGCCATTTTAGAAGGTAACTTATTAGCTGTAATGGTAGGTGAAGGAGTAGATACTTCATTATAATGCCAGTTTTCATTTTCAGGTCTTAACTCAGAAGGTAAATAATCAGAAATGTATTTTTAGAATCCAAAGTTTATTTTTAAAATCTTGTAGGTTGCCAACTCTTAGAGTATGCTGTGCTGTACTGAAGCCAGCCAGTGTGAGCTGAAAAATTACTGCTGAATGTACTGCCAATTATGCTAGCCTCTGCTCTTTCAAGCTTCCTTCACAGCTGTCCCCAAGCCTCTTCTGATGATGTCTCTGCTGCAGAAAATGGCCCTCAAGCTATCTTCTGTTGGAGTCATAAGACTCAATTTTCAAGGTAAACTTGTCCCTATTTTTAACAAGCCAGACTGAGAAATAAAGTAATCCTGATTCAAGAGTGAAAGCATCTTAAATGTTGCAGTAGCTTCTGGAGCAGGTTGAATGAATGGGGACTGTAATCATTTTAGCTGTCAGGTTTTAATCCACTACTGCAAGTGTGAGCTATAAATTGTGCAAACTTCTATTCCTCCTGTGCTATAAATTGTACAAACTTTTCATATCTATCATTCTCGCATGAAGATATGTTAACATATTTGTAATGGAAAATAAATGTCATTTGTAATCTTAAAATCTCTGCTATTTCTTCCCCCATGTATAAATATATATATACACACACATGTAAACCTGATTCATGACCTACAGATGTGATCCTTTTAGTGAAGTGAGGTGGGTTCCTGTTCTTCCAATCAAGATGTTCCCCTTTCTCCAAGCAATTTTTGGTACCTAGCAATATTATTTTATTGCTGTATTAATACTAAGTGCCTGTTTGACCAAAAAGTGGAGAATCTTGAAACACTAATGTTACTTACTTAATATGTTTATTTAGAAGAAATCTTATTAGGGTACAGTTTTCAATTTGTGAGAGGTGATAACTGAATTAGGTATGACATATGCCTGCCATGGATACTGTGCTCTCCGGGCTGGAAATAGAGTGACTTATGAGAACTACTTAGTCAAATTAGATTAGTAAATTACAGTCACCTACACAGCTAGGAAAAATGTGAATCCTATATGTAAAGTCCCATTTTAAGATGAGATGAGAACTGGTCAACCAGAGTGGAAAAAACTACCTTACAAGAAAGCGGAATAATTTCTTAAATTCACTTTTTTAAATTGTCTTGACAGACGCTAACTTTCAGTGAAGCAAAGTAAGCTTATGGCAACAAACATACCAAGCGGAAGCTGTCTGGGTGAGATGTAGTGCTGATGACTTCTGTAGGAATTTAAAGTTCACATATTTAACAAGATGGCTGGAGTCTTTCACTTCTTCAACACCTGTGTCCTACAAGAACCTTGTTCAGGGCTTGTATTGCGAGGGAAGATGGAAAAAAAAAGAAGGGGTCTTACAATCGTATTGTCTACTTTAAAAAAGAAATATACTGATCTCTAGGCAAGTCAGATCCTAAAACAAAGTTCTGTCTTCAGATCATTGTTTTGTGTCATCACTGGGTGATGGGTGTAACATCATCTTCTGAGCATATTCGATCTCTTTTCAGAAGTGTGAAACTTGGAAAGCCTAATCTTTGTGAGGTTTTACATGGGTGCTGTAATAGCTGTGGGAGTTTGATGGAGGAATGGGATGAGTTGTGTTTGAACTATGAGGTGGATGAACCATGAAGTCTACTGTAGCAGCGTGCCCTTCCTGCGCTTGTATCAGGCTTGTCTTGTTTCATTCTTTGTTGGCCCTCCTCTCTGTGACTCCCCATGTAAACACTTCATCTCTGCACTTACTTTTTTCTGTCCCTGCCTTTGAGGAAACAAGTTGCTTGAGGACGCAGAGTTCAGGGTGTCTCTTCATAGTAATCAACCTGCTGCCACCACTCTGCTTCAGTGAATAAGGATCATATTGTCACATACCAACAGAACTGTACTTATGTGTGTACTTGGGCACTGATTAATAGTTAGCAGTTAAAAACTTCCAAATGTGAGGGTTTTTAAGGAGTTCGGTAGGCTTGTTTTCATAGCTGTCTTCACTTTCTGCTTGAATCAAACTTGAAATGTTTTTTAGATCTATTATGTTGGGAAATCAGAGCATTGTATTACAATTTAGCAGTTTGATTTTTTTTTTTTTCCTAGTCAAAGACAGCTCCACAACCATAATGCGACTTGTAACAAATTTTCCTGATTACTAGGTACTGAAAAACAGACAACTTTTGAAGTACCCACAGGGGAGAAATTTGTAAGCTACAGTAAATAAAACTCCCCATGCTGCAGATTTGTGACTTACAGTAGATAAACCATTAGCACTAACAATAACGTTAATGTTCTTATCCTCTTTAAGGAAAGGAATTTTTATCCTGGAAAGAGGTCTTAAAGCATTTCAGTAGAGGGAAATGACTCTTTTCAGTATTGTTAACCATACAGACTTCTTTGGTTGTTTTGGAAGGACTATAACAAAGTAGCCTGCTTTCCAGATCAAGCATGAAAAATGCCTGTGCATATGGTGCCCTGCCCCTGTAACCTGCATTCTTCAGAGAAGCCATCTTATCAGCTATAAATATTTGTATACTGAGAACGAGCACCTCTTTTCTAACTGCATGATATATACATCTTTTAAAAAAATGTACTGTCTTCTGTATCTAGTTTTTTTTCTTGGAGTTGGTTTTTTTGTGTGCATGTCCTGGTTCTCTCTTGCATAGATTTGAAATAATTCCTAACCCTTGGCAGAAATGCAGAGTGTTTGTAGCCTGGAACTTGGTGACACTGTATTTGAGTGATCCCGTTGCTCCCTCAACCGCTCAGCCCTTAGAAAGTGCTGCTGTGGAATACTGTTTGCAACATCCAGCCTGTTACGACTAAAGCTGAAATCTGTCTATTCTTCCAATAAACTCTTGCTTCTACCTATCTGTTTTTGTAGTGAGGAAAACCTTAACATCACTGTATGTGTGCTTTGAAGAAGTCTGTGTTGCATAAATACCTGCACCTCAACTCTAATGAAATATATGGAAAGCCTTCCTTTTTTGTGTGCCTGTTTTTATAATTTCTTTGCTGCCTCTGAATTTGTTATTACCGCTGGTAATATATTCAGCAGGATTATTCCTGTCCTTGTACCTTAACATTTGAAGAATCTTTTACCCCAACCAAAGACTGAAACTTTTTTGATTGTTGTTGAGGTGCAGGAGACTGATTTATGTGGAACTGATAGAAAGCACACTTGTCATCTGGAAAGGAAACTTGTCACATGTCCTTACACAACTTTTTGTGCTGTTCAACTGCACTTGCAGTCAGTTGATAGTTCTGTTTAATATAGAAATAGAATTTTGTAAGTTGGAATACACCTTTTAAATTTTTTATATATGTGTCTACCATTTACCATTTCGTCTTGCAAAACATTTTTCTTTTCCTTATCCCATTGAATATATCAGTTGCCTAGCCTTGTGGACACACTTGAAATAGTTTTATTCTTTTGTGAAAATTGCTTCTAGGCATCTTGGAGGGGAGTCAGTATGCTGACGGATAAAGGAAACAGAAAAACCTTACTTTGGGATATACCCTGCCTTATGCAGTTAAGCCCTTTTTATTTCAGTTCATTAGTGTGTTCTTAAGCATATTTTAAATAGGAGACATTACCTCTAGCAATTGAGCTTTAACATATTTAATTCCTTGTTTAAGCTTTATGCAACTTTTTCATTCTTGACAATGTAGGAGAATCCTTTATCCTCCATATGTACTGTTGTCTGATAAGCAACCTTTCTAGTGTAAAAAAAAAAAAACCTTAATTTTACAAATGCCCAAGGGTCTGTCCTTATCACTATGTGAAAAATAGCACAGGAAGTTTCAGTATCTGTTCATCCAACATTTGCATTTCTTCCCAACAAAGCTGTTATTTAAAGTGCTGTTTTGTCTTTTCATTGTCTGCTGGAAGCATATTTGTGTTAAACGGTATGCTACTATCCTTAGGTAACATCAGGTAGGTCTTTGGAATATTTTTTTTTCCCCAAAGGTGTCTTTTCCTTTATCAAACTACGTACCGTTGCTTTAATTGGGTTGGTTTTAAAAGAAGCAGTTCATTTTCTGTAAAGCTGAGAACTGATGATCCTACTCATGGAAAAGAGTTCCAGATCTTAGCACAAGTAAAGCTCTAACTAAATAAAATGGTCTGCTTCATAAAAGAAATGAAGCTTCGGTAACTAACTCCTTGCAATATGTCGGCTGCTTTAGACTCAAGTATGTTCTCTATATTTGCCTGGGAACTATTATTTGTATTGTTTTATTACTACAGTTCTCTAAATATTCTGCTAAAGGTGCCTACCTTTAGGTCATCTTCAGTTTCAGAGAGACTGAGGATTATTGCATTGTATCCTGTATAGCAGGTACTGCTTATTGTATATGTTTCTTATTTGAAGTAGAAAAGAGACCATGTCCTCTTCTTTAATCTCTTTTAAACACAATTTGTCACAATTTCATTGACTGAAATGTATCATTGGTAATTTATTCACTGTGTTACTGTTTTTAGAGAACTTTGGCCGGGTCCTCTTAAAGCCTGTTGTGTGGCAAATGAGTAGACGCCAAAATTTGGTAATCTTTGTATAAGTCAGTGCATGCATACTTTCAATATTTATAGTATTTATATTATATAAAAATAATTTCATAAGTCAGAGCAGTTTTGCATGTTCATGCTTTCTCTAGTTCTGCATCGTTTCCTGAGTAGTCTCTACTATTTCCTAAAGGGTTGGGATCGTCTACAGATGGAATACTGGTTTCTTCAAATAAGTTCGTATGTTGTTGTGGGTTGACCTTGGCGGGCTGCCAGATGCCCACCCAACTGCTCCTGCACTCCCCTTCTCAACAGGACGAGGGAGAAGATGGGGTGAAAAAGCTATGGGCTGGGATAAAGACAGGGAGATTACATAACAATTACCACCATGGACAAAACAGACTTGACTGTGTTTTGCCCTTTCTTACACACACTTTCCCTGAGTCGCCACCATCTTGGCTAAGGGGCTCAGCTGTGCCCTGCGGCAGGTCCGTGGGAGCCTCGGAGAGGCCGCCCCTGCAACCCCCAGCTGCCGGCACCTGCACTCCACATAACTGTTTAACCTCGTAACAAAAAGGATTTAACCTTGCTGTTTGATGCTAAGTGATGTGGCACTCTGTGTAGATAACCACACATATGAAGCTTGTGCGACATATATATTATTTTTACAGCAATATACTTTTTATTACATATAAATTATATGTTGCTTGTGATGAAATCAAAAGGGTCAGATAACTGGGGTGAATGCAGTACTTAGATCACTGTGTTGTACAGAAATATATTCAATTGCCTTACAGCACTGGAGTCAGGACTGTACCTGTGTGTTAGTGCCACAGAGCAGAGAATTTCCTGGTGTGTGCTGCATTGGTAGCTTTATAGGTCAGTAAGATGTTTTTAGCTGAATATGAGACCCCTCATAATTAAATCTCGAGAATTTTGTTAAGTGCTTGCTTAGGCAGTATAACCCCAATGCCTGGAACTATAACTTTTTGCGGAGTGTTTCTGTGACCCCTTTCTCTGGGAAGTTCTGTTGTGGAAGAAAAAAGTAACTTCCAAAAAAGTTAGGAAAGCATCCTCATGTCGAGCATTTGTTTTAATGCCTGTTTTGTTCTTGCTCCAAAGAACAAGCTTCTCTCACAACATGCTGCTTAGGGGTGCTGGGCAATACACTGATAAGTGATTTCTTTCTGAAATTAATTTTTTTTTTTTTTGAAAACAAAACCAATGACGGAGTCTTTGCCATTCACCTTCATTGCTTTGGGGTCTTTTATTTTGGTGAAGTACAGGGAGGTTAGCCATCCCTTAGGGATGCTACTCATGTTCAGGGCAGATTCAAGGAATGCTTATGTATTTTGCGAGGTCTCCTTCAGGGAGTTTTGCCCTGAGATCAAGGTTCTTGAATTGACATTCTCAAGGAAATCAATATGACTAATTAGAAGAAAAAAATAGAGGATTAAGCCACAGAGAATGACTGCTATCAACCTGTGTCTGAACAACAGGGTTAAGTGTGACCAGAAGGAAGGTGAATAACAGGAATACTTGTCTAAATGACATAATATATGTCTGTTCTTGGATCTGAGAGTGCTCCTAATGTCATGCAGAAGGGTTAGGAAGACAGAGCTTTGAAGAGATTCAGAGTGGAAGGCACATGGGTGGGAGATGTTGACTTACTTCACTCAATAGAGATGTGGTCTGATGCAACTACTGATAAGGCTTGGTAGACACTGAATAATTCCTCCTATTAAAGCACTGTTTTGAAAATCTGCTTGACAAATCCGCTGTAGCAAACTGCTTTTGCCACACCACCGCATTTATGTAACTGGTGATCCCCTTTCCTCTAAGAGTTCAGAAGAGCAGATGCTTGTGGAGGACAAACTGAGCTACACTGGAGTAGTTCAAAGAGCGGAGCCATCTGCGCCTTCTCTTGTATCACCAACTTTATCCCATCTCTGCTCTGCTAGACCTTTTTATCTTATGGTTTTGCCTAGGAGGAGGGGAAAGGGAGTGGACACACAGATCCTGAACTCTCTCAACTTAAACTTATGCTGACTTTGGGCTTTTTCTTCCTTCTTACCCTTCCCCCAGCATAATTGTTGCTTTGGGGCAGAGGTGGAGAATGTGAAGTGAAAGAACTCAGAACAGCTGATAGTTTTTTTTTTTTCTTTTCCTTTTTTCGTTGTCCCCCTTTCAAATGCTCAGCTATGAAGTTCAGACAAGAATGGAAGTAATGAAATCTTGGGATAGAAGACTGCCACTACTGTCCAAGAAAGACTTGATGGCTCTGACCTGTTCCTTTGGCTGTCCTCATTTCTCTGAGAACATCAAGCTGGGTTATGAGTCCTTTGATTCCAATCCATCTAATGTTAGAGATAGTTATGTTGGCCTAATCAGACAGGAGGAGCACAGATCTAAACTGTCCATGATTTCTTTACTTTTCAGTCCTGTGACTGAAAACACAGCTCATGGGTCCACCATCTCCACCCCCCATCACTTCTGAGCTCATGCAGGGGTATGAAAAAGGATTCCTTGCGGTTAGGGTGGCTTTAGCTGCAGTGGAGGTAAGTAGCAACGTTAGATTAAAATGCTGCGTTCAGAAGGCAGGAACACTGGAGTAATGCTGGACCAATATGGTGAAACGTGGGAGAGTTCACGTAGAGTTGTGTAGTGGGAATCTGTAGCAAAGTGGGGGAAGAAATTTATCAGCTACCCTCTGGTATATTTACGTGACCTTCTTGACTTGCAAGTAATATAGCAGTGTCCACCTCATTATAGCAGGTGGCCCAAGGGGGAGTGGAAGCAGTTGTGCTGTGACAGTTGATGTAGGAATAAGGAAAGCGTTAATCTGCAAAAAAAGCATAATCATATTATTCTGTAGTTGGGCTATTTCTTGCTGAGACAGTAAAGGAAGAAACAAGATTACTTGTTATGTGGACTGGAGAGATTAGAAAACTGATAAGGGAAAAATGCCTAGTGAAATAGAAATGACCCAGTGCTACATTGGGCTTTCAAAACAACTCTGCTCTACTCTCTGAAAAGCTAGAGTTAAAAAGTTAAGAGTGGCTAAGTTAAAGGTGTGATGCGACTATCAGCCTCTTAGAGTAATACATTAACATACAAATAACATAAAACTAGCACTTAGGTATTACAGAGCACTCAGACTTTGCTTTCCTTTGGCTAAGGCTGGACTCCAGGCTTTGGCCACTTTCTTCTTTTGTTCTGAGCGTACCTTCTAAGTGCCATTGCTTAGTGATCCTCGAGCCATGGAGACAGCCAGATTAACAGTTCTGAAATAAAGCATGACTGTCTTCATTTTATGTAATGTAAACAGCAGAACCAATCTGCTTTATCTGATTCTATTAGCTGTCAGTATAACTCTAAACCATTACTTACTGTCAGTTGAGATCACTGCTCAAGTTCATGTTTGCAAAACAAAATAGACTTCGAGGGTCTAGGAGAGCACAATACTTTCATACCTAGCAGTGATATCATGTATTTCCTTGTCCTCCTTACTGAATCATTCTTGAAGGTAATGCCAGGCTGCTGCTAAGGCTATCTTGTAGGTGTGGCATGTATTCCTAGCTCTGTCATTCTTGTGTTTCATATTTTTAGTATAACAGAACTTGTTTTGAAGGGGGAAGAGTCAGAACTTGCCAACTGCAATTGTGTTAATGAAGCTTTTTAACAACAACAAAAAAAAGCAGCTTATTACTACACCTCTGTAAGTAAAGATTACTAAAAAGAAAAAATGAAAGTTTTGAGTGCTAAGAAACTACTAAAAGTTCGTTCTAAAAGTAAGAAAAGAATTCATACTTTACAAGGTCTAGTGGTTCAGGATGAAGTCGACAAATATTAAAATGAAAATAAAACAAATACTTATTTCTTAATAAGTGTTTTAGAAACAGTTGAGTGATGTAGTGGATTTTTCCCTCATGTTAAATCTTTTAAAATGAAAGCCAGTCATCCCTTTAAAAAGGTACTGTAATTCAGTCGCAGTTCACTCAGTACTGGAATTACTGGGTGAAATGCTGTCAAGATTAAAAACGGCCTATGTATGTACAAGATTAGAAATAGCACGATTTGAATGGCTAGCTAGACTATACAACAAAATGATCTTAACACTGCAGCCTTTGCTTGCTTTCCTCCTAAGGTTAATTCCATTTGATTAAACTGGGAACTCCTTAAGGGAAAAATTTTTGCTTTGGTTATATAGCCTGTACTATCCTGAAACATTTTAACTATAGTGCTTGGGAGCTGTTTGAGTACTGCTGGTAATACGTAGTACTCAGCAACGTTTCTTTCGTGGATGCAGATGCAGAATGTAATGACACTGGAAGATCTCTGGTTCGTTAACTTCTCATTTCTGGCCTTATCATTTGGTTTCTCTGCTGCTTGTAATACCTGTGTGCAAAACGTATTCTTGTGGTTCATGATCAGGCTGAATTAGGTTTCTGTTCCAAGGTACGCTATTAACTTTTACCATGAATTAGAGTGCTTTCCTGCCATACTTTCCCCAGCTTTGAAATGGGGACTGTCATTCTCATTTACTTCAGAATGGATGATATTAATTCTAATAACCAGTTACCTAACTGCTTCTCATCTATTGGAAGAAGAAAAGGAATGAATTTTCAATGAATTAATCTCTGAACTTGCTCTGAAGAAATAATCTTGTATGTTTGTTAATGACAAGTTCTGAGCACCTTGCTCAGGTTAAATTAATAATTACTAATATTTAGATGTCAGTTAAAGAAATGAGAAATACCTTCACTCAGAAGTCTATGAGTTAATATAGCCTGGGAAACTCAGTACTGTTTTAATGAAAGACAAATTCTGGAAAACAGCAAGCCAGCTGTTAGTCTGGATGGCAAAAAAGTCTGTTGCCTGGATCTTAAACTTGTCTGAGAACTTTGAGCGGTATAGGTCTGATTTGACCAAGAATGTTCTTCATAACCATCCCGTTGAACTTTGACCCTAAGGTCTTGAAGTAACAAAGTGTGTTTTGGACAGTCTGTCCCTTACGTAGTACTTCAGCAAGAATGGACAAAAACCTGGTAGTTCCTGTGGAAGTACTTGTGGAGGGCTTTCCTACAAAAACACTTGGAGCTTACATGACTGAACAAGATGAAGTGACAGTGCCATGGCAAGAAAATAAACAATGTCCTTAACTGCTTGCAGATCTGTTGTACACAGAAACACCATTTGTGGTGTTAGTCTGGGGCTTCCACCGCAGTTGCTGGTAAATGTCAACCTTGGGTTTATAAATGTCTCCATTTTTGCTGTTTTTAGAAAGTAAGGAGTTCTTTATTCTCTTGAGCTGTCTTCTGACTTAGAGTGAAGGAAAGAGAAGAGTGCCTTACTACTACATCTGTTGCTTGCTTGGTGGGTTTATAGTGATTTTTCTTCCTTTGTGGTCAGGTTATCCTTTCCCCATAGCAGAAGATGGATACCGTGAATACAGAAGTGACCTTCTCAGCAGTTTGATCATTGCCACAGGAACTGAAAAGCATTTGCAATGGTGACTAGCTTTGTTAATCTCATTTGGGTGCTGGGCAAAACATACAAGAAACAGTAGAAGTTAACATTTGTGAGGGTTTTTGCAGTTAGAAGTCATTCCTGTAAAGAGCAGAAACTCTGAAAAGTTTAACTGAAACTGGTAACTGTATTAATGATCTGATCTCTGAAGAGCAAGAATCTAACTTGCAAGAATGTCTCAAACAGTTTTTGTTTTCCAACATCTATCTAAAATTACCAGGCTTTGCTGAAACTATCAGAGTCCTTTTATTAATACTAGTCTAAAGACTTTCCCATGTAACATGGGAAAAACAACAAAAACCTACTGTTAGTCTGTGATACTGTCACATGACATCCTGCTTGGGGGTATTTGGTCATAATTTGGAATGCTTGAGAAGGATGTGGGTTTTTTTATCTGGTTGGTTTTGTTTCTTTTTTTCCTGTAGGAGGAGGAAGGTGACTGATAAGTTGCCTCAGGAATTACTTCTTGAATTGTCTGCCCAAATTATCTTGTGAATGACTGTTTAGGAATAGAAATGCTGAGCTGCATTTTAAGGAGAAAAAAAAAAAAAGATTTTTTTTTTTTTAAGACTTGTCCATATAAAGACACATAGCACTGAAATAGCTAAATTGCTCTTAATTTGTACCTCCTATGGCTTTATTGCCGTTTTCTATGTAAACATGTCCTAAACTTTAAATAGAAACTGTAATAAAGTTTTAAGCCACATTATTAAAGTCCATATATAATACACAGTGGAAAGAATTTTCATATGTGTCTGACTTCTATGCATATGTGTTGTTAGTGTAGTTGTTTTCAACCTGATCATTTTTTCAAGGTAAAAACTTAGCTAAGACATCAGTACTTAAATTTAGATATGATCTGGGCTTATGTACCTATGCAGTTAGTCTCTGTATAAGTTTAAATTTTACCTTTATATGAATAACTTTTAGTCTAGAAAGGCCTCCTTTAAGTTTAAGGAGGAGCAGAATGTTAAAAGAGTGGGTTTTGTGTATATAAAAGAGAGTAATATTTGTACATAGAATTGGTTTATGAGAAGCGAGTGAATGATTTGGAGTGAAGGATGGGAAATAAACTATTTCTGGGCTTATCTAGAATAGTATAAGATGGAAGAGAGAGCACTAACAGGTGTGATGGCTGGACATTTCCTTGTCTCCCTTGCTCAAAGCTGGGTGTAAGCAAATTTTTCTCATAAACTAACCTATGCATTTTAAATGTATGTTTTAACAGTCTCTGTGTATATAAAAATAATTGTGTAGATTATGAAATTTTGAATTGTACAGAATATAAAAGTTATGCCTCTCTGAATGCCTTGGTCCTGATGTTTGTTGTACGCTTTACGTCCGTGTGCCAGTATGACATTTCACCATCTCCCATGCTCAGACGTGGGGAAAGCCTCATTGTGCTCTGAAGTCCATGGGAGATCATGGATGGGAGGAATGTATTTATTCCAGTAGGATTGCCACAGTGGTAGACAATTAGGGGTGAGAGTCTACCTCCAAGTATTGTCCATTGCCTTAGTTCTGAGAAATAGCACTGGTCCTCAGACTGAAAAACGTAGGCTTATCTGGTCTCATTGACCCCATTATTTCTGAGAGATAACACTCCTCTTTCCCCACTTTCCTTGCTGGAAGTGTTCGCTCCCAGGCTTTGTGGGCTTTCCACGTCCCAAGTGACAGAGAGGTAAAACCCCTGAACACAGTAGATGTTGAGTGAAACTGGAACAATGCTGACAACCAGCATCCTTTCTGCCTGCTCCTAAAAACATAGTACAATAATCCTGAGCAGAAAAGAATTACAGAGAGCAGACGTGTGTAATGGGTCTTGTGTGCATTTGCAAATTATTGATCTACTGGAACATCATTTGTTCATTACGCTGCTTTCACTGACCTGAGAGCACAAACGCGTTCTGGTGCTGCGCAGACCTTTGTGGGGACAGGGCGTGCAGCCGTGGTTGATGTGGGTACCACACTGTGAACTTAAAAGCTGGTGTGTATGCCTTTTCTGGAGAGTTGGCAAGTACAGAACTTGTGAATGATCGTAGTGTTTAGTGGTTTATATTGTGTGTAGATTAGATGTGTACCTCTCTTGTTTATAGATTAAGTGATGTATGTTAGAAGGAAGGGTTTAATGTTGGATCTGTTTGTCAAGTCTCAGTGTGGTGATGGCTTCAGCTTTTTTGTGGACGAGTGAAGGTGAGTAGCTCAATGTTCTTTATTATTCTTTCTAAAAGCAGTATAAAATATCCATTGCATCTTCCAGTTCTTGTGGAAAATAAAATATTTGATGGACTGTTATTTAACAGTTCATTACTAGCATAATTTTGCTTATGGTAAGAGTTTTGGGCTGGCTTTCTAAGGAAATAGTGCATACGATTGACTGACACTGCAGTTGTAATTCCCCTTATTGTCTCTCCTTCTTCCTGCTTGAATAATTTCTGAACTCATTGGTCGATGTCAGTCAAATTTGTTAGAGTTCAAAAACATTGCTGAGATATCTACGTCCCTACAAATACAAATATCAGCAGGTAGTTAGAAATTACTGCTTTCCTGAAGGGAATGGCACAGAGCTCAGTTTACCCGTTCTGTTTTTCTGTCAGCTTTCTGGTCAGTCGGTTCCTACATAATGTTTGTTTTGTCCCGCTATGTGTTCTTTCTTGTTGGGGGTGTTGGGAGGAACAAGGAAGGCAGCGGAATTAACGCTGTTGTGGAACTGGTAGGGATTAGGGTATGGGGAATGCAGATCTAGAACAACTTGTTACTATTTCAAAATAATGTTGCAAATTGAAATGTCAGTGCTTGTATTTCCATTACAATAATTTACAAACATAAGATAAATTTATAATATAATGACTACGTCATATGCTTTTGGGATAAATAATATGTGGCCTGCATCCCAGAGATCCTCAACCCAAAAAGCAGAATAATAGAACAGCCTGGGTCAGAACGGACCTCGAAAGATGATCTGTTCCAACCTTCTGTGGGAGAAGGAGCCTAGATGAGATTATCTAGCACCCTGTCCAACCACATATTGAAAACCTTCGTGGATGGGGACTCTACCATATCCTTGGGGAGGTTGTTCCAATGATTGATTGTTCTCACTGTAAATAATATCTGTCTTATATTGAGATGAAACCTCTCATGGTGCACTTGTACCTATTGCTTGTCATCATCTCCATGTGACTTCACAAGAAGAGAAAGCCTCTGTCCTCTTTGTAGCTGCCCTTTAAGTACTGGACTACTGTGATAAGGTCCCCCCTGAGCCTTCTCCTTCTCTTCAGGCTCTCCTTGCAGGGCAGGTTCTCCAGCTCTTTGATACTAAAAACTACAAAGTCAATATTGGAATGCTGTGAAATTCCTGATCTCTTTTAGCCTTCATTTTCATATATAACAAACCCTGAGCTGTTGGAATCAACTGTCCACAGTTGCGAAGTTTAATTCCTGCAGAGGTAGGGCCCCTGGTGTCACCTTGGGCATGTAAAATGAAACCTCTGGTTATGGAAGTTGGGTGTTACATTGGCAATAAACAGCAGACTTAAATTACTCTCTTACGGGAGTGTGTTGATCTTTCTCTCCCTCTGTTTGCTTCCTATTGTATGTCCGTCTGCACTCTATTTTATTTTGTTTGTCAGTCTCTCAAGTTTAAACATAGCTTTCTTCTCCTTTTCTCCATTTTACCCATCACTATTTAATCTGCTTACTGCTAACTCCTTTTTTTTTTTTTCTTTCTTTTTTTTTTTTTTCTCCTCTCCACAAGCTCTTTAGAACGGTTTTATGCTTTCTTTGGCATCCAGCACAGGGCTAGTCTTGAGACTTCCTACTCCCTCTCTGCTTTCTGATGTCTTCAAGGTAAAGGAGGAATAAACTACCAGTTCCTTTGGAGTACTAGTAAGCTGTGGACGAGTATCTTCCCTTAAGTGGCTAAATATTTTCAATCCTTTTATGCACTCTTCTGTCCCAGTATTTACAATATTTTTCTTAGCTTGCAAAAAAACCCCAAACCAAATCAACAAAGCAAAACAAACTTCGCCGCCGCCCCCCAACCCACCCTCTACTTCTCCTTTGCAAGTCTCTTGTCCTCCCGTTGCCGCCCCAAGTGCTTTTCCTGTCCTCCTGCATGCTCTGGGAAATTGAAGTAGGAAGAGAATCCGCGCTCTGGTCTCTCTCCTGTTATCTTTTTAACACTCGAGTGTAAAAAACTGCCTGTGCTGCAAGATTCAATAGTACCTGTGTGGAAGTTCAGAGAGCTCTTCCCCCGCCTCCCCCCCCAGGGTTTGCTTGCCGTTTTAAAAAATGGAAGCATAATAGAGGTTTTGCCGGCAACAGAGTAACAATGAGAAAACATAAGCAAAGGTTAAAGTGCTGATCTTCTAGCACTTCAGAAATGCTTTTGAAAGAGCCATGCTACTAAGATAGCTTATTCTGAAAACACCGTATCAGTATGCGTGTGATTTTAAACTTTTGAGGTAATGCTTGCTGTGCGTGAAATTAGTATTGGCTGTGTTACCTGGCATTTGGAAGAAGGTTTCTGAGTCGTACCACGCTTGGTTGCTTTGCCAAATTATGAGAAAAAAAAAATCAGTATTTTTTTCATAGTTCTTTAAATTACAACCGATGGGGAGACTGGCTTACAAAAGTGCTATGGGTTTTTCTGCAGTGACATCTGTGGAGTGTATATATAGTAGGTTCCCAAGTTGGAAGCCAGAAGAGTATGTGGGAAGTGTGAAAGGGGGGTGGGGAGTGGAGCAAACAAGAAATTCAGACAAAAGGAAATTGTTGATGCAAGTTAATGCCTTTTCTTAGTGATATTGATAAATTTCTGCCGCTGTTCAAGCAGTCTAAATTATTCTCCTTCTGATTCTGTTTCCTTTTGCTTTTCTCCTGTTGCCTGGAAAACATGAGTGGAATCTAGTAGGACAAGAGGCTGCTTTTTCATTGTTTTGTGGCTCTGTTGCTAGCTATTGTCCTCTTGGCTCAGGCAGTTCATGTCAGTCTTTGTGTGGAGTAAGAAAAATGTTTTTCCTTTTTTCTTTAAAGATTAAGTTTCTAGACTGTGTAGGTTGCTTTTATTTGAAAAGCAAGCAGTGCTAACTTAAGAGTATCTCCTATCAACTCACATATTTCTGCTTGCAATGTCACCTTCAGCACTTTTTTCATTTGGATGTGCTTATTAAATTTGTGGGCTAATTTAGGGGTAGTTTCATTTTTTAACGTACTTTCTTTAAAACAAAGGAACACTAAGCAAGACAGCACATTTAATGAATTTTTCTGTCAGAAATAAAAAACAGATTGCTGACAATGTTGTATGTTTTCAACAGTTGGAAATAGAGCCAATTTTGCTCTTAAGCAGGAGCAGAGCTCTAACACCCAGTAAAGTAATGCAGCCTTGAGCAGTGTCACTGAGATCTTGTCTGTTGTGGCTGACTTAACTCTGTTCTTCATTATATCACTGATTATTTATAAATGAAGATTGTTTTTGAGGACATTCTTGAAACAGAACTGAAATGTAGCTGTTTGCTAGTGCAAAAAATGAGACATTTAGTTCTCTTGTAAGTAACGGTTCTTGCAGGTAGTGTTTATATGATCCTACTTTTTCACTGCCTTTATTTTTGTTGTACTAATTGATTATATGGTGGTACAGAAAATATATGGAAAATGGAAGATACTGTGACTGATAATCAGTTTTGTTTTTTTTTTTTTCTTTTTCAGGCATCTATTAACAAGCTAAAAGTGACAGAACCATGGCTCAGTTTCCAACACCTTTTGGGGGTAAGTTGTTTATGGTGTATTCTGAACTATTCTTACATGCAAAAATTCTGCATAAATGTGTTGCTTTCTGAGTATGTTCTGTATGGAGAGTGTTTATGGATAGTGTATCTTTCTTATATGATAGTTTATCTGATTTGTGATGTTTTTGTAGACCCATTAGAGAACACACATGAATTTTCCAGAGACGTCTCAGAAGTGTCAAACAGAAAAGCTGTGCTGTATCCCTTCTTGTGCATTGATCCCTTACAGTCCTACAGTCTGTAAATGTAGGGCAGGTCCAGGCCACTTAGCCACTGGCAGGAGGGCATAGCTACATTATGCAGTTACCCAGTTTTATTTGACTGTCTTAAGCTTCCCTACTCAGTCCCTGCCTGCTTTTTTCATATTTTTTCAGAGGAAATTCTAAAATTCTGTTTAAATGTTACAGATTCTCACTTTATAAGCACTAGTTGTGGCTGAGAAGTGGATATGCTTTTTCTTTGAGGATTCCTGGACTTTTTCATTGCTAAAAAGTACAGCAGATGCCTTTGGAGGCTATCACTTCAAATTTCTTTTCCTTATTGTCCCATAACCTATGTTTAGATTAAAACAAAGGTGCTGCTTGGTTTTAGCTCTCCATTTATAACAGGGGAAGGTATAGCATCTTGAACTTCAGTCTTTTTGAAGGATCCAGGAAGGGCCCTGGTGGTTCAATAGAGACATTAAATTTTGCTGTTCACATGAAGAGCATTCTTGAGCCCATTTTTGCAACCAATCTGAAGAAAGATTACAAAGATAAATTTCGGTGCTGAGAGCTACTATGCAGCTTGGTTCCACTTAAATGTTGTATCTGTTAAGGACTTTTCTCTGGAGATGCAGATATGATTCTTGTTGCGTGTATATGTATGTTTGTGTATACGTATATACACATAAATATACATACACGCGCACAAAGTGTGCGTGTATATGTGTGTATATATATATGGAAGTCTCGTTTTTGGGATCAGATATAGGTAGGAACTAAATTTGTATCTAGTGTCAGTGTTTCAGTGGGAAACTTCAGGGGTCGTGTTATTCAGGGCATGTTGTTAGAGAAACCCAGTTCTTGTTAAACACAGCTGATGGGATGCAATCTCTGCTGGTCTGAAAAAGTCCGTGAAGCACAACAGAAGAAGCATCTCTTTGCATGTGGTAGCTAGAACAAACGTGTAATTGGAAGCTGCCATTCGTTGCCTCAGTTATCTTTAAGTCCAGCCCTCTGGAATGAAATCTTGTTTGGTGCCAGACTTTCTCAGTTTGGGAGTGAAACTGGCTGCCAAAGTTTTGATCAAATAAACTCACTGGACAGTTGCACGTGGATACCCTTTCAGGTTGCATAAAAAGATGTGAATAACTTAATTTTACCCTAATTTTCACAATCTAAGAGAAGTCGTGATGTGAATGAAATCTGCTTGTTGAGACTGAAGTATTTCCTTTTGTTTAGAGTTAGGGCTGTGCTTTGCATGTGCCCATATTTAAACACGTACATACATTCTTAATGGAAATCTTGTCTTCAAAGCAGTCTCCTCTGCCATCTTCAGAGAGTTCTCATTGCATTACAGATGGATAGCAGCTTTCTTTTTTCAACTCTATATATTACCATTTGATCTTGCATGTGTTGTCCAGGATCCTTTTAACTCTAGTATGTGGCTTTAGGAAGGAAGGAATTCACTATTTCCTCTGAAACAATGTTTCTCATCTGACTGCTGTACAACCAGGAGGTTGACATAAGCACATGGCTCGTGTGGTTCTGGAGTATCTTTAATTTGTAATGTGGCGTCAGGGAAGTTTGTTATGATATTCATACTTGAACCAAGTCTACCAAGTAGCGTCGTACCTCATCTTAGAAGAACAGCAGCAAAATTCTGAAATTCTGAGATTGTTGTAAGAGGAAACAAATGGTGTAAAAAAAAAAAAAAAAAATTCCAATTTTTATGGGGAAATTTGCCATCCTTTCGAGAATGCAACATTTTCTGTTACCTGTAGTCACCGAACAAGATGCAGAGGAGATCATCTATGCAGTCTCCGTCTTGGGAGAGCCCTTACTCTAAATGTGCAATATGTGGTATCCCTCTGCTTGTGAATACCAATAATGACTTTTTTTGTTTTTATTTCACTTCCTTTCTTTTTAAAGAATCTTTCAAATCAGCTTGGGAAATGGCCATGGAAAGAGCACAGCACCCACTATTTAAATTGGGGTGACTCATTGATATTCCGGAATACTGCTCATTTTAAGGATGACTAATTAAAAAAAAAAAAAAATAGGCGTGATAGGATTTTTGTAATTGTTGGGAAGAATGTGGTATGCTTGACCTTCTGTCGATTTGTCCAGGAGAAGAAAATGCCCATTTCATATCTGAAAGCCTACTGCTTCAGTTTTGCAGATGAGGTGATTGCTGAGCCATGTAAAAGAAAAGATGGTTAGAGGGCTTGCTGCTGCATTCAAGAATAGCTTGCTTATGAGTCAATTTTGTGGTTTGGTGACTGCCTCCTTTGTGTCCAAATATACTGAAAAGCCCCACAACCTCTGTTTTGGCATCCAGGATCTGAAGCCGTGAATGATGTCTTGGTGCTGGGTAAGATCCTGCTTCATGCCCTCCCATAGGTCTTATTGTTTCCTCAAATAACAAAAGATGGAAACAAGGCAATGCCAGAGATGCCATTCATACTTTTCTGACTGAAGAGGCTACTAGGCTTGCTTGGTTTAACATTGGCTCTTTTGATGTTCCTATCCCACAAAGAAGATCTACTGTTTCAGTACCAAACAGATCTTCATCTGGAAGAGTAAATATTCACAATCATTTGTTCTCACTACGGGGACTCCAGAGAAGAAATCAATAAATTTCATTTTAAAATAGTTAATAGAATACATTTTTAGTTACCTCATGCCATAAGAGTTTTTAGTTCTGGGTTTTATTGCCTTCTTTGTGGAAGGATAGGAAGAGCTGGGGGTTTTTTGTTGTTGTGTTTTTGGGGGTTTGGTGGGTTTTGTTGGCACTTCTTTTTTTTTTTTTTGTACTGGAGTCATGCATACCTCAAATTGAGAGAGAGCAAGAGAGCAAATCATTGTGAATTTCGTGTTGATTTTGGGTTTTGGTTTTGATCCCCCCCCTCCCCCCACATTATATTCAAGAAATTCTCCCTCTTTGTGTAAGCCACCACATCCAGCCTTAGGATCTTAGGCTGGAGTAGTCATATTTCCAATACAGGGAGATGTTCATCTGCTCCTAGTTGGCCTAGTGTGCATATTGGTCATAAAGTCTTAATCAACACCATTCCTTTCCTCCTGTCAGGAGTTCAGGAGAAGATGGGGGAGATAATTGCTTACATGAACTATTGTGCTTTGGGATGTTCGTATCCAAAGAAGAGTCCTGTTTCATCCCCACAGGGAACACAGCTGTGAAATCTGTTTACGGTGCCTCTGTGAGCTTAGTCACTAAAATTCTGGGATTTTTGGACTCATCTTAAAACGTCCTTTCTTTGAATTAGATATTATTAGCCTGTCTGCTTTTAAGAAATACATAGGTTACCTAAAACTGAGATGATAATTCTTTACCAAGAATGTAGCTTTTCTTTCACTAATGAAATCTACCATTTAAAGGAATGTTTTTCTTCCCCTTGTCCATTTCCTTTCTCTCCAAAGTACATTTTGCTACGTGAAAGTAGATTTTAAATAGAAGAAATTCAGGAGACAGGAAATTCTCATGTTCTTCATAGCTGCTGAGTCTGATTCTGCCTCAGCCTGCAAGCGGTTTGAAATACTTGCTGTAAATATTTGTGAACCTTATTACCTGAAATTTGATCTGTGTGCTGAGACAGAATGAATGCTAGATATCCTCTGTATTTTTCTACAAGTCTACATTTTATCTTTAAGTATTACTTCAATAAAACAGTGATTCCATTAACTTAGATGCCTTTGTATCATTATGTTCCTATACAGCAGGAGTTACAGGAAGGTGCACCAGTGTAATGTACTTCTATGGATGTTGAAATCATGATGTTTTACTGGTTAGAAATTGTTGAGACAAACCTGAAGCACAGTGTTAGAGAGTTCATTGGAGGTCTTAAGTGGAAGTTGAGATATGTTTGCTCTGAGTACTAATAACTTGAAGCATGAAAGTGAAATGTCTGCAAGATGAGAGAGGAGAGGAAGTGCTGCAAAAATAGAGGTAGACCTGGAGAAAGCATCGTGGAAGCATGGCATTGTAGAAGGGTAGTAGATCTCAACGTAAACAAAATATTCACCACCAGTTTATGAGTGTAGTGTGAAGAGTCCGGTCTGTGTAACATATTCTTACTCAGGTTTCTCATTCTCGGAAGAATGAGGAGCACGCTTTCCTGTGCTATTGTTGCCCATGAGAAATGTTTACTATCTGGTTGATTCAGACTTTTCCTAGACAAGTAAGGAGAGTTCTTCTCTTATAATAGTACAAAACCAGAACCAGATAGTACATGACTGATTATTTGAGGTACCTTTTCAATTAAAAGAACTTGAATTGCATTTCAGCTGTATGTGCTCTGAGAGGCAAATAACCTCCCACCCCCTAAATATCTAGTGTTATGAACTTTCTGCACTAGATCCTCTGGTATGCTGATGTTGTCTTTTAAGAGCCCATTTGTAAGTTTGATTGCTCTTTAAGTAGCCTAGTTGTAACTTAAGACTCATATGAGCCAGATAAGTGAATCAGTGGTCAGCAGTCATCTTAATTAGGTAACACTTAGTCATGGTAAGTTCATAAGTCCTAACTGGCTATTTAAGGATTCATGGAGCTTTCAACTATAGGCTTTGGATGAACAGCTTCTGTGTGTATGTTGTTTTCAGAGGTCCAGTATGATATAATATAATTACCTTCAGGAATAAAAATAGTATAGTTTTTAGATAATGTTCCTTAATTTTATTTCTCCATTTCTTTTGAACTAGGCAACCTGGATATCTGGGCTATTACTGTGGAGGAGAGAGCTAAACATGATCAACAGTTCCATAGTCTGAAACCAACATCTGGATTTATCACTGGTAATGAAATAGTTTTAACTTCTAATTTCATTTAATTAAATCTTAACTAATGAGCCTAAATATGTACTGAGTTGCCTGGGAGACGTTTAGGCATAACAATTTAAAAACTGGAAGAGATATTACTCATTTTATATTCCCTTTTTCATATGCCTTACCACGTCAGCCCATCTTTTCTGGTATTTTTTCTGATGTTTACCAGCTATACAAAAAGTTTATGCCACTCGATTTTTGTGTAAGTAGGATTAAAATAACTGTGGCTCTGTAAAGCAGTTCTGTGTAGAGCCAGCTGCTACTTACAGACTGTAGAGTTAGAATTCAGGATGTGAATCACCCTGATGCTTGGTAATATTTATAGTGCTTTTAATGTTCTCAGTAAATTAACTCACTGTACTGAGTCTGGCTGATATGGAGTTAACTTTCTTCATAACAGCCTGTATGGTGCTGTGTTTTGGATTTGCGACTAAAGCAGTGTTGATAACTCATCAACGTTTTGGCTATAGCTGAACAGTGTTTGCAAAGCTTCTCTCCCATACCACTGTGCTCAGCAAAAACTGGGGGGGGGGGGGGGGGCGCTGTTGCCTTCCAGGATAGCCGTTGCTCAGAGACTGAGCTTGAGGGCGGTAGTGAGTGATTACCTTTGCATCACTTGGGTTTTTTTCCTACTCTTTCACTTATTAAACCATCTTTACCGTGACTAATGAGTTTTCTGAGATTTCTCACTTTTGCTCTCCCTATTCTCTTCCGCATCCTGCTGGGGGGAGGGAAGTGAGTGAGTGGCTGGATGCTTAGTTTCTGCCTGGAGTTTAAATCTGTTTCAGAAACTGATTGCTTAAACTAGTGAAATCGGCATGGATGACCTCATTAAAAAAATCAAAATGGCAAAATTGATTTAAGTTGTGGGAGGCAAAGCTGCAAGTAAAGGAATTGCACTGATCCTACTACATTTTCGTTGAACACCACTAATTTGCTTTGGTTTTAAAGGCAATAGGATGCCTACTTTTCTGTTAGTTTGTTTTGTTGCATTTAATTTTCTTTAGTGCTATCTAAACCCTGATGCTTAATTGAAATGAAAGGTGTAGAAGTGTTTTACCTTTCTTGCTGTCTCATCCATCAAGAGGATTTCCAGAGTGTGAAATCAGAATCGGATTCTTAGCAGTCTCATCACAGCTGTACATGCCTCCAAATATACAATTTGATTGTTTCTGCTCCTGTTACCTGACAGATATGGTACAAAAGACTACTGTTTTTATTGACCTCCTTTGATATTTAGTCTGCTATTTCTAGTCTGTTTACAACTTTCGTTTACAGGCCACAACATTTCCAAGTGCCTAATCCTTTTGTAATTGTTTTGCTATCCTTATTTTTAATTGATAGTTGGAAAATGACTTTGAAATATACCATTGCTTTCTTTAATGGTGGCTTATCGGGTTCACATCAGGGTAAAGACCATTTTATTTAGTTTGTGCTAGCTGACTTGGCATTGTACTTCCAAAAAAATCTAAGATAGAGTTTATACTGATACATACTTCCTCTGGAAGAAAAAATTCTCCTTGTTCTCACAAGGCATATGATTCCTGCAAAGTGAGCCATTAACACAGATTAGGGACTGTGAACCATGAGTTTCCCATTGCCCTAAATGTTTATGCCCAGTTGACTTCATGTGGTGCTGCCTGTTGCAGACTTAAACAGTATGTGCTTGTTGGAAATATCTGGTAGGTTTGCAAGTGACAAAGTAAGTTTAAATCTCATACTCTATTACATATGTGTAGCATTAAGTATTTATGGTTTTACTGTTGCTTCTGGTTTAGATATATTTGACTCATGATTTCCTCTTTCCTCTTACAGGTATTTTTAGCATTTTCTGAAATGATGTCCTCTTTATTTTATAGGTGATCAAGCTAGAAACTTTTTTTTTCAATCTGGGTTACCTCAACCGGTGTTAGCACAGATATGGTGAGTATATGGGAGGGTATGGGAGAACTGCAGTTACGTCATAGAGTGAAGTTTACTGGTACAGACTTGAGCAGCAACTATATTTCACATTCTGGGGTTTAAAATCACCTATTTAGTTCAGTGTGCTTTCCAAAAGTCTACAAGGCAAATATGCTTTGCAGTATGTTTTAGCTGAGTTTTTAAGTTACTAGTTTAGTTATTGGAAGGAGCTATCCTTCTACAAATGGCATTTTTGAGGTTAGCAATTTGCAAGCCACATTTCAAATTACTAAAAGCTGTCAGCTTTATTAAAACTGTACTAATACAATCGCTAAGCCCAGTAATTAGTATTAAACATCTTCTAATGGGAGAGCCTATGCAAGACTTGCAAAATTTGTTACAAAAATGAAGACTGGCATAGGCTATTTCCATTGTAGTTGGAGATACAGCTTGAAAGCTTGAAATTTTTCCTCTTCCTTGGTGAGTTTAGACAGATCTCCATTGCTTTATATTACACATCACAAACATTTCTACAATCTTCCAGTTTCTTCATGCAGGATTGCTATTGTTTCTGCTCGAAATTATATGACCGTGCCAGACTCGGACATGCTAACCTGCATAGATTATTCATAATTGCATTAATTATATTATTACTAGAACTTCTTTTGGTGCTAGACAGAGTGAAATAATACTGTTTTTCATCCTGGATTGGAAGAAGCAGCAGAGGGATGGATAACTTTCGAAAAATGTGTTAACTTTTCCTCTGTTGTTAACTGTTTGAAAGAGAGAGTATTTTGTTGCAGTTATTAAAACTTTTTGTTGTAGTAAGGACTTCTAAAGGCAGAATCTTCCTCTGACTGGAGAAAGAAGAGAATTATTTTCTTGCAAGAAAAACAATTGTTTTGGAAATATGCATGCCTGAAAGAGGGGCTGGATTTACATGGCTTTTAAATAAATAGCTTATTTTCTTTTCAAATTATCTTCATCTTACAAATATCAAATCTGGTGTGGTTATCTTGTTTGTTGAAGACTCAGTGAAAGTTTAAATATCCCTTTGGAACTTTTTCTGCCTCTTAATTAAACAAAGAAAGAAGTTTTGTCTTAAACAAGACATCCTTTCTCCAAAAATGTTCCGTAAGCATTAGTTTTAAATAGGTGTTAACAAAACCAAACAGTTGTAAATAGTCTGACTAAAAATCTCTTCCTCTCTGAATTATTCAGTTTTTCAGCCTCTTGAGAGGGGGAGAATCATTCCATTAGTTCTGTAGTTGTCATAGAGACAAGACCTGAACTTGCACATTTTTTTTAAATAAAGCTGAACTAAAACTTATTCATGCTGCCTTTATAAATCATAAAAAAGCATGTAGACATCCCTTTCTCACTGTATCTCATATTTTTTTCGATCATCTTTGAATTAAGAGAAGTAAATATTTAAGTAGATCACTTGTATATATTCCCAGTTGGAATTAGAATAACCAAGTAGGAAAACAGTCATGTAGTAGTAGTAAGACCCCTTAAAAGTGTTTTTTTTTTTTTTTAAAAAAAAAAAAGGAAACCCCCCTTGTTTTCCCACAACCCGAATGATTTAACTCTTTTGATCTGTCAGTGGATGTTTGTAACCTACCACAGATTACTGCTGTCCCACAGAAACAATAGAAGTTAGACTGTTTAGTGGTAAGAAATCCTTTGCAGCCTCCAAAGGACGTCACAATATGCTCAAGACTGCATTGAAAAATGTGAATCATTCTTTGTCTTAGCTCCCAGGGGTAAGATCTCAAAGTGGCACACTTGCTTTGTGGATTAATAGCAATATTCTAATGTTGTCTATCTAAATCTCTATTAACATTGATATAGACCTGTGACTACTTTAATAGAGTGGAGGAGTTTTGGAGTAATAAGCTCAGAATCTCTGAGAGAGATATGAGCTGCATAAAACTTCTTTTCTATCAGTATTCTTTATTTCCTGAATAGATGGGAGGTTTTTTTTTTTTGATAGCATTTGATTATTAGAAGAAGAGGTACAACAGTCTTTAAGGAAGGAAAGTTGTTATTCTGAGTTAGAGCAACTTGTAAAACTCTTCAAATAAATTCTCTCATCCTAGAAATATGGAAGTGTGTTTATGTTGTATTTCGGAAGTGTTTTCCTATTCTTAATGAGTCTGCTTGTTTTGAATACAGTTGATCATATTAATCTGTCTGCAAGGTAGGAGCCTAGCATTTGTTTCATAAAGGATTACCTACAGCTGTATGTAGTCAAGCTTATGGTAATACAAAATTTCATCTGTTTTGTTGTTGGCTATGGTTCTTGTATAGAAAAACACAACTGGGAAAGGAGCTGCAGGGGGGACTGGCCTAATGAGTGATTGGCCATACTGCTTTCAGAGCTCTCTACAGAAAAGGCAAGCCCTCTATCGCTATGAGTTTCCAAACATGTTATCTCATGAGTGAGAGAATTTTGTTTGCTTAAGTGAGCAGTATAAGGATTTTTGCTGTCTTATATTTTAGTTTTAATTAAAATTGAATTGCCATTTTTGTATCATGAAAAAATAGTTTTCACTAGAACTTCAAGAAATGCTAGCTAGCTAGCTGAAATACCAGTTAAATGTCTTCTGCCTCAAGAGCTGCTTTGAGAACATTCTGCAGTTGGTGTAATTGTTTTCTAAGATGAGACTCTAAGGAGTATATCTTATTTTAATTTCTACTATTAATCAAAGCTTCCCCAGAATTCATGTTCCTTGAAAAATAGTAGCTCCATGGTTTTTGGCACTGAAAATTCCTGTGTCCCTTCTACTCATCATTCATTTAAGAAAAAAAAAAAAAAAGTCTCCGGGACCTCAGTGGAGCAAATTAGTAGAACTATTATGGTCTGTCATGACAACTTCTTTACTGTTTTACCCTTTACAAGCTTTGGAGTCTGCCAAGCTGGTAATCTATTAAGAAGCCCCTAAGTAGGCTTTGAATTGAGACTGCAATGGCTCGGAAGATAACTGTTTTTAAGTAGGCAATAATCTGGCTTTCTTCTAAAGCCCTCATGAATGATGGCCTCAAAAAGTGACGTAGCCTGTCTCTCTGGAATTAAATGAGAACTAAAATAATCAATGCCATCTGGTTTTCGTGCATTTGGAGTTATTTATTGTTTTCAGGACAAACTAATGCCATTGGTTAACTTACCTATTTCTGGCATATGCTTCCCTCACAACCTTCTTAAATTTGTGTGGGAGTGAAAGACAGAGGAGAGGTGGGAGAGGTGGCAGTTCTGTGAGTTGTAACTATTACTATACTTGCATTGATTAAGTGACTGATGTGAAAGACCTAATTTCTGCCATTATGGCTGAGTTTTATAATGCAATATGGGATTGTATTATGTAATATGGGAGTCTAAAGCTAAATAAATCCAGATTTTTGAACTGCAAGGAGGTTTCCTTGTTTTAAGACTCTGTGCTATTTTCATGGAGATAGATGTTTTGTAGCCTAATCATAAGCATATTTGACAGAAAAAACTGTGCATGCTCTGTTTCTGCGCCTCATAAATGCAGAAATAATCAAGTTGTCTTTGCATTCTGCAGAAAAGAGGAGAGAAAGGGGGAGGAAAAGATCTGTAGGGTCAGAATTTTGTCAGCACCTGAAACCTAGCATTGTGATGAAGCCCACTGCATTCTCTCCCTGTTAATAAACACAGGCCTGTTCTATAAAATATAATAAATATTTAGTCAATGTTTAATCCATTTACTGCTCTGCACTGGTTCCGGCCAGACCTTAAATGAAACAAATTTAAGGACACTACATTCTTCCAAATTTCATTAGAAGCAGAACAGTGAAATTAGGTAATGTTTACTGTCAGCCACTTGCTGCATTTAAGGTGATGTTTATTCAAAAGTTGCACTGTAATCTAACGGCATGACGCTAGGTTCAGTAATTAGACATGGAAATTTGTCCTATTTTTGCACTGAAGATTTTGTCAGACAAAAGCTGATGTCTGTTAGCATGCTGTAAAAATGTGTATAAATTCTGTAGCGTGTACGTAATTCTTCTCACTGAAATTTGTGCTGTTAATTTAAATAACAAAGCCACTGATGTAGAGTAAATGAGTTGAGCAGAAGGTCAGATGTTAAATTAAAAGCTACTGATGACTATATGAATAGGAGTTCAATTAAAGCAACGAGACTGGTGCACATCAAAGTTTCTTATTACTGGACAATTCATATTTTCTCATGTAGAATGCAAAGACTTACTGTGTTCTAGCAGTACACTGTAAGTAGTGCCTGGAGAATCAAGGTCGCCTACAGTGTGATATTTACTCTTGCTGCATTTTCATGGCCATGCATATTACAGGTTGAGGGATTCTGCCTGTGCTTTAGTAATGGAAAGGCTTACATTTTATAAATCAAAGTATTTGCAGGTGTAGAAGCCACTTAGGTTGAACAAACATGACTATTATCAATATGATTTGTGTAATTACTTTGCTTAAATGCAAAGATGTAAGGAACATTGTGACTGTTTGAGTTGTTGGTGCCAGTTGGTCACTATGGAGCTGACTGACTTCTCCGTATGTTGAGGAAGGAGTCATCTTTGGGAGGACCACTAACTGCTTGGAGTGCAGTCAAAAATCTACCAGAACAGGTTTATCCAGATCAATGTGTCCTTATGCACATCCTCAGCTTGCTAGCTGTATAAGCCTGGTTTTTACTGCCTGTTGCCACTGCCCATCTGACAGAAGAATGGCTAAGCAAGTGTTGAACAAAACTTTCGTTAAAAACCCCACACGTTTTCCCTCGTGAATGTTTTTGAATTCTCTTTAGTTGCCTTCAAAAAGGTGTGGTGTCTGCTTGTAAGCATCAATTAAATGAAGCTAATTATCTGCTCCTGGTTTCCATTGTTCTTAATACTCTGTAATTTTCTAATGAGGCTTTCTTACCCTTGGTATTCATTCGCTGCATGTTGGTTTACTTTCTAGTGCAAAACCCACAAAAGGGAGCACTTCAGAAAATACATTTAGCCATTAAGTTTCTGACATTCTAACACTCCAAATACCTTTTGCCTCTTGAATGCTTCACATTTGTAAGAATTGCAGCATGTATTTCTCCCAAGTGAGACTTTTCAAAAATCTAACGTCACTGTTTATAGGTGGTAACTAATGGATGTTATATGAACTGTTTTGGTGTAAAAAGTAAAAGGTGTATGAAGAAGAAAATGAAAATGTACTGAGTAATACTGTTCTTTGTAAGCCTGAGTGATGATATTGGGCAGCAAAAATTATACAGCATGTTGTGGGACGCTTCCATGCTATTGTTGAAAAACAGACAGAGTGGGTATTCTTAATTGTCATGGTTAAACTGTGAATTCCTTCAACATGAATTTGTGTTTTTTACAGGAATTTTAAGTTGATATAAACATTTCTGATGTAGAGAAAATTTGAGAGATGCAAACGTTTTTTGAGGTTTATAACCATTTCATTGTATAGGAGGAAAAGCACTAGATACTGCATACATGCAGTCTGTTTGCAGGTTGCATATAGTGGCTTGTGGCACGTACACCCCACTGAACGGAAAGATATGATGGAAGCTAATAAACTTAGTACTTTTATGTCCAGAGAAAACCATTGCTTTTCAGAATAAACAGAACATGGATAACCTCAGTAAAAAAATGTGAGAAGCCTACTTTGTGTTTTTAACTATTTTCCAGAAATAACTATAACTCTCATTTTGAAATACACATTTTTCATTAATGGCTATTGCGGTCTATCCTTGCTGTTGCTTAACACTTACAGGAGAGAGGCTCCTTTGCCTTCACTAGGGTTCTCCCACTCATCTCTGCAAGTTGCGTGAAGATAAAAACGTCATATCTTCCACTTCACCTTAGCCTGCCAGTACGTCAGGAGGTACCAGTGTGTTGCTTGCTCTTCATGGAAGAGTGATCAGAAGCTGAGACTCTAGAGCAGTGGTGTTCTGCAAGGAAGAGGAGATAGCCATTCCAAATTGGTACTTCTCTTGGTCTAGGTTTGCCATGCTGGCCTTCCCTCTTCCTTCTGCTGGTTGGACTGCCATATATCAAGTCCGACTGCTACAGTAGGATCTTTTTAACTGATTATTTGTCAAGTGAACTACATTCTAAATGATCATGACTGATACTTGAATCCAATTCACATTATGCTGTGTGGGTCCTGGAATCGGTTTTGACTAAATTTAGGCTTCCAAAGACTTGCTGGTACTGGGATTAGAGGAAGGTTTAAAGTTACTGAAGAGCAGGCAGATTTTATTTGTAAATTAAATTCCCTGTGATACAAAGCTTCAGGAAACAACAGCCAGAAGTTCTCACAGCCCAAACTTGTTCTTCAATGAAATATATGTAGTAATTCAACATCTTTCAGGGAGTGGTACAATGCATACTTTTCTTTTTAACTGTAAGCCTCAGAGTTTACAGTTTCATCACCAGACTTTCTCTTTCTTCTCTAAATACTGCTGCCAGGTTTTCAGCAGTATTATTTAGCCTCATGACATCAAAATTGATTAAGACAGATACACTGCTGCCAATGCTGTCTTTTAAGTATTGGGAAAGGCTGGAGTGTCTCTGTTTTTGGGGAAATGCTACTGGTGAACTAAACCAGGGGGAACTCTTAAGATGTATGATTGACCTGTGGCAACCCCTGCTGGGATCGGCCTCTTCATTGAGTTTTCCTAGGGTTTTTTTGGTTGGGGTTGGAGGGTTTTAATTTTGTGAATGCTTTGCTACTGCATTTACTTGGCTGTGTACTTGTTTAGGTATCAATTATAAATAACTGTCAATTTATTGCAGTACTTCCTTGATAACTTTTCACATACTCGCATGAAAGCTTTCCTTGACAAGGATTTGATCAGAAATAAAGCTCTAGTTTAACTAGACTGCCTGTCATGTCAGTGACATGTAAATGTACACGTGAACTTAAAAATATCTATTATTCCAATACTGAAATGTGTACTTAATTCTTCAAATGAATGCAAAGAAATAAGCATAATGTTTAAAACTGAGTTTGCAACTGATTACACTATTAATATGCATTCACTCTGTTTTTTGGTTTGCAATTGCAGGAACTAACATTCTTCTTCCTGCTTCTCTCCCCCCAACCTCCCAGCCCTATTCCCTGCTGAGCATGGTTTTCTTAACCATCAAATGAAGAAACAAAAAGACGACTGTTTAAGTCAGACTACTTTGAATGAAGTCTATTCAAGATCTAGGCTCAATGTTTTATCTTGAGTACTATTGTTTAACTGAAAACACATTTGTACACTTGCAGATGTAATGGTGTTTAGTAAAGTGCACAGATTTAAAGAACATTGTGTTTTAAAAGTAGCTGAAGTACAGATTTGCAGACTCAGTCATTTGATTCCCTGGGGTGCTGTTTGTAGTACCATGTAGTTTCATTTGTGTGATTTTGCAAAGTTTTTGTAGAACTACATTAATCCTTCTTCTCTAGATGCTTCATTGTAATTCCTTTAAGAGTTGAAAAGTGACTTTGAAAATATTTATTAATCACTCCAAGAAAGAAATCGAGAAGCTCTCGGATTAAACAGTGTCTTGTTTCATGACCATTTTTAGCTTGGCATAATTATTTTGAGTGGAAATTAGTTAGTCTTGAATATACATGCCTGCGTGTGCATGCTCCTAGGTCTGTTCCTGAAGTTCATAATTTAAGAATCTGTGAAAATTGTGTATTTTGTAGGGCTCTAGCTGACATGAACAATGATGGGAGGATGGATCAGTTGGAGTTTTCAATAGCTATGAAACTTATCAAATTAAAACTACAAGGTTATCAACTCCCATCTGCACTGCCTCCTGTCATGAAGCAGCCACCTATTGCTCTGCCTAGTGCACCAGGATTTGGTAAGCTCTTTGTTTTCCTCGTTAGCTTGTATTAAAACAACCTAAGTTGAATTTGATTGTTTTGCAGTTTCTAAAATAAACTTTTGGGAAAAAGTACTTCTAAAAGTACGTGGACTCAAAACCAAATGCTTCCACATGTGTGCACATGCTCCAAAAAAACCCTCAATGATCTTTTAGCACCCAACCATATTGAATAACATAAGTTGAGGTCCTATTTGCTTCAGGTCTTATACTGCACCCCATGTGTTCCAGACGAAAGTGTTTGCAGGGAAAAAAGATGGATCAGGTAGCAGGGCTAGTGCATTCTAAAGTGATGGAGTTTTTATTTAAACTGTTGTTATTTATCTCTATTTTTCATTAAAGGATCTCCAGCTTTGGCAAGATTAGCTATGTTTTTCTTGACTTTTTACAAATCATGGTAGTAATGCACTGCTCTGCTTTTATTTTATGAACAGTGCTGCACTGGTATTAGCTAGAACAACTGCTGATTCAGTTCTTATGGTTAGTACTGCCAAGGTCACCATCATTTCAAGGAAAAGAGTAGGGAAAATGGGATAGTGAGAGGAAAATAACAAAATGAAGCTGAGCCTCATGTTTGACACCTTGATGTTCTGCTGTATTCTATAGTAAGAGGTTCTTTACCTTTCTGTTTTAGTCATTGCTGTGACTCAAGTTGATTGGTGCCTGAGAATCATTGCTGTCCTTAAGAAAAAGGAATAGTGCATTTTATGAACTGCGTGCATCCAAGTTGCTTAATCAGTTGTTGCTTCCACAAGTTTTACAAACGTTTTTTTCTTGACTGTAAGAAATCAGTGAAATCAAGCAGAACAAATACTGTTTTAAGTGAGAAAAGGCATAAGAAAGTCACCCCCCCAAGAAATCCAGCAAAATCTGTGATTTTCTTTTTTCTCATTCAGTGTAGACTTGATCTCAGCTGTTTGCACACAGCCTCATTCTTCCCATTGGCATGACTGGAACTCCTTAACCTCCCTGTTATCCATGCAACTGTGCTTACACCTAAAATACCTCATTACTGTGCTTTACCCTATTAGCTTTGCACTGTTTCATCTTGACAATAGGCTGCAAGCAGTTACCCTGAAGCTTGTTCTTTTCAGCCCCGGCTAAATGTAGGCTTTGGGTTCATTTCTCACTGGAAGTTGACAGTGCTGCTCTTCATTTAGTTCAAGCCACACAATTCTTTTCTTCAGCAAATGCTAATAGACTTTTTTGGTCAGTGTTGCATCCAATGTGGTCTTATATGCATACATTATAGAGTGGTATGTTGTTCCCTCTGCATTGTTTTATGTTCCCCTGCCATGCTAATGGTGCAGCGGACTGTAAAGAGTTCTTTCAAGGGGTGTGTGGAAGTTTCCATTTCAATTTGCGCTTTAATTCTGCATTTACTGCTGGGTTGCAGGCTGCAGTTAAATTGTTATATCGTATTAGGAGTCTCTAAATTAGAAAAAAATTCTCCTTTTCTTGCCCATAGGTATTGGGGGCATTGCCAGCATGCCATCTCTTACAACTGTTGCCCCAGTGCCAATGGCATCTATTCCAGTAGTAGGAATGTCTCCACCATTAGTATCTTCTGTTCCTGCAGCAGCAGTACCTCCCCTGGCTAATGGAGCTCCTGCTGTTATACAGCCTCTGCCTGCTTTTGCTCATCCTGGTATGCTACATACTGAGACTCTGTTTACTCTCTTGCTGTTAACAAACTATTTTGCCATTTTCTTTGGATCCAGAGAACAGTAGACATGAAATTAGCCATTCTAACTTTAAAGAATGACTTTGGTAAGGACTGTACTTTGGTTTAGCCCAACTTGTATAAAAGTTAAAAGAAGAAACATGGACATACCGTACTGTAACAGTCAGTCATGTTGAGCAAAATATTAACCCTGTTATAACATTAGTGTGATAAATCTAGCTTGCCAATAAACTGTTGCCTAGAAATTGGTCCTCTCCTGTCTGTTTTATAACGATTGAAGTGCTGCTATTTGTTGGGATTACTTTTAAAATACTGAAATACATATGATTTCTAACATTAATCACAGTGTAATTTGATATCAACAGAGTTTGCATAGAACTGGAAAAGTAAAAAGACATGAGGGAAGTTCCTGTGTGTTTTCACCTATTTTGTTAGACACTGTTATCTTAATATTTTTAAAACAGATAGCATCAAAAGAACCGTAACGTTTATATTTGATGTTAGGAACTAAATGAATGTCAGTGAAATTCTACAGTTTAAAATGCTAATACTAATAAATACATGTATTCTCTTATTTACAGCCACATTGCCAAAGAGTTCTTCCTTTAGTAGATCTGGTCCAGGATCGCAGCTAAATGCAAAACTGCAAAAGGCGCAATCGTTTGATGTGGCTAGGTAAGTTGATATGGAATGAGTGTATGTGTGTATCTGGTTCCCCAGAGTTAGAAAAACTACTTCTCTTTTGCAAAGTTGTTTTCTGAAATAATATTTACTTGCAGAAATCAATTCCTGCTGAGATACTACTTCAGGATTTCATAGGATGTTGTGGTTTTACAAAGAATGCTCCATGAGTAGTGAATCATTGAAATATAATAATTAACTATTACAGTATGTGTTGACAGTATTTTCAGACTCTTGAAAACTTAATTTTTAGAAAAGCATTTGCTACTCTAAACATAATCTGCATTGTGTAATACTGCAGAGACACTCCTCCTGTTAGCGTGAAAACATAACAAGTAATATTCTTTAATATTAGCAACTCTAGGATTATTTTTAAAAGCAAAATATTTAATAGTTCTCATATTTTAAATGCACTTCACATATCTGTTTCTTATATATTCTTCAAGTTCTGCATGAAAAATCACCTGAAAGGCTTTTAGATTATTTCAAGGACTAGGAAAATGTATGGTCAGGCAAAACGTATTTTACTATGGTCTGAAGAAATGTATCTAACAAAATAAAACTTCATTAGAGGAGGTAAGGTAGTAATTTCCCAAAGTCTTTATAAATCAAAACTTTCTCACAGTTCTATGCTACAGCTTTTTTTGCAAGAAGCAAATGGGTTAGGACATTTAATTATCTATTTTTATTTTCATTTTTTTTCTGTAGGTATTTCTTGTGCTCTGGTATTAGATAAGCGACACTACTGATTATTGGCAAATAGAATTAAAAATCTTTCAGAACAAACAATTCTTGTTCTCTTTGAAATCTAGTACTGTCAGGAACATAGTAGTGATGCTCTGATATAATTTTGAGAGGTACAAGAAGTTATCTGCTTTGTCTATAACAGCAATTCTAGCATTTATAATGAATGAAGTTCAGGGAACTTCAGCTGAAATGGTTTCTAGATGTTCCATAAGAGGGCTGTCATTGTTTTGGGGTTAACTATATCTGAATCTTGCTGGTCACTTTTATTGCCAACAGAGGCCTGAACCTCAGGTGAGATGACTTCTTTTCTGAGGTGAAATTGCATGGTTCTCTGAATCTGCTTGGGCCAGGGTTGGAGCTTCCTTAGCTCAATTGCAGTTACTTCAGTAACTCTGAAACACCTGCCAGCACTGAAGGGGACATTCCTTCACAGACTGCTGCTAATGCAGAGTGATGAACTGGTGTGTGTCTTCAAGTTTTATTTTGGAGAAAACAGATAGCAAGGTAGTTGACTTGCAGAGTTTATGGAAAGGGAGGAAGAAGAGCTAAATCCATTAAACTGAAATGTAAAGTTGAAGTATGTGTATATATATTTTTTTTTTTTTTTTTTTCCCCTGGCTGAGAATTATTTTGAATTTTGAGAAGGGTGAAATTCAAAATTCCACTTGTGGTGCTTTTGTCACTCTGCTGAGTCACCAGTAGTGAACTCTTGGCATACGTGGTGTTTTGCATACAGGAGTCAACTGTTTTGTCCTCCAGCATTTTTTCTTCCAAAACTACCATTTGAGTATCCATGAAGGAGAGTTTCGTTACTTAATGTACAGTAACGTTACTTCACAGATCAAGGTACATACATATGTAAGACAAAAGTAGACTTAATGTGTGGAAACTCCAATTCTGGCAAAACTGGTGAGGGAGGAATTCACATGGATAAAAATTAAATAGTTAGCTGCGTTTTTCTTTCTAAGTTTCAGTACTTATTTTCATTATTAAAGATGCAGCTTGGTTTTGCTTTTCTCCCATGGAAGAGTATTATTAAAGCACAATATTTTGGAAATGGAATATAGAAATAGAGGTATTGGCTGGTTTGGGTCTTGTCATGTGAGAACAGGATATGAGGTCAATTAGTAGACTATTCATATAATCCTTCGCAGCTCAACTTTGAAAGATCTTACCATGCTATCTGCTCAGTGGACCAGGGAAAAGGGATTTGGTGGTTTTGGTTCCTTTTTTTTTTTTTTTTTTAACTGTAATTTAGTATGCTGTTACAAATGCTCATTTAATCTGGCTGCCTTTCCCCCTCCCCCAACCTTAATAAAAAAGGGCAAAGTTTGAATGTGCCTAAAGACAGAAAAACTGTACTCATTGTTTTTCAGTATGAAGACTTGTCAGTCTTCAAGCATGGGAAATTATAGGTACAAATAACAGCACTCAACCTATTACGTGAATGAATTAGAACTGGGAATATTACATTTGAGTTGAGTTCCATTATGAGAAACTTCTATTGCGTTCAAGTGTAGCTTTTTCACACTTTTTTCTATGTTTTCAGCATATTTTACATTTGTTTTCCTTAATCAGCTTATGAATTATTAGGGTAAGACAGCCAGTTAAAGACAGGGTAAAATGAGATATTACTTCCACTGACTGTGTTAAGGCGTTTCCTATTATATGTTTAGGTAAAAGCTTTTAACTCCTCTGAACTGTTTAGGTTACTTAATTCCCTGCTAGTAAAGAAAAATGCAAAACTTTTAGGCCTGTCATTCAACTGTACCAAAAAACATCTTCTAAGACACTGAATTATGATAAATGTTTTCAAACAAGAAGTCAAAGCTGTTGTGGTTTCAGGAATAGAAGGCAATATTTGTGAAAAGAGCCATTTCAGGCATAAAACTTGATCTCTGTGGAGCACTTCATACTGTTGGACCTGTTAGCTTCATGTGATTAAATTTAAAATTATATTCCCCCCCTTTTTCTAATTCTAGCGTGCCTCCTGTGGCAGAGTGGGCTGTACCTCAGTCATCAAGATTGAAGTACAGGCAGCTGTTCAATAGCCATGATAAAACAATGAGTGGGCACTTAACAGGTATTGAAGCAGTTTTTGTTGTCTACTTTTTTCGAACTGTAGAAGGCCAGTTATAATAGCATTTAGCATGCTATTTGGATAAGAGACTCATCTCTTTCTGCTGTCATCATCAATATTTTTCTGTTCAAATCTCCCAGCTGCTTAATGATCTTGTTTAGGAGCAAATATTTACTGTAGCTGGGATCATTTTATCATCTTCTTTCCTTCATTTTCTGCAAAACAGGTTGGCACTGGGAAATGATTCTTGGAAAGGGTACAGTGGGTTATGTGAAAACTTGTGCAGCCATTTACAGTGTTCAGTTCATCCACTGATGAGGGTGCCTGTCCGGTTTCAGAAAGAAACTAGAATGGTACACTAGCTTAGGTTTACTAGTTCTGGGAGCATCTCTTTGCATTTCATAGCTTTTTTTTTTTGCCCTTTTTTTTTTTTTTTTATCTGAGTGACTGTTGTGGAGAAGGGAAGGGTTATGTATTTTTTAATATTTTCCTTTTGGGGGCCAGGAGGGGAGGCTTGGGATAGCAGTATGTATAGCCTGTTCATGCTGATAACATCTCTTCAGTGTTACCTATTCAGAACTAAGCTGTGCTTGTGCAGTAGCTACTTGGTAATGCAAGAAAAGGAGAAAGTTGCTTATTTGTTTCTTAATGCTTGTTTCACTTTGTTAGGTCCACAAGCAAGAACTATTCTTATGCAGTCAAGTTTACCCCAGGCTCAGCTGGCTACAATATGGTAAAAATAAATCTGTCAATTTCTACCAAACTGGAAACTTTATTTAATCCTCTATACTGTATACTGTGGAGTTTTTCTCCCTTTTCAGTCTCCCTCCACTGATAAATCATTATATGTTGCTCTTTTTAATGTATAACTTTATAAAGCAAAACCTGCACTGCTAAGCTTATATTAATATTACTTCACAAAAGTAAAATAGAGTATCTTTAACACTATGCACATAGATGTTTTGTAAGTTGGGTTTCAATTATGGGGTTTTTAGGCAGACCAAATGTTCAGCCTCCTGTGTCTTCCACATCCCTGGCCGTATGCGATACAGCACCAGTGAAAATGATACATTTGCACAGGTAGTACAAAACAAAGCTTAATCCAGAACCATACTTTCTTTGGGGTTTGTCTGCCTTTTGTGCAAGTTTCTAAGGGCTTATTTCCAAGGGACTGGAGTTACAAACATTTAAAAGAATGGATTTTAAAAGGATTTGTCTTGGCTTCTATTTTTCCTTTCAACTCCTTGTTTGCTGAAGTTTACTGTGTTCTTATTGTCACATGGATTAGCCGCTCTCCTCCCTCATGCTTTGGAAGGTCATGCTTTCCTATGTACTGTGTAATGTTTTTACTTTATTACTTGGGTAGTACTTGGTCATTGTTGATTTATGGTTATCTTTGGTGACTTCTCAAATGGCCTTCATGCTGCTGCTGTATATTTTTAATTTCCAGTTGCCCTCTACAAGTTATTTCTAATTAACTTCTATGCTTTATGAGTCTTTGCTTGAAAACAATTGTCAACTCACTAACACATCTGACTTCTGTGTGAGGATGTCAACTGTGTTGTCACTCTAACATGGCAGTTCAATGGCACTTGCTTTCTTTGCTAAGCACTGATGTTTTTGTTAGATCTCAAAAAGCACTCTCTCCTTCTCTGTTTTCTAACAAAGCTACTATAAGGAAAAAAAAAAAAACCAACCCAGTCATCCAGCGGATGATTAGCTAAAAAATACTCTGCTTGTTGCCAGCACTTAAGTAGGTTGTGTGGGCAGGGGAATGTTGTCAGCGTACTCCAGGAGTTTTAAACATAACTCTTAATTTTTGACATTCAAAACTGCCAAGTCTATTGAGATAAGGAATGGATTTTACAGCTTTTGTCGTCCTAAGTATTGCTCCCTTCCCTGATAGTTCCTCTCTGGCAGTGGAACCGCTGGGGCAAGATTTGTCAGTCTGTATTGAAGGTGGATTCACTAACTTATAGATACACAAAGTGACGTACTGATGTGCAGGGTGTCAGCTGTTCTGTAGCAGTTGTTTTGGTATTTCCATAACAAAGATGTGGACCCAGACTGTTAGGATAGCTGATCAATTATATCCTTGCATGCTAGATTTTCATTCTACCGGCTTGTTTTTGTGCCCCAGCTGAGGACTTCAGTAACACAAGCATGGATCAAATGGGGCTGTAATTGTCTTCCGAATTTAAATCCCATAAACAAAGTCTTGTACCTTGAGACATCAAAAGAACGTACCAGTTGCTTACCTTTGATTTTCACAGTATCAAGGGAGATTTTCCTGCATGATTAGAGTGCAGCATGCTAGAGAAACAGAGGTGGTGTTTAGGCTGTTAAATTTTGTCCAATGCCACCTCAATATGAGTAAAAGCATTTTGTGCATCTGTTGGAGCATTGGTTTTTGGCCATCCAGAGACGTTACTCCGTAATTTTTATTATGTGCATAACGCTAAAATGTCTTTGTGCAACACTAAAATGTTCTTGTGCTTGTCAGGACTAGAATGTTAATGGCTTTGATTTTAATGCGAACGGGTGCTCTGGAATGTGAGATATGAGCCTCCAGGGAAAAAGGAGACCAAACCAAAAAGTTCTACCAAACATCTGAGCTGATTCTTTTCTAAACGATACTGTGTAGTGGATGTTCACAAGGTGTTCAGGAAAACTCCATTGATTAACTTTACTTATATAGCATATGGTAGCAGCACTCAAAGAGTAAGTGAAGTAGAAGCCGTGGCTATAAGGATGGTTTCAAGGCAGACATGCAGGAGAAATTTGGGAAACAGTGAAGCATTTGGGTTTTGCTTTTTTTTTTGTTTTGAAGAAACAAAGTAGTGTAAAAAAAAGAAAAAAGTGAAAAATTGAATTAATTTGCAACTGAACACGTTAAAACTATGCTTTTTAACAGTGATTTTTAATATTTAAGAATTTACTTACTTTGTGCCTTTCCTTTAAAAAGGAATCTTTCTGATATCGATCAAGATGGAAAACTTACAGCCGAAGAGTTTATTCTGGCTATGCACTTAATTGATGTAGCTATGTCTGGTCAGCCGCTGCCACCTGTACTGCCTCCAGAGTATATTCCACCTTCGTTTAGGTAACTGGTTATAATTCTGGAATCTCACTCCTAAATTTTTATTTCATTTGGGAAAGCTGTCCTGTGAGTGTAAAGTACAAGAGATTGAAAAGTAACCCCTCTCCTTTTTGTACTGCATCTATGGCACAGCGTGCCTTCTCGTTGGGAAATGCTTATCTAGCTTTTTGGTTTTATTGCAAGTACTGAATGCTGGAAGTAGCAAAAATTCCTTGTAAGAATACAGTTTTGGTCATTGTTTTATGCTAGCATACCTTCCAAAACTTACTCAGCCTGGCCATATAAATTTAAAGTGTTATAGTTCAAGCTTATACTTCTGTAGAGCAAATGGGATGTACTGGAATTCAGAACGTGCTATGAATTTACACTGTAGCAAATTCAGATGTCTGAATCTGTATTTGTGAATAGTAGTGGTGAGTCATTACTTCTGTTTCTCTGTTTCACTCTTTTGTGGAGAAATGGGTGGGAAGATGGTAACAACAATGGAAAGAAGTGTTTGCATACAATCATAGCTTCATGTTCTTTAAGTATCCTCCTGAACATTGCAATTCGTGGGGTCTTGTTAGCTTGACTATAGTGAGCTCTTCCTCTGTCTTTGCAACTTTTGCTATAGTTTAAGTCGACATTTCCCCAACTTCAGGCTGGTCACAAGTAAGGTATCTTGGGAACAGGGTTGAACACATCTGTAAGTTGTATGTGAACTTTGAATTAGGTTTCTCGGGTCACCAGCGTGTGCTGTTGGGACTCTGGAGGATACCGTTATCTTAATGGCAATGGCTGAGTAAAATCCTCTGAGCAACAGTGAGGGAACATTAAATATCATTAAACATTACATCACTGCATTTAATTTATGATTTCATCATTAAATCATAAAGAAATTTGGCAGGCATAGGTTCTTTTAAGCAACTTGGAATTATCGTTTTATTGACAGAAGAGTACGCTCTGGTAGTGGCATATCTGCTGTGAGTTCAGTATCTGTAGACCAAAGGTTACCAGAAGAACCAGCATTAGAAGAAGAACAGCAGCAACTGGAAAAGAAATTACCAGGTGAGCAAGCAAAAATAGAGATATATCGCGTGCTGTTATCTGAGAGATGTTATCATCAGGTTCTATGCTGTGGAGTTATAAAAGCTTATTAAGAAATGTTTTCTTTCCAGATCAGTTTGTGACATGTCAGAGGCATAACCAAGACGTTGCTTGGTCCAGCTGATTCCTGACGGTTGCATGATCCTTTGTGTTAGTGACAGTGGAGTTATGAAAAACATTGAAGCTGCTTATCTCATGCACTGTCAACAGGGGCAGCACTTTGCAGCCCTATTATAGGACTACAATGAAAACTTTTTACTACCTCCATCTTCTGACTTAGGTGGAGTGTAGTTTGGCTTATGTACTCTTTAAAAGATCACAGTATAGGTACACAGGCCTGTTTCATTGCCGTCTGTGTAACAATGTTTTTTTTATACAAGCTGTAGCAGCTCTGCTTTTGGGGGGCGGGGGGGGGAAGAGAAAAAGAAAGGTGGGGGTGGGGGGGAAGGGTAGAAAGCCTCCTAGATGCTAAATGGCTAAATGTTAGGAAACGTCTTAACACTTCTGATCATCCCCTCACTATTCTTGGTACTTTCTTTACTTTTGCTCTGTTTTATTCTAAGATGACCAGAATGTCACACAGTTGAAGATGTAGCAACATGACAGACTTACACAGTACCACAATAATGCTTTTCTGTTTTGTTCTAAATTATTTTTCAGTTTCTTTAATTGATTCCTAACACTGTATTGCCTCTTTGATCACAGCTTAGATCTGAGTTGATGTTTCAGAAGACTTTCCACAGTAATGCCAACATCCTTCCACAAATCTATTAACCATTTTAGAGCTCACAACTGTGTGTGTTTAGTTAGGATTATTTTTATTCCCCATGTGCACTATTCTGTATTCATTAACATTTTAATTTCCTCTGCTTCTTCATTGCCAGATCACTCAGTTTTGTGAGATTCTTCTAAAGCTCTTCACAGTCAGGTTTTTATTTTAATACCATGACTATCTGCCATCATCTCCAGAAGCTGTCTTGTTACTTTTCAATCTCTTCCAGATCATTGTTGCACACTGAACAGCACAATTGCTAGTAGAGATCTTTGAAGGAGGCTACTGAGAATCTTTCTGTCATTGTGAAAGTTGGTAATTTATTTCACCCCTTAATTCTAATCTTCTAACTGTTTCTTAGTTCCCAAGGACCTTCTGTCTCTTTCCATACCAGGTTAGTTCAGGGGATCTGCATGTGAGCAATTCAGATACGGCTCTTGTCTTTGGTTTGTATTTTATAACTAACTGTTGCTGGCAGTCTGCTGGGTAATTCCTGTCTGTAGGAGGATGAGGGAGATAGCAAGGACTGCTGAAGCAGACCTCACTGAGGTCTCACAATGAAACGTTTGGTCACAGGTGAGATGTGACTCTCCTGTATTGGCTCTTTGAGGACTAAGTCTTGTGTCTCTGGAATCAGAGGATTTTGGTATGCAGTTTGTAGTGTCAGGAAGGTCAACGACTGCCTTGGCTTAGTTCATTAGACTTCGAAATCACGCAAATATTCTTCTGTTGACCTGATCTTCTTTTTCAACTTGCTTATTGATACAGTTGGGTCTATTAGACTTGAGAGGCAGCTCTTTTCTGCATTGGTTCTTCCATGATACCATGTTTAGTCATGTATACATGCTAACGCTCTGTCTATTGTAGCCTCTGCTACTTTGCCCAGCGTGGGAGTAGACTGGCTTGTCTGTAGCTTTCAGGATCAAGTATACCGTCTTTTCTTAAAGACTGGTGTTGCACTTGTCATCTTCTAGTCTTACAGCAGTGGCGTTGATTAAAGGACAGATTGCACAGCTAGTAGTTCATTAATTTTGTATTTGAACTATGGATTAGCGTTGTCTGGGTTTGGCAGCCTGTTACTCTTCACTTTTTGGTTTTGTTTTTGTTCTAAAGCCATTTCTGTTTTCAGTTAAAGAGGAACTAGAGTGTATAAGCCTTTTGCTGTATTTGATATATAGATTTTCCATTGTAAAGATCACTTATAATAGTGAATGTCATCTTGCTTCTTCATTGGCTTTGTTAAATCTGGATAGGTGGTGTTTTTTTTTTTTTTCTTTTGAGACATTTGAAAGACTTTTTATTGTTGGCTTTTATAACCTTTTAGAAGCATAGTACCACAAGCCAATGGCTACTTATTTAATGTGCTTGAAGTTGTTCTGTTCTGTTTTCATACTTTGGATATGCTTTGTTTTGTTATCTCTGGTAGCTACCTTGATTTTGTAGAGTAACCATACTAGCTTGTTGGGCAGCCATCTATAGAACATGGTGTTTCTTCTTAGTGGTATGGGTTTTCTGAGCCTTGAACATGGTATCTTAATGTCCATGCTACTTGCAAATGTTTTGCCCTTCTACCTATTCCTTTTAACTGACTTTCTTGACATAATTTTTTTTTTTTTTTCCCCTTCCCCCCCGGCTTTTTGCTTGGTTTCCTAAATCAGTGGGAGTTAGAATCACATTTTTATCAGTCTGTATCTTAATATTCTTTGAACCCAGTGGCTAAACAAACTTGACAGACATCAAAGTGGTTAAATTTTTTTCAAGTTTTATGAAAATTGGTGATTGGCAATAGGAAAGGGGGCCAAACTTAGAAAAAGACAAGAATTCAACTGGTTCAGGAGATGTCGGGCCAACATGACAAACAGTGCATGCAACACTGAAGTAAATATGTGCTATCTCTTGATTTGACTTGCATGCCAAAAATGTACATGTTGGGCATGCGGGGAGAGGAATGTAGAATATGGGGTATAGGAATGGGACATATAGGGTATGAAAAAAACCAGAAGATGAAGTGGAAAGAATAATTTGGAGGAACTGTAAGGGAGGGGCCTAGGAATGTGGAACAGGGGAAGGACAATCCCTGATATGGCAGAAGAATGTCAGGGAACCCGTGCTGGAACTGAGGTCATTCTTTTAAGACAGTAAGTGATGAGGATGTGAATCTGCAGGAATCCAGTCTTCCTGAGTTCAGCTGCTCAAAACCTTAAGCAAACCATTTCTTTTCCTGACAGTAATGAGTCATCTGATGAGAATATCAAGTTTAAATACATTCTGGTCATTTGCATAACGGCTTTTTGATAACATCGTCAGCTGAATTCTTTGCCTAGTAGTAACTGAAGTGTTGGGTTTTGTACTGCTACTATTATCAAATGTATAGAGGAACTCCAGATCCTGTGTCCTCACAGAGGATTAGCTGGTGAATGGTTAGTCTAAATTATACCCACTTGCTGGGCTTTGTGGAGAAACCTAGAAGCCCGAGGAATGGGAACTAAAATTCACACCTTGGTTTCCTAAGGATGTGGGTTTAAGGGGATCTACAATATAAATGCTAATGATAAAACCTAGAGTTACCTGTAGAGCTATATTATCAGTAGTTGAGAGCTGCATCTAGTACTGTTGGAAGGTTGTTTCACTTTGATTCAGCATATATGGATTTTTTTTTTTTAAGTCAGCGGCAGAGTTTAATTCTCTTTTGCCCCATGTTTCCACACATTAAAGTTACATTTGAAGATAAAAAACGGGAGAACTTTGAACGTGGCAATCTAGAACTTGAAAAACGGAGGCAAGCTCTCCTGGAACAGCAACGCAAAGAACAAGAGCGTCTAGCACAGCTGGAACGGGCAGAGCAGGAAAGGAAAGAACGTGAGCGGCAGGAGCAAGAGCGTAAAAGACAACTGGAGCTAGAGAAACAGTTGGAAAAACAACGAGAATTGGAACGGCAGAGAGAAGAGGAAAGGAGGAAAGAAATAGAAAGAAGAGAGGTAACTGGATAAAAGGAAGGTGGTTATGTCACTGGCAGCTGTGTTTGATTAGAACAAAATGTAATGTGTACGCTAAATATTTTGCCATCATTTTTAGTAAGCACACATTTAAAGAATTAACTTAAATTTCTGTGGTTTTGAAGGTAAGGAAAGAGTCTGCTATCTCTTTCTTTATTTTTCATGTGAAATGAATGGATGAGACATTTAGATCTACAACAATGTGCTCCTAACCTCTGACTTCTCTAAAAATAATAATTATTATTTTCTTTGATATAAAGAGATGCTTGAATGAATGAAGGAAAACTTATGGGCATTGGTGGAATTCATGATTTTCCTGTGATGAGTTAATTTGTTAAAAAAACACATACTGATTAACTTAAAAAGCTATTAACATTGCCAAATAATGATGCATTCAGTGCAGTAGCATTTTATTCTTTGCAAAGCTGCAGAATGTCTAATGTTGGAGGTCAGAAAGAGATTTGATGCTATCCTGGAGAGTTCTTGAAGTCTTAATATGAAACAACTTGTTAAATCAGAAAATTGGATCTTGGGAAACTGATTAAAATGGAGCGATATTCTCTTCAGTCGCCTATCTGCTATACGGTGAAGCCCTGTTTCACCAGTGCTTTCAAGTGAGCATTTAAACAATTGAGCAATTTGTGTGCTTAGAGGCACATATTTAGTCCACAATTTAGCAGTGTATTAATGTTTTAATTGCACATTAGAATATGAATATCAGCAGTTAGAATAGTTTCTCAAGATACATCTTTCATAGCTTTATTTATTTATTTATTAACCGCTACAGGCTGCAAAACGGGAACTTGAGAGGCAACGGCAACTTGAGTGGGAGCGTAATCGTCGGCAAGAACTACTAAATCAAAGAAACAAAGAACAAGAGGACATAGTTGTTCTGAAGGCAAAGAAGAAGACCTTAGAATTTGAGCTCGAAGCTCTAGTAAGTGATCGCGTTGCAGATAAAACACACAAGCACAGCAGTGACTGTGATATGGCCATGTTTATTTTCTATAATTTCAATTTTTTAAAATATGGAATAAAAGTACTTTTTAGATCCTGACTTGCGTGACAAACCATTCTGGTAAACAAGAGAGATATTTTTCTTGTTTTTCTAAAGAATGATAAAAAAAATCAGTTGGAGGGAAAGCTTCAGGATATCAGATGTCGGCTGTCTACCCAAAGACAAGAAATTGAAAGTACAAATAAATCTAGAGAACTGAGAATTGCAGAAATCACCCATTTGCAACAGCAGCTACAGGTGAGAAAACAGTCTTTAATTTTGCCCTTAGCCTTGCATTTTGACCTCCTCAACTGCATCAATATCCCAAGCAAACTTGCCACAATATATGATGTGTTGTTCCTTGTACATAAGGGAATTGTTAGATAATTTCTTGTTCTTTTAAATGAATGTTCTTCAGACGTGTAGGACTTGCTTCCTACACTTGAAGGTGTGTCTCTGATTATCACTTCATTGTCCTGGAATCCTGTTGTGGGGAGCAGTAAATAAACTGTTTGGCTGAAGATGTTGAAGGGTTTGGGGGGATGAGGAGAATGAAATTTTACAGCATGTATTTTTGCTGGCAGTGATTGCTGCATGTGTGCTGAAAGAAAGAATTTACTTCAGTGAAGTGGCTTGTTGATGATGCTTTTTTGGTTTTTTAATTATAAAATAATGAACTTTCAAAATTGAAGTTACCAGTTAAACCAGTTAGTTCTTGGTCTAAGCCTGGCATTTTTCTTTCCTACTTCTCTGTCTAGAATTCTCTGTCAAATTAAAGATGGAATTGAGTAGATGTCTGCTTTTAGTGAAAGAATATTCTTTTCAATTTGTAAAGGTTTCTAGATGAGTTGTAGTATTTGATCTAGGGATTTTTCTCTTTATTAAATATTGTATGTTGCTTGAAATTAATTCTTGGCTGGTAATGGGGGCTCTCAGTGCTTTTCTACCACTACAAAGAGAATCTCACACTTGTGTTCTGAGGGCATAGGGGTAATACCTGTCTTACAACCTAATCCTACTGTTCCATTTCAACTTTCTAAGCATAATTAATATAGTACATTCATCTGAACAAAACCAGAACTCAAAAGTTCTTTTTTTTTTTTTGTTTTATGTATGAGTATTTTCTTGACTTCTTTTTTTTTTTTCTTCTTTCTTAAGACATCTTATGTTTCTGTTGAAGTTCTGTGTACACCGTTACACCTTTCACAACACATCTTTCTTTTGGCAGCAGGTTGTTATAAACAGGGTAATTTAGGGATCATTCTTGCACAGTGTTTGTGTCCACTTGATGCAAACAATAGCAAACAAGAAATGCTACTAAGGGACGCTGGTGACATAAGCAAATGCCATCGTTAGGCTTGAAACCACTCTTCTCTCTTTAATGAGATGCTCCTGTATTGGCAACTGAAAATGAAGTCAAACAGCATTGAATTAAGTGTAGAAAAACTGTTACGCTTAGCAGTACTGGCTCAAAGAGACAAAAAACTGACTATGCTTGATAAAATGTGTGAAAAAGCCCCCATTTACCTGAATAAGTTAAAGACTACTGACCTTATGTGCACAGCGAATCTCCACGTAAAAGGAACAACCGCCTGAATTTCCCTCTAACCCTTCCACTCCAAAAGCTTTCCATAGGAATGGTCTAAGGTACTGTAAGCCACTTCAGGAGAAGCTAAGCAGCTACATAGCCATTCGTAGATAAATACTATTTCAACAACCTGAATGGAGTTCATATCCTACTTTCATATGTCATTTCTGTTAACTTGGTAATTTTTCTTCGGTTAGCCTCTGTAGTCAGAAAAGATGAAGTATTTCTTTGCTTTTGTCATAATATAACAGATTAAGAAGGAAAAAATGATATGTTACAGTAAAAAGCTGTAAGTTGTTTATGTTATAGTAAAGACCAATGTGCTACAGTTGGCATAGGGTCCCATTATAACAGACATTGTAAAAAAAGTGAGAAATTATCATTAGTATCAAGAACTTTGAATGAGCTTCCACAGCTGAGTATAATAAATGGAAGGTGCAGAGGGAAGAAAAAAATGTGAAACCAACACTATCTGGAAACAAGTAGTGAGAAAGATGATCTATCTACAAGTAGATGTGGTTAAGTAGCCTATTAAAAAATACTAGATAAACAAGGGGCAGCGTTCTCTGTAAACTCATTAGCGATTTTTTGAATTTTTCATCATATCCTTGGCTGATCATAGATGTGCTTTTGCCTTACCTACAGCTTTTATGCATTGGTTTTACCTACATCACCCTGAAAGGAAAAGTTAAGGAGGGCAGAGGGATTCTTCACCTTTCTAACAGTTTGTGCTACTTATTAGCAAATCACAATGGTCGAAAAGCAGATGTTGGTTTGGTTTTGGTTTTTTTGGTGTTTTTTTTTTTTTTTTTTTGTCTTCAGCCTTTTGACACCACTCTGAAATGTTACTGAAACATCTGGCAAAGCACAATGAATTTTGCACAGTTGTCAACATTTTACTCTTGGTTTGGAATCACTACTATATTTGTAGTGATTTTTAACTGTCTCTGGTCATTGTAATTGGTATTAGATGGTGTGTATGCAGCAGCTTAGTTAATGCCTGTTCACTTTGTAAATTGCTTCCTTCACAATGACTGTGAGAGCGCTTCTGTAATGAAAATCACACTTGCCTTTCTTGGCGGTTGTTTTGTTGGGTTTTTGGTGTCGAGGTGTTGTGGTTTTTGTTTTTTTTTTTTTAGGTTGACAGCAATAGCTGTGGCTTTGTGGTATTACCTTCTCTCAGGTGATCATTGATCTCAACCACTAATATTTCAGTTAGTGTTGCTTGAGGGATTTATCACAATTGTGATCCCAGAAAGAAGCGTCACTACTTAGTAACCAAGGCCAAATATTTTCGGGGGAGAACATAAAAGAGTGGATAACTTTTTCCCGAAAAAAAATAGGGTATTTGAGTTTCTCAAATATCCTGTAAATTTTACTATCTAATTTGTAGAGGAAAGACTAAACCCATAAGTGACTTTTTTAAAAGGAGATTTTGATCCTCTAAACTCTTCAATAGATTAAAAAGTCAATATTATCGGTTATCTTTTGTAGGATATGTCTTCACTTGGAAATATTTTAGTTTTAATACATCTGACACTTGCTATGGAAAGATGAGTTAGTTCAAAGGAGTAATTATTCTTCAACCTATTAATTAGTTTCAGGGTGGAGTTTGATTAAGCTTGTGGAAGAAATTGTGTAACAATTAATCCTGGGTGATGAAAATTTGTGCTAGTTATATGAATCTGTGGTATCTGGTAGAGTGGTATTTCCAGGGATGTTCAGAAGGATCCTGCCTTCCAAACACCTTAACTGTATGTGTTTGAATCATGTTTATACTGTCTGCAGGGCTTCTGCTAGTTACCTGCAGGGATTATTTGCCTCCTTGATGAGCACTTTGGCTCCCAAGTAATTTGGCTTTCCTCTTAAGTACTGGAAGCAGGGTATGTGGCAGAGACTGAAGATGTATAGTGGTATCTCAGTTTCTCATATGCCCTCTTGCTCAGGACATAGGATCAGAAGAGAACTTTCCCTCATTAGATTGACAGGAACTGTTTTTTGATTGCTTTGTTTGCCTTCTACTGCTATACGGGACATTATTCAATTCTTGGAAATTTCTTGTTGCATGAAACATCAGTGTTAGTGATGCCATTAATTTCTTTCATCTCTTTCTTCAGTACAACTAAAGGATGTAGAAAAGCATGCTGTGGATGCTCTTGGAATAGATGCTTATTACATGGTTGTATGTGGTTTCAGGAAACAGAACTTAACCCTTGTGATCCCTTGGCATTCTCTGTCCGTAAATACTTTCCAAACTATTCTGTGTATTAAGATTGAGTAGTCTGGCCTTTAAAAATAAGCAACTAAGGTTAGGATGACATTACACCCTGAAATATTGTCTTAGGTTACTTTTTGTGCTTGAAGAATAATAATTTTTCTGTAAATCCTGTTTCTTTTTGACATCCATTCTGCTATTTGGCTTATCTAAATGGTTCTTGAATTGGAACAATACAATTTTGATATCCTTGTGTCTTGAAAGGTGATTTCCTTTCCTCTTTCTCTTGAGATTTATCCATCAACATATTTAGTTTACTAGACGCCACCTTTCTTGGATTATACTACTTGAAAACTTCATTTCCACGATGCCTGTGTGCAATACTAATTTAATAATACTGTTTATATTTTTCATCCCAAACTACGGCATGGGGCATGCAGGTATTTGGGTGGGAGGGTGTAGTGGAAGGGAAAGTGCAAACACAAAGGACAGTGTTTTGCTGTCAAGAATGGTAGTGGTGGTTGTTGGGAAGGAGGCAGGCCCCCTCAGGCAGATGATTTGGAAAATGCTGCATTATATATTGCTGTTACTTATTTGGTTCTAGGTAGGGAGTAATAGTCCCATGATAGGAGTATCTGGCCTTCATGATATCCTTGAAGGGTTGAGAAAAAAATCTGCTGATGCTATAGGCAATACAGCTGAACAGTGAGGGACACATGTAACTCCTAATAGTCAAATGCATAGTTTATCTTAATTTTGATACTTTGTGAATTTATAAAGTCCTTGACTCTGCTGTGCTAAGTATGTTTTTTGGAACATGAAAGGATTACAATAGTCTGCAGTCGTTGCATAATCATAAGATCTGAGCTGTACACTGCAGAGACCCAGTCAAAGACTGCCATGAGTAAAGTGGGACAACTATGAAGTTGCGTCGGTAGGGTCAACCTTGTGTTCTTGTAACAAAAACTAAAAACTCTTCATGGGACTCACTCTGGTATTAAGTGATTAGGTGACATTTGTTCTTAGGATTGTATTATGTCATTTGCAATCCTTCATGACAAATTAAAATTGTCAGATGGTTGATTCCTCAAAAGCCTGCAATTCAAGACAACTGCTGAAATAAATTACTTAGTTTGTCTGAAAGATGGGATGTTGACACTGAGGCGGCTTTTATAAAATAAGCTGTTTCACATCATGCTTCTATAATATGTTTTGACAACTTGAAGCTGGAGGTCAAGGCTTCTGAAAGGTGTATGAAGTAGCACTTCGTCCTCCAGAAAGAGCAAGGATTATATATGATCCACCAAAGGAGGAATTTCGCATCTACAGGGTCTCCTGTAATATACTGGTGTACAATCTTACGACCGTGTGATGAAATTGAGAGAGATCATAATCCTCTTTCAAGAGTGCTAAATCGAGAGATCTAGGACTCAAGTATTCTCCTCTAACAGAGCTTGTGTTGCATAGCTATTGGCTATAATATATTCCTTTAAAGTGAAAGCATTTATTTTCTCTTCTTTAAATAAACTGTAAATATTTGTCTTTCTGTTCCTGATCAAAGTTAATATTCATTTATTAAAATGAGAATTAAACAGTTGCTAAGTGCTTGTTTTAACATTTCCTGAAATCTATCCTTGTCTTTTTGCCCTGAATTTCAAATAATTCCAAGCCAAGTTAACTATTCAGTAAGAATCAATTCTCAAGTAATACGCTTAAATTTGATAGTGATCACTTTTTGTATTGGCAGAGAACTGTGTCTGAATGGTAGTACCACACAGATAGTGGTTGGATGATAGCAATAATACATAATTCAGTGAGAGAAAAAGTAGAGTCATTTCAGAAGAAATGAAAACGAGAAGTCTTACGGCTAAGGTCATCCTTCCCTCACCTTTCTGTCTGTTTCTCTTCTTGTTTTCTCTCTCCTTATTGTCCTCTATTCAGGAATCTCAGCAGATGCTTGGAAGGTTGATTCCAGAAAAGCAATTGCTTAATGACCAGCTAAAGCAAGTTCAACAGAACAGTTTGCACAGTAAGTGTATTTTTGTACATGTCTAAGTTTGTATAGGACACGATGCTGCATTGCACAGTGTACTCTGTAATTTCTTTTTTTGTGTTGCAAGATGCATGTTGAAAAACATTGCTTTCTATGACCTACAATTCTCCGTGTAAGAAAATACTTATTTGACAATATGTTTAAAAACAGGAGATTCTCTTCTGACTATCAAAAGAGCCTTAGAAGCCAAGGAACTAGCACGTCAACAGCTTCGAGACCAGCTAGATGAAGTAGAAAAAGAAACCAGATCTAAACTTCAGGAAATTGATATTTTCAATAATCAACTGAAGGTAATCCTAGACTTTTTAACCCTTTCTTCTAAATGTTCAGTTAATTATTTTCTAACTGGATTATGGAAAAAAATATTTAACTAGAATGATTGATTTAGAATGTCAGTTTTGGGAACATTCTCGAATCTTTTTTTTTTGTTTTGTTTTTTTTTTAAGAAAATACTACTTAGCATCCACACTCAGAGTTTGAATCAACTTAATCTGCAGAGTTTATTTAAGAATAAATTTGAGCTCTGATTCCAGATCTGTGATTGAAAATATCAAATTGCTAGTTTCTGTCCTTTTGCATCAAAGAACTGCAAGACTGTAGTAGGTCAGCAAATCTGCTGGAATCAGTGCTTCAGATTGAAATCTTTATTAAAGAGCCTTGATTTCCTACTGACGTGCAGAATTTTTATCTGCTGTTCGTAAGCTCATGCTTGTTCCTGAATGTAGTTGTCTGTTGTTTGTGGTTTCATGCTTTATTGATCAGTCTTTTGTTAAAACTGTGTGATTTTTGTTTATTTCTGCACAAGAAAATTATGGAAATTGCAAAAGTCAGTAGAGGAAATGTTCTTCAGAGACAAGTTATAAATCAGTCTTTAGTTACAAACTTTTAATAGCAATCATTTTTTCATGTTTTCATAAAATATTCTAACATTAAAGTACTTTATCTGCTAATTCAACTGATTGTTTCTTCTGAAAGCTGACTAGAAAAATACTTAATTTCCTGCAAGGTATAATAAATTGTGCTACAAGTATTTAGAAGGAAAAGCACTATGATAGATACATTAATGTTTCTGTAGTTGTTTTGAAATTAGATCAACTATGATTGCATCATGCTTTAGGATGGAAGGCGTGTTTGAAGTTAAGCAACAAATAGCTTGTTTTAATGTTAAAAGTTATTAATCATTATAGAAAAAATTAAAAGCTGTAGACGGTACCACTACCTGTTTCAATGCCAATTCAAAGATGACTCTCACGATCTGAAGCAGGGAGGTGGAAAGGGGAGAATCTCTGCAGAGTCATAAGAGACACAAGACCAAACAAAATGTTCGCAATTTATTTTAAAAGAAAACAGAATGGTTTACCTCACTGACCTTTTTTTTATATATGCTTTTTGGACACCACTTAACATGTCATGCTTTTTGGGTGATTTTTTTTTTTTCTTTTTAAATTGAGTCCTTTTGAAGTGTTTTGCAGATAAATATGACCAAAGGGTATTAATTCTAAAATTAATGTCAGCATTGGGTTTCATCATAAATGACCTAATAGCTTATAAATGGGCAGGGTGTGAATAATCTTAGTAGGAAAAAAGAAAAAAAAAAAAAACAACACCAACCAACCAAGCAAAATTCAATATTTTAAATACTGAAGGGCTCGACTTAACAAATAACAAGCTAATGATAATTAAAAGTTGAAAACGCACATTAAACAAAGATATCGATTTGTCAGAATGTCTGCTATCCATCCAAGAATGCCTCGTCTAATTGTAAACTATTTTGCAGTTTAATGGGAAAATTGATTTCTGTGTTCAAATCTTAGTTATCACTTTAAATGCTGAAAATTAGTTATGTAGGCAGTTCTTTGGGAAGACTTCAGCAAGCTTCCTCTGGCTTGAGGGTGCTGTATTCTTCGTTTCATAATGCATAGAAGCAGTGCTTAATAGGAAGACCACTTTTTGATGCTGTATGTTGGTATTTTTGCCTTGCTGCAGCTTTCTTTGCTTGCTTGGAAGAGAAGAGTTTGAGGTGAAAACAAGGCAGTGGGGTAGTTGTACTATTGAAACTGAGAGGTGGGAGCTTAATTGAGAGAGAGTTGTAACTTCTGCCTTTTGTAGTTTCTCTAGATGTGCAAGATGTATTTTTGGGGGCCTGGGCGATTTTATGGCTAGATTCAAATATCTAGAAAGGCATATATACCTTCTTGTGGACTCAGCATGGAATGGTTGTAGTGCTCCCATTGCACTAAGAGAAACCTCTTAGAAGATGCTGTGTGTGCAGCAGTGGTTTAATGGCTGCTGTTCTTGTGGAGAGAGCTCTCGGAATGCCTTGCATGTGAGACTTCATGCACAAAGCTAGTGAAAGCTCTCGTGAGGCTCATAGTTTTATTAGAGCTTGTGTGAAGTAGAAGTTCTGTCCTTAAGCCAAGGCAGAACACACTTATCTCTTAGGTAATAATATTGCTCAAAACAAAGTAGTCTAGGAACTTGCGTAATTCTCAGATACTTTTACCTAAACGATCAAAAATCTCTGACAACTTTTAGGAGCTGCCACTGGAAAGATGACTGTTACATTTGAAATAGAAAATGGCTTATAAATAATTGCCAAATTAATAGCTTCCCCAATTAACAGAAGAACTTTTTGTGTACTTATTAGTAACTGGGTGCATAAATACAGCAGGCTCATTTGGTGCCACAATACCTTGCAATTTGTATAATTATCTGTCAACTGTATAACGCTCACATTTAAATGTAAAACCTTTTCAAATAATGTATCAAAAATTCCACCATATCTGAGCTCTAAATGTAATAGAGGCTTATTATCTTGTAAACTAAGGGAAAATATGTAAAGATGGGAAATACAGAAATGTTTAATAGAAATAGATTTTTAAAATAAATAAATAAATTTTAAAATCCATTTTTAATCAAGGCTGTTTCTAAATTATCCTGTAGGTTAAAAGTGATAGACTACTTTTATGATGATCTGCTCTTACTGAGAGATGCACAGTTGATGGGGTGGCTGTTAGGACGGCAGCGCCATAATTGACACTGTCTTGTGCAGCTTTTGTTCTCTGACAAGTGATGGAGAGGCACTGGTGCTTGCCTTGTCTTCTATGATACAACTAGCTTCTGGACGAGAAGCAGAATGATGTGGTATTGTTTGCGAACTCCCAGAAAAAAAAAAGCATATCTAAATACTCTTTAGGTATATACCATCTTACAGCATTTTGCGCTTATTCCCTACACGGAGATGGAGTCATACATGTCTTTACTTAGTCAAAATGCTTAATTTAATAGAAAACAAAACCAAAATTGTAACTATGCAAGCTACTGCTCTCTGAGTACGAGGTACATGCCAAGCTAGTTTTGATGAAATGCTTAAGAGACAGTGAAGTTGACAGCATTAAATTATAACCTTTTGTCATCATTGTTGAGATTTATTCCTTATTGGCTATGAATGTTGGTTGCATTATCTCCTATGTGAATATATCCTTAAATTTTGCAAAACTCCCATTTCTGATTCATTCTCTTGAAATTGGCTTCACTTGATCTACTGATAGTGAATACACAAATATGCCACGATAGTACCAGATAAAATGAATGATTTAACTAGTATCTAGTGTGCCTTTTCATTGATGACACCATAAGGTTTACTTAATGTTCCAATATATTTTAGGTTATATGGGTCAACTTGTTGACTACACCATAGTAGTATACAGTGGATTGCACTGCATTTGCCTCCATATTATAGTTTTTGTGTTCTGCAGTAAGTGAAAACTTAAAACAGGTGTTAAATGCCATCATCTTTGCTTCATGTCTAATAGCATATATGACTGACTAGGGAGATAAATGAAACATTTTTTTCTACTGGATCTTTTGTTGTCCCTCCAAAACAACTGACTTAAATTTCTTGTGATTAGTCCTTTGGAGCTCAAGTACTTCAGTTTCTTTTGTTTCAAGTTAACATCTCAAGAGTTGGAAATGTTCATAGAATTTGGCTCCTTTTCAAAAACTTTCTGGAGTATAAAATATTATTAATATTTCAAAACAGGTAGTTTCAAGTACCTTTATTGAATATCTTTAGGTAGAACAACATGGTTTCAGGAAACTGTTAGTACTTGTTTGGCAGAGAAATAGGTACCTTAGCCTACAGCTGGTCAGATACCCTTTTAAATCAGATTTGAGGCGTTTTATCAGAGAAGATAAGAGTCCTGTGGATAGTGTTGTATTTGGCTATAGAGTAAGTGCCTGAGTTTGTAACAAGGTTGAAAGTTGGGCTGCTTTTTTGTGTCCTGAATTATGGTTGAAGGAGTCTAACTTCCATTACTCTTTAAAAATGTTAGCCTAGAAATCTAATAATTAAAATTGATACAGTTATTATTAAAATGTAACTAAGCACTTGTTTATTTTCTCTACTTCAGAAAATAATTCTGTAGAATTTTATTAGGCTTTTTTATTAGGTTTCCTGTTTGTATATGTATAGTCCTACTATAATTTACCTTTACAAATTCTTTCTACTCCCAGTGTGAATTTACATTTAAATTTCACAAGAGTCAGTCATTACACACTGTCAAATAATGCAATTAAAATAATTCTTAATATGGTTCTTGTCTCCAGAGACCCAATAATAATTTCGTATAGCATAGAAGAATCAAGTATTTAGAGCTCATCTGTGTTATTGCACAGGAGAAGGCAACTAAAGTAGTGTTTCTGAAATACGTTAGTCTTGCTGAGAAGCTATTCTCAGTGCCTGGGAAAAGTGGTGAACAAGTAGAATCAAGTTCTTAACAATGTTTTACATTATGTGTCATGTTCCAGTTGTTGTCAGTCCCTGTCTGGTCAGTGTGCACTGGACAAGTCTTGCATATGAATGCCTGTTTACATTTGAGCATTTCTTTCTTCCAGTCAGTGGCAATGGAAGATGCAATGCTGCAGTGCCTGGCAGTTCTCCTGGGCTGCGTCAACTACTTAGACTCCTTTCTAAAGGTCTCCATGCCATGCTCAGGCAGTACACAACTATCTCAATCTGAGTGATGAACCTCCTCCAGTTATGTGCTTCACTTTACCATAAACAGATGAGTGTGCAGTGTTTAACTAAGTTAGTATTTAATAAGAGGTGCTAGCACTAAAACATAACCAAAGAGAAGAGTTTATAACTTGATTCTTTATCTAATCCTTACTGCCTAGATGAGGAGTATGCCTTAAATTGCAATCTGGGCAAGGTACTAGTTAGTGATTTTTGTCTTTTGCTTATCTGAAACGTCAAGATTTCAAGTTAATTACCTATTTTGGTCATGATGTTCAGAACTTTTAAAAAGAAAACACTTTTATGTTAATTATTCCTACACAGCACTGTAATTTGTGATTCCAGATATGAGAGATGGCAATACATTCCCTTTATCAAATCCCCCATAGCTGTAATATGGGGTGAAAGGAGGAACTGTCTCTGTCAAGGACAAAGCAGGTGCTTTGGGAGCTGGGGAATGAGGTAGAAGAGCATTGCTGTGGGAAGGCCTCAGTGAGCACAGAACTGTAGGGTTCTTTCCTCTGGGATGAAATGCTCTCGTTTGTCTCAAGGGGAGAAGATTTGAAAGAAACCTTGTATTGTAATCCCTGAAGTATCCTAAGTTCTGTTGTCTTTCTGTCAAAATGCAAAATTTGGGCTTAAGCAACTACATTTCTAACCTTAAGGTTTTCATAGCAATACGACTTGTCTGTATATAGTGAATATTACTCTGCTGTATGAAACTCATATTTTAATTCATATTCAATATTATGTGGGTACCTAAATGTGGCTATTGTAACATCTCAAAATTATACTTGTTAGTCTGTTTGTGAATTAAGTGGAAAGGTAACAGTTTCTCTCTGCTTTTAAGGTAAGACATGCTTTGTCCTGCACACCAGAAACAAGCAAAGTATTGTTATGTCTTTGGAGTTACAATATATGATTTGTAAATGTACAGCTTTTAAGTTGCTTGTGTCTGTAAAAGATGAGTGTAGGACCGTGCTGAATATTCAGCTGGCAAGTGTTTCATTCTGTTGACTGTTGAAATGTTACTATAGTTTTGTTCAACTGGTGTCCAAAAACACTGTGGGAGATGCTGATTCTTTCTCCCCCATCCTCCCACTGATATTGGGCAAAGCAACAGAGCATCTGTGTTTCATGAGATACCGATCAAATCTTTATTTCTTCCTAGCTAATGGAAAGAAGGATATATATTGCGTTTTTTTAATCTCCAAAAATATTCTATCCAGTGCTAAGAGTATATAAGCTAGGTTAGTTTTTCTTAACTGTTACAGGTATGTCACAGAAAAATCTCTTCACAAAATACTTCACAAAATACACTAAGCACATTGGCTTAGCCGGGAAGGAATAATGTGTTAAAATGTCTATGGAAAACTTAAATAATTATTAAAATGTCCCTTGAGATCCTAACTTAGCTGAGCATATAGATAAAATGACAAAATAAGCAAACAAAATAATTTAATTATTTGGACCAGAGTTGGCAGCAGCACTTCACTGCTGCGATGCAGCAGTTAATGACCCTGCTATATATGCTCAGTATGAGAAACTACTTGCTCCAGACATGGAGCCTCATCGCTACCACTTCCCCACTGTTCTGTTTGGCAGTAAAAGCGGCATATATCATACGTTTAGTGGCGAGATAAACTTACATGTCTAAACTATAATTAAAATATAAAGTTTGGGGTAGCCTAGTAATTGGACATCTAGTGGAAGTAAATAATGTTTGGTGCACAGGTGTCTTGCAAGTTGTAACTTGTTTTTATGTATTTGTGAATTCAGGAAGTTTTTCTGATGGGGGGAAATACCAATATTCTGAATTAGAGGTAGATTCCTCCTGATTCTGCGCATGTAGATGAACGGAATCATTCTTTCTAGTTTACAAATTTCTTGTTAAAAAGTAAACTAAGCTTAGATACTTGCATCTGGGTTGTCTCACACAAAGCTTTTGAGATGTATTGGGGTTTTTGTTTAACTAGCATAGCCTTCAAATGCAAAGGGGAAGAAGAAGCAAGCCTGGAAAGCACTGTTGTCTAAATAGCTTAAAATTTTGCAACTAACAACAGGTTATCTTCAGTGTTGCCTTATTAGAAATGCGTGACTATCCCAGATCTCTCTGTTCAATAGCATATTCCTTCTTGGCATATAAAGTTAAGTGACAGGAGGGGACATGGATGTGAAGGAAAGCTAGAGCAAGTAGAACAACAAAGGATTTCTAAATGGAAGCCTGTGCTAAAGCTGAACTAAATGCAGGAGTCGGAAACCTGTGCTTTGGATAGCAGTCTCTTTACCCAAAAGAGAGAAACAGCTTGTTAAAAATCATGAATACTAGTCAAGGTATTTGATACTTCACAGAAGTAGTATTTTGAGTTTCAAGAGCTTTGCAGATACTTAGTTTTATGGATTTTTGCAATCTACAAAAATTCCTAATACTGTTGGCCAGGTGGAAAACTGCTTTCAGCTGTGCCATTTTCTAATCTATGTCCTTTCAGATGAATGCTTGTGAATCACTCTACTGCTAATGTTCTTATGGTTGTATATTTGCCCTTTGCACTTGTACGTATTTTTTTGATACAAATAAGGGTTCAGGTGATCATGTAGAGAAGATGGGGACTGTGATTCCCCCTGAGAAGTTAATTTGAAACAAGGGTCAAATCCTTTGTACCTCAATATATTACAAGTGTAACAACGTTAAAGAAGCTGAATTAATAACATACAGTTATTGAAAATGACTGTTCACTCTAGTTAGCATTTCAGAAATGTATAGTCCTGTCAGAGGCCGCCTCTGGCTCCAGGTGCAGTTGACCAGCTGTGTGTTCACTGCAATCTCCCGATCCCTTTATTTCCTCGTTGCTCTTTATGGGCCAACAACTAAAAACCCATTATGTTCAATATTGCTAATGTATTTCCTTTTTAGTAGCCCTTTTCCTTAATCCAAAATAAGGCTGTGAATGAATGTTTATAACCATGGGCATTCAGGGTTTAAGAATTTTCCCAAAGGCAATATCCTGCCTGAATAATTCTGGTGATTTTGCAAGAGTAGTTTATTTTACATTCTGCAATATCCATTCTAGATCCTAACTATCTACTAAGCTTTAATGTGACTAGGGAAAATAATGATGATCATAAAATATGGTATTGCCCAAATTATCTCCGTATTTCAGTGAGTTTCATGGCCTTAGCAGAGTTTTAATTAAAACTTGTATAAGAACTGATTATCTCTTTAATGATGTTGAACTCAGTTTTCATTGAATTTAAAATTGAGGATCATTAATGAAATGAGACTGAGAGGTAGGACACAACGTTCATCTTAACTTTTTTTTTAAACTTTCATCGATATATCAGAAGTGTTTTTAATACCTTGCAAAGGTCCTATGCTGCTCTTCTTCATAATGTAGTTATTTTGACATCTTAAAATTTGATGTTGCACAGTGTGCAGTTCTTCAGCACTAATGCATGTATTACTTTCACTAATCAAATTTTTTAGACAGTGCAATTACAGTCTGTAAATAAACAAGTATTAACTTTCAACTTTTATGAAACTATAGCTAAGAAGTTACTAATAATGTTGTGAAAATAACTTGCTGAAACTTTTCTCATTTTGGCCCTTTGATTTGAATCACTTGATATTTAGTTCTGTTTTGGGTTTTTTTTTGTTTGTTTTTTTTTGTTTGTTTGGGTTTTTTTGGTTTTGTTGGTTGGTTTTTGTTTGGGTTTTTTTGTTTGTTTTTTAACTCTTACATAATTTTCTACATTTCACTCAGTGCATGAGTGTGGTTACAGGAAGGCTTCATCTGGCTAATTTGTAGATTGTGAATTTCTGAAAAACTATCCAAATACTTTCAAGATTAACTGTTTCAGTCCCTGAATGAATTAAGATACATCTTTTAAGGATACAAGAACTAAACAAACCTGCATGGTGTAAGTCATAACATATTTCAATAAAAGTAGACGTTATTAAGATACAGATTTAGAAGCAATTTCCTGCTTTTTATACGTATTTTTGTCTGCACTATATCTTCATTAAAACATCAATTTTTTGAAGTGAACTATTTTCAATGAAAAATTTCAGATGTCATAGGTAAAGTTATCCTTTTTCCTTGTAATTCTGAGGAGTTCTGATGCAAAATTCTAGGTTATGCGAAGAGATTCGGGATAAAATTTGTATTTGTGTTAATGCAGAAAACAAATCTTGAGGAAAAGATGATGTTGTTATTATTATTTATATTATAAATGTTTCAGGTAATGTTTTTACAGTTAATTAGAGGAAAACTGATTTGTATATGGATGAATACTCTCTGTGCCACAATTCATCCCAAAGACATTGCTTAAGGAATTCAATCTCTTGGGTATAAAACAATTCTGAAGATTCTTTAGTAAATCACCATTAATTTCAAAATAAAACCGATTAACTGAAACAATTACTATTATGAGCATCTCAGAAGGCAGATTTTTGTATGGAATTTAATAAATTAATTCAACAAACTAGCAAACAACTTAAAACATAAGTGACTTTTCAGATTAAGCTTTGTCAAACTTTTGTCAGCTTTTTAGAGTCCAATTTAAAAAAGGCTTTCTTGCTTTTTAACCCTTTAACATCTCAGGTTATATGGATAAAAACAGGAAAACACCTTTGAAATCTACCTTAAATGTCTGCCAATGCATTTCACAATGCTGTAAGTTTGAACAGAGATATCCAACCATTTGCAAGTTTTCTCACTTCACAAAGAAATATATGGGGCCGTTAGTTATGATTCACATAGTATATGTTTACACATATTTTACTTTTTTCTCTAGGAGCTGAGAGAAATACATAACAAACAGCAACTACAGAAGCAAAAGAACTTGGAAGCTGAGAGGCTGAAACAGAAGGAACAAGAAAGGAAGACAGTAGAACTGGAAAAGCAAAAAGAAGCTCAAAGGTGACAAACTGCTCTAATTTAAGCCCTTTCTGTAGAGATGTTAGTGCAAAGCATTTTGCAAACAAATAAAATAAACTTTGCGTTTCTAGGAGCGTAATGTGATCTCAAATAATATATTACTAAATGGCAAAAGTATCCAAGACCTAGGCCAAGTTTAATTTCAGTGCAGGTGATCCCCCTTAAAACCAAGGGAATCTCTTGACTTATCCTTGAATGAGAAGTGTGCTGTGGAGATGAGCTTCTACATCTGTCTGTTCTCTTAACTCTGTGATACATACAGATTTCAGCAGTGTTTCTTAAGTGTGTAGTGTACTTCTACACCTAGAAAGGTTCTTGAACAGTGTAACTAACTAGCTCTGTCTTTTATACTAACATAAAATACAGAGCTAATGTTTTTCTGCTACACACTTTGTTTTTCTACATGTTTTCAAATTTGTTTTTCTACATGTATTTATAATATATTCACATAAAATGAATGGTGTATAGATTAGCAACCAGTTCTATTCTGACATCATTTATAAGTAGCTGTTTGATTTAATTTTTAGCAATTTTACTTACTTACTTACAAGGGTTTACTTACTCCTCTTAATGTAGACAGATGTTGATCAAGGGATGGAAACAAATGCCTGGGAACAAGGGGTCCTAAATTATTGGTTATAGCATTACATGGGCTGTGACCTAAAGCAGATTGATAGCCTGTGTTACTATTTGGTGAGTCAACTTAATTTCTACATTTCAGGCAAAACAAAAAAAAAGTCTCAGTGAAAACTGTATCTTCAAACAGAAATCTTATATGTAGAAAGCAACTAAGTTTAGATAATTCTTAAATCATTTGCATAAAACCTATACCTTTAAAAATCTTAAAGATCAACTTCAGAAATAGCAAACTTTCTAAGAAAACAGCTTTCTATCACAAAGAAATAACTACATTGAATATGGTAATAATGTTGGAACTTGCCTTGAAAACAAGAAGGCTGCTGAGGTATTGGGAGTGTAGGAACACTAAAAATAATCTGTTGCAGAATATTAAATAAAATAATCCACTTCCTTCCAGAAAAATGGAAATTTAAAAAACAGATTTAAAAAAGAAAAAAACTTCTGCCGTGGAAAACTTCATGTCTGACTTCTCATGCCAGCTGAGCATTCAGACATTATTGCTAATGTAAAACCTCATGCTGCCCAAATATTCAAGCTTCTAAATAACCGTAATTGATATACCTGATAATGAGCAGTGTGCTAGTCTTACTGATTTCCAACAGACACCAAAATGAATAAGGTAAATGAGTAATACTCATAACCTGGATACTGCCCCGTAATGATTACGGAAGTATGCTGCATTTTAATAGCTCTAGTGAAAGCAAAGAAAGAAAGAATAATCTTAAGATCATAATTATGTGCACTTTAAACTTTGGCTTAATGGATAACCACAATCACTTTATACTGAGAATCGTCTTAACAATTTTTTGTTAGTAATTATGCACTGAATTGTGCATATAACTTAATTGAGCAAACGAAGATACAGACATACATATTTGGGGATGGTAGAGGTCTTTTTGAAGACCTCTTATGGCTAATTAGTCTTAATTATTTTAAGGCTAATTCCATGCAGACTTGTACAATTGTGGGAGTAATATACAGTTCGGGGGGGGGGGGGGGAACCCACATATGAGTACAATGAATAGAGCTTAATCTTGGTGTTTGGGATAAGAATTGCATGAGTGGTATAATGCGGTTGGTGAGAGAAAAAAGGAAATTAAAAGAGTAAAAACAAGTATAGGTAAATCCCAGATTAGAGGTCATATTCCACAATAATTAGCACATCAGGAGTCCTGAAGTAAGGAAAAGAGCAGGATATCAAGTTTTCTATTCATAGCCCCAAGCTGTGGAGCTCACACCTAGGCTTGTGTTTCTTTAGCTTCTTAGCTTCTTTAGCTTCTCTGTCTCTTCTTATTCCCTTCCTTGTCTTCAACTCATTATATTAGCTTCCATAACAATGAAAGAAGAAAATTCTGCAGCTTCTATGGAAGGAAAAAAGAAATCGCACATACCCCACACCCCCCCAACACAGATTTTCATCTGCTCTTCTCGCTCCAGCAGTTAGAGAAAACCTGATTTATAAGTATGGGACGACTTAATCACTCTACCAGAAACATAGTTAAAAACTCAATTTCCCATCTAAAGCTCATCTGACTAAACTCACCAGGTAAGACACCACTCAAGTCAAAAGACAACTGAGCTGTGTGTATGTGGTGCCCCTTCAGTGTTGCAACAAAACTGCTGAGTAATTGGCTCTGACTAGTTTGGAAATGAACATACTGTTTAATATCTTCATAAGTGATCTGGATGACGGGATCAAGTGTACCCTGATGAAGTTTGCTGATGATACCAAACTGAGTGGCGAAGTGAACGCTTTGGAAGGGAGAGCCACCCCGCAGGAAGACCTGGATAGGCTGGAAGAGTGGGCTAACAAGAACTTTATGAAATTCAGCAAACACAAATGTAAGGTCTTGCACCTGGGAAAACATGATCCAGGAGTGCAGTGCAAGCTGGGATCTACCTGGCTGGGGAGCAGCTCTGTGGAAAGGGACCTGGGGGTCCTGGTGGACAACAAGCTCAATATGAGTGAACAGTGTTCTGCTGCAGCAAAGAAAGCCAACAGGATGCTGGGTTGCATCAACAAGGGCATCACCAGCAGAGATAAAGAAGTCATTATCCCACTCCACTCAGCTTTTGTCAGGCCAAACCTGGAATACTGTGTTCAGTTTTGGTCCATGCTATGCAAGAAAGATGTGGACAGGCTGGAGAGGGTCCAGAGAAGGGCCACAAAGATGATCAAAGGCCTGGGAAGCCTGCGACATGAGGAAAGGCTGAGAGAACTGGGTTTATTCAGCCTTGAGAAAAGAAGGCTTAGGGGAAACCTTGTCACCATGTTCCAGTATTTAAAGGGTGGCTACAAAAAAGAGGGAGACTCCCTTTTTACAAGGCGTCACATGGAAAAGACGAAGGGTAATGGATACAAGTTACTCCTGTGGAGATTCCGATTGGACCCAAGAGGAAAATTTTTCACAATGAGAACAATCAGCCATTAGAATAATCTCCCCAGAGAAGTGGTGGATTCCCCAGCACTGGACACTTTTGAGATTCGGCTGGACAGGGATGCTGGGTCATCTTGTCTAGACGGTGCTTTTGCCAAGAAAGGTTGTGCCAGATGATCCTTGAGGTCCCTTCCAACCTGGTAGTCTATGATTCTATGATACAAAGGACAAATTCAGTGATTAAAATAGGAGGTTTTCAGAACAGTGAATTTATTAACTTGTGAGATGACTTTACATTGAAGGCAGAAAAGTGTAGCAGTATTTCATAGAGGAGGAAGTGATGTCCTTCACGCTGGTGTCTTAGCCTCTACTCATGGTATACTGATGTGGAATATTGAAATGGTATCAGCAATTTCACTGAGAACCAAAGAATTTTTTGAGCTTGCAAGTTAGTAGCTGCCATCTTAAACAGAGAATGGGTACCTTGACATCTCTCAGAAAATATTCTTGTCAACTCAAAACTTACATTGATAGAGATGAGATTTTTGCCCTCTGGTGCCGATCTACTGTTTGGAAAGTGTTTTTTTCCCCTTAAGGAATTAATTTTTTTTTCCATGCAGTTTTTGGCCAGGAATTCATGTTGCCCTTGGACACAATATGTTCTACATAGTAGGCCAAGTCTGTAATGACCAGCTTGTTGTCATGTGTTTGTCACTAAAAATTTTGTAAGTATGAAGAAAGCATTGAAGTGGAATAGCTCATGGAACAAAATAAAGCGCACTGTGCATCTGTTATAGCCCTTTGGAGTTATTTTTACCGGTGCAAATTGTTTGTAGCAGAGAATATTTATTCTTTTTTTCTGTTGTCCTCTGTTGGGGGGATGGACTTATTAGCTTTCACAGTTGGGAATGTGAAATTTTTCTGAATAGTTCTGCAACGGTGCTGTACAAAGCTTGCAGGTGGTTTTACTCCTTGCCCCTCAACAGGAGGATCAGAACTGCCATATTTTCTGATTACTGCCTTTTTTTTTTTTTCCTGATTTGGCTATTTTGAGTCTTAGCTGGGGATGTTTGTAGCTTTGAGAAAATAAACAGAACCAATTTGTTTGGTATTCCTGACTTCTTCCTGCATTTTAGAGCTGAAGTCAGTGCTGAGCACATAAAAATTGAAGTATATAATTTGCTGCTTATTGGGTTTCAGGGAAAACTTCATGGTAAGAATTAATTATCGAAAATGTCTGGTGATAACTGTAGCTGATACCTACAGGCCTAGATTAAATAAAAGGAATTGTGGGGCAAATGAAAACGGTAACTTGCAAAACTGAGGTAATGGGATACCCAGATTGCTTGAATTAGACTGCTTGGGAAGAGATTTTGAAAAGCAGTCTTACAGTTACATGGAACTGAAGGGCTTACGTCTGGGTTTTTGGATGCTGAGGAGTTTTGTTTCTTCAGCCAAGGGAGATTTTTTTTTTCTCTTTTTCTTCCTCCTTTCTCCATATGGTTCATCACTTAAAACAACTGTATAGGATTTATTAGTCCCATGGAAAACTATGAAAAGAGAATACTCAAATATTGTTGAATCCCCAAGTTGAGACTCAGATGTTGTTGAGTTGAAGAGGTGGGACTGAAAGTGTAAGATACTGAATGTTATCAAGTTTATAATTTTCAGAGTATTGTGAGCTGAGTAAGAGACTGTTCTAAGATACCTGTGTAAAGTTTCATACAATAATTAGAAAAACATAGGTAAATATATTTATTTTCATGTCATTGTAGAAGAGAAGAGATCACAGCCTCCATAAAGAAGGTCAAGTATAGCATTTACAAATCTCTGAAGAGCTCTGGCAAGAAAAAATAGTGTTGAATGTTTTTTCCCATCTTGCATTCCACTCCAAAACATAGCTAGCTTATCATTTCTGTGTGCTCAGGTTGCTCTGTACCTCTTTTAGAGTTCTGTGGAATCATATTGTGAAGGTACAGAATTGATACATGAGTTAAATTATATTAAAGGTAGTTTTTTAAAGACAAAGCAACTCAAGGTAATGGAGGCCTGCACTTAGTAGTAGATTACATGAAGTAGTGTTCTCTCACTTGTCTGAGAGTCACAGCTCGCTCTTCTATGAATACATACAGAGTCATAGCAAATCTTCCTGAATATTTCTCCTTTGCCCTCTAGGAGTCATTGTGTAAGAAGATGCTGTGGAGTGGTTGATAACTCACCAAAATAAAATTAGCAGCTCTTACAGGGTATGCAAAAGCCATAAAGAGTACACTTTATACTATAGATCACACACAAGGACAACTCACTTTTATGGTCTTCTGTTTGACTGGCTTAAAAAAACACCTTAATTGTCCAACAGGCGAATCCAGGAACGGGACAAACAGCGGCTTGATCGAGTGCAACCAGAAGAAGAACTTCAGTGGCCAAAAAAAATTCAGGAAGACGAAAAGCAAAAAAGGGAAGAAATAACCAAGAAGAAGGAAAGTGAGGATAAGGGGAAACAGGAAATGCAAGAGAAACTGAGTAAGCTTTTCCAGCCACATCAAGAGCCAGTCAAGCCAGCTGTCCAGGCTCCTTGGTCAAATGCAGGTACAGGAAAAAAAAAAATCAAAAAATGCTGTTGCACATCCCTCTTGAACAATTCTTTTCTATTTTGTCTTTCCATTTAGTACAGAAGAATATTATGTTTCAAGATTGGATTGCTAGTGTTATTAAAATAAATCATGCATGGATTGAGCTCTAGACTCCACAAAGTTGTTCTTTTAGGCTTCACTATTCTTCCTAAAAGTATGGTGTTTAGCAGAGTGTAAAGCACAGTTGATGAGACTCACAGTGCCCACTGAAAGGAGAATCTTAGCTGTAAGTTGTTGTAAGATCTTGATCCAAGATGTCAAAAATTATTTCTGCGCTTTTCTTTACAATTCTTATTTCGGTGTGGAATATATGCCGTGGGATTTTTTTAGAGTAGTAGCAATATGTCATTTAGTTACCCTTTTTCCTCTTCCCCTTTCCCTATGCATGTTGTTTACTGAACAAATGACCTGAAGTCTAAGATTTAATCCCCTTTTTTCTGCTACACGCATGATCGCTTTCAGCTGAGAGCTCTTTCTCTGCATTATAACCTGATTTTTGCCTGTATTGGGAACCATGGTTCCCTCTTAAGTGGCTTTGATACACTTGATACATACACAAGAGAACTGATTGGGAATGTAACATTTGTTTAAATATTTGATCAAAGGATTGCATAAAGGGGAAATTACCTTCTGTCTTTTAGCCCAAATCTAGAATTGACTTAATCTAATATGTCCTCTTGCTAGGTTTTATTTGTGCAGAGTAGCAGAGGGCACTTTTATGACCTAGTAGGCAAAATAGGAAGTGCATTATACAAGAGCAATTTAGCTTATATCTTTGGGGTTTTTCTGTATTCTTCTTTTTCTAATAATGCATCTTTAGCATGTAATTTTTTTAAAACACCATCTGTAAGTGACCTCTTTTCAGTCAATCTATATGTATCAAGACATACTGAAACATCTTTCTTGGAAGTATAGTCAGGTTGCAAATGAAGCTGCTACACAAGCAGGCTTTATAAGTACTTGGGATACCTTTGATATATGCAAGAACATCACTGTTTGAATTGAACCTATGGCTGATCAGATTTAACCTACAAAATCATTGAAGCATTTGAGGAGTCATATATGTTGCATCATAAGTACATGATTCTTTCTATGAAAATAGCTGTATATATCATAAAAGATAAAATATAGTAATATTTTACCTGATGTTTGGAAGAGGAAAATGGTAAGAAAACTGTATTTTAAATAATTCAGTTTTGTATTTCCCCTTGTGTAAAAGGGGGATAATATACTTCCTACAGACAATGTAAGGTTTGTTAATTTTTGTCTCCACGTTCACCTCATTTTTCAAATATTTAAAAATAATGTGGTTTGATTTCCTCCCCCCCCCCCCTTTTGTATCTGTGTGTTTTTTTTCCTTTGCTCAGAAAAAGCTCCTCTAACCATTTCTGCTCAGGAGGATGTAAAAATAGTGTATTACAGAGCACTGTATCCTTTTGAATCAAGAAGCCATGATGAAATCACTATTCAGCCTGGCGACATAGTCATGGTAAGAAGGGATTGTGATATTACTTGAAAAAATTACTTAAGCTTTTGCACTTGTGTGATTGAAATTATATATGGCAAGATTTTTTACGGACTTGAGCAAAATAGTTCAGTGAATACTGAAATCGTGTGATATGACATAGTAGCCCTATTATAATAGTGGATAGCTTCTTAGTATGCTGAGCTGTGCGTGTCTGTCAAAGTGTTTGAAAAGGTTCCTATACAGAAGTTATCTCAGTGAGAGCTTTCTTGTCCTCCGAGGTACCTAGGGAATAAAGTTACTGTTATTTTCCGTTGAGAGAGTGGCTATTATGTGTGGAATCAAAAACTGGCTTTGATAAATAAGTATGTTTCTAATAAGAAATTCACCTTTTTATAGGAGCAGTACAAGAGCAGTGTAAAATTTTTAATTTGGAAAACTGCATTTATTTAGGGAATGTGATGTCCAGTGTAATACTATGTGAAACAGTTACGCTAAACTACAAGATGGCTACATGTCTGTCATGATCACATAAACATTAACGTAGTCTTTGTATGGTGGTGATACTTCTTCAGTAATACTGGCAATTTTTTATACAGCTCTTTTGGTGACAGTTTTTGACATAATGATCTAGTATAATTGTAACTTGGAATTGCTTGTATGACAATTTACTCCACTTTTTTTTTTTTTTTTCTTTTTATCTACTTAACTCTTTTGTGAGGTACTTTAACATTTATTTTAAAGAGGATATACAGTAGATAAAATGTCATTTCTAAAAAATGGAAACTTCAAAACCTAAAAATTTTGTTGCAGGTGTGTTGATGCAGAATAATTTCCTTTATTTTTTTTTTTAAGTAGATGATGAGATATGGGGATATGGTCAGCCTATAACTGTTGTATTAAACTGTAAAGTGATATTCTGCTTTTGTCTAAAATTATAGTTCTGTTGTTAATGACTGCAGTTATTAAACGTGTATATTGATATTAATGAATTACTAGTATGATCTTAATGTGCGTACGTCTGTTCATAAAGAAAATTCCTAGTGTAACTATTAAATGATACCTTGTTCACTGTGGGAAAGTATATTCGTTATAGTGTTCTACCCAACAAAATAGATTTTAAGAGCTATTGCGCTTTGGCACAGTTTAGTAAGAATGGATTTTAGAAAAAATACACCTTGTAGGCTCTCATAAGTTGTAATGATAACTTTTTAAAAAGCATGTATTCTGGGGAGATGAGCCTTCATCTCAGCCTTTTGTGTTTTTTTTAATTGATTCAGCTGTGTCACACTGAAGTGTTTGTGACATTAGAATCTACTTTATGAAAATAAAAGATGAGTCCTGGATTAGTAGCACTACTGAATGACTCGGGAAGAGGCCCAATGCCATCCTGAATAGCAACGCAATGTGTTATTAAGAAATAGTATTGGTCAGTCAGCTGTTAAATGAGAGAGAATACAGGTACCTGAGTCTCCCCAGGCTATTGCAATGTGCTACGTTGTCTTGCTTTCTTGGGAAATAGTCTGTAGTCTAGGCATATAAGTAAACTGTTTTTTTTCCTTGAGGGAGAGCGATCACTATTATGTAGACTTGCAGGGAAATAACATTTTTGCCAAAAATAGATGATTTTAAGGAGCACTTCACACATTTTAAATAGAGACTTTGAGGTAATCTGTCTTCCTATATATTACTTTTGGACTTTATTTTAATTTACTCTACAGAAGTAGAGTAACTACTCTCAGTCTTCTTTATTTAACTTACTTTTGACAATAATTAAACCTGATGACTGATTCTTGTGGGATTTATCTCCTGCTCTGTAGTAATTGCTTAAATGGGCTACTCTTAGAAAACTTAATGTAAGTAAGACACTTTTGTGGAATGTGTTATAATTCTGCCTTGCTTTAAATCATTGCTTTCCTGATGGAGGTTAAAAGGGAATGGGTAAGTGTGCTATATGACTGTTAGGAAGTCTATGCAATTTATTCATTTTCATAAACACAGATTCTGTTACCATGTAGTTTACTTGTTTTTGAATTCACCTAGGGTAAAATTAACAAACTAGCTCACATTGTCAAAAGTAATTTAAGTGCAATGGACCAGAACTTACTTTTGATAATGGGCATTTGGACTCCTAGATTCTTCTCTGTCCTTAAGTGTTTGTCATGTCCTGTGGTTCTAAAAGGTTTGAGTTGGTTATGTTTTTTGGAAAATAATAATTTACAAGCTTACATGTTAAAGTGTGTCTAATTTATGACATAAATGCAACTCTGTAGTTAAGCTGACCTATACAGTTAGGAGTTTACTGTGTGCTACACAATCAGTATCGCCTGGAATAACTGTGTTCTAACATAGGCAAATTTAGCACTTCACCATTTTAACACTTATAAATGGCTTTGTGTGTGCAGGCTTGTGCAATCATGTCCTGTAATCATATAGCTGTACAGAAGATACCACCCAAACTGTAACTGCCGTGAGCAAAGAATCCAGCTGAAGCCCAAATCCATTCACTACGCACATGGGAACCAGGTTTAAATCCTGGATGTAAATAGGACTGCAGAATTCATTATGTCAGAATGACTTGTGGCTTTAATAGATGTATAGCTTGTAAATAGTTTTTACAACAGTGTAATGCACTTTTACACTGTGCATGAATCTTGAGACCTGTCTTGGTTGAAAGGAGGGAGAAGGATGAGGGTTTCTTCTGAAAGGAAGAGTATTTGCAAATTTGAGGAGGGCTTTCTTCTGCCTGACTTTCCAGTACACGTGTTAGTTATCTGTAGCACTGATGTATCTTGTGTAATGGTTTAGAGAATGTGTGGGGCGTGGGCTGTATTTTTTTTTTGGTTCTTCCACTTGTTAATTACAGGATTTTTTTATATTTTCTTTTAACTTGGATTTCTGCTTTCTCTGCTTCTTGCCTTTCTATGTACTTCAAATTTCTTTCACTGTAAGCTAGATTGATTTATAATCCTAACTATAACTTAACCAAGCTTTTGTCTGGGAACAAATATTCTGAGCCAAGAAATTCTTTCAGTGCCCTGTCTGTTCAAGCAGTTAAGTTTCTCTTATGTGTGTGAAATATATATATACACAATCTATGGAATTCTTTTCCTTTGGATAGCTTTCTTACAAAGCAAGTCCTGCTGGCATTTGCTGCTGTTAGGCTCCAGCTTGAAGTAAACGTATTAATTCTGTTGTTGCTGATAACGTTTTACATAATACAACTTATTTAAATAAATTTAAGCATAATTCAATGAAATACAGGTGAATTACTGAATTGCTGAACGGTAGTGGCTCTGACAGCAGAAGAATGTAAGTTAAACAGGAAGTTCATAAAGAAGCTTCCATGGAACGTCTAAAACAAATTCATAATGATAGTTTCTCGTCAGTTTTGTTCGTTATTGATTGTGAGAGTTAGAATGAATGTTCCTTGTATTAGACACATAGACATTAGACATTGTGTTAGATCCCCTGTAGGCGTAATCAGCATATGGCCTCTGGCTGGTAGAGCTTATATTCAGCATTATAACAGGAATTCCGGCAGTCTCAAAGTATCTGGATCAAAAGCCTACAAGTGGAATAGAATTAAAATGGTCATTTAATGGATAGCTAGTTGAACAAAACAGACGATGGTACTCTGTTTAGCTTTGATTAAATATTTTTTGCGAGAATATTAGGGTTTGGCTTCATATGTAGAGTGAATATCTACCATAAAATAGGGCTTCCCTTTTTCTGTGCATGCACGGCTGGTGATACACAAGCCAGGTCAAAGTGGAGTAGGCCACTGCAAAGCCAGCCCTTCTGTTGACAGAGATACTAACTGGCCCTATTGCTTTTGCTGCAAGGAGTTGTGTTGCTGTTACTGCCGTCACTTGCGTTCAGTTGTTGGAACTAAGTAGTTATAAGCTGTGGCTCTAAAGTACAGTTGAATAAATAAAAAAATAAAACCACACACACTGTAATTCACTATTCAGGTGTACATTTAAAGTCTAGTTGTATTTTGGGGAAAAAAATAATCTGGGGTAGTTTGTTGTAGGGACTTGGGGATGGTGGGTGTAAAAATACAAGGAAATTAGAACAAATGAATTTATTTAAAGTTCCGGTACTGTACTACAGAACCAGATGCAAATTATATTTTATATGAATAGCTGAGAAACCAGATTTTTTATGAATTATAGAGTTAAAATTATGCTTCAAAGTGCCTTTTCATGAGTATACATAGAAAACTTAATTGGATTGAAGAAGCATAAATTTGACTATCCTAGTAGGCTGTTTTATGAATTATTTTAACTGAAAACTGTCTTCTAAAGAGACATTAAGTCAGTTGTTTTTAAAACGCTTTGGTAGGTTTTGTTTTTTTTTCTTTTCCTCTGCTTGTACAAAACATTTCTTTCTGAAAAATCACAGTGGTTTCTGTATGACTCTGATTCATTTCAAAGATGCCCTTTTCAGAACATCACCATAACACATTTTTGGCTTTTCAGTCCTGATTCTTTTGTATGTTAGTGATTCTAGTTACTACCTGACCCGCTGAATGAGAGTAGGAACTACGTGACTATTATTACTGCTTAGATTATTCAACTTGGCATCAGGTGCTGATAATCCATTTCTCCCTCTCTCTTCCAAGATTTACCCTCTGCTGTGACCTTCCATCACTCATACTGCTGCTTTAACAATCCTATTCAGTGCTGCAGTGGAAATTTTGCTCTGCACTGCAGTAAAACCGCATTGAACCGGTCAAGCATGTAGTCCGTTTATTTCTGGGTTTGCTTTGAGTTAATAGGGACTGAGACAGAAGATGGACCCAACAACAAGCAGAAATAATGGATTGTTTTGCACCAAAAGAGGGATGTAGGATACAAATTACAATAAGAGGCAGTCAGAGAGTCAGCAACTGGCCTAAGGCAAAGCAATCTATCAGCAGCTCAAATGAGTAGTCCAGGGACAATCAGAGGCAGAAGCTTTTCTGGTTTGATTTCAGTCAGTTCTAGGCAAAAGAATGGTCCCACCTTTAGTCTAGAGCAACTAGTTTGCACTGTTGTACCGTTTTTTTTGCCACTCTTTTTTTTTTTTTTCTTCTCCAAACAAGCAGCTTACCAGGTTATATTTTGTTAAAATCAATAGAGTGAATTCGTAGGTGTGTTTCCAACTGTAGAAACATCTAGCTTGAGGCACTGCTATATGCTGTTTTTGTATGATGTCATATACTGAAAACTCCTTTGACTGAAAAGGATACTATTTCTTATTCCTTAGCTCATGAAGTATTCTGTTATCAACAAATCCCTCACATTGGTAATGGATTTTTAGGAAATAGTGTCAGGTGATTTAGAAGTACAAATTTAAGCATCTCTGAGTGCTGTACTGTTATCTGCCACAGTCAACTCTTGAGTTATGCTGTCGTTTGTAACTCTTATGTATTTTGAAGTACTGATTGCTACTGGCCTAAACAGATGAGAGACATTCTTGCCAAAAACCGGCCACCGTGTAGGGCTGGTCATCTGACTTTTCGCTGCTGACCTGGTTTTACTGCTGGCTTGACCATTGCTGGGGAATCTGCAGCTACACACAGCAGATTGTTGTACCAAGTAGGTGTTACTTACATGTCAAAGGTGCAAACCCTATTCATATGTAAGGGTTTGCTTGAAAACTGAGATTCTTTTGACCTATCAAAGAAATTAGATAGCTAGAACACCAAATTTACCAAAATCATTACCAAATATAATTATTGCCTTTTTTCTCCTAAAAAGTTTCTGCAACTGACATTTCCTTGGAGGTATTTAGCCGCCATATCAATTCACCAGGAGTAGCAATAGTGAGTTACTTTTCTTCTGCGATTCTTGCTGAATGTGGCTAGCTGCAGCTCACAGAAATTAAACTGATCATTTTTGTTGAAATAGCATGCTAAGACAGTAGTCTGTCAGTAGAGCTTGGAGAACAAGTGTGTGAAATGTTTAAGAAAAGTTAACAGGAAAGCGTGAAATGTGGAAAATCATAGCTTAACACAGTTATACTAATCAATAAGTAGGAATTAAAATACAGCTGCAAAAATAGCCCTGTTTCATCCAGTCCCTTACGACTTGGCGAAGATATCAGAGTGAGGGGAAAGAACAGAGGCCTGCAAATTTACGTATGGAAAACTTACCATGGAATTGTTTTGTATAAATACATTAGCAAATCTGTGGATTTGTTTTGAATTGTTCGATGTGTGTTGTTTTTAATATGCTGTGGTTTTTTGTTGTATTTTCTGCAAGAGAAAATCTAGGAAAACTTGTTAAAAACTAACTTGTGTTAGTTAAACCAGGTAATACCAATATTTAAGGGATTTCTCTAGAACTCACTTCTCCCAAGTCTGCTGTACTATGGCAGACTTTCAAGCAATTGTTTAAAATCTCATGCTTGGCTTATGTGTTAGGACTGAAATAAAACTTTTTTACCTTATCACCAAGAAATCCTTTTGAGTTTGGCTTGGGGGGAAAAAAGAAAAAAAAAAAAAGAATTGCAAAGCAGTATTGCATTGCAAAATGTTCCTTTATCTATTAATACGCCATAGAAGGAATAGCTGTCAACATAATCCTCCAAAGGTAAATTAAATAACAACAACAAAATTCTACCTAGGTGGAACTAGTATTTGTAATGAAGGTGTCATGTCTCTGTAACTGGAGAAAGTTCATTACTTTGGATGAGATGGATTGTTTTAAGTGAAAATTCCATTTGTATGTTATGTTTTTAACTTAATACGTCTACAGGTGGATGAAAGTCAGACTGGAGAACCAGGGTGGCTTGGTGGAGAATTGAAGGGGAAAACTGGATGGTTTCCTGCAAACTATGCAGAGAAAATACCTGAAAATGAAGTTCCAGCTTCTGTAAAGCCAGCAGTTGAGGCGGCTGCTGCACCTAAAGTTTCTGTGCATGAAACCACTACATCGCTAGGAACTCCTGCTTCTACAGAGTGTACTACAACTGCCAATAACTGGGCAGACTTCAGTTCAACGTATGTGTGGGTAGTGATTATCACCTTAAATGTGGTGGAGTCCTTTTTAATCGATTTGACTGTGGTGGCAGTTAACATGGAGTATCATGACTGCAAAATAAAAATGGCTTGTTTGAAGTAAAATATTTTTTCTCTATTAAATAGTTAAAATTGCAGCCTTGTGGAACTTTAACTGTGCTCCCATCATATCTGCCTGAGCAATGCAGGACACATCACAAATGGGAGACATTCCTAAGTGAGGATGGTGACATGGTGGAAATCCCCAGGTGTTCACCTTCCTTCTCTTAAATTAGTTGACACCAATCCTTTTTGAAGGTTTCCAACTTGGATTATGCAAAATATGATGATGACAGAGTTAACATGAAAAGATGATTCATTAATTCCTTATAACAACATTAATAAGACTGATGCAAGTAGAACCTGTGCCCTTCCCTAGATGTCTTGTTAACTCAACTTAATGCTCTGTGCAGTATTATCAACCCTATGTAAATGGGGTTGGGTGAGTAATTGTCTTATCTTTTGATCATGTAATATATATTTATAAATTAAAATCTAAATATCTTACTGCGATATTACAGAGCATAATAAGTTCTATCTCAAAATTTTCATCAAATAGGTCACAGTAACTTTTCCAGTTATTTAAACTTTTACTCTTTTACTATAAACAGTCATTTTTACGAGGCGGGGGGGGGGGGGATAAGACTAAATCTTGAGCTTCCTGGAGAGGTCTGGCACATACTGGATTTTATTGTTTCGAATAATCATACTTTTGACAAAGCTGTTTGTACCCTAGGTGGATAATGCATGCTTTCATGTTTTTCATAAAAATTACTATTCAGTTTCAATACAAAGTCAGTCCCAGAGTCCCATTTATACTAATAATACCATCCTTGGCATGATATAGGAGTTAGGGATAGTTGTGGCCTTTGAACACTATTACAGTCTAGGTGGACAACAACTGATCATAACTATAATAGCACAAGCAACAGGCAAAGGAAACGTAGGTAAGATAGGTGCTTTGTTTACACTTCTAGAGTTCAGGGGATTTTGTTCATTTAAGTGGGTATTTGGAGGCAGAGATATGGATTATAGGATTTAGTAGGTGTTTTAAAAGACAAGAGATAGCAAAAAGGATAAGAGGTTGCATAAAACTAAAGACTTGAAAGAAGTCAGTAGGAAATAATTTTAAGCAAAAGAAAAAAGGTGAGGATTTGAATGAGAAGCAGCAAAATGATGTATAAGGAAAAGGGATGTGAGACATCAGTGACGTGCAGGTGTGAAGATTTCAAACCAGTTTTGAAGAGAATGATGATTTATTTTAAGTTACCTCTTTCCACTGTGTGTAATATAGACTGCACTACTTGAACTTCTGTTGTAGCAAGAACAGCTAAGAAATGAAACTAAATTACAGGAATAGCTGGCCTTAAGTAGCAAGGACAAGCAACTATATTTAGAGATTGCCTTTTTAAGATAAATTTATTGTTAGCCTATGTCTGATTGCACTACTTCCACCTGAAACATATGATGCTTATGGAATATTCAATTAAAAGAAATTAACCTAGAATGTAGAATTTTTTTCTGCACAATCTTCCTGCATGAGTGTTTTTATTCAGTTGAAAACGGTAGGAATTATGTCATTCTCTTTTTTTCAGATGGCCAACAAACACTAGTGAGAAACCGGAGACTGATAACTGGGATGCCTGGGCAGCTCAGCCGTCTTTGACTGTTCCCAGTGCAGGGCAGCTGCGGCAGCGATCAGCCTTCACTCCTGCCACTGTTACAGGATCATCTCCCTCTCCTGTCTTGGGTCAGGTGAGCACCTATATTCATTAAAACAGTTCTGACCCAGCACAAACATTTGGAAGACAAAGTATAAACATTGACTATGCATTAAAACAGTCCCCTGAGATATGTACGCTATTTCAGTTTGGAGTGATGAACAGGTAGTGTACATCCATTTGCAAAACTGGTGGCAGAATTTAACATGAAGTGGTTTCTGTTCTGCTATTCTGTGCTGGCTTTTTTAGACTTTGGTGGTCCAGTCTTAGTGTTTTGGCAAGATGCCAGTTTTGGGTCACTTCCTTGGGGCTTTCCTGAATTGCATGGCAATAGCCTTCACTCCAAAGTGAATTATGTAGTTTGGTGGAATAGCAATGGCAAACCTTCTCATCAGATGAATTCTGTCCATCTGTTAAGGCATTTCCTTTTTCTCAGCTGAACAACATACTGTTCTTGTAAGCTAATGTGTTCTGAAAGATGCTAAATATCTTAGTATCTTAGAGAAAAAAAAAATTTGGAATATACAATGAATAACTTGCAGCAAAGCATCATTTTTCATAAAGTTTACTTTAAGTCCTGCCAAAATAGCTTCATGAAGGTTTATTATATATATATATCTTAATTGTAAAACTTTATTTAACTTGTTAAGCAAAACCTGGTAATCCTGCATTGTATTGATTATGTGTTAACAGATAGAAATGTAGGAGGACTGTAAACTTTTCTGGTATTACTTTAAGTTTAATTGACTTACCTTGCCTTACACAGTTGAAGGAGAGTCTGTGTATTTTGTTGCTATATAAGTAGTATAAGAATATAATTCCTTAAGCAGCTTTCTTTATGAAGGGTGCTGCATGACTGACTTCTCTCTCTGTTTTTTAAAATTGCATTAAGGGCGAAAAAGTGGAGGGGCTTCAAGCACAGGCTTTGTATCCTTGGAGAGCAAAAAAAGACAACCACCTTAATTTCAACAAAAATGATATCATCACGGTTTTGGAGCAGCAAGATATGTGGTGGTTTGGAGAGGTTCAAGGACAAAAGGGGTGGTTTCCTAAATCATATGTGAAGCTTATTTCAGGCCCCATTAGGAAGTCAACAAGGTATTTTATTTTCTTTTACCATACTTCACTTCTATACTGTAATAGTTAAATAAATATGAAGAGCTGCAGACTTGAATTTTAAAATTTAGTATCTACTCTGTAAAAATGCCTTTTTTTCTTTTTTTCTTTTTTTTTTTTTTTTTTTTTAAATATTACTCTCTTCTGGGGAGTTTTGACTTCCAACCCTGGAAATTCTTATGAGGAATAAGAAAACTGACCTCAGTCCTCCTTGGGTCATGCATCACCAACAAAAGATATAAAGCTTAATGAATGGTCTTAATTTTATGTGACTTGCAACTACAAAATTTGTGTATTGGATTTTATGAATTACAGCTATGTAAGTCATAGCTTAACTTCCCCAAAATAAAAAGGTATACCTCAAAACTTAATCACTTATCATTACTCTTGGAGAATGAAACAATCAAAATCTGATTCCGTGTAATGTGAAGGCCACATTAACATTAGTAATAAAAATGAGAATGATTTTAGATTTTTTTTTTTTTTTTTTTTCCTGAGGGAGAAGAGGAGGTGCAGAAACTTGTGTATTTAAGGCAGTTACCTAAATGTAACCATAACTGGCCATTGTACTAAAAATCTTTAAATTGCACATTTATTGTCTCTTCTTTTAAAATGTAGGGAATTGCTTATGGATGCATATGCATTCTTTAGTTTTTAAATATAATAATAATTTTTCTGAAAAGATTTAATTTCTTAAATAACCGTTATTTTCTTCTAAAGCATGGATTCTGGTTCCTCAGAAAGTCCTGCTAGTCTGAAAAGAGTAGCATCACCAGCAACAAAAGCAACTATGTCAGGTGAAGGTAAGCATTTCAAACTGAATGGCTTTAATAGTATTTTACTATGTAATTAAATAGAATAAGTCTGCTTATTACCAGAAACAAGCTTAGAATCAGATCTGAGTGTTTTAAGATCGGGCCTGTTAAAATTGAAGTGCAAATCAATTTGCCTCTAGAATGATTTAAAATTATTATAGTAAGAATTTATATATGTTGTGTATGTAGAAGAAATAATTTCACTTGCCATTAAAATATTGTCTGTAGTTTGTACTGTTTCTTGTATAAATATTTTGGTAACAATTCCTGATCTGGAATGGGTTTTTGCAGAGGGCCAAATAAGCACATCTGTACATGTACTTCATGATGTCAGGAATTATTAATAAATGTCTCAATTTCACCCAAAGTTCATTTCCAATGTTTCATTAAAGCTCCTAAGTAAAGAAATTACAATCAGTTATAGAATGTTGTGATCTTTATGGCCAAGGCTACCCCTCATTTTTAAAGATGGAGCCTGGGGCACAGGCAGATAATTGTCAGGCCTCTGAAGGATTTTAAAATACTTACATTTCTGGCTGTTACCACCCTTCAGCTGGAGGCTAATGTCTCCACACAAGCTGCGTTAACAGACTGTGTGGGCACTCTTAGTCCGCTTCAGTGCAGAGTCAGCTAGTTTAATTTAAATCACAGTCAGAGTAAATCAATGAATCTAAATATAGGTTACAAATGAACATTTGTATATAATCTCTACAGCACACCTTAAGTTTTTTAAACTACAATTCTACATACAATTTTAAGCCAAAGAGTCTCTTTGCTTACCGATGTATTTAATTTGCCGCTGGCATGAGCACTGCAGAAATTAAAAGGAGGGAATGGTAAAGATCCATATAACATGGAAAGTGAGATAATCAGTTATTTCAAAATACAACTAGTCTGGCTCAGTATATATTTAAGGAAAAGCAATTGTGGAAATGCTAGGTCTTTTTTGTAAAGTATGGGATATCTCAGGTTATATGTTTGTATTAAAAAGGAACACAACTTTTTAATAAAACGTTTCAAAAAAAGCTGTGTTTTTAAGAAATAATAAAGCATGGATTTGGCGTCTTCTGTTACATTTAAAGGGTTTAAGAAAAATTCTATGTGTATAGCATATATTATGGTGTTTAATGTGTGTGTTTGTGTGTACGTGCATACAAACAGATGCGTGTGTTCTTCAGCTGCAGTTGTTAGACAAACCATGTCTTAGCTTTCATTTAAGGATAATATTTGTGGTTTGAGTCCTTGCTGAACTTCCCCGAGCTCAGCTCTTCGGTTAGATTTAGTGTTCAAGCAAATAGAACAATTGCCAGCTGCAGTGGGAATACTTGAACATTTTTGTTACATATGCAGGGAAGTCTATCTGAAATATTGTGAACTGCTCTTAGGTCCAGAGCTGGTCCTAGAAGCAGAGGATATCTTCAGAAATCTGTTTTGTGCCCATATAAAGTGTGATAATGCTCAGTTAAATAAGAATGTATCAAGTTGTGTAGAAAACGTTACTGAATTGTCTGAAATTCTTCTTTGTAATCATTTATGTAAAAATTTTTCATGTAGTTCTGTGATTGAATTATGCATTGCATTTCTCAACATCAGTCTACTTTAGTATTTTTGCACTTGAATACTAAGCAGTTGACGGTGTTTTAACAAAACAAGACAAAGCCTGAATGTGTTCTAACATTTCCCAGCCATCTGTTGCATAAGATGCAATGAGATGTGTGCCCTTCATGCAAAGCTTGAAGTAATGAAAGAATTCATTGTATACAAGAGCCAAACAGCATCTATAAAATAAAGACTGTATCTACAGATATTTGGATACTGAGCCTTTCCATCCCCAAGACTGAAAATTCCAGTCATCAGCACAAAACAGAAACCACTGGGAAACATGTTTTCAGAGTAGTTTCTGATATAAATTAATAATTTATATACATTTTAATTACACTAGCCAATTATTTTACAAAAAAAAAATCGCCCGGAAGAACTCTTTTGATAGATTGTATTTAGTTCTGATGGATATAATCTTAAGCATGAAATATTGAGGTTTCTATGAATAGTAATTAATAAATTTGTCTTCTATCTAGCCCATGGAGAGACTATATTATATTAGTTAGCTTTTGCAAATGACAGTTGAGCAGTTTATGAAGTGTTTTCCCATGTTCTGTATTTATTTCCCTCTTACAGAGTATATTGCTATGTATACTTACGAGAGTTCTGAACAAGGAGACCTAACTTTTCAACAAGGTGATATGATTCTTGTGACAAAGAAAGATGGCGACTGGTGGACAGGAACACTGGGTGATAAATCAGGAGTTTTCCCATCTAATTATGTGAGACTCAAAGATTCTGAGGTAGAGACATATTGAGATGTTATAAAGTTGAGCTGCGGGAGGTATGCTTTATTTGGTGTTGTAGTGATAGTTGCAAGTCAGTGGATCATAAGGGAAGAAAAAATATTTCGCAGTTTTACTGAATGTGAGTTTGGAAAGGGAAAACAATAATAGTTGCATTTTAGAACATAATGTTGTAAAATAACTTTGCAGATCATGTATTAAAATTAATCTTGCATATGTTAACTATTAACTTGGCAGTTTTGTAGAGACAAATCAGAATAGCTATGACTACTTTGTTCCCCAGGTAAGTTTCTAATGACTGAGTTGTGTCTTACTGCCATTACTTTTTAAAAAAGATATAGAGAGTAATATTTCAGTCTGTTATCTTTTTTTTTTCCCTATTGTCGTTTTTTTGCGATGAAGGGGGAATAAATTTCGCAACAAAACTTAGCAAACTACTATATTTATTTGAAAGTTCTTGAATCAATAATAGAGGTTCTGTTTCATCTGATTTTTATCCTGGAATAATCCGATAGGACGTATCCGTATTAAATTTTTTTTCCTTATCTTTCTTTAGAATGCCTAAAAAGGGTTTTCTCATTTATATTCTTCATCTGTTTGAGAGGATAATTCATCTGCTAGTAGGAATTAGCTTAGAGTCATAGGTGAATACAATACTAATCTCTTGATGAGAAGTTGTTCTTGTTTAAGTCTCTAAGAATAATAGGGGGTTTAAAAGTAAAGAAGTAACTAAAAACTACAGGATTTTTAGAAATCTAGGTGGTAAGGCTTTTTCCACAAGTCTGGAATTCTGTGTGTATGTGACACAACTCAATGAAAGACTGTCTGCAATATAGAGCTTGAGCAAAGTCACTCCTTAAAATTATTTCTGTTGGTGGAAAAGCCGGAGAATAAAACCTGCAGTGAATTATATAGCTGTAGAAAGCCCTTATATAGTAGATTTCTAGATAGGAGAGAAACATCAATAACATCCTGTAAGACAGGATTAAAAAGAAATTGTAGTTAATGATATTTAGTATTGCAGTTCTTGGGAGAAATACTATTGTGATATTGCTTTCAGAAACATTTTAGAAACTTTTCTCATTTATATTTTGGATCATGTAACAATTTTCTTCAATCCTTAGTACTACTAGTTCAAGAACTAATCAGTCTTATATTGGAGAAAGTCTTGTCCCGGTTTTGATTAGTTGTTCCCTTGTGTTGTGAGGTACGCTTCTCTGTGCGCATTAGGACTGTAGTTCCATAGAACAAAATCACAGAATCATTTAGGTTGGAAAAGACCTTTGGGATCATCAAGTCCAACTGCAAGCCTAACACTACTAAGTCCACCACTAAACCATGTCCCTAAGCACTACATCTACCCGTCTTTTAAATACCTCCAGGGATGGGGACTCAACCAGTTCCCTGGGCAGCCTGTTCCAGTGCCTGACAGCCCTTTCAGCGAAGAAGTTTTTCCTAATATCCAGTCTAAACCTGCCCTGGTGCAGCTTGAGGCCGTTCCCGCTTGTCCTATCGCTTGTTACTTGGGAGAAGAGACCAACCCCCACCTCGCTACAACCTCCTTTCAGGCAGTTGTAGAGAGCAATAAGGTCTCCCCTCAGCCTCCTCTTCTCCAGACTAAACAACCCCAGCTCCCTCAGCCGCTCCTCATAGGACTTGTGCTCTAGGCCCATCACCAACTTCATTGCCCTTCTTTGGACACGCTCCAGCACCTCAATGTCCTTCTTGTAGTGAGGGGCCCAAAACTGAACACAGTACTCGAGGTGCAGCCTCACCAGTGCCAAGTACAGGGGGACGATCACTTCCCTGGTCCTGCTGGCCACACTAGTTCTGATACAAAATGATCATATGTAACCCATTCTAAGTGTGCACAGGTACGGTCCTACCTGCCACGCTTTTGCTGCCACTATCTTTCATCTGACCTGTTAATAAGCCGGTTCAGGACACTAAGCAAAGCAGAAAACTAGTCTAGCAGAAGTAACATGTACTTCTAAGACGGTACTCTGAATCAGCTCAGCAAGGGTTTGAAAAATGTCAGTACCAGAATTAGCATGGGAGGAGAGTAGTGAAGGAGGCAAGATTGCCTCAGCATTGGCTTAGATTAGCTTGAGCTGGTTTTGAACTGCGTTCTTAGCTGGCTTTTATGTTAAATACTTCATTTTAGAAGTGAAACATCATACCTTATGTTTAGTATATGGTTTTGGATGTGCCTGTGCTCATTCTTACCTTTCAGTTGCATCGAATTTAGTGACTGTGGAGCAGCAGATAAAGTTAGGTCAGGTCCCAGACTAGAAAAGGAGTACTTAATCGTTCAGTTAATGGAAGCATTGTAGCTATAGCACTATGGAGCCCATCACAGCAGGCTAGCTTGACTTTTTGACAATTAGAGTAAATTTTGTGCGGTAGTAGTTGTGGTGTTAGGCAGGGTATAGGTTTACCCTGACAACAGAGCTCAGTGAGAGTCTGGACAAGAAATTCTGAACTCTCTGTCCCCAAGTCTAGCAGCTTGATTCTGCTCTGAGTGGTGCAACATCTCTTCAGTTGTGGCAGTGGAGGTGTTTGTGGGTCTGTATCAGGGAATTGACCTCGTTGAGAAAAGCACTCCTTTTTGCAGTCCAGGACGTGGATTATAGTTCAGCCCTGACAGTAATTCTTCACATACCTCAAAAGGATGGTGGCTTGCCCCACAGAGGTATAGGAACAAGTGTACAGATGATTGCCTAACCTGTGGAATATCTTGTGATCATGAAACTGTGCCCTAAGTCTCTTTACCTCTAAGTTCATATTGTAGTTGATGAGTGGGAACTTGCACTGTCAGCCTCCTAAAACCCTGTGAGGCCTGTTTCGTAGGTAGATAGTAACAGTTGCTGATTAGTTACTTAACCTCAGCTACATTCTTGTTAGTTAGTGTTAAGTTTCCTTTGAACTTTTGTCAAGGATCTGTTTTTGTTTTCCCTTAAGATATTCTCAACAGAGTTTAGTCTCAAAACCTGGGAGTTTATATTCAGATGTTCAGAGCTGCCTTTTGTGTGCCTTTTAGGACTGGATGCTCATCCTGTCTGCTGGGAGACAGGCACACATATTGGCAAATCTTCTTTGTAGAGAACTCGGAAATAGACATTTAATACTGAAAACTATTTTTATTAGAGAGGTCAATGTGATATTTCTCTGATCTCAACTTGTCTGGGGCTGAAACAGCTAAGTGCAGTTCATCAAAAAGTGTTCCAGCTACCCTTTTTGCTGGTTAAAATCACATCTTCAAATAAAATCTTGATGAGAGAGGGAGGAAAAAGCACAGAGCTGATGGAGATCTTGATATCCGGGATGCTTATTTTCATAAAGTGATTCATATGCCCCACAGGACATATTTCTTGTTCCAAGTGGATAATTGCCATTACACGTACAGTGTTTTGCTATTCAGCTTGTTCACAGAGCCAGTTTTTACAAAGGATTTCTCAATAGTGGCTGTCTGTTAACTTTCAGATGTGCCGCTGTGCTTGGACAGCTGGCTGATTGTGGAAAATGTTACTAAAAGAGTAAATTAATCTAATGTGTTCTGCACTATTGACTTAGGCCTGAAGAAGTAAAGCAGTGCGGATCTTTCAACAGCAAGCACAGAGTTTGTAGAAATGGTTGCAAGCCTCAAAATATCAGTGGCTTATACATCAGAAGAAATTTTTATAAATCTGTTCTTCTGTACCTAGTGCCAGGCTACCCATTCACCTCCAGCTGCTAAATTAAACTATTTCCTGTTCCTTAAAGTTTCAACTTATTAACAGAGTGAAAGTCTTTGTTCGTCAAATAAATGACAACACTGGTTCATGGTCCATTCTCAGAGTTTTCATTAGATTGAGGTAGATGGGTACAGATCTGTAACAGGTTTTTATTGAACCCTGCTTTTCTCTGAGACTGGTGATAATTACCTCTGCATAAGGTATGGAGCTCATATGATGGATGTGGAAACACAAAAATTTAGATGCCTCTATTTACAAAACTTTGCATAAATGTTCTGAAAATGTTCTGAGAGAATTGGGGTTGTTCAGCCTGGAGAAGAGAAGGTTCCGGGGAGACCTTACAGCAACCTTCCAGTACGTGAAAGGGGCCTACAGGAAATCTGGAGAGGGACTTTTTACAAGGGAACATAGTGATATGACAAGGGCTAATGGCTATAAACTGAAAGAGGGTAGATTTAGATTAGGTATAAGGAAGAAATTCTTCACTATGAGAGTGGTGATGCGCTGGAACAGGTTGCCCAGGGAAGTTGTGGATGCTCCCTCCCTGGCAGTGTTCAAGGCCAGGTTGGATGGGACTCTGAGCAGCCTGGTCTAGTGCAAAGTGTCTCTGCCCATGGCAGGGGGGTTGGAACCAGATGATCTTTAAGGTCCCTTCCAACGCAAACAATTCTATGATTCTATTAAAATTATAACGGTCTGAATTTATTTAATCTCGATTCTAAGGGTGTTACCGTACAACACAATTGGCAAATCTACTGCTGTGTCTTATTAAATTAGCAAAACAGGTTCTACTCTACTGTTTCAAGAGACTTTATCACTTGTCACAAAATATCCTCAAAGGCAGTTAGTGTCTCAGGTGTACAAAAGGGAAATAGAATGGGGTAAGTCCTCTGCACTGTGTTTCTCTCAACAGAAAGACTAGAAAATGCTCCTCCATCTACTGAGTGGGCCAATCTTAATTTAGGTATTTATTGAAGTACTGCAGGACTTCTCTATGTATTTCTTCTGCTTTTTTACCAAGGATTCAGAGAATCCTCAAACAGAACTCAGCCTGGTCAAGGTGATTTTGAAGCTTCTCTCTTAAAACAATCTCTATATGTTTACCACTTAACTATAAAGATACAGTGTCACAGACTGGTTTATCTGTCCATATGCTCCTAATCTGGCAACGTGGATGTTGACTAAGTGATATTTTGAAGGAGTGTGTTCTCTGAAGGTCCAAACACTTGTTCTTTATTGAGGAGGGGGGAGGGTGTTTCTTTGCCGGAAACACTTTCCAAAGTAGAATTAATTCCTAATATGACTATATCAGTGCTAGTTGTCACCTTTGGTTCCACACCTTTTAATCTTCCCTACCTGGGACTGTTGATAGACTCACAGTCACTTTGTCTGGACCATGTTCTCCTTGTCCCCAGACCTAAACTTTGTCTTCGTATCCGATGTCTGCATGATGCTTTCCTGTTTCACTTTTCTTGTTAATATAGGTCACAGTGGTGACAAAGGTGGAGAAATGAAGAGAGAGAAAGGAACATAGGGCAGAAAGGAAGATTTGCTGACCTTGTAGAAAGTAACTGTAATCAGTCTTTTACAATGACAAGAAAGTAGCACTGAGACAGTGGTATCCAAGTATCACTTAACTTAAAGCATCCACTTTCTACAATCCTTCCCAAAATTTAAGTTGCAAAATGTAAAGGAGAAGCATGGTATATTAGATGTATGTAAGGTGCTTTGGTGCCAAATTTAAATCTATTTTATAGAGGCATTCAAAACCAATATGCATTTTTAAATGGCCCTGTTCTCTCAGCCATTTACCTAGTTTTTTAGTTAATCCTTATATTAGTTTCTGCCAGAATCCCCAAGTTTTCAAAGCATCAATTTAATATAGAGAATATTGAGGGTCAAACTGTTCTTTTCCATAGAGAAATTAGGATTCTGTGAAAACCTTCAGGTGATTTGATGTAGACTCCCAAGTTTGTAAGGAGGATCCTAAAGGAGAAGTTGAGGGGAGGCGGAAGTGTTGTGAGCCTTGCTTGGAGGCAAGAGGATATTTATGGTATTTCAACATTTCTGACCAAAGTGCAGTTTAGATCTGTTATGTTGCTGGTATCCATATCAAGCCTTTTTATTGTAGAAGATAAGACTGGCAATGTACTGGGAAGAAACTGAAGTAATTATTTAGGGGGCAGGGGGAAGCTGGCCTAGACAGGGTGGCGACTAAAAGGGTTGGAAGGGGCATGTGCAAGGGGCAAAGGTGAGACCACACACTGTTTTGACTGCTCTAATTGCATGTATATTGGTAGGCCTGTGAGTGCATTAAAATAAATAAATAAAGATAACTCTTCCCAAATAAGCAGTGGGCTCAAGGAAATTTTTTTTTTCTTTTTACAGGAAGAGAACATTGAGTTTGTAAATTATGAAAGCTTTTCATGTTAAATTTAATCTTTCAGTTTTGCTGCTTTCCTATACATAACTGAACTGATTTCACTGCTTGCTGGATTTCTTGTGGCTGTTCAAAGGCTTTTCTTGCAAATATCTTGGCCTGGATGATGATCCCTCATCTCACCCCATTCAGGTTTAGAGGAAATAGCTACAGATAGACAGCACCTTGCTATTCAGTGTCCTGTGCTCTCAGTTGGGCACAAAAATGGTGGTGGGGCTTTTACTACTGCAACACACACCACCTACAAAGTTCAGATGACTCGCCTTAAAGGTGCAGTAACTACACTGACTGTGCTAATGTGCCATATGTGAAATTTTAGAACCATAATGTGGACAGTATTGAAATAATTATGTCCAGTTAGCTTTTTAGGCATATTTGCAATCCAACTATTTGTAGAGTTGAAAACTACTGTTGTTGTTTTAACTCAGATTTACGCTTCAAATGCTATGTAATTTGGAATTACATTGGTATTTGCAGTCCGTGAAAGGAAGAAAAGTTCAGGAAAGAAGTCTACACGTTTATATAGTTAGTCATCCACTTCCATACACTGCTTGTTATTTATTCCTATGTATTAATTGCCATCTAAAATATTAAGGGTTTCTGTAAGAATAGAATCTTCCTGTGAAAGTTTTTTTACTTACAACCTTGTTTAGTGTGTTAAAGTGAAGCATAGTAAATCATTTTCATATATTGGAGAAATAAATATGAGTGCTAAATTTCCATTTTACTTTCTATTTCAAGGCTCCTGGAGCAGCTGGAAAAACGGGAAGCTTAGGGAAGAAACCTGGTGAGTCATATATTGTGACAGCACCTTATATCTGTTCTTAAGTACTTATGTTCAGTGGCAACAAAATCTTTGCTATGAAAATAAATTATGTTTGCTCTTGGTCATTTTGTAGTAGTTTGCACTAATGAAAACCGTGGTCTATAATAAAATAATGCATAATCTGTCAATCATTCTATCTAGCATGTATGAATCAGTAAATAGCATGTAGCTAGAGAATAAAAATCCACTTGCTCAAAAATAAGTACAAACTTCATGATAGATTGTGGAATGGAACACCGGAAGCCTAGAAAAAGCCCAGGTTTGTCAGTGCCTCTGAAAATGGAAGTATACATTCTTACCCTGTGGTTTTACAGCATTTTGCCTAGAATGCTACACAATATGGTATACATTGACTTTGTGAGCTCTTGTGCCTGCTTCTCGTTTTCAAGAGCACGTACCTTGTATCCATGCGATGTAGCTTGTTGCCTGTCAAGCCTGGTCGTATTGCAGAAGATCACATTGCAGGTTCCTTTTTGGCTAGAAAGAGGTCCCCTGGCTCTTGGGGTGGTTGGGGCTATCCTTCCAAAAAGCCATTGCATTTCCAAAAATTGTTAGAAAAGTGCATTCTCTGCCACTGGCAGGCATTCATAAACTTTCCAGAAGACATCTCTTTTTTCCCCTCAGTGTATTTCTTTGCTTTTGTACCAAAGAGATAATTTTGCATTGAGCTGTACCAAACTAAATAGGGGGTGCTCCATGCTTCTATTCTGTCCCTTTCTCTGAGGCTTGGTCAGTTGCACAGTGAGGTGGTTCAAGGATGTGATCTACCAAATCTTACCTTATTTCCATATACACACGCATATCCATATTTTGTTTTGTGGGGAGGAGGTTTTTCTGTGTCTCCCTGAACTGGTTCACAGTGTCAGTGTGTAAGAGGAGGCAGGGAGAGCAGATTGCAGCAGCCCCAACTTCATTTGGCTTATTTTACCTTCACATATGAGCAACGGGCTGCTCTTGTCAAATCTTACTGATGGAAAGAAGGGCTTGGAAGTAAACTACTCCTGCCTTTTCTAACTTTAATTTGCATGATTAAATAGTTGTGTTAATAGATAAAAAGCTCAAGAGAGGCAGACAAGAACAGACATCTGGAAAACCTCTAGAAGTAGTACCTGGTAGGAATAGCGAGAAGATAGTGATAGGTCTGGCTGCTTTTTCCACACATGGGAGAATGGTGGATGGCAAGACTTCAGCCTGGAGTGCCAGCCTTACAATCGCTGTTCTCCTGGATTCGAACTTTCAGTGAAGAAGAGGCTGGAGGGATGTTGACAAAAGGTGTGTACAAAATCTTTTGGAGTTTAAGAACAGTTTGAGAACAATCCTGCCTGTTTTTCAACAAGGAGATTCATGGATGTTTTTGCTATAAACGAGCTGCCAAGTGCTCAGCCAATATAAGTGAAATGCTAATGAACGAGGGGAAATATTCCTGTTTATTCTAGAAGCAGCGAGACGAGTGGGTGGGAGTTGGTAACAGTGTGTGTCGAAGGGCAAGGGAAAAGAAACCACTCTTTTTGTGAATTTAAGCAGCAATATGAGGACAATTATATCTGTGAGAAGGCATTTATTTATTTTTCTAAATCTACCTGTTTTAGTAGAGGCCACATTTTTTGGCCTGGACTATAATTGAATTTGATCTCGTCTCAGTAATTCAATACTTAAATCAAAATTAAAAAGTCATTCCTGGAAGGAAAGCTATTTCATTTTTTCTAACTTTTTTGCTGAGTTGTTTTCTCTAACTTTCTGCTTCTCTGTGACACGCAAGAGCTGAATGTTAAACTTGTAATTCATATCGTAACTTATTTAACACACAGTCCACAGTAAAAATTCTTTATGCTGCTGGTTGGTGAAAGAGGATATCTGATACCTGGAGCCTTGTAAATCACCTTTTTGTAGATAAAAATGAGAAATTTCTTGTTTTGAGAGATGAAAAGTATAAGGTTTTTGCTCTCTCGTTATGATATACTGAATATTATAATCACCATGGTAGTGAGAGAAGTTTTTGCCTGATTTAAAAAAAAAAAAAAAACAAACAACATAATTTATTTTGACAAACTCCCACTGTTAATTTGTTTGCTTCTGTTCTTTTTGCCTCCTGAATGGCTCTAGGGTGGAGGAATTAATGTGATACTGTGGAAAAATCTGCCAGTGCAGGGAGCTTGCAGAATTTCTAGCAGTATAGCCATGTTTCCTGCCAAATAGCTTGCTTGCTTTGCCTTCCTACAGGACAGACTGTGCTGCTGCTGGCTTTTCTCTGTGTAAACCTTTCTGCTCTCCTATCAACGCCTACTATATTTTACTTAGAAATTCTTTCTTCTGCTTTCACACTTTGTGTGCTAAGTTCCAGATCCAGGTTTAAAGCATCTTTCTAACTCTCAGCTACCAGCTTTTTCATCACCTGTTTGGTTCCACCCTTTCCTGACTGTGCACCTCTGTGTGCCTGCTTCTCCCCTCTTTGGGTTGTCTTGAGGGGGGGTTCTGACATCATTAATACTGCATGTGTCGTCATTTTCAGTGATTTCAGACTGCTTGTCATGTCTCTGTTTCTTTGTCTTCCTTATGTTGTTCGTTTACATCTTGAATGCTTCTCTGACCATTTTAATTTTCCTAATCATCCTTTTCTTCTACATTTTAAGTAAACCATCTGATCGTTTTCCTGGCAATCTTCAGATCACTTTGTTGCTTCTTCCCTGCAACAAAACCTCCCTCTGTTTCAAGGGAGTTGGCTTTGTGGTTTCCTCTGCCTACAACTGCCTTTTCAATGATTGCTCCCTTTCTCTGCCTTACCAGCAGACTGCCCCCTCCTTTCCCAGCCTGTGGGTGATGTGTTGTTACTGAGTGCCTCTGCTGTTTCTCTTGGCCACACAAGTTTGGCACTTGTTGACGGAGAGGGCCCAGTAGGACGGTGCCCAGCACTGTGTAACTTTCTTAGTATGGCTGCTCATGAGAAAGCTGAAGACCACTTCTGTGCACTCGCTCCCTTCAGCCTCAGTCCCTTTTGCTGTTGTTGCTGTGTTGACCACTAATCCACATCACACTCACCACATTGCTTTCTGCTGCTTTATAAAGGGACAAACTGATGGCAGGTGTGACCTTTTTCTGCTTAGTCTCTCAGTGCCAGTTTTTTAGGATAAACTAGATTGAAAATACGTACAAACGGTAATCACAAATGAAAATAACTGATGCAGATACTTTTTTATCAAGATTTTAAAATAAAAGCTAAAATCTCAAGCCAGTGTATTGATCTGTGATCAGATAATTGCTCAGGTTTTAACTTAGGCAGTCTGTCTTTGCACAGAAGCAGTTGAGACACATTTCTGTGATCTTGTATTACTGGCTCTGCTGTGGGCTTGTTCTAGGATAGTCTTAGACCACAACCATAACCAGTCAAACTCAGTGCCCACATCAACTGTTTGATGGTCCCCAATTTTATTTGATGCGTTGCCAAATAAAAACCTCCTTTGTCTTCAACACAGGGTCAGAATTTCCTATTCCAGGAAAGGTTTTTCATAAAAACAAAAACCCAAATTCCCCATCCCCCCAAAAAAACCCAACCCCTACATCATTCTATTAAGAATACTTAAATGATGAATGACTGTGTACTGTGATTCTAAAGTGGAGTTCTCAGCAGTAACAACACCACTTTTGTGCTGCTTTGGATGTCTGAGACCCTTTACAACTAAATGAAGGCTAAAAATAATTCCTCACAGATTCCCCTTAACTCATGACTATAAAGGGACTACATAAATGTAACAGCCTAAAAGGTTTAGCTTACCAAAAGCTAAAAGTTCCCAAATCTACCATCTTTTGTTTACAAAAGGTTCCCAATTATCATAGTATTAAACATGTTCTCCATCACCCTAAACATGGTTTGATGACATGCTAAGCCTGACTTAAAAGCTATCAGTAGGACATCAAAATACCTACAGCCACTTATAAGCTCCTGTCAGTTCAAATTGGTTCCAAAAATGAGTTAACCTTGTCGGACTTTGTGGTGACGGTGTTATCATCTGTCTTTCCGCAACCACTGTAAAATGGAATAAACTGCATTGTCTACTTTGGCTAATTTAACGGAGAGATAATTGTGAGCTCATGGTTACTCTGCGTCAGATTTATGCTGGTAGGTGATCAGATAAGGCGCCAGTTTTGTGTTAATGTTCATGGAATAAAGATTTCAAAATAAATCCTCTTTGTTACATTCTGTGAAAGCATTCATTTTTTTGTCTGGTCTGGTGGTGAAAAATTTTCTGCAGGCCTTCATTAGATTGCACTGTTACTTCTTCATTATATTGTCATCAACATGTATCTCCTCTTTTTAGGGAGCTTAGTCCAAACGGATGCTACAAAAATGTATTTATTGGAAAACAGTATTATGACACTTGATTCTAAGAGCATATAGCTCTAATGATGGTCATTCTTCTTCTTCTCTATTTCAAATTTTTTTTTATATCCTACCCATAGAGCTGCTGCACCTCTGTTTTATTCCTCTAGTGCTATGAACATCCGATCTGTTTTATAATTACCATATGTTTTCATGGAACTACATAAATACATAACAATTTTATGGAAAGAAATACAAAATGGATATGCTGTGCCAGTGATGCTAGCAGAGTTAATGTTGTGTAGAATGTGTTCAGGTTTTTCCAAATTAACTTTTTCTTTTTTCCCCTGCTTCAACAGAAATTGCCCAAGTTATTGCCTCTTACACAGCAACGGGTCCAGAACAGCTTACTCTTGCTCCTGGTCAGTTGATTCTTATCAGAAAGAAGAATCCAGGTGGCTGGTGGGAAGGAGAGCTCCAAGTTAGTTATTGTTTTTTTGAAATAAAATTCCATGTAAAAAAATTTGTAATTTTTTAATAGTTCAAAATGATGAATGCATCAATGATAAATCATTTTGAAAATGTTCTGCAATTAAGCATTTACAAATAAAATGCCTTTACAAAAATATATATACATTTCAACTCCTTGAACTTGAAATAACTTTGGAGGACAGCAGGAGGAAGCCATTATGCCTCATTGTAAGTCAAGGATACCCATCTCATGAATCAGACCCAGCCTGCAGTTGGCTCCCTTATATGTTTTCCTGGAGGCCCTTCAGATATAAGACAGGAGTGGATTTTAGGGTGTATTGTTTTGGCTGCTTTTGAATCTTCCCAGTCTCTTGTCTAGTAGCTCTCTTCATGTGAGCAAAAAAGCAGTTGTCATGTCAGGTGGTGGGAAAACCCAGCCATAAAACCAGGAGCGCATGGGACTGTTGGGTCAAGTGACAGGGTCTGCTTGTACATCCTGTTTCAATAGTGACTGTGCGTATCACGTGCATTTGGATCAGGGTGCGCAGTCCTGAATGTCTTCCTAAATTGCTTCAGCCAGAAGTTTGGCTATCCCTTTTGTTGAAAGATTGAGAAGTATTTTACAGCAGTGGTTTTTGTAAGATGGCCACCACTTTTTCAGGTTGCTCAATGAATGTGACAGTGTAGAATACCAGTCTAGTGGCCCCATCTCAGTAACAGCTCAGTTTACTGTAGAAGAGTGAAAAGAATGGTGTCTGTTGCAAGCATCAGATAGGAGAGAGCATTAGTGTTATATTAGAAGATAATAGATGATAAAATATTTTAACCAGGTTGTTTTTTAAGACTAGAACTTGACAATTTGGAAACTTTGATTCTCAATGACTTTCAGTGGCAAAGCTTCAAAGCTTTTTTTTTATTCTTCCCCCCTCCAGTACCACTGAATGAGGTTTTGTTTGGTTTGGTTTTTTTTAAGAGGGAATATGACATGAAAGAATGTAATTGATTTGTTTTTGCAATGCAGATGCTCAACTAACTCATATTTTTTTCCACATTACTGCCTGCCCTTTTGGCCTTTCCTGGTGATATTTTTTCATCTTATGTGGAGAAATCATCTTGCAGGATTGCTTTGGTTTTCATTCTCACTAACCTTTATGTTGTTGTTAACTTGTAGCTTCAGAGTCTCACATTAAATGTATTTTAAGACAGAAAATAAGCTTCACTGGGCAAGAGCTGTCACAATTACCACATAGCAGCTAATGTGAGGGTTTTTTTTAAATTAATTTTTGGTTGTGTAAATATTCACATGTAGCTTTGGATACCTTACTATCTTACATATGGTTTTACAAGTTGGTTTTTTCTTCGTTAGCAGTCCCCTACCTATTCTTTTCATTTTTCTGTTCTAACACTGTAATACTAGTTCTTGCTCCTTTGTTATGTGAGCACGAAGGCTAATGCAGCAGTATGGTGAAATGGATTGAGGAATTGCTTAAAAGTAGAAGCAGCACCCCCTCCAAAGTAGTGAAATGATGACAAGATTTGGAGAAGGGCACTGATATTAACTTTTCTTTATGCATTTAATTTCAAAATGGCAGATTTTTTAGAAGTGTATGTACAGTTCAGTTTCAGCCTCAAGTAAATCTTGATGATACTTGTCTTAGGGGTCAGAGTGAAGGTAAAATGAGGCAAATATATTAAGCATTACATTGCCACGCTTAATGCAGTCTTCCAGAATATCGTAAAATGAATGATCTAGATACACTTTAGATCAAGCGCTTTCTTTTTCAGTAAAGAAAAAGAGACAGAAGAAAGTAGTTAAAGAATAGTGTATGTGTTAGATTACTTTCTTCACTAAAATTAACATCTTTTTTATTTTTTTAAAGGCAAAATTCTACATGCGCAAAATTCCAACCTTATTCTAACAACACAAAAAGAGAATAAACAGTTAAAGTAATTCTTAACATAGATTTAATAGATTTAGAAGCTGAGATTTGATTCAAAGTTTTAGAGTAACAGTAAGGATTTTTCTTCTGATTTTATTTGCAATGAACAATGCAGTTGGTGAAATAACAGGATGCAGTTTCTGTCAAATTCCTATCCTGCTTTGGTGGCCCAAGCTTTGTCACGCTGGATCGGACCTGCAGTTCGTCCGTCCCAATATCCTGTCGCTGGCGGTGACTCATTGCAGCTGCGTTCCAAGCTGTAGAGCGCTGCTGTAGGCCAGGTCTATGGTAACCTGCTGCTCTTGCAGCACACACACATGGACCACACGCACACTAATACATGTGTGCACCACGTTTTCATACTGACGTTCTCTGGTCAGATAGGTGTGAGAACATCTAGTGTACTTTCAACCTTAACATCTGTTAATTAGGATCATTTGGACAGTGTCTATCCATATGTATTTGTAGTTGCCAAAGCTTAATTTTTGTTTGATTGGAATCTGGCTTTGGGATTTTGTATTTGAATCCAAACTTTACCCATATTTTCTTGCCATAACGTTTTGCTGTTCTTCTAGCACTTGGTTAATGTGACATAATGTGACTTTTTAAGACTATTGAAAAGTTTAGATACTGTTTCTTTAGAAGAAAAGAGGTAACTGGGATTCTTAATCTCTACTTAAACTATCATAATCTAGGTATGTATTTAAATGCAATTCTTTGCATAATAAAAAAAGCATTTAAATGCTGCCACTCGTTAATGCAATAGCTAGCCTAATAGTCTAGAGTTACGGTTTAAACAGAATCAGGAGAAATCTTTCAGAAGAATCAGGGTTGTAGTATTAATTATAAAGCACAGAAAGGGGGACCACTGTTAAGTGAGAAATCACTGAAATTAGTAGTAAATAACTACTGTTTAGATATTATAAACTACCGTTTATATATTATGAAAGCTTACTTCACATAATAGAAGTATCATAATATTAAACTATTGCCACAAAAATAGCTGACTTTTTCCTTGTAAAATGCATTTTTCTTATTCTAAAGTAGTCAGTGTAACTGCACGTAGTTAAAATCTTGGCTGAATTCCCTTGTCTGAGGATCTATTGATGTGCTTAATCCTCTTAAAAGAATTGTTTTTTTACTAGGCACGAGGGAAAAAACGGCAGATAGGATGGTTCCCTGCTAATTATGTAAAACTTCTGAGCCCTGGTACCAGTAAAACTACACCAACCGAGCTACCTAAATCAACAGCATTACCTTCAGGTAAGCAGTATGGCTGCATTAACAAAGTTGCTTTTGTAATGTGTGTCATTTACAGTAGGACTTCTAAAAATAATTATGGACATTCAGTAGGATATTTGGAGTCTGTTATACTAGTCACTTTGTTTAAACTCTTTTTTTTTTTTTTTTTTTTTTTCTTTTAAATGAGAAAAACATACAGTTGGTCTGTACATTTATGGTGGTGGTCCCTCAGGTATGAACCGTTGAGTGCTAAAAAGCCATCTGTGACATTACATCTTAGAGTAAAACATCCAAATTATCAGTCCTATTTGTTTGCACTAATTGTAGTAAAGTAGTTTTTAAAGGTTCAGGATGGTCCATGGGCTTAGCAGTTGAGGCACCTCTCATTCAGAACCTTTTATTTTTCCTAAGGTGAAGTGTGAGAAAAACGACTCAAATGAAGATGTAGCTTTTTTGTCCTGTATAGCTACTTATTTTCAGGTTTATGAAAGGATACAAGAGCAATAGACCGTTATATTTTTAAAGCTATTTGTTACAGCTTCACCACAGGGAATATCAAACAGTCCTGTCAGTCTACTGCAAGGTATAAAGCCAGGCAGAAGACTGAGAACAAAAAGTTCATTCCTTGTGACTGTTTCAGTCTTGAACCATTTTGGGCTTGTGAGTTGGTGTAGTACTAAGTAAAGAGGGTTCTTGTCAATCAAAAACATGTACAATGGTTGTATTTTCTTCCATAAGCCACCCAAAGAACTTGACATGGTTGTCTATCATCTGTTTGGATTTAGTTGGGGGTGGCAGGGGGCAACAGCTCGCTGCTTCCCCAGGCCATTTTTTGACTGTTTTCATTAAAATGAAATAAAAGTTTCTAAATGAAAAATGGTAGTGAGCATAATTTTCTCTGTTAAATATGTATGAAGGATTTATCATGCAGTTTATGGAACTAGAATAAAATACTGAGGTATTAGTTTGATGTGTCATTGGTATAAATAGAAGTACCATATCAGAGAGGGCAAATGTTATAAACGGTGCTAATTGGCTCCCTTGATGGTAGGCATAAAGATGCAGAAAATCAGACTTCTATAAAGACTCATTAGTTTGGGTACTGCAGTTAAAATGGTAACTCAGCATTGAGACACATACTGTTACAAGGCAATATGATGGGATTTTTTTTTTTTTTAATTATTTCAGGTTTGACAGCCTGGGACTTTTCACACATGCTGATAAAACTTCTACAGAATAAACTTTTTAGCACTTTTTTCATTGCCTACAGAACATCAAAATCTTAATGGCATTCATTTGTATCAAATTCAACTTTGTTATAGACTTTTCATTGTGGAGGGTGAGAAGAAGAATCTTCTCTTTCCATTACGATAGATGGCCTCACTAACTGTGTGGTTGATGTAAGAGGTTGAGGTTAATGCTTGAGAAACATCTTCATAGCAGAAGTATGTTAGTGGGGGGGCTTACTATAGGAAAAGACACGGAAAGCCTGAAGAAAACCATCTACAAGGGCAGAATAATGCCCAAGGTGGTGCACTATGAAGGGTCTGAGAGTGTGCCATTACTGTCTGGGTTTTGAAGGTAGGGGATCAATCAGGAACTACTTTCATCAAAGCCTCTGTTTCTTTTGTCATTTTGTTTAGATGTATATGCTTTCCGTCTGCCGTACTGTAATGCAAACTGCATGACTTTAAAAACTTTTTTTTTAATTCTGTTGCATGGGCAATTTTGCTTTATACTTTGAGGTTTTCTTAATTTCTGACTGCTTTGTATGTGTTCCTTTCTAAGCTTGTGTCATGAACGTGTCCTTCCTGGTCTTCAGAAATGGAAAGAACTGTTACTGCTACTTGGAGCTAGTCAGGCATAAGGAATAGTGGGAAATGTCTTTCAACCATTCTGCTTGTTTAAAGAAAGATGGCATTATAGATTGTACTCATCGTGAGTGTTGCATAAGAACCTGGATTCCCTCTGCCATTGCAGTAGGGCTAGTATTAACCAATAGACAATCTTTCTAAAAAGGAAACAAATGGCTGAAAAGCACCAGAGCTCAGAGAAGGCAGGCTATTGCTTGCTTCTGTAGCTAGCAATGGCTTTTGGAGTTTAAAATAAAGGAAGAACTTTCCTGCTGGGACTACTCTAAGAGCTTCTTATATAGGACTAAGGTATATTCTCAGCTTTGTGACCAAGTGTAAATGAGATCAAGATCAGGTCACTGCTTCAGGTTCAACTGAGGAGTCCTGTCTCATCAAGAATTCTCTTAAATTACCTCCTTAAGTTTAAGGTGATTCGTGGGATCCTATTGGACTATTTAGATATTCTGATGGTACTATGGGCAGCACCAAATTTCATAAAGTTCTTTGAAGAGAATGATCTGAATGAAAAATTCTTGAAAGAAATTAATTCTAGAATGGGTTACAAATCTGTTAACGTCCATATTGTACTCAGGTATGGTCTAGCTTAAACTTTTTATCGTTCTTAATGTTAGTAATAACCTGTAAACCTGTAACAAGAATGCTGTAAAACAGATTCACAGGTCTTTAAAGTGAAATGTGAACATCAGTAGTGTTCACACATTTGAACTTGTGTTAGCACAAAACTACCTATAACAGGAGTACACCATAATATACATTTATTTAGAAATGCTGGTTTATCTCCAGTATGCCAGGAAAATGTACACTTTGGTTAGTTAATGTGTTAAGTGTGACAAATGACAGTGAGTGCCCATTTATTTTTATTTCTACTTATTTATTATATTTTCTTTTTTTTTTCCCTTTTGTAAGTAACAAAGCTAAATATTGAGATGTATGCAGAGGTCTTGTTAGATGTGGAGTTTATTTGATTATGATGTTTGTGAACAGGCACAAAATATTAACTAAAAGGAGTTGAATAATTTCTGAAATGCAAATTCCAAAAAGAGAGAGGAGCTATTTGACAAATTTAAATACATTGCTGCCTGAGTACAAGAATGAAAATACAAGAAAATTTTAGGCTGAATATAATAGAGAGAACCTGACAGCAAGGCTAATTAGGTAAGTCTTGTGTCTTAAGGCAAAATACCAGAAGCCCTGTGACTTGGCATGTAGAAAACATCAGAGAAATAGAGGAAATTATATATCTAAATAAACAGTCCTGCTGCTTTAGAGAATTAAGACAACTGCTCTTTTATAACTGATCAGAAGCTGCTGTATCCTGAGAACCAGTCAGATTTGACGAGTTTCACAGTAAGGAAACAGAAAATCGTCTGCTGGAAGCAGTCCTGTGGTGCCAGAAGGGCAGCCTAAATGACCTAGGATGCTTTTTATTTTTCTCATCCTTTCCAAGATCCTTCTGTTCCTAATGCCTCGGTGGTAGTAGAAGGCTATCACCATTGGCTTTCTATTGAATTATACAGCTGTGTTGAGCCTGCCCGGTGCTAATTAGAAAAGAGTGCCTTTTTCAGGCTTCAGGTGGTGGGACTTAAAGTTCCCCAGACTTTTCTGTCCATTGACCAGTTCTGTTGGAAAGAATACTTTTCAGAACAGGTTGGTGAGGATGCAAGATGCTATTTTTATAAATGTACAACAAATTTGGTGCTTTTGTGGGCACAAAATATATATATAAAGTGAAAGAGAAGTGCTAATAGAAGGCTGACATCCTTGAAGTGTTTGACTTTTTACTAAAATTTTAAATTTTTCCAATCTTCTCCTACTGTTTGAGCACTTCCAAACAAAAAAATCTTGGGTACAGTTCCAAGCAGGTTACACTGTTCTCAGTTTGCAGTGCTGTGCTTTGCCCTCCTTAGCGTGATCCTGACCCCTCAGTAAGCTGACTGAGAGCGCAATGCTGCTAGGAGGCTCTTCAGTTTTTTTAGATCACCTTGAGCCAATTTGTTGAGGGCTCAGCTAAGCACCAGTACAGGGGCAGAGGAGGGAGGGGCAGGACCGGTTCAGATCAGCATAGTGTCTTGGAACTATACTGTGACATCTGTAGTGTTCGTAGTTGGTTTATGCACAGCTTATGTTTTGCTGAAACGTTACCAGTGCGATAGACCTCTTCCTTTATCTTACAGTGTGCCAAGTAATTGGCATGTATGACTACACTGCACAGAATGACGATGAGCTAGCGTTCAATAAAGGCCAGATTATAAACGTCCTTAACAAGGAAGACCCAGACTGGTGGAAAGGGGAGGTGAATGGACAAGTGGGTCTCTTTCCATCCAACTATGTGAAGCTGACAACAGACATGGACCCAAGCCAGCAATGTAAGTTACCCTCTCCGCTGCCATGCTGTGATTATTTGTGTAGTACTTTAAGATGAAACATGCAGCATTGCTGTGATTCTGCTGTGGTTTGCAGAACTCAAAGCTTCACCACTGCTGCACTTGTCAAAGTCTCTTTGAAGACCTTCTGTAATGCAAACCTTATTTTATGTTTGTTTTATTTTTAGTTCCCATCCCCTTTGTAGCATGTTACCCTTTATCATTTTTGCACCATGCTGTTTACATGCCTGACTCATTTTCCTAGCTTGAATTTGCTCATTGTTTTGTTTTGCTTATGTGTTGTTTTCCTCCTTTTTCTAGGAATCATATGTTGTCCATCCCCCACTCAGGCTTGAAAGTCCTCAAAGAGACCCACTATCCCATATCACTGCCCAGAGGGATGATGGGAGATGCAGCCTTGATCATGTGGCTTCCAGCATGATCATCTACTGCCTTCTGAGTAGAAGAACACACTGCAGAGCAGTTTACCTCATTTTACATTAGTTGCATGTAATCGCAATGTTTGAGTTAATTACCTACAGATATAGACGCAAAATTAAAATGAAACAAAAAAACACAAAAAAATCAGAGGATAGTGGGTCCTTTTGTGGCTTTCATAGTTACCAAACTAATTTTTCCACCTTTGCACAGGTGCTTTCATTAGTTTTAAAATTATTTTTAAATATGTATTTTAGCCTTTTAAAGGAAAAATATAAATTAAATTTATTCATTGCAATTTTGTTTGTGCAAAAAGACCCACTATCAAGGAATGCTGCATGTGCTATTAAAATTGTTCCAAATGTCCATAAATTTGAGACTTTATGTATCTTTCTTTTTTATTGTTCACTTGTCCAGTGTTGTCAATATGTCTTTTTTTTCCTTTTTTTTTTTTTTTTTTTTTAAATTACAAAAGAACAGAAGGAGTTAAATCAGTTTAAGGAACTTTAAATGTGCCTAATTACAGATGAGGTATTTTGTTGTAGTTATTGTACTGTATGTATCAGGTGTTCCTTGTTGAGTGTGTAATACATTGTGGAGAGAAGAAGTTAACTTCCTTCCAATGCAAGAGATATTAACCTTGCATAATATTGTTATCCCAGTTATGTTAATTTTATTTTGCACATTACTTATAGCTGCATACAGTTAGAAAACACTCTGGTTTGTGTTTGTCTCGGACGTTTCGTTTTTTGCATTTCCGTACCAGAAATCAATAGAATGCTACATTCACGTGGAATTTGAGAATTAACTTCTTTATTTTCATCTTGGTTACATGAAGTTTGATTTCTCATTTTTACTTTCTTATGACTATGGAACAACACATTTTGAACAAGTAATTTTCCTGACAAGAAAGAATGTATAGAAATATCTCCCTGCAATTAATTTCCAATGTTTACATTTTTTTAAACTAGACTGTGGAATTTATACAAATTAATATTAAATGGAGCTTACAGTCAAGTTTATGTAGTAGATGTGCTGTAGCTAAGCCATGTTTGTCTTTCCAGCATTAGTTACAAGCTCTTGATGAAATGCCTGGTGCTGTCAGTGCAGAAACCCTCTGTTCCCAATGCCTCAAGCACAATATAGCCGTTCTACTAATTACTTTACCATTTAGTTATGTTCTGGTTTATGTATGTCATTTATTTCTAAATTTCATGCTGGCAGTGTTGTAGCGTTTCTAATCCTACCCCGTCTCCCTCCTTCTGACCCGTCATGCGGTGCAAAGAACAAGTGAAGCTCCTTATTCAATTGCACTTCAGTATTTCATCAATATGAATGTAAATTATATAAATATATAAAAATCTGCAGCTTTAACAACTGTAATACAGCCTTTAAAATTAGTTACATGTATAGATAATTAAATTCTTCATATAAAAGATAGACTAAAATGTGTTTGTTGTCTTGTTGCTGTGTACACACAGAATTCACCAAGTGGCATTAGTGCATGGAATGAATTTGCCACCAGAATAGCCTGAAGCCCACCCGCTGAGTTTCAGAATGACACTTGTCTTGTTTCTTTGGATATTATTTCAATACAGTGACTCAGATTGATCGTGATTATCTGCAACCTTTTGCACCTTTCTTTATTCAGTGCTTTCTACGTGTTACAAATCAGTTGATATTTTTTGACACTATACTGGTAGATGAATTAAGAATACTTTGTTGTTTTACTATGGGTTTACATTGACTTTAGGCTCTGTGTTTTATGCCAGAAGCTCTAGTCTTAAAACATGCACAATTGCACAGATTTTCTTTCTTTTTTGGGATAGTATTTAACATGCACAAATTTTTCATTTACCTCTGTGCCACTAAAAAAAAAAAAAGTTTTCTTCTCCACCATAGTCACTTGCTGAAAAATATGCTGCCTGGTGTGACAGAAATTGAACAGAACATAATACTTGTAATTTTCAGTGCCCATTGGTTTGCTTGCTGAGAGTGATGTAGGCAGATTTTACTCCGCTATTTCAATATTTCGTGCATTAAAATGTTATTTTAATGAAGGGGTATCTCTGTTTTCCGGTAACGAGCTGTTGTGTTGAAAGATTTATAACTCGGCTAAAAGTGTTTGTCCTAAGGGACGTTTTGGTTTTTATGACTTCAGGCCAGAAACATACTTTCTCTTCATATTGAAATACTGGCAATACTTTGGGTACAGGGGATTCAGATGCTGCTTTTTTTTCATTAATTCAAGTGAGAAGAAAAATAAAGCTATTATAATAATCTGCAGGCTACATGTTTCCTAAAATGCTGCTTAAAAATGTTGAGAGCGATGGCTCATAAAAGATTTTCAAAATCCCAGTGTTCTAAAAGGTCTTGGGGTCAGTTTTCCGCTGAAGTGAAAAGAACAGCCTGAAGTTGTCCCTCTGTAGACACACACAGACACACACACACGCTGGTGAATGTTGTGCCAGGACTCCTCAGACAGGAGAGTACTGTGTATTACTCCAGAGAGCAACAGCTTTATCAATCAGTCTATTGTTGAGAGTAGTTAACTCGCAAAACCCTCAAAACACATTTTAAAATGTCCTAAACAAAGATATTCAAACCGTTGTGGCTTATATCGACATACATTGTTGAAATACCTATAATGTTTATTTACTCAATAATTAAAGTTCTTAAGTGTACTACTATAGCTTGGCATTGGTAGTGTTTAATCTTCCTCATCATCAGTTATTTCCCTTGAGTAGCAGGGAACAAGATATTGCGCTTGTTCTTTCTTACCTGTCTGGATTTTTGTTGAGAGAGAGATGAAAAAGGGATTATGAAAGCAATTGTTTAATAAAGAAAATGGATTATTTCCATCAAAGAATAGCTTTTCAGGGTTGTGTCTCAATGCAGTTTTGACCCTCTCTCCTCCTTCCTGGTTCATCTGAAAAGATCTTGAACCTCCTAAGGCACACAGTCCCTTCCCAAAGCCGCAGATCCGGACTGCAGCAAGCAAACCTGTTTCCAAAAAATGCTTGCCTCCTGTGATGGAAATGTGCCCACGCTCTTGTTTCTTCGCTCCTTGAATTTGTGGCTGCAAAGCCAACAAGCACTAGTCCCAGTCAAGGCTGAAACAAGATTTTCATAGACAAAACTAAGAAACCATTCAGATGATTTTCGATTTTATTTGTATTTTAAGTCAACATTAAGAAAAAGAGCAGTCTTGCTGCTAGTCAATTGAATGCATTCTTTATATTAATTTTCGTTTGCGAAGTGCCTTTTCCTTTTGCACAGGAGCTCAGGAGAAGGAGCTGTCACTTGAGGGATGTAGAGGAGACTGGATTTAAAGGCCACTCCGAGTGGTGGTGGGGTTTTTTTGTACACAGTTTTTCCATTTACCTTGAGAAGAATTTCCTCTGTATTCAGCTGCTGAGGAAGAATTTCCAGGAATGTTTTTTCAGGGGATTTCTTAATATCAATTGCAATGTTTTAAATCTGTCCAAGACAACTCAGAGTCTAAGATGCTGGTTTATCAAGAGTGCTTTGCTTTTTATTTGGAATCAGTTTTATTTAGATCTCGGTTCTTTTGGAGCTTCAGTGGTGTCTCTTTCAGGCCCCGAGAGCTCACCGAACACATTTTGAAATGGCCTGTTACCGTGACCTTCCCACAAGGCAGCAAAATCACTGCATGTTCTGGTTTTATTCTCTAGTTTTAAAGTTTTAAAGCAATTCTTTTTAGTTCTTTGTGATTATTGACTCCAGCTATTTAACTTACTGTTAAATAGCTCCTCATGTGCAGTCCTCTTCTGATTACAATAAATGGCTTATTTTTAACTTTTTTTAGACAACTTCAGTAAGTCCAGGGACAATATAGCTCAAATATTATTTAATCAGTTGAATTGCAAGCTAAATGCATGCACACAGACAACTGGCTAACAAACTGCTACTTAGCTAAATAGAGAGCACTAAGATGACCTTTTGATTCCAAACCCTGAAAGAATGTTTTCAGAAGGTTGTCCTGGATGCAGTTAAAAACGTAAATTATTTTCATGAAGGCTTCGTTTCCCGCATGTAGACTTCATGGGCTTTTGTACTTGTTGTTTGATAGCTTGCAAAGGAGTACTTTACCGTGAATAAGGATCCATTTTGAGTTATTGTCCATGCGAGGAGAAATTGTGAGAGTTACCTTAACTGTCTGGCATAACCTGGTAACGCTAATAGTATGTGTAAACATAATTCTGATATAGGCAACAAATTTCTGTAGCTTGCTACAGCAAGTTTCATGGCTGTTTTGTTCCCCTCCCCTTTCCCTACATCTTAATTTGGAAACTTCTTGGGTTTTCGTTGTGTTTTTTTTTTTTTTTTTTTTTAAAGAAGTACCCCTGTAGTGCTTCTCCTCAGCACAAAAAGTCAGATTGCAACGTCTGCACAGAGCCGGAACCTAATTTGAATCAAATCTGTAACCCCTCTTCTGTAACTTGTATGAATCCTGGGGAGCAACACAGAGTAAGAAGTCAGATTTTTAGAACAAGTTCAATCTTGTGGAATAATTTTATTTAAGCATTTCATGGAAAAGGTAGCCATTAGTGTCTATAGGCGGAAAGATGTTTATACTCGAGGTAGCTGTCCCACAGCAAACGGGCGTAGAGCTTTTAGGTGGTGTTGGATTCCCTGTGGCCTTGTGGTGCTCCTTGATCGCAGGCTTTGGCTCCATTTTCTAGCACAATGTTCCTTCGTGCCCCACCTCCCGGTCCGAGTCTGGCCCCTCGGCAGCAGCCGGCCCTAGCAGCGAGAAGGAAGCTCTGTGCCTGAATGCCGTTCAGTTCCCCGCTTCAGCGTTCGGTCTGTCCAGGTACCAGTTTGCACCCCCCGAGTGGGTGATGTTGTCATGTTGATGTCACCCCAGAGTGACCTGGTGCTACCGGCTCAGCTGATACCCACCAGCGTACCGCTGTGAACCGGTGCCAGCGCTAGCAGAGTGCTGGTCTGAACTGGGCTCAAATCAGTGTCACAGATAAAGGTTTTCTGTGCCCTGGCCTTAGGTGGCTCAATTCATGTTTTCTCCATCGCATGCACGCTGTCAAGCGCAGTTTTCTCTGCTGAATCGTTTCGTATGTTGGAGTAATTCTGGATCCAAATGAGTGTTAAAATAAATCTGGTTTCACTTTAATTCTTTTCGGGGGGGGGAAGACCTGAAGCCAGGAAAGATGATGGCTGGAGGTCTGCCCAAGAAAGTGAAAAAAGTAATAAATATTTGTATTTTAACTTTTAGAATACTACATTTAGTTACCACATTTCCGACTCCAAGTGAAATATCTATACAGCATCTTTATTTTTGCTGAAGATGATGTAAAATTGGACTGTGGAGTTCCTTCAGCTTGGATCTGTAGCTGATGCTCTTGACTGATTTGTTGTCACTGTACAGTAAGTGATCAGGGGCTCAAGATAGGTCCTGGGTCGTAATTCAGAGGTGAGATTTAAAGTCACCTGATGAGACATAAACAATTCCAGGAATCAGTTAACTCAGCCAATTTATATTTTTAGATACATCCATGCCCTCTCATGTAGGATTTTATTCTCCCCAAGCAGATTCTGGAAAGGGACTCGTAGACACGTTCTGTTTTTTTTCTGAAAGGATTTAGTAGGTTTCCTTCCCAAATGTCTCACCTTTCTTTGCCTCCTTCCCTTGACTGAATACTAAAACATTATTTGTCATGGAAACTAAGGTATTAACCTAAAGGCTGCAGCGAGATTGTGCTATTGCAGAATGAAGATGATGGTAGTGTATCACAAATGTACATTGTTGAGGACTGCAAACCTTGCCTTCAACACTCGGGCATGTTCTAGAATTTAAAAAAAAAAAATAAAGGAAAATTGAAATTGTTATGACAGGTCCTTGAGTCAGTTGCTCGGCCTGTGTGGACTGGCAGTGGCAGTTCCTCCGCCTGATAATAGCTGACTGGTGTGAACAGGAGGAGGAGGCACACGTGTTGGTGGTGACTGGTCTTGGCAAAAACAAAGTAATGCTTAATATTTTGCAAGTGGGACTTCGGAGGCTTGTTTCTAGATCCTGCTTCCATCCATCTTAGAGGGAAATGCTCTGCTCTAACAATAAATGGACATACTAGTCCAGCTGAGAAATTCTAAACATGCTGAAATCGTTGAAAATAGCTGTGAAATGGGATTTTGCATCACAGGAGCTTGAGATGGAGAGATCTGTTTGATCACCGGACCCTGTGCTGTCCTCAGCAAAAGCTTGAGATCATCTCTCAGTGGAGGGTCCACCCCCCGAGATATTTGCAGGAAATTGGTGGTTGCATCTGAAGCTAGTTGATAAGAAGACTGAATGGTGAAATGCTGCAATTTGAGTGAAGGAATGCTGTCATGGTGCCAAGAGTGCTGTTTCTCTCCACTTAAGGTTTTGGAGGAAAACTGTGACATGATTTTTTACTGCTTTTGGTTCCCTATAATAGAACAGATTCCTGTCTACTGTGATCTTGTCACTACGGACAGGGCCAGCATGAGGTTTACAGTGAAATCTGGCAGTTACGTTGTTTGGAAAATCTCCCCGAATTCAAAGAAATCAGAAGTTGTGCCCACCTACGTAGGTCAGTGAGTTCCGCAGCAGAACCTTCCTTCTGAAAAAGCAGCATCTCTTGCGCATTGCTTTCAAGCTTAGTGGTTAGCTCGAAAGACCCATATTTTCAGGGCTGGCTTTGTAAGGAAAAGGAACAGCAAGTTTATGTCTTAGAATGATATTTGAAAGTATTTTTTACATTTCTAGAATCCCTTAGTCCTACAGGCCCTATGGTGATAGGAGGTCAAAGCATGGATTTCTAGTTTGAGTGTGTGTATGTTGGTTCTGTAAGTCCAGACAGAGTAACCAGTCCGGTGAGTGTGTGCGAATGCCTCTGCTTGGAGGCGTACTGGTTGTTCAATTAAAAAGGGCAGAAATTCGCCACGCGAACGTACAGAGCGCGTTACATACAGAGTTAGCTATTGTAATTTCCCCATTCTTTTCTGAGTTTGCTAGACTGATTGTAGCTTCAGGATTCAAATCTGGCACCGTCTGGATGGGATCCAGCACTCTACTTTCTCAGAACAGGAGAGAAAATACGAAAGAATGGGTCACCAGTAACTGAAAAGACAAAAGCCAGTGCCTGATTTTAAGTACCTGAATGGCTGTACGCATAAGGGACTATCTGTGTGCCTTAAGTTAGAAACATAACCAATTGTACACTGAGGTAAGGTCCCGTACTTTACCCACGGCAGAGCTTTCCCATCTGTCGGTGGAAATGTCTGATATCAAGGGCGCTTTCTAGCCCCTAGCAGGAGTCTCTTTTAGTGAATTGAATTCATGAATGATATTATTACAGCTGCAAGTGGAATTTGGATGTTCATAAAAGTACTTTGCACAGTACTTTTGGCATCCATGAAAAACTAGCGAGAGCCCTATGGCCTGACATTTCCCCTTGGAAAGGAACACAGTTCTTCTTTGGTGTTTTTAATACAAAGACAAGAAAAATCTTAGTACTTGTGCACCTCACGAAGAAAATCCCCTATCGGAAAAGTGTCTCCTGTGTGTTCTGCAGGTATTTTCCCAAATATTTAATGTTCAAAAGTAGACCATTTGTTGAAGTTCAGAGTAGCCCGTTTACATCCCAGTTGGCTGGCTGTCAAGTTAGCCGCTAAAATATATTATGATTCAAAATGTTAAATGCTTCCTCTAAAAGGTTGGTGGTTGGAAACCGCACTTCAAACCAAGGTCATCAGCATCTTTGAACAGTAAACTTCCCCAGTCTCTAGAGAAAAATAATTAAACACTTTGTTCACTTTTAATGAGTTGACAGTGCATGGGGAGAACTAGTTCTGTTTATTAGACCTCTGATTTATGTGATAACGAAGAAAATGCTCTGAAAGCAGCCATTTATTAAACAGAAGTGAAACTTTCGGCTTTTGAAATGTGCCTAGTGCTTTGATTATTTTGGCATAAAATTGATAATTCTCAAAACCTACTTTTTATTTCAAGCAAAGTTTCAATTGGATCTTCTAAAGGACTGCAATGTACTGTTACAGTGATAACTGAGCATTATCAATATTCCTTATGCTTCCAATCTGATCTGTTCTCAGCTTCTTAATCATAGAGGAAACTACCTTGACTGTCTGTATCTCCTCTCTCCTCTCTCCTCTCTCCTCTCTCCTCTCTCCTCTCTCCTCTCTCCTCTCTCCCCTCTCCCCTCTCCCCTCTCCCCTCTCCCCTCTCCCCTCTCCCCTCTCCCCTCTCCCTCTCCCCTCTCCCCTCTCCCCTCTCCCCTCTCCCCTCTCCCCTCTCCCCTCTCCCCTCTCCCCTCTCCCCTCTCCCCTCTCCCCTCTCCCCTCTCCCCTCTCCCCTCTCCCCTCTCCCCTCTCCCCTCTCCCTCTCTCTCTCCTCTCTCCCCTCTCTCCCTCTCTCCTCTCTCCTCTCTCCCCTCTCTCCTCTCTCCTCTCTCCTCTCTCCTCTCTCCTCTCTCCTCTCTCCTCTCTCCTCTCTCCTCTCTCCTCTCTCCTCTCTCCTCTCTCCTCTCTCCTCTCTCCTCTCTCCTCTCTCCTCTCTCCTCTCTCCTCTCTCCTCTCTTTTCTCTTCTTTTTAAATTTTTAAGTCAAATCTACCGTTACCTTTTCAGGAGCACAGATTAGTTGAAGCAGCAGTTGAAAGATAGTCCATGAAAAACTTAATGGTGATACATGTGGACCTTGCTGGTGGCGTAGTGGAGAATCAGCTCCTGAATCACATTCGGGAAGCTAAAAATGCAGTAAATACTATCTAAGTATTAACTGTATATGCAAAGAACTGAAAGAGTTGTCTGGGATGTGATGTGATTTGAGAACACCTGATCTAAAAATCCCTGTCAGATCTCAGTAGGTTGGGGTCATTGTTGATGCTTGTGAACAATGTAAAAAAAAAACAAAAAACAAAACAACAACCAAAAGCCTTGACCATTTTAAACCCCACGAAGGTCTCTTTGAATATTTTTTAGTCACAACTGAACATTAATCAGAACAAAATCTGTTTATATGGGAAATATACTGAATTTGCCCATACTTCGCTGAGTACTCTGGGAAAGGATTAAACTGAAGAATTTTGATTGTGTAGAAATATTTGTAAATAGTGCATTTTTAAAGCAAAATATTTTCAACCTGCTTGTAAACACCTTTGCTTTTTGAAATGCTTTTTATTTTATGCAGAAAAGTAATAGAAGTAGTGTTAAAAGTGAAACTGGAAGGAAACGTTCTGCTTGACAGTCTCAGAAGAATTTAATTAAGCTCAGCTGAAAAATACTGGCTTACAGAAAAAATTGTGATGAAACGTTCTGTTCTAGTTCTGAATAGAAAATAAAATATGAGATTCTGGAATTTATACAAAAATTCTAGCACCTACACAGGATAAACACAAGGGAGATGGTTTGCAAAAATTAAAGGACAAAACTGATGGAAGATGAGTTCTTAGTTACAAACTTCACGTGCTTTTAAAGATAAAGGCAAACAATGATAAACGCCTTTGGCTTGGCCTATAAATTAGTGAAATCTGTGGAGTGATCTCCACTGCCCTTCACGTGTTCTGGCTCAAGTCCTTCAAAAATTTAGAAGCGAATTTTAATTGAAGTGTGAAGAAGTAAATAAGCTCTGCAGGACCTTGATTAAGATGCCTACTTTGACTGGAAGGATAAAGGCTAACCTTGAATTTGGACTATAAATAAGCTGAAATTCCGAAGTGTCCATCAGAGCATTAAGGTCACTGTAGCGCTCTTTCCTAATTCTGTTCCCTTTTAGGATATCTCTGTATTTTCTTTGGCAGTAATACCAGAGGAAGTCTTTGCCCCCTTTTTTATTAACAGCGATCCACTTGGGGGTTTGTTTTACAGTGTGGCTCCAGTTGAATGACACCACTAAAGGGGACAGTGAACTTCGGAGTGAGGTTGGAAATGGGCAGGTAGTGGTGAGGACAACTTTTAAGCTTTGCCACCAGAGAAAGGTTATCACTTAGAAACGGCCTTGATTTAAAAAAAAAAAAAAAAAAAAAAGTGTTAAATACAATGTTTTGAGTCACGAAGAGATGAAGGATTGTTAGCATTGTGCCCTTAGACGTGAATAATGATTCAGTGAACTGAACAGGCAGTAGTTACTGTTCATTAAGCCTTACTTGAACTGCTACAGAGCTGAATCAATTTGCAAACGACCATAAGTAAAATCTAGGACCCTTTTGTGTTTTCCAGGGTGTGCAGACTTGCATCTTTTGGATATGTTGACACCTACCGAAAGAAAAAGGCAGGGATACATCCACGAGCTCATTGTCACGGAAGAGAACTATGTAAATGATCTGCAGTTGGTCACAGAGGTAAGACAGCACAGCGGCTTTGGGAGCAGGTTTTAATACCCATCTTTTTAAAGTACATCAATAATTTCATTGTGCAAACTCATTTTATATCACTGCTGTGTTTGACTTCCTAGGGATGATTTGTATTAAATTTTCATCTATCTGTATCTATAGATATATGCATGCGTGTATGGGTGTGGGTGCAACTAATGTTAAGCCCTTGTGTCACCGTCACCAAAACACTGTTTAAAGTATCATTCTAGTAAACCCTTTTTGCTCCTGATTTTGAATGTTTATTTCTCACGTATAGGTTCTTAATACTTGAAGCGCTTCATGTGCCAGTTTCCACATTCACATTGGCACTCAGTTATCACTTACTGTGATTTTCTTTAAATGTTACAAGGTGCGTCTCTTATGTGGAAGAAAGGGAATTAGTACAGGCAACTGACTTAGACAATTCTTTTGACAGAGAGGGAAAGCCCTTTTTTGAAAAAGAGGTCAAGATAATGCAAATCTGAGACACTATGACATAAATCTTAACTTCCATAAGAGAGTCCAAAATAAAATGTATTTTAAGTTGTATTATCAAAGTAATCCTGGGATATTTTGCAGGAGACCTCTGACTAAAATTCCAAAGTTTCAAACAGATTATCCAGGTCATAATTAACACCATCAACACAAATTTAGAGTATTCTCTTTTAAAGCCATGTGCCCCTCAGAAACATATTATCAGGGAACACTATGGGTCTCTAGGGCACAGTGCATGTTTGAAGTCTGCTCCACTGAGTCTCAAGTGTTACTCTGATGTGAAGTTTTCTCACCTCCAGACTAAGGAAATGAGCATCATCAGTCTTAGTCACTTTGATGATACTTACCATATGCTTTCTAAATTGCTTCATTTTCTGAATCTATAGATCTTCCAGAAACCACTAATGGAATCTGAGCTGCTAACAGAAAAAGAAGTTGCAATGATTTTTGTTAATTGGAAGGAGCTGATTATGTGCAATATAAAACTACTGAAGTAAGTTTTTTCCCCATACTTAGCAATAACAAAATCATGGGCCTCTCCCCCTGCTTCTCCTTTTAGCTGCATGAAAGTATTTGCCACTTACGCAAGTAGTAACCAAAAGGGCCCTGTGTTTTTCCTTGTTGGAAAAAGCAAAATATTAACAATGTTTTCTATGACTTGTTGTTGTTGAGAAAAATCCAGCAGTTCTTTGCTGAGTAAGTATTTGCACTTACTTTGCTCTTGGTGTACGTGTGCTCCAGAAGGCAAGATCAACCTCTCCTGAGGAGCAGCGCCTGCCAAGGCTACCCACAGTCCTGTCATAGACTTGTACTTCCTCCGTCCCAGCCCATACCCAGTTCCAGACCTATTATCCGTGAGCGCAAAACAAGGCGCAACAACCTCTGCCTCCCTTATTCTGAGTTAGCTGATGCATTCCTGTAGTTATTGTAGGCTTGTAGCACCCGAATGAGTTTTGTGAGAAGTGGCGCCAACAAAGCCTGGTTTCCTATGGATTTGTGTCTAGTGGACCCTCCACTCTTCCTTCCAAAGCCTCCAACTACTGCAACCCCAACTCTCTACCACGAAACTCCACGCAGTGCAAGTACCCTTATTTCTCCCTTCGTTCTCTGTGGCCTCTGATGGATCCAGTCTTCCTACTTGCATCCTTCTCACCCATCCCTACTGCTTCAGCAAGAGACAGTCAATGCTGTGGCTGGTTTGGAGGCACGTGCACGCAAGCTGCACATCTGGTCATTGCCAGAGAAACTGTGTAAGGATTGGGTTAAACCTGCATCTTCACGAGCAAGAGGATTAATAAAGTTCCTTTTTTCCCTACTGAGCTGGTAATTTTCACTGAACTTATAGGGATTTTATAATCATTTAGGTTGGAAAAGACCCTTAAGATCATCAAGTCCATAACTTTGAGACATCTCCTTTTTTGTAAAATGTATTTGAAAATGGCCCACAAGTTGAAAAGTTATGACAGTGATAGGAGAAATGCGGGCAGCTCAAGGACAATAAACCCCTTTTCCTTAGGAAACCAGGCTAAAAACTAGAAGTAGCTTTGAGCTTGAAGTAGTGGTAAGGTTTTTAATTCCCTCATTCACGAGCATACCTGTTACTCTCTAAACTAATAGAAAAGGAAATTACATTCCTTTTTATATTGTATCTGATCTGGCATTGCATTAAGTTAATGTCAAATAACAGTTGGGTTGCCAGAAGAGGGAAAAATGTTGTTGGCAGAGGGTGCAATCTTGATTATTTTATTCTTACAATATGCAGTAAATCTTGTGGCTGATCTATTTATTATTCAGGGATCTCTTTATTTGAATAATGAATAAGAATCCAACCATTTGTTTCCTAAATGAGGAATCATTCTTTAGTGGTCTGCTTATAAAACACACATGACCTTTTCATGTTTAGGGCTTTGCGTGTGCGTAAGAAGATGTCAGGAGAGAAGATGCCAGTGAAAATGATTGGCGACATACTGACAGCTCAGCTGCCACACATGCAGCCTTACATTCGGTTCTGTAGCTGCCAGCTCAATGGGGCAGCGCTCATCCAGCAGAAGACAGATGAAGTCCCCGAGTTCAAGGAGTTTGTTAAAGTAAGAAAAGAAGCAATCACCGTGAATTTTGTACAGCGTAAATTTAGCTCATCATTTCGCTAATTTGCAGAAACGTAGTCTCAAATAGTGCTCTGTGTTGGGCTGGAATGAAGAATCTTCAGACTTAAGCACTCATTGAAGGACTACGTGTTTTCATTGAAGGAATACATTTTTTCAAACAACGATAGAGCCATAAAATACTTTGTTTAATAACGGTTTTGCTGTAAAATGCTGGGACAGTAAGAAGAGGCCCTTCTCTTGTACAGGCGAGGCAGGTGACGAACATGTAAAAAATACAAGAAATTCTACTGCACTGATATCGTTTGTGATGAACAGATTTAGCTGAGGCATGGTGTTCATTTGTTGCCTTACCTTTTTCTTTCTTGGAGGAGTTCATTTTGCAGGGTTTTACACAAACTGACTAACACCACTTTACCTCTCTAATGTTTCAGAGGTTAGCAATGGATCCTCGCTGTAAAGGAATGCCACTATCAAGTTTTCTACTAAAGCCTATGCAACGGGTAACAAGATACCCACTAATAATTAAAAATGTACGTTCTTCTGCAAAGATTATGGTTTTGATGCTGCTTTGCTTATAGCTTAATTACAGGGTAGTTTCCCTATTTGTGTCAAGCTTTATCACTGTTAGATATCTGATGTGCTAGGGAACGTGGGGTATCCTTGTATATTTGATCACACTAGAACAAATGAGGTAACTCGTTTGGCTTCAGCGAAGTGACTCTGGATTTGCATTAGAAACAGAGGTGAAACTTGCACACAAAGAACCAGAAGGCAGTAAATGCTGAATGAAAACTTTAAAATTCAGATAACGGGAGTAACGAGGCAATCTTATGCTCATCTTTGCCGTTTTCCACAGCGTCATTCCCTCCCCATAGTCTTGTAAATGACATTCAGTGTGCAAGCCTGAATGCCAAATTGTGGCAAGTTACCTTACTGCGCAGCTTACGTTGCTGGACGACTTACAACCCTTTCCTAACTTTCATTTGTTGCCTAACACTTACCATCCTGAATAATGTTACTGAACTTGGCCCAAGACTTTCGCAGGAAAGAACTGTAAATTGGATGTTGGCATTTAAGAGATTCCTTAAACAGTCATGGAGATATTTCTGTATATGGCTGGAATTTGCATACTTATGTCAGAAGAGTGAGCAGCGTAGTGATGCAAAGGCTCTGCAGGCAGGCATTCACTTCAGCTGTTCGCAAACAGACTGTGAGTTTGTCTCCTATTTTTCATGTTTGTCAAGGAGGAAAAGAAATTTGAAACATACTGGCTGGCTCTGATGAAAATAAAGAAATAAAACAGAAGTATAGGGCTGACAACATAAATACATCTTAACTGCAGATAACAGAAAAGGCTAATGTATTTTATTTATCTGTAGATAATAGAAAACACTCCTGAAAACCACCCAGACCACAGTCACTTGAAGCATGCTCTTGAGAAAGCAGAAGAATTATGTTCTCAAGTAAATGAAGGAGTGCGGGAGAAGGAAAATTCAGATAGGCTGGAGTGGATCCAGGCTCACGTTCAGTGTGAAGGCCTGTCGGAGGTAAAAAAAAAAAACTTCTACCGAGAGTAATGCAAATGTGAGCGCACTTCTCCACCAGTTGGGAAGAAACCATGGCTCACTTATGGCACTGCATCAGGGGACAAACAGTGTAATTAATCAAGTCATATAATCTTCAATCCTTTGTTTTCATCTTTTCTTTGGCTCCCTTTCACTCCTGCACGTAATCGTTTTTGCTGCTTGTGTTATTGCCTTCTATATGGTAAATGCTGCTTTTGTTGCCTGCCTCTGGACTAGTGCCAGGTTCAGTGCTGCAATTTTCAACCACAACTTTGCCGTTTCATAGCTCTTTATAATACACTGGTTATTGTACTGCTGTATCTCATCCTGAAGCTATACCTGACCATCCTGGAGTGCTTTAATCACAGAAAATATTTTTTGTGATAAAACTTTGTATGCATTTTGGAAACTCAAGAACACTGATCAAGTCTCTCTCAAGACTTTACAGAGAGAATCACTGCCTACCATCGCATATTAGTTTTTAAGGTAACATGCTAAGCTTCTCTACTGAAGCTATAAAGAAAATATTCTGTCAGTATGTCCTGAAAAAGGATGGAGGATGTTTTGATGGCCTCCCTATTATTGGTGAAGATAATAGAGGCAGGCAGATCACAACTTGATTTTCAAAGTATGCATATAGTTTTCAGTTCTAGAAGATTAAAAAAAAAATAAAAGCACTGGTTGGTTTATAAACCAGAAAAAGTTGTGTTTCATTTTATGAAGTCTAACTTTCAGAAAGACAAGTATGACAATTTCAGAAGGGTCAAAGTCACATTCAGCTGTCTTATAACTACTGCCTGAAGGAAGATGGCTGCTTTTATCTTCTGTAGATAAAGGTTGGCCCTAGAATGCCAAAAATATTACCTGGAAGACCACCTGGCTGCTTGCTGACGTGGTAACGCCAGTAGCAACCTTGAATCAGCAGCAATGAGTGACCTGGCCTTCCCCCAGTTTTCTGCCTGAGATGTTTCTAATCTGTAAAAGGAGGCACTCCAGATCTAGCTGCCTGGCCAACTAGGATGGCAAGAACCGTACCATCACCTAGTGAAAATAAACCTGAAAATTACACTTTAGGAAAGGGCAAGCCTCTACTCATCTGGTAACAACCTCCAGTTGAGTCTTAAATTCTGCCAGTTCCAGCCACTTGTCAGCAGCTGTCCTCTAACTCCAGGTACCGTGGGTACACAGGGCAAGCTATCTGGAATTCCTTTGGTATGTTTTAATGGCTGAAACTGAAACACAATTTGGAAATCCAAGCCTTGTTAAGAAAGCTCGGCGTTTGGAGAGGCCATTTGCATAACTTCTGGTAATCCAGGACAAGTCGTCGTCAGCTCAGTTCCACTCACAGAGGTGCATGCGCGTCGCAGAGAAATTCAAAATGAGGCACAAATGCTTTTGGCTTTTCTCTGACTGTCCAAGCTGTGCCTCGTGCAATTGATGGGCTGCCTTAAAGTTAATTTTCACGTAGCATTTCTATTGACTTGCACTGCTTATCATGCGCAAGACAGAGACATTGCTCATCATCCCTGTGACACAAATTAAAACCAATCTCAGGACTCAAAACTATATTTGATCTCTTTCAGGGGAACCTCGATTGTTTTACTTTATACAGTGCGTTGTTGTTCTTCTTCTACTTTTCGCAGCAACTCGTATTTAATTCTGTTACAAACTGCTTGGGACCACGCAAGTTTCTGCACAGTGGGAAACTCTATAAAGCCAAGAGTAACAAGGAACTGTATGGCTTTCTGTTCAACGATTTCCTCCTCCTGACTCAGATCATAAAACCTCTTGGCTCTTCTGGCACAGACAAGGTCTTCAGCCCCAAGTCTAATCTGCAATACAAAATGTACAAAACTGTAAGTACCACTCTTAAATGGCGACTAAGATGTTTATACGCTAACGTGCATATAGCAGGCAGCAGCTCCCATACTGAATGTGTGGGCGATAGCCTTTATATAGAAGAGATTTGAAAGCTTTGGCATGTGCTGGGGATTCCAGGGACTGATGGTGAGAAAGCTGGTTGTTTGCTTTAGCAAGATAAGGAAAGATGCTTTTGAAGTTTTGCTAAAACAACCTCTTCAACAAGAGGTCACATGTATCGGGGAGTGACGGGGAGAGTGGTGCTTGCTGCTCTTCGTGGGAAAGGAGAGATTGCTATGCTTCATGAGGCTGCTTGCTTACTTCAGGAGAAGTGTTCTGGAGGCACCTGTAGCTTTGATAATAAGAAAATTGTAAAAAATTACATATCTGAAGAAAGATGGGAGGCAGGCAGAAGGGGAAAGATACTGCAGGCACAAGATAAATCTGTTGTAAGTTGCTCTGTGTTGAATGCGTCTGTTCGGATATTGTGCGGTAGAACTCTAGCTTTGCCTAATGTTTTACAGCCCATTTTTCTAAATGAGGTACTAGTAAAATTACCCACAGACCCTTCTGGAGATGAGCCCATCTTCCATATCTCCCACATTGATAGAGTCTATACACTCCGGGCTGAAAGCATTAATGAAAGGTAAGTACCCGCAGAGGCCACGTTAGTACTGAATTTGAGAAGTCTGGTGCAAATGTATATGATGTACACGTGCATAGCAGTCTCCAAGCAGTTTATCTTATAAGACTGGAGAATTCCTTCTGCTTGAGAATACAGTGATACTCAATATGTGGAAAGGAGGGAGAAACAATAATGTTTCCTGAATTTCAATAAGACCAACAGTGAAATGGCTAGGAGGGCTGATATATAGGCCACATTTCACAATATTTTATGTTAGCCTAAGGTAGCCAAAAGATGCAGTCCTATCTTCTTCTGATAACATCTGTTTGTTTGTGCCAGTGCAAGCATTTGTACAGCTGTATGTTGAATGAGATTGAGGAACAGGTCAGAATTAGAACTTGAAGTAAAAACCTACCAAACTAAAGCCAGTTAGTTTTAATCTGGTTCGGAACAGACTGAAACCATCAAAGGAACAGCAACCTCAAAACCTCAGCTGGTGATTTTTATCTCTGGCAAGGTTACGGAGACAGGATTACACTGACTTATACTGAAAAGGTTTCTCTACACAGATGTAAGGTCTTGAAGGATAACTTTTCTTAAAAAATGAAAACTGAAAGTGCAGCAAACCCCTCCCCCATAGTATAGACATTGTGTTATGCCAGCTTGCAAATGTATGGCCCCTAAAAATTCTGATGCATAAAAATGTATAAAACATCTTTGCTCCCTGTCTGCCTGACAGTGTTATTCATTATTATTTATACACATAGTTTTTCTTGCAAAAGAGCGTACTTTTATGGATCCCATTTGTCCTTTGGGATGCTGTCTGTCCCTCTATGCCACAGAATGAATGAGCATCGTGGTTAGACCCATGGTGATGAAAATTGACACGGCCTTTTCAACTTAGGGTCTGTTGCGCAAATCAGACTATAGCAGTAATCATCTCTTCTGCGTCAGAGCACTCACAGCAGTAGTCAGAAACATCCAAACTCTGCACCGCATTCATCCTACCTAGCTCGAGGAACTTCATCGGGATGCTTAGACACGCTACGCTCAACCGTCAGTGGAAGGAGCCAGATCTTCACATACCGACCGCCCTCTGGAGATGCCTGCCTCTCTCCATTCACTATAGAGAGGGCCCACGGGAACTGCTATCCGAATTTGGGCGCTCTAGTCAAATGCCTTTACTTATGTGGGATACAGCCTTTGACTTCCTTTTATGCCAGAATTGCTTACTAAATAAACGCAGCATTTTAGGTGAGATAACTCCAGGTTTTCATCATTCACTTGCTTTTAACTAAGAACAACAGAAATAAAACAGCATCAATGAGTGATTAATTTGCCCGTTTAATCTTAAAAGACCTTTATGATCAAAGGCTTGCTATACTTCTGAAGCTGCCATTTACCATTTAGGGCTGAGCTGGAAGACAGAATTGTCCTTAAGTGTTTTGTTTTCTTGAACAGCTCTCTGTGCAGAATACAGGTGAGTGTTCAGATGCAAATCCAGGCCAGTGTAAGTACCTGCAATGCCTTGTAGAGCAGCAGCTCTTCATTTTGGGATCAGAAATGGATCCACAACTTCTAGATTCTCTCCTTTTGCCTTGACTCAGGTCTCAGGCTCCCTTGTATGTCACAGCGATTCTTCTAAACCCTTGAGGTGCCTTGGTACCCCTTCTTCCATGCTTTTTCTCTGTCAGTCTTTCCACTCAGTCTCTTAAGTATGAAATGATTTCCCAGAAGGGCCCATAGGGAACCGTGATCATTCATCGTCTGTGTACTCTCTGAGTTATGCTTCATGTGCCCTGAGGCTCAGAAGGATTTTGGTATGAAACCTCAGGGGTCAAGAAAAGTGGCCACCTCTGCAACATAGCTGTCTTGTATCTCACTGGCTACAAGAAGTTAGTTTATTACAATAAATCAAAAGGCTTGGTGAAAGCAAACCTGTAATCTGTACCTTTTGATTTCTCACCAAGTCCCTCCTGCTTGTGATTCTCTTGAGCTTTCTTTGTGAGGTGGGATCTGCTAGCTTGGGATGGTAAAATTTCTGCAGGTGCTCTAAATTCCAGTAAGATCTCTCTCAGGCAGACAGCTTCAGTGTAGCAGAGCCTGTGATGGGGCCAGAGCCTTGGTTGGGAAGGAGGGACAGCTTTACTTTTGTCTGCTGTGCTCCAGGGAGGAAAAATGGAAATGGTATTTTGCAACTTTTTTTCCTTTCCTTCTGAAGGACTGCCTGGGTTCAGAAGATCAAAGCTGCTTCAGAACTTTACATAGAGACTGAAAAGAAGAAGAGGGAAAAGGCCTACTTAGGTACAGCATGGGATGCGGAGGTCTCATCTTTTGAGGAGAAGTCCATGGGCAGGAAAATACATTAATGACTTTTCTCTCTCCTCTTCTGTTTCACCACAGTTCGCTCACAAAGAGCAACAGGCATTGGGAGGTTGATGGTGAATATTGTTGAAGGCATTGAACTAAAACCTTGCAGGTCCCATGGTAAGTGCTTTGGGTTTTTCATGATATGCTCCATGAAGTAGACACGCTAACTTTGAAGGAGGTTTTGTCCAAAACATGGTTGTGTTTAATGAACTTAAAATGGGCAGAAGTGATTTTGTGCAGTTCAGTAGTAGTCATGCAGTTGTCCTGCATTAAGCATTTGTTTCAGACAAACTTAATTTCCACCACATAAGCCATATCACAAGAGATCATAAGCCACAAAATCCTGAAATGAAGAGTGGAAGGTGCTCAGTGCCTTGCAGAACTGTGTCCCTGTTCATTATAATGGCAGTGAGGCCACAGTCTTTTCCCTGTCCGTTGGCTGTAGGAGTAAAAGGATATTTAGGAGGAAGATCACACACCTAAAACCGCGATTACTCTGTTCTGTTTGTTTCCATCGTCCCAGGAAAGAGTAACCCGTACTGCGAGGTGACGATGGGCTCTCAGTGTCACATTACCAAGACGATACAGGACACCCTCAACCCGAAGTGGAACTCCAACTGCCAGTTCTTTATCAAAGACCTCGAGCAGGATGTGCTCTGCATTACAGTGTTCGAGAGGGACCAGTTCTCCCCAGACGGTACGTAGAGGGCTGCCGCCCTTCCGAGGGTATTTTCAAATCTCCGGTTTGGAAGAGGTGCATGCCTGCTGAGGTGAATCATAGAATCAGAGAATGGTTTGGGTTGGAAGAGACCTTTAAAGATCATCTAGTTCCAACCCCAATACTGAACCCCTTTGCATATTGGGAGCCTACTCACCCTTGCTCCCCAGTGGAGTCACACTAATATCGGTGCAAAAAGAATCAAGCGCTCTCTGTTTTTTTGGGGGGGTTCCTTTCTTGTGCAACTTGACAACAACTAAAGCGTGGTTTGCAATTCTGGTAAGTCTTTAAAAAACTCTGGATGCTGTTTGCAAATGGATAGATTAATGCAGGAGGAAGAGAAATGTCTTCAAGTTCCTGTAATATTCAATAACAGTGGTAGAAATGAACCCAGGATTCCTAACCCATTCTTATTTCATAACCTGGGATAAACATCTGGAGCATCAAAGAGTGTATTTTGGAGTCGTCATCTCTCAGGAAGTATTTGGACAGGACTGTCATTCACGTGGCCAGCGCCAGTTGGCCCATTGACCTCGTCGCGAGTGTGATGCACTGCTTGGCTCTATCATCTCCAGAGGGCTTCACACTCAGTGCAGCGGCCTTTGGCCTTTTTTCTAACATATCAAAAGATAAATAAGCTACTGAAGCAAGGCAGCTGTGAATTACATAGTGAATTTTTCTGCTTATGGGACAATTTACTTTTAATGCTGCTGCTGTCTAATATGGTCTAGCTAAAATCCTCTTCTATGCAGATTGGCAGCCTTTCGCCTTCTTCAACTGCAAAAATACAGTTGGACCGAAGACTTGTTTTCTCCTTTTGTTGTGTGTAGATGGAAGCTTAGTTCCTTCTGCAAATTAGCATTTTATTGCAACGTAAAATAGTTGTGTCATTTCTGAGCATGCTGTCTTTTTGCATTTCAGACTTTTTGGGCAGAACAGAGATCCGTGTGGCAGACATTAAGAAGGATCAGGGTTCAAAGGGACCAGTTACAAAGTGTCTCCTTCTGCATGAAGTCCCAACAGGAGAGATAGTCGTCCGACTAGACCTGCAATTGTTCGATGAGCCTTAGAAGGAAAGGGACCAATGTTTTATTTCAGTCTGAGTTCACTGCAATAGGTGTCTGCAGAAGCAAAATCCTTATTGGTACGGTATGAAACTACTGCTTGCCTTTCACACGTAAGAGGGTTATCAAAGCAAACAGGAGCATCTTTGTGCCTTGATAATTCTCACTGAAAAATGAATCCCAATGTAGTGAGGAGATCTCCCTCAATTTCTGTGTGTGGAACTTGAGGTTAGTTTCCTGGGTTTATGAAATAATCTAGTTGTTTGTTGCGCTCCAGTCTGAAAGGCTGGCAAACGACATAGGTTGCTGTGCTTGCTCCAGTTACCCTACTCTTTAATTTACATGAAGAAGGCAATGTTGGTATGTTTTGGAGGCTTTCTGCAGGGTTTTCCCCCATAAGGAATTCTGTGCCTATTGCTGAGCAAAGCGGTGTGTAAATGTAATGTGAATGGAAGGAGCAGTTATGCAGTAAGAAGATCTCTGAAGATCTTCATAGTGGTACTGAAAAGACTTAGAAAATAAATAAATAGTCTATATCTATAAACAGAGAAGATTCTATTAACATACCACTTCATGACTCACGTTGCCCCCGAAAATAAATTATGTACAGGCCTTCTGCGCAGAGATGAATTGCACTCCAGAAGAGTCCACCCGCTCGGTACCTTTGGAAGTTGCTGTTTTCTATAGGACTGTAGATGTCTGAACAGTAAGTGAAGGATTAAACGTAGAGCCCCGCTGAATGTCGTGCTGTACCACTCCGATACTGCTTCACTACTGCTGCTTGACTGGGTGACCGCAGATGGATGATGTCACCTGCAGCGGGGAAAAAAAAGAAATCATGGCTGTAGCTCAGGAAGCTAATTTCTACCCCGCAGAGTCCAGTTTGCAAAGCAATCGGTGGTGACCAGTTATGAAATTGTACCGTGCCTAACTGCGTTTGACATCGTGTTGCTGAATTCGGGGCAGCAGCATATTGTAGCTCGTGAAGGAGTTTGCGGCAGGACGGGGTGATGACAGGTTTGGTGGCAGCGACACTGGGCGTGAGCAGAAACAGAGTGCTTGTGATGGTGCAGAGTGGGTAACCCCAAAGTAAAAGCCTTGTCATCTGGGGGAATGCCAGGGCTTATGTATCCATTTAACTCTGCGAATACGCACGTGTAGGCCCGCATCCAGCAAACTTTTCCCTGTTTGGCAAAGCACCCGGCTCTAAGCGTGCACTTACGTCTTGTTTCCCTTCAGCACACGCGTAAGTGCTTTGCTGAGTCTGGGCCCGAGAGACAACAGACCCCTAAGAGTAAAATTCCTCTTTGTTCTGCTTGGATTCATTTTGTTCATGACCTATCATGCATACACTGGTATTTTTGTAAGGACTTTATTTCCGAATGGGAGGTGTCAGCCTGTTTCATTAGCATGTGAACGTTCTTGTGGAGCCTGTTGTTAGGTTTTGGTGTTCCTTGCATGTCCTTTCAGTACTGGTTTCCACCTTTCCTGTATAGGCGGTGTTCTCTAGCACTACAAGTCTTATTGATTTCCATTAGGAAATTAGGATATATTCATAACAGATAGGTAGATACAGTATGGTAATAAGTGTAAACTGTGCTGGGAAGTGTCTGTGTATTATAATTTCCTACAAGACCACTGTAATGTTTCAAGCAATGGGAAAAAAAAAAAACAACAACTGTATGTTGGAGGGACAACAAAGTTTACATTTCATACTTTTCAGAATCGCTTTATTATTTATTTATTGAAGATAGTGTAGAATTTTGTATCAGAAATTACAGACATACTTATGTATTTTTTGAAACCAAACAGAGATACACAGTTTAGTTAGAAACTTTCAACTGACCACGTTTTAGAGGGAGTGTAACTTCCTAGGCATGCATTTGTTTACCACTAACTGGCTGAAAACACGATTAAGAGAACTTTAAGTTTCTATTTTTCAATGTTGTTAAGAAAATTGTTTCAATTAAAATATGTAAATAGTACTAAACCCATGCTTTCCTAATTCCATATCAATACATTTTATTAAATATAATGTATATGAAAATACACATTGTTGTGGTAGGATAAAAAAAGTGATAAAATCTATTAATGGAGTAACATTAAATGTCATTGTCTAACCTTTTATCGCTGTCCTAATTTTACTCAGTAGCTGTAAATACGGTGAACATTCATTTCAGTGTTTAAAAAGTAGCATCACTTTTTTTATGGTATCCTTTCACCAGCATGGATTACAGTAACAACTAAATGGACAAACAGGACAAAAAAGACCGTGGGTGTAATGCAGGAATCCTGGCCAGGTTTTCGAAGGGAGCCTCAAGGAGCTGCACCTTCCTCTGAGACTCACCGGGTGCTGGAAGCGGGGCACCCGTAGCTGCAAGCCTCGTCACGGGCACCTACAACTGCACCGTTTTGGGGAACTGTGACAGAACTTCCGAGCACCTTCCCCACCACCATCACCTGTGATTTCCCACTTACCCTCGATGCACAGCGATGCTTAACTCCCGTTAATGTCAATAGGAGTTAGGCAAACATGATGATGATGAAAGGCCGGGGTTTGGCTCACAGGTATCTAATGAATCCCTCATAATCGGTCTAATCCTGAGGAGAAAGCTTGTCCTAATCCCTGTGCATCCAGGACAGAACGTATACCCTTAGAGCCGGCCGACTGCGCATCGGGATGTCGCTGTTTTCTCGCTTGCTCGCCCTCGGTGCTCTGTAGCATGTTGGCACCGTTGGCTTCCCAGACAGAACTGCTTTTCACCAGGGTTAGCCAAAGGTCCTTAGAAACCCATGGACTCCTGCCTGGTTTTCCCCGTTCAGGAATGCTGCAGTCTTGCGCATTGCTTTGCATTAGCTCCGCAGCTGCAGAGGCCACAGGTTTCTGCTTTTCTACCCACCGTAACTGCCTAGACCTCCTGGTCACCCAGGACTTTGTGCTGGAAAAGCTCAGGCCTTTTACTGAAAAGAGAGACTCGTTAGCTGTATTCCTCCTCGTGCTTTCATAGAGAAAACCGCAAGCACTCATAGGCTTGTTTAAATACCACCTGTGTTGGGAAGAGTTTGGGGAGGAGAGAGGCACGCAGCAATAGCTGGGAAGTTAGGTATCTCTACGTGTATTTAGAAAGTCAGCTGGCGTTACCACAACGTATGAAGGTCGAGCCATCCTCTTACGAGAGCCACGTGCTGGCTGTCAGCCCAAACTCTGCTAGTCTGTGCTACCCATATTCAGTACCTATATTTATGTAGACCCTGTTTTTCAGATGCTGGTTATTGATCTCTGAAGATCTTTGTAAAATAGCACACCTTAGCTCACAGGTCCCTTTCCAGCCCCATCAGGATGTGTGTAAGCTTTTCGTAATGTTATGCAAAACAATCACAACAACAAAATCGAAGCCCAGATAATACTTGATCAGGTTTTGGGTTGAAAGAGCAGATTCGTGCAGATAAGCGTCCCCATTAAAACCCAGAGGTTGTAAACCAGTATATGGTGGAGTTCTGGGACTGGCTGTCTGCATTTGCTTTGGTAAAATTCATCCTTGTAGAGAGGCTGAGTACCAGGTCTCTCCGCTACTCATCCTTAAAATGAGGTACTGGTGAGATTGAACTCGTACACGGGCCACTGGGACTGGCTCTCAAGATGAGGTTTCATTTCCATCTTTTAGCAGGCTCTACTTTACTGGAGAAGACCGTTTGCTTAGAAGTAATTTGTCAGCATCAAGCTCCTTGGCTGGCAATCGAGCCTTTCTGAAAATAATACTGTGACTTGTTAATGCATTCACTGCCTTCATAGAAACAGGGGTCTTGCTTTGGATGAACCGTGAGAAAAAACCCTAAGAGAAGAGCGAGCAAAATCCACAGCTGTGAGAAAACATGCAATGGAAAGAGTTGCACCGGTGGCTTTGTTTCCAAGCTGTAATTCTGGGAATTGTGTTCTTCCCTTATGTACATTCATTTTAACAAACAGAGTGGTATTTCTTCCTAGTGCTTTCTTGGCTTTAAGTCTTGTAGTAGAATGGAGCTAATGGGTCAGAGACTGGAAGGGAACACCACCACCTTTAACGTTATTAACGTGACTTTTGAAAGATGGTGGTACCTGGGGATGGGCAGGACGTCAACGTTGTTGCGGCTGCAGACAGGACAGGATACCTCAGAGAAAGGAAAGCAATCTTCTTTTCTTTTCTTTTTTTTTGGGGGGGGGGGGGTAGTTTAAGATCAGATCCAGTCTCACAGCAGAACTTCAATTATCCAGGACCCCAAGCATCCATAGTAATAGTAATAACAACAACAACAGTGAATAGTAACAAACCACGTGTTTGTCCTCAGCCTGGGAGAACCACACTGGATTTAGTGCAGCTCTGTATTTATGCAGGAGTTTGCATGCACTTTTTTATAGAAGTGAAGCTTTTCAGCGTTTCCAGCCCTCAAACTCGCCTTTCCAGGAATTACCTTCTGAGACAGATAGATGCACCTCTGCGGTGCTTAGGCACTGTGCTGTTTCAAGATGCTTTCACAAGTACTTCATGGGTTTACAAACATTGCTGCCAGGCTCCTTGCTTTCCTGGTGCCATCCAGGCAGCTCTCACAACCATCCAGGAGGTAGACGGGTACGTGCCCTTTCCATACGGGGAATCGGCTGCACCAGCATCAACGTGCCAGTTTTCTGTCTCTCGAAGGACTTGTTTCCCCAGGCTGTCACTGTATGAGGTATTTGCCAGCAATGCCATTATACATCGGCAGGGTGGATGTCTGTCCTTTCACCCGTGTCCCTCCCCATTTAGGACCTCTCCATCATTGCTCTGATTGCAGTAAGAATCAGCCTAGTCTTGTTGACCTGCCTCGAGAACGTTTTCTCCTGTGGACAGGAGTTGGCCCTTCAGAGGTGCCTCCCAGGGAAACCACCTGCGCTCATTTTCCTCTGCACTTGCTCAGATGTAGCTGGAAGCCATTATGTCCGGGGCAGGTTCAGCTCTCCCCCTTCAGAGGTCCAGCCTGCCACCTGAGCACGCGTCCATGCCGTCCTTCCCCGCAGCGCCAGGCTGGGAGCTCCTGCTGCCCACGCTGCAAGCCCGTGGCCTCCAGTTCATTGCCGTTAGGGTTGAGGCTCGTGTTTGAGATCCCCCAAGTCCCCTCCCGGCTGCGATGTTTCCCCGCCGCTGAGGCCGTTGGCTCCCTCCAAGCCAAACGCCGGCTGCGGTGCGCAAACGAACACAGCGGCTGACTGGAAAACACATCTCGCTGCCTTGCTCCGTTGTGGTTTTTCTTCTGTGTACGTCTTGTGAGTAAACTGGTGCTTCTGTCCTGTAATTAATTAAGTCCTTTGGAAAGCATGGCTCTTTCCTTCCCTTTAACCCCCCACACTGATGCTCAGCTCTGTGAAACAGCGCTGGTTTAGGGACTCCTTTCCAGGCTGCTCCCTCACAGCTGATCTGGCGGCTGCCATCTCTGCCGCAGCCCTCCAGCCCCCGGCTCGGCGAAGCATGCGCTTACTTCAGCAGATGCTTAACTTTAATTCACGCCCCAATTCAGGGCAAAGGCGTACGTAAAGCCAGCCGGGTGCCCACGTGCTTTGCTGGGCACGCGTGGAGGAATTCAAAAGGCTTCGCTAATGTACAGCCTACATTGTGAACTTGGTTCAAGCTCTGTAAGGACTGAAAGATTGCAATAGAGCATCAGAAAAAAGTAAAGCTAAAATACAGAAGTAGTTTATAGTCTTTGCAGCTGGATCTGTTTTCTTCCTTATCTTCCCAAAAGTTGTTTTAGCCACTAAACTCAACAGAATTGTATTTACCAGGCAAATAGTAATTCATATACCTACAGATTGCAACACATTCGGAAGCACTGTAAATTAAAAAACCACTAGGCTGACCTGGCCTTGGAAATACCAAGAACCTTACCAAGTTTAGTGCTGGTAGAAAGCCAGTCTGTAAAGCCCTGAGAGGCTGCCCGCCGCCGGTGAGTTGGCTTGGGCGCCTTGAAAGACAGAGCGTGTCGCTGAGCTGATACTAAGCCAAATGACTGATAAATTACAGAACTTTTTTCTAGATGCACTTAATTATTATATATTTTCTCAACATGAGTTTTTATGAGGGGACTTTTTAAATATTCATTTTAAAATTTTTTTACCCTTTAAAAATAAATAATGAAATCACTTTTTGTTACATGCGAGGAGGGTTGGGGGGGAAACATTGCGCATAATGCAGTTTTTGTAATACTATTAAATACATTTTCAAAACTAAGATGTGACAAGTCCAGGCTTTTACTGCAACAGCGGTGTCTACTTTCATACCGCTCCGTTTGCCACTGTGATAGTTCAGTTTGTTCAAATCTAGGAGTCAAAACCCTTGGAACACGGAAAAGCTGGGAATCGGGTTAAATCACCTGAGCTTTGAGGGGTTTGCTCTGTACGTACATTCCACGTCTATCCTGGCATTCGTTTAGCCCAAACGCTCTTGTCCTACATGCATATCAATGTATCTATAGTTAAATACGTGCTTTTATAAATATATATATGTGATTATTTGTATATATAATATAAAAACACGGCTACGTTGTCATTGTCAAATACTGAGTAAATCTAACAGAAAAGCATTTATAGGCACCCAGTTTGGTTTGTTCATTTAAATATTTTAAAATAAGGACCGTCCTTGGGAAATTATTTTTCTGTACATAGGAGGATATATTTAGGACCTAATTTAAAAGAATAAAGAACTGCAGTAAGAATATGTTAAACTAGCCTAGTCGCTTGATAGAGTTGTCCAAGGCTCTGTTGCGACCATCATAGGTGAATTCCTTGTGCTGCTTGTAAAGCTGGAAAAGTGTTGCTAACCCAGGATTTAGCGCTTGGTTCTGGGATCTTAACGTGTCGTGCAAGCGCAGGGAGCTGGTGCTTCGTCCGAGACCCCCAGGCAGCAGCTCCTGCCCACCGCAGGTGAAGGGGAAGGCTGGGATGCAGCAGAGTAGGGGGAAAAGGGAAGAAATACAGGCAGAGCTAAAAAGTAAGAGCTTGGGGAGCAGCAGGATCTCTGCTCCCCCCAAAAAATGTGGGTGGGTGTCCAGCTGGTGATGGATTGGAAGGGAAATCCCTCCCAGCTGTGGTGGCTGCTCCCTGGTGTAACCCATTCTTGCCAGGAGGAAGAGGGGAGGTTGGGTGCGGGACCGTAGCGCTGGTCTGGGTGCTTGGCCGACTCGCTGCCTCTGCTCTTGCTCACTCCTGCTACGTCTCACTGCATCTTTCAGGCTTTCCTAGGTTTGCACCACCATGCTCCCCCTGGGACGGGCTGCTTTTGGGGTGACCGGGCAGCACTGCCTGAAAGGTGATGCTGGTACGGAGGGACCCGCGCCGTCCCTCCTGCACCGCAAGCGTCCCACCTGGGCAAGGCCCCTGGCAAGCGACCGCAGCAGGTACCTGTCCCCGCCATGGCGAGACACCCCCAACGCGCCGGGGAAAAGGCAGGGCCGCCCCCCGTGGGGCAGGTGTTCCTGGAAGGCTTGGGCTTTGTTAACAGCTTGTGCAGAATTACCCTGTTCCAGTCCTCACGTTGCTGAAAATGAATTTCGATTCCGGCAGCCTTCGCAGAGTGTGTAATGGGTACTTTCTGCTTCATGTTGGTGAAGTGTTGGGAAAAAAAAAAAAAAAGATAGCCATAGTATTTTTTTCAATGTTAATATTTAGAATTGGGGAATCCTCCCTGCTGGTGGTGGTGTTACTTTTTAGTGCACTTTTTGCTGCCAAACAAATGGTATCAATTAGTTTCCTTTTTTTTTTTTTTTTTTCTCCTTAAAAAAGGAAGTATTGTACCGTCTGTAGTATTCATACGATCCTAAAAATTACAAAAGCATTATAAAATAACCAATGTGTATGTATGTCTTAAGATCTGGCCAAATAGGAAAAAAAATTACTTTCCTTTTTTTTTCCCCCCAGAGAAAATGGAATTAATTTGTATTGTTCATTTACACCACATCTAACTCTTCCACAGTAAAACATTCATACCGTGAAGTTGGTTCCTTTTGGCTTTTTTTTAAAGCATTCGTAATAGGTATAATGAATAAGTATGAATCAGACACCACTGTTTCTCGTAAGACAATTTCAACTGTACTTCAGTAGTTGTGAATGTGTTGTTTCCTCAGCCACTCTCGGTTAAATAATTCTATATACAGACACGGTCTAACTAAGCAAAAGTCCTTAAAATGTGTTCACCTGTTGGAGGAATTGTGCCACTTCCCAGACTGCAGTCACCGAGGTGGAAACCGCCCATAAGGTTTTAGGCTGTGGGATTTGTTTGACACAGATGAGACTGTAGTTGTGCAAGTGAAATTATGCAAGAATAAATCCATTTTTTTTTTAAGTTTAACTGCGTACTGTTACATTCTTGAGAAGCGCTGAAGAAGTGATATGGTGTCAGACGCATTAAATAAATCTTCAGATGAGTATTTTTGACAAAAGACCTACCTAGGTATAAGCAAAGCGATAGACCCAGCAGCAGGGAAATAACTTACCAGCATTTAACGCCCGACACGTGCCACTTTTTATCTCTGTAACGCGTTGTTTGCGGTTTTTTTCAGATTTGAAAATTGAGAGTTGACCAAATCTGTAGTAAGACAGCAAAAATAAAAGATCAGAAAACAATAATTAAAAAATAATAATAATTAAAAAACCACCCAGCCCAAAAAACAACGAAAGGCACTTGCCAGGCGCCGTTACTTCACACGCCTTAGGACGTTGCGCAGGCCCTGCTCTGGGGCCAGGCACGCCAGCGATGACCTTTATGCGGCTTGTCAGTGCCCGCCTGCCGTTCCGCCGCCCGAGAACACACAAAGTCCCACGCTGGTCTTTCCTCTCCTTTTTGTTAATAATTACTGAGCCTGGCCGGCTGCCCCGAGGGCAGCACCCTCGGTATCCTGTTAAGCAGCGGGTCCCTTTGCCTAGCTCAGCACCCGCTAACGCCGGCGCCTCACAGCTGTTTGGGGCTGTGCCTGTGTAGCAGCCCTGGGGGGAACGTACTTCCAACGTGAGGCACCAGAGAAAGCACGGGGCTAAATTCTCTCTCCCCTGCAGGGACTACTCGTTACTAAAAGTGTTCTATAAAAACAAAAAACCACAACATGGCTAGTTAACAGGTTTCAATAATAAATGTGACTGAAATGAGCTAGGGCTACCAGTTCAACACCGCACCCCTGCAATAACGGTATCCATCCAAAATCTGTCCAAAATTCAAACATCACTTCTTGACCGAGAACCAGCAGGGAGAAATAGGCATTTGACACTCCTGCACAAGCCTGTTGAAGATTACCTGAACAGAAAACAGAGGCACAGCACTTCCAGGCAGGAACAGGACAGCTATAGATTTGTGTCCAGATGTTAACCGGGAAGCACATACAGCCGGTCACACCACCGCCGTAGTGCTCCTTAGTTGTGAACCCCTGTCCTGTTCCAAACTGTGTTTTTTGTACACAGTTTTAAGTTACAAACACCTTAGCCTCTCACTAGTAAGCTTTTAGAGGGCAATTTCAGTTTAAGGCATACACAAAACTCTCTCCGATACAGCCGTGGCAGTAAACTGGGCCTGACACAGCGTTTGCTGGTGAGAATGCACCGATGACACAACTGTTTTAACAGCCGCTGTCGCACTTATGAAACGATCTACCAGTCGCAGCTGCGGTGTTCACACCTCGCACACGCAGAAACAGCACGTGCGGCAGCAGGACCGTCGCACCGCTGTCCTGACAACATCCCGAGTGAGTTTTCTCTGCAGACCGACAGAACCTCAGCGGCGGTGACCCCGTTTATCAGCTCCTAGAGCGTTATCCTCCATTTCCTTCACAGCAACATTCACCTGCATTCAGGGTGAGCTAGATTTTCAAGCCGGTCACGAAACGTTCAGTGAGGACTAAGGGAAACTCACTGCAGCTTCACCACCTTTCTCCCTCAGTGCTGTGTTTCTGAATCAAAACACTTCACACCCTATTTCTATTTGAGAAGAAATAATTTTATTGTTTCCATCTGACAGGTTTCATCGTGAATGACGAGGACAGCTTGCTAGGCAGTCTCTCTCATGATTTTGGTGAGTTTCTGGATCTTTGACCTTGTTGACATGTCCACGTACTTCTCCCCAATATTGACAATCATGCCACCAAGGATTGACGGATCAGTCTAAAGAAGAAATATTGAACAGAATTTCTATTAGCAAACATTTGTTAGCCTAGTACACAATTTTTATACTAGTAAAAAAACCAGCAGCTTTTAAAAGAGCCTTCTTTAAGATAACTTTGCAGTCACTCTATTTCAAAGTTACCATTTTAGTAATTAAAGTATCATCGGATCTACAAGAAAGCACAGAACTATGTAATACAGCAATTCAGTAAAATTAATTTTCTGTTAAAGATGAGAGAGACAGAAGCCCAGCTTAACATGAACTTGATTAAACTTATTTACAAATCAAAAAATCCAGACCTTGGTCTCCAGCTTTAAGACCTCTCCCTTAGCCAAGAATCCACTCAGAGCACTTTTTAGCTCAGTAAGGTTGGCATCATCCAAGGGCTGAAAAATATGAACAGAAGACAAGGAAAACGAAGGACTTGAAAATATTCACATGATAGAATGAGAACCCAGATTTTCTATTCAGATTCTTCTAAACACAGACACTTCCAGCAGGAAAGCAGATTAAGCAGACTTCTTGAACCGGAATAACCGAAGGACAGCACAGAAACAGCAGTCACTTTGTGCCCTCCTAACTTCATGAAATGTTGTGTTATTTGTGCACATATTCCCAGCAAAAGTTCGATGCTGACATCTTCAGATGGCAAGCATCAGGAATCCATACTTGCCGAAGTAAGCACTTGATGGAAAACCTTGAGATCTGCCTCACAGCAGTGTTGAGGCCGTACAAGGAAAGATTAATTTTGCTGCTTTGAACAACTAAGATCATCAGCTTGAGAAGAAACAGTGTTTCATGTAAAGCGCTGGGCAGTGACTGAGGACACTGGCAGCGAGCTCCCAGCGCTGCTGCAGGCTTGCAGGATGCTCCTGGCTAAGTACACCTTTCCATCACTACCCCCATCACCACTCTGCATCCCTGTGGGAAAGACACTCTGAATTTGTCCTTGCTATCCCTACAAGTCATTCAGATACCACTGAGATAGAAACAAAAGGGACTTCAGCAAAGAGTAGTGGCTCTGTGTTACTGGCCATCTAAATAATTTCCATTTAATAGCTAACAGTTTGAAAGCCAACAGAAATGAACAACAACAACAAAAAAGCCGCAGGAAAGTAACTTCACATATGAAATATTTAGGAAAACTTGTGGAAAGGTCTGCACAGGCTTGTGAGCCCACATGTCCCTGAAGGCTACCAACTAGACTGACAATCTGTACTCATGGCCTACAGGGAGCCAGTTAATCTGAAGTGGATCAGTCTCTTCATTTAGTCCAGGTAGGCATTCCCTGTAGCCCTGCCCAAGGGCTATAGATTTACATCACATTATCTAGCTGACAAGCCTCCCGCTCTAACAGACCTGAGCACGGATCCATTAACGGAGAAGTTACTGAAGTGCCGGAACCACCATGCCTCCAGCCTGATGTTTACAGCTCATGGAGATGCCATCTTCCCTCTCACCTTCCCGAGCACCAGCCAGACTCGCCTGTCTGATACTTTTGAAAAAGTCTTCCTACAGTTTCGGAGTTAGCCACTTGTCCCGATTACTGCAGGTGGTGAATTAGGTAGCTGCTCCCCGTGAAGCACAGCACCAAGTACCACAGGCATTCTCGGTCCCATCAGGTACCTGCCTTGCTCTAGCTAATAGCTCATTTGTTAGCTCTGACCTGATCTCTACAATCCTGATGACAGAAAGAAGAGCAGGGGCAGTTGTATCTGCAGACCAGGCTGACTTTTATCAGCCACTAAGTTCACATATAGGAAGGAAAGATGTTACCTGTTAAGCTGAAATGGGAGGCACAGGTTTAATTTTTGACCAATAATTGTTGGATATCAAGAAACTATTTGCAGAAAGACTTTCATCTTGGTAGAGGTGACATATTTCCTCACTACTCATGCAGCAAGTACTTAAACTACAGAGAGCAAAATGAAGCTCAAAAAGTTTGCCTTTTATACTGCTACCTGTTAAGCTTGATCGAGAAGTTCCTAACTCACCTGCGCGGTGGTGACGGTGCACAGCACTTCTCCTCGGTATGCGCTCATGATCTTCCCAAACGCAGAAACAATGTCTGGAGTGTAACGCAAGCGACCGTTTTCAGCAAGCAAATCTGGAACAAGTAGATGAAAGGGTTTAAAGCACCCACTAGAAGCAGATTTGTTCAGCCACCTGTAAAAACAAGTAGCCTCCGATGTTTTTTCAGAATTCAAATGGTTACTCACTCATCAGGTTGACCATAATTGGGGACATCTTCTCTTTTGCTAAAGCATCATTCACAGCCTTTTGTTTAACTGCGCTCTTGGTATGAGGGTTCATAACAACACTGGATAGCTTGGGGTCCTTCAAAAGAGTCTAAGAGAATACACGAACAACATGACAAAGACCAGGAGTTTTCCAGGCGCCACAAGGCCTAACTGGACTACCCAAAGCAGGCAACATAGCCATTCATTGAGCAAGAATAAAGCGGTCAGAAGGAGATGGGAAGCGAAATGGTGGCTCCGGGTATAGCTCATGTACAGCATGTTTCTTTTAGAGCTGATGCTCCTCCTGCATCGCCTCCAGGCAGCCGAACGCGGGGGCACAGGGCAGACAGCGGGCACGCCAGGCCAGCCGTAAGCGGGAGCACCACAGCATGCAAGGGCTGGGCCCCCCGCCCTCCTGGCACGAAGCAGCAGGCGAGCCCCGCCGCCCCCGAGCCCCCGTGCGAGCTGCGGCAAAGGCGGGCTGCAGAATACCTTACCCATACTCGGCTCAGCTCCTTCTCCACCTGCTCCAGCTTCTTCTGCTTGGAGGCGGCGGAGTACAGCGCGGTGGCGTAGCGCCCTTCCAGCCCGTACACCTGGATGGGGGGCTGGGGGCGAGAGCGGGCGGGCGCTGAGAGCGGCCCGGAGCCGGGGAGCCGGCGGCGGCTGCCCGCCCCACAAGCCGGGCCGGCGGCCCCGCCGGGGGTGCCCTCTGCCCCCCCCTCACCTTGACCAGCTTGGAGACGGGCCTCGCCGCCGACGTGCTCAGCTGCCGCACCTGCGGGGCGCAGAACGGCCGGCGTCGGGGCGCGCCTCAGGGACCGGGGGGGGGAGGGAAGGTCTGAGACCCCCCGCGGGCGTGGGAGAGGGGACCCGCGCGCCACGACGTTTCCCTAGCCCCCCCCCCCCCCCCGCCCCACGAAGGCCGCCGCCCCCCCCACAACTTCACCTTCAGGCAGAGCCCCGCTGCCGCCATCTTCCCCGACGCCGCTGGAGGTCACGGCGGAGGCCGGCCCACGAGGCGGGGCGGCGCGCAGGCGCGGCGGCGGCCCCCGGCCCCGCGCTCCCCGCCGTCCCTCAGTGCCGCGGGGCACGCTGGGAAGGGTAGTTCTCGCTGCCCGCCGGGGCTGCAGCTCCTCAGCGCGGGCAGGGAGCGCGGCCCTCGCCTCTCCTCACAGCCGCCCCGTCCCCGCAGTGCCCGGTGCCCCTCTCCTCAGCGCCCTCCGAGCAGCCTCGCCGGGCCCCGCTGGCGGCTGGGGCGAAAGCCGAGCCCTGCGCACCGGTGCTCCTCCCGTGGGAAACCGCTGCTTGGCGCGGGCGGGGCGGCCTGCGCTCGGCCCACGGGTGAAGGAAACGGGAGCGGGGCGCCTGTGGCATCCCTGCCCCGCAGGGGCCGGAGCCCCGGTTGGAACGTCCCTCTCGTCACCCCTTCTCACGGCCTGGTGCTGAAGGTGGCTTTCCTCGGGCCGAGGCCGGTGGTGCGGGTCGCTGGGGAGGACCAGAGCAGCCAGGGCAATGGTTGCCCCTGGTACCTCAGCCTGGGCTCTGGCTGTCCGGCACATGTGGAGTTACCCCCAGCCCCTCAGCTGGCCACCCGTGTGTTCGTGGCCTGGCGGGTGGAGCGGCCGCGGGATGCGAAGAGCAGTGGTCCGGGCCACGGGGGCTGCTTGGGCGCCTCGCAATTGCTGCAGCAGGCTGGGGCCTCGTAATTGCTGCAGCGACCCACCCCCCTTTCTCACGCTCCTGTAAGGGCCCTGTAACTCGCGCACCCACGCGCGTCCCTCCGTTCTGATGCACCAGGGCAGAAAGCATCGCACGAGTTCTTCGACAGAGAAAATGTCAGCTGTGCTTTCCTCACAGACATTTCTGCTGCCCTGTAGCACAGTGGAAGTACCTCTGAAATGCAATGAGCTCTTTCCTCCCCTCGGATAAACTAGATCCGAGCGTCTCGTGGGGGAAAGACACCGTCTTCCAGGTAAAGCATAGGGTAGGCAGCTCTGACTTTGTCAGTCTCCCTGCGTGACCTTGAGCAACTCACTCGGGTCCTGCCTACTACTGAACTATCTTGAATGGTTAAACTCTTTCTCGAATTCTTCCATCTTTTCCACAAAAGAAGGTACGCTGGCCTGCTTCGCAGAGCCGTTACCAAGGTTGAGCAATTATTTTCTGTGGTGGGAGTAGCTCAGATGGGCGGTGCTATTGAAATACAAAGCATGGCGCTAATGAAAAGCATGCCGCGAGAAGTCTGCAGGGTGGACTTTAAACACTAGATGTTGCTGTTGCTACAAATTGAAAGCGAAGTGATCGCTCCAGCTACGTCCAAACCAGAGAATTACAATAACGCTCTTTAGGAAACACAGTCTGAATAAAAGAGCTGGTCTACCGTCACCAGAAATAAGACAATGTCACCAACAGGCTTTATTCTGGATGGCGGAGTTTAGTTCCCTCATCGATCCCTGGCTGTAGTTGCTGTGGTGGCATTCAAAGGCACAAGTATAGTCCACGACAGGTTTAAGCCTGACATGACACAATGCTTCTCGATAATTTTAATAACTACAGTACTAAGAAAAGCATACCTGAAATGTAGAGAAATCTTTATTTTTCTTTAGGAAAAATAACATTTAGCTATTTTTTGCGATAATATGCGTTCACTGAAGTTTTGGAATGGTACAGAGAATGAATTTATTTGAAGTCCTGGGGTCCCATATCCCAGATTTTATTACTGTAACTCAGAAACATTCTATGATCTCATAGCATTTTAATACACAGAAAATCTGGCTTATTGAGGCCAGTCAAATCACTGGGAGCTGAGGGTACTTTAATGAACTAGAGATTGGGCCAAATCCTGATAGTGCTTTCAAGAATTAGAATCAGAGCACCTCTCACAGGTCAATTTTAGACAAGTAAAATCCCACAGGTGATAAACAGTTTGTACCTTTATACCTTGTACTGGAAGGAATATTTAAATCCTGATAAAGCCTGTTCTTCTGTTTGGATATCTGTTATAATAATGGATTCCTCTATCACCATTATATGGGAGATTTGAGGAGGTTTTTTTCCCTCCTACAAAGCAATTAAACTCCCCATACTGCCAGTCCCTCATCATTTGACATTAACCTCTGTCCCTGGTTTCAATTTGGTCACTTAATGAGCACTTGAACATTTACAAGCTCTTCCATGAGAAACATCTGGAAGAACATTCACTTGTGGGTCTGCCACTTTAGTGCTTGTGGGATTGTAACCTTAAAGTACTCATTCTTAGTAAATATGGTGATATTATAAACATCATATTTTTCTCCTGTTGAGACAGACTAGAACTGAGATAATGCAAAATATATTTTGTTTTCCTTTTATTTGAGAAATCTCGAAAATAATTGGTCTGAGTTTAGATACATTTAGCACACACCCTTGTGCTTATATTGAAGACACATGGACTTCACACAGGCATAACAGACACAGAGTTCACTGTAATCAGCACTTTTATGCCTCTAGAAAGAATGTGATGATTCTTCAACCGTGGTAGTGGTGGGGATGTGTTTTGATGAGGGCCCAGCTGCGTGAGGTGTCATAAAACTTGTAGCAAGTCTTAAACATTCCACAAAGAACTCGCAGCACGCAGAGGTCAAAAGGAGATGAGGTTTGTAACAACGCATCTGGGGTTCCCACAGCGATGAGAGCATGTCAGGTCAGTGCCTCAAAACATGCCAAACTTACCCTCCACAAGACTATGGCTAGCTCCTTTAAAAAAAAACAAAACAAAAAACACCGACAAAAAACACCAGTCATAAAAACTCTAGTAATTGTACTAGTGACTCAAAATTTTTAAGCAATGCTGAAAACACTGAGTACTTTTCTCCCTCACCTTGCAACTCACCTGAAACATGAATGTTTTGAATGCTGTTCTGCACCTGCTAGTCAGTAATTGCACCTGGCTGTTTCCCTTTGGCTGAGCCTGGGATTCCCAGACTCGGCATGGGAGAGTCCCCGAGGAGCCAGGGTGTAGCTGCAAGCAAGTTCCTGACCTCTGTGAAAAGTTTATGTTATTTACAAGAAGTGGAGGAGTTTTCCTCTCATGGTGCTCGAGTTAAGCTCAGAGAATGTGGCACAGAAAAGCCATGACCCAACTCACCTCCCCATTGCTACTGTGTTTTTGTTCCTGCAGCTGCTAAAGGAAGTTTTTTGTTTGTTTTGTTTTTCCTTTCTCCCAGGGGCTGCCCTTTATCTTCTGCAGAAACAGTTGGTACGCTCGCTGAATCTAATTCACCTGGTTGTTTTCCATACCTCTGCTCCATAAGCAGTTCTGCTTGGGCAGGTAAGTTCAAGTGCTCTGTCACGCTGTCTCCCTGGGGACTAAGCCTTTACAGGCAGGGTGACCCACCCACTAAAATCTTGCTGCCTAGGGAAGACCTGACTCATTTTCCCATTAGGAAAAGGGTTTTTCACTCAGTGGCAGGGGACAGAACGCATTTCTTTTTTCTCTAAACTGGAAAGAATGGTTGTAAAATCAGAAAAATGGTTTGGGGAATTCAGAATAGGAGCAATATTAATCGCGTTAGGTGACTGAACTCACTGACCTTAGCATCAGAACACTCTACTGAAAGCTCTTTGTAGGGATTTTTGCAAAACCAAGCACCTGTGCCTACATTTTCCTGCCCTCCGAGGGAGGTTTCAATCTAGCATTGTTTTATGATAAAATGATTAATTGTTATGATTTTATGGTCCACGTGATACTTCTGGGGTGCTCACGGTGTTCTAGTTTATTTTCCGTGCTACCGTAGTAATCTGTTGTAAAAGGGGAAGAAAATCACAACTAGGTGCTTGTAGCTTCCTTGGCAAAATATCTACACTTTTTAAGTGTCGACTTAAAAAGATCTACACTCTTTTAAGATACCCTAGAAAGCCTGAAAAATTAATTTAAGGGTGAGCTATGATATGCTTTTTATAGGTTGGTGAAATAAGCACTAATCTGCAAGGCTTTATACTAGAAAAGGTGATGTGGGCTCACTTGGACATTTGACTGTTTTAGAGGTCGTCCATGAAATATCAATGGTAAAAAGAACTTGTTTGAGAAAATATGTGAATAATAGACATGCTTTGGTGTAGGTAGCACTAATAGCTGAGCTCTACCATTTCACACGTTGGCAGAGGAGCAGTTAGAACATTGCACTGAGACTTGGGAGATTTGGGATCTATTTTCAGCTCTGCATTGGGCCTGCTGATTGGCTTCTAATTATTCTGCGCCTCAGTTCCCCCATCTGTAAAAAAGCAAGAATGAGACCAACATCCTTTATAAACAGTTTTAAATTCTGTTGATGAAACACACTTTATTAATAGCAATGATACCTTCTCACACACGCTGCTGTAAAAAAAAATAAATTGTAATTTCACAAATGTCAGTCAAATTATGGTAATGTGCAAGTGGCTGTGGAGAAAATAAAGAGGAGGAGGACCATCATGCCTGCTCCATCACTGCCGTGGAAAATGAGATGTTAACCTAGACTCACCTCTGGAGTCAGAATGGCAACATATGCAGTGGATTAGAGGTGTTGGTTTATATTCTTGAGGTCTGTCACAGAAATGCCCACAAAACTGGCAGAATCAGCAGAGGGCATTGACTGAAGAGGTCTGGAACATGAACCACCCTCTCAGCCAGGACTGAAAGTGCACCTTCAAGTGGAAGACCTCTCTTTCAGTTTAAACTTGGCCCAGATACTGGCCTGAGTCGTAGCAGGGCAGATCTCTGAAATACGCAAGTCAGAGATATTTCTGCAGAGCTGAGACCCTAGCCTGCCGTCCGCTCGCCACATGTAGACCTTCGTATCTGCCTTGGACTGAAATTAGCTGTCTTGTGCATGGATGCAAGGATCTTGCCCAATGTGCATATTGCAGCATTTTGTGTTAGACAGGTGCCTCAGCAGATTCTGGTTACATATTAGAGCTACACCTTACTCATTACCACAAGAGGGAAGCCAATACTAATAATATAACTTTATTCGTGTATTAACTATGGTTATCGTGGCAAGGTTTTTATCCATTTTAAGGCTGTTGCGTGTCTCCTTCTCTTTCCTTGTAGCAAACATGCATTTGATCATATGTCAGAAACTAAGGAACATTATTCCACATTCCATTTGCTCAATGTCCTGTGAAATGAATTTCATGGATTTGCCTGTCTCATTTGAATGGCAAATACATAAACCTGAAACAAAAAGTTGGGACGAAACTAAGCTGGTTCTTCTCTTAGCAAATTTAAACAGTTCATATGCAAGTAGGGGAAGTTCAGCGGGCATGGCATTTCATAAAATAAAGATGGTATTTTCCCTCGTTTGGCTGAGCATGAGAAGTTAAAGACTATTCTAGGAGTCATAGACACAACTATTTCTAGTAGGTCTTACTTCATAGTAATGACAAAGTAATTCAGCAAGTCCTCTGACTCTTGTTCTTTAGCCTGTTTTGCAATGTATGTGAGTACGTACTTTATGGTTTAATTTATTATGGCAAGCCTGATCTCATTTACTCTGCTGCAAACCAGCGTAACTCTGATGATTTCAGGAACTTCATTGAATCACTTATCTTGTGGTGTGGTATCTGTGAAAGTCACCCTTGTTCAGATCACATGTTGAAGGCTTAAACCTGACAGGCCAAGATTTGTTACGTTTCATTTTGCAGCCAGACGCTATAATATGTGTATGGCCTTTTGAAAAAGGTCTTCGTAAAGTGGTGAAAGCAGTGCTTTTGCAAATGAGAATTTTTAAAATAGCCTGGGTGTAACACAGAAACTGAATGGGGATTCATCAACCAAATATCTTTGGTTGATGTTTTCCTGGTCTGTCTTCTAGATTGCTGCAAGATATAAATATATGAGAGCTGCTGTTCAGAAGATTTCTGTAGAGCATTGCTGACATATGACACTGGTTAGAGATCATAATTCTTGGTGTTTGGAAGTCATAATTTTTGAGGAACAGCAGAAATGTGAAGCCAGAAACAATGCAGAAAAACACATATGTTGAGGCTTCCTATGAAGACCCCTAGGGTGTTCCTGGCAAGTGCAGGAGAGGGAATCAGGGCAAGGTTGTGAAAGTCACAGACATAGATTGCAGTCCCCAAAGGACATTTGCATAACTAGCTTCTTTGTTAAAATTTTTTTGAAATACTTTAGGAGCATTTTGGGTATTTTGTTCTCCACACCACTGCCCTCCCCCTTACAGCAGTTATACCTTAAAATGCTTTCCTAAAGATGCTGCTGGTCTTGGAGAAACTGTCAAGCTTAAAACGGGAAACATAGCCAGCAATATTAGTGTCGCCCAAGTGGGCAGACACCTTTCACAGACCCTCACAGTATACTGTTGTGCAGGTATTCCCACACTACTTTTCTTTCTTCTTTCCCTCCAATGCTCTTTTAGGACCGAGTCCCGCATGTATATATGCATGCGTTTAAGTACATGAGCAGTCACACTGCCTCCAGTGAGAATATTCACATGACTAAAATCATGCACTTGCATAGGGATTTCCTGAATGAAGGGCATAAAAGGAAACGGCCAGGTTAAAAATAATGGGTTGGTTTTATCCCTGATGTAATGCCTTTGACACTAGTGGAATTATACAGGGCTGAAATGGATCCAATACATCCAAACAAAGAACTATCTCCAGCTCCCTCACCTGCCAGTTTCCGTATCTATGTTTACGGCGTAATCAAAGTCAATCCTCCTTTCCCTGTGCTTGGGAGCTCCCCTCCTTTCCCTGTGCTCCCCCCTGGCTGAGGCTGGGGGGAATTCAGATCGCTTCGCACCAGCGGGAGCTCCCCAGGTCCCAGGCGTGTTTGCCCCACAGAGCTGTTATGCCCATGGAGCTTCACCAGAGCTTCACCTGTGTCCCCGTTGCCCGGCACTGCCACAGGGGGTGGCCGGGGGATCCAACAACAGAGCAGGTCTTGGCTGTCCTGCCACTTAATCTGCTTCCAGCTGATGCTGAGCCATTTCGTGGCCTTAGCAGGAGCTGTTGTTCTTGGGGTGAGAGCCCCTCTTGTCCCAGTTGGTGTCTGGGTTGCTTCTCTTTGTCTCCTGCACCAGTGCTGCTTTGTTCTGTGTGGATATTAAACGCTCCAGATGAAAGCTCACACTTGAAAACAGCTGGTGTGTAAATATAAATAAATAAATAAATAATAAAAAAAGGTCATTAGGCTTAGAAGCAACCCCTCTTAAAAATGTTTCTGCCTCCTTTCTGTGGCCGTCCTGCCCTGTGCCCACGCCGTGTTTGGGAGTCCCCAGCCCGTGCCACTGTGAAGCGCTGACCTGGGACCTGTGCGAGGCTGAACTCACACCTGCAGGCAGACTTCCATGCAGCCCGCCCGTGGTTTCCTCCAGATCACCAAAAGCGTGTGCCATACCTGCCTGCTCACCCAAACACTCACTAACATGGGGTAGGACCTCTGAATGTCAAAAGTTAGGGAGTCAGGAGAGAGAGGAGAAAAAACCCACCTCAAAACACAATGCTGAATAAACAACCTCTAGCCTCCAGGGTTCATGACTGCTTTTGACAAGATCTATCTTTAGTTATAATAGTGAGTCACATCATTGTGATCTGACTTTACGGTTAGTTTGAGGTATGAGCCAGGCCATGGGATTGAGAGCGAGAGCATCATGGGATGTAGCTGTAAAATTCCACTACTCGCTACTCTCTAAATCAGGTTTGAAGAGCATTAAGAAACAGGAAGCATGGGGGGTGGGGTGGGGGGAGGTATTTTTTCAGTGGAAAATTATTGCGGCGAATGTGCATTGTGATGTAGTTCATCAGTGCAGGGAGCGTAATAGGGGAGACGTATTAGCAATCGGAGACGGCCCTAATAGTCTTGAGCAAAGCACACCTCCCTCCGCATAGCTCTGTGTGCAAAGTGTCACGTCTAACCCACCCCACCAGCCACTACAAGCTAATGCAGCATTTTCTTGGATGGTGCTGCGTTGCTTAGCAACATTGCTAGGCAGCATGCTATACATCACGCACGGCACCGGCTACTACGGTGTAGCAGGGCTGCTCCCAGTCATTTTTCTCTGCTCTAAAATATTAATTTTCTGCTCTCAAGCAGATACGGCACCGGGAGGTTGAAGGACGCTCCCTCCCAGGTGGACATGTGCAGCTCCTCTTGACTGTAACGGGAATCACAGGCAGCCCCAGGCTGAGCTGAGCTCCCAGTATGTAAAATGTGGGCGTGAGTCTTGAGATATAAACACTTGCCATGCCTGAGACGGAATACAGGTTGGCTTTAACATAAATAAATAAATAATGAGGCAGTGAAGGTGATGTGACAGACAGAATAATACGTGTAACATATACACCCCTACACTTTTTTCTTTGACTGGCATAAGCAAATCCTGTTGTGAGGACCGCGTGTTTGTGTACGCGAAGAGAGGGACATTTACTTGACATTCGGGGATATTTTTGAGGCTCCTCCACACCATGGCATTGTTGGATGAGAGCTCATATCACAAGCACCAGTGGTGGTTTTTTAGACTGATGAGTGCGATTTCAGTGGAGCCTGCCTGCCAAGCCCCCTCCCTGAAATGATTGCGTAACCAGCTGTTGCATGCACACACACAAAAAAAGAGAAAAGCAATCCTATTCTACAAGAAGCTGAGGTGTTATTACTGAAGGCAAACAACAGAGAGTCTGGTCCCCAGAGCTACAGAGAAGATGGCATCTGCAGCTCGCTTCAGGTGTGCAGACCCAGAACTGGGAGCTGTCTTGTCTGAGAGAAAGAGAGGCCTCTGCAAAGGGTCTACAGAGGACAGGGTTTGAATAGTTCTGAAATCTCTGCACCTAAAATGTTCATTTTTTGGACATACCGTTACTGATACTGTTAGCAGGTGGCAAGGGGGAGGGATGCAAAAGAGCTGATAAAAGGCAGCAGATAGTTTCTGGCATCTGAACACTGTGTTTTTCTTCTGCACATCAGCAGACAGACTCATTGTTTCAGGCAAGCAAAGAGGGAAGCAAGAGGGGAAAACCACACTGTCAAAATACACAACGGTTTGTGAGATGAACAGCTGCATTACCCTTCGTTTACACTTGCAGATATGGCAGCACCAATGGAGTCAGCAAAACTGTGTTTTGTCCAACAACTATTTTTGAAGAGAGCAGGAATTTAGTTTTAGCTTAACCCATCCTATTGTAGGCAGGCCTTACTGCATCTTGGGGTGTATGGTGGAACCAGGTAAATCAGACTTTTCTACGATAGAGTGGTATGTCTTCGCACTACAGATCCCGGAGGAGTACAGTGACTGCAGTTTTAATACAGAAACTGTTCTTGTGGCGTTCAATGGCATTTGTCCAACAGCAGAACAAAGACAGCGACAGAACTTCCATTTCATGTTTTTCACCAAATCGCGGCAGACTGAAGCGAATTCAGTGCCCAAGGCTCAGCTCCTCTGTCAGGCTCCTCAATCTTTGTGTGTACATAAGGCCAATTTAATCCTAGGAGATGTTCAGAATTTGCACTGAGAGTAGTATATGTACCTAACACTTTGGAGTGAAAACTACTGCTACAGACAAGTAAAATACCATCCCTCTTGTACCTGTGCTTCAGGCGCAAGTGTCATCTACAAGCCTGTCCTGGTTTTGCAGCCATTTTTGTCAGGTGAGATAAAAAAGAATATTTATAATCTGTCTTTTTTTTTTAACCTGAAGGACTTTAATTGGAATGATTGCCCAGTTTTATTGCTAGATTTTTAGCAAGATATTTCTTCCATAAAACGCTTCAACAAATATCGACAGCAGTCACAGTAAAATCTAAGGTGTATGGAAAATTTGCAGAATTTTGCCATACCTTAGCAAATCTTTCTGTCACTTCACAAAGCCTCTCAGCACTGATCACTTGACAACAGACTGGAGCTGCTCTACTTTTGGTGAATGAAGACGAAACAAAAAAATGCAAGGCCCGTAACTGCATTCAGTGATGTCTCAAGGAATGGCTTCCCCTTGTTATTCAAGCAGAGGTGTGAATTGCTCCAAAAAGACACCCGTGAGTGGCAGAGGAATGACAGACCCCGTGCGTGTCTAGGACAGCCAGGGCGCCATGCCTGGTTCCTGCCAACACGAGGACTTCAGCAGCGGAAAGGTTCTTTGCTGTGAGCATAAATGTCATTTATACCTGCTGCTGCAAGACCTCTGTGGAGTCTTAATACAAATGATGATCTATCTCAGCCCTTCCTGAGGGCTGAGAGTCATCACAGCAAAATTTAAAAGATAAATTACACCTTACCACAAAACGGTGCCAAATACAGCACATGCAAGCATCTAAGTCTATGCGGAAAGCAGAATAGTGTTATGTTGGGCAGGAGTAAAAAAAGAAACAAGCTAATCTCTAATGAAATTGGAAAAGAAAATAGCCGAAGGACTTTTTCTCTCTGTGAGTTTCATGGTAAATACCATTCAGTTTTCGGTATCATTACCATCTTATTATTATGACTACTATTAAGCAGTAGCCCCACCTACTTTTGTCTGTGTTTTATGGGCACGCCTCAGAATTTTACAAGTTGGAGGTTGTGCTAAGAGCTGGAAATATTGTATCATCATTTCATTACCACCTGGCTTGAAGAGAGGATCCATGAATCCTGTTTTGTAGGCATCTGCTGTGAGAAAGTAAGGGAGGAGGCCACTATAAACTCTGCTATAGTTACTGGGAAACTGCAATTATTTTTTTAAAGAAGAGGCAACATTTCCCTTCTGCTTCCTTAAACTGATCATCACAGCTTCATTTCCCCCCTTTGTTCTATTTATTTGCAAGAAATAAGGTTGGTTTGTTTGTTTCATGCTACAAGAGATGTCACAGTCTTCTTTCTCTCCAAATGACTCAGGGTCAACGTAATCTGAAAAACAACTGTAACAGAACAAACTTTTCACAGATAAACCCACAAGAACTGCATCCAGTGCTGGTCTCCTCCAAAAACTATTTGCATGTTTCAGTTTCCTTTATATCTAGTATGTGTGGATCAGGGACAATGTGTAGTTACGTACAGAAGCAGAAGAGCTCCTTTATAAAGATGTGGACAAATATGTGGTATGTCAGAGAGGTTACATATCACCTACTTTACCTGGAAGAACTCTTGGCATGAATATAACTGGGAAAAGAGTGAAAACCAGCACTTAATAAAAATTAAGTGCAATCAGATAGGATATGTATGTGTTTGTGGGGGTATCGGTCTTCCTGACTCTCTCTGATACTTTAAAAAACATTATTAAAGTTATGAGCCAAACCCCTGACAATGGATAAATGAAAGAAGGAGACTAGCCTGATCATTTGCCTCCTCTGCACGTGTGTTTTAGGACAAGCTTTTAATTAAACAGTCACCTATTTGTTCATAGAATACCCACCTCATCGACTTGAAGCAGGTGGCGACTGCTGAGTAGCGTTTTCAGACCCCTGTCTGCCTGGGTGAAAGCGTGACGGAAATGCCTTCAGGAAACCTCCCAGTGAAGGACTGGAAGCATACATAAAGAGTATAATGCAGAAGTCACAAGCGAACTAGTGAGGATGACAAGGACAGAGTCAACTTGTTCTTTAGCTCAGTGCTTTTGGTCCCGAGCACTGAATGTGGTAGGTCTGCTTAGATAAAAGACTACCTGCTCTGGTAATAAAAGGATATAATAACTCAAATGCACTAAAAGGCTTGTTAAACCTATTTGGACCATCATGATCACCTCATCAGGCTTCCTGCAAAATTCAGGTCATTGATCCTCAAACTACAGTTCCTCCCTTCACCCTCTGACTACTGTTTGAGCTATAATATACGTGATTTTGCTGTGATCATATTCTTTTGAGGCTTATTTTAAATGTGTTGCTTGCATTTTGCCTTGCACTTTTGATTTGATGTTGCAGAGTAGTCAGCCCAGGTTTGCTTACAAAGATATGTACAAAGGCTTTGTATGCAAAGTTATATTTTAAATATTGCGAGAAGCAGTCTCACGTTTATGATGTTTTGGGGTTTTTTATATTTACTTTTATTTATATTTACTCTTAATTTTATTTAAACATTTATTTATATTTCAAATTGCAGTGAATTGAAAAATGGACAAAAAATTATGGGTTCTTTTGTTTGTTTTTTTTTTGTTTGTTTGAAGAAACACTCCTCCTAAGCAGAGAAGAAAAAGAAATCAGCATTTTTGTAGATGTAGACATTTCAAGACATTTTTCCTTTTTTAAATGAGGGGAAAATTAAAATAAAAATAGTATAACTCCTTCCTTTATTCAGTCATTTTTAATACCAGAGTCCTAAAAGCTGGTTTGGAAGATGAACATGCATTACAGAAATATCTAAGCATGCATTTTTTTGCCCTGGTCCTGGATCAGTGACAGTAACACCCTCCTGGATATTTTTCCAATACATGGGAGGCTGCTGATTGCTGGTTTATAGATGTTGGGGCCATTTTGTTTGTTCCTTAAAATCATATTAATGTTGCTGCCATCTCACAGTATAAAACCATGCTGTTGCTATGAACTAAGAATTCACTGAAAAACTCAGTTATTGAAAAACAGTTACAGAAATCTTTCTGATTCATGGACGTAGCTGTACTGATTAGGGGTAACAGCAGCACTACCACAGCCAGCTTACTCTTTGTCAATAAATCTGTTGTTTCAGTCTGGGTGAGTAATGTGATCTAGCTTTTGATATTACACTGTTGTTCCGCGTAGTAACATTTGTGCTCAGGTGTAACGTGAACCTATCGTTGACAGCGTGTCAATGAAAGGGATGCCAACCTATGCTTTAGTCAGCACGTCATTGTGCTTCTTACTCCAGCAGATTGTACATCCTTGTAATATATGTTATGTAGTCAATGCGTTTTTTTGCCTTTTAGTTCGGAAAAAGAGAGAGTTTGATTCTGATCTCATGGGGCACATGGGGCTCATAGGGCTGAGATGCCCCATGAAGATCACAGGTAATTTAGTTAGAACCATTGGAGCTGCGTTGCTCTAAAACTGGAGAAGGGCTTGAAGAATTAACCCATGGTTTAATTTACACAGCAGTCATTCTCTTGCATCCCTGTTCACTTTGTTGGTGTTAGGAGGAGAGAAGGAAGACAGACAGGAGGACAGAAGTTTCCAAATCCTTGCCCAGGCTCCCTGTCACATAGGCAGCCTGAAATTTGTTGCTGGCTTCTTGTGACACTGACTTCCCCTTGATGACCTTTGTGGTCCTGTTTCCAGCCTTGGCAGTCCACTAAAATTCATGTCAAATTCTACCTGCAGGTCGGAGGGACTCCTGTTCATCTTCAAATTTCAAGAGCTATTCATTGCATCTGACTGTCGCATAGCCATTCAGTCCTTCCTCCCAGGTGTTTTCATCTTCTCCCGTAGCTTCAGTTTGTATTTGATGAACAGTGACCTCTTCAGAGAAATCTCATTTAATTTATCTTTAAAATGGCTCTCAAACCACTGTGATGGTATAAACAAAAAATAAAAATTAATATTTTTGAGTTGCATATTGTTACAGTTCTGAAGAGCCAGTCACAGGAAACAGGGTTGGGAAAATCTATTTGCTCATCAGCCCCTGTCAGTGCTTAGCTGCTTCTCCACAGGATATCGTCAAGTGCTTTTTCCAGCTGATGTTTGACTGGCCTGTTCTGACTGGCCGGATTAAACATTCCCATGTGGGTTCCTGTTGAGGGGGGTGCCTATTGCAATAAATGCTGCGAATACCCTTGAGCTCAGCTAGCCTTCTCTGGGCTTTGCTGCCTTGTTGGAAGGTGCCAGCAAAGGAAAATCAATACAGAACACGTAAAATTGCTGGCCAGAGGTTTGGAATAACTTCTGATGCAAAGAAGGAAGATAAAGACCCCATTTCTGGGAGAAATTTTTCCAGTATTTAAATTTAAACAGGGTTAATTTGGGAACAGAATGTTCTAGAATGGGCATGTCTGTTTCCAGGAAAAAAAAAAAAAAAAAAAGGGAAAAAAAGGCATGTATTTCTCAATCAGCTAAAATGTCCCTGGCCATATGTATTGGCATTCTGACACCTCTTTCCACACAAAACTAACCCTGGATTTAAGAACACAAGTAATTATTTGCCTAAAGTTAAGTCTAGAAATAAATCTTTTCAGGATCCAAATCTTGTTAAATATTTTGTGGTGCTGGTGTTTGATGGCCTGGACAGTAGAAAGCTTGCAAATTTCAGATTTGTAGTTATAATTAACTATTACGAGAGAGAAAATATTCCCTGAGTTTCCTTCTCCTTTTTTTTCATCGTTCAAAGACTTTATATGGACATATTCTACAGCTGCAGAATTGTAGAAAATACTGGAACGGTGATGATGGTTAACAACTGGAATGGTTCAAGTGCTAATTAGATGTAAAGTGACATAGAGAAAAAGGACTAAATAACAGCTGCTAACATATGGTCAAAACAAGAAAATATAGGTCAGATTTTTTAAGATTTAAACAGGATTTTAAGAGAATCTGTTTATTTTCAACAGAAACATAACAGTTAAAATCTGCCATTGGTTCTGCATGCGCAACATCCCATCCAGAAGCAGGACTGTCACACGTCCAGATATACCTTCTCCCACCCAGAAACTTTGTGCTATCACAAAAGGAAGAAGGTAAGCATCCACCTTGAACTTCCAGCTGCCGGGCAGATGTCCCAAGTCCCATAGAGGTGGCCGCTGTGCCTGTGTAGAATAACTGTGCAAAGGATGTGCAACGAGGCCAGCGTGTCGGGGCTGTGCTAAGCACCCTGCTCTCAGGCTGCAAAGTTGATCTGTGTGCGCGCACTAAGTCCAGAGCTGTTCCAGCACTGCATGATCTTGTTGTGTTGAGATTTCCCAGATGGAAAAATGGGAGCCTGAGGTGGATGTGCAAGTAGGAAAAAGGCTGTATGGGTCTTCTCACAAGCCTGAGTGACAAACGGGTGAAAAAATCACCACTGAATAACCATATTCGCACACAGCAACTGTCAACCTGCAGTTTGTGAGCTTCTTGTTGGTCTGTGACTGTTCTTATGCGGTCATTGAAAGGTTTAAAGAAAGTGAGCCCACTGACATGGGAATCGAATCACTGCAGAGGGATCTGCAGCTCCACTGGAAATATTCTAGGGGTGCAAACTGGAGAACCTTGAAAACATGGGTTAGGTAGAATTGCGTTTAAGTGTAAAATGCTGGGGTGAACCAATGCGGCAGACTTCGTGGTGCCTGTTTGTAGAATTTGGATTTTGGCATAATTTGATGGTTTTTGATGCGGTTTTCTGTTTACTGTAAAGAGAGTTACGTATATATGTATATATGCCATTTATACTTCATATACCAGCATATACCTATACACATACATACTTTGAGGTATATATATGCACACGTATATATATATGCACACACCTGTACATATGTATATATTTATTTACATATACATACACATATCTCAAAATGCACCTCTGTTACTTTCCTGCCCACATACTCTGTGGGAAACATGGAGACAACAGTGAGAAATGGTACAAGGGGTTCAAATGGTTGCCGGGCGCTGCTTTCAAGAGATGGATCAGTAAACGCCAGCTGAAGTGGCATCATCTCAAAACCTGCCCCCCCATCTTTCTTACTTATTTCTTCATTCTCCTCACTTTCAGACTGGAATAGCAATAGCAGCTTCCGTGTAGGGAATTTTCTGTAAGTAATGGCTAACTAGGGTTAATGGGCCTCCACTGTCCAATCCCCACAACTGCCTTGCACCTCAGCTGTTCCCTTGTTTCCTGGAAGAAGATGCAACAGACCTTTGGTGCTTCAAAATGGATGAGCCACTTTGAATCACACTGAAATCAACTATCCAATTTTAGCCTAGTCAACCTTTAATCATGAGTGCTTTACTTTCTTTCATTCCCTCCCCCTCTTATATATGGTAACATGTCTTTCATAAATGCCAAAAGAAACAGGATAATCACTTTTAGTTCCTCCTCCAAGGTCAGCAAATCACAGCTGACTCAAGTGTATCTGGTTCTTGTCCTCTCTGAAAGCAGCTATGACTGTGTGCGAATGTAGCTGTTTAAATTATTCAGATTACTACTTGCCTGAGACAGTTCTTCTTGTATCGAGGCTTTCTTTTGTAGCTCTCAAAGCACTTGTGAGGGGATGTTTTACGGCAGATGAGAACTAAGATTAAGGTCTTGCCCAAAGTCTGCAGCAGAGCTTCTGACTTAAGCAGAGCTGCGGACTTGATCTCTGGAATGCACTGCGATGTCCCAGTCATTGCTCCACTCTGCCTCACACTAAGTGGGATGGCAGAGAAGCAAAAAAGTGTTTCCGAGGAGGCTGGCAGAGTAGCTTCTAACACTGGTGTATGCTCTGGAGGAGTTGTAACTGGCGTTTACACATCCACTATTGAATGAGTATCAGTGTGTATCTTTACAGGTAGGGATTTGTTGCTTTCTGACGTTTCTGCCAGTGTAAATACAGGATAGTTTCACTGCAACCACTGTAAAATTGGTGAGAGGCAGTACAATCCAGCCCGCACTGATTTTCAAGTGAAAATAGGGGAATGTTTTGTTGAGAAGCACCAGAGATAAAAGTGACCATTCGTGTCATCAAACTACAAAAATGAAAAAGGAAACAAATGGTTGGTTTATTTAGCATTCATATTCCTATTATTCATGCTGGCTGTTCCAAGCAAATGGCAGGTCTCTGCCTTCACTGGGAGCAGGAAAGAGGCCAGTTTCACTCTCTGCTTTTTTGTTATTATTTTTATTATCTTAGTAGTGCATTGATCAGAGTTTGTTGGCAAGTATGTAGCACAGATCATAGGCATTCCTAGTGTTGTTTTATTGAAATGAGTAAAACGACATCAGGAGGAAAGTTGACCCACCATGTTTTGTTTTGGTTTTAATCACAAAATCTTGCTGGGCACTGATTAATTCTTTTTTAAACAAGATTGCTCCAGATTAAACAAGAATAGTACAAACCAAACCATGCAGGGTTTGCTTGTTTTGGACACTGTTATTGAAGAGGTGTAGCTTATAAGCAAACTGCCAATTTGATCAGTTTAACAGTGTGCGGGAGAAAGCATGTAGCGAGTTAACTATTTGTTATGCCAGCTGACTATGCAACTATTTGAAGCTCCTTAGTTCATCTGACCTTTAAAACTTTTACTTTAAAACACAATCACTTTTGATCAAGTGGAGCACTAAGGTCAGTTCTTCCTCTCACAGCAAAGTAAAGCCAGCCAGTGTAGTGCAAGCAGAACTGGACCTCTTGAAGGATATCATTGTTTTACAACTGCAAGAGAAGATAACTTAAAAAATTAAAGACTAAAGGTGATGTGGATTTAAACTATGCTTTAGAGCTGAACAAGCAGTGCCAAAATAGGTCCAAATATAAAACGCTGTCATTTGGCCAGATATTCGTATGTCTCTTAAACTCGATCCTGGTTGTTTTGGGATACTCCTGAGTAAAATTAAACATGTATGAAAACATGTGCAGAATTTGGCAGAATCTTCTGTGTTCACAGAAATGAACTGCTGTTAAGAAGAGCACATTTCAGCCTTGCGGACCACCTGAAGTGCTTTTCAGCCATATAATAAGACTGAAATAAGATCTACATGGCCAGGGGGTAAATGTTTCCCTTGTTCCACTCCCCACTTCCCCTTTCAGATTAAACTCCCACTGACTTCATTGACAGTTTGTCTTAATGGAGTAATAATTGAATAAATCTCAAGGTCTGACTCATACAATAGCCGTGCGATCCACCCAGATACAGTGACTCTTCAGTCTATTAAAAAAAACCCCAACAACGGGCCTCTTTTGGGTGATGTTATCTTTAAGGAGGAAGACTTTGCCCTTTGGCGGCTGTTACTGTGAGAACGTTCACCTCCTGTCAATATTGTGATATCAGATCGGGGCCTCGTGATACCCTTTATTTGGAGATGTGGAAGCTCAAAGTTTAGCAGAGTGGCATGGCATGTGCCTTTATCTTGGCTTTCAGTTGTCCGATGACAGCAGAGATGGGCATTGACCCTGTTGGTTTTGACCAGAGAAGAAGCCTACAATCTGAGCTGTGTTTCTTGCTAGGTCCTTGGTGGACTTTGAAGGTTGGACCAATTTTAAATCTCACAAATCATCCTTATTCAATCGACTGAGTCAAGAACAAATTGTCATGGGAGTAAAATACTTTCCACTTGTTTCCACTCCACGTACCATGATATTATTAACACCTTGGCTTAAGTCCTCTAGCCCATTTTCAGTACAGAGGCTCCCTCTTTTTCACCCCTTTATAGAGCTAGTGTCAGTGCCTCCCACACCTGGTACCACACACACATGTTCCTCCAGAGCAGCAATATGCCTGTTTTATGGTTACAGTGTAGTTTTTCAGAGTTGTGTGTTAGGTGCAGCACGTATTAGACGTAGCAGACTTAAGTCAGACTCTAAAAGAGCCTTATATTTACTTTGATAGCACAGGAAATACACTGACCTACTAATCCCTGCCCCCCCCCCCCAAAAAAAAAAACAAAAAAGCATAAAATGCTATATATTTTTTCTGTCTCAGTTTTCTGAAGGAGTTTTTTACTTGTGGGTGTCCGTGATTCTTCTGCTGCAGCTTTGTGCTGCTTCTCAGCACTTTCCAGCTCATCTTGGTGAGCTTCTTTCTGGACAGTCTGAAGTAGCCTGGACGCCACCCAATTGTAACAGCATCGACTATCTGTTTCTGTCTTCTTCCAGTGGACCTGGGAGTCTCCCCATTTACCTTCCCATGGAGGTCTGAAGGCTAGTGTCAGTATCTTGCTTCCTTCTCCATGTCTTAGAGCATTTGCCAATCTAAAACAGGAGAAAACTTGCTTCACATAGCCCTTGTCGGGGTAGCCAAAGAATGAGGTGGATTGAAAACTGAATGGCTGGGCCCAGAGGCTGGTAATCAGTGGTACAAAGTCCAGTTGGAAGCCAATGGCTAGTGGTGTACACCAGAGGTCAATATGGGGTCCAGTCCTGTTCAATGTCTTCATTAATGATCTGGATGACGGGGCAGCGTGTACCCTCAGCAAGTCTGCAGATGACACAAAACTAGGAGGAGTGGCTGATATGCCAGAGAGTCGTGCTACCATCCAGAGAGACCTGGAGAAGTGGGTGGACAAGAACCTCTTGCAGTTCAAAAAGGGGAAGTGCGAAGTCCTGCACCTGGAAAGGAATAACCTCGTGTACCAGTATGCCGGGGAACGACTGGCTGGAAAGCAGCTTGGCAGAAAAGGACCTGAGGGTCCTGGTGGACACCAAGTTGACCGTGAGCCAGCGATGTGCCCTTGTAGCAAAGAAGGTGAATGGTATCCTGGGCTGCATTAGGAGGAGTGTTGCCAACAGGTTGAGGGAGGGGATCCTTCCCCTCTCCTCAGCACTGGTGAGGCCACACCTGGAGCGCTGTGTCCAGTTCTGGACTCCTCAGTAGAAGAGAGGCGTGGACACACTGGAGAGAGCCCAGTGAAGGGCCGCAGAGATGATGAAGGAGCATCTCTCCTATGAGGAAGGGCTGGGAGAGCTGGGACTGTTCAGCCTGGAGAAGAGAAGGCTCGGGGGGATCTCATCAATGTATATAAACACCTGAAGTGTGGGTGCAAAGAGGACTGAGCCAGGCTCTTTTCAGTGGTGCCCAGCAGCAGGGCCAGAGGCAATGGGCACAAACCGAAACACAGGAGGGTCCCTCTGAACATCAGGAAACACTTTTTTGCTGTGAGGGTGACCAAGCACTGGCACAGGTTGCCCAGAGAGGCTGTGGAGTCCCCATCCCTGAAGATATTAAAAAAAAGCCATCTGGACACGGTCCTGGGCAGCCAGCTCTGGGTGGCCCTGCTTGAGCAGGGGGTTGGGCCAGATGCCCTCCAGAGGTGCCTTCCAACCCCAGCCCTTCTGTGATACTGTAACAAACTGATAGGATTTATTTACCAGTCTTGCTCCTGTGTCTTGCAATAAGTGATATACTTCCTTGTCGGCAAATGGTGAATTCCGGAGCCACACAACAGTATCTCACAACAACTTGATATTTCACAAGTTGCATATAGATAAATGCCACAGGTTATCTCACATGTATATAATATCAATACACGTGTGTGGCAGGAGAAGAGTATCGATACAATGAAATGCTGTATGTGAGTGAATTTTTATCTCATAATGAATGAGGAGGGGTTACTCACTTAATGAACTAATCTGTAATGAGTCATAAGGTAAATTTAAGTAATTGCTCACCGTTTTGTGTAATAAAAGTGGTAGCCAAAGATTTATGGATAACTGAAGATCTACTGTTTGATAGCAGAGAGCAGTCTAATCCCATCGGACGATACAGTTTGTATACGCTGGGGAAGATAAGCTCTCACCTAACAAGGCAGCGGGTGCAGATACATGGCAGTGTCACATGCCAAGGGAGACAAAGGACTGTGCTAGGAAGAGAAAGGTGAGGGTAAAGACCCCTTGCCCCACCCTGGTTAAGCCAACGCCTGTATGAGTCAGAAGTGACACTGGTCCTCAATAGCTGTAACCCGGCTTCCTAAAGGAATTGAGGTTTGTATAATCACGGTCAATCTCCTCTCCCCTCCCTACTGCTTTGGACCCTTTTGGCTAATTTCAGCTACATGAGATAGAGGGGCTGGGGTTTCAAAGTTATTAAATTCCCACCGGTTTCCTGAAAATCAGAATCTGGAGAGAGAGAAGGTCAACTCAACATCACCACCGAGGGCCAGGCAGGCAGAATTCAGGCCTTAGTTTGTCTGACAGCGAGTGTTTTGCGGGCTGATCAGCCCATACGTAGCCCTGGACTAGCTGCATTGTGCGCTGTTTCTTGCTTGATAGGAATCTCATAGGGAAAGGTGCAGGGAATTGGTTTGGGTAGGGGATAAAGGGCAACAAATGGCAGAAAACCTGGCTTTATTCATACCACTGGTTGTACAATAACGTGTGGAGTTTTCCCATGTGATGTTTTCCTTCTCTGTGTTTAATTTTTGTGATAGAGTGATTTAATTAAGGGCTTCAAGAAACTGAACTTCAGGTAGTTTCCTGAATCTGTATTCAATCTTTCCTGATATTTAAGGGAGTACAGGAGAGGGACTTGTAACTAGAATTTGGAGCCTTTTGAGAAGGGCTCCAAATGAGTGCTTTGGAGATGGGTCTTATTTTTCTCAAAATCTGAGTGTTTTCAGATCCAGAATTCTGGTTCTGACCTCTCTTGGACGGTAATTTTTTCCTACTGTACCAATACGGAATGTTTTCCTTACAGGCTGGGTGTTGGGGCTTGATGTACAAGCTGCCTCATCTGTTATGACAGAGCCTATGTTTCTGCTAGCATCTTCTCACATAAGTATTCCATGCATCAAATATGTACGACACGCAACACAATTGCGTAAAAAGGATGACGTATGAAGAAAAATACACATTGCCCATGGCTAAGAATGTCTTAATCAGATGTTGAAAATGCACATCTATGCACCAAGGAAATATTTTGAGGTATATTATCTAAGCCTGCTATGAATAAAGATTTTTTTCATGTTAAACATAATAGCTATCATTGGAGGACATATCATTGGGATGTATTTGCAGTCCTCTTTTTCTGGGGCAGTGGAAATTTTCTTTCTGTTTTCCTTGCAGTAATTCAAACAAATCTGCTCTTTAGTCTTTCCAGCCAGATTACTTCAGTAGTTGCCCTCAGGACAGCTTGTTTAAGCATAAACTTATGTAGGGCCCATGCTTTTTTGTTAATTCCAAGGGTTTTTATACCAGTTTCCCTATTAAAACTGAAGGAGAAAATGACTTTGTCATCGTGACTGTTTCCAGTGAAGATGAGATGTTGTTTGTTCCCAGACTGTGGAATTCCCTCACTTTAAGCTCTATAATTTGTTAAGATTGGTAACTTGAAGTGCTTGAATTTTAGAAGTGCGGGATACCGTAAGAACCAGCTGGAGACAGAGAACTTTAGGTGCTTAAGAGCAACGTAGACTTGCAGAATTGAGGATCGAAAATCCGAGTAGGGGAGCTGGGAAAGAGAGAGGAGAGTATGGTGTTGCATTGTTGTCATGTATCCTTGGTGAAGCGTGGTGGTGAATTTATGACTCTCACTGAGGACAAGTTGCTTTTGCCATAGCCTGTTAATTTCTAACAGGAATGAATGAATAGCTGAGTGGGTGAAAGTGGCAAAGAACAACAAACAAATAATACAAACTTAAAGAAAGCAATATTAAATAAATAAAATGTTACAGTATGTGGCTACGCAAGAGAACCTGGGGGAACTGCAAAAAAGGAGGATTGAAAGGGAATGGGAGTTTGTAACGGAGTAAATACAAATTAATGCTAAGCTCCAGTGGAAATTCCCAAGGAATTATATTTTGCATCCACATGAATACTAGGGTAATTCATCACGATTAATGATGTTACAATGAATCCTGGTATGTGTTGAAATACTTTCCTGTTCTGAAAGTAGGAGAAAAATGTTTACTATGAACAGCTAAATATGGACATTAATCATTATGTCTTTAATGCCAGGTCAAAACTATTTTCCTGCTGCGAATATTCTGCTCATTATTATAATATTTAGAGTTGATAGACTGACTGAAACAAGTGTAAAATTCCTAAAGAAATTGTGCAATTGAAGCTAGAGTTGCATAGAAAGTCTCAGACCTCTCAAAATGTTTGGGTAGTCTCCATTGCTACTTACTTTTCAGGAGGCATGGGTACAAAATGGCTGGAGGAGAAAGAAACGTATCACAAGGTGTGTTGACACTGATTTCACAATATCCTTTGTAGTCAAGGCGTGGAATTAAATTCGCAAAGTCGTACTTGCTCTGTGAAGGACAACGTGGACTCTGGGTGAATGGGTGCAATCCTGGTGACTGCAGTGGCATGCCCATTACCAAGTGTTTTGTTGCTGTACTGACCAGGAGCCTGGGCGTCTGGCTTCTCTGCCCGGAGCTCCTAGGTCCTGCGCGCGTCCTTGGACAATCCCCTCCGAAGCCCACCCTGCTTCTCTTGCAGTCAGTGCCACAACTGCTGGTCTCACCGGGAGCAGGATCAAACTCCGAATTTCCCTCTGTCTCTATTCCCTGTCTGGAGGACATGCTTTGAGTCCAGTTGTAGAAAACTTTTCCCATCCTCAGCCTCCTGACTTCTGTTCTCCTTGCATCTGAAAGGACGATGTTACCACCCCTGGACATAGCTTCTGCTCCAGGCCCTGACCCTGGCCAGTTTGTGCTGCCCTTCCCCATGCTGGCACCAGTGTTTGTGTGATCAGGGGTTGTCTCAGCTGCTTTGCAGGGCTAATTTTCAGCCATTTCAGTTCCCTGATTTGCCTCTTGCTTGGCGTTGTGGAAGCTAGACTTAGCTCAAAGGAAACAGTAGGACATATTACAATGCTCTCCAGCAGCAGCCTGCACTTCGGGGCTGCACTAGTGACTGCTCTTACAGCTTGGAGGGAAATGGAAACTGCAGCCTGGTATCCCCCCTATATTTACCCTTTCCCTGTCTGCGGCCCATCTGCACCAGCCTCCTCTGATGAAACAGCTCATGTTATAAGTCCTCTGTCTTTTTGGGTACCTTATGATAACTTGCAGCCAAGCCAGCCCATCTACTAAGCTTCCCCTCTGCTTGGCTCAAGGCTGTGCTGATGTTCAGTGGAGGAACTGCTCAGCGGTAGCAGCCAGGAGGAAGACTACGCAGGAGCTAAGGCTGCTGGCCACGTCCAGGTGGTATGCACGTCCTGGAGAGCCAGACCCCTCTGGGGGGTGTGTGAGAGCTCTGGCAGCATACAGGAGCACAGGCCACGGCATCCTTGAGTGCCAATGTCCCTGTTCAGAGCTGGGGGACCCAGGCTCTCTGGAGATCCCTTGTTACTGACGCGTGGCAGCAGGCTGGCGTGCTCTTCTTCCCCAAGCTTGCCTCCCACAAACGTGTTCGAGGGGCTCTTCTCATGCTGGAGTGGTTTTATGTAGGGGAAATTACACTGGCAGGCGCATACCCATATCTGTCTGTTTACATTTTGAAGCTTCTGGGGCTGTGTCCAAAGTCCACTGAAATCAGTGGGAGTTTTTCCATTTATTCCAATGAACTCTGATCGGGCTGTGTACCAACGCAGAAAGGAGACTTACACACGCTTTGCCACCTCCCCACTCCCTTCCTCCCTGCTTCCCCTGCACCGGCTTCTCATCTCCCTCCTCCTCTCCCCACTGACACCATCACCACATAAACCAGAAAGGCTTAACAAAGATTTGTGTTATCGGTGACATTTAAAGCTTCCAGAAATCAGGAGTCTTTGTAATCACGGTTGCAGGCTTTGTAATCCTCCTGTGCCAGTACTGATTATACAGGTAATGGGGTGCTGTAGCAAATGTTATCACTGCCTATTCAGAGTGCTAATCCAATGACTAGAAAATTAATGATTGCATTACATTTACATGTATTTCTATCTGTCTAAGGTACTGGAATATCATGCATTCTTTATTGGATTTACTTTCTCAGTTTACATCCTCTTTCCCCAGAGGAAACGCAGCCATTTCCCTTCTGTTGCCACACACAGAGAAAATGATGCGGACAAGGCGAAGTGGGCAGTCTGTGGCAGAACAGGGAATTGAACGTGCGTCTCCGAGCACCGGGCTAGAGCAAGGAGGGTAGATCCCATGATTTCGAACAAAACAATGATTTTTTTTTTTTTTAAAGGCCAAATTGGTGACTTTTTGCAACACAAATGGCTGAAGTAATCATTACCAAGCAAACAAACAGAGGTAGGAAAAGGGCAGGGAGAAGAAACTGTGTACTGCAACATTTTTTAACATTTCGGGTTCTTTGCGAGAACAAGGCTTCCAGCTTAATCCAAGCTATAATTGGAGGTGATGCTGGAGCAACTGAGTGGCTTACGTATGGGGACCAGTGAGACTAACAGTACTTCTCTTATCTCACCCTGGTGATTCCTCCACTTTATTAGCCCTGGAAATCATTTTGCAATACCGTGTGTCCTGTTTATAAGTGCTGTTAAGGGACGGTGATGTTTTATGTCATGGAAACAGGACTTTTATCTGCCTCGGATGAGTATTTAGAGGAAAATTGCCCTGGAAAACAAGGTTTACTACCTGGTTCCATCCCTTCTGCTTCCCAGCTACGCAGCACCCGCAGCCTTTGCTAGGAGCTGGCCCCTCTGCCTCATGCCGGTGAGTGGAGGAGCAGGGATCCTGGCTGCTCTCAGCCTTCAGGGTGAGGGCACCAGCAGGGAAGGCTCCTGGGCTGGCGGAGGGATTCGTTGCCACCCCCTGCTGTAGCCCCTGGCACGGGAGCAGAGCCAAGGGGAGCTGGCGGGGAGGAACCCAAATGTGTTGCAACCGGTTACTCTCAGCTGACATCAGGGCCCCCGGGGGGCTGCCTGCAAGCCAGCACAGCGTAAGCAGGCCTGGCGCGGGTTATGAGACACGAAAGTGGCTTGGAGCCACCTTTGTTCCTCCCCTCGTAGCCCCTCTGCCGTGCCCAGGAGTGGAGGATCTCAGGGAATTAGGATGGAAGCAGCAACCGGCCAAGAACCCATGGGGAAGAGAGAGACATTTTAGACAATGATAATTTTGATCAGCTCTGCATTGTTTTAATTGCATACTCCTTACAAGGAGCTGCAAAGACTAATGGCCTATGATGTGGTATGATACTGAGAAGAGGATTTTGTTTAACATAGTGGGGAGTGTATAAAGTAGCAGACGAGAGCTTTGGAAAGACTGGATTAAATTCAACAGATCTGGAGGAACTCTGTGTATGTGTGCGTGTAAATCCTGGGGTCCTTAACTTTGTCTTGGGCTGAGCACAGGCCGAGTAGGGGTTGCAAAATCTGCTGAGGGCTGCATAAGCTACATAAACTGTAGATTATCCTGACCATATACTGTTATTTTTTATCCTGAGAGTACCTTATTTCTGCGTAATTTCTAAATATTATTTGAAAGGCTAGTACACATATATTCAAATGGTTTTACTATGCAATAATCTTCACGCTGTGGTTTCAGTCCTGGGAACAGCAGTGGCTTTCTGGAGGTAGTAACCTGAGACACATGAATGCTTCTGTGTCATCTTTGGAGTTTATTTGCTCACATTAAGATAAGCAGGTATGCAGGAATGGGCTTAGCAGAGCTCATGTAAAGGGTTAATTAGATCCTCCCTATCATCAGGGTATAAAACCATAAGAAATAGGCTTTAGAGTGAAAGAGGAAATGGGTTTTCCTAATTTAAAGCAAGGGGTACTGACTTACCACAGCTCATTGCTTAAAAAAGACTTGGTAAGTTAAAACTCAGTCAATGAAACAGTGACGTTTCTCAACAGTGTATAGCATTGCCTCAAACAAGCATTTATGTTTTTCATAAGCAGCTACATTAAATTTTTAATGAATGTTTGGCAGATGCTTTTATGTTTCTAAGCATTTCATTAATGTTTCAGCAAATGTGTCATATCTCCCAAAGCAAAGCTTTTGCTATACGTGTGTGTGCCCCAGAATCCTTTACCGCAGACAGGAGTAATGTTTGGGAGGAACCCCCGGTCTTGTGTAGGCTTGAATACCCCAATGGGAACATGACATGGCACGAGGAGTGTAGAGACTCAGGGAGACTCAGCTGGGCAACCTCAACAGTGAGAGCTGTTGAACTGCAAGCAGTACAGGGCGAGGCGTTGTTTCTTGATGGAGGGTGAAAATGGAAGGAGTTTGCTGGGAGAGCATGCATGTACTGGTGATATTTGTGAAGAGCATGCAGGCAAAAACAGTGCAGATGAGAGAACAGTGGGGACTCGAGGAGGAGGTCCTGGATGTGATGGGAAGGGGAGGAGCAGCGGGGTTGAACAGCAAATACATAATCTCCCAAGAACCGGAAGGTACTGGAAGACTTAACTGTGGTCTAAGATAGAGCAGTTCATGCATGGCCATGAGTGACTGAGATAATGAGGTGGGAGTGAGTGATGAAGGATTATATTCACCAGGAGGGAAGCAGTTTGATTCCTTCATTGCTCATTCCCAAGCACTCTAATGTTTGGGTGGTATTTCAGTGGCAGGGTTTTTATAAGGGAAGTGTGATGTTGTTTTATGGGGTGCTAGCCAGATCCCACTGAGCCATACTCTTAATCTTCAGTCTCCTTAGTCACAGTTTTTTCAACAGAGCATTCATCTGTTCATAAAGTTGCCAGTGTTTCAACGTTATCATTGCTAAGGACTGGCCTACATTTACATTTTTTTGCCAATATAACTGTCTCAGTTAGAAGTGTGTTCTTTTATGGTTTGGTATTGTTGTTGTAATAAAGGTATAGTCATTAGTGGGAGTGCAGTTATACCAGGCAAAAAATCACTTGTGGTGAAAGTATCCCACTTAGTGCCTGTGAATAGCTGCGTTACCATAAACAGCTCTTCACACGGTTGTGTAAAGGATGTATTAGCGTGAAGGTTAACAGTACTGCAATGATAATGCACTACAGAGTTGTAATATAGAAAAAAACCTTGGAAAACAATGTCGGAAAGGTGCTGCTGAGCCTTCAGAGTGTTTTTTCTTGGTTTTGAGTTTGAAGGATCTTTCTGATGCTCTGGAGTTGTTGTCTTTTTTAAGACGACACAGATTTTGTAAGTACTCCGCATGTTTCATCTAGACTCATTCTTGAGCACTTAGCTTAAGTTATTTTCATGACATACCAACAAGGCATTTAGAAAAATTCTTGTATTCTTTTCTTCATCTGCACAGAAACAACGGTGCAATGAGTTGAATTTAAAACAAACACGTTGTTTTCCCCTTTCCTTTGATACCCCTCCACCAGCTCAATATAGCATTATATTGTTGAGTAACTTGTCAGTAAGGTCTCCTGGTTATTACTTCCCCTTGAGAAAAAAATGAGTTCTGGATCCTCAGAAACAGCTTTTCCTTAGCGGGCTAGCTTTTAATCTGTGATTTTGGGCTCCAGTAGTCAACATGAGCCATCGTAAAAAACACTTGGAACAAGATTGTCAAGTTGAAGGCTACTGAAATTGAACCTATATGATTTAAAGCCAAAGTATCTGTTCAGGGCAGAGGGCTGTAAAGCAGCAATAATGCACACGTGAGCAGGAAAAGCGCTTAAGGCAAAGGATGGGTCAACCTCTGCAGCAGCATTTTGGCTGACATACTGTGACAAAAGGTGTTTAAAGGCTTCTAAGCACATGCCATGCTAGCTTTACAGATGCCCACTGTGGCACAGTCATCCTTATCCAAGAAGGTGCAGTGACAGTGATCTTTTCGTGATCAGCTGGAGGCTCATCACCACAGTTGCATAAATAGAGCTGCTTGTTGCAAAACGCGCCCATGCCACCATGCTGGAACTGAGCTGCAGGTACCAGTGGAGCACTGCTGACTTGCTCTGGTTGGAGGTCTTGCATACAGGTTGCTTATGCAGTTTACCTTTTCTCATTTTGCGTGTTTTGGCTTGTACTCTGCACCACGACCTTAGCTGTAGTGGTCAGTCAGGAACAGTGTTCTCTCTTGGGACTGTCAATATCCAAGGAGTTAATTTACATCATTGCTATTCCTGACTGCATAAAAGAAGTAAGCTGGATTTTATACCTGGAGACACTGCCTCTGTTGGAGTAAACATTAGGGTTGCTACAGTAATTAGACACGTGCAACTTACCTATATCGACACTCTGGCCCTGCCCAGATTCCCTCCAGTACCTACAGTCAGATTCAGCGTTGGCAAGGTCCAAAAATAGTTCAGATTTCAAATACTTCATTGTCCTTAATTCGTAAAAGGCCACAGTGTATTGTACCCTTGCACCAGTCAAGTTCTAAGCAGACTTGTCTGGGGATGAATTTGGAAAGTTTGGAAGGAGCTTTGCCAGCATTCTGGAAGCTCCAGAACAATTCCTCTGATTTGCTCTGTAGCTAAATTTTAAGCCAAAGAGTTCAACAGCTTCTATTACTTTGGGACTAACTTGCAGTGATCAAGTTAAAAGGGTAGTTGCTTGTCAGGATCAAAGTGGCTTTGCGTTCCCTCCAACTGCGGTCATTGCTTGAAGAATGATCATGTAATCCCATTAATAAAATGATGAATAGATACCAACCTGGTTTTGGGGGTGAGCCGTGAGGCCCGGAGCGGGGTGAGGCTGAGGTTAGATAGCAATGGAAGTCATCCAGTGAGTCAATGGCAGGAGGTAGGGGACCGGGGCCCCCAGAAATTTACTGCCAGCTCTAAATGCGTGAGCAAAATATAACAACAGTATAAAACCCCTAGTTCCCTAGAGAGACCTACTCAGATGGAAACCTGGTCTCCATAGCAGGCCCTGTAATATTCTGGACCTGTGTTACATACTGAAATAAAAGTGACTCAGTGCCAGCTTTTATTTTAGAAATGCTATTAAAACGATTTTTAAAAGCAAAATAAAACCAAGAGACACATGATCAGTATGAAGCAATTATTAGTAAAACTACACCGATCCAGGAGTAAAATACTTTATTAAATAAAAAGCAAATCAATCTTAATACTGAGTAAGAATTAAGTCACCAAATGAATACCAGCTCAAAGCAATCCTGAGCTCAACTCTAGAAGGCGGAACACAAAGTTTTGCTATAAATCTCACCGAAATTATTGTATTGATCACTTAAATTAATGATCTGAATCTGTTGGTTGTTTCATACTCAGTTCAAAGGGTGATTTTGGGTGCCCCTTTGTTTTGATGAAGATGATTGTATTTTTAAAATCTGTGTTACAGCTGTACACAGGACAAGCACACTGCTACATTTTTACTTTTGCACCTGAAAAATTAAGAAAGAGATTAGGTTGCCCACACAACTGGTTAAAACAAAAGATGAGAGAAGTTGTTCCACGAGGAAGAAGCTTTGCTTCCTCTGGGTTTGTGCCCTCTCGCTCTCAACCCTCGGTTTCCTAAATTCTCTTCCTGTTCGGCTGAGCAAGCAGCTGGCCGTAGGTGTGCTGACTGCCCCGCCGTTTGCCGCCCGCACGCCGGCCAGCACCGCGTGGCGTACGCAAGGTGCTGGCTTCTGCCTGCTCGCTCCCATGGGGGCACAGGTCCCACACCTCTCCCTTGCCAGGGTAAAAGGAAGGCATAGCAACCTCACCTCTCACCTCTTTGAAACCTCCCCTTCCTGGTCAGTTTTAGCAGAAACAGACGACTGGTTTGCAATACTATTGTGGGAACTAATACTTGGGTGAACAACGTAGTGGCTGTAGCTTTGTGCCCTTGGGAAACCAGACTAAAGAACAGAAAAGTAAGAAAGGAGATACTAAGAATACGAGGCCAGTGCAAGCTCTTCAGTTCTCAGAGTCTCCTGCACGCTTGTGTAGTAGGGGCTGGAAGTGCAGAGCAGATGTGGCACTGTTTTGCTGGCATACTGCTTTCCACTAGGAGGGATTTTTTTAGTCTGGAGAAGGAAGATGATTGATTAGTCAGCTACTGAAGGAGCTTTTAAAATGTTGATGCAATGACTTGCTTTCCCCCAAATGATAGCTGTTGATATTCTAAAGCAGCAATATTCCCTCAGGTTGCTTGCTGACCCATAAGACAAGGCTTTTCTGCCTCACCCTCGAATTTTGTGAGTTGCCTTGCACTGTTTCCCTTAGGGCCAGGCATCTTTGTCCAATCAAGCTTGAATTAGGCCACTGTTAACTAGTGTCAACTTGGAGGAGTCTTTGCTGAAGCTGGCAGTCTAAAAAAAAATTAAATATTTTCCATGCCACAGAGACTATTGGTCTATGACCCACCAAAATATCAAAAATCCAGATGCATAAGACCAATTCTGATGAAGTTGGCATAGTCTTATCTGGGTCAATTGTCTTAACAAGACATTATGTCACCAGTTAGGGGAAAATACAATCTAAAACCCCTAAAAATAACTAATGGGAAAAACCTTGCACAACAAAGCCAGTCGCACAGCATTTGGTCATCAGAAAAATAAAAATAAATTCAGACTCATGATATATTTAATCATCTGTATTTATTTCTCTGCTAATCTAAAAACAGGCAAATGTTCTTTTTCTTCTTGGAAACAAGGCAATTCCGGAAAACTTCATATTTCAGGCAGCTCTTCAAGCAGCTTTTCTCTTAAAACTTAAATTCTGTTATTTGTTAGGAGGAAAGCCATTGGAATGAAAAAATTTGAATTGTATATAAGCTCCTTTACCGTATGGAGTGGATTGACCCTGGCTAGACACCAGGTGCCCACCAAAGCTGCTCCATCACTCCCCCTCCTCAGCTGGACAGGGGAGAGAAAATATAACGAAAGGCTCGTGAGTCGAGATAAGGGCAGGGAGATCACTCACCAATTACCATCACAGGCAAAACACACTCGACTTGGGGAAATTATTTTCATTTATTACCAATCAAAATCAGAGTAGAATAATGAGAAAATAAAAACTAAAACACCTTCCCCCCACCCCTCCCTTCTTCTTGGGCTTAACTTTACTCCCAATTTCTCTACCTCCCCCCCGCCAGTGGCACAGGGGGATGGGGAATGGGGGTTGCAGTCAGTTCATCACACGTTGTTTCTGCCACTCCTTCCTCCTCAGGGGGAGGACTCCTCCAGCATGGCATCCCTCCTATGGGAGACAGTCCCCCATGAACTTCTCCAATGTGAGTCCTTCCCACAGGTTACTGTTCTTCATGAACTGCTCCAGTGTGGGCCCTTTCCATGGGGTGCAGTCCTTCAGGAACAGACTGCTCCAGTGTGGGTCCCCCAGAGGGTCCCAAGTCCTGCCAGTAAACCTGCTCCAGCATGGGCTCTTCTATCACCACGGGTCCACAAGTTCTGCCAGGAGCCTGCTCCAGCACCGGCTTCCCACAGGGTCACAGCCTCCTTCGGCCATCCACCTGCTCCAGTTTGGGGTCCTCCATGGGCTGCAGGTGGATATCTGCTCCACCGCTAACCTCCATGGGCTGCAAGGGGACAGCCTGCCTCACCATGGTCTTCACCACGGGCTGCAGGGGAATCTCTGCTCCAGTGCCTGGAGCACCTCCTGCCCTCCTTCTTCACTGACCTTGGTGTCTGCAGGGTTGTTCCTCTCATGTATTCTCACTCCTCTCTCCAGCTGCAAATTGCTGTTGCTCAGTAACTTTTCCCCCTTCTTAAACATGTTAGCATAGAGGCGCTACCACCATCGCTGATGAGCTCAGCTTTGGCCAGCGGCAGGTCCATCTTGGAGCTGGCTGGCATTGGCTCTATCAAACACAGGGGCAGCTTCTAGCAGCTTCTCACAGAAGCAACCCCTGTAGCTCCCCCCGCCACCAAAACCTTGCCACGCAAACCCAATACACCATACCAGCTGTGTTGAGGAGAACTGTTCTCTAGGCTCTCAGAACAGACACCGGAGGACTATACTTCTGGTGTTTTGTCACAGAAGGAGAACTTGAATTTCATGACAGTCACTCTGACCTAGCCTGAAGAAGACAGAACAGAAGACACCTGGAGGAAGCTAGACCAAGAATGAAAAAATGTGAGATGGGAACACATATACTTAAGCCCCATTAGCCGCCATTTTGTCCCAGAAGAGGAGTGGCAGCTCTGTAACAGCAGTAGCAAAAAGAGCCCAAGGAAGAAAGGGAAAGGCAGAAGAATCTCCAGATATGTTATGTGTATGCAGGGAGCATCCTGCATGTGATTTTGTGGTGGTGACATCTGAAGCCTTCAGAAAGACTGGTCCATTAGGAAAGAATTATTTAGTCATTCTCAGCCACCAACTTCCAGGTCTTTTGTACAAAAAAAACCATGGGGGGAAAAAACTGAGGCAGGAGTACTCCAAAAGATGGTGTTGAATCCAACCGCTTATGGAGTTTTTCAAGACCAGCCTGGATTTGAGAGGGAAAGACAAAAGCAATGCAGTGCGATGACTGCAAAGAGGGTCTCTAAGTCTGTGATGCTGCGAAAACACAAAAAGGTCCTGTGGTCCTTCATCACAGCAGTATCCAGAAAACCCAAGAAGTTTTCATTGAGGGGATACCTTTGAGGAAGGAGATGGAGTAAAGCATTTCAGATGCCTTGGAGTTCTTGAGTATCTTGAAAATGGTTGTTTGAAGCTTTTTTCTTTTGCTAAGTGGATTAGAGATTTGGTTGGATTAGGGCCTTAATAAATACCTACAGTGTTTGTCTTTCATCTGCAAAATGTTTGCCTGCTTTTAAATAGACTATTCTTGTTTGCTCCAGTGTTGTCATGTTGATGTGAAACTTTGGAAACAGGAATTCTGCCCTTAATTCAATAAAAGGATTTGGAAACCTGAGGCTAAAACTCGCCTCAAATATAACTGGTATAAATCCAGAGTAGCAGGACTTTATTTCAGTACTGGAGAAGCAGCAGGAGACTAGCTCCTTGACAATTTTTGATGTCTGGATGACTTGTTTATTTGCCTCATGATAGTTTGCGGTAGTGTAGCTATTATTTTTAAAGCTCAGCCCTGGCCAGAGGGCAGCTGTTCTGTTCCACGCGACGGGGAAACCCAGCGGTGCTTCCCTGGGCAGGAGACGGTTCCTTCATCTGGAGAGCAGAGGACTGCTGGCTACGGCAGTGGTGAACGGAGAGGCGAGGCCTGGCCATCTTCGCTAGTCCAGCAACCATGCGATCGTTAAAGGAGAGCAGGTCTTGTGAAACAAGAGCGGATCTCGTCAAATCTGTAGGTGGCACCGAGTCAACGGGGTGCAAGGAAAGGTACGGTCCGGCCGTGCTCTTTCCCTCTGCTGCGCAGCACTGCGGCTGCTCCCCCCTCTGCTTTTCCTTTGCGGAGTGGCTTGGGTGGCCCAGTGTGCACATACGCCTGTGTGTGCGGTGGAGGAGATGCTGCCTGCTCTGTAGCCATAAACAGAGGAGTCATAAAACCTGCTCCCCGTCACTCTGGCTATCCTTTGGATGCTGTTAATTGATGAACAATTCAAAGGTGATAACTCGATGATGACAATTTATTGCAGTGATTTGTAACTTCAGTCATGTATAATTAACAACCTACAGGCAATAGGAGGGCAATGATGAAAATTTACTGCAGCCATTTGTCATTTATATTGGTGGCCAGAACAAAGTATGTCAAGGCACAAAGAGAGGCCACAGACCAGGCAGTGGGAGCCAGCTGCCAGCTTTGTGGACGAGGAGGCCCCCAGCTCTAAGTGCTGACCCACGGCATGCCAACCCCTTTTCATGCCCCCTCCCGTGAGGGCACAGCCACATGGGCTTTATGGGCCTGGTTGTGTACCGGCATGATGGAGAGGGCTTCTCACTGCCTACGAGGCCAAGGTGGAAGCCCACAGTGGGACTGTCAGGACCTGCTGTTCCAAGGTGGGGTGCAAGGTGGAGCAAGAGGCTAGGGAGGTGTGAGAGGTGCAAAGGGGTTGTCATGGCAGCCCTGACCCATGGTCTGAGGGTGTTGTTCATCTAGATGGGCTGAGCTGGCTGGCTCCCGGCAGGCTGGCATGGCAGTTGTGCCTGCCCCTTCCCTCTCCCCTGCTCCCACCGCCCAGTCTGCAGGGCAGGGCTGCTCACCAAGAGGCAGTAGCGAGGCACAAACCCAGCAAAGATTTTTCTGATGGTGTAGTGAGCCGCACTGGTTCGTCGAGGGCTCAGGTCAGCGCTGAGGCAGGGTTTGGAGCAGAGAAGGAAGCAGTGGAGGACAGGGAGAAAGACCCCTGCCCCTTTCGGGGGCAGTGAGTCAGGGGACCGTCTGCAGTGACCGGAGGTGAGACAGTCCCAAGCCTGCTTCCCAGCCACCTGGGGAAGGGGCAGGGTTATGCCTGCTCTGCAGGCAGAGGTCTGTTTCCAAGGGCATTATTGACAGTCTCTTTGTAAAGCGGAGATTAGCTCAATAATGAATACCTCAGAATAAATCAATGGTGGGACAGCTTCTAGACCTGGTGATTTTCCACCCTCTGCAGCTTCTAGGTAGCAGATTGGTGCAGGCTGCATGCAGCCCAGCAGGGCCAGCAAGGTGTACTTCAGCTCCACCTTGGAAAGCGCTCAAGGAGCCCACTTGCTTCCACTTCAGTTCAGGTGTGTGGCCTTTTTTCTTCAAGGTACATCTCGGTGGCATTTTACATATCCTCCAGGATGGCGTTTTTGCTTCAAGGAGCTGTAAAGGTCACCGACAGGGCTGTTCAGATGCCATTACTCTCTCTTCAACACTACTCTGTCCTTTGCCATCTGATCTTTTAGTATTTGTGATGACGGGACTGGTTTTCATTCTGCCTGATGAAGACAGCTGGTAGCTTGCAGTGTTTATTTCTGCTCTCATAAAATCTTTTAAAAGAACTGTATTGATCTTTAAAAAAGAGAATTACAAGGTTGTAAGACAATTATGGCATGCTGACTTGTGCAACGTGCATCAGTACTGGAGAGGTCAAGTCCTATGAGTGAAGGTGAATCTTAGATCTGGAGTATAATGATAATTGACCGGTGTGTAACATCTCATAGGGTGATATAAATTACTATAAATTAGTACAATTTATTACTTACATTTTAAGAATCTGGTTTCTCTGGCCACCAAAGCCAGAAATAATAAAAAGAGTCCCCTTCACAAAGACCTTATGGCGGCCATCTACTCCTATGACAAAAAAGCAGGTGGGAAAGAGCAATAAGAAAGGAGGGAGGCAAAGGACGTGAAAGGACACTGATCAACACAATGATCACAGATGTCGGCGTACTGTCTACCTGCCCTTTGTCAGATGATTTGTACACATAAACAGTTGTTCAGCTCCCTGTTTTTCCACAGGAATCTCTTTTGATATGGCCTTTAGTTGTCTTCTTTTCCTTCATTTTTTTTCTTGCCAGAACTGCCAGGACAGCAGTAGACAAGTTGGTATTAGACATGCACAGAAAGGAAGAAGCAAAGAAGGTACCAGAAGGTCCCTGCCAGAGTGGAGAGTAAACAGGGAACCTGTTTTGTGATCGTGAGAGAAAGATGTCAAATGATAGGCTGAACAGTTTGGGCAAGTGGAGGTGTTATTCTCCATGTCATTTTAATAGCTGATGATTAAATAAGAAGAAAGAAAGGGCAGGCAAGAGTACGTTACTATTAAAAGGGATAAGAAGGAAAAATTGTGTGATCTCCTAGGACAGATCACACACCCAGAGCTAAACTTGTCACAACAGAATCAGGTTGATTCATGAGTCTGTGTGCTGTGTGTAATTATACCTTATTTAAAAATAAAAAAAAAAAAAAAGAAGAAAAAATTTTAAAAAAGAATGGTCTTAAGGTTCAGCCGCGCTGTTCTTGCAGAGCTAAATCCTGCCCAAATTAGGGAGGAGGAAACGCTGCTGAAAGGCCCTGAGTCGCAGGGCTCCTCCTGGCCAAGCCAAGATTCCTCGGGATGGTGGAGGGAATATGTTCTAGAAACCAAAACACACCCAGGCCTTCCTCCAAAGGCAGCTGTCGTGCTAGCAAGCCTAATAAACTAGCCACCCCCCCAAAACCACACGCCGCAGTAAGCTCTTGCGTGAGCTTGCCCACATGGTGAGCTGGTCCTCTCTGCTAGTGCTTTCTTGAGCGCGGAGAACCTGATCAGCTACATGGGCTGGAAAAAGAGGCCCCCTACATCTGCTGAACAGCACATGATAGGATTTAGCCAAGAGATGACTTAATTTCTGTGGAAATAGTCTGATTTTTTCCAAAGTGGCTGAGCACCACGCACATCCTACTGAGATGAGGGGAGGGGGAAGATGCAGGCGCTCAGCCTTGCTGAAGACCGCTGCAAAGGGCTGTGCTCCTTGGTATGATGAGGAGATGGGAAGGGCTGTGAGGTCCCATACTTCTTGCAGATGTATTTTTTGTTCTTGCAAAATTCAGCCATGGCTGAAAGGATCCAACGAAATATTTTCTGACGCAGAGACAAAGCGAGGAAACTTCAGTCTGAGCAGAGAATTGCTCAGAAATGTAGGAATGGGTGATAATGGGATTCAAAAAAACCAGCGTTGCAGCTTGAAGTGAAACCATTGCTAGCCCAGAGGCTTGTGTATTCTGATCAAGAGTGGGAGGCAAATTAGACTGGCAATACCTCTGTCTACTCACCCCACCTGCAGAGTTTCTGAGCATGGTGTTTCCGAGCGTGGTATTTCTGAGCTTTCTCTATTAAGCAGCTGAAGTTCAGCCCCTTCCACACTGCTAAAACCATTTCTCTCTCATGTCCTTGATTAAGCGATGGCTACTGATAATGTTAATCCTCCTCTGACAGCTCCCCTTCATCTAAACCACCACTCTTAGCGAGGACTTCCAGTCCAGCTGGCTGACTTACTGCCTTCAAAGCTTCTGTTTTTCCCAACTCCCTCTGTCCGGGAACATAGCAGGGAAAGGAAGGCAGCGCTGTACGGAGAGCACCGACCAGGAAAGGACACAGACAGCCAGGGCTGCCAGGAGGTGGGTGCCAGGAAGTGTTGGGAAACACCCCGATCCTTCTTCACGCTCACAGATGCTGGCATCGGACAGCCTTGCCATACCCGACCAATGGCACTAACAAGAGTCTGGAGTTAGGTCAGTTAAATATGTGCGAGCTAGAGCTACCCTCCGCCCCCACACAAGTTAATTGCACCATTAAATATGAAACAGCTTTTGTTACCATTTTTTGCCAATCAAGTGCCCGGTCTGAAAGTGTGTTTTGCCCACCTACTCCATAAATTCTCACCATTTTCATCTTCCACAACGATTTCTCGTTATCTCTTACATGACTTGTTTGCCTTTGCTGGTGTCATGGTTGCAGCCCTGGAAGGTTCTCAGTCTGGAGCACATGTATTTCTGAGGTGCGATTTGTTTTGCACAGACATTGTTCTCCCACACCCTGTTGACCTAGCGGGGGTGGTGCCTCTACACTGAATAGCAGAGCATTGCTCTGAATGTGAAACACGCTAATAAATAATAACCTCGTTGACCAAATGCCAGCTGATTTTGTAAGCCTAGAATGGATAAACCAGCAATAGTTTGGTATTGCTTGTCTGGTATGAGCTCCTCCATTTTGCGAGCCCAGTGTGGGATAGGCATGGAGTAGAAGTGAACATCAGGCTCTTCTTTAACACCATCTTTAGGGTTGGTTGGGTAAGTCAAAGCACTCATGATACTGCCCTGCGGACAGTTTTCTGCTGATCTCAGTCCATGCAACCACCTTCCTCCATGCATATTCCTCATTGACGTTCCCCCCGCCTTGATATCCTTGTGGTCACGCTAGTGCTGGCCACATGAGCACTAGTGTGATCATGAGGATATCAAGGCGGAGGGGAACGTCAATGGGGAATATGCATGTGGGGAAAGAGGAGAAGGCAGGAGTGTGCACCAGAGGGAAAAGATTGACTCAATGGTGATCACAGAGCCACTCGGACATACAGCTGATGGCACACGAGTCCACACGTCTTCTTGAAAGTCACAAAAGCCAAGGGGCTCTGGCTGAGCCACCTCTCTCCCTCTTGCCATACCATGGTTTTGGAGGTGGAGTAAAGATGTCCTCGAGGTTTAGTATCGGGGGCAAGATGTTTGTGAACATGACAGGGCTCTTCTGTCAGGTGGCTAAGATGGTTTTTCAGTCCCTTTGCATCACGTGAATGGGGGGTCTGGATTGAGCCTAGGTTGTGTGTGTGTGCTCAGGCTGCCCAGCGCTTTGAAGTATTGATGTTTAGACACCAAAAGAAATGTTGAATTGAATCCTGCTTTCTCCTTAGCACAGTATTGATCTTTAAATAGGAAAAGACCAAACCGTAAACCGGAAACTCTATATCCATGGAAACATGGAGCTTAGCTCCTACAACTCAACAAGCACAACAGAAATTAATTTGCTGTCTTTCCTACGACTTCATAGCTTAATGGTATTAAGAGACCCTCAGCTCCTCCAGTTGATTATTATCTGTCATTTGTGGCTAAATAATACTGTCAAAAGAATATCACTGACTGAAATTTTATGTTCCTGTTTCAAAAATAACACCTACCACATACTGATGTATTAAGTAGTATTTGAGGTTTTAAAATTAGATAGATAGATAGACAGACAGACAGATAGATAGATAGATAGATATTTTGTCTCTTTTTTCCCTCTCATTCATTTTTAAAATGGAGATACAAACATGTTCTGTGGTTTTATTATAACCCTGATAGAGCCTGTTAGCTAAATTTCTTCTTTCCCTGGTTGTCAGGTTGGCCTTTCACTCGGCGGTGAATGAAGCTTTTTGTAAATTGGAAACAAAAACACTGTTTCAAAACTGAAAAGGCAACAAGAATACCCCTGGCAGGACCAATTTATGCATAAAGACTGCTTTTTTACTGCGGCGTCGATACTGATGTAACTGGTTTTAACAGAGAGCAGAATTGCTCCTGTTAATGATAGCTTTTTTGGCTTATCTCAGAGCTTTCGGGGAACAAATGGGGGAGCATATAAACAGGACGGGGCTGAGGTAAGCGGTTCTCAACTGAATGTGACCAAGCTTCGGGTGACAGGAAGTTTCCTATTTTAAATAAAAGGTGTTTTACTGTATTGGATCCCATGGTATTGTTTACTTCATAAATATACACTTATTCATATCGAGGAAGACTGTTTCATGCCACGTGTGGAACAAACTAGCTTTAGAGAGAGTATTTTTGACCAGCTTTGTAATAAGTTGATGGCAGGCTAAAGACAGTGTTGGAAAACTGGTACTGAATCCTGGGGAGAAGGAATGAGAAGGTCTGATTTCCTTACCAGAGCCTGCAGGATGCTCCCTAAGTGTAACAAGTGGTACTGCAACTTGCAACACAAAGGGCTCATAAACAAGCGAACCTTTATTGCAGAAAAGTTTCCACTGCAGCGAGTTCTCAAATGGTCCATAAAAGGGCATAAATTGGCTCTTTCATTCCAGAAAAATAAAATGCCTTCCCACTTGATAGCACAAATAGTAGAACCCAAAGCCAGCTCTCGTTTAAGGTGTTTACAGGATTAGGCACACACCAGAGAAGGAGAGTGGAGTAGGGCAAGGGAGGAGCCCGCACCTCCCTGGATTGCTGCGTCATGTACCTGGACCCAGAAGATCCATTCAGGTTTTATGTTAAAAAAAGCAAACAAACAACACCTTAATGGTTTAAAAAGCACTGGCAACAGAGAAGCACCAGGAAATGTACTCGTTTTGTTGCAGCCTGACAAAAAGAGAGAAGGCCTTTAATTTTAAGAGTTCCAGGGGTTTGGTTTTTTTTTTTTTTCAGTTATTCGCATGAGAAAATAACTAGGCATTCCAACGACATCATTTGGCAGAAATGAAATCTAAGTGCTCCAATCTGAGTTTCAATAAATCAGTACTGGAATTGGCTCTGTCACACTATAAACTCTTGGGCATTAGCTTTTATACCCTTTTGGAACTGGCTGGCTGCACTCTTAAGCACGCTGATCATGACGCAGTGATGGTTTCATCATGACACGCTCTAATCCAAACAAAAAAAAGCAGGAGAATATTTGTATTGCCCCCCCCACCCCAAAGAGGAATAGGTTTTTCATGGTTTTGTTACAGCCTAATGAAAACAATAGTTTGTTTCACATTTCCAGGATTTCCTTTCTTTTCTTTCTTTTTTTTTTTTTTTTTTTTAATTATTTGGAAAAACAAAAAGGCAATATGATACAACGCAGCAGCCACTGCTGGTAACATGATCTTTCTGTAATGGTGTGTGGAAAGAATGCACAACAAAGGAACTGGAAAAGCTTTGTAAATATACATTGCCCATTTTGGCAGAGAATAAACCTGTCTGATTATGCTACTGCTGTAAATGATATTGCCCTTTTATTGAACAGATGCAAGCCCTTCTGAATCCAATTAAAAGCTTCTCAGGTGTGCCCATATGAGCAAATTTTGGATGCTGAGGTGCATGTGCATTGGTGCAGCAGGTATTTCTGTCGTAAAAGCTATGAAGGCCTGCGTGTAAGTGTGTGTACATTGGGGGGACTATGTGTTTTTCCAGTGTAGATGCTGTCAGAGGCTCTTGGTATCAGTGAATATGAAAAGCATTGTTGTTTCTCTAAATGTTAAGGCAAAAGCATGAATGGAATTACAGCATTTCTAAATATTTTGCCTAATTAGTCTGTTGGGAAGAATTTGAACTCCACTTGTCCTGGATGTGAATGCAAAGTATTGACTAAACCCGAAACACGCTTGCTGGCCCTCGGGAAGGCCCAGGGTCAGTATTGCGAGACAGCTGCAAATCCCAAAGGACGCTTTTCACGAAACCTTCCTTCCTAGCCTTTGCATCTTTGAGGGGTTTTTGACTCTGAACCAGAAGTGTCTCAGATTACAAGCCCAGGTCTTCCTCCCCTGGCTTAGAAGCGTGCGATACAAACAAAACTGAAGGCATAAGCTATTTCAATAGAAAGTAATCCAGGAAAGGATTATATCCCTATAAAACAGCTATGCCCTGTTAGGCCTAGCCCCAACAGCTGTGTTCCCCTCTGCTTTATCTATTGGAGGGGCACCCTCTGCTACATTATTCCCCAGCTTATTCAAAACCAAAGCTTACTTTCTGTGGTAGGTAAGGTAGCTGCTTTCCCACGGCAGAGAAAAGCTGGGCCAAGGGACTGAGCCCACCATTCCAGAGCCATTACTGGCAGGGCTGGACACAGTGGAGCGATGAGAGATCAAAGGGTTTTATTGTTGTGATACAGGTTTAAAAAGCAAAGAAAAGGTCCTCAAATGCTCTGTCTGCCTTTGGTCCACTGCTGCAGCTACCAACACAGCCACAGTAACAGCGAGAGCAGTGGTTGGGTTTGCCAACAGAGACATGGTCCTCTTCATAGGGGAGTCTCCCTGGGATCTTCCAGTTCTTTGGGAAGCTCTGGAGGGCGATGCAAGCCCTCCTCACTGCCTTTCTGCCACCACTAGACAGCTCTGCAGAGCACAGGTCTGTTTGGGTGTGTCTGAGCAGGTCCCTGTACCTTTTCAGTGTAAATCTCATTTCAACAAATCCTGCATCCTTTTGGTAGGGCACATCCTTCCCATATGCTTCATCACATCATGCCTGCAAGAACTGGGAGCCAGCAAAGGAGAGAAGCAGGATGATGGGGGAGCTCAGAGGTAGGGACAGGACATAGCAACAACATTAAAGACACTGTTGAAGCGGAGGCAGATCAGTTTGGCCTCATTCTTCTTACGTGGGTAGATGACAGACCTCCTTTTGCCAACTTCTCTTCCATTGGAAGGAGAGACACTTACCTGTCTTTCCAGAATTGTCCTGGTCGGTTGAGAGAGGGTCTTCTGCTATATGGGATACTCAGAGAGTCCTGGGTGCCAAAAGCTTTTCCAGGTACCTCTTTCTGGGTGACACTTTGGTTGTCCCTTAGGTGTCTGGCTGTTGCAGCACACCTGGATCGTGGTCACCTGGAGGTGAATTTCAGCTTGGACAGCTGATACAGGCACTGATCCCTTTCAGAGCAGGGAAGGCCCAGAAGTCAGAAAAAAGAAGCCCCACTACTTCTTGTCCATGGGCTAAGCCTACCTGTGCAAGTGAAAAATACACGTGCTGTTGTGTGTGGTGTGCAAGTCTGCATGCACTTAACTGCAGTGAACATGGGCTAACCTGCCATCACCTGGTGAATGAATTAACCATCTTCTAATAAATTCTGTTTCCACTAGGTTCACTTCTGCCTCGCACTGCTGTTCCCCTCCTCCTCTTGCTCCCGGCCAGCCTGAACTCCCCCTTACCTCTTCTCTGTTTCAACCAACCCTTTACCCATCTGAGGAATAGAAAGTCCCAGCCTCCCACCTCCTACTTTCGCACTTTCACCTATATACCTTATACTTTATTTCACTTCGCCCTGCTTCTGCAAAGACCGCTCCCCCTCTCCTGCAGCGGGGTCCTGATCTCGCTCCCTGCCAGCCTTTCTGCTGCGGGGGGCTGTGCTCCTGCCTCTCCGGGCCGAGGGTCCCGCTAACCGGTGCCAGAGCAGGACCTGCTGCTGGCTAACTGTCCCAGTGGAGAGGCTGGGATAAGGCGGCGCTATCTCCCTGATAGCACAGAGCAAGATTACCAGGAAATTGCAGATTCAGTATGTAGAGGAAGCAAAATGGTCTCACTGAGTTAATGGAAAATTTTACTGCTTACTGTGGAGAAGCTAGCTTATCTTCTGCTCGCATTTTCACACCATAACATGAATGGGCTTGCAGGGCAGTGACAATTCTCCCAAGTCACCTTTTTATGATTCTCTGAAAACACATGGGGTGAAGTCTTGGGTCTATAGAAGGCACACCTGGCACCTGGTGGCACCTAGAGTCACTCTGAATAGCCGCCAAGTACGCTCTAGGGTCCCCTAGTTCCTGTGCATTCAGAGAGCGAACCTCCTGTAATCCATGCTGGGTGTATTAAGAATCATGTACACTGTGAAGATGGATTTGTTACACTCAAATAAGTAAATACCTAGGAAATGAGCATGTTGAAAAATTCAGAAAAATGAGTGTGAGGAATCAAAATTAGTGAGGAACTAAAACTGGCAAAAATGCCTACTTAAGGGGGAAACAGCCAAGAAATCCTGTATTAGTGAAGCTTGTTAAATTAGCAACCTGTTGTGTCTGATATTGTAAGGCTATTAGCGGGCTTCCCACTTCACCGTGGTACATTGGGTTTGTTAATGTATGCTTCAGCTCTGTGATTACTTTTTCAAGCAATTTTAACGTGTAAATTTCTTCTTCTTTAATTCACCGTGGCCAGGGTTAATTCTCTGAAAAGAGAGGAGAGGGTGCTTCCAGGTAAGATGTTCAGTATTTAAAAAGCGTCTTTTAGCCACATCCATCATGTAATGTTATCAGTAAAATGTCAGTGTTTTTTTTATGCTTAGAGTAGGAAATAATCACGAGATCTTAGATGCCTCAGTGAGGTTACGCTTGCCAAATACAGGCACTTTAGGAGACTTTTTGCTTTCAGAACCTCTTCTTCTTGAGTCAAGTAAACCACTGATCTGTCTCATTTCTACACATAGCCCACATTTGTGGTAAATTATTCTTTGGTTATATTCTCGTGTGCCTGAAGGCTTCTACCTAGGAGCTGAAATTTGTTCTTTTATTTCAGGAAGTTGTCTAGATAACGTTACAGCAAATGGCCCGTGGCAATCCTTAATGCTAATCTTTCACACACTTCAGAACATTAGGTTAAAGGGAGGACAAATACCGTACTTGCTCATGTAATTGATATGTTCCTTCTTTTACTTCCCAAGATTTTATCCGTAAAAGCGAGGATATGGCCATTATGCACATCTTTTCTACAACTGCTGGTAACCTTGCTCATGATCAGGCAGCACAAGTGTGTGTTATGCCATTAAGTCTGCATGTGAGTCTTCTCCTTCAGGACAGGACTCGGAGGTGAAGTTTCCGCTCCTGGTGTTTCTCAGACTTCCCGAATACGCACTGACATTGGGACATCTTTTCAACAGTGTACCATGGTTTAGGATGCCTCATTTCTGAGCTATCAAGTTGAGATACCTGGGATTTAATTTTTGGACCAAAGAAGTCCTCGGAGTGCCACCTGCAATTGGTGGCTGCCCAGCAGAAATTCAGGCTCAAGTGAACACTGCTTGAAGGCATGCAGAATGGGTGCTGCTTTTGAAAATGCTGGCTTCCATCTCACTTTTCTTCCTGGAAATTACTGCAAATATTAATATCCCTCGTCAGGAGATAATTAGTCTTTCTAGTCTCTTTGGGCTGTTTCTGTTTGATATGCAAGGTGACTGAAAGTGTCAAACTTCAGCAAATTTTAATTAAGCACAAACTGCATTTTCTTACTTGGTAACATAGCCTATTTGTTAAGTTCAAAGGGTCTTTTCCGATTCCTTGGGTGTGTACCGGAGTCATTAAGTGAGCACATGCCTAGAAGTAGGGAATAGGAAACAGAAATAGATAACACGGGGAGGCCTTGATTCATCTTTATTTGTAAAATTGACTGGTTTACAAGTCTTTTATAGCAGTGACTTCTGGGACCGAGTCCATCTGGGAGGAATAACTTTTATATAACATTTGGGGTCTAAATTAAGAGCTGGATTCTGCCTTTGGCTGCCCCCCCTAAGTAAGAGAACAGAGAAGCACAGATGGTAGAAAAGCTCAGTGTAGTGACCTTACATGCCGTATGACTGCCCAGCCAACAAATCTGCTCTCTGCACTAGAAGATATTGCTCATGTAGCAGACTGCATGCTGAGGTAGCTCTGGGTAGCTAGAAAATAGCTAATGGGCTATTTCTTGTGTTAGCATATGCACGCGTTGTCCTCAGCGGCCAAAGCAGCTGCTGATACAATGTGCAATCAGTTGGTGCAGGAAAGAAGGGCAAGGAGCATCCCACGGTACCAGGCTGACTGGTACAAACTGGCCTTCAGTGATTGTGCTCTTTATGAACTGGGGTCACCATTATCTCTGTTCTTTGCCGACCGGGGCAGGACGCAGGGGCAGGATGGTCCCTGACACTTCAATGACAACCATCAATTGTTTTAAATACTTCTGTACAGGATTGGGCTCGTCTTCTTTTTGCTGATTGGGTTTCATTTTGAAGACTAGGGAGCGAGTGTACCTCCTGCTGGAAAAAGGCCTTCCAGTCCAAACAGTGCAGCCAACTGAGTGCCCTTGCATGGTAGGTCTTCACCAAATGGGGAATAAAAACAAAGGGAAGGAATATGTGACCTTCCAACCTTAAGCTCTGCATGCCATGTGGCTGGTGGGAGGCATTAGCAAGGCTCCACTGTTCATTGTTGTGGGTGTCTTTATGAACATTAGTGACAGAGAGCCAGCGGGCTAGCAGTAAATACAGATAAGCACCAAAAGCCACATTAACACTTCTCCACTGACAACAGAAAAGATATTGGAAGCGTTACTGTTTTTCAAAAGTTATGTGTTGAATTCGGTCTGCAAAGCAGAGGTATTTAGGGCCATGGTGACATAATATATCCCACCGAGTAAACAGTATTTGCAGGGGACTCTGTACAAGCCAGCTATATGTGTGCTCTAGCCCTACTTAAAATAAACCTACACATACTATCACTTTCTTATTCTGGGAACCCGCTAAAGGGAACGAGGGCTGCAGCAGCTACGTATCAGTATATACTGCACATACGCTGATTACTCCCACTCTTGTCACGGCCATTTCTACTCAGCGGTTGCCAGTGTTGTGGAGAGGCATAACTCCTGATATTTTGGAGAATGTGGGAAGAGAGTAGTCAATGTTTGCTTTGCTCCTTCACTGTTGTCAACCTCGGTGATGGGTTTCCAGCCGCACGTGTGCATGTAGAAGCAATATGTGTGCACACAGGCAACTGGGTTAGAATTCCTTGCTGCTGTGGAAGAGAAGGGTGTATTTATTGACTGAGGGGTGCCTGAGCCCTGATCCAAGCTTCACTGAACTCAGTGGTAATCTCTCTGATGGTGTTCCAGTCGTAGTGTTAAAACCCTAGAGATGGCAAAGCAACAGTGGAAAATATGCATGATGCTCACTCAGCAAAGGCTACAAATCCTAATGCCTACCTCCCCGCTCCCAGTCCCCCCCATTCTTTTCCACACAAGTGTGCTGGACAAGCTGGTAGAGATGAAAAAATAAATACTTTGGGATAATGATGCTGAGTCATTAACCATGTGATGGAAACAATTCATCCAGTTATCACCAGCCAGCTCCACCTCCAGCCTCCCAGTAGCTGGGGGCTGCTAAAGTGCTGTCCCTCCTCCTCGAAGCCTTTTGTGTTCCAAGTCCCTCTGTCCACAGGCAGGAGCGGGCACTCTGGTGTATGACTCATACCCCGGGCACTGCATTAGCTACGGTAATACTTTCTTCTCAGACCCCTTCATACCTAACACAGTTGGGAAAGTCTGAAATAAGTAGAGTGGGGAGGGCAGAAAGACTAGCTCCCAATTTCTTTCCTTTTATGTATTTAAATTAGTACCTGAAAACTAACTTTAAAAGGGACCTCAGCTTGGCCTCTACAATTGTAAGTCTCAATTTTCACATCTATTTCTGCGTACGCACCACCCTGGATATCGGTGCGTACGTGCTGCAGATGCTAGTTTGCATATAGAACAGCTATTTGTGCAGTTTAGGAGGTGCGGGAGAAGCTTTTCTATATGCAAACCAACATCTAGATTTTGAAAATGTGTCATTAAGTGGTAGTTTATCACAGATTTTTTGCCTTTCTTCCTTCCAAAAGAGTGTACGCATACGATTGAAATACTGTGCGAACTGCTGGTTGGAACAGGATTTTCTGATTCTTCAGTAATTTATATTTACTTCCATCTAACAATGAAAATTGCTTACAGTGCACAACTTCCAGCCTACCATGGATTAAAATGCATTTTGGAAATCTCCCCAGATTCCTGGCACATTTATTACAGCAACTCAAAAATATAGAGCATTTGGGATCTTTAATCTTCACATTCCTGTAATAAGAAAAGTTGTATAATCCATCTCTGAAGGACAAATCCTTATGACAATACTGCGACTATATACCGATAGTAGGCTTTCTTCATATTAAATATCTCATCCATATTCAGTGAGGAAAAGCCTCTCATTTTCTGGTATTATAACATTTGTTTGTTTGTTGAAAAGCGCCCATGAAAACTCAGCAGCCTGTTCCTGAAGGTCCACTCCCCCCCCCCCCCGGCTTTTTCCTCCGCACAGCTGGCTTCCTGCGCTGGCCCAGCTTGTGGGTGGGCAGTGGCAGGATCGGAGCCGCTCCCGCTGGAACAGCGTGCCACCTGGGAGAGGGGAGAGAGGCAAAGCCCAGGGCAGGCGGAAAGGCAGGGTTAAAGTATGGTGCCTGTGCTTCCTACTCTCCCCTATTCGGTGTACTTATCACGGTCCTGGAAGAAGCAGTCTTTCTCTGGCAGAGGTCTTATGGGTCATTTCCATCCCTAACTTTTAAAGTGCTGAAGTTAATGGCATTTTATTGCTTCTTTTCCAGTTCACCTCTAATAACTTGGCCTCTGTACATTGCAGCTGCAGATAAAATATATACATGAAGGAAAATTCCACTGAACATATTGTTTTTCACTTTCTCCTTGTTTCCAAACACCACTCTCAAAGCGTGCAATGCCAAATTACATATTATATATTAGTCCTCCTTCTTCTGTTCCTGGGTCCCATACAGAAACCTGTTTGTCGTCTGTAAGGGCAGCTGAAGAGCAAGAAACCAATGGATCATTCTTTCACGTGCAGTCCAGATAGCAAAACAGCTGAGCTGGTCTGTTGACAAAGACCTAGTATTAGAAAGCATACAGTTTTCTGGAAAGGTGCGTTTTTCAGCGATCATCTATCTAAGGAGCGATCTTTGGATGTGACACAACATGAAAAAGTCTAGCTATTACTTGGATCTTTTCAGGGTACAGAGATTTTGGACACAGCCTGCCGAATTTGAGAAACCAAAGAGAATCTGTTTAAACTGGAACACCCTACTATGGATAATAAACAGTGGTTGTTGGTGACATTATGGAAAAAACTGGGATTGAACTTTTCAGAACTTCCACAGGTTCAGTTCAAAACTTTGACAGTCATTTGCTGTGTGATACCTATATTTATATTTTTGTTTATAAATATAGCTAGACCTATTGCTATCCTTGCAAAATGAAAGGCTAGATATAAATCATCTACAAAAAAGTGAGATACGAGGCCACTGTTTATGTGATATGGAACAATTTCATTATTGTTAATTGTTCATTTTGGCAGAACTACAAAGAGGTAAAAGCCTTTTTTTTTTTTTTTTTTTGAAAGATAGGAAAGAAAGTAAAGTTAAAGCATTCCAGTTTCTTTGGTCTTTTCATACTGATAATGGGCTTGTTCAACTTCAAGACTTAGAAATGCTTAGAGCCCAGGAAGTGAAGGTTTAAAAAAGCAAATTTGGCCTTGCCACTCTGCTAAAGGACATTTGTCGCTCCCTATGTATTTCTAAGTGCAATTTTTACTGCTCTTTCCAGCGTGGCTGTCTAAAACTCTACCACAAATGCTACACAGAGCGGAGCTGCTGCTCCTTACAGGTAATGGAACTTCTGTTTCTTTTTTTTTTTTTGTTCCTTCCTCTGTTGTTGTTGTTGTATTGTGTATTCGTCCCCTGGTTCTGCAACCCATACTCACCTGCAATACTGTCTGCACAAGTGTCCTGCTCGCATCTCTGCAGCAGGTGTAACACAGTTCCATGGCAGTTTAAGCCACCAAAAAGACAAGATTACAGTGATGCTGGTAGTGCAGTTCCACAGTTTATGCTAATGCTGCCACCAAAAACGTAGTCTCACCTTGCTTCTGCTGCTCTTCCTTCTCCACATGCTCATTCCTCCCATCTCCACCACGGATTTGAAATGGCTAAAAATTAAGCAAGCGCTACAACTCCTCCATGAACATGTACACGTGTGTTCACACACACGCGTGCCTTTGGAATTACTGTAGAAGTGCTACCATAGGCTGCAGACACAGGTCATCAAACTGTAAATCGTTTAGGCTTTGTCTTGTTTCCTCTTCACAGAGTGCCTGGCACAAACGAAACACTAGACAAATAACAGCATTGCCATGGAAATGATCATAGCGAGTAAAGACGATTGCTAGTATTTGTATCTTCTGAAGTTGAAGGAACCACTGGAAGATCATTGTATTGGTACCCCAGGTAAGTGAAAACATGATGTCATTTAATCATTGGCTACAGCGAAGACTTTAGCCTCTATCGCACATATTCTACGAGCAGAAAAAAGACAGGGGTGTTGTAGGGGCCTTTCTGTCGGCAAAGAAAATCCCTAGTGTGAATGCTGCCCGGAGCACCGCCAGTGGCTGCAGTGGTCTGTGACCGCTGCGGAGAAGTTGTTCTCTCCACTGGTATCAATCTGTGTTATCGCAGCGTGCCGTGGGAGCGCTGGATCGCGCAGCTCCTTTGTTTACGGTTCCCTCTGTGCGCATAGGAGTGGACGGTTCAGGCTGAGTTGAAACCACTGCCTAAATAGGTGAGCAAACAAAGGAAGGCAGGATGTGGTCTTACTGTTCTAATTTTACATCAGGGGATGCTGGCACAGCGCTGAGCATGAGTAGTTGGTGGTGCCAATGGAAACATGCCAATATTGTCAGCTGCTGCATTGCCAATATTGGAGGGGAAGAGGGTGTAAAGCACCGGGTGTAATTATGTGCGTTACTGCCCTATTAACATGAGGTAGGTGTTCAGTACCTTCTATCTTATAATCTAGGTTTTCCATGAGAACTTGGGAATGTGACACATTAAAGAAGCGCCAGCTGAAAGAAGTGATCTTGAGAATTACTGATTGTATCATATCCTCCGCACAATTTTGTGCAGGGAGGGAACTATGCAGACTCCACTGCTAAAAACCAAGGAAAGGAGTTGCTGTTATGCCCCGAGTTATTCTGCTGAGAATAGCACAAGTTGTTCTGCCTCGCAGACTTGTAACATCTTATTACACAATACAGACAATTCCACATCCCATAAAGCAATGATACAGTTCATTGTTCCACGGTGTCCATTTTTTTGTATCTAATTTCACCAGTGGAAATGGGAATTGCTAGAATAATTTTTTTCTGTATCAGCATTCATAACATCTCTGCAAGGGGCTATTTGACTTCCTACTTTCCTGCAGCTGTCATCTGTTTTGCTGTATCTTCTGCATATTGTTTTTCACACACATTTGCTATAGAAATTGTTCTGTGTGTGACTTACCTAGTCCTAACTTCTGTACATGGATCCTCACATCTTGCTGGTACAATATACAGTTCTGAAAGCAAAGTTCTGTTCTGATTCACTTAATTTTTGGTAGCATTGTCAATACTGTAATTGCCCGGCACGCACTGCAAGTCCCAGTAAACGTGACAGCTAGATCACCTTCCACTAAGAAAAGGTGTGACTCTTTCCCAGATGCTTGTAGCTGCTGAAGCAAGTCTGAAAGTCCTTATTTTAACGAGATGCACTGTTGAGGATCACTGTGGTACCTCATAAAGACAGTCTCATTTCATTCTCACTTGCTGGACACTAATGTGTGCACGCACACGTGTGTACACCCACACCCACACCCCACCCACACACACCCACGCTCCCTCCCCCGCCCCCCCCCCCCCCCCCCGCCAAACAAGTGAGGGCTGTGTGCATTGCTGCCAGCCTCTGTGCTTGCCCTAACTTGCTCTGCTTAGTAACTCTGGTTCAACATACTCTTGCTCCTACCAAGCTTGCTGTGTTGTTAAATTATATGTTAAATTGCAGAACAGACCCAGCAGGGCTGTGAGTAGAAAGCAAATCCTACTGATTTTCTTGAAAGCCTAGAAGTTAGAGATTTTGGACGCAGATTGGTATCTGTAAGAAATGATGTGGCAAACTGTTTTCATCTGTTGGCTGTATAATTTTTGTCTCTTTTTTTGAGGTTGTGGTCCTGAGAGAGGTTTCTGAGGTTTTATTCAAATTATGGAAGAAATAGCTGATCCTCCATTTTCACACGTTCCGATATTCTTGCTTGCAGTGTTTTTTTCTAAGGCTTTTGCTTTGTTACTTCACCGTGAATAAAAAAAAAGACAGAACAAGCTGGAGCTTTTTCCCTCTTACAGATGAGACAGAGCTGTTTACTGTACTACATTGTGTTAACTCTCTGCAAATTCACTGAAGGCAATGGGATAGCTAAGATGCCATTAAGGGCATAAAAAGGCCAACAAGCGAAGCATAGGCTGTTAAAATATCCCTGGGTTGATCCTCGGAGCTCATGTTTTTTTCAGGTCTGGAGGTCAGAGTATGCTTTCATTTCTAGGTGGAGCACCTTTCCTGCAAAAATCATTGAGACAGAAATATTGAAGCCCTGATTCCTATTTCAGGCCTTTTTTCATGGTAGAATCCCATTTAAAAGTTCAGACTAATTGAAAGTTTCATGCTCACAAATGCAGAACTGGCCTGTAATTGTCACTAAGAGAAATTTGTACTGTGCTGTCACTTCACTCACTGAGGAACTTGCAGTATATTATGCTGAAGGCTTACTACAAGCTTCATTAGCTTTTTGAAAGCCACTAAGTTCTTAATGTAAATTGGTTTGAATATACCTACCCATGATTTAAATACACTAGATCCATGCACTGATTTTGTTTGCTAGGTATTAGATATATAGCTGACTATATTTACCGTGCAGATATGTTGAATTGCTTGCTATAAATAATTCCACAGAATCCCATATTTTACTTGAATTTTAAAAATATAATAAAAAGCGAGACAGCAGATCACTTATTTAGCATATATGTTCATTATACTGTATTCCATGAAAAAAAATAGTAAACTTGTATCAGTTCCTTGTCTTAAGAGAACTTAAATTATACTTGTAGTTGAATCAGACAGGTAAAAACCAAGTGATACCAAAACCAGAACTGTTATTTTTGTGTTACATACTCATTGTTTAGCTAGCAAGTTTCACTGGGATAATTTAGTAAGAAATTAATTTTTTTTGAGGAAAGAAATGGATCTGGGTGAGCACGACAGGTCATTCCAAATCAATCTACACTAGCAGCAGAAAGAACATTGGCTTATTCTCCTTTTTTGTATTAGCATTTTTGTATTGTGAAGATCTCCTATACTGTGATTTTTCCCCAGTGTGGTTTTCCCCAATATCCACTGAGACGATTTAGCATTTGTAATACTTTAATTTCTAGTGATCATTTTTTACCACCTGCACACTTTTTCCTAGCTCATTACAGTGTTTTCTCTTCTTGATCAATGTGACAGATGAAAACAAACAAAAACCTGAACAATTTTGGTTTTGTAAGATCTGGGTGAGTTGTCTTGGCAGAGCTGAATCTGCACGGAGGAGGAGAAGGGAAGAGCGAGTCTTAGTTCTTAAAGGTCATGGATGATCCTGGTCTACCACCAGATAGCATCCCTGTGGTCTGCACGTTTTAATAGGCACCTACAACTGCAAAACCTTAGGACCAAACACCAGTTTTGTACCCAGAAATACCTTCGTGTTAGAGATGATCTTCAGCTAAGTGTTTTCACCAAGGTTATGCTTTTTCTTGTGTGACTTGAGAAGTGCAGAAAGATCAAAGTTAGACAAGGACTCAGCCCCGCTCTCTGCTCTTGATTGTGCTATGGGAGATTATTCTAATGATGCAGAGGTAAGGAGGTGAGTCAAAATGTTTGCATGTTCATTAACAGGAAGGAAAATGGTGTCTGAACTGAAGCTTGGAGAAAGCATTTCTTGCAACTTGCAGAATTGGGAGTCATTCTTTCATACTTGCTTACTAAATAAAAGGGCAGTGCTTTAAACAGTGGCAGAAGCTGGTGTGCTCCCTAGCCTCTTACAAAGCTTTTCCTGTCCCACCGTGACGGTGTTGGTCCTGCCTGATTTCAGACTGAGCTGTTCAAGGCTTCCTTAGCCAGCTGCTAACCTTCTACGAGCTATCTGTCATTTTCCTGTGACACAATTGACTGCGTTTGTGGAGAAGGGAAGAGACAAGTGATTCTCAAAGTCATTCCAGTGCAGCGTATTTCAGGCTGTCTCATAACTTTTCCAGGACTTGGGTTTTTCCTCTTGTGAAAAATCAAGGGAGACTCAGATATGAATCTATAATTTTATTCCAAACCCCCAAATCTTCCAGATCTTGGGGGAGTTCAGACAAATATTCTGGCTTTTACTTTCAGTCTGGAAGTCTTGTTGTTGTGTGGCATTTTGAAGCGCTATCAAAAAGACATTTTGCTACTGAATTCCCATCCAGACAGAAATACAAATTACCAGAAATTTCATAACAGTTTTAGAAAAACTGTTACTATTAAGTTCTTAAGGCCTACATAGTTCCCAGATGATCTCATTTCCCAGGTAGATGATATCAGTAACATTACACACCTGTAAGCAGCCTGACCTTTGTGAAGGATAGTACATTTGCACAAATGTTAATTGTAGAAATTGAGTAACAACTGCATTAGTCATCTGTAAAAACTGAACTTGAAGCTTCCGGTTTTAACAGTATAGGCACCTACTGCAGGCTGCACGTGCATGAATAACTGTATTATCCAAAAGATTTAAAATTCTCTAATTGAAATTATTCACATTGCACTGAATAACTTTCCTAATATAATATTGCTAGGACTAAATTCCTTTGTAGTATGATTCTAGTGAGCTCGGTTCACTGGAGTTAATACTGGGAAAAATATGGGATCCTGTTTGTTATGGACAATTATAAATTGTCACTCCATACTAGAGAAACCAAGACTAATAGCAGGGCCTTTTTTCTCCATGACAATCTTCCTCTGGCTGGCAGCATAAGAGGGAAACAGAGAAGGTGCCTGACGAATACTCTATGCCATGCCAAGAGAGAATTCCTCAAATCTTGTGGAATGAATGATGTGGGATATATAACACTTCTCAAAGTGGGAGTAAAGCATGTCACAGCTAGCTTACTTGCCAGGCAGGCTGCCTGGGGAGGGGTTAGATTTGCTTCCTCACCTGCTAAACATACTTGGCATAAACTGGCTGTTTCTCCCAAATATTCCTCTCTCTTTTCAACAGATTCTCACGTGCTCTTTCCTGTGCACCTTTGAAAAAGCATAGTGTAAGTTAGGTTTTAGCCTTAACTATTTCTCATTTATTGAGTATTTCTAATATGTCCGCAGAAACCTACAGAGGCTATTTTTTTCATTGGGATTTCTCAGACAAAAATACTTGTGCGTGTTCTGGATAACATATGTGCAACAAATCTGAGGCTTTTGAAATCGTTAGACTTGCTCTGCAAGGTGGTATAGTTGGTCTGCGAATGCATAGTAAATCCGAAACATTCCTGTTGCATCAGAAGTCCTGCATAGGTGGTAATCAACTCTACAATATACACACAATAGCGCTCACGCTTCTTGGAAGCATCAGCCTCACCGTGCATGAAGCACAGAGGTGATCTGCAGGTGTGCAACAGGTGAGTCAATGATAGTTGGACATCTATCAGGCATGCTCAAAGTCACAATTCCAGTCAGGCTGTCTGATATCTGAAAATTCTGAAGAATGTATAAAATCGGCATTTTCTGCCCAGACACAATTTTTTAATGGAAAAAGAATAAATGTCTGGGGAAACCTGGGTATATGGTAACCTGGCGCAGAAGTTACTGTCTCCATAACAGAGGCAGAGACAAAGGCTGGCAGAACATTCTTCGCTTTAATAAACTAGAGTTTGGGAACAGGATAATCTGAAGCCATGATGCAGGGCTTCCCTCAGGAAGCAGGAGACGGGTGGGCTCCACTGCAACACGGGAGAATTGTATTTGCTTGATTTATTTTTTGCTTTTCTCATATATTTACAAGATTATGAGCATACATATACATGTCAGCACTATTAATAGCAACATAATAGCATGGGGTTTGCATGTATGTTTTATAAGGGTGATGGGATCAAACCTCATCACTTCTCTAAATTAATCTGGGTTAGGGATTCCTCTGAGAAAATGTAGGTTTCAACTAGATTAAACATTTGGATGAGTTTAGAGTTCCTTGTTCATGTTATTATATTTCCACAACACAATTTATTATCAGCAAATGCCCTCACAGAGAACATGGCAAACAGCTGTAAAGCTGGGGAGAGGCATTACACATGTAGGAGGCGTCATTTTAATTGCATAGGATTACATTATCACTTTCATAGCACTAGAAAGAAGCCTTAGCAATACACACAGTCTGTGGTCATTGACAACATGAAATGCAACCTTCACATGACTTCTCTGTAAAGGAAACCTAACTGTTACAGTATGACAGCAGTGCAAGAAGATGGATGGCACTGGTGTGAACACTAGAAAGCCCTGGGTTTTACTCCTACTCACGTCATACACGTTTTGTGCAGCTTGATGCATGTCATTCCCCCCTCTTTGTACCTTCGCTGCTTCTCACACTGTTTTCTTGGCTTGGCTATTCAGAACAGCAGGCCCCCAGGACAAGGACAAGGGCTGTTGCCTCCCAAATGTTTGCAAAGCAATGCAACAAAAACAGTCTTTCAGGTTCATGACAAAACCTTTCAGTCCTCTCATAAAGGAGAAATGCTAGTACTTGGTTGTCTCCCAGGTGATGGGATTTCAAGCTCCTTTTGACAGAAATACACATGATGTAGCTAGATTTTTTTTTTTTGGGTGCATAAGATCTGTTTTTCACCTGTAACAGGAAACCACTGCAGCAGTAATTTGGCCATTCTGGCACAGCTTGTGTCTATTTACAATTGTGGAAGGCAGGAAGAGACCTCAAGAAATTATCTAGGGGTCAGAAACCTTTCAAAGTTTGCATATTAGATCTGATTTCTTTTTCCCTGCTTTGAGGTTACATGCACCGGACAAAACTTACTGGGAGCTGAGAGATGCTTCATCGAATGACGACACTCTCATGATGCCATGACTCCCAGCTTCACATGCTACATATGCCTTTCAAATGTGTCTGGAAGTTATTATGTACACTTGCCTCACAAGCTGTTGCCCTTGGGTCTAGTACCCCCCTTCCTAAACACACTCAACAATATCTAAATGTTGCCTTTTTCAGCTGTGTTTAAAACCATCAGTGCTAAGGACTCAATGTCCTCCACTGGCACCGAGGCTTTCTTAGCCTCCTAGCTAGGACGTTTTTCCTTATATGTAGCAGAAACTGTAACTCTAGATACTAGATCCCCTCTAAGCATTGAGAGTTACCTACTGCCTTCCACTGAGCAGCTACCTTTTACGTATTTGAAGACTTACCATGTTTCTTCTCAGTCCCCTTTTCTCTAGATTAAACAAATCCAGTTCTTTAAGATTTCCCTCCAGGGTCAGTTTTTTGACCTTTAGTACCTTTTGTTGCTCTCAGGACTTGCCCTAATTGCCTATTCCTCTCTTGAGGTAAGTGACCAAAGTGAATCAGTCCATTTTCCAGTTTGAGACCTCACCAGTGCTGAGTAGGAGTGGAGAAATTATTTCACATATCTCAGCCAATTTATACATTTCAGCACAATACCTGCTTTTCCACACCAGTATGGCGTTGTTAATTCTTCGTCGGCTTGAGCTCTTCCAAAATTCCCAAGGCATTTTTGGGCAGGTCTTTTGCCTTGCTGGCTGCTCTTCATTTGGGGGTTTATTCTTACCTAACTGTAATAGTTTTCACCTGTTCTTACTGCACTGAATCCTACTGTTTTCAGACCATTTCTTCAATTGATCAAGATGCTAATCCTGCCAAGGTGCTTTTAGAACTTTCTCTACAAATTTGGTAGCCATACTCAATATGCCACCCTACAAAACACAACGAAAATAGTGAATGGTACAAGTCTCGGGAAGGACATCTGCAGAACTGCTTTCCATAATTCTTCCGTTTCAACAATGAACTGACAATAACCCCTCTTCTAGTGTTTTTTTTTTTTTCAAGCAGCTATAAGTCCACCTGACAATAGTTTCGTTTTAGCTTGCTTACAAGAAATCACAAGAGACTGTGTTGAAAGCCTTGTTCAAGTCAAGATACGTAATGCCTATTGTCCATAAGACTTGCTACTTGTCAGAGAAGGAAATTAGCTTGGTTCAGCATGATTTGTTCCTGACAAATCTTTCTTGGCCTCTACTTATCATTTCATTATTTCCCATACACAAAAGAAAACTCTGATTATTCAATTTCCAGCAATTCAAGCTAGGCTGTTTTCTCTGCCTATATTCCTCAAGGTACTTTTCTTCTTTTTTAAAAATGGGTACTGCAATCACCTGTCACCAGTCTTCTGTTCCCCAGGTGCAGTGGGAAAGGATCCCTCCTGGCCCTAGGATTGCTTCAGCCGGTTTCCCACATGCTCTCGGTTGGTTTCTGTCAGGTCTGTCTGACTGGAAAATAACTGACTTACTGAAGTAGTCTATTCTGTTCTTTCTGTTATTTAGCCTTAGACATTAATGGTTAGTCAGCTGATCATAGTTAATTCTTTTTGCTGAAGAGTGAGAGGAAAAAGACATTAATCACTTTGGCTTTTTCTGTGTCACCTCTTAGTCGCTTTCCATCCTTGTTGAAGGGTAGATCATTTTTTTTTGCCATTGTCTTGCTCTGACTTCTGACATACAGAAGTGCTTTCTTGTTACCCTCTCTTTCCTTTTCTAATTATATTGACTTTTTTGCCTTGGCCTTTCTGATTTTATTCATATAGGATCCTTTTATGCTTTTATTCTTGTCCTTAGTTTTCTGTAGTGTATGGTGACATTGGAGGGCTAATAAGCCTCTTACTGAGATTTAAACACGTTGCTGCCTGTAAGCTGGGGCACAGAAACTGACGGTGTGCCTGCTGTGGCTCTGCAGCTTTCTTTCCAGGGTCTTGCTCTACTTGCTCATGCATTTATAGATGTTTCCTTGTCATCTTGTATTCCCCATAAACTACCATTTGTTACAATTACTTTTAGACTCGTATCACTGACCTGCCTACCTCCTACTTTAAAGCCTTACTTACACAGCTGAGCTGTCTCTTCCCACTTCCTTCCCTAGGCCCCACTGGCACTCAGCAGTTCTTGAAAACTCACGCGCGAGCCCTCCTGGTGACTCCACCTTCCCAACCACATGTTGATTTCCAGTGTGCCAGAGCCTTTGCCTGGAAGAACTGGACCCTGTCAGAGCCCCTGAGCCCTCCACTGTCACTCCCACCACCGTGCAGCCATATTTGACTTGCTCGTGGTCCTACCTGGCAGAACCATTAACACACATGCAAAGGAGCAGTGGAGGGTCTCCGTGAGAGGGCCAGGTGAGTCACCGCAACCTTACCGCACCATCTTGGATTTGGGTTTTTGGTGGGCAGGACAGCTCCTGGGGTATCAGGCTGGACAGCAGAAAGCTGCCTCTCCCTCCCCTTTCCATAGAAAAGAATCACCAGCCATAAATACATTTTGTTACCTCTGGGGTGTGATGGTTTTGGGATGAGCTTGAATTGGAATTATCTGTAGTTTAAGGTTTTGTAGAGTTACTCGGTTTGAGACAGTTAATATTTCAAGTGAATATTTCAAGAAGTTGATACGGTCTTCATTCAGAGCACTTATGTCTAGCATCAATTTGAATTCAGTTTCATCTGGGATCATTCAGCACTTCTGCAAATTAGACCACAAAATGTCAATTCAGATACCCAGAACCTGGGAGCATGAAATTCGTGGCCACCTGCAAGAAGTGTGGTTTAACTGACTTATCCAGCATCATACAAGAATTATGTGGCAAAGGAGGGATTGAATCCATTCCTAAGGCAGACCTCAGCTGTTTTATCCAAGACCTCATCCTTTTTCGCATGATCCTGTGCTGTCATTTACTGCACATCTTCCATTTGCTGAAACAAATGTGGAAAAACTCCTGTAGACAGCGGCCTCCTCCACTATGCAGTCCTGACACAGCTCCACAGCAGCTCCACCCTGAAAAATAAATGTGGCAGAGATCCCATGGAAAGAAAAGTATGCAATTATATACTTTGCATATGCAAAGGAGACGAAGGAGAAAATAACACTCCTCATTATGTAGTATTGATTTTGCAACCTAGTCCTCATTTAAAGCAGATCTTATGTGTGCAATTACGTAGCTTTTTAAAAAGCAAACAGTAAAAAAAAAAAAATATAAAAATCCCTTCCATCATGCAGCATTACATTGTTGGAAATGTCATTAGGGCTGAAGCCTATGGCTTTACCGCAGAGCTCCCTGCCACTCTGAGCTAACAGGGAAAGTGATAAGAGCAGTCGGTTGTCATCCATGCGTGGACAGGAGGAATATTAGACAAATTCACTTTGTCGGGGGATTCACAGGTATTTGCTGACGGAAGAGGACTGGTGGCGGTGGGTGAGTGGGGGGTGGGGAATCCAGAGACCTGCGGTTTTATTAGAAGGTCTGAAATCCATGATTCTTCCTGTTCTCTTCAAGCACAGCCCATTCAGCTTCCTACTAGCCCACCTTTCCCTGTCCTAGTCTTCTTCAAGACTGCCCTTTCTCCATCCTAATCTTTTTCCACCCATTCTTACTTCTCCCTTTCCCCTTACCCTCTCTTTTACATCCTCTCAGTAGATCCTAGTCCCAGTTTGAGAGCACCACACCACAATCTCCTTCACATTCCTTCCCACTTGTGCCTGCTCTGGTCTCTCTGGCCCACACTTCACCCTGACAGTTGCACTTTTCCTTCATTTCTCAGCTGTTTGCTTTCAATCCTTCCTCCAGGGGCAACCCTCCCCACGTGTCTAAGAGCCATATTCCCAGCCAGATACTTCAGGAGCCCTATGTACAAGCTTACAACAGCCCCATCTATTAATACTATCTATCTCCTTCACTTCAGCTTTTCTCACTCATCTGCTCCCTTGGGACCAGATGACTTCCGATATTATTTCACTGTTCTGACCCAGCTCCACCCGTCATCTCTTTGGAGTATGTCTGGACCACAGTCACTGCCAAGACCGCAGAGCTGTGCAGGTATTCCCATGCAGGCTTTGTACTCCCTAGTTCACCTGCTGTTATCTCAAATGCATAGTGCTCAGCTACAAACCTTACTGAGGAGGTGAGTAAATACTAGGGAGAACAGGCATGCATCTGTATCTGTATCTATATCCCTGGCTATAGTCCATAGACAAACACCAGTACAAGCAAACAAAAACACACTTGGCAGTGCAATTACTCTTCCCACAGGCAATTCCTGTTTTCTACTAACACCTCTGAAGATCTGTCCTGATCTGAAGTTCAAGACAGCCAACATCCTAGTCCTAAACCTGTCATAAATTTTGATTTTAGTTTGATATTGTGCGACATATCACAGCTAGAAATTAAAGCTTTTATTAAGAGGAGAGAATTGGCTTTTCTGTGGTGCACAGAGTACTTGTTTCAAAAGTAGGTATATTCCGTCATAAGAAAGAGATCACCGAAGCGCAATATAGTTGTGCTTAGGGAGGCTATTAATGGTAATTTTGAGGTTTTAGAAGTGCAGTATTTTTTCTTTCATTTTTCTGCCTTAATGCTGCCATGCTGGACTAGCTTCTTTGTCATGAGCCTATGAGATACTTCATGACATTTTTTAATTCCCTAAAACATTTCCAACAGCTTTTTCACAGAATAGGTTCCGTATTTACATATGCATATAGAACGCATGAGGACATATTTTTATCTTGTGCTTCATTAGAAAGAGTGACGTTATTCATTAGCGCGCTCTGTGCTGCTCTCTGCCATAGGGATGGATGTGAAAGACACCAAGATGCAGAGAGGATGGTTTGCCTTTGTAGCATGCCCAACCTCCAGCATGAAAAAGTCATGACTCGAGCCTCTCAAAAGTAAAAAGTTTACACTTGTTACTTAAGAAAAAAAAAAAAATCTGTATTAGGGGAGTTTACATTTCCTTACTGAGTATTTAGGGCATGGCCATTACATGTTTCTCAGACCTTCCTCTATAACCGTGTGCTTTTAAATATTAAATGAGAGTTTCCTACAGTCTTTGGATACTTGTGGTTAGCGTTTTGAGGAAAAACCAAACTTGTGAGATTCAAGGTAGCTCATACCTGGTGGACACACTACATTAGTAGCGAGAAACTCAGAAAGCATTAGGAACTCCCACAAAGATAGGGGACATTGCAGAGGTATGCAGTGGTCAGTCCACAAGAGAGTGTGCGTAGCTATACGCAGGCACGATGCAGGAGACCAGACGCCCGTACATGTGTGGCATTCAGACATAAATAGATATAGTCACTGGATCTCTGCTGCTAATATGCATGAAGGACCCTCAGGCATACAGATCTCATTCAGTGAATATATATAGGAACGCCTGCCTGGGAGTGTGTTTATTAGATCTCATGCACAAGCGTTTCTGCATGCGTGAGCAAATCCCAGGCACAGACAGAAGTGGACTCAGGCTCAGTCTTATGTTTGCGAGGTCTTGAGATGCAGCGTTGAAGTACGGGTGTGGGTGGGATTCACAAAAAAGGGGGGAGCGTTTGTTGGCCACATGCAGATGTGTATTTGTGGGGCTTGCATGTGGAATGTACTTAGAAGTGAGTATGAATGGTGAATATAAATGTATATCCAACTGAGAATCCAATATTGGCATTTGAAAGCGGCACGAGATATTTCAGTATATAGACTTGGGGATTTGCATAAAGTTCTGCATGTGAGAAAGACTTCAGGAACAGGGATTGAATGCGTTTCCTTTTCTCTGGCAGAGGAGCGTTTTAAGCAGGTAGAGCGTTGGCAGAGCGGCAGGGCGTAGGAGTTTCATGTTGCGGGATGAGAACAGCGTGGCTCACGCGTGACTGTGCTACCACTGGCAGGGCGGGAACAGCTGTCCGACCGTGCGTGTATGGCAGGGATACCTGGGCGTTCTCGCCTCCAGTGGGGACCATCACTTACAAACCATCTGGATTTCCTCTGGAACGGACTGGGCACCTGTGCAGAATGAGGAAGCAGCTCAGGCCAGACAACAGCGTATTGAAAAAAAAAAAAAAGCAAGCGAAGTAACCCAGGGAGGGCTTGTATGTGGTAAGCACCAACAGGCAGTAAATGATACCTGTCAGCTGACTGGCAATTACTGCCTAAGCACCGCCGGGGTGGGAGTTCGGGAATATGTGTAAACACTTCTGCATAGGCAATTCATCCTGAACAGCTGATAACTTGTAGCGGTACACAACACAGCTCCCAGCTCCCACATAGGCTTTGTTGTGCCTGTAGGGCACAGTACCCGTCGGGAACTACCTAGAACTCACATCTGCTTAACATGAGGAAGGCCCAAAGCACTACCAGCGCCGGCTGTCCTGCACGTCACGATGGGAAGTGCTGGGAAAAGTTTGCAGTTCGCAATACCTGCACCTTGGATTTGTTTCACCAGCTATGGTATCACTCCTGCGCAAGCAGAGCAAAAGCAAGCGACCCTGGTTGTTGGCGTGGAAGGGCATGGCTTGGCTTCCCCGGTGAGATGCTGAGGCCTCTCTTGACGTGGCGGGGCTGGTATTTCATAGATAGGTACTTCATTGAAGTCTTGTCATCTTGAGATCTGCCTCCTTCCCTGCTTCCCCTTCGCCTTGAGCCACAGCACGGCGGCTCTGCTCTCTCATCCCCTACCTCCCTCTTCTCCGAGAGCAGACAGGGCCAAGCGATGAGGACTTCAAAACCTTGGGCAGAGACTCGGCGTGAGCTCGCTCTCTAAAGCCAGGCCGTGTGTTGGGCGCTCTGGGGTACGCGAGTGTGAGGGAAGGGGGTACCCGCAGAGGGACACGTCTCTGCTGTGCAGGACAGAAATACCGTCGAAACCAGGCTCGCCAAACGCCCTTCTTTGGTGCATGCAGGTGGTCGCAGGCTTCTGGCACAGCTGCGGCCGGACGCTGGTGCGGGACGTGCTGCTGAGAGGGTGTATCTGCGTCGCTGACCTCGATGGCCGCGGGTGAGCACAACGCCCCGGGTGCGCGCCGAGCACCGCCAGCTGGGAAGTGTGCGCCCAGAAGCTCCCTCGCCGGGAGCACCCGGCCATCAAGGCCGGCCGCCTTCCAGCCACGCAGTTTCACCTCCACCCCGCCCGCCGCGGTGGGCCGCATCCACCTGCGCCGCTGCCAGCGGGCGGCGGATGCCGAAGGTTCTGGAAGGGCCGGGGCCGCCCCGCGCGCGCGGCCGCGGCCCGCCCCGGCAACCCTCGCCTCACCCGCCGGCACGGGGCCGCTTCTGCCTCGCCGCCCGCCGCCGGTGCCAGCCCACCCAGGTGCGTGGAGACGACGGCCGCAGGGACGCGGCCGTGGGCGCCGGCGGCCGGGAGCCAGGCGCAGGGGCCCTCCGGCGCCGTCCGCCCCCCCCCCCCCCACCATGTGCGGTCTCGGGTGTGTGTGTGCGCGGAGGGGGGGAGCGAGGGGGCGGACACAGTGGAAATTTCCACTCCCTGCAGCAGCCGCCGCCGCCGCGGCGGAAAGGAGGAAGGCGGGCGCAGGCCCCGGCCTGCCGCAGGGAGGAGGAGGCGGCGGCCGCGCCGCGGCTCGGCCCGCCCGGTTCGGGCCCGCTCCCCGGCGGCGGGCGTCCCCCTCCCGCTCCCCTTTCCCCCCGGGCCGGGGCGGTTGGGCAGCCCGCGGGAGGGCGGGCGGCGGCGGCCCCCCGGCGGGCGGGCGTGTGCGCGGCGGAGGCGGCGCTTGGCGCGTGCAGGGGGCGGCGCGGCGGAGCCTGCGCAGCTGCCGGCGCCCTTTAAGCCGCGCCGCCCGCCCGCCCGCCCGGGTGTCTGTGCAGCCTGGGAGCCGCGCGGGCAGGAGCCGCCGCCAGCACCGCCTGCCGCCGGGGACGCGCCTTCCTCCTCCTCCGGTCCCCCCCTCTCCGGCATCGCCGCCGCCCCCTCCTCCCCACCCTTTGCCCCGCCGCATCCCCGCTCCTCCCGCCACAGCCAGCTCTAAGATGCCCCGCTATGAACTGGCTTTGATCCTGAAAGCCATGCAGAGGGTGAGTGAGGGAGGGGAGACGGGAGGGAGGGAGCCCGGTGGGACCCGACGGACCCCCCGCCCCAGCCCCCGGCGGCCCCTCGGTGCCTCCGCCGCCGCATGCCGGCCTCCGGCGGCAGCCGCACTCCCGGCCCCGGGCGCCCGGCCGGCCCCTTCCCCCGGGGCGAGCCCTGCCCTCCCCGCCCTCCCCTCGGCGCCCTGACGCGGAGTTGCGCAGCGTGCTTCAGGCTCTTGGCTGTCTGTCTCTGCCCTCTCCCCTTCCTCTTTTTTTCTTTTTTCCTCCTCCCTACCCCCCCCCGCTGCTTGGGAGAGTTTGCTTAGTTGCTCCCCTAGAGCCGCAGTCCCCTCCTCTCCCCCCTCCCCTTGGGTCCGCAGGTAAGCAGATCCCACACTTAGCGAAAGGGATGCATTTCTCCTTCTCTTATTCCCGCTGCTTGCCTGGCGCAGGTGAACTTAACACCTTCCCTTGCCCCTGTACATTGGTGCCAGCACGTCCCCCTCTTCCTCTGCAGCACCAGCGCTTGCCATTGCCGTCTGCTTCACACCAACCCCCCCAGCACCTGCGATGCCTTCGCTGGGTACCTTGCTAGGTCGCAGCAGCCCCACGCGGGGTCCCCTCGCCTCTGGGAGGCCTTGCGGTCAGCCTTGCTGGGGGAAAGCAAGGACTCGCTCCGGCAGGCTTCCCCTCATGGGGTGCCAGCTCCTTGCCTCTCCAGCCCCCCTCTGTACCAGGGAAGTCTCAAGAATTTTTTTTTTTTTTCTTTTTTTTCCCCTGCCGTTGCTAACACCAGTTGAGCTCTGCTGATACGGCTCGCCATATCGCCCACGGGAAGGGTTGCTAGCCGTTGCCGCCGCTTTTGGCGGCGTGATGATAAGCCGTGGTGTGAGCGAGTGAGCTTATATGATGCTCTTTCTGTTTTACAAGAGCTGAATCAGTGCGGGGGGTGTGTGTACTTGTCGGTAATAATAATAATAAAATAGAAACATCTCTGTGTAGATGGGGCCCTTTATTTGGAAAATAATAGCTGATACTGGCCCTTCTCTAGTACCTTCTATAGCCTTGTTTATCTGCTACTTTCCAGCTTAATATACAGTGCTGGTGTTGGAATGTAGCAGCGCTTCTGCTAGGCTGCAGCCCTTCTGATCTGACCCAGCATGGACATGCTTTCTCTCGCATTTAACCTTCATCTAAATGAACATGTGTATTTGTCATAGAATACCAGGAAGCTAAATAGCGTTGCTGTGTTTCTTCTGTAGTTACAGGAGCACGTCTTCATGTATTACATGTGCTACATATACTAGTACATTTCCATTCATTTTACATGTACCATCCACATGTCAGGGTTGGCTTTTTTTTTTTTAAGCTGTAGTGGACTTCTCAGGTGAGTCCTCTAGTGGAGAAATACAGCAACAGGGAAAAAATCTGGTGACATTGCTGCACCACCTCACGGAGCAGCATTCGCTCTGACAAAACATGCTGCTTCTGGACTTGGCTTGTCAACGTGTATTGTTTTTTTTCTTTTTTGTTTGGTTGTTTCCCCTCCCTTCCCCATCAGTGTATAAGCCATAGGTAAGGTGATGAGATGCTTTTTGTATACATGCTGTTAATGTGGGAGATGCATTATGCCATGCAGACGCTATAAATGCAGAGCAGGACAGAAAGCGTAGCAAATCTGACATAATACCGAGACGTGAATAAACTGACTACTCTGAAAGGATGCCATGGAGTGCTGTCTGGCTGGTGGAAAGGATCTTTGGTTCCTAGGATCTGAGCGCAGAGATGTAGGGATAAGCTTTTAGCTGTAAGATGCTTCTAATGAGCATCGATGCACTCGGGATTTAACATCTGCAATCTTTTCGTCTTTGAAGTTTGACTCTCTAGTATATTCTTTCCTGACAGATGTATCTTAACATGTTTTTTAGCTCTTTGATTATGTTAAAACACTTAAGTTTTGGTTCAGGTGTACTGCTGTTTTTAACCTACCCTGGTTGTAACTCTGGAGAGTCTGTCTCTAGATGCTGGTTTCTTGTTGCTGTTGACAGTACACCAGATCTAGGTGCTTTTTTATGTTCCAGTATCTTGCTACTGCTGCCTTTCTTGTGTAATGAGAACACTTGAAAAAAATTTCTGTAGTGGTTGTATGCTACATGGTGCTGCTGAATCCTGGCAAAGGGGTTGCTCTAATGACCCCCGTAGCAGGGCATAATCTTGACTGTAGTGCTAACTTAAATTAGTCAAAACGTGGAGACCTGAATATGGAGCTAATAAAACATCTGAAATTACAGAGTGACTACATAAGTCCTTCCTGTAGAAGTTGGAGAGATCATACACAGTGCTGATGAAGCTACCCTGGGCAGGTGTTCGCTGTCCTGCCATATCAGTCCCTCTGTGTGGTGGCTGCGTGCTCCGGTGCCTACTGTAGTCTGAGGCTTGAGCAAGTGCTGACTCTTCTCTTGGTGTCTGTGGCATCCTTCCTCATCTCTGACAGCTCCCCTGCCTTGCAAAAAAAAAAAAAAAGTAAGCCCCAGCCGCCTGGCTTTGTTGCACTTTAGGACTGTTAACTCCTGTGAGCTCCCTGGCAGCTTGAGCACAAACCTTCTCAGAGCTACAGTCTGGTAGGCTTTCATGGCTCTCTTCAGAGGCAAACTTTGTGATTCTGTGGGGTTTCCCCCACCCACAACTGTTTTTAATAGTTACCTTGGCATTTTCATAGATCTAGGCAGAATAAATCCCTCCAATTCATTTTTGTTGCTTTAAACTCTGTTGCTCCCTAGCACTGCTTGTGTTCAAGTCGGGGACCCCTCCTCATTCTTCTCTTGCGTGTGGCTTCTGTTGTGAACCATGGAGTCTGTCCTGCAGCTGGTCTCCTCCCTGCCCAGCTAGCCTCGACGTGGCTACAGGGCGAGCATGACCCCTCAGTCCTGCCTGATGCTCCCGTGGCCCCTTGCTTCTTGACAGCCTCCCTCAGAGCCTCTTCAGCTTCCCTTTTCTGTCTTAAAAATGCAACACCCAAGAGCTTGGGGGGCAGGGGGGCAAGGAGGGAAAACTTTTACTTCCAAGCTTTGCCACCAGTTGTCTGCATGTACTTTTCACAGAAGCTCATGACTCCGTTCTGAAGTCAAAGCTGAGTAGCCATTCTCTGTCCGGTTTTGTAGGCAGCGTATGACGAGGTAATTGACTTGCACTGGAAATAGCGTATTTGTAAATTGACTGTGGACAGAGTCCTTGATCAGCAGAGACCCCAGTCATGACTCTTAGGAAAACAATAATAAAAAACCCTAAAAGCACCCCCAAAATAAATAAAAAAGCCTACTTATCTGTGGTATTGCTCTATTTGAAGAGTAGCTGCAGTGAGGGACGTGGACTGTGTTTCTCTGCGTGTGAGTATATGGAGGAGATGCTTTGGGAGAAGAAAGGTATGAGGCCAGTGAAGTGACTGGAACTTAGGATGGAAATAATGAACATTGCCCACGTGTGTGGCTTTCTACACGCCAACATGCAAATAACAAATAGCAGGGTGAGCTTGGGGAGTTTGACGGCTGCTCTGTTACCAGTAGCGTGCAGATGTACGTAAACAACACGTTGCCTACCCTCAAGAGCCCGAGTCAAAGACTACAGCTGCGGTGAAGGTAGAGGTGCAGAAATGAAGACGCAGCTGTTCACGCTCTAACCTTTACTATTTGTAGCAAAAGATACATTCCTAATTATTTCTGACTTTCTCCCAGGAGAGTCATCTTCGGCTTTCAGCGGGGGGATTATGGCAGAGCAGGACCTTCAGCAGGAAAGGGTAGCGCCCCGCTCGTGAATTAGCAGGAGTTGTCGCTTGCTGGAGAAAGGAGGGCTCTTCAGGGAGGCTTCCTCTTCCTCCCCTTCTCCTCTGGCCGAAACTCCCTTGAGAGCCCGGGGAAGGAAGTGGGGGGGAAAGGGAAGGAAGAGCTGGAAATGGCTTCCTATTGCTCTGATGCTGTTTTGCAGACTGACCACAGGGCGGCAATGCGGCAATTCCCTCCAAGGAAAATTGCGGCGGCAATTCCCTCCAAGGAAAATTGGCAGCCTGGGGAACCTAGGACAGAGAGAGAAGGTGGTGGTATTTCCATGCTGTTCTTGCTGCTGCTCGACTCTTGCGAGCTGGGACACCTGCCTTCAACAAAACAACTTTGTAACTGGAACGGAAGCGAATGGACAGTTTGAAAATACTTTATATTAGAGTATTTCACTAAAAATGAGGAAGCATGTCAATATTTTTATTGGCAGCGTACTCTTCTCCCCCACTTCACCTGTAACAAAGGACAAATACATAGTATGTGTCATAGTCTAAAACCTGCTCACCTTGTTTCAGTAAATACCCAGACTAGGGGACCCATCCACCCACCTCTCTAATACTACAGTGAATCTGGGCTCTCAGTTTGACTGGCGTGTTCACACAGTGTAACTTGTCTTCAGCATCTGTTTGTTGCCTTTGGAGTGGGTTGCCATGTTTCAAAAATTCCCTACCTGCTGTGGAGGTCGTTAGCTATTTTGGGAAAGCCAAAGTAATGGGCAGTAGTGTTGCTTGACATCTTGACTATTACAATTAATTGCTGTGTAGGCAGCTGCAGCAATTGGGCTTTTGATATCTTAGTTGCTAGGAAGAAGGGGGGGGAGAATGAAGAAGGCAGTAAGCAGGTAGATACTGGTTTTATTTTCTTTCCTTTCTGGTGAACCTACCTGGTCTTACAGTTGAGTTGTACATCTTCCCCACCCCTGTCCTGTACTTAGCAGGTTAAAATTACACAAAAGTTTTCCTCTATTTCCTTTGACTTTTTTAGTAGGCTGAAACAGGCTCTTCTTCACAGTATTATGCCTAGCAGGGAAGGACCTTTGTGTTGGGGGTGGTGCTGGAAAGAAGACCAGAGAGTTGGAACTAAAAGGCAAGATTGGAAAGCCACAGGATCTAGCCTTGACTCTCCTGTAGGAGTCAGCTTTTTGTTTTCTGCCTTAAGCATTTCCATAAGAATAACTGGATTTTGAAGTGCGTGATACAGACAGCATTTGAGAATGATACCTGCTTGGCTGATGTTTGCCACTTCTCAATCTTAAGACTTGAGAGTGGTCCTCTTCTAACTTTCTGCCAAGTGTGGGATATGTGCCTGGCTTGGGTATGGGGGGAGGTAGAAGATGATTCTCATCTACAGAACAGTTTAAGCCTTTTTATAGCAATGGGTGTTAGCTAGGTGAATTTGGCAAAGTTGTCCAAAGGGAGCTGATGGCAAGAATAAGGGACTTGAAAGCCTCTTGGCTTATACAGGCTTCTGGAGTGCATCGAGTGATGTGCTTGAGTGAGTGTATGTGATGGGATGCCCTGGTTAACTCTGCCAATCTTGTTCCCTAAGCTGTAGAGCTGCAAGCCTGACTGCTGAGGCGGGACTGTGGGCAGGCCCTTGTGTCCATGCTGGGACTGGCAGACTTCAGTGAGATTTGGCTAGCCCCTCTTCAGTGGGCAGGAATGGTGGCTTAACCTTCAAGATGCGACTTCTGACTTCTGCTCTTTGCCCCTGTTACCTACTTAGCAATGTGCTCTTCTCTCTCAGCTGTGTGTCTCTCCTCAGTTGTTCGCTGTGTGTATGTATACATGTGGATGTATCCTGTATATGAACAGGGAGGTGCTTGTAAACTTCAGCGTGAGAGCAGATTGTCTATCCTTTAACTGTTGAAAAAGAAGGAAGGAGAACCTGTTGTGGTAAAATAGCATTATTGCTCTCCATTGTTGTAAAAACCCTCAGAAGTGACTGACTTTTTTTAAAGATATCCGTTATATCACTTAGAATAAGCTGTTAGATTAATTCAAGTATCAAGGTGTGTATGTGTTTGCTTTCTTCTAATATATCATACATACTGTATTTTGTAATGATGGAAGTTCTTGCTTTCTTTATGTATTCTTTCAGGAGCTGATTTCTCCAGTTCCCTTGTTCCAGAGCCATAATGCTGGCAATTTCCATCCAAAAATTACTTTGGTGGTTGTTGATTATTGATCAAGTAACTTATCTTGCTTTTTGTCAGACTCCAGCCAGAGCAGGCTGCTAATTCTTTGAGCCACAGCTGCCCAGATCTCCTCTGCTACAAGTCTGTGGCAATGTAAGAGTTGCTTATGTGGAAACAGTTGCTTGATAGAGCTGCATATACCAGCCTCTGTGCAGCTTATCCGAGGGCAGCAGGAACCACCGGGCACCAGGTTGTTCCCTTCAAAACCGCCTACCCAGTGGGCCAGCAGGAATATCTCTGGTGTGCACTGTGTAGAAGAGCTGATAAGAAGGCGAAAGGGTGGGGAAATAAAAGGGAGGACAGATAGGCAACATATAACTAGTTATGTAGAAGTGGAACAGGAAAGATGGCAAGTAAAAATATGGAAAGTGAGGCAAGATCTGTGTAAGTGAAGGACCTCTACTGTGGGAGCACTAGTGCAAATACTGGTGCTGGAAATGAAATACTAAAGAAAATGCATCCTCCCTGGGGAGGGGAGGGAAAGAAGCAGATGGTGTGAAGGAAGGGTCATGAACCCTAGAAATAGACTGTGAGGAACTACATAGGAACTATTGTTCTGCTATTTCTCTCTCTCTCTTTTTTTTTTTTTTTTTTTTTTTTAATCCTGGCTTGTCCACTTGCAGGCCAGTCCTTGTGCTTCAGTTATGTAAATATCTAAGGAATGATAATTAAAAACAAAGGTACATGCAGAGCATGGATACAGGAGGGGAATGTGTTCAGTGGAGTTGAGACTATTAGAAAAATAAATCAATGTTTGATATTACAAAGCTTAATGTAGAATAGTGCTAGTTGTTTTATAATCAAGATAACTTTATTTAAACCTTGTTTTGGTGTCTTGAAATCCCCAAGAAGGCTTGGAAATCTTGCAAGAGCATCCAGCAGACTAGGAAGCTTGGAGGGCCTCAAACTTAAATTCTAGGATTATGTGTGCCCCTGAAACTTCTGTCTCGCCTTTCAATAAAACTTGTGATGCTTTATGTTCTTGGAAAGACTGTGGGCAGCCATAAATGTGATGGGAACTTGGAGAAGTCCTAAATAAGCTTAATGAGTCTGGTTTTATTTTTTTATTCTCCCTAGAAATTCTAGGAAGAATTTCTTCCTAGTGTTTTGCCCAGTTGCATGGAGACTGACACTTCCACTACTGCTTTCTCATTGCCCAAGTAACTTCTGAAGTCTGTACTCTCCTTGCCAAAATCCTCTTCAAACGGGGTGAACCAGCACATTTTTCTAGCCTAGGAGCATGCCAGTTACATCAGTTACTGCTGAATGGTACCAACCAACCAACTGGATCGCATCTTTGTACCTTGCAGCTAAAGAAAATGGTCAACTTCAGTAATGGCAGATATTCTACAAGAATTTCTGATGGTGTGCTTCTAATAGGGTGATAATGTTTGTCCTCTGTGTCCAGAAAACTTGATTATGTGATCCCAAATCCTCTACAGAAATCAAATTACTTGCATGTTAATGCTCATTTTACCCATTCTCTTGCTGTTGCTCTTAGTGACTAAGTACTTCATCAGACTAATTTAGGTAAATAGTACTTGCCAGTGGCAGTGAAAAATGTTTGTGCTTCTGAACTTCAGGTTGCCACAAGAAGGAATTTGAGTCTTCAGGCTCAGTGTCCCTCTGCAGCTTCCAACTTAGTATGTCAGCTGACATCTTGACACACTTACCTGGCAGGGAAAGTTCTGCCTGATGCTGCATGATGCCAGAATCTTCTATTTTTGCCATCTCCTGGAAGAGACACCCCCTCCCACCTCCATTAAAATGGCTTGCCTTCCCTGTTTGCCCTATTGTGCTCTTTACTTGGTTACTGTTGACTGTGTGCCTTCTCAGTACCCTCTTTCCTCTTCTGCTTCCAGTTCCTGTGTAGAAGGAAGAATGTCATCTGTCTGCAGCTGCAAAGAAAAGCATAGTTTCCTTGCTGAGGGATGGAGCTGCTTATAGTGGCAACCTGTCTTTGGGCATCTGAACCTCTGGTAGTCATCTGCTTGAGTTACGGCAGAGGCGTGAATGATTCTGCTCGTTTGCCAGGGAAGAGTGGCCCAGTTCCTCAGCGGTGCTAAGCAGCAGCTGTACTTTCTGCTCTCTTCAGAGAACCCAGATAACATCTGTCACTCATGTAAACATCAGCCAATTCTTTGGGCTGACAAGGGGAAAAGGAAGTACTTACCTACATATTTTCTTTAAACTAATAGTCAGTTTAACTTAAGCTGATGGACTAGTTTTTCTTAAGACCCGAGTAAGATGACTATGGTATGCCTAGGTAGGCATGGAGAAGATAGTCTATCTTTCTGGTATCTCTTTATTTTAACAAATAAAAAGGAACTTTCTCCCTTCTTCTGTCCCCAGCTTAACCCCCTCCTTCCCCTTTAGGTGTTTGGAGTTTTTGGAAGAACAGTGGAAGCAAATAAACCCACTATTCCTGACAGAGTGCAGGGGACTGACTCATGGGGAAAGAAACCATCCAAATGTGAATGCCACAGGCAGTGGTGTGAAGTGGCTTGCCGAGGCACTGCTGGTGATGTAGGTTTTGGAAAATAAGCCATCTTCCTTTTGCTTTGCAGTTCAACAGTACTGTAGCTTCTATTGTGTTTACAGAGTACTGAATGAGCACTGCAATAAAGCTGCATCGTCTTTCTTCTGGTGTTTTTTTTTGGTTGGTTGGTTTTTTGTGCCCCCTCCTTAATTTGTGACTTGGTGAGAGACCTAAATAGGTGTATACATTTGGGATGGGGGTGGGGGGGGAAGAATGGTTAAAAACAAAAACAACAGCTAAATTGATCTGCTACTCTAACACTGTCAGTCACAGTGCCCTTCAGCTTCAGTTGGCCTTACAGTACTCCAGTTGCTGCTTCTGTAATAGTCCACAGTAGCATTACATTTCTGACTGGCAAATGCAGTGTAGTTCTCTGTTTCTGCTGCTGAACTGCATGCTGTGAGGTTACTTATTTCTCTCATGTCTCCTTCAGCAGTCCTTTAGAAAAGAATCGAGAAGAATGTATTGTGGAGCAAGCTTCTTTTTCTGATGCTGCAGTAAAATGAAGACCAGAACTGGAGTGATTCCTGAAAACCCAGACAAAAAAAAGTGCATTTTGTCTTCATAACAGCTCCTTTGAGTGACTGACTTGAACCTTGCACCTCAAATTGGACTTCTGTGATAGTGATGATTATATTATAGAGTTGCCTCTGTGGTGCCTGTGTTCTCCAAGGCCAGCAGAAGTGTTGATGCAGTACCACTTTGGGGCAGCAGAGCACATGTGGCAAACAGGTTAGTCAGGTTGCTGCTGGTTCAGGTAACTTGTAAATGTGGTACTCTTCTGCTCCAGCCTGTTGAGTTGCTGGGAATGCCAGTCCAGACCTTAACTCAAGTTATTTATTCGATGCTACAGGTCAGCTTCTGCTTCTCAACTTTCCTGCTTCTTATGACATAGCCTGTTTGTCTCAGGTGGGATTCCTGCCTGGCTCCTCTGCCCCAGCTCCTGGTTTACAAGGGAGAGTCCTGAAACTGCAGTCCTGAATGTTTAGGGCTCTGTTGTGCAGCTGACAAGGATAGCCCCTGCTTTCTCAAGGGCATGTACTACACAAGGATAAGTTGATCTGTATCAGTTATCCCATGAAGAACATTTGTACTCCTTTTTTTGTGTTCTAGAGTGCTGCAATAAATGGAACGAAGCTTTTTCCTCTTTTTTTCTGAGAGATAGGCTACCTCAGAGAACCTTGTGTTTACTGTGGAGCAGTGGACAGGTAGGAACTCACTTGCGTATCCATAGCAGGTAGCCTGTAGTGTGAGCAGGCTAGGCAACACACTCAAGGCGTTGTATGTTGTATAGGCCTGCTCAAGGCATGAGACTTTTATTCTTTTTTTTTTTTTTTTTTCCTGGGAGAGAGATTGTTAATATTTTCTATGTAAGTGTTGAGGCTGGCAATCTGGGTACCTTTCTTCCATGCAAGTGATTTGTTCAGTAGGTAAAATGCTACCAGTATGAGTTAACATACCCCTGCTTGAAGGAGGTGGAGAAGAAAAACATTGTTTCTAAGAACCCCAAAACTACTTTGAAGTCTATGAACAAAGTTAAGTATGTACTTAATTTGCTAACAAATGATAGCAGTGGGCACTCATGTGTGATATGTGGGCATCTGCATCCTCAAATTAACCCTAAAAGCGTTGGCCATTGGGACCAACTCTTTAACTGTAAGAGAAAAGGGAAGTCAACTGAGAAACTCCCATCTGCGAGAAGAGAAATAGACTGTGCAGAAAACAAATAGTTGCTTTAGGGCTGGAGCAGTTTGATTCTGGCGTATTTTAAGACCTGTCTTATTAAAAAAGCACTGCGGAGAAAGTTTTCCTTTAAAACAATCATACAAATTTCTCCTAAAAATCCCACCCTAAATCTGCTTCACATTATCTAATATCTCTTCAGGGAATTGCTTGAGACTTCTTTTTTTTTTTTCTTAAAGGACAGGCTGCCTGTTGGAGAGACATATGCATTGTTTCACCAAAGCTGTAGCCCTCTATCTTCAGACAAGAGGGAAGCACATTGTTTTGTGTCTTTGATATGATCCAGCCAGAAAACAGCCTTAGGGGAAAAAAAATCACAGTCCTTGGCAGCAGTGCTGTCTTTCTGTCTTTTTTCTGTCAGTGCCACAATGTACGCTGCTCTAATAACTTGAGATTAAACTCGCATGGGGCGTCTCAAAAGTCCTTCTTAAGACTTGAGGTCATAACTTGCTGAAAGTTCAGAGGGACGAGTCTCATTTTCATAATGAAAAAAAGTTCCAGGGTTATTTTAGAATTAGGTCTAATAAGAAACTGGTACAAGAAGCTACTTTAGTACAGTAATTTAGTGACAGTGCAGCAAATTTGTAGCGGCTACTGAAAACTTTCCACCTTCCTGCTCAAGCAAGCTGAACCCTGCAAAACTGAGATGTTGATTACAAAGGTGATGGCTCAGGTCTCTGTAGATTGCTTGTTTCAAGTGCATGGTCTGGCTCTACCTTCCAGTGGAAAATGCTCAAGAAACTTCACTTTTTATTTATTTTGGTTAGAATGAGTCCATTGTAGTTTGGTAAGTATCCTAATTGAGAAATGTCACAATTTATTCAAGGGCAGCTGCATCTTCTACTTACACACTTTTCAGAGGGATTGAACATGCTTGTAATAGTCATACTATGAGCTGGCTACCTCTTGTATCAAATAGACATTGTTTTGATTAGTATTTTTGTGATTTATGCATACTATTGTATAGTACAGTTTTGCAAGGTCATTGATTAGCCTACAGGGAAGATGGTGGGAAGTGAACTAAAGATCAAGTCTAACATTTTTCAGTAACAGAGCAGGACAACAGAAGAGGGAAAATATCGGTTATTACTATTTCTTTAGCTTGCCCGTTATTCTAATTTTCTGTGTAGTAGTTTTTCTTCTTTCCACTGTGTCTGAGTAAAATCTCTTCTTCCCCTTTCCTTAAAATATTTATAGTTTTGGTATAAACATTATAATGCAGTTGAATTTGAAAATTCAGCTGAATGTAGTAAAAGATGCAACACTATTAAAGTGTTACTCAAAAGTGCTTAAAACTAAGAATAGTACATTATACTTGTATCTGATGGCATCATATGATCTGAAGTGTTTATAATTTTGTGTTGGATTAAACTAATAGACCATTTAACTTCTGCTGCATTTGCGGGTGGGGATAAATGTGAATTCTTCTATGGAAGAATTTAAAATAGATCTGTGGTTTGAGGCTTATGAGCATGATAAATTTAGCACACTACTGTAATCAGTCCATTTTGTGCCATGTCTCCGTAGTCTCTCATTATTGGCTATAACTCCAGCAGAACGAATATCTGTATTCTCATGTGGGTTTGTGGTGGTGGGGAACCCTTATTATCTTTTTTGATTCTGAACTACTCTTGAAAAACAGCCAACTTGTACGAATAACATGATTGTGAATTTCTCCTTAAGGCTGAAGTTGTGGTTTGCTGTAAGCTATTTTAAAAATACATCTGCCTTAATGAGAAGTGCACATTCTTACATCAGCACCGTTGCTGCCTTCAGTAATGCACAAAGTAAGGCAGAGGGGGGAGTGTGTGCATTTTCAACCTTAACTATAGTTTTTATCATGGTCTATCTTTGTAATGTTTTTATTTACTCTTTTTTAAACAAAACGAATATGCTGCAGGGATGCTAAACAAGAAACCACCCAAATACTAGAATATTTTACCTAGGTGTTTGTATTAATCATAGATGAATTAATAGGGAAATGTGAGCTTCAGCATAGTGCCAAAGCACTTCTGCAAATGAAGTGGGACGGGGAATGCCTGAAGCTGATGCTTATAAGACTTTGAAGGCTGGCAGACCTTATGGGCAGAAAAAAGATCTGGTGATTTTTTTTTTTTTTTTTTTTTTTTTTTGTGCCTGCATTACCTTTAGCAGTGGGTGGGAAAGAGGACTGGAGTCAGACCCTGTTTCTTACTCTTCTGTAATTATCTTGAATACTAAAGGTTTGTGTTCTGATCTTTAGACTAAAGCGGTTCTTTGCTTTGGTCTTCTCTTCCCTTGCTGTGCTCATTCAGTGTAGGAAGTAGAAGAATCTTATGTCCAGTACTCTCTAAACCCATTGAATGGTTTTAGGTGGGTATAGGTAAACGATGCCTCCGAAGGCACAAATAGGAGATAGGAGCATCCTATCTCCATGGCAGAGGTAGGAGCCAGCGTGCAGCTCTTCAGTGCCCTTTCCTTTCCCACCTGTCCAGTTATCTGCCAGCAAGTCTTTTCCCCTTCCCTCCACTTTGAGTGCTTCAGTCCTGCTTGCCTAAATGAGTGCCTGCTTCCTGACATGCTTTGGTAGAGTTGGGTGTGATTGGGGGTTCAGGAATACAGTGGCAGGGTATGCTTTGCCTCAAAACCTTCTACCTCTGATGTTAGTGATCCTCTTCATGCTTGGATGCAAATGGACAGTGCTGGGAACAGTGCTTCCTGGCATCCTAGCAACTGTGACTGCTACCAAAATCCATCTGGTTCTCCCTCCTGTGCCTAGGGTGCTCCCAAAAAATCCTGAAACCATGCAGGTGTGGGTATCAAAAGGCACATGGCAGACAGAAATACCCTAAAGCCAGATGTCAGGCATAGTTTTGCTTTTGTCACTTGCTTGAATGGGACTTTTTCTTCACTTAGATTACATGGGATATGTATGAAGAGCTTTCAGAGTAAAATGTAACACTGTGATCATCGATACTCCAGACAGGTGCAAACTCATCTGAAAGCTGTGGAATAACCTTGATTCTCCAGCTGATCTTAAATTTGTGTTGTTTATTGACAGCATTGTGACTTCACTTAGATTTATTTATTTTTTTTTTTTTTTTTAGCTCTAGCAGCCAGCTGGTGTCTCAAGTGCATGCATATGATCTACCAAGATTTGTGGGGTGCAGTGCTAAAGCAATACAGGAAATGGCTAGCCAGGTTAACGCTCCTTAGCGGTTGTTTGTTGGTTGGTTGTTTTTTTTTCCCCTCAGATTGCTTGTGAGAGGAAGGCCTGTTTAGTGGCTTGAGAGGTAGATTTGTGAGACTCTAAAGTAAAGAAAAATAAAATATATTTCTGTTCCTTGCCTTGTTCTGGGGAATTTGGGTCATTTAATACTCCAGAATTGTTGCGTCCCTTAAGGTACTCGTAAACATTAAAGCTGACTTGTAAAAGACATTACTACTTAGTTCTACAAATATTTAATTATGTGTATTATGGATTGCATAAATACAGCAGGAAATATAAGGGGGAAAAATCTGTGGTGTTCAGTCATTGTTTTACTAGACTTCAAATTTTTTCTCATTACTTCATGAAATTCTTCTCTAATTCAATCTTTGTCTTTTGTCTTTGCTGCCTTGCAGGGTTGGTACAGTAGGCCTCACTAAACTTAGCTGCAACTAAGAATTTCTCCTACATCAACTGAGTTAAGGCTGATGCTCTTGTGGAATGTGGATTAAAAGTGCGTGCTAAGTTCCAAATTTCCATTTGAGAAGCGGAGAAAGTAAATGTACCACAACCACCAGCATCAGGACAGCAAACCAAGGGACAAAGAATTTGATCCACAGTGTTGATATATGTTAACTGGTTCACGTGTTGCTTAAAAGACGTTTGCTGGGGGGCGAGAAGTGGACGTCAGCTGTGCGAAGTCATTTTGTTTACAAAAATGAGGGCTTCTTTGGAAACAGCAGACATTGCCATTGTGGCGCTGTACTTCGTGCTTGTAATGTGCATAGGTTTTTTTGCCATGTGGAAATACAATCGGAGCACCGTAAGTGGCTACTTTTTGGCAGGGCGTTCTATGACCTGGGTAGCTATTGGTGCATCTTTATTTGTGAGCAATATTGGAAGTGAACATTTCATTGGGCTCGCAGGATCTGGAGCGGCGAGTGGATTTGCAGTAGGTGCATGGGAATTCAACGCCTTAATGCTTTTGCAGCTTTTAGGATGGGTCTTCGTCCCAGTCTACATCCGGTCGGGAGTATACACCATGCCTGAATACTTGTCCAAGCGTTTTGGAGGGCATAGAATTCAGATATATTTTGCAGCATTGTCTCTAATTCTTTATATCTTCACCAAACTCTCAGTTGACTTGTATTCAGGGGCACTTTTTATTCAAGAATCGCTAGGTTGGAACCTCTATTTGTCGGTTATCCTCCTTATTGGAATGACTGCACTGTTGACTGTGACTGGAGGTCTTGTGGCTGTCATCTACACAGACACCCTTCAAGCTCTGCTTATGATTATTGGTGCGCTCACACTTATGATCATAAGTATTACGGAGGTTGGTGGGTTTGAAGAAGTTAAAAGAAGGTACATGTTAGCGTCACCAAATATTACGTCTATCTTGTTAACCTACAACATTTCCAATATCGATTCCTGCAACGTCAACCCAAAGCCTGATGCTCTTAAAATGTTGCGCGAGCCCACAGATGAAGATATTCCCTGGCCTGGATTTCTGTTGGGACAGACCCCGGCTTCTGTCTGGTACTGGTGTGCCGATCAAGTCATAGTTCAGAGAGTTTTAGCTGCAAAAAACATTGCTCATGCCAAAGGATCCACTCTGATGGCAGGCTTCTTAAAGCTGCTGCCAATGTTTATTATAGTTGTCCCAGGGATGATTTCACGAATACTGTTTGCAGATGATATCGCCTGCATTAATCCGGAACACTGTTTTCAAGTCTGCGGGAGCAGAGCTGGATGCTCTAACATTGCCTACCCACGTTTGGTGATGAAACTTGTGCCGGTTGGTCTGCGGGGACTGATGATGGCTGTGATGATCGCTGCACTGATGAGTGACTTGGACTCAATATTCAACAGTGCCAGCACCATATTCACACTTGATGTCTACAAACTCATTCGGAAGAGCGCGACGTCTAGAGAACTCATGATTGTAGGAAGAGTCTTTGTTGCGTTCATGGTAGTTATAAGCATTGCCTGGGTCCCGATAATTGTAGAAATGCAAGGTGGTCAGATGTACCTTTATATTCAAGAGGTAGCGGACTATTTGACCCCACCGGTGGCTGCTCTGTTTCTTATGGGTATCTTTTGGAAGCGTTGCAATGAGCAGGGGGCTTTCTATGGCGGAATGGCCGGGTTTGTTCTTGGAGCGATACGGTTGATACTGGCGTTTATCTATCGTGCTCCGGAGTGTAACCAGCCGGATACTAGGCCAAGCTTTATCAAAAACATCCATTACATGTATGTTGCGACAGCTCTGTTCTGGATCACTGGGATCGTGACCTTTGTAGTAAGCCTCCTCACGCCTCCGCCTACGAAGGAGCAGGTTCGGACGACCACTTTCTGGGCCGTGAAAAACAGGAATGTAAAAGAGAACGCTGCAAAGGGGGAGCTGTACAAAGTGCAAGAAAAGACCATCCTGAAGTGCAATGAAAACACTAACCATATCATTCCAAACGGCAAATCGGAAGAAAATATTAAAAATATTAAGCCGGAGGATATCAATCTTCTGGTTACTTGCAGAGATGACAGCAACCCAGTGATTTCTGTGAGTCACTCTGAAGTCGAGACACCAGTTGATTGTTATTCGAACGGACAAGCGGCTTTGATGGGGGAGAAAAAGCATGAGGAAGAGACTGATGACAGAGAGAGACATTTGAAATTCATAGATTGGTTCTGTGGCTTTAAAAGTAAAAACATGAACAAGAGAGCTGTTCGGGAGATTGAGGAAGAGACTGTTTGTTTACAAATGCTGGAAGAGACTCCAAAAGTTAAACTATTACTAAATACTGGACTGGTCTGTGTCTGTTCGCTTGGAATATTCATGTTTGTCTATTTCTCTTTGTGAGTGAATAGTGAACTTTTAAGGGTATGGCTAAACATACAGAAGTTGATACAGGTCTCTGGAGATTTTGTTTGTTGTTCTGTTTTGTTTTTTCTTTTCAAATAACATAACTGCAACCCAGGCATTGTTTACGCTATAATTGTAAGATCAACTCAACTTTAGCCTATTTAGAAACCATTTGAGACATGTTGTCCTATCTCTGCTGAAGGCAGAACATGTCATGTGGTGTCTTTTTCTCTTTTCCTTTTTTTTTTTTTTTTTTTCCATTTGCAATACTAACCTTTTGTTTTTCCATGTATAAGTATACCAAAGGCAGGCAGGTGGCTGTATTTGAAGTCAGGCAGTTACAGAGCTCAGTCAGCATCAGGGTGCAGCTAACAAGTAATCATTTACCGATGTGTAAAATCTAAATGATTAAAGCTGTGTTGAAAGATTTTTTTTTTTTCTTAAATGTAAGGCTACGATGCACATGGTTGTGTAGTTTTTCTTTGTAACATAGCTATATTACCTTGGCCAACTTAGCACTCTTTAATTTTGCTCACCGCTTTTAGTTTTTTTTAGTTTCTCATTTCTCTTATGGCAACAACAGGATGATACTTTGTCTCATCTTGTAGCACTTAAAACACTATAGCTGTTAGTAGCTTTCTATCTTTTTTTTCTCTGTAACAGAATTTTTGTCTTTTGATTTTATCCACTGTAAATTCCATTACTGAAAAGTTGCTGTATTTAAAAAAAAAAAAAAAAAAGAAAAAAATGAACCTGGAGATGACAAACTGTCAATGGAGGAGAGGGGAAAAGGAAAAAAAGAAATACTCGTTATTTGGGTTTTGTAGTATACTGGAATAGAAGAGTGTATATTCAGCCTCTTCAGCCCCCAAACCTTTAGGACATAACTAGGGTTAACCTCTTTTTAGAGAAAAATCTGTACATAGGTTCTGCCACATGAGAAAAAGAAAAATATGAGACTTTGCATGTGTTCAGTTTGGTAAGCACACTGAAGAATAACTCTTCTCCTCTGCTGTGTGTCTCTAGAAGGAAATACTCTGCAGCCCTACCACTGCTGCATACTGAGTCTGTAAGGGGAGAAAAACAAGTGGGAAAGCAGGAGGAAGGGGAAGTGGGGGAAAGAGGTGGAAGTGGTCCTTATTTTCCAGAGTCCTTTTGCCTCATGTCTTCTCCCACTTCACCTTTCACCCTGTCAAACTTATTTTTTTTGAGGAATGACTTGTGAGGGATTCTGTGCCAGGAGATAAGGAGAGAGTGCAGTCGTAAGCTGTGTTGGCAGTTGAGGTCTGCCCTTATGATTCTTCAAAAAAAAAAAAAAAAAAAAAAAGTGAAACTTCTCCCAGGTGATCACAGATGATCAGTAGGTCTTGAGATGCTGAGGTTCTTTTCTGCCGAAGGGTGGTTGCCCAAGGCAGGGATGAACAGTTTCCAGGTGTGGAGGACAAGTGTGTGCAGGAAGTTGGCGGAGCTCGGCAGACCGAAAGGTTGCAGAGCTTGGTCCACTTCCCCCTTGGTAAAGCAGGAGAACGTGTTGCCATCCTGGGTGCTTTTGCCCTTATGCTAAACCGAGTCAGGGCCTGTTTTCAGGTGCAGAGGCCAGCTGACAGTGTGTGGCTGCACTTGTAGTATTAAACCCCCTTACCCTCCAGAACAGAGTGATCATATCCAGGCTTCCCATGAAAATAATTCCTCCAGTTGTTGTTGCTCCCAGGCTAGGGAATTGTTTGGGAGAGCATGAACTGGCTGGGCCAAAAATGGTCTAAGGGACCATGCTGACAATTCAACAGCATCGATTCAAGGGTCCAGAAATGTTTCCTTGGCACAGTATAATTTAATAATATAAACAAGAACCAATAGCTATGGGTGAAATAGTTCTGTAGAGATGAAATTTGGGTTAATCCTGCCATTGGCTGCTGGAGAAAGTTTGCTTTCGAGTACAGTGGTGCTGTAAGCTGCAGGCTGTCCAAATAGCTTAGTATAAGGTACAATACATATTTTCAGATAAAATTATTAACTTGATTTTTGTTGGGTTTTTTGGTTTGTTTTTGTTTTTTAAATCAATTGAATCCCGTTAATTACAAGACTTTAAACAGAGGCCAAGATGTCCCACCTTTCTCTACTTTGTTTAGTTGTTGCTGCTGGAAAGTAGACTATTCTAACTGGAAATACAGTAATAAGTGTAGGGGCGGTTTTGCAATATATGTAGAAGAGGAGAGCTGCCATACCAGAGTCTTGATGTTAATACCAGTGTGACAGGACCATTTTCTTATGGTTTGTGTGGCTGGCTTCATTCAGAAAAATATTTGAAATCCTTTTTAATAGTAAAATTGTAGTATGTGAAATACGTTAATGGCATCTCAAGTTAATTCATTAGTGGGCTGAGTTGGGAAGGATGGTACTATAAGAAAGATGTAAACCAGTTAATTTTTTCTGTGCAGGATAAAGTAATTTAGGGTAAAATTTGATCTTGGTGGGATGAAAAGTAACAGCTTGTGGAGGGTAAAGATAAGTCTCAGTCCAACAATATCTTCTCGAAAAGGCTGGGATCTGGCTGATATGCCTAATTCGACACAAGGAAAGAGAGACTCATGTACCAGGCGCTGTCCCTTAGTAACTTGGCGTGTCTTTCTGTCAGTGACTGGTACTTGGATTTTCCAGACTGGTCCTCTTTGCTCTCAGTATTAACAAATGCATTGCCACCTAACCTGTGAAGCCAGGTTAGCTCAGGGACCCTTACGCTTGGCTGCCATTGCTTCATCTGTGCTTGCTTTTTTCCCAGGGTGCCTTACATGGTTATGAAGCTGAAGGCATGGCTTTTATTGCCACCTGAAGAGTGGTTTGCTTACAATGGCTTTTCCCAGCCGGTTTTGCCTCCTCTCTTCCCCCCCCCCCCCCCAAGTCACTTGCTATTTAAAGAGAAGGCTGTTTAAACAGTTAATACACAAGATGCCTGTATCCTGTGCAGTATAACTGCAGTCAGATTCATGGTGAAATTATCCTTTGACTGTGGTAGGGAGTCATAATCCTTTGCAAGTGTACGGTGCAGCCTTTGACTGTTGAATCTGAGATACTCCATCACCCAGTTAATGTATTCTCACTTTCACTAAACTAACAAGTTGCCTCATTAATCACAGTGGTAATTGGCAGTCAGTCAGGATCTTAATAAAGTAATACTTTGCATTCCCCCCCGTCTTTAGACCTGTTATTGTGAAGAAGCTTTTAGGGGAAAAAGCACTGGAGAAATAATTTGCTTAAGTCATTTAAAAATGTGTTTCTATGCTACTCTCTGCCTAATGCCGACCTCTTCAGTCGTATTCTGTTTTCATGTCTTAGAGGTCATAGAACTTGCTAATGTTCTTCGCTGCATATAACCACTTAATATAAGGCCCTTATTAGGGGAAAAAAAAAAATATAAGGCTTCAAGCAAACGGTCTATTGGTGAGCAAGTCCCTTGCCCTGTGTTATGGACCTTAGTATAAGAAGTAGCTTGAGGGTTTTTTTTATAGCGTAAACATGCCTTTGCTAATCTTCTGACCATGATCTATGTAGAAGGGGTGTTAACCCAGGTTAATACATTTTGGTTTGAACACCAACTTTTTTGTCCGGTAAAACTACAAGTGTCTCCCATGATGGACAATCAGTTCCATAAATGTTAATGCCTAGCCTCCTCCTTGGTGGGACTGGCTAGTCATGCAGGGGTCGATCCAGGAGGACGTGTGCTTCTGTCTCGCAGCGATTGGTTTATTTATTGCCTTGAGCTTAGAACGACAGTCTTGAAAAACTTCTTTTGGAATGACACCTTTTTTGTTGTTATTTCCCTTAACTTATTTTTCAGTTAAGATATTTGAATTTTCTCCCAGAAATTTGTTAGAAGCCTTTTATTTAAAAAAGAAAATAAAAATAAAAAAGAAAGAGGCTTCTTGAGAGCTTAATAGTACATTCTGGGAGACTATTCTTATTTAACTTTTTTTTTAAATGAATGATTTGATGCTATTCTCTGCCAAAGTTTGGGGTTTGTTGTTTTTTGTTATTTTTCCTGTTAGCTTTTACTAATACCTGAAAGGAAACGGTGAGAGATTGTAAGAAATTAAAATGGGCTTCAGTGTACCGCTTGCGTATTTTCTACTTCTCTTCTGTGTTCCCTTTTCCACCCTAATCCCAGAAGGGCCAGCATGAGACTTCTGATGCAAGTCATGATAGTACTGTAACTGAGTAGTGAAAAGGATTTCCCGCAAGGTTGCAGTGAAGCAGGGAGAGCCATCAAAGGATCTCTGTGCGAACAGTTAAAGCAGAAGATGCTTACAACTTAAAAACGTACAGCTTTATTTTTTTTATATATATATTTTTTTAAATCCTAAGATAAAGGAGGTGTTGGGAGATGCTCCCTTTCAGAGAACAGGATACATGGAAGAAGTTAGAGTTGCTAGCTCTAGCTTTCTTGAGGAAATCTTTGGATTTAGCATGTATAGCGAAGCAAAAATACTCATCTGTTAATTTGGTATTCTGTATGTTCTGTGCCCTTAAATGTAATTGTTTTGAAAATGAAACTAACCTTGTTATGTGATGTTAAAAAGCAGACTTGTGTGCAATGTTTTACATTTTTTTTTTTTTAAGAAAATGTTTGTATATAATTAAATGGTTTAATGTGCTTTAATTGGCCTAAGGTAAAGAGTAGTCCTAGAATGTAAACATATATAATTAGGATTTCTGATTTCACTGTGAGATCTCTGAACTCTCTTGTTTTGCAAAGTGGTTTGTTTTGTTTACAAAACACTTTCTATTATTTCTTTTATGGTGTTGGTTTAAAGGCATTTGCTTCACTTCTGTTCTAATATTGAATTCATGGTATAGTGACATCTGGTGACACTTAGCATTATCAGTTTCACTGTGTAAAGTCAGACACTTTGAGCAAAAATGGTAATGATATGACAATTCTCTGTGTCTATGAATACACGTTTTTAAATGAGGTGGTTATAAAAATAGTTGCTGTGCAAAATGTTAGTAGTCTTCTTCAAGAAGAAAGCAAATTTTCTAATATCACTAGAGCAGTCTCTTCATTCATCTTCTTATTTTTAAAGCACAGTGTCAAAGTGATGCTGCTTTACCTTGTATCTCTGATATAATGTTTTTTTAGATATCTGTGAAGTATTTTTGGTTTTTGTTGCTGTTGTATTTTTCTGCAGATTTTATATAAAATACCAGTTAATGAACTGCCTTTTTGTTTTTTTTTTTTTAACTATTCAACTAAAACACATTTCAGACCAAAACCAAATGATATCATATAGCATTTGAAACCTGCCTTTTTCCTTGTCCCTTGTTTTTTTGAAATAAGCCAAATGGGCATGTAGATAAGATCACTATAATGGATCCAGGTCTCTTTTGGTAAAGTGTTATTTAAAGGTCTGTTAAGATCTTACAAGACAATATACTGAAAAAAAATATTGTAGTAGGAATATAGATTTAGAAGTGTTAATGAGATTAATACAGCTTAATTATATTGTAAGTTGCTACTGTCCATAATGACAAGCTTTTTGTCATAGAAACGATGTATGATAAATTAATTTTGGTCTAGTGTATAGAACTATCATATTGCTATAAATCTTTGAAGTAAATCTGATGCAAAATTTTCATAGTTAGCATTGCTGGCCCTGTGTATACTGTTCTTTGTATACTGTATGCATATTATTTTGCCTACTGCATTAGTCTTCAAACTAAAACTCTTATTAGAGAGTATTTGGATACTTCAGACTGTGTTTCTTGCAGTTTACATTCCTTTACCATGGCATTTTGTCCTGTCTAAAAGTATTGTATGGAAATGTTTAAAACTTCTGTACAAAGTTTCAATAAAAATAGAGAAAAAAAAAAATCCACAAAACAGAATAGATATTTGTGAAACTATTTTGGAGAACTCGTCCATAATTACGTCATACATAATCTTACTTGTAGGAAGTATTGCATCCCTATATAGAAAGATACTTCTCGTTTTGCCCCCATTATTAAAAGGCAGACCTCTTTAAACCTGGCATGGGCATTTGATTAGAGAAGTGGAAAGAAACCCCCAAACTAGATTCTTTAAAAGTGCAACAAGAAATTAAGGATCCAAAACTTGGTTCTGGAGTTTGGCTGCTGCAAAACTTAATGCCGATTCACGTTGCGGGGAGGTGGGGCTGGACTGGTCTTTCCATGACCTGAAGCTCAGGATGCTGGCAGGGCAAGGCTGGCCGCCTGAAGCACCCTGCAGAGCAGCAGCTTGTGTGCAAAACAAAAGACGGGTGAATCCTCATTCAGCAGAGCAGCCTTGTTGGATATTGTGCAAAATTTCGTTGTTGTGTTTTTTTTTTTTTTTCTTTTTCTTTTTTTTCTTCTTTAAATGCCCTGTTCAGCTGCTGCTTAACCAATTTTTGAGTGGGACAGGCACCTTCTTACTTGATTCTGAAGTGTCCTTAAATACCTCCAGTTCTGCTTCGGTATCCCTCTGGGACTGCCCCAGCCTGGATGCCTTGGTGTCTGTCTTGTGTTCGTTTCTGACTCCAATCTAGTAGTCAGTCCTGGTGCCCAAGTCCTCCAAGGAGCCCGTGCCAGCAGTCACGCTCTGAGAATGACGCATGTGGTGCTGTCTTCTCCCTTGTAGGAAGCACTTGCAGCTTGTGGTCATCAATGCTTAGATAGTTGCCTTTGGGGAGGGAAGGATACCTTCTCGTGATTTTTATTTGAAAAAGATTAAAACACCAACACAGTTCTGAAAGCAGAGACCAAATGTGAGTCTTCCACTTCCTTCTCCCCCTCATTCCTCCCCCATAAGGACGTATTTGAACTAATAGCCATGGAAAGCGCAGTCTGAATCATGACCTCTTCGTTGTCCAGTGGTGACGGTTCAGCAAGGATGGGGGCAGGCCTGGTAGTTAATCACCTGTGGATTGCGGATGAAGATGTCCTTTTACAGATGGGATGTTGGCATCTTCTAGAGATGGGTATGTTGGCAAAAATTGTGGGAAGGACATTAAAGCCAGATTTTCAGCTGCAGAGGAAATGCTGCATTCATCAAAATTGTTCTTGGTATTCACTTCTTTTGCTGCTGTGTTTTAAAAGAAAAGTGGAAGCTGCTGGTTGGTTGAAGGAATGGGTACAAACCATACTTGGAGAGGAAACTTTGGATTTAGGATGAAAAACAAGCAGAGCTTCCAGCCTACAGACTTGGTTTGGATTTGTGGTTTCCAGGAGGGAGTGGGACTCCTGTGTTTTTATTAGTTAGCTGTTAATTAATTGGTTATCTAATTAGTTTATTAAGTGATTCTCTATTCAGTGAGCAGCTTTCCATTTCATTGATTTTAAAAGAGGCTCAAGATGCCTCTTTGACGCCAGCTGGTTCCAGTTGTATTAGTTAGCAAAGACTGTCAGTCCCCAGTTTACTCATGTCTGAGACTTTAATGCTTCCTTGGGTGTGGAGTCCTGGCCCAGGCAAGTTGTGGGCAGGTTGAATAAATGCTGCAGCAGCGTTTATTTTGAGGGTTCACTGGAAAAACCCAAAGAGATGGTGGTAATGAGTACTCTTTGCCTGCTGGCTCTGAAGTGAACTATCCCTCCTTGGATGCGGCTGTCCTAGTTTGCCCTGTGCTTGTTCTCATGCCAGGAAAGTGAACCAGCCAGGAGGTTTCAGGTCTGTGATTTCTTCCTGCGTGTCTAGCAAGCACGTTTAATCAGGTTGTACATAGTGATTTTTCTTTTTCGATGTTTTTTTTTTGAGGTGTTCAAAGCCTGATACAAATATGGTGACAACTTGACTTTATGGTTGTGATGCTGATAACCCTTAGTCAACAACTATTTTTAATACTTACCTGAACCATGAAACTAGTTTTGTAAGTTAGCTTTGAGTATCCCAGTATATATGCTGTAGCGTACAGGAGAATTCGAGCAAGAAATTGCCAAGGGTCACTTCCAGTTGTGTACACCAGTTGGTCAAAACAGTGCAACTTCCACCCTAAACGCAGTTATGGTTCAGAGCCAGAGATAGTTACTGTTCTGCAAATGCGTGAGGATTTAAAAATCATGGCTATGGTCCTCGCGCTCTTTTTGGAAAGCTCTTTACTAACCATGTTCAGTTTTTTCGTAGTCCTGACTTTTCTTTGTTCTTCTACGGCAGCAAGGGTGTGCGTGATGGCTATAACAGCTACGTGTTAGGAACCAGATCTCTAGTCCTTAAAAGATTTCTCTCATAGAAGGGAGCTCTTCAGTAGCTTAGACTGGTCTGGATGGTGCTAGTGGTACACCCTAGGTCCGGAGCGTTGGGGACTTGGCTGGAATATATCCTGACACCCGTCTGCTACAACGGATGCTTTGGACAGTGGCAGGTATTCCTCCCAACACTGGACTGCTGCTGGCACTCTGAGGCTGGATGCTTCCAGCCCAGAGAATGTGAAAATTAACTGTGTTTTGGCCTTTGCAGCTGCAACTCTCAACCAAACTAGCGTTTGTCTTCTGGAAGCCATGCAGTGCCTGTTGCCTTTGCTGCCGCGCAGATTTCCCCCAATTACAGACGTGTGAAAGCTGATGCGAAAAATGCTGAACGTGCCCAGAGCAATTACACTGGAAGAACCTCTGTGGGTTCAGAGCTGCCTGCACGTGTGCCGTGAGCGAGCTATTGCCTGCGGGGAAAAGTACCAGGCTCAGTAGTGCACGGCAGAGAGGTGGCTTGGGTTGTGAACTCTGGTCACGCTGTGTACCGTTTCCAACACACTGAAACCCTTCTCCTTCTTAATACCACTGACTTTGTCCATGGAGCATCCAGGGAAGCAAACGGTAACAGCAGCAGCCTGATGGTGGTTTGATTTGTGTCCCTTCCCCAACTTGCACAGAAGGTGGCGAATGGAGGTGCCAGGCAGCTGAAGGAGCAATTAGCTCTGCGTTCAGGCAGCCTTTTCCTGCGGAACACTTGGGGTGAGGGGATGATGGGCTTCAGCTTACCTTGGAATAGCAGCCGTCGCTTTTGGACCCTTTCTGTAAGTGTCTGTAAGTCTTCCAAGCTGGTGTTAAATATGTGAGTGAATAGAAAATAAGTTGACGAGAGAAAATACTAGGGAAGCCATACACGCAGTGTATGGAGATGGAAACAAGGCTGAGTTAGAGGGGAGATGGCCCTGAATCACGGAGGATTTGGTTGCTGTTTACTTCAGACTTACAAGACACTTTGTAGAGTTCTTTTTAGAAATTATCAAAAGTATCAACTCTCTAAAATGAATTAAATTCAGTTCAGTGTTGAGACTGGTGTGTTAATTTAACTGTGACTTGGTATTTATAGAGTACTTTATTGCTGGTTTTTAGTTCAGTTTCTTTAATAATTTCCTTTGATCTTAAATGTTGAGTTAAAAAAAAAAAGATATATTGTGGAATTTAGATTCTTTGAAGAGGAAAGGTGGATTTCAGAACAGAAGAGATACTAGCATCACTTTGACTTTAAAAGTTGCTGCTTTCTCTGCATCCAAGTCCCTGGGGCTTCATATTCACATCAGGTGAAGTTGCTAGTTCCTTGGCTTACACCCCGTTAAAATGCTAATTAAAGATCTGTTTTGAGGATGGAGTGTTATTTTTAATTCAGATTGAGTCAATTTTGATCACTCCCCTGAACTTATTTTTGGTGACTTGGCTGCTATAACTTTCTCGCTATTTGCCAAATCCATTTCTAGAATAGTATCACGCCTTTTTGTTCAATCAGCGTTTGATGGGAATGCGAAATGGTTACCATGTTCAGGAGCACCTGGGTTTCTCCCATTTGTTCCTTATTCTGCACTGGGAAAATTGTAGCGTCGTAGTTAGAGAAACCTCTGTCCCTACCCAGCGCTGTCCTATGTCCAGCTTTCCCAAGACCGATCCCTCCCTGTCCCTGCCCGGGTCTGAACTTCCAGGCAGGTGTCCAGAGTCCTCACATTTTTGTTGCTCAGTTTCCGGACATCCTGATTGCGCTCATCGGTCACGTGCGGGCCATTTTTAGCAGGGGTGCAGCACGGCTCCCACATCTTCTGTTTGCTTGATCTACCACTTTTATCTTTATTTTGATCTTTTCTGAATAGTACATATCCTTCAGTGGTTGTACCCTACTTAGGACTGCTGTTCTGTGTTGTTTATGCTTTTATAGTAATTGCAGCTTTGCATCTTGCGCCCGGAGTTTGAGTTTGTTCCCTAAGCAGATAAAGAACAACCCTGCCACTAGCTGTGTTGTATGCCTGGCTATGGTTTTTACTAATACTAACACTAATTTTTTCTTTGCTGTCCATTCTTAATTTGCTGAATATTTTTTCATCTGTTTGCTGTGTAGTCTTGTGTACTAAAACAGGGTGTGACAATTAAATGACTCCAGCTTCCCCTTGTTTCTCATTGCAAAGCTCTTCTTTCTTATGCCAGTGTTGATCTTGGCTAGTTTACAAATGTATGTGTGTTTTTTTTTATCATTTGCACTAATAGGTTTCTAGTGTTTTATTATGTAGTAAATGACAGTAAGGAGTTATGTTTTCCTCCTAGTTTTGCTGCTTTTGAATTGCAGCTTTCTTCTAAACAAAGATTTTGCATTCTTTGATTTCCACCTTAGTAAATAATCTCAGAAAAACCTTTTGTAACTGTTTAACAACCAAAAAAAGACATAAATTTATCCTGCTATTACTACATTGAAGGGATAATCCAGCTAATTATGATGGATTTCTTTCTGTTTATAATTTAAGGAGATGTGCCCACTGACTTTAAATACTTCCCATTGAACTGAAAAAGTGGCCAGAAGAACTTGAGTACAGTCCTAGCAGTAAAACTAAGTATTTGGTGTCTGCTTCCTTTTCTCTCTCTAAAGACTCTTTGGAGGAGCTTTGGTGGCTTGAGAAGGCTTCTTTTTTAGCCAGTTCTGGTTTTTTCTATCCCTTTGACTTTCTGTCCTCTCTTGAGCTCCCTCTGGCCAGCTAACGAGATGGAAAATTGAGCAGTTGCTCAGTGTCCTTTTCACATGGCTCTAGTTCCAGCCACAGTGTTGTCCTTCCCTTTAGGATTGGGTGGGTGGCTCCTTGTTTTTTAGAAGATATCAGTATTACAAAAGCTTTGGTTCAAGGCCTTGCCACGTTTCTGGTCTGTCTCCAAGCTGTTCTTTGCAGCTTCATGGCTACTGAGCTCATGTCTGTTTGGCCTCCAGTAGAACAGAAGATACTTTGCCATCAGAGTATTCCCCATTTTTTATTTTTTTTCTGTTCATGTATTTTTAATACATTTGCTGGTTGCCATGTGAGTTCTGTATAACTGATAAAAACCATGCTATAGTTTTTATTCATGGTGGTATAGAACTTGCCCTCAAAAAGAGATTTTTGGTGCTGTGTTGCAGTACTTGCTGGTTATTACTGTGCGTTTGTGGCTTTGATCCTGGGCGGTAATTGATGGTGCACCCCCATCCATTTCCATGTGCGCGGTCTGGTGAGATGCTGAAGAAGGCTGTGCGTTAAACAGCTTTCTGCTCGCTTGGGTGATGGTTACGCTAAGCTGAAAGACTGGCGAGGGGAAGGGTAGAAGCCAGAGGTATGAAGGAAGTACTTAGGGCATGGCGTTCAGCTGTGGCTTGCCTGACACCTGGGGCTATGTATAACTTCATGGGAATGGTGGAGTTTTAAATAAACTGAACTGGAGCCTTTGTGGAAAGGTGCCCGGTGATCTTGATGTGCGTAGTTCCTGCGGCATCGGCAGCAGCTGCGTGGGGTCTCCCTGGCAGTGCAGCCGCCTGGGAAACGTGGCTGCAGCAATCCTCATCTGTGGAGAAAGCCAACGATACACAGAAAGTATGTGTTGTAACGTACCTCCGTTGTGAGCATTTTGCCTGGCAGATACAGGGTTGATCTGCTGGTTAACATGTTTCTTCTGGGTGGCTGTAAGTTTAAAAAATGTGGGGGTAGAGGAGTGGGGAATTTTGATCTGTAGACAACAGTCCTTCAATTACTTCTTCCAGGGGCATTTTTCTGAGGAAAAGCCCTTGGACAGTCTGCAGTGACCTCTCTTCTTTTCCTTCCATGGCTTGGTTGAGTCCGTAGGGCTGTACCTTTCTGAAGAACAAGGTCACTACTCATGGCCAAATGATAGTGAACCAAGTTCACTAGCAAAGTTCACTGAGTTCACTAGCAAAGTTCACCAAGTTCACTAAGGGTGAAGGCAGTTGCAAGGCCTCTGGCTTGACTATGTATGCAGGAGGGGGAACCAGAGCTGGAATTACATACCAGGGCTTACGCGCTCTTGCTAGCGCTTCGTGCTCTCTGGCATGGATATCCTGGCACTGGCTTCCATTTGCTCCTTTTCTCTCCCCCATCTTTGCTTCCCCACATCTGTGGTACTGGAATTAGTGCTGGCTGTTCAGGAAAAAATGTTGTGGCTCCTGGGTTGGGAGCCAGGCAATACCATTTCCTATGTCCTCAACTGGTCTGGCTCTGAAGCAAACCAAGGAACCTGTGTCTGTGGATATTATGGTTAGCAAAGGCTAGCCTATATATAGTTTGGTTGATGGCTTTAGGCAAGCTATGATAAACCATGATCTTTTTTGGAGAGGAAGAATGAGAGGGATTACAGTGACAAGCTTTCAAAACCAACAATTAGTTTATGTTTTCAAAGTATGTCCACAAGTGGGGAGGTTGCAAAAACGCGTAATATTTTACAATCCTTAATGTAGAAATCTGTGGCTTTCTTTTCTTGTTCTTTTTGTTTTGTTTTGTTTTTAAATACATGGGACTTGATCTTAGGCTTCATTGTGTTTAGAAACTGCACATCATGTTGGACATGCAGCCTCTCGGGGAATGTGCTGATCTGTTGGCATGTATAAAAGAGACAAAAAGCTTGTGTGTCATTGAGGGTATGAGGGATGTAGAGGAGTAAGCTTACCCAATAACATTTAACTTAAATGGGTATGGTTGTTAAGAAGGGTATGCCAGACAACTCTGCTACTGGACATACAGCTGTTTGTCTAAAGGTCTCAATCAATTAAAATCTCTCTTGAACAGAGCTGTTTATGGATCAGCATTTTTTATGCAAGTGGGAGACAAGTAGGAACAGTAAACTTAACAGTATTTTTATTCACTGACCTGACAGATTTCTCCTGCGATAATTGTCTGAGCACCATGGAGGCTTCTGCAACCTAACCACACACAGCAGGCACAGTGGGAGAAGACTTGAATGGCAGATCCTATTGCTTTCCAAGAGCGTATTTTCAAGCCTAGGGTTGGAAGCACTACTGGTGTGCTGCAGTGCACAAAATATTAAAGCTGTTAGGTTAGCTGCCCTTTCTTTCTTAAAACTGCTCGTTTCCCTTACTAATGTGGGTAAGTAAAATCCTAATGGTCAGTGTCAGATTCTTGTTTAAAAGGCAGAACCTTTTAGATAGTAATGAGTACCTTGGTGCCTGCTTCACAAACTCACTTGTTCTTGTTTTTCTCTTCTTTCTTGAAGCCGCATTTCTGGTATGGTTCTTACAGCATTAAACTATGGCTATCACCAGTAGCTCTGTTACCCTAGTTTTTGGCTTGTCTGTGTGAAGCTGCTGCTTCACAACAAATGAGGCTATCTCACCAGTAGCTCCTGATTTAGATGGGTTTGAATGCTGAGATCCTGCATTGATGGAAGCAGCATAAAAACTGTCTAGAGTTTGAGCCAGCTTCTCCTGCCTTTGTGCCATGTAAGTCGAGCTAAAACAGCCATAAGGAGCTTGGGTAGAAATTCCTCATGGGGAAAGCCTTAAGAAAAGAGCCTCTGCTCCCATCTCTCCCCTTGTGTTCTGGCATTTGTGGAGTGTGGAGGACAGGGTCAAGTAAAGCGGAGCTGCTACCTTTCTCTGGCTGTTACTGATGTTTCTCCAATAGCAGAAGTTTGAAAGAACACTTTCTACTATGGCAAACAACACGTGGGTGTAAGGCAGAATAAGATTTTCTTCTATGATCTGTCCTAGTTGCTGGCGTTATTGTGAAGACACTACTTGATCTCCTTACTTGGCTTTTCTTCATTCTGTTCCTCACCTTCAGTCCTGTCAGCTCAGCCAACAGATTTCGGTCACCTTTCCTACTCCTTGAGTACTGCTCAAAGTACTGAGGGAGTAACATGCCATAGCTGCTGCTTCCCAGTTCTTCTCTGATAGTATTTGCTTGTCCTTTTCCTTGGGTTTGTGGAGAGAGAGAGGACTGCATGTGACTGCTTGGTGGTAGTTGTCAGACATATTAGAGGATGAAAAGTAACACAAAATATGAGCATGTAGAGAAGACTAAGAATCCAGTCTTGGAAGAATATCCTTGTGTTAATGCAATACTCTCTAGTATTTGAATCTCGTATGCAGAAGTATTTGAGAGATGAGATAGATTTAAAGGGGGGAATGAAAGTATTAACACGGTCAGCATCATCAGCTGTAACATTGATATGTGAGTGCCTGCGTGATCTTACAAAATTGGTTTCATGCTATTTTTCTAGTGAAGGGCTGTGTAATTGCAGTCTGCCTGTCCATCTGTCAGTCTCTCCTTTGTAAATTTTGAACACACTGGTTTTGTTCTAGGTAAGCTCGAACAAGTTTTGGAAATTTCAGAAATTCAGACTCCTGTAACATTTGTGGGAATGGCTTGCTTCGTGGCAAAAGACCACAAAGACCAAAAAGCGTTGTAAGGAGACCCAGTTAGTTCTGCAGACATTTTGGGGAAGGAGATCCTAAGCATGAAAGGTGCTTACTTGAAAATCTAGTTGAGTGATAATGCAGACAGCCATCCGAAGTCAACTGAAAAATAGTGTTATTCCTGATTTTGAGCTAAAATATGATTTAAATTAATTTAGTATAATCCATAAGATCTCTTAATCCCTTCGTCCTAACTTTTCACGCTGTGACAAGAGATACCTTTAGTATTTGTTTCTTGTGAGAAACAATAGTTTTAATGTGTTGAAGAATTTTGGCAAGGTAGCAACAATTCTTCATGTGTGAACATACTTGTCTGGTCCCTGTAATTGTTTTGCAACACAATCTAAACATATGTTGAAAAAAAGTCCAGGCATCTTTGCTGACCTTATAACTGTTTAGGCTCTTTGTGTTGAAAATAAATTTCCCAACCAGTTTATGCAGCTGGAGAGAGGGGGATAAAATTTCTCATTGATGGTGAGGGGCAGTAGGTGTGAGTCCGTGGTTGACTCTTGACTGCCACAGGGCAGTAAGCCCATGGAAACAAGAAAATGTTTCAGGCCGTCTGTACTTTGGGTCTCAAAGAGCAGTCAACGTTGCAAAACGTCATACATTGAATGTCTCTGCTCTGTGTTTGGAGGCTCTTTCATATCACCTTGTATCCTCAGGAAAATGAGAGAGAAATTTCACGTGCCGGAGCATGGGCTGCGCTGCATGTTGTGAGATTCTGGTACCACCTTTTTCTACCAATTTCCATTACGGGACATAGACATTACACAACCTTTTTTCTTAGTCAAGTTGTACATCTCTACCTTAGACTTAAGAAACTAACTTTTAGTCATCTTATACATAAGGTGATTGAAGGCTTACAGAAGTTTTATTCTGGCTGAGAAGGGACAGTGGAATTATTATGGTGGTCTGATTTAACAAAATGAAATCTGAATAAAGCTGAAAATCAGCTCTTTCATTACTTTTCCATTTACAGCTGTTGCAGTCTCACTGGACAAGTAGACTTGGGAATGTATCTTCATGTGAAATGTTGCAAGGAATGCAGAAGAAAGCTATACAGTTTGGTTTGTGTTCAGTTGGGCATCCATTTAGTTTCCTTTCTCTGGAGGAGATCTGTTTCTTAAAGTACTTCTTGTTGCTGAGTGTATAAGTTTGCAGTTGTTTTCAAAACAGTCTAATTTGTACTTTATTAACATTTTCATAGATATTGTTGAGTGTCATTACCAAAATGATTCAGCACTCTGAAGAGCTCTGATACGCAATGAGCAAGAAAACGTTGCATCTGTTTTACCTGCTGTTTTTTGGCTGCCTGTCCCTCAAACTTGTTTTTCTAAGGAGTGAAATCTCTGCATGTTAGACTAATTACTGCACGTCAGTTCCTTAACTCTTAAAAAGGCTTGGACGTCGGCTATGCAAAAGTAATGAGACGTGCAGTGATGTAGCCAAGGGTCCAAATATCTGTTACGCACATGCAGTTGAAATGACCATGGGAAAGGAATGTGGTGCTAATTGTCTCTGTAGCAAGCCATGGACTGGTGTTCCCCCCTGCCCCGTTCACTTTAAATATAGTGGTGAATAATATTCATGAGCATGGATGGTCCAGGGACCTTAAAACTTGCCAATTCATAATTGCTCTTTGCCACATATATTTACTTACACCTGTGCAAGGGTCAGCCAAAGTGATACCAGGTGAGTTAAATCCATAAACTATTTTCTTTTTTCTGGTGTTGTTGGGGCCTGACTTTGAAATCGGTGAAAACTTTGCTGTTGCCACAATTCACAGAGGAACAGGCTGTTTGTTCTTAAAAATTTTCTTCCTTAGGAAAAGGTCTGCTTCTGCTTCCACTTTGCCCTCCTGGGTTATGGAACGATCTCATCCAGTGCCGAGCTGTGCGAGTACAGGTGTCCCTTCTGATTGCATAATAAGAATAACCAGATTTGTGTACATTTCCTACTTTCTCTCTTTTTTTTTTCTTTTAAAGCCTGAGACTGCAGCTGTGCTGAAGCGCACTGTTGAGGCTCTTATGGAGAGAGGAGCTGTTGTGAGGAACCTAGAAAACCTGGGAGAAAGGTCTCTACCTTACAAAATCTCCAAGCACAAGGAGCGTCACAGAAGAGGAGGGTATGCACGATGCGCTTTTCCTTAAAATCCTTTAAGTGCTCCGTTATAAATGTACATCTGTAACTCTCATTGTTTGCTCTTCCTTGTGCTTTTTGGGAGTACACCTGTAATGTCTGTGATCTCGGTAAGGCTGTGTGTGGCTGTGTGTGCATGCGTGCGTTCTGCTTCAGGTGGTCTGTGTCTTTTATTCTGCGTGCTGTTGGCTTTTTGTTGATGTTTAGTCATCGTGTTACCAGTAGCCTGAGTCCAGGCCTGCAGAACCACTTTCCCCGACATACACAATGTTATTTTGTTATGTCGTTTTTACATAACTATTTTCCAAGCCAGTCAGGCTGTTTACTGATAAAAGTTGTACTTAATCTGCTGGTTGCTAATTGGCAGGATTGACTCTTTTTCTCTAATGCACCTGAACTAAATGTTAATTTAAATGTGTACCCTGTAAGACTTGCTTGTGCTTCTGATACAATTTTTGTTAAGGATGTTAAAGATGACCGTGTGGTTTCTGGGAAGTAAATGTAAATGAAGCTGTGAACTGGCACCTCAGATGTCGGGCTTCCCCCGCAGTGCAGGAGGAAGGTGCTGTGGATCGCACCCCCTGCTTGCTTACGCCAGTGTGTTGTTGCTCCTTGAGGCTACCTCCGAAATGGATGCTGGCTCTCGCAAGGACTGGGAAATGTTGCTAGGCAACCCGCACTGCGCTGGGGCTGCCTGCGGTAATCAAAATAACAATTAGCAACACACTCCTCCTAATCCCTGTAATGCAACTGTGCGTAATGGGATGGTTGGCCAGCCTGCCTACCTGCCATCTTCCTTGAGGGGCGTTTGGCGCTAGGGAAGGCGAGGTGACTCCAGAGGTGCACCTTTCACGAAGCCCTTCTTGGATCATCTCCCCGGGGGTGACTCACAGTTTCACTCCCTCCTCTGAGGACCTCTTCATTCTCTGCGAAGTGGGAGAGGTGACAGCTGCCAGTTAAAGCAGACTGACAGAAAGGGTAAGGGAGGGAATCTCCACCACGTGCCTGTTACTTAACTGAAAGCAACAGCGTTGTGGCCGTGACTGTCTTGCGCTCGTGCTCCGTGGTGTCCTTCAAAACATGGCTTGATCCTCCCAGTTTTGCATTTTAGGATGAAGTTTTGTTGCCTACGCACGGGAGCTAATCAAAGCCTCGTCTCAAGACAGAATTACTAATTACCTCGTGCTTCTGTTGGAGTAGAAGCATTTCATAAACATTAAAGTCTTTTCCGACAGCTTCAGCAGAACAAGGAGCTGGTGTTAACTCTCCTTGTACAGGTGGGGAGCTAAGGCAGAGGGACTCAGTTCCACTAATTTTGGATGCTGAAGTTGAGACTTTTGGCTTCTAGATTCCCCCTCCCCCCCCCGCCCCGAGTACTTAGCACTCTCTAACATTCACTGCTTCGGATGACAGTTTCAGCTTGGCTTGGGTGGCAGTACTTCTGCAGATCAGGTCTTGGATTCTTCAACAGGGAAACCAGGACAGGAGAAGACAGTAACCAACATCACAAGAACTATGTAGCAGAGATGAATAGAAGTTATTTCTTCAGGGGATCTTTCAGACATGTAAACTAGCTTAACTCATCTACTGTAGCAGATTACCTGCTTAATAAGCATGATGAGGGGATGTGTAGATTATAACCCTCTTCTTTGCAGAGTTCTTAGAGCAGACATATTTTGTGTTCCGAATGAGGCAAGATTTTAGTAGCAAATAATTGCAATTGTGTCCTGAAACACGGGCAGGAAGCCATCAGATGAATGTCACCATCGCTTCTCCTCCTCCACCTCCCAGGTCAAGTGTCTCTAAATACTTAGCAGTCATTCTGCTTGCCCTGGATTTGGATCCTCTGTATTTGAGTATGACAATTCCCTCCCCTAAATTGCTTGGCTTCTTGAAAGGGAGAAGCGATTGAGAGAGGGTGCGACAGGAAATAGTTGGTTTGTGTGCTTTTAATTGGAGAACTCAAATACAGGAGGCAGGAGATATTACAAGGGGAAGCAGCAGGCAGTTTCAGTACCTGGTAATGTGGGAGAATTGTATTTCTGTAGATTTTGCTGGGGAGGTTGCAGTTCAGTGTACGGGTATGGTGGATTCCTGGTATACCATCCAATATTTTATGTGGTCTGGAGAAGCTGTTACTCAGGATGTTAAACATAATCTAGGAATAGGAAGTGAAAAGTCACTTCTTGATCCACCTTATAAAATCAGTCAGTTCTACTTTACAGCATCTGTTAAAAGGTGTTTTTTTTTTTTTTTTTAACAGGACAAAGGTAAAAAGAACAAAAAGGCTTTTCAAGACATCTCACTAAGCTGAATATACACCTGTACTTACTAAGAAATCCTAAGATCTTTTCTCCTTCATAGCCAATTTTTAATTCTGTCTATGTTCCCTTTCTTAGCAAGTTGGTACAGAGTGGTGTATTAGGTAGTACAGAGTGTGTCACCTTTTCCTTAGTCTGGGCTTTTTCTGAAGTAACTGAAGGGGCTTCTGTGAGAGTGCAAATGATACTGTGTGTCTGTGGCGGGGGAGAGTGTTGAATCTTTCAAAGCTTTTCATTTTGTGTTTTTTTTTGTTTGTTTGCTTTTTAAAATTTAGTTGTATTTTATTTTAGTTTTGTGATTCTTAGCAGAGCTTCAGCTAGTTTATTTTCCATTAGTACGTAGATGGTTGGAGACTTAGGATGTACGCTGAACCCATTACTTTCTTGGACCTCCTGGCTGGTGAATCATATGAAAATTAGTGGAACACAATATTCGTAGCAACAAATTATATTAAAATTAGTGCAATACAATAGCATATCTCTTAGAGACAGCCCTTGTCCTAGTGACCGCTGCACAAACCATTTTCCTGTCACTCAGAATGGCATGGAATCCCCCCCACCTGCATGGGGTGTTTGCCTGAAAAACAGACCAAAACGATCGTCCTCACCAGCATAGTGAGCCTAGCTTTGCTCCCTTATAAAACAACCAGTGCTATCCAGGCTGTGTCTCTTAACCTCAAATCAAGGGCCATCAGTAAGGCAGCACCAGCTATTTGCAGGTCAACTGAGACTTGCTCTGTGGCACGCCTAGTAGTCATCCTTCTCCCAGGCTTTTGCTGTACGTTTTCTTCATTTAGTTAATTCCGTTTTTAACTGCAATTCAAGTCTTTATATACAGCATATCATAAAACTGAGCGATTGACAGCAAAAGGACACATAAGCGCGATGTGCACGGCAACGCTACTGCTGGACTTAGCCAGGTTTTGGTAGTGTCTTTAGTGAACAGTAAAGAATTAAACTGGAAAACACATACTCATAGGTGAATAGGGAGGATAGTTGTCTCCTTAATAAAGCGCTTTTCCCCCCTCTGAGTTCTGTAGTGCTTTGGCATCATCTGTCTCGGATATACTGCATTACAGGCACATTACAAATTTAAGAATATACAGGAGACTTCACAGAGAATGAGAATTTTACTGCCAATTGATCTGTAAAGCTGAGATTTTTCAAAGCCTGCCATAGGGAATTGTGGCCCACAGCTGTCACGGGAATGAGCAGTTTTACTCTCCCAGGCAGCTTTGAAGACCTCAGATCATACATATAATTGACTTGTTTCTTCTCAGGAAATTATATTCACTGAGCAGGTGGTGCATGTGCATTGAGGGTATATTAAAACAAATTTAGGTCTTTCTCTTAAATGCATCTCTTTTGGCAGAAAACACCTTTTTTTTTTTTTTTTTTTTGAGAGAGAGAGAGACCTAATATTGACAGCATTTGCATTTAAGTAATTATGAAAATAGTATGTTTCAGGAGCTCTGTAGATATGTCTGAAGAATCAAACTTTTAAATCACTGGTTTACTGATATTTTAAACTGAAGTTGAATTAGCTACTAATTCACATTTATGGTATTAATTGCCATAGTAGAACATTAATATTTTCTTTTTAAAGTATTTTAAGAGCGTGATTCAAGTAACATCTCACAAAATTGTAACAAATACTATTCACCTTACAGATGAATAAAATGTGACAAGGACACATTGGTTCCAGTGTGGGTTAGGTATGTAAATTTAGTTGAGGCATTGAGCCTGAGTGACTTGCCTGTGGCCACCATGCCTCTGAAAAAACAGTGGAAGAATGTAAATAAGGATTCCCAACTTTATCTCCTAATAGGCAATAGATTTGTGCCAAATATTTGTTCTACTAGTTACTGCTTGTTTATAATTTTTAATAAGTTGTATTTAAATTGCTTTGAACACAGTGCATTTTTTTTAACATTGTATTACACGTGTCAGGAGGTGCTTATTTCTGGAACAAACAAAGGTGAACTGATTTAAATAAGGTGTGTACTAGTATTTGAATTCAGGGAATGTTAAACTCTGGATTTGTTGACTGTTTAAGATGATACAGAAGCATTGAATCCCTCAAAGCAGCTTTCAAATAAAGGGTCCAGACTGGGGTTGGGTGATGACATTGCAGAGCCATTGCTGCATATTTGGTCAGTGCTAAACTGGAGAATCTTGCAACTGCTTGTAAAATGATAGATCTCAGTAGCACAGTCTGTGGGTTTGCACTTTGTGGCATACCTGTTTTCTTTGGCCTTGCCAGGCTATGCCTTAATCATATGCTTGTGACACTTCATGCTTCAGGGCATCAGATAAAGGAGGTGGTTTGGGGGACGTGGTTGGTATGTAGTATATTTTTTACTTTAGGGGAGATGGTGCAAGGGTGGCTGCAAAACAGATCTTTTAAAAAAATAAGATTCAGACGCTCCTTTGGGAAGGTAATGGCTCAAACTTTTTGCAGACCAGGAATCTATTAAACTGGAAGGAGCTACAACAGGGGCTTTGGGGAGAAGAAAGTGGCCAGGTGTAACTGGGTTTTGAATACTGGGTATCTTGCTGTCCCCTAGAGATTTGTTGTTAGTGATTTTATTTCCCCCCCAAATGTCGCTTCCATTCTTATTTTTGTTATCTCTGTTGTAGAAAAGATGACATACATCAGCCTGGTCAGTGCTCAGATTTGGTACAGTTTTGTAAATCAGTAGAGCGCTGTGGCTTTTCCCTTCCACTTTGTTTTGTGGATGTGTGTGCTTTCCCCTATTAAATCTACCTGTAACACAGTAATGTTTTGAGACCTTTCTCCCCACATTTTTATTATTTCATTTACTCTATTTGTGAGTTCTCCAGTGAAACTGTGTGTAATTCTGATTATTCATAACAATTTCCATGTTCTATTTGCCAGTTTTTCATTGCCTTGTTTTTTTTTCCCCTTTCAAATCTGATTTTGAAAAGATGGCAATTTTCTTTTGTTATTTGCTTGCTTGTCTCTTAATCTTTTTGTTTTGCTGTTCATTCCTAGTTATCTCATCAACCCACTTGTTCTCTGAAATAGCAAACTCCTCAGGTCTTACTTTTGTTCTTGCTGAATTGTATTTTGGGAGCTTATCTTAACATGTGCATGGGGAATTTTCTGTAGGAGGTGTGCAGGGACCCTGGTGATTGCCAAGGTCCGCTGAGGAGCACAGGGTATATACAGATGGGATCAGGAGACAGAAAATCCAGGTTGCAATGTTAGTTGTGCTGTGAACTTGTTTGTGTGATGGGGGAAGATGGCAAGGCAAGGCGGTCCTGTCCCAAGGACGCAGCATGATGAACTCAACTTGGCTTCCAGGCCCTGCAGTGCTGTGTTTACGCCCCAGGAGCTAGGAGCACCAAACTTCAGTACCAGTTTCCCCTCTGCTACGGCGGGGAAGGCTTGGAGGCTGTCCTGGCCTTCCCACAAATCACTCCCACCTCCTCTGGGTGGTTTAGGGTCTGAAGTGGTTGGTCCCCCTGCGGGAGCACCTTGTGTTTTGTCTTCATTATGTGGTGCATGACGTAACGTTGCTTTGCCAAAGCGCCTGCTCAGGAAAGGGGGCACGACTCTCCCGTTTCTCGGTGACTCGGTGGCCCAATGCACAAGAAATAGTTATTAAGAAAAGTATTTCAGTAACTGAGCATCATGTTGTTTAAGGGATCTGAATATTTTGGAAACACATCTATGTAAATTATACAGTTACATGTTCAAACTTCTCTTCCATAAAGTATCTGAGCTTAGGTACTGTACTTACAAAACTTATTTTTAAACAAGCAGCTTGTGGCAGAATAGTAGTCCACGTGGACAAGAGATGCTGAAGTGTCTTCCAATAACCCACGCTGTCTGGATACAATTTTATTTACTTTATTTCTAAGAGTAAAATAATAGTTACCCATCACAACTGTTCTCTGGAACGTTTACAAGTTTTAACAACCCTTCTCTTCTCCCCACCCCCTAGTAAAATACAAACTATTGCATAGTTAAAGGACTTCATCCTGCAGATAACTGTACCGACGTGTTTAGCTTCACTCAGGTGGACTGTCTTGATGATTTTCATGACTATTGAAGACCAAAGAGGAGGAAGGAGAAACAGATGAAAGAGGTTGCAAAGAAAAACAGATGAAAGAGACAACAAGCTTTCCTTTCTTAATACCACCAAACTAAATTTATAGCTAATGCACAACCTGTGTTGTTTGTTTCTGTTCAGATTTTAGAACATCTTGATCTGTTGCAGCAAAAAGGAGTTCTGGGTCTGTAATGCACTTGGATGAGAACAAAACCAGTTTGAATATTTGAGTATTAAGTTTGTAGTATTTTCTGCTAAATTGATTGTCTTCTTCCACTAGATGGGGCTTTCTTCATTGATGAGTTGAACCATTACTTTTCCTTAAAATGCTTTTGTCCACATGCATGTGTGCATGTGCCTCAGGTATCAGAGCCCCAAAATGTTTTTTGGTTTTTTTTTTTTTCCTTCACCTTATCTGTGGGAGTGCAATTTGCAACTTCGGTGCTTTTCAGAAGAAATGGCATGGTGCAGTAATTGGTGACGTTGAGACGCCAGTGTCATTTTCTGATGCGCTAAATTCTGTAGCATCCTTGTGCAAGCACATTGATTAAATGTGATGGCCACTCTTAAATAGTGGGCTTGGTGGGATGGGAATCAGTCACCATTTTGGTGGATTTTAAGCTGTGAATTATACGGAAGGCAGAGAAGTGACACAAGTAGAATTAATACCCTCTTAGTCACTTCAGCCCTGCTTATAACAACTTTGCAAACTTTTCAAATGCTGCCCAGTGAGCAGGACTTTTCAGATACTCCAAATATGTCAGGCTGGTTTCTCTTTTGCAGTTTAACAGTATTTTTTATATTTTTCTGCAGTGCTGCAAAATGTCTTTCCATTATTTAATTAGCTTAATAACAGGCGTCTATGTATAGAATTTGGCAAATGAAATTTCTGAAGACTCTGGATGGTAAAATGTATTTTTCCCCAAAGTACTGCTCATTATGGATTATTTGCGTCATTGCTGTGGCACAGTCTAGTTACTAAGATACCATCTTTTGGTTTTGATCTGGTCCTTCCCAGTTGCTGTCCTTGTGATTTTCAAGGGATGTCCATCTATTCCATACCTGTTTTTTAAAAGCTAAAAGTAACACAGGTACTAGTCCTTCCAGCTACAAAATGATAATCCTTATGAGCATGAACTTGCCTGCCTGCGCTGCTAAGGAAGGGTAGCTACCACCAGAGTTCAGAAGAAAAGCAAACTCTCTCTCTTCAGAGCAATGCAGTGGTCCCAAAGATGAAGTCATCATTCAGGTAGCAACACAATTTCATTTTTATAGGATTACCTTAATGAGAACAAATGTCCAGCTGCTCTCACGCGAGTGCCACAGCTTGCTTTCCTCCAGGCGTTTTCCTGTTTCCCTGTTCGATGCTTCACCTCTACCTGTTTGTCAGAACATCTTCTTTCCTTTTTATCTTCCACCTCCCCGCTGGGGAAGCTTACACAGACTTACTGCCGCTATGTAAAGGAGAAATTTAAGCATACAGACATTTTTCTGGGCACAACCACGGGACCACACAGCCTCTTCCAAGTCCACCGTACGTGTGCTTTTCCCTTGGCTCGCCAGGCTGACAGAGTTGTATTCTAGGAGGATTCAAAAGTGAGTTGTGATCCAGGTGCTTTTCAGTGTTCTTTGTAGTTCTATACTGTCCACTTGGAAGCAAAATATTTGAGTATCCTTAGGACTCAAGGTTCAAACAATTTCTGCCTTGAAGATGTTAAAAAGAATAAATGAAACCTCGCTTTTTTCTCCCCCCCCCCCATATGCAAAGGCATATTCTCCTTTGTTTGAGATAATATGATTTTTTTTAATTCTTTTTTTCAGTTAATGCATTGTTGTAATATGTTTCAGTCTGCTCTCCTGTATTTAAATCATCCTTCTATTTACAGTCGAGCAGGATGACAAAAATAACTGTGGTCTTGTAGTGAATCAGTGGAATTTTCCTGCATTTCTCCCGTGATGACTCGGCTGACTCCTAGAGAGCCTAAATGCTTTTGCATTTTTGCTTGCAATGATGAGGTGGTTTCCCTCCTGCATTCCTGTATTTTTCCCTGTCTTTAAGTCTCACTGGGATTTGGTTTTGTTTACTACACAAACAGTAGCTACGGCGGTGTGTATCGGGTCATAGATCACTGCCTGAAATTAAGGTTGCTGCATGCCTTATTGAGGCTGGGTTAAAAAAAACCCATGGCCTCGTGACAGCTGATTTAAATGTGTATATCTGGGGGGAAAGGGTTCCAGATCTCCTCAGGGATTGCATTGTCAATTGTGTTTGGTTATTGCTTTTGTAGCTGGTAGTTTCTTCTCTTTAATGAAGAAATAATATTTTTTTTACGCTCACCCTCTTTTCCTTCTCTCTTTTTTGGCAGAGGAAGGCAATCGTTGCTTGTTAACGTTGAAGAGTGGTGGTTGTTTTTAAAAACTCGCATTGTCCCCAGTTACTGCAGTTTTGTATCCTCAGATAAAATACCTATTCTGCAAGGAGTCATAAAGATATGCTGTAACAGCTCATCCTCCCATCCCCCCCTTCTCCTTCAGTTATCAACAGTGCGTCAGTGGAAATTTCCACCCTTTGCTAATGTGAGAGAAAGCACAAAGTTGCAAAGCAGCCTTTGGAGAAAAAAAAAAAAAAAAAACGTATTGCCGTTTTAGGAACACAATGAAAAGCAGCATACAACTTGCAAGCAGAAATGAAATTAAATTCTGGAGAAATGGTGGGGCTAAAATGGTGCGGCAAGGAGCACGGTTTGCGATACGAACGAATGGTCTTGCTAAGGGAAGGGGGCATGAAAGTGATGGTGGTGGATCACCGGCTAGAATTTCTCCCCCCATCCTCCTTTCTGTTAGTTGCAACTGTGAGAGGATTTGGAAGGCTTTTTGCCAAGGAGAAGAGTTAAGTGTCATCTGGTAAATTTACCAGTGGCTTTTAATGGCTTTAACAGAAAATACGACTTCCCCTTTTTAAGGGGTGTGCGTCCCTCAGATGTTGCTGTGCGGTATTTCTAACAAGTTGTCCAAGCTTAAAAACTGTTTCTCTGCTTAAAACTTTTAACCGGGTGACATCTCTTTAATTCTGGAGACCAGAAAATGGCAGGCAGTTCAGTTTTCCAAATATATTAAGCCAAATCCTGTTCCCATTGAAGCCTGTGAGGATTTGTGAGGAGGACTGAGCCCACCAGAGTTCCTCCAAATCCTTTTTGAGGCAAGTTATTCCTGTAGCTCTCGGTAGCCCCGCTGCAGTCGGAGGAGCAGCACCTTCGCTGACGTGACCTGGCACTGGTCCCTTGGCTTCAGTGACGCTCGGCCACAGCCCGCACCAGCTGGGCATCTCTTCTGGAGGACTCGTTGCTTCAGTACAGACTGCAGGGAGATTTTTTTCCATCAGACCCCTCACATACGAGAATTCAGTGCTTCAGTCTAGTCTTTCTAAAAAAGATTTCAGAGCTGGATTGTGGCTATTAAGATTTTCAGGGTTAGGATGTCTGGCTAAGGAGAAGTTTCTTCACTGTGTTTTCCACAGGTGGGTTCCACCCCTGTGCAGTAATCCAGCACACGCTGCTTGAGTCATTTCTGGCCCGACGGGTCTGCTCTACGGGTAATGTTTTTGAAGTAACACATTTAGTTGGATGAAACCGAACGCCATGCAGGATGAAGAACACGAGCGTCTGTTGTTCGTGACCCCATCCTCCCGTATTTCCTGTTCAGGCTCTGAGTTCAGCTTCTGGTCTTGGGGAATGACCGTTCAAGGTTACCCTTATGAAGGTGGACTGTGAAGTGTGATGTTCCCGCTGTAGTTGACTTAGTAAGAATCCATTCCTCTTGCAGAACGAATTCCTCTCTGTTAGGTACAGTTTTTTAAATCAAACTGGGACGCTTGTTCCTGCTTGGGTAATATGACTTCATTTAAGGGACATTGCTTTCAGGTTATACCGATGCTTCATGGGGAGGTGTGCTTGAGTGGACTAGGAGGAAAGGGGAGCTTTAATAAGAGGATGCATAAAGATTAAAATGAAATAGCTAGGTGGGAAGTGCTGTGCTGTACATTTAGCCTTTAAATTACTGCTAGTCTTGGAAATGAGGTGAGTGCTTAGTTCTCTTCAGTAGGATTTCTGAGACAGTTGCGGTGTCTTGTTGCTGTACTATAGTTAGTGCCATCCAAAATGCAGACAAAGTGATTAAAAAGTGTTCTGGTTACAGCTCCATCGACAATGCTGGTTCATTCATGGCATTTCAAGGGAGGAAGGATGGCCAGTGACATGGCTCACTCACTTTTTGCATTAGTATGGTGGCTGGCACTAGGTCGCTCATAACTTGCAGGAGCAACAGACATAATGTTGCTAATGAATTTAAGGTACATCTCATGGTAAGAGATGGGTTCTGAATTGGCATATCTGAGATTAACTTAATGCACAGTGCACAGCTGTGTCCCTTGTCTGAAATGCAGCTTGTGAAGTGCAGTAGGCCTCTTTTGCTTGTTTGGGTGTACTGGAGTTTTAAAAGCCTCTTGCAAAATCATAGCTGAGCTCATGAAGAAGGTTCAGTTCTTCAGCAAAGGAGTTTATTGCAGAGGTGACCTTGGTGACCTGAGATATTAATGGGGAGCAACGATCTCCTTCCCGTAGGTAGGCGGTTGGCTTTTTCTTTATAGATGTCAAAGATGGCTGTGTGGTGGACACGAAGTGCTTACCTGGAGCTGTGCATTTTATACGCGCTGCGCACGTGTGGAAGTAAGACCGTTTCGGTCCCGCCAAGGTCAGCACGGCAGTATGCTTGTCAGGTGCCAGCTGCGCAAGGGGGCATTGCCTGTACGCGGCTTCGGCTTCCGCCCTCAGATTGAAAATTGAAGACGTGTGCACGTTAGAGATGTGCCTAATTTGGGATAAGTCCATCTCCTTGGGTTTCTTTTGCTGTTTGTTTTCATTTCCATTCAGCTCCAAAGCAGAACTTTCCAGGAAGAAATGTGCCTGTATGTATGTAAGCTTGAGATGTTTCACACTGGCATCTGTACCCCAAAGAAACAATGCTGTGAATTCGAAGAAGGAGAATGCGTGTTGTAACTGAAATGAATGTGCCACCCTACCTTTTTTTTTTTTTTTTTTTTTTAAGACTATTCAAATCAAGGTGTGGAAATCAATCGAATAGGTACAAGAAGAGTAAGATCTCTTTTAATCTCCTTGGGTAAGCAGTGCTGTACAACAAAGAAAAGTTCAGGCTGAGCCTGCTTCAATTGATTTTTTCTTGTTTGAAATCAAGATAATACTGAGCTTTTATTTAAAACAATTCTGGTACCAAAATGTAAGAAATAATTAGAAAGTTTCATTTAAGAAATCCCACAGAACAGTTACTTGAATTAAAGTTGTTGCAGTACAGGTATTTTTTTTTTTTTATTGTGTGTATGTTTCTCATTGCAGGTATTTTTTGATAGACTTAGAGGGCCCACCTTCGATTGTATCGACCATGATGGATCATTTAGGACGTGATATTGATGTAATTAGACGTGCTTTTGTAAAGCATCCTGTATCAAAGACAGAAGAATGCAGTGGCATAATCCCAATCAACTATGAAGATAAATTAATTGCCAAGAAGAAGTGAATATTCCAAATAGCATGTTTGAAACTTTTTAAAAAATTTTTTATTCCTGCTTTGAAAAACAACTGTGATAACTAATGTCCATCAAAAATAATGAGTTTTGGCCATGTTATGTGTGTGGTATAGTACACTATTTTAAGTTACTGTAACATTTGAGGTTTCTTTTTGTTTCAAATAACTTGAATAGACTTAATCTGTATGCTTATCTTGATATTTGACAACTCTGAAAATTGATTTTCTTTTCTCTTAGAGCATTACATTGATAATGAAGATTTATCCATCATCAGAATGCTAAAAATAGCATTCTTTTCTACAGACAGATTACTTCAGAATATGTGTATTTACATAAGAGATTAAGAAGTCTACAGTGTAAATATAGCAGTATAGGATGTGATTTGTTGGAGGGGTTTTTGCTTGTTTTTGGAAAAAGGTAATAAAAGCGTGATTAAAAATAAAACTTGACTCATTTTTTCAAAAGCAGAAAAGGTACAAGAAAAAATAACTTACATTGCCAAAAGACACGTCATACTTCTTTCTATAAGGTAATAACTCTGTTCAAAGTACAGGTGAAAAATTATTCTCTATAGAAAAGGCCAGAAACTTCCAGGTGGCAGGTTAGAGAATAACCATGCTTACATATGAACAGAAGAATAAAAGATGCTTTGTTTTACCATCAGCTAGACCCAGGTGGACATTTCAATATGAGAAGAACGTCAGGACAAAGGTCTTAACGTATATTTTTGTCTTGCTTTTGCTCTTGTAGAAACAGGAGAAACAGCGATGGGTGTGAAAGATGACATTAATGCAGTATGACCTCCTGCAAGTCTAACGTAAATTCAGTGGTTTCCAGAGGATCTCCGTATTTCCCCCATGCTACCGAAGGAATGCACGGGCCATTTCTCACAACTAAGGCGTGTGTGTGTAATTTCTGTAGAAAAAAGTAAGTTGACAGAGATGCGTTGTTAGGCAGAGAGGATGTTCTTTACATGAATAACCTTCACCTAGAAGCTGCCTCCTCTGGCACTCCAGCGTTGTGCGTTGCCAAAGGGAAGGCCGGTCTGGAGGCCAAGGTCAGATTCCCGGAGATCTGTGACAGGCTGCTCTAGCGTTCTATTTCATCACGAGTTTGTCTGTCCTCTTTTGTGGAGGTAGCTGCGTCGTTTTTGGGGGGGATGCTGCGCTTTTTTTTTTTTTTTTTAAGATTCTGAACTTTGGGGGAGAAAGAAATGAGTGTTTCTTTTGAGTGTCTTTTTTTTTTTTAAGGAAAAAGTGAATTAGAAAAATGAAAGAGGAAATTTTCTTTCTCTACGTCTTTATTTAGGAGACATGAATGTGTGTGAGTTTGTGGTTTTGGTGGCTCCCTGCCTCCCCCCACTCCCCGTGGTTTTTCTTTTTCTGTTTTTAAATCTGCTTTTCTTTTAAGAGCAGACCGTCACATTTTGTCTCTCCTTTCCTGGAAAAAATGTTGGGAGAATAGAGAGAATGCACTACACACTTACCGAAGCCAGATCTATATTAGGTGTGCTTTTTTTTTTGTAGTTACTGCCAGTTTCGATCATGTGGTTGCTGTGTGCACCGGTGCCTGCTCGAGGCAGAGCTTTTCTTATCAATGGTTTTTGCTCGTAGGAGAGACCTTCCTTCCATACGGGTGTGAGCTTAGCCAGGAGGAGCCGTAGGTTTGTCAGTCTGGGCTGCGGGTTTGGCTCCCTGAGCTGCCCTTTCTGGTGGGCTGCTGAAAATTCAGGTTCGCAGCATGGAAAGCACAAACTACAAGTAGGGAAATACAGAATGCTTTAAAGAGTGTGTTTTACTCAAAAGTTTCTCAGAAGCTTTTCTGAAATAGCAAGTGAACAGAAAGCCTATAGTTTAAAGTCACTTTGCCTCTGGCTAGGACTTTGGGCCCTAGATTTCCTTTCGGTAGAAAGGAAAATATATAAGCTTTCAACTTCACAAAATGAAGATTGTCAACAGAGGCTGTACACATACAAATGTTGTATGTTTGTCTTTATTCAGTTTCCTTCAGTGTAGCATTAAATTTTGCATTTAATTTGTTCCAATTTCTAGGTTGATGCCTGCATTCAGTAGGAAAATCCTATATGCTCATTAGAGATGAGCCCACTGTCGTCTTATTAAATATGTGACATTATTTGTTGTGAATTAGGACCTTGGGTCAGTCAAACATTCATGTCCCTCTTTTCTGTGGGGCCCATTTCTGATCTTAACAGAAGATTGATGGATGTCAAGAGCAGAAGACTTAAGCTCCTGAGTCCAGCTCATCCCGAGAGCGGATCAGCAGTAGCACCTCTCTCGGAGCCTCAGCTGATCCCCGAAAAAATACAGCAGCGCCGGCTCTGAGGGAAAGTGGTCTCCAGCAGGCCACAAAACAACGCGTGAGGAGATGTTACCAAGCCTGTTTTCCTGTCTTATGAAGTCCTGAATGTGCAAAGGGGAGTGACTGAAAGTCGTCTTTGCCTTTGGGGTAGAAACACTGACCACTCTGCCACAAGCAGAGCCGCGCTTGCTGGACTGGTGCGTGGTTACACAAGCACTGGTGCTTTCTCAGCAGCAGGATTTGTTTATAAAAAGTCTGCTGAATAGCTGGCTCTCAACTGGATGTACTATTTTGTTCATAATTGATAGTTTCTAATATGAACATAATTTTATTTTTTTTTTTAATAGGGGGTGGGGTGGGGGAGGCTAAGGAAGGAGTCTTGGGTTGCAATTTGTTTAGCCCAGTCAGCCACCCAGACTGGTAGTTAGCTATTTCGGGAAGCTAATGCATAACAGTGTGCGCCTTCTCTCTCAATAGCTGTAAACGCAGGAATGGACACTGGCGTGTATCAGAAGATTTGAGCAGTTTGGGGTTTGAGCAAACAGTCCGAGTTGTGCTGTGGAGGAGTGAGTAACTGTACCCTGAATGGTCATAAATTCTGCCTGCAGAGGAAGGGAAACCTTAGCACATCTTTCAGATGTGTTTGCCTTTTTGATCGTCGATAGCCAGTTTGTCCCACTGGGCTGTAACTCCTGATCTCCAAGAATAAAATTTCAGGACGCTGTGGTGTCGCTGGAGAGCCAGAAGAGTCTGCGCAGCCAAACCATGGCCAAATACCTAAAATGTGAAACTCCATTGGCATTCCCAAGGGCCTAAACAGTTTGAATACCAGTACTTTAAATTTTGTTTACTAAAGAATCCGATAGTGAAGCTCTTCAACCCTTCCTTAGATTATGTTCCCAAGTGTATAAAATAAGTAGTTTTATGCTCCTAGATACTCTGGTTTTCTTGTTTGCGGATTGCGGAGAAACACTGAGTTGGGTAAGTAAGTATTAAAATAACAACTGGCAGTTTTCCTGGCTCAGGAATGTTTTCTCCCTCTTAACCTTCAGCAAACAAATGAGCACAAGTGGTTTTATGGTGAAGATCTTAGATGTGTCTTCAATCACTCCTTTTTCCTGATCTTCTTTCTCTTTCTCAGCTGAATCTTGCACTCTGGGGGTTTCTTCAGCAGACTGAGGGCTCTGCACCATCAAAGCGCTCAGCACTCTGCTTGCAAAGCACTCGGTGCGGCCACAGGCTTGACCCCAGGAGGTTTGTGCGTGCAGCGATTTGCTCCCATGGACCCAGAGCCTGTGCATCTTCCATACATCTGACTAGTCTGTCAAAACCCGGTTTGTTGGTAGCATGAGCTTAAAAAATTTCAGGATCCTCAGCGTCAGTAGAATATTTCTGTCACTAAATGTTTTAATGGCACTCTGAAAATCATCTTTCAGCTGGACTTCTACTTGGGAGTAAAGTGTTGGAGCTGCAGGCTGAGCTGGGTACAGCAAACGTGCAGGGATGTATTGCTTCGGAAGTCATCCGAGGAGCAGTTGGAATGGCAAGTTGACGTGACTCATGGGCTCCTACCGTTGAATCTAGGCTTTGATCACTGAAACACGTCACCTGTCACTTAATGAGATCTGTTGCTGTTTAGTAGGTTGCTGCACTCTGTTATGAAGGCAGACTGAAATTTAAAGCAGTCCTGTTGGAGTCGCAGAAATTTCTCTTAAGACGTGACCGGCCTGCCATACGTTATTTCTGCTCAGAGAGGCTCCTAGGATCTGTCCAGCACTGCCAGTGTCTCCAGCACAAATGTTCAAGAATCATAAGGCAAATCCCCCAGATATTTTGAACTCGTGGCATGTAATCATGGGCTTAAAAATCATGAGTATTGTTTAAAATGTGAGGTTCTTTTTATTGGCCTTTTAGACGTTATGATTCACTTGTTTCAAACTTTGTTGCTGGCATGATTTTCACGTAACATCTGACTGAAGAGCTCTTGGGAAAACACAAACTATAGCAAATCAGATGCTTGATAAATGCATTGGGACTGGTGCTATGTCCCTCCACCCACTGAAACAGAATAAGGGAAATTGAAAAGGGAATCATTATTGTGTCCTTTCCTAGAATTATGAGGTTCAGATAGGATAAAAGTGAGAATTGATACAGAGCCAAAACATGCATTTTCCCAACTGCTGCACGAAGGGAAGATTAAAAACGTGTTACTCTCCGTGACCTATGTAATGTGTTGCTTTCTTAGTGCTGCTTCAACAGACCTTTAAAAACACGCAGGCTGCAGCTGGTGGACTACCTTAGGCTAACGCCGCTCCTCTTTGCACAGCTATTTGTGCAATGCTGCGGAGGAGTGGGAGAGTCACCACTTATTGAATGCTGGTTAAGAGGGGGAGTGATGCATTGACAGATTCCAGTTCTGGAGTATTCAAGGTTGCCTTCTAAAAGCATTTTTAATGGGAGGTAATGCTCGCTATAAACCTGGGAGAGTTTTTGTCCCTGTTATTTTTGTATTGTGCTTAGGCTGCCAAGTCAACCTTGTTTGGAGAACGCTAACTGGCACATGGAAAATCTGGCTTACTGAAATCTTCAACACATTTATGTTGAGGATAGTTTTGGGAGATAGTGCGGCTACACTGAATCAGTAAGAGGCCTCTGGCTGAGTTCTGTAGGAGCAGATGTCTCCTGACAGTACGATGCACTTTCTCCCAAGGGGAATCCTTTAGCCACCTTAGCAGGGTTTGCAGACTTCTGAACTTTTGTTGACGAGGACTCAGATGACGCTTGCACGCAGGGGCTGGTTGGCGAACGCCTAATGCGTGCAGGGCTCTCCCGGAGCTTCTGACTGTGGTAATGAGGTAAGTTCAGCTCAATATTCTGCTGAGGGCTGACGTGAAAGTTACATGCAGTGAGAAAGAGGCTTTAATTTTGAGTTTCCCTTCACAATTCACCTTGGAAGCAGCAGCGGGGTAAGGCAGGGCGGAGAAGGCGTGTTGCATACTCAGTGTTCTCACAGGCTGTCTGCTCCACTGTTTTTTGTATGTGACGAGCAGAATGAAAATGTCATATATAATCTGTTCCACCTATATGCCTTGGTACCTGGAAGATATATGACTGAGGAAAATGTAAAGAGCGGGATGTTTATTATCTTATTAATGCATGGGCATCACTCCCATTCTCTTGCTCAGTGAGTGGGAATGTCATGAAAGAAACACACTCGCTCCTTAAATGTCAAGGAGGTAGGCACCTTAGCAGTGCTAGGATCCATAGCACTGGGGTGGAGGGGTGAATGGGGCCGAGCATCCCATTCAACAGTCAGTGGCTCCAGCCATGGTCATAACAGACCACGCTGAGTGAAAAGTCTGATGGAGAAGGGTGTGAAAGGAGTAAAGGGTCTGCGTGGAGAAGCTGAAGGGACCCACGCTAAGTACAGGCCACAGAGGCGTGTAGGAACGTTGGGGGGAAAAACCAAAGCGCATCCCTCCCTCCTGCCCTGAAGCAATCTGTATGTTTGCCCAGCGCGCTCAAAGTGTAGACACCAGACTTGTGCTGTGTCAGCATGCTGGAGGAGAATCAAACCAAAATTGTTTGATCCTCCAACTTGCTAACTGTGAGGCAGGGTAGGATATTGCAAGTTGTACCAGCGACTGGGAAGTGCAAATGGTTTGCCTTAGTAATCCCTGTAATCCCCTATAGATAATGCCCTCCCATATATTGATGAAAAAAATTACGTAACAGCTACACCCAGCCAAAAGGGAAAAAATAAACGAAACAAAAAATGAACCAGTGCACTCGTGATGCTGGTCAGATTCATCTGAGCCGCATTAGGAGAGCTTAGAATTCCTGCCAGAGAAAGGAGGACTATCATCAGGAAGGAAAATCTGCGTAATCTTGGGCTGGAAAAGTAGTTTTCAAGAAACTCCAGACCCCGAGGCTTTGTTTGTTATGCAGGATGCAGGCTGAGCTGGAAGATGGGGGATATTGGTATGTTGGGTCATGCTCAGCTGCTCCTTCATGGGGACTTTCACCCTGGTGTTCCTACACTGACTGGCCTCCAGGTCAGTAGTGGCCTCCCCGGCTTTGATGTGGTGGCTCTTCCATGTTCCATGTGCTCAGAGAAATTGCTACTGGCTTGCTCTGGCACCCTTGTTAAGCTTCGCTGAAAAGTCATTTGGTGGATCAGGAGATAGAGCTGCGAAGGGTTTCTCTCCCTGGGCTGGATATACTGGCAGAGCTGCTGAGAGATGTTTGCACTGTGGCTGATATTCTCTGGTTAGAGAATTGCAAAAGGACCGTCACCTGCTGATTGATGGGCCCAAGATTTGGCTTTAAAAGATGTGTGCCTATTTGTTCAATGAATGCTTAGATGCTTGGGATTGTCCTGAGATCTTACCATGTCTCAGGCTGTGCTTTGGGCTGCAGTCTGCAGGAGTCACCTGTGATCGACAGAGCTGACAGTAATGCCCATGTGATGGTCCTGGGATATGCCATAGGGGCGATGGAGCGCACCGAGAGGCATGGATGCTGTGTGCTGGTGCTGCACCTGCCTTTCTCCTTCCTTCTTCCTCCTCTCCTGCCTTAGTCACCTCCTGAGAAGCGCTCCCCCACCATCCTCTGCTAGCCCGACCCAGAGACTGCAAGCTCCGTCACCTGAACTTCTCATGAGACCTGGGCTTAAATGTTGGTGGCAAGCCGGAATGAGGTGTGGGCAGGTGGCCTGTGGCAGAGATCAGGGGGGTCGCAGCTTCTGGTAAATGGGTAGGCCAGAGCTGGAGTCATTTCATGGATCCTCTTATGTGCCTCCTTCTCCGTCCCCAAGGGACCCCATCACCTTGGTTGGACTCAATGTTCTTAAAGGTCTTTTCCAACCTAAATGATTCTATGACCTGGGCTCTCCATGTGCTGGGAGGTGCATTCCCATACCAGGTGCCTGCCTGAGTTGGAGACAGCACCAGCTGGGCTTGTCCCTCTGCAGCACCCCGGCATTGCAGCTTACGTTCTGGGGTGGGTGGAGAGGGCTTGGCTGGGACAGGGAGGATGTGGCGCAATAGCCTTGCACGTGACAAAATGGTGTCAGGCCTGCGCACGCAGTGCTGTGGCCAGAGAGGCTTGCAGCACCGGCTGGCGCTGCCCGGGCTCTGCGTGGGTGGAGGATGTCCGTGGGCCTGGTGGCAGGACAAGTATCAAGCGGGACTTCCTTCTGGTGCCAGAGCTTGCTGCAGTCCCCCCACACTGGTGCACCAGCTGACGAGCGACCTCGGAGGAGGAGACACGTGGGTCTGTGGAGGGGCAGGGAGCAGTCTGGGTGTGCAGGGGTTTGGCCGGCGCTGTGTTATCCTGCAGGTGCGTAAGGGGTTTGGGCAGCTCTGGGAAAGCCACTGATGAAGTTCCCATCCTGTCGTACCAACCGAGGGGCTCTCGTGGCATCCCTGCAGACAGTCTGAGGCCAGGGCAGCACAGAGGGTCAGGGAAGGGGTGCTGGGAAGCATGCCGACAAGGCAGCGTAGAAGCAGCCCATCGTTCCAGTTGAAGAAGGCTGCAGCAGGTTTCTCTGATGGGTTTCTGTGCTCGGTGGGTGAATCACTACCGAGAAGTGCGGCACTTCTCCTTGTGTAGGTCTGTGCTGCCGGCTTCTCCACAGCCTCCGCTGACACTGAGTAATCACTCGGAGACAAGTGGGGCCGATGACTGGGAGGAGGATTGTAAATCACAGCATTATAATCGCTCCTGCACGTGACATTCCTCTTGACCTCTGGGAACTCTAAAAACAGCTGTGGTCTAAAACCCCCAGTTAATTGCACTATGAAGAGCAAGAGCCCCCTTTGAGTGTTATTATGATTTGAATTACATGGTCCTTAAACGCTGGCATTTAAGACAGTACAATAGTGGTCTTCCTCATGTGAGAATCCACAGAAATGTTATGGGTTCTTTTAATGGTAAATTTGGCCAACCCACTGAAGCCGGTTGGAGTCCATGGTAGAAGGTTTTACCAGAAGTATTTGCTAAGGTATTTTTGTGAGGATGAAAATTAGGAAGTCCAGATGGTCATCAAGGTATCTCATTCTTGCAAATACATGCACATGCTTTGGTTTTTTCCTACGTCATTGATTTCTCCTTGGATCTGGGGGCGAACATGTGTTTACTTTGCTTGCCCTGTTGATGTCAATCTGACTGCTTACTTGCACAAAGCTGAGCGCATACCTGAAAATTTGCAGGATCAACAACTTGCTTGATGTCACCCAGGTCCAAAAATCAGAGCTTCTGCAGAGTTCTCCTAAAAGATTTCTGACAAACATTCCTTGAAAAATAATAGGTTGGGTTTTTTTTAAGTCCTGAAAATAAAGTCTAGCAGGTTGCCTGCATACCAGTTATTTCCTCATTCAGGTGTCAGTTTTTCTTCAGACCTGGGTGAAAGTAAAAATTTTGGAAGATTTTACTGAGAGTTCAACTGTTTTGACTTTGATCAGTGCTAGCAACAGAGCCCTTTAAAAAAAAAGAAAAAGCAACTTTTGGCAGAGGGAAGACTCTCTAGGTAGGCCAATTAATTTCAATGAGTTTTCTCCTCTTTGCTATGTGTGTCCCTTATTTGAAAATACCATGTAGGATTCGGTTGAGAGCCTTCTGGAGTTTATGGAAAGCCTGCTGGCTTCTCCATACTGGTGTGTTGTAGGCATGGTTAGGGAAAGATAAAGACTTTTTCTGACTTCAGATAAACAGATGCCATTTGTTTCTGATATCTTTCAAAGTTCTGTCCCTTACTTGGGGGTCGGACAGAATTTCAATGGAAATGCCTGAAGCATCTTTTTTCCCTTGTCCAGTTCTTCGTAGGTTTTCTACAGTACTTTTTACCATGAAGTTGTTCAATTTTATTTTTTGATTTGAGCCTCATTGTCAGGAAATGAACCATTTCAAACAGGATATGTCAATCCTCTTTCTATTGTAGGAAACTGCAGTTTGGAGGTACTTGCACTCACTTGACTTTCAGGCTGTTTCAGGTGTCTTTCTATAATTAGGTTAATTTTCACATATTCTACACTTATCTCTTCTTCAATGCATTCTTGAACCTATTTCTTCTCTTTTGAGTTCTTCTATTTGAGTTCTTTTGTCATTGTCCATGGCCAGTGAGCTGTGTGAGGAACTCCTGTCACGTCCTCTGCAGAAGTTATGGAGGAGATCAGGTGAGGTGTACAGCAAGTCTCAAAGCATTTTGTTAGAACTTCACTCTCCTGGCTTCATAGAGTCGTACACACCTTAAGGGCCAGAAGGTGCCTTAGATCATTTAGGTTAATCTACTGGCTATCTCAGACTCTGCTTATTGCCATACTCCAACCTGTTTTGAGTTGGCCCAACAAGAACGGTTTGGGATAGTTTTTCTCTCTGAAAGGTAGCCAAACTTCAAATGAAGATTTCAAGTGAAAGCTAATCTAGTCCCTCCTCTGGAGAGCCTCTTCTACTAGTTAATCACTCTCACTGTAAAATATGAGTGTTGTTTCTGCCTGGCTTCCTACAGCTTGCCATCTGTTTGAGAGAGGCAGGTTCCTACTTTTAGGTTTGAGAAATCCATGGATTTAGTTTCTGAAATGCATCTTCCCCTTGTCTCATGGACCTTAAAAAAAAAAGGGGGGGGAAGATGGGATCTCTGTTTCTCCACTCTCCCAATGCCATGATAAAAGCAACCGATCTCTTTTAATATCAAATATTGTTAAGGTAGTGCTTTTTAGATGCAGGGCTTTTCCAGATCTGCCCACTGTCTTTGCTACCATTCATATCATCTCTGGTGTTGCTTTTGTAGACATGCTTCTCCACATCCTCCACTGCTGGAAGAGTGAAAGAAGCACAAAGTGGAAGGTATAAGCTCAGAAAAAAGGCAGCATGAGGCACTGTGCCTGTCACCTTCAGAAGCAGAAGTCAAGATGTGTTCATAAGAATGCCTGTTTCTAAGTCTTATACTGCTCATGATTATATTTCTCTGATGTACAGCTTCCCAGGAGTAGGAAGAGTCTTAGGAGACACTTTGCAGGAAAAGTCATCTATATTTATATAGCTATTATGTTTATTTGTAGCTTTGTATATATTACCAGCTAGTAAGTCTGTTCCTTCCAAGAGCCTTTCCCTGGAGGATCAATAGGAGGCAAGATATCTCATTTAAAAAATGAAAAAGGGAGAGAATCTGGGGAAATAAAAGCTACCAAACCTGGAGTAAGGGAAAGAGGGATGGCCAAACTTGGTATTTTTCAGTAAAAAAGGGAGAGACTTGAAGCAAAGGAAAATAATGAAACGGTTTGAGAAAACACTTGACTATGAAAAGCAAGTGGTCTAATCAGGAAGAAGAAAATTCAAGAGAGAGTGAGGGAATAAACAAATTTTAGAACTAAATCATCCAAATTATGGCCTTTGGCACTCTTATATTTGATTTCCTAAGTTGTCCATAAATTGTTCGAGATAAAAAGCGATAAACACAGAAAATGTGTGTGTAGTGTCTCATTATTTTAGGCCGTGTGTTCACACTTTAGCCTGAACTCCCTGTTCACACTCCCTGTGTGTTGGCTTTCTCTGGCCGTTACCTGGAGTGCAGCAGTTTGCTCTCTAGGCAGGAAAGGGTAGGTGTAGGAGGGGATTAGCTTACACTCATGCTTTGCTCCTGTGGGCACTTTTGATGCTACCAGCTCACACCACTTACATCACCAAGATCAGGTCTGGACTCCAGGCCAGCCACCTTGACAGTGTGGACAAAGTCAAGGTGACCAGAGATGAAGATTTACTGCTACAGCTGAGAGACCTGCCTGATTAAGGTGGCCCTTGTGTGGTCCACCACTTCCAGTTTGCTGGCGAAGAACTTCATCAGCCTTCAGGACTGACTGCTGTGTATTTGGACCGGTGTGGCCAAGAAAACCGCTGTCCTCTGCAGATGGGGCTGCTGCAGGTTGGACTAAAGAAGGTAAGAATACAGATTAAGGCCTGATGGCAAGAACCTGAATAGCCATAAAAGGCTAGGGTCTTGGTTTTATATCTAATAACCTGGTATCTGAACCTAGGAGAAACTCTCCTGCCTCAGATCACCTCCTCTTATGCAGGAGACTCTTTCCTTACACTGAACTCTAGGCACTTTTCTGAAAGCTGAGGCTTGCTTACTTGGCTGGGAACAGATACTAGGGCTTTACTTTCACTGTAAAACAAAGAGTTTCCAACTGTTTGCCCAGCAGTAAGTAGTTAACCAAAATCTGGACACCAAAGCCCATAAGCCAGGTTCTGATAGTCTTCTAATGCCTTCCCACAGCAACCTGGGTCTGTGTTTTCTGGCTTTTGTACTTACTGCCCATTCACTGTCTGTATGCCTAAAGATGCCTGCTGGCATACGCACACCTGCCTGGCATTTCAATCGTTGTATCGTGAGACTCTATTTCTGTGCTGCTCTTCTCTCTGCAGCCAGCTGCAGAAGATGCTTTCCCAGTCTGCTGACAGTGGACCAGAGGATTACACTCTGGGTTGTAGCTCACTGCAACAGGGAACATTCCCTCTGGAAGGGTCACTCAGTATCCATACTTGTGTGGAAAATTGCCTGGGAAGGGACTTGCATCAGGATGGTGTGAGATGGTTGTGAGGCTGGAGAGTGCCTACTGCAAGGCAAGCGATGGTAACTATGGGTTGTGTAATTCTCTGCCTACTAGCTTTTACTGCAGGGAGTTTGTCCCACCCTGAGTCCGTAAGCTGTTCACCCCAGGATATCTGGAATTTAGAGCCTCACAGGCATGCAGGCACTTGGCTTTCACTGGAACTCCTACCTACATATCTTATAGGGCCAGGACCTGGGCACCCCCTAAGTCCCTGCATGAAATCTGGGTCAGTGCAGTTCCAGTACGGCCATGGATGTTTGGATAAAAGGTGCATGTAGCTCAGCAGATGAATACTCAAGAGCTGCTATGTCCCAGCAAGCGCAATGAAGATGTTTGAGGGCATGCTGTTACTTTCCTTAAATTATCTCCTGCTTTGCACTGCTGCTTTAAAAAAAGGAACAGGCAGCAATGTGCTAATGTGCATGTGTGCTTATACAGTTTTGCAGAACCAGCTGAGTTTGTAAAACTCTTTGAAAAACACTTGGCGATGAAAGGCTGCATCTGAGCATGTGTCATTGTAACCCATATGAGCTTTATAGACACATAGAAATGAAATTAACTGCTTATTTTAAAAGCAGGTGCCAGAGTTCCCCTTCATATAATGCTCTGTCATTCTCAGGTTGTGAGAAAAGCCCCCCTCGTTTCTCCTCATCGACAGCTGTGCTCAGGGTAAGATTTGCAGGGAGATGTTAGGAGGTGAACAAGTCTTCCTCCCTCACACCACCACATTTTAATGAAATGGTTTCCTGTTAAATCAGGGACAATATTAAGATACAGATCAGGTATCCTCCAGCTTCAAATGTTTATTTCCCCCGAGAAGATGTGGGGTTTTGTTGTCACTGCCAGACGCCGTCTCCGACCTTGGCTCGCTGCGGAGTCTGTCTGGAGCAGGTTCTGAAAATCCAATCTCAAGCACAGTGGGGGGCTGCTGCTGGTGATGAAGCTGTTTTCTCCAGTCTTCATTAGGAGAATTTCTTCCATTTATGTAAATGGGCTTCCTTACATCTCAGGCTCTTTGAGGGCTGGGGAAAGAGAGAAACCGAGCACCCAGCCGACTCTGACTTCCTTCCTCCCGGCACCTTATGCTGTGCCAAGCGATAAGCACGGAGATGTTCATCCTTCATGGAGGAGCAAAGGGTGGCAACGGCCTTGCCCAAAAAGCCTCGTGTCCACCTTGCTTCAGGGCTCGGCAGCCAGCAGCAGGAGGCGGCCCTGGGCATGCAGCAGTTTTGGGGTGTGCAGGGAGGGGCAGCCATGATGTGAGTGATGCCTGTCCGGCAGCCTCCTGACAGGGGGGACTTTAGGAACAGCCGTCCACCCGTTTGGACCCTGAATCTAAAATAACCCTTTATTTTATTTTTTCTTAATTTTACTTTTTCTTTTTTTTAGTTGCTTAGGACACCAGTTAGGTAAGCCCTGGCAGGGCCTGAGGGGCAGGTGGGGGCCTGGTGGTTCCTGGAGATGTAATGGCCACCACGCACAACTGCACGTGTTGCAAATGGCGTGTCGAGGGCCCAGAAACCTGGGCCCTTTTTTTTTTTTTTTTTGAGACCTAATTAAATAAAATCTGCCTTGCAGTTCAGGCAACAGAAACGCTTGAGTGCTCTCTGAAAGACACCAATATCTCAGCACGTTACTTCGGCATGGGCCCGTTGCTGGCTCTGAGGAGCTGCCCGCCGCAGCCTTATCTCCCAGGAGGAATGTGCCTCTGCACGACTGCAGCTCGTGGGTGTCTTGCCTTTTTTCTGTGCTTCGCAGCTGCAAATTCCAGTTTTATCTTTGCTCAGCAGTTTGGTGGGTCTCTGTCGGGTTGCTGGAACAGACGGACAGCGTTTCGGGCTTTTCCCTTTCGTTGCAGAGGCCTCAGCAGAGCTAAAGATGTTGCAGAAGTACGTTTCCCTACAAATGAAAAAAATCACAGAGAGGCCATGCGTTGAATTTTCTTGTCTTGGCATTTTAAATGTGCTGGGGCAAATTACTTGGGTATTACCCTGGTATATTCCAGGTCACCTGAAGGTTATTAGAGAAAACTTAGAGATAAGGCATGATTGTTAATTAGTAGTAACACAGAAGTGTTAAAAAAAAACAGAAGAATTTGGTGTAATAGATTTCTTTTTAATCACTTCCTTCTCTTTGAGAAAGACATTTTCCAAGCCAATTTTTTTTTTTGCTATTCTTACCGAAGTGGTCATATCAGCTTCAAAGAAAAATGCTTTCATCAGTAAGATGGAGCCAGATTTGGGCTCAAAAATTGCAGCAGAATGAAATGGATTGCTACTCTTCCTCCTGCTGCACATTTTGTTTTGGAAAATAACCTAATTTTACATAACTGTAATGTCTTTTTTTTATTTAAAAATATTTTTTATTCTGTTTTATTTTGTATTTTTCATTGTTTTAAACTATTTCTAGATATTGTATGCGCTGTTAGCATTGATGTAGTACATACAATATGACATGCAGTTCAAACATTCTATCACTTACGTTTTATTTTTTATTTTATTCTAAATGTAATTTAGAATAGCTTCTGCTCAGTGCTGACTGAAATATTTTATCTTCCTTTCTTTTCTGTGTCAAAGCATCAAACTATCCTATGAGAGAAAAAAAGGTGTTTTGATCAGTACTAGGCAGCAACTGCCCTTAATAGTTTTAAAAATAACACTTTTTGGTAGAATAGAAGGATATTTAAATTATGATATGTCATATTATGACATGTCGGTATTAGTCAGTGCATAATTCTATTGATTAGTCATGAAATAACAGGAAAATATGAAGTAAGAGAACTTCCATAAAAGAGAATGTATTTTAAAATGAAAATTCAAAGTTCTAAAATTGACTCTGGAAACCAGATAGCTCTTAATTCTTGTTTTCCTTCAGATTGTCCATTTACTGAGAAATTACTGAAATACTTGGTTTTGTCCTTGGACCAGAACCAAATTTCAAAACGTCAAACTTTGATGAGAAAAGAAGTTCTGAGTTTCGATCAGCTCTCAAATGAATGTACACTGTTGGAACGACAGTTGTAAGATGATCTCAGGTAATTTTCTTTTTCTTGTCTGTATTTTATGACTTCATGCTGGTATACAAATATTGCATAATATCAATGATGACCGTCATACATAGAGAATTTTACTTTTGTGAAACTTGTTTGTAGAGGTTTTATGCGTAGAATAGAGTTTTATTTATGGTAGAATTTAGAACTGCTAGAAAGCTCTATACAGCATCTGAGACACACGATCAGTTTTAAGTATGTGCCTAAGTTCCTTTTGACAGCAAGAGAACTTAAGTATGAGCCTACGGATAAGCAGATGATTATGCTGGAAAGGCCACCACATTCCCCTGACCTCTCCTTTCCGTTGAAATGCTTCTGGTATAAATGCCACTGCAGTTGCATGCTGTGCCATGTTGATCGTCTGAAAACCAACCTAACAGGAAAAAAAAGATCTGTTTGCAGGTGAATTGGTTCCCTGATCTGGATCACTGTTTGGCTACTTGATTTCTTGGTGCACGAAAGCCCTGGACAGGGAGCAGGAGCGTGCTGATGTGCTGTGCAGTAAAGGCAAGAGCCAAGCAGCCTCAGCCAGTGGCAGCATAGACTTGTATTGGATTAAAGTAACCACGTAAGCACAGCCTAAGTAACAACTTCAAGCTTTGTTTACTTGTGTGCATAAGACTGTTTGGGCATACTGGTTCCTGGCTAACCGAACAAGTACATACAACACTGCGTGAGAGCGATGGTTACAGATAAACATAACACCCGTTTCCTCCACCCCCAAACAAGCAATTCCAACGTATATATTCTTTTGTGGCCAAAAAACATGAGCATTGAGATTGCAAAAACGGGAGTACCATGTGATAGCCAATGTCTATCTACTTTTAACTCTTTCCCCATCCTTCTCCTGTGACAGCGCCTAGTGAATTCAAACTGCTCCCTGCATGTCTATTAGATAGTGCCCCATGCAGCGTAAGTGAATGGAGAGAGCTGACGAGCCCAAGCCCTCTGTATACATGGGAAATGAACTGCTGATCTAAGCAGATACGGCCTTGCAGCTGCCAGGATGACCACAAAGTTTGCTTAGCTGCTTCTCTGAGTGCTAGGGCCACTACCTGTCTCTGCCTGCGTAGTGGCGAGAGGACAGGAGTGTTACCTCAGCAGCCTTGGGTGCATTTTGGAGTTTCTACTGACTGCAAGCATTTTACCCTTGGGTGCTAACAGCTGGGACAAGTCACAAATGTCCTGCAGCATGTCCAAAGAGAGATTTCAATGAGAACATGCTCTCAGTTTACTCTTCTGGATCCTCTTGGCTTAACATTTACCACACTAGGCCTGGAAAGATTGATTCATAAGACGGTTACTCAAAAGATTTTGTCTACCATCACATTAAAACGCATTACATGCACTTACAGTTAATGGTGTTAGATAACTGAATAGCCTCATTCGAATTGCCTGCCAGTGTTTGGCTACAGTCAATCCATGCTGTTTCTGGTGCTGCAGTTAAATGTTGTCGTATTCTTTACCCCTTCGCACTCCTCCAAGCTTGTCGCCAGCTATTTCTCACACCTCACTGCATAAGGAACTTATTTTGTCTCTGATTTGATGGCATAATTGCCTGTGTGAGTACTCCTTAACCTGTTCCAATCAAAGTGAGTCTACTGTGGCAGCAAAACCCTACTGTATAAACTGTTTAAACTAACTTAGCTTATTTTGACTGAGTTGGCAGATGGAAGAGGACAGCAGAAGGTCAGTGATCAATAGTAACTTCTGTGATGCTGACTTTGAAATGAGGTGACCAGTGCCTTTTCCCAGCTGTGCCTGCACCTCTGCTTATGTAGGAAGCTGGAATGATAATCTCTCTGCATTGTTCTGTAGGCCATTTCTTCTAGAGCCAAAATATCTTAGTTCTTGGACTGCACTCAGACCCCGAGTCGGGGTACCCTGGACTCATCTGAAGTGGCACGCATAGCCCTTTGCTGAGCTGATGCAGTTCTGGCAGTGCTCTGCAACAATGAAAGACAGTTTTCACCTGCACTGTGCATTATTTATGAGCATTAAATTTTGCTTGGCATCATATAGCTACTGTCCATCCCTCTGGAAAATCTTATTGCCTGACTAACCTAAATAACTGCGCACCATTTGGAAATGTTGCTGCCTCCCTGCCTAATTCCCTTTCCAGGTCATCAGTGCCTGTGTTTAAAGATGGCAGACCTAGCGTGGCAGTGGAAGGGTCTCATTGCCACCTTTGCCCATGACGAAAATTGATTCTTGATTTTCACGTCATTGCTTCCTGATTTTTAGATCGTTTTTGCCATATGAGATTACCTGGTCTCACAGCCCAAGGATCATTTTGTGTCTGCAGAGCATGGGCACCTGAGTGCAAGTCACTCTGTTACAATGGCATGGAGAACCTCGGCAGATCAGCCGATGAGTACTGCCTCATTAAACTGCAGTGGCTCTATCACATCCACCCCACACCTGTAGTGACTTCTGCAGGGCCTTTGCTGGCAGTCTTTCAAGTGCCTGCAAAGTTTTGTCAAACAGTTCTCCAGTGCCTTTACCAATATGCTGTAGAAAACAGATAACACGTGATTTTTGTAGGACAGAAACCAGATTTGTGAGAAATGACCACATCTGAGTGATCTTCTGGGGACATCTTGTTCTCTTTTTAAACTATTTTAATCTGTGAGGCCTACTGGTACGTAACTCAGCTCTTCAGCTTTCTGGAAAAAAGGTACAAAACTGTGCTGTCCTCCCAGCCATGGAAACAGGGACTGTTTTTAATGGGTTTACTTATTTGTGTAAGAACATGACTTGATTTCACCCAGACTCGTGAAGGTAAATCTAGAAAGTGGGTCCTTTTTAAACTCATTCCTGTGCTCTAGCATAAGCCACTATTGCTGACACATTCCCCCCCTAGTCAGACTGTTCTAGGAGCTAAAAAAATGCAGGTTTGGGATAGGTATCGCCTCAACATCTGTAGTGCTAAAGACGGGTGCAAAGGAATCCTTTAGCTTCTCAGAAATGTAGTGTCTGCGGTGACTGTTTCCCTGAAGCCTCACCAATCTAGTGAGTGCCCAGGTTACTTCACACATTTCCTGGTTCAGATTTCATTTCAGATTCTCATTTCAAGATTCAGAGACCCTGAGGCTGTGTATATGCTAGCACATGGTGATGGCCAGTAGGAGAAGGCCTACAAAGCAGAACGGTTGGTACTGATGAGGAGGCAGGATCCACACACTCTACAAATTTCAAGGGGCTTTTATTTTAGATTTGTTCTGGCCTGGTCCCATAAAGTGACCACCACTTAGCAACTGGAGCACAGTCAGTGCGTTTCTGGAGTGCATCTTCTGGTTTAGTTTCATCTGAGAAGAATCTAGATTGTCTGCTCTGAGACATGAACACAGTATATTAAGTGAAGATGAAGAGATTTGCTTCAAAAGCATGCACCTGATCTGAACTGAAGCACTAATGTAGACAAATCCTGAAAGGACCTCTAGTTGATTTGTTTTAATACTTTGGGCTATTTATTTTTCAAACTCAATTTTGGCTCTTCTGATTCCCCTCTTGTTTTTTGCTCACAATCGTTTATCATTGCCTTCATTATGACTGGTTTTCCAAACATGCAACTGCATGCTAGTCCAGCCTTTTGAATTTTCCCATTTAGCCATATGTTATTTCCTTAGGGCCTTTTATTAATGAGCTACCATTGGTGATGATTCTGTGTTAGCCCCAGGTGGCTTGTTTCTTTTCCTTCTCTTAATTTCAATGATCTGTGAGTCTGAACACAGTACCTCTCCAGCTTCCCCCCCCCCCCCGCTTCATGTAACAATTATACATTTATGAATGCATTTGTCATAGTTGATTATCTAGGACTTACAACATGCTTGTTTCACAAGTGTCATTTCTACTCTATTGTTCCTTAGGTCCTTGTTCTCATTTGCTTGGAAGCAAGACAGAACAAGCAATTACTGTCAGCTGCTTTACGATTAAAATGCGGGGACTGGCTTTCTGAACTGTTCCAGGAGATGGAGCAGAGCTGGTGCGCTTTACCTTGACGAAGAACCTTCCTGAAGTTTATATATGGTCTCACAACAGGTGTGAAGGATGACTGTAGGGAAGGCAGTTTAGTAGCTAGGAAAAGTCACCTCAAAGTCAAATGGTCAGAAGTGGATTGAGAGCTTAACTGAGTGCCATTTATTTTCGTGATAAGGTCGTAGAAGAAATTTGGAACTAGACCTTGCTGGCTGCCGGTCACCATAGACCTTTTAAAGAAGTTCACTTTTCAGAATGCACATATTCATTTTGCAGGTGGATTTGCATATTCCAGCCTGGCAGTTGCACGCACAATTAGATGGCCGATTATATGTGAACAATTCACTGAGTTGTTATCTCGTTTGTGCTCGGCAGCTGGGAAACTACAGGCAGGTATCATTATAAGCACTGGATTCTTTACTGAAAAATTCTTCTAGTCCTGGCATTTTCCCAGTCACCCTTTGCAGCCTGTGAAATCAAGAAGCGTGTCAGCTATCAAAAAGCCGCCTACGTTCTGACTCCCAAATTCAGCCATGTTTAATATCAAATCAAAATTGCCTAATGATAGGCCTGCCTACTACAGTGGCTTAACTAAAGTCCTGCTTGTGTGCATGAGAACACTTTCATGAGAACACGTGGCCTGGTTTTCATGGGTGCAGGGCACCGAAAATACAGTTCATGAAATTCTGGGTTTGGCCTGACTCAGCAAATTTGTACTGCAGTGAAAACACCCTTAGGCTGGGAACAAATGTGCTCTGGAAATTCCTCCCTCGTCCTGGTGAGTTTGCCTGAGGTGAGGTGTCTTTCAGAAGGAGTCAGTTCCTCAGATACTTTCCCACCTCTGCGTGTTTTCAGTGCTTTCCCACCTCTGCGTGTTTTCACTGATTCCCGGGTAAAGGCTCTTTGTAGCTTTGTGGCAGAGGTGAGCCTTGCTGCTGTAGGATTATTTGTGTATCAAACAGTGGGGGCTGCAGGGCAAGGTGGGTAATTTTGGCTCCTGCTGTTCCTCCTTGGCCCTCTGCAGGTGCCAGTGTGTCCTTTGATCTAATTCCTGGGAATGCTGTCTGAGATAATTTATCCCAATTTTCTTGAATATGCTCAGCTTCTAATTAAGGCTCAGCAGGCAGAGAGATCTAGTGCAGATAAGGTGTGCCTTGTTTACTCCTTAACTAAATGGGTGTACCAAAGGGAAGAGATGCTGCTTCAGGTACTGCAAGCTGCTCCTCAGACCCAAGGGATTCAGAAGCATCAATCTTGTCTGAATTTTTCATGTTGTTCAGCAGGAAAACTATAACAAGTTCAAGTTTTCCTTACAACTGAGCCTTTACTAAGACAAAATTTAATTAATCTGTTCGTTGCTTCTTTATGGTTTGATAAATAGCTATCACAGCAAATGGATTAGGGCTTGCTAATGCTGGATTTTTTTCTTTTTTTTTGTGTGTGAGAATTCTCAGGCCTTACATCCCCTCTCTTAGCTGGGGGTTTTTCTAAATTAATGAGGTATCACTTGAGGTTGAAACCTAAGCTACTGCTCCCCTCCCTTATCCCCAAGGAGGGGGGACTAGTTGGATTAAGCTAATCCTCTTGACTCGAAACCTCATTGACTTGGATATTAAACGACATTCCAGATGGGACCACACTAGGAGCTCTGTGCTCTGTTCTGGGCATCGCAATACCAGAATGGGCCTCTTCTCACTTCAGTTTCTCTTGTAATGTGGGCTGTGCGGTGCTGTAGGGCAATGTTTGACCTAAAAATGAAGGAATTATTTTCATATGTCCCCAAGAGTGGCACTTTCAGCCATGGTGAAGTAGTGTCATCTTAAAACAATTGATTAGAAGCAGCGGTGGCATCTATCCCAGAAACTGTAGTCCCTGGCATGAAACTGTAGGATGTTTCCTTGATGTAGTAGACTGCATGTGGGAACTGCGAGGGTACAGCGGGCAAGTTGCGTTTGGATTGCTTTCAACTAGCTGAACCTAGGAAATTAGCTGGGAACTGACTGCATCTGACTCGGTCAATACAGACAGTGAGTAGAAATGAATGGAGAAGGACTACAAACTTGCTGAGGCTTCCTTTATTTTTTTTTTTTAAATGCTTTTCTGAGCTCACCTAGCCATGTGCTCTGCACATCCAACTAGCCAGGTAACCTCCTGATCAGGTGTGGGCTAATGGAAAGGGCTGTGAGGGTTTTAGCTCAGAAGCTAGTGTTTGTCCGTGTGGCCTGGGCCAAACGCCACAGGGCTATGTGGCAGGCTCAAGCCATAAACTGTAAGGTCAGGGGATGTGGACTGAAACTGGGTCTACTGTACACAAGCAGTTTTGTGGTTGAAATCAGCAGGGCTCCACTGCCTCGTGATGGGTATTTCCTGAAACAGAGAAGACGACCTTCCCTTGTTTCACAAAGTGCCGTGCGCATTTATGGTGGCAGGCAAATAATGCAGAGCAGCCCCTTGAGGTGTTTTCATGGGGCCTGTGCGTGGTGGAGTAGCTGCAGGCAGACAACACAGTTATTCTGCTCTCTGCACCCACCAGCAAGTTGGCGTGAACTCCTGCCAGTGCATTTGGGCTGCTGCTAAGCAGGGGTAACGTTTTTGGCTGGGACAACATGGTACGTGTAATCGTATTTTAAGATTTGCTCTGCTAAACATTTAGATTCCCTTATTGGGACTATTGAGAAAACAGAAGCTTAATCTCCAGGGAAGCGCAACATTTTCATGGGGCTGAACCACCTTCCCTCATTCCCTCCTTCCTACTTTACTCCCTCCTCCCTTGTCTGCTTCGCAGCGTGCTGCGGAGTGAGTCAAAAAACACACACTGCGCGGAGAAAGCAAAACTGTCAGTGCATTAAAACGGGTAGCCCAGCGCAGTAAACCGTGGCAAAGCCTAGCTGCAGGCAGCAAGGCAGGAAATTAGCCTCGTGCTGCTAAGAAATAGATGTGTTTTCCTACAAAAAGAAAACTGTAAATCTTTCTCTCTGTGATATGACAGAAATCCTCACTGGGATGGAAATACAGTTACTAGGGCGGCAGAGCACCTGTGTCTCTCCTTGGCACTCGCTCTTGGACATATCACGATGACTGAACCAGGTCGTGAAAACCAGGTGTGGAGGGGGGGGCCTCTAGGCTCCAAGGAGTGCTGGCCAGTTTGCAGGGGATGCAACTGCCCTTTTCGGGGAGCTGTGGCACTGCACCCGCATGGGGGAAACCCCCACACTGAGCTTTCTGTTTGCTTTTATTCCAAGTGGTGGGGTGGCTGAGGGGGAGCAGTTCAGTGAGCTGCGTTCAGGGAGCAAGGGTAACTCTCATATTCTGCCTGGGTGCGGTCTTTAGCTCAGGGATGACAAATCTGTGGTGGTCTATACACAGAGTGTGTTGCTGTAGTTGTTTTGCAGATGCTGAGGTGAACGTGTGCAAATTTCGGACTTTCAGCGCACCCTTGCTCCTCCTCCTTTTGTCTGGCCAAAATGAACTGGCCTTCTCTGGCAGCAGAGCTAGGCTCAGCCTTGCCCCTCAGGTCTGAATGCTATTTGCTATCAGTTCAATGCTATTTGCTATCAGTTCAATATCAATGCTATTGCTAATCAGCTGTTTGCAGCAGTGTTGAGCTGGATAACAGCTCTTAGCGCCAGACTTGGCTCTCTGGGTTTTGGGTTGCATTGTATTCAGAAATTTTCTTTTAAAGCTGTTGTCGCATGCCATTACAGCCCAAGATGGCACCAAGCTTATAAGAAAGATGATCCCGTAAGATGTAACATTTACATGAACTCTCATCTGACTGCTTATGGGATTTGCAGTCCCTGAACTCCATAAACATTTTACCTCTGATTCACGCTTGACCTAAAGCTTATCTAGAGGCTTGAATCCTGCCCTAGGCTAGCTCTCTGCCAAGCTCAGGCAATGGAAATTTTAAAGTAGGTTACTTAGAGACATGAATATGGACTTAACCACAGCAGCAGACCAGTGCTTTATTTCTGGAGCTGCCTCGTTTCATTCAAGGCCACAGACAAGACTGAAAAAATAAGGCTGTCCTTGGAAAGAATGTGTGTGTTTCTATTTGTCCCTATCTTCACCAGCATAGCTGCTTAATGTCCAGAAAATGATCCTGTTCTTTTCAAAAAGATGGCTGTGCTATTTATCACAATGACTTTCTGTTGCAGAAAATTCCCCAGACTGGCTCTGGACATCTTTGAGAAGTATTTCCTTTTACTAGTTCCAAATGTATGGAACTGTAATCTCATCAAGTGTGTACTTGTTGCTCTTGTACGGTATTATGGTGCTCGGTAATGTGGGTATTAATGTGGGTTTTATTATCTTCTGATCAGCACCAAAGCACAAATCTGTTGAGTAGCAAATTATTTTCTCCAACTGAATGGAATTTTTCAATCTTTCTGTAATCCCACTTTTAAATCTCATCAACTAGAATGATTTTTTAATATCATTTGTATCTAGAAAATAACAGTTTTTCTCAGGGAGAGTAATAAGTTAGGAAAATGCCATTAGTTTGCTACCTAAAGTGTGGCCGTATCATCATACATCAGTTTTCAAACAAAGTGTCAGAATGGAAGGCCTTTATTAAATTACTCCTGATATTTAAACTTGCAGCTAAATCTGTTTCTGACCAATCTGTAACGATACAACACAATGCAAACTATATGGGTTAGAGGCAAGTTCTCTGAAGATGCTTGGCGCTTCAAAAAGGTGATCAAGAGCAAATCTCAATTTTTGATGCAATTGGCTACAAAGTTCAAGTGCAGTTCAAGCATCATTCCAATGTCAGTTTAATGGCATGGTAATCAAACAAAGAAAAAGGTTCTGAACCCAAAGGCTTACGCTAGTTTTCTGTTCACTCGGAGAGCTTGTTCTTTTCCCTTTGTACACCAGACTTGTTGGCTTAGATGTGTTGCATAAAATAACTGTGAAAAAGCTATGTTGACATCTGGATCAGTTATGCACACAGCTTCTCTGCTGACTGTGAACAAGTCATGGAGAATTTCAATGATGGTGTAACTTTCAGGTTCGTAGTGGGTTAGTAACAAAATTGGCATAGTGAGCATGATCCACTGATTTTTCTTGCATTGTTTTATGTCCTTCCATAAGTTGTTGCTGTTCTAACTCAATCCTTTCATCTTTATAATATGATAGTTATACTCAGTTTGGGATTAAGCCATAAACTCAAATGTGTCTGTGTCCTCAGCCCATGGAATCATAATGATGAGCTGCCTGAAGACCTGAATCTAGGATTTACCAGCGCAGTCATTTGTTTAGCCTGGCGTGTCACCTCCAGCAGCTCAGCAGCCACTTAAAATACATGTATGTACGGATTACACATCAAACCTGCTATGTGCAATGACAGTAATAATGCTTAACTCTCAGATAGTGCCTGATAGTGCCATCAATAGTTGTCAAAATGCTTTAGAAGTGATGTCAATATTAATGTCCCTATTTTACAAAAGAGGAAAGGGAGACCTGGGGAAGTAGATAACTTAGCTGCCGTTGCCCTGCAGGCTGGTGGCATAGCTGGCAACAGAACCAGCTGTCTGGGATCTTCATCCTATGTCCAGTCTCTAAGGTGCATGGCTCTGAAACAAATGCTGATTAAAGCCGAATAAAGTGCATAGGCCCCTGTTCACTCAGAAGTTAGGCAAGGCCAAAGTCAGCGCTGCTTGCGCTACCTTGTCAAATATACAGTGGGATTACACAGGGTTTTTAACAGGATACAGTCTGTAGGGTAGGACTATTCCTCCAGAGATGAATCACGGTGTAGTGAAGGAGGCTGCTGCCTGGAGTCTCGTCACGTGTTGCTGAAGTAGGACTGTGCGTAAGGTACAAAACATGGGCTTGCGGGTGGTGGAAGGACAGCTGCCTGATAAGGAAAAGCCTCGTGCTGGCCTACTCTGGTGCAGGCTGATGTCCACGTTCTCTGCCACAAAGCCTCTGTGTGATCCTGGGACAATCATTCATGCAGCCAGAGGTGGTCATGAATGGTGTGTTCCTTATTTCCTGAATTACTTGCAAGCCTAGGGGCTCATCTGAGGCGCATGCAGAACTGCTGCCAATAGTATGCTACAGAAAGCAATTCCTGCCTATTTCAAATTGGGCACCCACTCTGACCAGACACTTTCATTGCTTCAGTTTCCTAACGAGGGAATAATATTGTCTGCCCTGCCCTCCGGGAAGTGTTGTGAAAATAAATGAATGGATGTTGTGCAAGCACAGAGAGCCAGATTTTCAAAGGTGTTTATTCAAATACAGACAAATATGTAGGGCAATATACCAAACACTCCCAGCAATGCTGGTCCTAATTATTTGAAACTCTATTTAAACGTCTGTCTGCATTCTTGGGCTCCTGAAGAAACTATTGAGTCTTTAGGCCTTGGAAATGCTAACACTGTGAATGCCACAGAGAAGGAAATCAGTAAGGAAGTGAATAAGGATATATTTACGGATAGACGCTGAAGGAAATTTACTGTGAGAGATAATGACTTTCTTCAGATACAATTTGAATTGTGTGCTGTAAATAATGTTTGCCCACGCTGAATGGTTATGGGAAAACAAATTTGTGAATAGGTGTTTGTTAAGAGAGTGTGGCCCATTCCACGTGTGGATTGAGGCATGGGCCTGAAAGAAAAATGGCACGTGATTGCATCATTAAAAGCTGTTATCTGAGCATATAGATAGGAGAGAGGTAAATGAGGGTTCTACAACAACACTGTGAGTTTTGAACACAGTCATTTTGTGTGCAAATTCCTTGGTTGCTTGGAAAAAACAGGAAAGTGATTCTGTGTCCAGCCCTCTGAATGCTAAGGCTGGGACATTTAGCTATGCAGGGTACCTTTACAGCATGTGCAGGCACTTAGACTAGCAAAAAGTGATAGGCAGCTGCTATTCCCAGGCTGGACCAACAGCAATGTGTCTCACAGGTGCACTGGAAAGGTGGGCTGTGAGCACCTTCAGTTCTGCCCAGTGCTCAGCTACATGACAGCCCTTTGGTGTTGCTTCATGTTCCCTACCTTTCCTTTGTCCTTCCTTGGGTCCTCTCCTCACTGACCCATCCTCCTGCCCTGTCCCAGTCTCTCCTTCTCAGAGGTCTTGACTTGATTCTGTGGCCCTGCTTGTTCTCCTCACTTTGCAAATTTGTAATTCTCCTCTCTTCCCTCAGGAATTACTTTTGATGCATAGCATACTCCAGTTCTCTGCCTGATCTCTCTCTCTTCTCCTATGATTTTTACTTGTGCCCTGCCTCCATGCTACAGCCCTTTCTTACATCCCCTGGTTTTTATACATTGTAGTCTCCTTCCTTGGAGTCCTCCTTCAATCTTGGTCTTCTGTTCCCAGATCCTTCCTCCCTGACTTCTTATCTCAGTTTCTCTCTCTGAACAGACTCATGTGTCTCAATGTTGTGTATGCCCAGACACCAGTAAGATCTGACTCCCCTTTCTTCCTCTTCTTTCTTTGATGTCTTCTCCCACCCAGCTGCTCCCCCTCCTGGTGTCTCTCTGCAGTCATTTGTTGCCAGTGTCTGTTTCCTCACCTCTAAGCTCCACATCCATTTCTGTGTCTCCCCTTCAACTGTTTCTGTGTTTCCTTCCATGGCTCCAGCTTCTGTCCCTAGCAGGACCAGATCCCCTGTCCCCTCCACCCTTGTGGCTGCCACTCACATGCTCTTTGCCTTGTGGTCCCAGCTCCCCCTTCCCATGCTGTCTCCAGCTCCTAATCCAATGAGCTTCTTTCCTGATGTTCTCCAGCCCTTTCCTCAAACTCTCCATCACAATTTCTCTCATGTTGTCTCTGAATCTCAATATTCTCTTTTTTCTTCTCCTGAATCCTTTTTCTTCTCCCGAATCCTTTTTCTTCTCCCAAATTCTTTTTCTCTCTTTTGCGTCTGAGTCACTCTACTGTTGGATGCCAACAGGGACAGCATCAGAGTGCAGCAAAGCAGTTTCCTGATCTCAGGTCTGGTGCCCGGCCTCATGCCAGCCTGGAAAAGCCAAAAACAGCCTTTGCAGGTTTTCCCTGGTTTTACCTACAGCCTGAACAACACCAAGAGCTGTGGAAGGAACAGGTTCAGAGAAGAAGAAGAAAGATTCAGAAGGAACTGCCAGAATCATTAGTTGCTGAAATTGAGGAAGTCTCTGCTAAGGATGTGTGAATTGTGATTTTGCTAAGATTTATGATTAAATTCACTTGGACTTTTATGGCAGAAGGTAAAGCCATAACACAGGTAGATAGGCTAAGTTTTAGGCTTCTGGTAAATTTTAACATCCTCTCCAATGCTATCAGAGTAGTAAAGCTCTTCAGAAGAAAGTTCATTAGACGTTTTGCTTTAAGTGGTGAGATAGTTTATCAACTCCAAATCTTATTCTGGGAAACAGCACAATGATTTTGGCTGAACATTTCAAAACAAACAGACAGAATCCCACCTGGGTTTAGTGCTTGTCATACAAACTTTCATCCGAAATTCTTAAAGTTTGACTAGGTGATGGGTGCACAAAAGCAAGGTGTTGTCTCAGACACATTGCGCTGTGTCACTAGTTGGCAGTTCCTACTAACCCCAGTTGGACTTCATTAATATAATTTCATTTTCTAGCTTTCCCCTTTGCAAAACTATTAGCATTAGAAATGTGTTTTAGAATTTGGCCTTCAAAAATCATGGCACCAAGTGGTACTGGCTGCCTACCAGACTATGTGTGTGAGAATTTTTTTTTTTATCCTGCTTGGAATTTGGTAAATTTATAAGATCTCCCCACACCCTTTCTCTGCAGGAGTCACTTAATTTCTTTGTGAGCTTTGCTGCTAAACTGTGCATAATTTGGGGTTTTCATTGTTCTTACCCTGCTTTTGAAGTTGCTTTGTGATTTTTGAAAAGATGTTAATTTTCCTTTTGTTGTTTTCTGTTGGCCACTTAATCCTTTCCCATTCTAATTGTTATTCTTATTGGTCTCCTCAAACTTTTCTGTTGTTTGAAATGTCTGTCATCTAAAACTTGCCTTTGTTCTTCCAACAATGATTTTGGGAGCCTCCCTGCTGAGCTGCATTCCAAATGTGTGTGTGGCTGTGGATGGGGGGATTTTGGCCTTCCTTGCTCTTTGACGCCTCTCTTTCCTATATCTGGGCTATCAGCAAATACAAGCAGCTCAGAGAAAACACTCCAGTTCTGCTTCCTTTGACACTGATTGCCAGACAGCACAGAATCACAAGAAGCTGAATGTCACTTTCCAAATCCCATTGCCATTGTGTTAGACTCTACCTTGGTGCATTTATCAGATCTAATTCAAGCAGTTGTGGGCTGCACCTTAGTAGAGACAATCCTGTTAGAAAATGAATTTCTTTTTAAATCTCTTGAGCCTCTCAGCTGCTGCTTAGCAGCTCTACAAACATTTAAGAGCTATGTATTTATCTTCGCTATAAAGTGGAAGCAAACCAGAATTATGAATCATTCCTTCAAAAATAGTTTAGAATGGGATGGAATACCTGAAGGTATCCCTGGAGGTATACACTGATCAGAGGCGAAGTCCAGATGTTTATCATGGACTAAATATTTTCATTTCAGTTCAAAGACTTTCACCTCAAAAGACCTTGGACCCTAATAACCATCTTAAGAGAGGATGTAGGAATCACAGTTGTGTTGACTTCTGAGTGACTTGAGATCTTAAGGTCCAGATTTTAAAGCTGTTAGGGTACCAAGGGTTAGAAACAACTGTATAACAGCAATATTAGCTACCTAAGCCGAAAACAGAGATCCTTGACTCAGCTTTCAGTGGGTACCAACTCCGAGGCTTGGAGGAGTGCAATAACCAAAGAGCTATTCGATGAAAATGGTGCATGGGTGCTTCCTTTCTTGGCAGATGTTTTTTTTTCTTTTTTTGTCTCCAGATGGATGGGTGAAAGTGCCAAGTATGAGGAGAGGATTTAGGGCTGTGACTTCTGTGGGGAGAGAGATGCCTCATTACCACCCTCTGTAAAGTGGGTGGGATTTAAGGAACCTGCTAGTCCTTGGAACTCCACCGTTGGCTGGCTTAGGCAGCTCCTTGCTCATTGCATTCGTTTCTGTGGATATCAAAGCAGCTCTTCCCTGAAGGCCTCGGTACTCACACCAATATCATGGCTTCCAGTCAGTGACTTAGCAGCTCCGCACTCAGCATCACAGTGTGGAAGTCCCTTCTCGGGATCTAACTCTGAAATGTGTGTGCCCTGTTACGTTTACATATCTTTTGTCCTGGGTGGAAATGGCTTAGGAACCTGAGTCACCGAGGTGCTCTGAGAAATGTGCTAATTTAGGAGAATTTGCCCCTTGATGAACTTCAGGTGACTGGACATGGTAGAACTGTGACAGTTTGGTCTTCTCATGCGTGACTGTGTTGTTTCCTGGCAAAAACTGGTTTGGCTTGAAGTATTTGTGCCTACAGAGCTCACTTAAAATTACCAGCTATTATCAAGGAGAGGGCAAAAATGTAAGGAAATAGCCTTTGTGCACCACAAAAGCTGGTATTCTTGATCAGTGCTAAATGTTTTCTCTTTCACTAACATAGTGAAGACTCAGTCCTGAAAGCTTTACTCATCAATTTTTCAAGTTATTACAGCACAAAGTCGTAGCATGAATATAAGTCATGCTCTGTTTTGCTAAATACAGTCATACAACGACTACTCAATGGCCTCTGCAGGTCTCTTGGAAGCCTTAAAGATTGAGACAGCCTCTTTTCCACTTCCACTCTGTTACTGTAAAGCCTCACCTCTTGGCTCCCTTGTGGTCTCAAGCCAGTGCTGAGAACTGGGTTTGAGTTTGCTGAAGAGGCTTGTGTCTTGAACTGGCCAGTTTCCTGGCTGGCTACTGGCCTAGGGCAACACTTGCTGGGCCCGGAGAGGTTTGCAGGACAGAAAATACTGTCCTGATGGCACACACATTTGCAATTTCCATCCGAAATGTTTTAGTTCCTGAGAAAGCAAGCTTGGGATTGACTATGAGGCTTTGTAAATGTATGCCTTTTGACCAAATCATCTTGGACAAGAAAAATCCCAACCCTAAAGGAATGCGGCAGAACATAAAACATTTCATTCAGGGTCTGTCTAAATATGGCTGGTTGTAACTGTGCTAGGTGTTACAGAAGCAAGTTTCTCTCCCCCACCAAGGGAAACTAGCAATCCTGGGAGAATTCCAGTTTGCCAGGGTAATTAGGTCAACAGTTGGGCTTGCAGCAACTGAAGTTGTATAGTTGGAATTCACATCTCCTCACTGTCCTGACCATCTCGGCTGGCCCAGTGCAAGTCTGCAGTGTCAACTTAGCTTTACCCCACCACCCCCACTCTCTCCACAGCTTGAGACAAATAACAGATAAACCAAAATCCACTCCATCATACCTGCCAGAGAAAGGCCATCTTCTCTGGAAGTGTGGCAATTTCCTAATGACTCTCCCAGCCCTGATTTGGGCAACAGTCTGTATTCAGTTCCAGGTGAGGAGCAACTATCTTCCCTATATGAAACTTTTTTAACTTGACGGTGTCTCTTGAGCTAGTGACAAACTACGCTTTCATGAAAACTAACCCGTAATTTTTCAGTGACGCTGGTTTGACTGGAGGCGATTTGCCCAGAACACATTGCTGGGAATCAGTATGCTGCTGTAGTTCAAGTAGTTGGTCTTTATCAGATATGATCTTTACTTCAGTAAATTCATTAGCCTTACAGTGCTGCAGTAACAGAAAGACTCCCTTTTGACAATTAGGACCACAAGGGAGGGTTTGGGAAAATGATTGCTCCCTCCTGGGAAGGGATGAAAGACTACAGTGGTAAAGAGAAGAGGTTTTTCATTATAGATCTTAAGATTAAACCCAAGGGACTGCTTGTGCTGGAAGTCTGCCTTATGTTTTGTATCAATAAGTGAATTTCAAACGCTTGGCTCCTAGTCATGTTTTTAGGTAATGGTTCTCTAGTTTAGCTCACTCTGATTTCTTGGAGGTGGATTAGTACATAATTAAATATGTGGAACAGTGTAACGAAAAACATGATTCTATCAGAGCAAATTAATTGCTAGGTCTGGTTTTGAACTTAGTAGAATCACTGCAAACAATGAATTTGCTACATCTTCCCTAAGTACTTTCCTACTGCCCTATTTACATTACAATCCTTGGCATTTACTGCAGGCAAACATAACAGTAATAATTTTCTTGTGCAAATAAAAAATAGAGGGGGAGACCTGCTTCTTGTGTGTATTAACGCTTCCATGTCATCTGGTGGAAACTAGTTGGTATAAACTATACTTAAGCCCTTATTAGACTACTAGAGATGTATAAAGGAGCCTTCTTGGAAATGAAAACCAGGTCATTTATCTTCTGTCTCATCTGTAAACAGAGTTTTTCTTAAATGGCAGAGAAACCATTAGTGCCTGTCTAATAGTGCATCATCAAATATTCGCTTTTGTGCTAAGGAGTTCATGTGGAGACAGAAATTTAGGAGAAATCTGAGCCAGAGGTGGTTTTGGTCTATGGCTCCATGGGCAACTTCAACTTCTAGAATGCTTAACTTGGCACTTTTCAAGACTGCTAAATGGAAAGGCAACGCTGCTGCTTTGTAGAACAGGGCAGGGAGAAGTTTCTGCTAAAGACAAACTTTTAAATGTGAGAAAAGCTGAAACTTCAAGAAATGCTGTGAGGGGTCTTTATGCTACGAGACTGAGTTGAAGGTAGATGAGTCTCCATCTGTCCCGTACGCCCTTTCCCTGTACTCAGCCTCAGTCTATCCTTTTAGGATTGCTGCATCTTCTGGAGAGCTGAAGAGTAGATGGAACAGGAGAGAAAAGAGAGTCTGGCTACCCAAAAGCTGTTTCTCCTCTGTTCCTGTGGTTGCTGGAATTATGTATGTACTTATGTATGATTTTTAAGTGAGGTGCTTATATTATCTTAATGCAGTTCTTTGGATTTGTTTTAATTTCTTGTTTGGTTGTTTCAGTTATTTTAAATGAGAGGAAAACATTTGCCTACAACAACATGAGCCCTGTAACAGACCTGTTTAATCCTCTGCACCTTGTCTATCACTGCTGTGAACAAGAAGGAGCAGAGAGGCATCCACCTTGGTTGCTGCTGCTGTTTGACAGTTCTTGGCACAGCTGGCTTTCCCAGAGGAGCAGCAGCCCAACTGTTTACACTGTGGTTGTGTCTACAGTAGCATACTTGAGGAAATCTCCCATCGTTAGACTGCTGGCAGAGACAGTAACAGTAGGAGAACTAGCATTGGCAGGGCATTGGAGCTTTTAACCATCAAACTGGCTCATCCTTTGGGTATTCTTTGTGCTTCTCTCAGTAAAAATGAGGGCAAGCAATCCAATCCAATCCTGAACGCGGCTTTACTTTTCTCAACTTGTTTGCTGGGTCCACTTCACCGGTTCAGTGCACACTAGTACATAAGCCTTACTGAGTTCTTCAGATTTCTTCTCACTTCATGCAACCAGATAAAGATTTGCTGTTGAATTTTGTGAAAGCAGAATCAGGCTTTATTACTGAGTTATCATCCATTTATAAGGACAGAAACCAATTCTATTGATTATTTCCCCTTTGGCATAGCCTTGCTTTATGCTACAAGCGCGCACAGTTGTTAACCTAGTTTTCAGAGCTGTGATGTGTCCTCCAGCATGGAAAGAACCAGTGCTGCAGTGGTATTTTTTTTCCTGTTTGCAGTCAGAGGCTTTTGTTTTTCTGCTTTCTGAAATGCAGGCTGAGGGAGTGAAGAACTAGGAGCACGGCATTGCAAGAAAGAGATTCAGACATCAAGTCACTCTTACTCAAGATGCTAAATCACAGCTTTTCTGTTCATCCAATGGTTCTGGATTGATGATATTTTCAATAGTTTAAAGATTTAGAAATCAGCTTCCTTTGCAGTAGTATCTGAAAGCAATTCTAAAAATTCCTTGGATAGCAATAAGAGCTCTTCATCTCCGGATGTCTTACTTCCAGTTAACCCAGGTCAGTTCAGAGTTTTTCTTAAATGGCAAAGAAACCATTAGTGCCTGTCTAATAGCGCCTCACCAAATATTTGCTTTCGTGCTAAGGAGTTCATGGGGAGATGCAAATTTAGGAAAAATGTGAGTGAGAGTATCGGTAGTTTTGGTCTATGCTGCTCTGCAGGGCAGAGAGGCACCTTTGGATGAACACTCACCAGCCTGCTTCTTTAGACCTCTCTGGACTGGTTGTGTCAATCTGAGCCGCATCCAGCACTGTTTCTTCTGTGGGATGTCTCTATCAGTCCAGCTAGCCTGGCAGTGTAGCTGTATCTAGGCTCTTCATCCTCATTCTCCCTAGATACTACACCTATCTAGACACCCACTTTCCGAGGGCTCCATCTGTGCTGTTCCTCCTTCCTGCCTCTTTTCAGAAGGCGTCTTCCTGGACAGCCGTTTGCTGATCCTGTTGCTCTAATCTACCTTCAACAGAGTGTCTGCAGAAAAGCCACACAGATGAAAAAAGAACCCGCCTAAGCACAGATTTCATTAGGCAGCCTACCTCCTGGAAGCGTGATTTCTGGGGTCAAAGTCCTGTGTGTCAGATTTTCTTCTCAGTTTCTGTCTTACAAGATAACTTCATAATGATATTCTGCATTTTGGAAGCCTTTCAGATTTTGCAAATCACTCTAAAATATATTTTAAGAAGTTTCTTCCATTTGATGCTAGCCTGCTGGCCTTGGTGGAGTATTTCTTTCCCTGTGTTTTCTAGCCTTCAGGTTGCTTAATTCACCTATTGTTTTATTATGAGTGAAACTCTTTAGGCTGTCACAGATATGGCTGATGACCTTGGTCACCCCACCTGAGGTGCCTTCAAGAGTCTGATTTTCAATAGTCACTGAGCAACCTGAACAATTTTCCTTCCTAGTTTTGTCTCTGCTATTCAACCCCCTACCTTTCACTGACAGAGTGTCAGGGGTGGCTTGCTTCTTGACTGTTGCAAGCCCCATACCACATCCTTCAGAGAGCTGAGAGCAAGGGAAGCCCTGTTGTACCTCACAGGTGGGAACGAGAAGGCTCCACACCAGACCCAGTGCTCTGCTGTGGGACTGGGCTGTACCTGAACTGATTCTTTTATTTATTTATCCCCTGAGAGGCCAACACACGTGGTGGGGGAAACTGGCCTGGTAGCTAGTATTCTCATGTGGGAGAGAGAGGTCTGAATCTCACCAGAAGAGGGAACCAGCCCCAGACCCCTTGAATGCTCCATCAGTTCCTCTGACTGGCTGGGATGGCAGTGGGACCCCATGCAAGACAGGAGTGGCTTACCCCTCCTCTTTCTGAAAGAAAATGCTGAGGTGCTTCAAGACGGGGAAGGTTCAGAGAGTGGAGTGGCACAGAGGCGAGTATTTCATACAGCCCAGAATAAGGCAGCTGAGCCTTGGAGTGGATGTAGGATTTGAATGTATGTCCTTGGCACTTCCTCTGAACCATCTGAGGCATCTGTTGTCCATTGAATGGCCTCTTGTGAATCCCTTTGTATGGGCAGATCCCTAGGCATCCTGTAATGAGCCTGGCTGCCTAGCTCGGTGCTGGGAATCCTACTGCGGAGCCCAGCACCCAGACATGAAGCAGCTACAGTGTTGAGTGCTGTATGTCCAGGTCCCTTTGTAGGTAGGCACCATGTCAGTAACCCTGTTTAGAGAAGCACAAGGCTCTCATTGACTTCAGATTGATTTGTGGGTCTTACCTTAGCATGTTATACATCCACAGCTCTGACTACATCATAACTGGATGGAAATGTGATAATATCCAAGATAAATAAATGAGAATGCATCTGTCATAGAGGGAAATACAATGTGCATTTTCTGCAACACTCCCAAGCCTGTGTGCTGACATTAGTAAATAGCAAAGACCAGCTCTGATGCATTTTCTTCTGTTTTGTTTTACTGACTAATCCAGATCTAGACTGGCCTTTCTGCCTGCAATAGTCATAGTCCATGTGAAATGCAGCAGAACACAGAATGATGGGACTAACAAAAATCTAAAGAATATCTTTAACCAAGCAGATAGTCAGCTTTTATTATTCCAGAACTGAAGTTAGAATTGCTGAAACTTTGCTTCTTTATATGCACATGATGTTCTTACTAGCTACAAAAACATCTCTATTCAGACTGAAAACATCTTTACTGATGAAAATGATTTGAATTATCCTAATTTGGTTGCTCTTCTTGACAATAAAATTATTTTTTCACCAATGAATTGGTTACTAATTCCCATTGCAAAGCAATTAATCTACCTTCTTAATACTCTCCAAACATTATCTGCGTTTCTCTATGTAATAAAATAAATGCACATTTTTTACAGAAGGCTCCTCATTCATTCAGCAGATTAGTCTGTCTTGAGAAAGTGTGTCACTAAGTGACAGCATAAATCTGTGATTGTCCTTTTCTCAGGTCTTCAAGAAGATTCAGCATCTTAGATGAGTAACTGTCCACCAGATGAGCTAGCCTGCAACTGTAAGCCAAACCAGCATTTTAAACATGAGAATTGGCAGTTTCCAAGTATAGCAAATGTAAAGGTGTCTGTGCCTATGTTTTGATTATCTAGTGCAACAACTACAATGTCCTGCAGTGCATGTTCTCAGCAGAACTACTTGTATGGTCAGAGTTTGCTCATGTTCAGGTACATCGCCAAATCAAAGCATCTACTTCTTTCGCTCCTGTTCAGTCTAGATTTTTATATTGCACCATTGCCGGCAGTAAATATTTCTTTAGAATGTCTTTTCAGTAGAATTTTTAGCTTAAAATGGCTTTTTAAATGAAGACTGTAATGTTAGCCAAAATGGAAATTTCCTTGGTAAAAATATCTGGGTTTAATTACATTTTCATGTCTTCCATTATGAAAACCGAGAGCTAAAAAATCTTCCTGTGTCTGGCAACCTAAACTTAAACAAACTGGCTAGTTGTCATCTGACTGGCTGAATTTTTGGGGTTATATTTTTTGATTGTAGAAAACTGGAAAATAGTTTGTGGAGGGGTTTCAGTTTTGTGGTGAAAGTTTGAAAAATTCTGTGGAAGACTATAAATGAATTAAAATATAAAATATTTGTATTTAGCAAGTATGTTTTTTACATAAAAATGACCTGCACTTCCAAGTGTGTTCTGAAAGCAATCACTTACTTCGTTCTGTTGAAACACATCAGTTCATACTTGCACTAATTTTAGGTATCCAATTCAGAAGGCTGGCTCCTAGGCTGTCTGTGTAATCCAGAGAGAAAACCTGCTACACAGCGTGATTCTGGACATGTAAATCAGGCTCTTGCTCTCAATTTCCTCTTGGAGGAATGTCTCTCTGTCCTTTGACCATATGGTATGCCCAGGGAGACCAGCTTCGAAGTTCGATGCTTTAAGCTATCCTATGTTGGTATCACCCTCTGACCAAAACCGGATTAGATAAAGAATATAACTAAGACATTTTCTGGCACCATTGTGATATGTGAGATTAGCTGCATGTATTTGTTAACATAAGTAGGTTGGATAAAATTGTTCTGTGTGTGCACCATGTGTGTGTTTTTCTGTGTGTAAGAGAAAGAGAAAGAAAGATTGCATGAATAGATTAATGAGGATTCCAAAATTATTCCCTCCCCAGGAATGTGTGTCTGCTGGCTGTCTTTCCCTACCCATCCTCTTGAATTCTCTATCATTTCTGGCATTTTTGTGTCTCGCAAGGCATGCTCCTCCCACAGCATCATCATTCTGCCCTTAACCTCTCTTCCTTTCGTCTTAGAGCCCCATGCTTCCCTTAGCATAGTCAGAATCTCTCCTTCATGCTTTCATGTCTTTCTCCACTACCCTTCAAGCCCTCTTTCACTAGTTTCCAGCTCCCGTACTGCAGAGGCAAAGCTGTATAAGGACCTAGAAGACCGCCTGTCTCCTAACTCAACTGATTGCCTGGCTATGGTCTATTGCTGAGAGTAACCTGAGCCAAGGCAAAGTGAAGAGGAACATAGACACCACTCAGTTGGCGTGGATGATAAAGAAGGTACTTTGCTATGGAAAGTCAAAATGGCTCTGTAACACTGAAGGAAAAAAAAATAAATCATAGAAATAGTGAGCTGAACAGCATCTTGAGAGATCTTTTAGTCTCCTCCCTGTTCTGCAACAGGGAATGTATAAATCATTATATTCTAATTAACTTTACTCCCCTTACTGCTCTCCTTTGCTAAGTAGAAATTGTTCAACCCAAGTCTGCTGGGTGATGCTTAGGTCTAGGGCAGGAAATCCCAATCCCTGTAGTATGCAGGGCCAGCACCTGGCTCCTGAGGAGCCCTCTTTTTAATATTACCTCTGCTGTGTTTCCAGTTAAAAACCTGAGTGTTTCCATGAGGTCAGAGTAGGAGAACTGTGGACTTCAAACAGCACCTCTTAGCAAGTTTGGCTTCAGCATCGTGTCATGCAGCAGACAGTCCCCTCATGCCTGTGCCATGGCAAGGTTCGCAAGGGGCCTGATGCTTTGTTCTCTCCTATTTGAGAAGCCCCACCAGACAGACACAGAGTTAGATGTAGGCCATGCCATCTTTGGTTGTCGAAGAGAATGTAAGTCAGCATCCAGTGGCCAAAAAACGCCTTGTACCATAATGTCCCCAAATCCTTTAGATCTGTTGTCCTTTCTAAGGAGGAAATTGTATTAGTTCGTCATGATTTGTTCTTGACAAGCCCAGTGTAACTGTTTATCGTCTTTTATGTACGTGAAAAGTGGTAGTTTTATTTAGTAAGAGTCTATTTTTCAGGGATCCCTGTTTCGCTGACAGGTCTGTAATTCCCCCATCCTTTTTAAAGAGAAGTACTATGTTCTCTATCTACCAGCCATTCAAGGTGATCACTTAAGGCTCTCAGATGATGGTAGCTAACTCCTTACCATGTGAGGGAGAATTTCCTCAGACCCTGATGGTTTGAACGTCCTTAATTTATTGAAATATTTTTAACCTGTGTTTTCTACACTGTGGCCGACCTTGCTATCTCCTTGTTAATACTAAGCTGTAGTTAACTTTTTTTTTTTTGTGAATACAGAAGGAAGCATGTTATCGTATACTTTACACCTGTGTGGGCTCTTCTCCATTCCTGCTTGTAAAAGCACCACTTTTACTCCTCTAATTTCTTTCTTATTGCCTTTATATCCTTTGCCACTTGACATTCATTTTTATTCCAATGTGCTTTATCTATTCCACTTCACTCATCCTTAGTTACATGCTTTTGCTTTTATTATTTGCACAAGCCCTTTTTGATATTCTGGTCGCTGAGGAACTCAGCATTGCAGGCTCAGAGGTTGCATCAAGACCTTTCTTTTGAATCTTGTGGTTTGCTACTGCACATTCAATATAGTATCCTTTACTAACTCACAGCTATCCCCAGTTATCTTCCTAGAAGACTCTACCAGCCACTTGCTTAGCTGGTGAAGTCTGATCTCCTGAGATCTATTATTCCTTTTCTGCTGCTCTCATGTTCCTTTTCCTGAGAATACTGAACTCTGTCACTTCATTCTAATTATCTCTCAATTTGTGATTTGCCAATCAATTGGAATTGGACAAAAGGCATAGTCAAGCCTTAGCATCTTCCTCCACCTAAAACAAAAAGCTGCACTCAGCATGTTGTAGGCACTTGTTCCTCTGAACTGCTTGTCCGAGAGATGCCCATGTAGCATCAGATATTATCTTTGGGTCCTTCGGATATTTGCTCAAGAAAAAACTCATTTGTTCCCCTCTCCCTTTTTAAGTGGTCTTTAGTAACTTTCTAACATGATATTGGTGCCATTTTCTTCATCTCTGTTTTTAACCTGACATTCAACAGGGCCATCTTTTCCCTTATTTGAGACTCATAGAGCTATCTGCTAGAGGACAGATAAACCTCCATGTTTATTCCTGTCTTTCCTTCCTGTAGTGATGCTCTAGTCCAGAAATTTGTCCTACCAGTGAGCTGTGTATGTGTTAGGCCTTTAAGAGATGATCACTACAGTGGGTAGTCTAAATCCTGCTCTACATCATGTCCCTGTCCATTGGCCTCACTGGAATTGCACATGCACAGCTGAAACTGATCTTTGGACACATTAATCAGTAAAACTTTTCTCTTTTTTTTTTTTTTTTGTTTTGTTTTGTGACCAGCAATAATACAAGGATAACAGTGGACTATTCCACCAAATTTTCTGCAATAAAGGATATCTTATACCAGCCCTATGCTACTTCTCATTTAGTAAGCAGATTCCTAATTTGGAGGAAAATGGTTTCTTTTGCTTCTGGTTAAATAAGTTCTTGGATGCTTAAAAATGAAATCTGATTCCTAATTGAAATGGTTTGCTTCCATTGTGAATTTACCAGTTTGTTATTGCAGAGTTGCACATGATTGCCAGGCTCTGGCACTGCTGTGGATAGTAAGGGTGGGGGAAAAATCACTGACATATTTAATTTGAGGATAATAGTCCTGCAAATGAATATCATAGGCCTTGAAAAAGGCAAAGGGAGCTCAGCCTGCTCCACTAGATTGTCTTCACCAGAAACTACCTCCTGCTCAGGGTTATAGATTTGGGCCAAGTAATCTTTCTACTGCCCAATTAAGAAATCAGGTGATTTTCACATATTTTTCTCTGTTAAACAATTAGAGCAAGAGCAAAAACATGCCTACAGACCATGTCTGGGTAGGCATTTTGTCACATCTCTCTTTTTGTGGGATGATTTTTGACCTCTTTTCCATTCATACACTGCTTGTAAACAACGTTGTTTTTTTAATATACTGCTATTGTGCCAGTTCTGGGGCAGATTTATGGGGGCTGAGGGACTCTTTCACTCCTTTTTCATCCTCTCTATTTGTTCCCCAGTCTTCCAGATTCTTGGAGGCAGGGTGAGAGAACATACCACCTTCTGTTCTGCATTGAGGCTGTATTTAAGTCCTGCTCTTCACAGTCACCTCAGAAACATTTCAAGCAAAGTATCCCTCATCTTGGGATTACACTTGCTGCATTTACTGTATGCTTTTTCTGTTAGCTACAACTACTGTATAATACTGGCATAAGAATTAAGCAGATTCATAGCTCTTCTGCCTCAAACAGGTCATTGATGCTTTTCTTCTGGACTGTACCACCAGGCCAAATAAGCTGTGTACTGCTGATCCTTTTCCCTGTTTGAATCAGGTCTAAGGAACAGGAAAGCGATGAAGGGGTTTGCTAACAGCACTTTTACAGCCCTAGGGGAAAGACTGTTCTGGGCATAGAGGTGGTTCCAGAGTGGTAGGAAGCTTTGAACCCTTCACAACTTTCCCTTTGTGGGAGATGTGAAGAGAGGCCTTCCCAGGTGTGTGAAATCTGAGGATTGTGGATGGATCCACCTGGGAAAAAGAGAGAAATGAGGAAAAACGGACGCATTCTCTATTGCAACATGCAGATATATTGTATCTACCTGAAGGAAGAGTTCTGAAGAAGGAACCTCGTGGCTACAGATGACCACTGCTCCATGTGAGAACTAAGATGAAAGAAAAATTTGGATTAAAGAGGCAAGCGTTGGCAAGTCATGATCTCAGAGCGAGGGTGAAAGTTCAGACTTAGCTCTGTGTCCTACTTAGGAGCTTCCAAGTGTAGTCTAACTTGGTACTTCTTGTTCCCCCCCACATAGTGCCTAATGTGTTCTGAATGGAAATTTTATGTCATAACACTTGAATGCAGAGGCATTACACAACTGTGCCTTCTGGATGCAGCCCCAGCAGCTGCCCTGGCAGGCTTTGGGCACGATGATGATTCTTATTGGTTTCTGTGTTGTGAGAGTGCCTAGAGATCCCAGTGTGCCAGGCGTTTTACAAACACCTTGGAGAAAAAAGTCCCTGGCTGAACAAGTGCACGGCCCAAATAGCCAAGGCTGACAGAGTGTTGCTTGGGACATGGAGGTGTGGGGAGATGTAATGATTTTCCCAGCTCTGCAGTTTGATAGCAATGGTAGGGACAGAGTGCCATTCTCCGTGTTTCAGGAGGACCTGCTATCTGTGCTGAAGGGTGGGCGTGTTCCTGGTCTACCAGCCTTTAGAGTAGCACAGTCAGGAGAAAACCATGCAACAGGAGAATTTCATCTTCCCCCATCCTCCTGCATGCTCACCATCGAGGTAGTTCAGTGTAGCCTCTTTAACACTTGGGGAATTCAGCTTCCTGAAAAGATGGGAGCAGGAGTGATATATAATACTGTAAATGCAGTTCCTCACTTGCCTGTGGAGACCTTATAATGCAGTGTCCTGTGGTCGTCCTGTGTACTCAGACTGGCATCGTAAACTGTGGGAGTATTTCTACAATCAACAACAGTTTTACTGTATGTTAAAATTTTCTTCTCATACATAGCTTGCTGACGCCCAGAAGGCTCCTTTCTTTGTAGCAGAGTGTATCTCACGAACAATTCTGCTTTGGGCTACAGGACATCAAAGTTAATATTTTTTCAACTTCTCTGCCAGAAACCATGGTCTATGAAGTAAACTCCCTTGAAATAGAGTTGCCTTCAGGGCAGTATGCGTTCATTATAACATGCCGGAACATGGAAGAACAAAATAAATGTTATTTGATTGTAAAATACATTTATTTTTCCTAGCCTAATTTTAAAATCAAACAAAATAATGGTCAAATCCAAATGTTCTAAGAACTACTTGTTTCAAAGCACATAACCCTCCAGCTTGCTCACCCTTAATCCAGTTTAGATCACTTTGTATCTATTCTGGAGCAAAGACTTCAAATTCAGAAATTTTCCTTTGATTTCACTGGACTTTGGGCTGGGATATAGGGACCCTGTGGAGGCCAAAACAAGTGGCAAAACAGTACCTTAATGAACACTTAACCTTAACTCTTCAGGTCCTTCTAGTCTCCAGATTCACAGGGACAATCAGGGTTCATACCATGCTATGAGAATGACCTCTGCAGCATGATAGGTATTGGCTGAGCAGAGGCTAACAGAAAAGATGTGAAAGTTCTGTCGATAGATATTTCTAGAGAAAGAAGAGAGTATTATTGGGATTGACTTGAGCAGTCTTGATCTGCTCTGCCATTCTTAAATGCAGCCTTGATTCATGTCCGAGTGTGTCTTGACAATGCTGTACTCAGAGTGGACCTAAGACTTGTGTGCAGGCATAGCATGATGATTGGTTGAGTTTTTTGGGGATGCTGCAGCAGCATATGGCATGCACCCCAGCAGCATATTTTGAGTTTTTCTGAGTTTATTTGGATTCTTAAATGAGACTATTGGAAAGAAAATTCACATAAAAATATCACAGAAACATCTGGAAAGAGACTGCTAGATGAGAAAAGAGCCGCATCCCTAATGACAATGGATTTTACTGCTGCCCAGCTCATAACTTCAGACTATGATATGAGCCATAAGTATTTTCCAAAGGGCTAAATTTATTTGTAATTCTCACTGGGGTTTGCCTCGCTAGGCATTTGCAACAGCTGTATGAATGACTGTTGGCCACCTGCTGCATGTATTGCCACCATGCTGTTGAGCTTCTGCTGCCAATGCAATGACAGCCTCACTGTTGCTTTGTCTGAGGGTCTCCTGAAGGGTCAGTGGTTGCAGCAGATGGTGGCAATTTTGCCATCGCCTTCAGGAGGAGCAGATTTGGGCCTCTGAATTGCACCTTTTTATATATAGTATCCAGTGCTATTTTGCCTGGCAAACATTCAGAGCAAATGTGGTTCCACGTGGCTCCTCCCTCTGTGTTGCAGGACAGGGCTCTTCGTGTGCATGTGAATATCTCCCAGATGTTGTCCGTTAGACAAATTTAGCACTTGAGATGGGATGTGGCATCATAGCACGTAGACAGGATTTTCCTGGAGGGAATGGAGAAGCTTGTATTATAGTTGAAAGAGTAGGTTGCTATGCAATCCACTTCACTTGGTCTTGTGCTGTGAGAACTATTTCTTTTTGTGTGACCTCCAGAGTGGTCATGACAGCCAGGCAGGAGTACACGTCTAAATTTGGCAGAGTCCTTGAAAATGTATCCCATTTTGTTTGACAGACGTCCACTGAGATGGAAAAGAACTTACCCCTGCCCCTTAGGTTGGCTGGGGACTTCAGCAAGCCTCCTCCAAGGGAATCCTGATATCATTCTCCAGCACCGAAGCCAGGTAGTTTTATTTCAGTTCTCTGTTGAGAATTTGAGCAATTTCTCCAGGGGCTCAAGCAATGCATTCGTATCTTCATCATTTTCTGTTATATTTTTAATATGTGTATCCTTGAGATCTGATTTGGAGATCCTATCGTAATAACCTACCGAAGTTGTTGCTTTGAAGTTGCACCTGGCATTTCTGGGTCATCAAAATAGTCAGGGCTCAAGATGGGAAAGAGCTGGAATGTACATCTCATTAGCTTAACACAAATGTTTTTTGAATGGTGTGAAGGAGGATGGGGAGGAGACAGCAGAGGGAAATGCCTTTGATTGCATGGAGGTAACCACCAGTGGAATCTGACTCCTTGGTGGTATATGGGTTTTGCTTTTAATCTCAGTAGTGTCATCTGCAAGCATCCTTGGCCACTTCATTTCCACTCTGTTGGCCTTGCATGGAGGCAGGCTTTGCCCGGTAAAACCTGCAAGGAGTTGCTTGACCCTGACTTTGTGTGCACTCTCATCTTTGGGTATAGGCCAACCCAGCAGCAAATGGGACACTACTTCATTGAAGCCACTAGTTATTTCTATATTAGTAAAATAAAGACTATAAGGGCCTGAACCCAGGCACTGCAACTTGATTTTCCGTCCTCTTTAATTATTAAGTTAATAATTTAATAGTTCCTGGGGTGTTGGTGGCAAGGGGCAGCCAGCTCCCTCAGTGCAAGGACCGTTCCTAACAGGCAGTTTGAATGCGTCCACCCTGATTTGTAGGCTGAGAGTTTAATAGCACAGATGTGGCCAGTCTGTGCCAGCTGACCTCAGGGTCAGCGCGTGGGCCTTGCCACTGGGCACTCTATTAGTACAGGTGTAGCCAGTGATGCAGGGTCTGTTTCTATACATGAGATCATGATAGTGAGCCTGTCAGTTGCTGTCATGATGAGGTTTTTTTCCAAGCTCTTTTCATGACTGTCTCCTCCATCACAACAGGGCTTTCTATCACTCCCTTCAACTGACCGGCTCATCTGGCAGTGAGGAAGACCAGGGCTGGTGGTTGTTTTCGTATAAGATCTCTTTCTGCCCCAGGAAGACAGGAGAATGCAACTTCCACTACCATATGACTTGTCAGTTCAAAAGCACTTATTTCCCCAACAATATATATGGAGCTTTCTGCAGGCTAGCCAGTTACCTGCAGGGTTGCAGCAATGCTACCCTGCCTTGGGTTGTGCTTCTGCTTTCACTGAAATCAGCAGTGACTTCAGCAGTTCAGGACTGGACCGCAAACTACAACGTTTCTAGGATCCTTCAAGATGAAAGGCACTCCACGTGGGTAAGTTATCATTATTTGTTATTATCCTCTCACAGATCCACTTTGGAAGACAGATGTGCATTCTTTCCCCCTGCCCCCCTGAGAACTGATGAAACATGAAAATCACTTCTTAGATAAAAAAAAGCCCACAAAGTCAGCACAATACATTGTGAGTTATTTGGTTTCTAATCTCTGAAAATGAGCCAGGTCAAACAGACACAGCTTCTCTGATAAATTGTTATTCTTAGAGATTTCATCCTTCCATGGAAAAGTACTGAGCTGGCTCTCTGATCTCCTCTTACACTGTCATCAGCATACAGCAGCGGGCCAGTGGAAAATTGGAGAAAACCAGCTGCATGTAGAGTGTTAAGGGCATTATTTTTAGATGCTTCATTTCTTTCTGACTACACACACTTCCCTGTGGAAAACAAGGCTGTCTATCCTAGTGACTTACGGGCAGCTGCTGCATTATGCACGGTGAAGATGCTCCTTAGAAAAGGGATGCTAAACAAAATAAATGAGAGCAAAACAGACCTATAAATTTGTGTAGTGCACAACAGGAGAGATGAGGGAGATTTGAGAGTGAATGCATGGGAGTCTTTAGAAAGTGTGCAACTTCTCCCTTCAATAGAGGTATAAGTTTGAGGGGTGTAACTCCAGTTGAATCTCCCTCTTCCTCTGACTGGGGAGTTTGCTTTCTTATTCCACTACCCGTTGTGACATTTGACAAGTATCAAAGCTGAATGCCAGCTTTCCTTGCAAATACCAATCTTCTGTCACAACAGGGCTGCTAAAGAGAGGAATTCCCCATCCAGATCTGCTGAGAACTATGATAGTAACTAAACGCATGATGACTCGGGTGCAGGCGGTAGTTTGAAACACATGCACACATGGACTGCTCCACTGCCTCCTGCTGACAGCCGGCCCATTATCTCCTAAGGATGATTTGCCAGTTAAGCTGGATGCAATTAGATACACAATCTATCAGTGTGCTGAAAAGGCTTGGTCTTTCCCTTTTTCTGTCCCTGCAAGGTCTCACCTGAGTGGGAGAAGGAGGCATCTCTGGGAGCGCAGCAAAACTTGCACCTCTAAGTGTTAGGTCATCCTCCGTATAGTGAGAGCAACACCTCATATGAAGAAAGGACATATGTGAAATCCGTGGGAGGAGAACAGCAGGTAGAATCTCTCCCCCACTCAAAATCTCTGCCTTAACCATTCACACTAGTCATTCCAGTTATAAATCTTTCCTCATCCAGATTCCTTCAGGGAAATGGGAAAGAAGAGTGTAGAGGAGACTGCACAGGCACGTGGCTGGGGTGGCTGCATGTCTGGGATTGTGGGGCACCATGTAGATTCTGGATGTGAGTGAAAGAGGCTTTAGTTGATTTTTCACTTGTGCCAGTGTTTCACATTTGGGATGCAGATGGATCCAGCTAAGATAGCTTGTCAGAGGTCTATTGTTCGTTACAACGCCTGGAAAATGTGTGGTATATGGCAACGTGTTCCCCCTGCCCCAGAAACTTTTACTGTCCTAGAGAAAAATGTTACACTTTTGCCTGACTTTAAAAAAGCTAACAGTGTGTTAAACCTCTCTGTTTTTCCAAACAGTCCTTCCTCCTAGCATTTGGGGCACTTCAGCTACTTCTAAATTGTTGGCATTGGCAGCACGTCTTACCTCTGGGTACACATCTTTGTGAGCATCCTGACAGCCAGTGGGGGTGAAACCTGGATGTGCTCCAACCTCTCTTGCTACCCCAGGAGACTGTTTTGATGCCAGACAAACTAGTGAAGAACCCAAATGGTGCCAGAGCAGGATGATGCCTGTTACTGAAAAATTAATTATTCTCTCTTGTGACACCTTGTATGCGCGCACATGTATAGCATAGGTAGGTCTCCTGCATTGTCCAAAGTTCAGACCTACGCATTTTTTACTTGGTTTTGCCAATCTTGAACCATTTTAGTAGGTATTTCCTGGGTCAAGTAGCCACTTCAGATTGATGTTTTTGGGGAAGACTCGTGTAGATTAGTTCAATCATTTCCAAGAATAAGAATATTGAAAATTGTTGTTTTGTCCACACTGCTTTGAAAAAAATAAAATTCTTTCAGTGGTTTTGCTGAGAAGCTTTGGTGTTTCCATGCTTGCGATTTCGCAATGGGATGCCATAGTGTCAGGGGCATGCCTTTTGCTATTTTTCCAAGATAAATTGCCTCTATTTGGCCTGCTTAGCAACTCTTGAAATTTGACAGGCACATATAGTCAGTAGAGAGATTTAGAAAACTTGGCACTGAGGCATGCTTCAGATCACGACTTCAGAAGCTAAGCAGAGGTTTATAGGTGGCTGCTTGGGAATGCTGTAGTGCTAGGCACAGAGGCTGAGAGCAGAAAGACTGTTTTGTGTGCTCTTAGTGCTCCAGAAAGCACGCCAGAAAGCAAGACAGAGGAATTTTTCTGGATTACTGCAAAGGGAATATAAGGGGGGGGTACAAGTGGCTGAAAAGGAAGAGACAAAGATTTGGTCAGTAGAGCCCAGCAAGTAATGGAGAGCTGTTTTCACAAAGTATGTACAGAACACAACTGGCTATGACCATCAGACTCAGCATGGGAGATGGTGAGGATTAAAGATGAGGCAACTTCAGGTTAATCCCTGTTGCTTTATATAAGCATTGCTGGTACCACCTGTATTTACACGGGCTGTTTGGGCATACTCACCTCCTCCAGGACTCAGCCTCCTGGATGAACCGGAGTCATGCACAGACTGAGACTGGTGTTGGCTGCAGCTTTGCTTGGAGAGTTGTTGAAATGGGGAGATGCATTGTCAGTGATGCAGAGGGTACAAAGCAAAGTAAAAACAGGCTGGGTCTGGGCAGATGAACATTGGCTTGGCAATACAGATTCTCTTCCCGCTGCCTGGAGGAAGTGGCCAAGATTGACAAAGTGATGTGGTTTTTGGCTGGAGAAAAGTAACACTGGAGGAGTTCTATGCTACCTGGGGTCAAAGCCCCCTGGTGCTTATGTTCTCGGTGACAGAAGCCAGCATCACCCTCCCCTTGTTCCTGCCTCACAGTGTCGTACAGGAGGCCCATGCTATGCTCAGCTCCCCTCTCCAGCCTGCAGGAGGAGGGACAGACAGCCAGAGCCGGAGTGCTTATGGGAGGGAAGTCCTGCCATATTGGGCAGACTTGACCAAAACTCACTGGGAGCAGAGTCTGTAGTTTAGTCATTCTGCAAGTTACTCATTTGACACTCTAGGCTGTGCTGGGCAAAGTGGGTCTTGTGGAAGCAGCAAGCCATAAGGACACCAGGTCCTATGCGTGTGTGGATAAGCACAAATATTTCTGTCTGTTTCCTGTCTGTTTCCCTCTTGTATAGATGTCCTTTCACTCCTGTTCACTTTCTAATGTGAACATGGGTCTGGACTGGAAGTCTTTGTGAGTACATGGAAAGGTCACCCATTATTCATCCCTCAGCAACTGAATAGTGACCTGGAAGCTATTCCCAAACCAGTCAAAAGCCTTCTTCCTTGATGGTCCTGACCAAATAAACCCTGTGGTCATCATCTTATTTGTTTAGACATTGTATCCATGTCCTAGTATCCTAGATAACAGTGTTTTGACTAACCAGGGAGGTTCTGGAGCTCTCCACCTCAGAAGAGGACTAAAAAGTGCCAGTGTAGAGCAAATCAGTTAACTTCTCTAAGTTGAGGGATAGAGGAGATGATTGGTTTTGTTTTCAGTCTTACAGTGGCCAGTGAGATTAAGCCTGAACAATGTTTTTGCTGTTCTATCTCCGCAATAAACACTGGAAACTGCTCTTGCTGATAGAATACCTGGAAACTGCTTTGTTGTTGAAGTGCTTCAGAGCCTTCTCTTCATTATTTACAGTTTTGCAAGTGGAACGTGGGCAGCTAAGAAGCTGAGAAAGATCAGGGAGGCCTGCATGCCTCAAGGTTATTCTGATTTGTTTAGTCCCCTGTTTTATACACACTGGGGACTGATAGCATTTCCCTTCCCTTTTTGGTTATTTTCTATTCCTTCATCAAATCTCAGGAGCCTCTACCATTGTGTCCTAAGGGCAGCCTCCTGCCAAGAGTCTGTTTATTGTGCTTGTGTCATTATTTACAGGCCTAGTGTCTGCTTAATGTGTCTAAGGCTTGATTTGTGCTTCCAACTAATGTAAATTTACACCCCAGTCTTGTTTAATCTCCACCTGCCAGGCTCACACACTTGACTGCATAGTCACAGAACAGATTTCTCCCTATTTGATCACATTAGACTCTCCAAATTCAGAGCTCTGCCCTATTCAACACCTTCTAACTGCAGACGCAGAGAGCTGGCTGTATAGGTAGGTGCCAAACTACTTGATATCACGATTTGGAAACTCATTTTGTTTATAATTCTGGGTTTATACTTATAAACTTATAAACTTATAAACAGCATGTTGAGTATAAGCTCTCATGTGAAGTCTCTGCTGATCAGTAGAGGCAGCAATGTGATTTGGCATACTTTGAGGACCAATAGAGGGCATTATACATGTGAAAAAGCAATGGGCTGTGTCTTCACAGGAGATAATGTAACTTGGGAGCTGCATCTAAGTACTCCTTTCCTTCCTGTGCTGTTCTGAGGCTGACTGCTTTGCCCAAGCAATACAGACAGAGCTGCCATTACAGTGTTTACGTCTCATTTCTCAAGGTGAACTGGAAAGAACAGGCAATAATAATGCTTCTTTATTGTGAATTGCCTCTGCAGATCCTCGCTCTTGGGAACATGCCTCAGCACAGTCTCTAGGACATCTCTGGCACATCACTGGGGATTGCTTCATGCATATTTATAAAGCACTTAGATATCTTTCAAGCAAAGGCGCGAGGCATGCATTGTGTTATTTTTAAAATGTGGCAAATATGCTGCTCTGTACACTGCCTGTGCTAGGCCTTCAGAGTCCACACGCTCAAAGCAGGCAATAGCAGGCAGTAACAGGCAGTAACAAGCAGTGCTCAGAAGCTTTGGAAACCAGTTAGGTAGAGCAGAGCACTGGCCATGCACGTGTGTAGGCCTCCGCATGTGTGTACATCGGCAGAGTGCTACCAGGGTCGCTCACCTCTGCTACTTGCAGAGTTGTCACCTGAAAGGAAGTCTCTGGGTATTTCTCTTCCTTCCTTCCTATTATTTGGAAAATGCTGTCTCAGTCATTGGGAAAGTGCTGGCAATGAATGGCTTCCTCTGAGCACAAGTGGTGTCAGTATCCGGGGCAATGGTACCACTCATAAAGTCAGGTTGGGGAGTGGAGGTGAGCCCTTGGTTACTCTAAGTGTTGGGCTGTGGGAGACCCGATCCAAGGGCTGCCTCTGCCTGGCTAGTGAGTGGACTGAACGAGGTGTCCCCCCTCTTTGGCCATGTGATAACCCCAGGCGTCATGACTGCTTTACACTCTGTGTTGAAATACCAAGCAGATCTGTGGTCCTGCCTCGAGGATGAGGTCTCCCACCCATTTCTGTGCTACTGAGTCCTGGCCCAGGGAATACGTTACACACAGCAGAACAGCTTCAAGAGCAAGTGAGATGTTGCCCAACAGGGGTTTGAGCTGATCTCTGTCAAGGCGCCCCTTTTTCTGACCCTGCCAATACTTTTCACTCTAGGGGAGCCCGCAAATACATGTGACCACCAGTGAGCTACTGAAAAGGGCTGATCTGACTGAAAAATTAACCTGGAGATGAGATCACAGGCAGATCTGAGTTCAGGCAGTTCCCTGAACTCTCTGCTTTGTTGTTAGTGCTGACAGAAAAGGTTGGGAAATTGAGACTCTGTGGGGAAAAGAGAAGGCTTGGGCTGCTGGGATTTAGATCATATTGCTAAATTTCTTCTATTGAATTTGTAGTGGCACACGAGGCCAGTGTGCCAGTATTTTAGTCCAATAGTTCAAGTGTCATGCTCTAACTGTTCCCTCATGGAAGCTAAACATGAATGTCTAAATTGAGCAAACTGATGCTTGGTACCCCCACCTGGAGTAAGATTTACAAAAACATAAATTCATAACCAAGCAGTATCTGATATGACACTGAACTGCTGATTTTTGCAAAGAGCTCACTATGCCTCGTGGGACAGGGTTTTCTTTAGAAATATGGCCCATAGCGTAGCAACATAGAAAAAAAGGCTTTATATATATGTGCATATGTATATGTGTGTATATATAAATACGTATGTAATATATATATGCATATGTACACATACATAAACTTAAAAGTGGCATGGCTATTACAGTTGTAAGTCACTTGCTAGATAGATTTACCCTATATTTATAGTGAAAGTGTTACATGTACTTTCAGGTTTTAGTGATGGTAGGAGACAAAGTAAAGCCACAGTTGCTTAGAAAATAATTTCCAAGCATTTTGGGGCACATATTGATGGTATGTTGCTCGATTTAACTTGCTTAGGCACCACAAATCTCTAGGTGTTTTCCTTGTCTCAACCCCTCTTTGCCACTGCAGAGCACTGCTGCAAAACCCAAGCTTAGCCTGGTTCTAGGCACCTGATGGGAGACGTAAACCTGAGCTGTTCATTAGCATTTTGCCACTGACAAAATTTTTTGGATTTGTTGGTCTTTGAGTTCAGTGTTGGTGCTCTCTGCTGTTTTTTTGTTGCGCTCTGTATTCTGTTCTAGGAGGTGGTTTTGCAGAATGTTTATGGCCCGGAGGATGAGATTTCATTTTGAACTCAATTAGGAGTAAAGAGCTGCTTCAGCACTGTCCTCAATGAACTCTTGTTTGACTAGCGGAAAGCTCTGCTTTCTCTGAGCCAAAGGACTGACGTAGGAGTTGTGTCAGTAGAGGACTGACAAGGCACAGCAGGAGCCGAAGAGGGAAAAATTCAATCAGGGCAACACTGAGGAGGAAGAAGGTTTTGAGCAATGTGAGGAAATGAGCACAGGCATTTGTTCACTGCACGGGCATGTATTTGGCTCAGGTGACAAACTGAAAATTTTCTAGACCTTTTCTCCACCTCAAGGAGGAGCAGAAAGTCCCTCCCCTTTTCAGGCTTTCCAATGGAAAGGGCTTCAGGATGCAGGGCTGGGCAGCTCAGCCCAGACCCAGGCTGACATCTCCTCCCTGCACTGCTCCATGTTAAGGGGACACCAGCTCGAGTCACTGTGGGCATTGCAGTAGCTACACCAGGCTCCCTTCTCCAGAGGAGAAATGCACTTGGAGAGTGAAATCTGCACACAGGCCCTTCATTTTGTAAAGGGCCTCTCCTGCCCCTTCAGCTGACCGGTGTCCACGGGCACAGGGCTCCTGAGCAACCTAATGTAGTTGAAGATGTCCCTGCTCATTGCAGGGGGGTTGGACTAGTGGTCTTTAAAGGTGCCTTGCAACTCAAACTATTCCGTGATTCCTCTGGGGCTGAGGTGCTGGCAATGCAAGCGGTATGGGTGTGGGCGTGCAGAGCCTACCCTCAAGAGGCAAAGAAAGAGGCATGTTCTGCACTCCCATTTGGGCTTGCATCGGCAGAGGCGCGAGTCATGGACTTGCATTTGACCACGTGCCTGACGTGAAGCTGCTGTACCAAGCAGGTGCTGAAGTGCCAAGGCCAAAGCAATGTCATCCCTTCCCTTCTGTGCAGGACTTACAAAGAAAGTAATGTGGGGGAACAGACTTGTGTTGTGAAATAGGCATGTTAGGCACTGATGAAGACTCATTGATTTGCCTTATTAATGGGAAGCTAAGATGTTGGAGATATCACAGTTTTAGGTATTCACATAGGTAAAAAAAATTCTGAAAACAGAGAGGACCCTATAGTTTAACCAGAAGAGAAGCAAATTCAGGCTAGAAATAGATGCTCATTTCATCCAGTGACACTAGTGCTTTAGTCTCAAGATCATTTTATACTAGCAGAAACCAGTGAGTGAAACAGCTTTGCCCTTTCACTGCTTCAATGCTTACTTCAATTCCCACACCACCCCTCTCTTGGACACATTAGCACAAGTGTTTTCAAGGCCATAGAGAGAACTGGATTGGGAACTGGTCCAAGTTAGTCACCCTCTCAAAAAGGAAAGGTTTGTTTTAACCCGGATCAGCATCCCGATTTGATTCCCCATGGCATCTCAAGCACATAGGATAATGGAGGAAGTGAGCAGCATGGGATAAGACTGAACAGCTGGGGGCTAAGGGCAAGACCCCTTCTTGGGGTTCTGTTTTGGCTGATGGTGAAGGTGAAACAATGGCCTAATCCCATCCCAATTCCATCACTTGTCTTGAAACCAAAATAAAATCTCTAAGAATTACGTTCTAGCTCAACCAGGTGGACCAATTCCATGAAAATCACTGTTTCTGTGGTAACTGATGACGAGCCTCACGCTGCTTTCAAAGGGGTGCCATTCCCAGTGGGTTCACACGTGATTGACAAGCAGAAAACTAGCAGCTGACTGGTGACAGATTCCACCTCATCCCATGGAAGAGGCCTGCAACGGAGAGATTGCTTCTTCCTGTGGTGAGTAGAGGAAGCCACTCTGGTTTGAGACATTTAAAATCATCCAAGGTGGAGTGCTTGAGAATTTACCATCTTCTGCCAAGCAGGGTGTAACAGGACCCTAGCAGTCCACATTTCTCTGGTAGTCTGAAGCATGACTTCTGATACATTAATTTGTAGATAAATGGAAATGTTCATCTAGTCTGGCTTTTGCCTTCTTTTTTTTCATTGGGTTACTTTTTTAGGAACAGAGGTGAATATATTGCTTACAAAACAAAGTTAAGCCCTTTAAACAAAAAAAGAAAAATGTGGTCTGCAAACTAAGAGTTTCTGAATAATATTTTTATGCTGAACAACAATGAACTAAGATTTTAAGAGGCTGGGAAATCAACATTCCCTACACTTACTTATTCTTTTAGATGAAGTCAATTGTAAAAAAAAAAGTGCTTGGGTAATGAATGGTAAGTTATTCATGACTTTTTTGAAGAAGAAATAACAATGTGCCTTCTGTGAATATTAAGTAAAAGTAACCTTAGGGGGATGGGTTGGGCAGTGTGAGTCATACACAGGTTTTGAATTATTGATGTTCTACAACTGTCAGCCCTTACAAGCTTGCACTGTGTATCTCAGTCCCTTCAAGGCAGGTGGAATAAGTTTCTGCAGATCCATATATGTTTCCACAATAAGATACTGTGGCAGCACACAGAGGAATTTGTAGTCGTGCTGATTTTTGAACTACCTCTCCACAGAGCGCAGCCTCTCTTGCAAAACAGCATGTAGCCATGCTTTTCCCAGGGGCTATTCAGGCACACTTTGTGTGCTCCAGCCCAGTACATTTCCATGAGCTACTTCCCATGTGCCTATTTTGAATGCTCTGTGATTGCTTTAGGAGTGTGGTTTCATTAGTTGTTTCTCAGAGCTGAGTTTGCTGATGGTAATGCTGATGGTTAAGCAGGCTCTGCCCTATAATGTATTGGTACCTTCAGTCTAAGAAACCAGAAAGTGTGAGGATTGGGACATAAAGCATTCAAAAGTTATGAAGAAGAATTATTAAACTGCTTGTGTGTTGTCCATTCCAGCTGCTTGTAGGTATGCAGTGTCAAGTGGTTTCCAGTTACACGCTCATGTGCTCTATTTTCTGTGATACGATGGCCCCTTTAGCACCGGATGGTGCTCATTGACTGGGCAGCAATTCATTACTACAGCATTCAGTGTGTGGCCCCAGACCTTATTTACTGCAAACCATCTAAATCCTGCACAGACTCCACTCTAATTGGTTTCCTCAGCTCCACTTTGATTTAATTTATGCCACTATACAGTATGCAAGCACTAGAGGTAAAATTCACTCTTCTGCTGTGAGTGGAAAAGCTTATGCTCTGTTGAAGGCTTCCCTGCAAGCTCTCCAAAGAGACGTTGAGGGGAATTACAGTGGTCAATAGTCCTTGCACTACTGGGGAGCTTCATCCCTGTGTTTTATGGATAGCAGTAATGGGCAGGCACTACTAGGCTTTGACTATCATTAGGAGAATCAGCAGGATGACTGCACCAGAGTGACAGAGTTTGTGTTGAGGTCCTGGCCTGCCTTTTAGAGGAAGCTCAGGGAAGCATCCCCAGGCTGGGGGATTTCAGGTCTCATCAAAAGACCTCTGCATAGACATGCTACACATGTTTGCATGACTCCCTGTGCCTACAGTTACAACCACAATGGGTAAGTCATAGGCACGTGGAGAACCAGAGTCAATGGCTGTCCCTGATGGAAGGGTGTGACAGCAGTTTTGGCAGCTCTGGGAAAAGGGGACATGTGTCACAACATCAGCACTGGCTGGGGGTAGGACAGAAAATCTCTTGCCTGTATGCTCTCTTCTTTTAAAAAACATGTTAGATGTTTTCTTACTGGTGCCACTTGAAGCACAGTGGTGGCAGAGGTCCTCGTGAGTGTTTTGGCCCCATAGTCGGTGGTCAGAGATGCTCCAATTCCTTCTGTTGCATGTTAAACCCTACAGCAGAGACACTCCTGCTGCTGCAAGGCCATGTGCTGCACACCAGCTTCAGGGCACACAGGCAGGGAGGGGTGGAGAGGGAAAGCAGAGGGAGCTGTCATCCCTACTGTGCTTGTGCACAGCAATGTGTGTACATGAACAGCTGTCTAATAGATGTGGTATCGTTTAATCTTAACTGTCTTGATAGGCCTACATTCAGGATTTATCATGAGGTGATATAGGAAATAATGTGTAATTACTGTTAGAGACAGATTACGATAAGAATAAGAGTAGTAATTTAGGATGGATGAATAGCTATTGCAGGCAGTGTGTGTCAGCATAGAATTAAGTATGTTAAACAGAGGTTCGATGATCAGGAAATATCGGAGGTGCGGAGGGGAGATGAATGAGCTGGGCCAGAATGTCAGAAGAAATTCTCTGCTAGTCAGGTAGCCAATAAACATATTTTTTACCTTATTTAGAGTAGGACAAGATCATCTGATCATATCCAATTATCATATCCAGGCTAAGATATTTTATATTATTAATTAAAATGAATTAAAATTATTGTTATCTGTTACTGCAAAAGACTAATCATCTTGTTAACTATTGTGGCTTCCAAGGTCATGCTTGGTCATTCCAATGGTGTAGCTGCTTGTGGGGCCCAGCCGGCATGGCCAGGGGCTGGCTGAGAGCAGGGAAGGACAGGGCTGAGCCCTGAGTGCTGGTGACATTCCCCACTGCAGTGAGCTTTGCTGTCCCCTGCCAGCATGGCTTCCTCTACTCTCCTGCCCAGCAGGGCAGAGAAATTTTGCCCGGAGGGCTGGGATCAGCCTGTAGGGTTACAGGGAGAGTGAGAGAGATGGAGTCTTGGTTTGGAGCAGTTCCCCTGTTCCTCTATGCTCATTCAGCATGAGCCACGGTGGTGCAGAGAGAGGCAGAGGTACAGGGAGGAGCATTGCCATGCTCCTGTCATGCCTCTGCATGCCCCACCAAGGCTTGGCTGTGTCCAGCGAGGCACCTCTGGACTTCCTCCATGCCTGGCACAAGTGGTAAACGAGGTGCCAGGTTGCTGTGTCTTGTGTGCAAAAGGACAGCAGGCAGAGAAGCTCTTCCCACCTCCTTTCCTCCTCAGCCAGGCTGCCACCTATGAGGAAACAGAGCAGGGTCTTCCAAGGAAGCCCATTGTTCAAAGCGCCTTAGGAGACAACCTGAGAGGGGCCTGTGGTCATCACTCCCTGGCTGCTAGCAAGGGTGGAGACAGCTCCGAAGAGTTTAAACACTCAAGTACATTGATAGTCTGCTTAAAATAGAGTGGTAGGGAGTTTATGACAATCCTTCAGTCTCTTGGGAAACTCCGATGAAGCAAATGGTTCAATGCAAATAAAAACAGACAGGTCAGGAGGAAGCTTTTCAAGCATAAAATACCAGGGACAGAAATATCAACTGAAAAATGTGCAAACTTTTTTTTTTTAGTATGAAGTCTATACCAAATTATCCTTGCTGGTTGTAACCATTTCCTCAGCCCCCACACAGTAGTCTGTCTTCATTTGCTGCTATAATTTGTCTAGATTCAAAGCTTTTATGGGCTGAGATCTATCTGCTTTATCTGTTTATAAAGCTCCGTATATCTTGGGAGTTGCTTGAACAGTAATAGTAAGTAAATAGCAGGTGGTTTTGGCTGAAATGCTGCAAAATGTATATTTCAGAGTCCTGTAAGGTGCTTGATTAAGTATATATTTGATTTGGGAATGCAATTGTCTGTGTGTGAAATCAGATGACAAAGGTCCAGGTGAGCTCTCAAACTGGAAGTCAGCCATGTTGTGAAGATGTTTCCATTCTTATTAAGCCCCTGGTGCTGTCTGAAGGGTTAGTCTTTCCCAGACATCTGTGGTACAAGCCTGGAGTTTTCAATAAAAGTACAGAAATAAAAGTATAGATGAAAGTATCTGCTTTTTGCTGAGGTAAATGACAGTTGTTGATAAACTGGGTCAGCTGAAAATTGTCTGGAGGTGGGATTCATGTTACTGAACTTTAGATGTCTCGGGGTAGGTGTCTACATCAGAGCTGCTCCCCTGAGGTCTTTCTTGCCCTAATTTAGATACCTGCTTGAGGTTGGGATGAATCATGCCCTGCAAAGCACCTTAGTTGGCTGACTACAAAGGGAGCCTAGCTCAGTGGTTTGTGACTGCATTGGGGGAAGACTACGTTTGGGGTAGATTAATCCTGACTTGGAGGTTTTTATGCACGACAACAAGTTGATGAATATTGTGAAGGAAAAAATATGTTTCCTTTTACCTTTCACAGCAGGATGAAGGGGATTGCGCCTCTGGGAAATGCAGTACCCTGGTTTTTCCTAGGATGCTTTTGCTTTTCTGGAGTTGGTGCTTCTAGAAATGACACTAGGGAGAACTGTGCAAGGTAAAACTTATTTTTTCCAAGCTTGTATTTGGGAGTATCAGAAAACCTGTCAGAGGGCATATCTTCATGGGCAGGTACAGGCTAACTTCTACCCAGAAGTCAAATAGCTGCCTTAGCACACCTGGCCATGAAGCCATCCTGGAGCACACAGAAGACCTCATGTCTGTCTGTACGTGTCTGCGTAGGCATGATCTGAAGCAGTTGACTAAAAAGGACAACAAAAACCTACTGCTGTGATTGAGAAAGATGTGGATCCAGCTTCTTTGAGGTACATATGCAGGTTACGCACAGTAAGATATTGGGTAATGTTTAGGGCCCTTGATGTAGCCCAAGGAACTAAATCACAGGAAATACTTTAGAGGTGGGAGAGTAAAAGAGTAGTTAGGGATGGAAGGGCTATGGAAATAGCAGAAAAGCAGTCTCGGAGAAGCTGTCATGATTTATAATAGCTGTGGCATTACAGGGTAGCCAGAGTCAGAGCAGTCCAGAAGGTACGAAGCCAGCATCAAGGTCCTGGTCTCACTCTCTCTCTGCTGGCATCCTACCGTTCTTGGGAAAAACGAGTGGGGAGCTGAGCATGAAGCACTCTGGGACACTCCTGGCAGTGTGTCCATGGCACAAAAATCACTGCTGTGTGATCTAGCTAACAGCAGTGACCGTTCACAGTCTGCCCACAAGACCATGCCTTCAATTGCTACGTGACCTGGCAGCACAGAGCTTTCACATGACTGAGGGATGAACTATGGCCTCAGAAGATGCAGAGCAGAATATAGCATGTGATATTGAGCTGTTTATAGCAAGGTGTTACTAGTTGCCTTGATGCAAAATCTTTGCTCTATAGTAAGCTCCTTGCACAGTGAAATGGGAGGGAAAAATGTATGAAGCCTAGTCAGATGCTAAGAAATAAGGGCTGAGATATTCTCTAATTGCAAAATGGAGGGTCTACAGTCACTGGCAATCACTGTATGCAAGAGAAAAAACAAGCCAACGTACAGAAACACTTAAGTGTATCACCATGAGAAAAAGCAGAACTGACAGAAGGGGGAGACTTAGTAACTGTGAGCAAGAAAATATTCTGCTGTCATTTGTTACTACTTTTTTTCTGGGAAACAGGACTTTGTGGGCATACTTTGTAAATAGTATCTCACCAAAGAATCTCTCTGATGTTGTCATTAATTTTTTCCTCCTTCAATAAACAAGCCTAATGTCAACTAGCTCTAATAGTACGGTAGAATGTGCTCCTCAGGAAAAATACACAAGTTGCTTGAAGAGAAAAATCTTGGAAATATAATTTGTGGCACGATTTTTATTTAGATCTGGATGTAGGATAAGATATATCCATATTTGGCTCAAACTCTTGACATGAGACTTAGAAGAGAAAAAAAGGGGCCCCATCTGAACTAAGGACCTGAGAAAACTTAGGTTCCAGGCATATCCACATGAGACTTTCCAAGATAAATTAACAGCGGGCCAATTTGTAGATGTTCAGCTGGACTTGGATTTACAGACCAAGATGTGAAAGGAGGCTAAGAACACTTCACACAGCTGTGGAATTTGCCAGGGAAACTGAACTTCCATTTGTAGCAGCTCACCGGGAAAGGAAGCAGAGAAAAAGGTGGAATTCAATTGCTAGGAGCCCTATTAGTCAAGACTTGCTTCTGGTAGGCATCAAAGACAAAAAGCAATTGTAGCTTGGTCTATGATATTTTTCAACTCCTGGAAACACTATTAAATTTGATTTAGAAAACAAGAGGATAATGCAGAAATCCAGGGAGGCTGTTCAGCTAATTGTTGGTGTGGTGATCAGGAAAAACCGGCTAGAAGATGCTTGTTATAACTTTAAGGTTAGCCAAGAGAGAGAACCACAGTTGCCTAGTGAAAGTTCCTTGGAACCAAGCTACTCAAGTGCAGCTTTCGTATCCAAAGGTGCCCTGCATGCTTTTGGTTTGGATCTGGGAGTGGTGCAAGAACAGTGGATGTTTGTCTACTGAACAGGCAATAAAACTATGAAATGCACAGCAGTGATGGACAGCAGTTCAAACATAGCTCTTCTTAGACCTATTAACAGTCCAAGAGAGCACTGTTCTTCAAGGCCTTGAGTTCCTGCCTGCATCTTGGACTGCAAGAGACATCACAGTCCGTGCGAAAGAGAGGGAAGGGTGTCTCAGGTTCCCTGATAGATCTTTAGGCTCGAAGAGCTTTTTATTAATCTGTTATTCACTGTGGCTTTTTTTTATTGGCACACAGATGAAACACCTAAGATTTGGGGGATGAAAAAGTCCTGAAAGCTCTGGTTTCTCCCAGGGTATGCAGTTTATTTCTGCACGTAATTGAAAATTGGCCGTGACATCTGCTGTATCTGTCAGACGCTAGCACAGACACTGGCAATTAGCAAACTTTCTCATGCAGTAGCTGAATGCGCTGGTCGTCACCACAGCTGAGATTAGAACCAGGAACCACATGCTCCAGAGAAGCAACCCCACCACTGCATGATGTATGAACCCAGGGAAAGCTTCTTTCTAACCTTGGCAGTGCTCAGCTCACAGAAGATGAACTTCAGCTATTTTCTCACATTCAGAAATCCTGATGTAACTAGATGTTCTTGTAGGAAGTGGGAGGTCTAGACAAACGAAAGATTTTAGGCACTCCTATTTGGGGAGCACCCGAGGGAAGAACTGTTTGAGTTATTTGTTTGTACAGTGCCTGAAATAAAGGGGCCCTGGTCCATAGTGTTAGGGGAATAGAAATAACAACAACAGTAGTCTTTCCCTTTCCAGAAGAGGCTCCTCACAGGATGGATGCAGAACACAGTGGGCTGGGATTTGACCTAAGAGAGACTTGTAAAGCTTTTTTTAAGTTCTGTGCAGAGGGACCTTTTTGACATCTGAATATGACTCATGCTTTATCAATGTGACAAGTGAGGAGGAATGTGAGAGTTGGCTCTGCCTTTGCGTATAGGCAGATAGGTTTCCATTGAAGATGGAGGATTGGACGTGTGCACCCAAGTGTGGAATTTGAAGTACCAAAAATACATCCTGTATGTTCTGAGTACATAGTGACCACACTACAATTTGTTGATATCCAAACCTCTTTTATACCTAGTGGTTTTCTCCATGTGACAGACAGGAGCTATCCTTTTCCAAGGACTCTGGCAGCTCTGGCTCTATACAAATGCTACACCTTCAGAGGTTGCCTGCATTTAGTGGGGCATTTACTGAGATGTGAAGGCATTGACTCGTATAAGAGCTGAGCACTCAGTGTTCCCAGCCCAGCTTGGCACCCCTCTGGTGGATTTGAGGCACACAGAGGGAGGGAATTCAGCTGTTAGGATCGTTCTTTTTGTTCAAATATAACTGCACAGAGAAGTATATGAGTGCTTTCAGACTGAGTGTCCTCTTCCTCCTCAGTAATGAAGATGGCAGGATGGGCAATGCAGTGTTTTCCTCCTTTAGCCTGCTAGCGGCTCAAGCTACCGTGGAAGCTGCTCTCTGCTGAATTTCGCTTGAGTGGCAGCTGCTTTTCACATGGTGGGGTCACCAGGAGTGGCAGCTGTCAAAGCAAGCTGGACCCATTGGGGTTACAAGTTGCTTTTGACACATTGTTCTGATCACCTCCCCTTGTGTCAGAGTTCCTGGCTAATGGCCGTATAAACACCTTGCCTCAGAACCCCATCTTCATCTCTTATGGTAGGTAGTCATTTTTTGGGTGGTACTGTGGGCTAGTGCTAAGATAAGCTGCTTACCTAAAATGGTGGAAAGGTCAGTGGTGCCTTCAGTAAAGAAAAGTTGCTGTACCCCGATCCTTGCTGTTTTATCCTGCAGTTTGTTCAGCTCTGATTCCACAGAAGACTTCTCTTGCCTTTTTTCTTCTGATTGTTCTGTCACTGAATTGTGTAATTAATGTCTTTAATATAGCAATCATAACGTGAAGCAGTAACAGAGACACTCTGGCAAGGAAAACAAGTGAAAACCCCTGTAAGATTAATGCTCTTGTTCTTTCTCCCATGGTAAAATGTCAGTATTTTAGGAGAGAAAATGTTTTCAGCTGTGCACAGAAGGGTTTTTATTTAAGTGACCACAATTTCAGAGTTTCCATTGTGTTCTCATTCTCTCTCTCTCTTTCTTTATGAACAGGCTAGTATCATTTATTTAAAATTCTCCCTGTTTTCATTGGAATGTAGTTAATTGACTTGGAAGGAGTATAATCTCTTGAAGAAAAACATGCTTACCATGTAAATAGCTCCTTCTCAAAAGGTTTGCAAAAAAGCAGATTATGTACAAATTCTTAGAATGCTCCGTTGTGCCAAACAGTGTTAAATTTTCTTGAATTGGTCAAGTCTTGGCATCAAGGCATGACATTTATATGATTATTTATGTTGTTTATTAACTAATGTATAGCTGTGATAGTCTAATTACTACTACTCTTAGTATGGCCATATAAGCTGTTCACAGCAATAGCACAAACCACATGCGATTTGGCTGGTTTTAAGTTTAAGCAGGGAAGTAAAAATTACTGGGTTTCATGCAAAACTGTTTGGCCCATGAACCTTTCATCAAATCTGCAAGAATAACTTATTTGTTTTTGGTTCCCCCCCTCCCCGTCTCCCTACACACACCCCTATATTATGGAGAAGCTTAAATGAATGTTGTGTTTTTGTTATGTAACTTCAGGTCAGTGGCTGAAAATCAGGCATATGATAGGTTTCCTTGTTACTGATTGACCAAAACCATTGTATTTGAGTATATATAAGCATAGCAATGTATCTTACTCCTGTGGCCCATCCTTCATGAAATGATGAAAAAGGCCTTGACACCACATACTTCAGACTCAGACCCAGCTCTACTGGGCAGCCCAGGTGGGACACAGCTACCTTAACTTCACTGTAAATGTTTGGATTCAAAATTTAACTCCACTGCTAAGTTGCCTCAGGGACAGCTGAAGTCTGTGTTCATCTGTGTCTCTGATGAGAGAGCAGCTAAGATCCCATTTCTGGGTGTTATGGCAGTAATGTTGTTTCGACAGGGTCAAAGCAACAAGCTTCTCTCTCGTGCCCAACCTCCCTGAAGATCATAGACTTGGTGCTCCCAGTCTGTGTTACCTGCTGCGCTCTTGCTCTGACCAAATGTGCCCAGAAAACACTCCCTGTACCACATCACCCATCACAGGAAGGCGGATCGAAAGTACCCCTCTGATTTCCAGGCTCCCCCATTCATCCCTGCTGTGGGACACCGGGGTTCAGATCCCTCTCCTGCCTGACCAGATATGGATCCGTATCGCAGGTGACCCAGGGGAGCACTCACTCTGCAGCCCCTTTGGAGCTGTGTCTGGGGGACAGCATCAGCAAAATTAGCTGAACCTGCAGGAAGGGTGGGGGGACAGTGTGAATTTATATGCCCTATGGAAGCAGTTGAGGTCAGTGTCATGCCAGCTCCACGCTGGCACCGAGCTGGTGGGACCTGAGCCAGTCCTATGAGGCATTTCTACGTGTTGGATCAGAGCTGTGTTGGCAGTAAGGAGGCCTGCTCTGCTCTCGGATGTGAAAAGCAGGTGCAGTCCCATGCTCCACGGTGGCATGGGGCTGGGACTGGCACCAACCTGCACCCTCCTGGCTTGGGCAGAGCTAACATGTGGTCGCATGCTGTGTCTGACTGTACAGATGTGCCCTGTAACTCCCTAGCCCAGCCATTAAGGCAATATTTAGAAAAGAGGAGCCTGGCTGCAAGTTGTGATACTATTGTACACTGAATAGAAAGACCAGGCACAGGCAGATTGTACAGTTATCTACAACAGCGGCCTACGTAGGAGTGATGAGAGGGCAAAACCACTCTACTGTCTTGTCAGCCTTGAAAGTCTAGGCAGGATGCTGCTGCTACTGCTACCCAGGGTGGAGTCTGGGTGTCTGGGACTGGGACAGCAAGAATCACTGACCCTAATTGTCTTCCTTGGAAGCCAGCAGGACCAGCAAACCCTGGATTTCCATTCTTCATCCCCTGACTCTCCATCTAGCAGTGCCCCTTTGTCTGCCTCTTTCCTCCTCGTGCACTTTAGTTTTGGAGCAGCAAAATTCAGTTTTGCCTACTTTTGAGAAGCCTTTAGCTGGCTTTGGGTGAGAGAGGACTTTTCTGAAAACTGCTGATGGCATCTGAGTCCTGGAGAGGGACAATATTGAGACATACCCATGTTTTTGGCATTTCCCTTGCCTGGCTCAGCAAACTGCACTTTGTGGCTCTTGCTTTAAGGCATGCTGTTCTCATGCCTCGTTGTGGGAACAGAGGCCCCCGTATCTTGGATGCTGTGAATTCCCCATGGCAACCCAGCATCTAAAAATTGGGCATGGCCTCATGAAGTGTAGCAATGCCCTGGAAAGCCTCGCTCAATGTCAAAGTATAATGGACAAAGGCAGGTCAGGGAAAGAAATTCACAGTGTCGGAGTTATTAGGCTTCGGCAGATACATGGTCGTTCCAGTTTTTGTTCCCTGTTTCTTCAAAATAGGCTTACTCTACCATACTTTGAACAGTTCATTACTTTTAAGCAGCAGTGTAGCCTCAGGGAAATGAATGGATGGCTCAGAAGGGGAAGTTTGTTGAAAGAGATGGCTAAGGAGGGGAAATGAGAGCACTTGTGCTTCGGTTCTCACAGATCAGGGATGTATTTAGCTGAATTCTGCAGTTCCACTGTCTAAAAGTACACAAACAAACATGTTTTATTCACACACAGAATTACTGTTTTTGTGCAGTTAGGGAGGGAGGCAGGCAGGGAGTGGCTGGACAGAGAAGGGCTTTTTGTTCTCATTTTGCCTTTGGCAAACGCCACTCGACTCCAGCAGCGTTTGCAGAAGAGTTGAGATTCTCTGCTGAAAGGTGCAGAGCACTGGGGCACTGCAGCCCGTTCTGCAGGCACGAAGCCGATGAGTGTGCAGCGTGGGCCTAGCTGTGTTCCAGGCAGAATACCAGTGCTTTCTGCCTATAGTGATGGTTTAGAAAAAGAAAAGGTGCAACCACAGAAGACTTTTTTTTTTTTTCCCAAGCAGCAACATTTCTAAACAAATCACTTTTAACCAGCTTGAGAAAAGACAAATTAGTTCTACATGTTCTCAGTCCATTGTCCTCTACCATCTATCATTCAGGATAACGATAGATTTTCAGTTTATAATTGAGTCAGTCTTCGTTGACAATTCCCTCTAATTTGTTTGAAATACTTTCCAGACCTTTGGTTTTTCATAGTTTCTCAGCAGAGGGAAAAGGAGGGGAGTGAGTACATTTTCAGATACCTGGTCAGATTTGGAAGCTTGGAAGAAACAGAAAGCCATTGTAGATGCATCAGGCAACTGTGCAACACGTTATTTCAGAAGCAGTCTCTCCTACCATTTACCAACAACCTTGGGCACAAGCTGCCCCAACCTCCTGTGCTGGAGTTTTCAAGCTCTTCCAGGTTGTAGACCCTGTAAGAAGTTGTAAAACTTCTCAGGTCAAGTGCTGACTTGCTGGTTTGCAAGTGTTGCACAGGGAGCATAAAATGTCCTTTTGCAGATCCCCTTAAAGGTAGGGAAGAATGCTTCTGTCTACAGACAGACCTCTCAACGGGTCTGCAAACCACAGTTTTAAAACTGCTACCTGTAACAAACCTGCACCAAAAGCTGTCAGAGCATGATGTGTGACTGAACAGCATCAGGTCTGGCCAAGTGGACCATCAACATTCTTGATTTCTGCAGTAAAAAGGGTTGGGTATGGTAAAAGCACCCAGATCATACTGAGAAGGGGACAGCCTTTCCTGGGACAGAGGAATGGAAGAAAACCCAGATTCCTGCTTTCTGGGGAGAAAATTCCTTAATGATCTCAAGCCTAGGGGCTGGGAGCAGATGTGCTAGGTACCCTAGCCAGGCACCTCGAAGGTGCACTTTGCTTGTCACCCCAGTCCTAGTGTGAACAGGTCAGTGTGAGGATGGGCTGAAGGGACAGAGGGGAGTGCTTGAGAAAGGAAAGTAAGCAGAAATGGCAGAAGAAGGACAGGGATTTAGGGCATAAGGCTGAGTGTTTTATTACAGAGCAGTGGGAAACAGGACTGTGGAGAAAGACAGGGATAGCTGAGCTAGCCAGTTGTTATGGGGACTGTAAGGTTGCTGTGGAGGGAGAGCTTGGAAGAGCTCCTGGGACCCGAATTTGAGTTCAGCAATATGTTCAAGATAATTTATTAGGCGCATTACAGGCATGCCCTGGAGCCCTAGGCTGGGACCAGGACTCCACTGTGCTGGGTGCTGTCTTTTCCTTCCAGAGCTAACAAATCATGCGGGCAGCCTTTTCTGCTGCATGCTAACTGTGACTCTCTCCCCTTCAAAGCCAAGTGTCTGTGTGAATTGTTTCTAATGTAACTAATATTTTATTATTAGGTATTTGGAAGCAGGCAAACTGAAAAAACAGCAATATCTTGATTTGGCTTTTCTCTTAATGAGCTACTGAGAATGTGAATAATGTTTGCTATTCCCATACAACAAGGCGCTGGGAGTCTATGCTGTCTGACTGATTTACTGAATCACTTCTTGTGTAGGTTTGTAACACCGGTTGTGTCACACTGGGAGGCTGTGCTGCCATGGGAGGAAGAGGAGGTCAGAGAGGAGGAAGAGGGACGGTGCAGCCAGGCAACTGTCAGCAAGGCCTGAAATTTTCAGGACGTTAGCATCGGTCCAGCTCCATCCAGGGACTGCTAAATCCTGGCTTTTTTAACAGGAGCTTGTTGGTAGGCTGTGATAAAACAGTATGTTTTTTGTTTGCTGGGTAACTGGAGTGTGAAGAAACCTTCACAGCTGTGGTTTATAGCTTATTGCTTGCTCTGGAGCTTTCTAACTGCTCCACCTGGTCTTTCCACCTCCCTGGGAGTCACTTGTGTACTACTGCCTGGAGAGGGAGGACCATCACCCTCTTGTGGGAAAGGGATGAATTGAAGCAAGTGTAAGACAGGCCAGGCAGGGGGAAATCATAGAATCATAGAATGGTTTGGGTTGGAAGGGACCTTAAAGATCATCTGGTTCCAACCCCCTGCCATGGGCAGAGAGACCTTGCACTAGACCAGGTTGTGGCCTTGAAAAATTCCAGGGATGGGGCATCCGCAGCTTCTCTGGGTAACCCGTTCCAGTGCCTCACCACCCTCGTAGTAAAGAACTTCTTCCTTATATCTAATCTAAATCTACACTCTTTCAGTTTAAAGCCATTACCCCTTGTCCTATCACTACATGCCCTTGTAAAAAGTCCCTCTCCAGCTTCCTTATAGGCCCCCTTCAGGTACTGGAAGGCTGTGGTAAGGTCTCCCCGGAGCCTTCTCTTCTCCAGGCTGAACAACCCCAACTCTCTCAGCCTGTCTCCATAGGAGAGGTGCTCCAGCCTACTGATCATCTTTGTGGCCCTCCTCTGGACTCGCTCAACAGGTCCATGTACTTCTTATGTTGGGGACCCCAGAGCTGAATGCAGTGCTTCAGGTGAGATCAGAGCAGAGTAGAGGGGCAGAATCACCTCCCTCAACCTGCTGGCCACGCTTCTTTTGATGCAGCCCAGGATACGGTTGGCTTTCTGGGCTGCAAGTGCACATTGCCAGCTCATGTTGAGTTTCTCATCAACCAACACCCCCAAGTCCTTCTCCTCAGAGATGCTCTCTATTAATTCTCTGCCCAGCCTGTATTTGTGCTTGGGATTGCCCCGGCCCATGTGCAGGACCTTGCACTTGGCCTTGTTGAACTTCATGAGGTTCGCACGGGCCCACCTCTCCAGCCTGTCAAGGCTGAATGCCTGATTTGTCCTTGTCCAACAGTAAAGAAAGCAGGTCAGTGCTGCCAACATCCCTCCCAATTACTTATCTTGGTCATATTCATAACCTTTTATGTTCACTTTTTGTGGCAATCACAGGGAGACACTTCTTTTTGGGATGGCTTGTCCCTTTGTCATACGTAGACTCATAGAATGGTTTGCGTTGCAAGGGACCTTCAAAGATCAGTTAGTCCAATCCCCCTGTCATGGGCAGGGACATCTTTCACTAGATCAGGTTGCTCAAAGCCCCATCCAGCCTGACGCTGAACACTTCCAATGATGGGGCACGCACATCTTCTCTGAGCAACCTGTTCCAGTGTCTCACCACCTTCATTGTAAAAAATTTCTTCCATATGTCCAATCTAAATCTATGTTCTTTCAGTTTAAAACCATTGCCCCTTGTCCTGTCACTACAGGCCTTGGTAGTAAGGCTCTCTCCATCTTTCTTTCAATTCCCCTTTGTATATTGGAAGGCTGCAATAAGGTCTTCCTGGAGCCTTTTCTTCTCCAGGCTGAACAACCCCAACTCTCTCAGCCTTTCTTCATAAGAGACGTGTTCCAGCCTTCCCAAATGGGAGGCCCCCATTTTTGTGGCCCTCCTCTGGACCCACTCTAACACATCCATGTTTGCCTTGTACTGGGGACCCCAGAGCTGGACGTAGTACTCCAGGTGGGGTCTCACAGAGTGGAGCAGAGCGGGAGAATGACCTCCCTCCACCTGCTGGCCACACTTCTTGTTATGCAGCCCAGGATATGACTGGCTGGATACTTTGTGGGCTGCAAGCACATATTGCTGACTCATGTCCAATTTTTCAGCCACCAGTATCCCCAAGTCCTTCTCTACAGGACCGCTCTCAATCCCTTCATCTCCCAGTCTGTATTGATACTGGGGATTTCCCCGACCCAAGTGCAGGACCTTGCACTTGGTCTTGTTGAACCTCATGAGCTTCACATTGGCCCACTCCTCAAGCCTGCCAGGGTCCCTCTGGATGGCAACCCTTCCCTCTAGGGTATCAACTGCACCACTCAGCTTGCTGTCGTCTGCAGACTTGCTGAGGGTGCATTCAGTCCCATTATCTATGTCATTGATGACAATATTAAATATTATATGAAATAGTATATAAGCAAGGGTATCTGTGCACAAATTATATATTGGCTATTCATTATCTGTCATTCCTTATTAACTCATCTGGTGTGTACAGATGGGGGGATGAAGGCAGATTTGGTCTCTTTTCTGAGATGCTCAGTCCTGGAATCAGGAACAGGCTGGTTAGGTCCCTGAAAAGATTTTCAGCTGTTAGGCACCATGTGAACAAAGTTCCCCATGCTTGTGGAGTTGGGACAACACAACAAGTTGGTGTAAATCTGCTATGCTCTCTGTTCCTCAGTAAGAGCTCTCCCTTGAGCAAGAAGGATACTGGTCTAGCCAGTTTATTCTGACACACGAGACACACTGGTCTCTATGGAGTCCTAGCAAGAGAAGGTGTCTACCCTGCAGCTTATAGTGGGAGCTGAAGTCTGAGAACAGGCCAGGTGGATGATAATGAGCAGCAATGAAGAAAATCTGCCACCACAAGACTTCCCAGCCTTGATGGGCCTCAGGAAACCAAACCACCTAACCGTCTGTCTTTAGCTCTGGAGGTGCAGATTGCTGGAGACTGGAAGAGTGTAACAAGGAGGTACGATATATGCTTCTCTTGTTCTGGTAGTTCTCCCTAGATGTATGCTGTTCGACACTGCCCAGTGCAGAGCATTGGACTAGATGGACATGTTCTCTAAGCTGGTACAGGCCATTTGTCCATGTTCCAAGTTTTCTACTGTACTTTTAAGTACAGTACTGTACCAAATCTTTATTAATCATTAAAATATTCTGAGTAGAAAAGCCTGTGAAAGACAGTTATTGTTGTTAATCATCATCATCATCACAGTGGCAGAGGTCTGAGGCTTCAGTGGCAGTCAGTTCCTGGTTTATTAGTCTGTATGCAAGCATATAGGATGCACATGGCTTGCAAAAAAAAGGAGAAACTCAACTGCATATTGTTGCTCATGTGCAGTGGAAATTTCATGTCATGCCAGTGTGGTGGGACTGGAAGTGGCTTCGCCTAAAGAGAGATAGCTGCCCCTGAGGTCCAGCTGGGAGAGAAAGAGAAGATCGAGTGTCTTGCAAAGTTGCATAGCTTCTTTGAGGACCCCAAGATCACTGTCCTCTCTCTGATGCTTTCCTGGAGACTTTCCCTTACACCTCTTGTGGGCCCTAGTGTGATATTGGAGGGTGGCTCGCAGCAGAGCACGCCATGCAGGGCTGCTACAGGTGGCCACAGTGGGTGGTGAGCAGGCACTGGGGCACTTGCCTGGGCACCGGAGGGCTGCAGCAGTGCCAACGCAGAGCTCCGTGGGGGTTCATTTAGTAAGCAGAGGAGGCAGCCACCTGGGGTGCCAGATGGGTGGAGAAGCAGCAAAGCGGCTATTGCTCTGCTGTCTATGCCGGTGCCAGAGCCCTCGGGAGGTGAGGTAGGAGCTGGATTATGTCGAGTGGTGGTTCATGCTGCAGGGCAGAACAGGGAGGGAGAGGATCCCCCCCAGCACCTCCCCTGGCAATGTTGGATCTCATCCCCTTGGCAGCAGCAAGAGCTGGCTTGGAGATGCAGGACTCTCCTGTCCTTACCAGTCTGATTGATCAACCCTCGTGCCCACAGCCTGAGAGTTTCTCCACCCTCTCCCACAGGAAAGACATAGGTCCTTCTGGCTCTCTTGAACAGGAACAAGTTAGTCCCCGTTCCTGCTGATGCAACATTCACTTTCGCCTACCATGCTGGGAGGCCTTGAGTGTTTAATGCCTAGCTGGGTGTCTCTGTAGTGCAGACAGAGCCTGAGGACAACTTGTGAAATCTGCAGGCAGAAATTTCCAGGCTTAGGTTAGTGGGTCCCTATTGTGAACTTCAGCACCTACCCCAGGTCCCTAGGTGCTGACCAGCCTAGAAGCTTATGAGGCTTGATGGGACCCCAGCAAAAGAAATCTCACGGCTCCATAAAAGTCGGGAAGCTGGTGCTGGCACATGGAGACACAGGTTCCCCCCGATGAAATCCCTCTTCTGCTGCAGACTGGCATTTGCTAATTGGAGAGAAGCTGCAGTGGTACGAGTGGAGTCAAATACAGTTGGCAGCCTGTCATGAGTGGTGTTCCCCAGGGCTCAGTACTGGGGCCAGTCCTGTTCAATATCTTTATCACTGATCTGGATGAGGGGATTGAGTGCACCCTCAGTAAGTTTGCAGATGACACCAAGTTGGGTGGAAGTGTCAATCTGCTGGAGGGTAGGAAGGCCCTACAGAAGGACCTGGACAGGTTGGACCGATGGGCCGGGACCAACTGCATGAGATTCGACAAGGCTCAGTGCCGGGTCCTGCACTTCCGTCACAACAACCCCATGCAAAGCTACAGGCTGGGGGAGGAGTGGCTGGAGAGCTGCCTGGCGGAAAAGGACCTGGGGGTGTTGGTTGACAGCTGGCTGAACATGAGCCAGCAGTGTGCTCAGGTGGCCAAGAGGGCCAATGGCATCCCGGCCTGTATCAGAACTAGTGTGGCCAGCAGGACCAGGGAGGTGATAGTGCCCCTGTACTCGGCACTGGTGAGGCCGCACCTCAAATGCTGTGTTCAGTTTTGGGCCCCTCACTACAAGAAGGACATTGAGGTGCTGGAGCGTGTCCAGAGGAGGGCAATGAAGTTGGTGAAGGGTCTAGAGCACATGTCTTATGAGGAGCCGCTGAGTGAACTGGGGTTGTTTAGCCTGGAGAAGAGGAGGCTGAGGGGAGACTTTATTGCTCTCTACAACTACCTGAAAGGAGGTTGTAGCGAGGTGGGGGTCGGTCTCTTCTCCCTAGTAACAAGTGATAGGACGAGAGGAAATGGTCTCAGGTTGCGCCAGGGGAGGTTTAGGTTAGACATTAGGAAAAACTTCTTCACTGAGAGGGTGGTCAGGCACTGGAACAGGCTGCCCAGGGAAGTGGTTGAGTCTCCATCCCGGGAGGTATTTAAAGAACAGATCGATACGGTGCTTGAAGACATGGTATAGATGGACTTGGCAGTGATAGGTTGACGGCTGGACTCGATGATCTTAAGGGTCTTTTCCAACCTTGACGATTCTATGATTCTATGATAAGTGAGAAGAAGTGAGTCCTTCATGCCTTCTGGAGACTCTGTGCCCTGCCTCTGCCAGGCTCGCGGGCAAGCCTGTCAAGTTGAGTGTGTGCTCAAGGGCTTTGATGAACCTCTGTTTGGACTTATGCAGCAGCTTAAAAAAATGCCATATGCACAAGTGCTTTTCTGAAGCAGAGCCCTAGATGCCACAAACATATTGGTCAGGAAGTGTCATGTTTTTCTTGCTAGGGATTTGCTTTGTCCCTCTCAGCGAGAAGTTTTAAAGCTTCTTAATTTCTCTAATAGGCCTAATGCCATAGGCCAGACTCTGCTCTTGAAGCACGTACATGATTCCCCTGAAAGCTAATGGAAAGTATACACAAGTTCAGTAGTTGGCCTGTCCTCTAAAGTCAGCTTCTTCATATCAAGCTAGTCAAGTATTTTATTCTCTCTTGCTGATTGGTTTGCAAACTATGAGCCAGTTTGGCTTCACTCAAAAAAGACTGTCCCCAAATTATGATTTATAATAATCTAGATTTATTTCATTTCATCTTTAAATTCATGTCAAATCAGAGGAGGGTGGTAGTAAAAACCAAACATTTTTCTGAAACAATAACAAGGACATCGTTATGATAATTGCAACATAATTTACTCCATCAATCACATAGTTATGTGGGTTTTCTTCTTTTTTTCTAAAAAAAAGAGAGAAGGATAAATGGTTAGAAAGCCATGCAAAAACAAAACAAAACAAACAAACAAACAAACAAAAACCCTCATGAATTTTTAGCCAAATGTTTGTCTGTTGTTAATTATAAGAATCTGAATTTGCTGGCTGACTTATGGCTATCTTTCCACAGAGAATAGCAAACCGTATGCCCCTTAACTAGTACTAATCTGCCAAAGTTATGTTTTTTGCTGAAAGCAATCTGGAGTGGCTAGCGCACTCACTGCATCTGTTTTGCAGATTAAGAGAGAGGAACACAAAGAAAACTATTGTACTCCTGCATTTTATTGGCATGTCGTGTAATAGCCCGGAGGAATATCACAATAGTTAAAAACTGAGATGAAAGTGATGGGAACCTGGTAAGATTATTTTTGTTAAGTAAGTGTGCAAATTACAAGTCTGTTAAACGAGGTACAAATGTCCAGAAAATACGGGACTCTTACATTCCTTTCAGTCTTTTCGCCAGCCTGATTTTGTACCTTGATGAAATTCCTACAAAATGCTATATATACATGTACAATTGAACATGTTCCAACCCTTGATTTTGTGCTCCTTAACAAAGGGCAAAACCATATTTTTTGCAAATTTTGTTACTTTACTAGTTCAACTGCCTTGTATAAGGCTATGGGCTTGACTTTTCATCTGTAACACAATTCTTGCAAGAAATTATACTGTCTCACTAAGAAACATTTCTTAGTCTGTTAAATTTGTCCAAGGGGGAAATTGCAACACCACTTAAAAAAAAAAAATCTCTGTTAACTTCATTTTATAAAACTGCTGCTAAGCATCATCAGTTCATGACAACCCAAAGCGAATAGCCCTGGAAGCTAAGCCTGCAACGTTATTCATGTGAATGATTCTCCCTCAGATATCCATGGGATGGCAGAGCTCTGCTTATCTGAACAGTGAGATCTGCAGGACTGAGTGTGGGTCCCCACTCTTATGCCGGAGCAGTCTTATTTTACACAAGCAGCCTTTTGAAAGCCAACCATCTCTTCAGATAAAGGAGCTCTTCATAGAAATGAAGAGCTGTACCTTTCTTTGGTCCAGGGATGTACCCTATATTTAGGTCACAGCAGTTCTGCTAACACAAATTTCAGCCACTCTGTAACGTTTTGCTAAAAACGGAATTCCATTCTTGACTAGTAGTCAGTCTTGTTTTCTAGGCAACCAGCACTGTCCTGCTTTTAAGTTTTTTTGAATCTTTTACTCTTCTGTCCTCCCACGTAGGTTAGGGGAGCACTTACAGACTTGTGTACTTTAAGCACTCAGACATGCTTACAGTTCAACTCCTGGTAATGTGCACAGCTGGATAGATTTTTCGAGCTTGTATCAGTGAAAGGAGAGTGAAAGCTAAATTTTCCCTGATAGGATTCAAACAAAAGGCTAGCTCTTTGGCTATAGGTGTTTTCTTTATTTTAGCACCATCTTTCCAAGGGTTTTGTGGTCCTCCTTGTATTGATACTTAAGCACTGTGTGAATTTATGTGCTTGAGCACAAGGCAACAGAATAAAAAGAGTTTTTCCACCTCAGCCCCTTCTTTCTCTTCATTAAGACTATGACGGGATTGGAGATACACTTTTGAGAAGCTCCTTTAATTCCAGTGAAGAGCTTCTTTCCTGTTACTTGTCTCTGGATGGCAAATCTGAAGGTTATGCTGCCTACGGCAAGTATCCATGCATTTCTGCAGCAGCATCTCACAACCGTTAGCAAGCTGCAGAGGAACAACCTGCCTTTTTTACACTGTTTTCTCCTGGACTGAGCAGGGCAACGAGAAATTCTTCTGATGCCTCTACACAAAGTGGCCACTGTCCTGTGAGTCCTGACTCTTGACAGCCATCTGCCTGAAGCAAGGGAATACCTGTCCTCATCTGGTTTGCTGCATCAACCTCACAGCCTTTTCCTGTGGTCCCTCTCAACCTCTCTCCTCTGGTCTTTCGTGCTCTCTCTCTTATAATTCTCTCTTTCCTGTAAATACTGTGTTTTGTTTTCAAGAATGATATTGCAGGGCAAGGGATATTTTTGTTGTTGTTGTCACTATTATCTGGTGAGTCACTATTATCCAGTCTCCCAGTCAGGGACCAGCATCTCACTATATAAACATAGACACCTCACCAAACATAAAAAGAAGCCTCTTGTCCAAAAGAGTTAATAAGTAAAAGCAATACTAGAAACTCCAAGTGGCGACTGGAGCAACCGGTCAAAGGAGCTCAAGGTTGTGCTAAAGCAATATTAAGCAATATTAAGGGCTGATGACCTTGAATCTGTTGGTTGTTCTTTGGAGCCTGACTAAAGCAGACATGCAACCCTCTCTTGTGCTCCTAAGCTCACAAACTCTTATGTTAGTTTACCTGTTGTTAAGAGCTCATCACACTTACAAGCTCCCACTGGGGTAAACACCACTTGAGAAGATTCCCATTGTTATGATAAGCATGACTTCATCGTGCCAGGTGCCTAAACTCTGTCGTCATGCCTTAATCAAGGACTTTTTAGCTCAAAGGATGTTGGAATTAAGCCTGATTTTACTTTTTTTTTAAACTAGGATTTCATACACTAATCCATGCTGGACAATTACACTGCTCTGCCCAGGGGGCCTCAGCAAGCCCAAGGAAAGGAGCAGAGTGGGACTGTAAAGCAGTAGGGAGGTGGTCTAGTGAGGAGGGTAGCTTCTGCCATCCCACCGTTTACCCAACTCCCATGGTCTAATGGGAACAATTTTGCTTCCTTCTCACTCTAAGAGAAACAATGAGAAACTTCGATATGTTGGTGGTAGAGCACAGTAATGTATTTTTCAAAGACAGGCACGTACAAGGACGTTAGGGAATGTTTCTGCTCTGTAAAAAAAAAAAAAAAACAAAACACAAAAAAAGGGAATTGTGGAGAGACACAAACAAGTGGTTATTTGACCTACTAAACAGAGGAGGAATTGTTTTCTCTGAGCCATCTTTTTTTGTATGGTTTCTCTGGTGTCTAATAATACCTTGCAGTAATTTGCACTAATTTAAGTGTCTCCTTCACTAGCCTGCCCGTTTCCATGAAATACTGGCTGAATTTAATATCTTTGAAACTTCTGTCAAGTTTTGTGAATTGGCCAATGGCTTCAAAAGGCATCAGTGAGAATGGGTAGTTTGTGTGAATACGTAAGACTGGTTTCCTTAGAAAACCAGGATAAAAACCTCATTAAAAAAATGAATTCACTACCTGCAGCAGAGAAATTGCAGCCAAGGTGATTTACCAGTTTAGAATCAGGCCTGATGTAAACACGGTGTTTTATGGTTTATATATTAACCACACTTCTTTACAAGGTGTTTCTCCTATCCCTAGCTCCTAGCATAATTTTTCCTAGCTGTAAATTGATAGCTGTAATCATTTTAAGAAAATGTAACGGTACTTTATAGAACAAGGTGATACTTACAGGAGACTTTGTAAACTTAAGATACATCTTGAATTTCCTCCCCTAAGAAAGAAAAAGAGTAGTCCAAGAAATTTGCAAAATCCTGAACTTCAAGTTTGTCCTGCCTTTGCAAAATGTCTCAGTTGTTTTGAGTATGAGCCAGACAGCATCAGCCTCTGCTTGAAAATAATTTACAGTAATGTTTCACATACAAAAATCATTACTAAGAAGTATTTTTTGGTGTGGGGGAGGAGCAGGTTTAAAAATGTGATTTTTTTATTGAATTGACTGATTCAGTTTGTTCTAATTAATACTCATTGCAGGTAATAAATAATTGCTTTATTTTGTTTTGTAGACTGCAAATAACCCTTCTAAATCCTAGTTCAGCAGGATACATACAGGTATGTCTGGCTCTAAGCAAGTGACAATTTCCCATGAAGTCACTCATATGCTGAAAGCTCAGCTCTTTTTTTTTTTTTTTATATTTTTAAACTGGGTCTTCATAATTACAAAAACCCCACAGTTAAACCATATAAAACTGATAGAACTGTGATATTATTCATAGCAGTCATGTTATAGAAGGAGTTAGCTAATAAACAGGCAAATTAAGCAATATATAATTTGGGCCAACCTGATCTTCATCACCTTTATTTTCTAACTGTGCATGGGTTTATGAACTCCCTAGAATAGAAGAAGTAGGACCTGTCTTCTAAAATTTGACTTATGTCACCACATGGCTTTCATTGAAGACTCTGTATACAGTTCACATCTTCCATTCCATCTTGATTATTATTTTAAATGGGCATTGTTTCCATCCAGATTATCTTCAGAAAAAGAAGATTAGTTTCAGAAAATAATGTAGCAACTAATTCCCATATAAGAAGAGAAAGTTATTACAGTTTGGTTTTGCTTTTGGATTTGGGTTTTTTTTTGTGGTCAGGGGTTAAAATTTTGCCCATCAGGCTACGCATTTTGCAGCTTCTGTGACATGGAATGAAGCTGCGTCAGGGCAAGTTCAGACTGGACATTAGGAAAAAGTTCTTCACTGAGAGAGGGTCGGTCAGAGTTCAAGGAGCGTCTGGATGATGCTTTTAGTCATATGATTTAGTTTTAGGTAGTCCTGCAAGGAGAAGGGAATTGGACTCCGTAATCCTTATGGGTCCCTTCCAACTCAAGATATTCTATGATTCTATGATCTTTATTTAAGCAATTTGCACCTTGCACTGTGAATTGTCCAAATACCTACTGAATAACAGAACTGGGTGTGAACAAAAGTGGTATGGGTATAAGTCTGCATGCAGGATGAGTATCAGTCTTGCTCTGTATGAACTTGCTTGAGTCAGAATGATTTGCCTTGCTGCTGAGCCTGAAGTGCTTTGAATACTACATTTACACACTGGCTAGGTCACTGTTTGGGGACTGAAACCTAATTCAACTTTTATACCATGAGTGCTTTTCATAAGCATTATTTCTCCCAAGGCCGATGCTACTGCATCACAGACCGTATCACTGGTACATTTTGTTCTTCATCTGTCCGTGAGGGAGTAAACACGTTCCAGCAGCATCCTAAGCCTGTGCCGGCTGGTCACGTAGGGTTGTAGCTAGCACCACTCGCCCCGTGCGGTGGCTCCCCTTGCAGCTCCCCTCCCCTCCTCCCAGTTCCCTCTAGTCACAGTTCGATGCCAGGCTACGTGACACAAGGTGCACTGGCTAAATAAACTGGGGTAACTTCAGCTGCATTATCCTAGCTGAAAAATTGGCTTGCAAAACATAATCTCTTACAGAGGGTCAGAAAGTCCTTAGAAGAGGAGAAAGATTTTTATATGTGCCTAGGGGAATAACCAGGAGGAAACATAAAATCATCATTTGTTTTTACACAATATAATGAACTCAATTTAACCTGTCACTTAAAGTACAGTTGTAATCATGTATTGAACTATGTAATGTGCAGTGCAAACGAAAACTCATAATGCCTGGCCTGATAAAGCCCAGAAAGGCTGTAAGCAGAGGGCTTCCAGTTTCACTTCAAGAGACATGGATCCTGCAGACACCTCATTGCCTTGTATTACACAATTGTCCAGAGACAGATGCTCGAAGACAAACATTGTGCCGCAGGGGGATAAGGAATACGCTGTCACATGATATCTTCATCTTCCTTAGCCCTTGGGCCATAGCTATGAGGTCAGAGCTTGCTGGCATGTTCTGCACAGATTTTCAGGCTGTACTTTTTTTTTTTTTGTATTTTCACGAGTTTTATCGTATAAACACTTTTGACAAAGAAAAAAAAGAAAGCCAGAGGAACTGTAGCTAAGAGCTATTAAAAAGACCAATTACAGTCTGCTAAAGCGGTATTTCATCACCCCAAAGGTAGCTGAGTCCTCACAGAAGTAAGGGTCTAAAAAAATGGTTGAAAGCAAAGGTGGATCTGCTTAGAGCGGGTCTGAGGAGAGCTAATGATGGCTAAGCACCATACCATGCTTGTTTGTGTGTGTATGCATGTTTTTTTAAATATGGAGGGTAAGCAATCTCCCAGCCTGTGGAATACCATAGAAGAGAACAAAGATACCTTTCTGTAATGATACTGGGAAGGATATAATGGTGTGAGGAGTATTACTTTAGAAATAACATAGACACAAATGGACAGAATTAAAATTAAAAAAAAGAATAGGTTACTTTGTGTGTAATTATGTTTCCACAGCTGCAGCTTGGGAGTCACAGGAGATGTATCTTGTCCTGCTAAAGAGGACAGAGGGCTTCAGTAGTTTAAGCCTGAATACAGGGAGGAGCTAATTCCATTGCAGCATGAGTAGCCTACTGCACACATTTTATTATTTCTGTTAGTGCAAAAGTATAGCTGTATTGTATTTACCCTGCCTCTCCTGGGGACTAAAAGAGGCCACTCACCCAGCAGAGAGAAAATCTGTATGAACCATATCTGAAAGAACGGGGGAAGACCACTAAAGGATGTACTGGGGTGTGATTAACAACAGAAGAACCTCTGGGAGGCATGGGGTTTTTTTAGCGGTAGGCTCCTTGCTGTTTCTCAGCAAGACTTCCGACTAGTTCAGAAAAAAAAATCAGGTTCATGCAGTACAATTACAAACAAATACTAAGAAGACAAAAACATTGGTCTTGTGATTTTTGGCTTCTTTCCCTTCCCTTTTCTGCCTCTTTTCCCAATTCTCAGATATGTTTCTGGTCATTGTCCAGCAATTCATTCTTTGCATCTGTTCATTGTTCATTTGCTTGCTTGATGATTCTGCATTCAGTTATCTTTCATTTTTCTCTTACACTCCTTTCTCTTTTTTTTTTTTTCCCCTCCGTTTTCCCCTCAATTCCTGATTTTGCTATGGTTTGATTACCTTTCTGCCTCTGAATTTCTTTTTCCTTTTTTTCTAGGCTTAGTTCTGGTCTCTCCATGATTTCCTTGCATGTTAACTGAAGGCAGAGTTTCAGCTGGTATAAGTTGCCATAGCGGTCCTTCCTCTTACAGGATTCTTTCTTCCTGAGAAGTCAGCTTTTCAAATTCCTTAGAAACATCAAGGAATTCTCCTTTACTGAGATGTGTTCAGCCACCTCACAGGAAAATGTGATCTGCTGTCATTGTTGGATCCACTGGAAATCCAGCATCTCATGCTCACGAGGAATGCCTCATACTTCATAAGATTATGAATCACTGTTTTGCAAAGAATGATTTAGGAGGTTGCAATTATTTGACAAGTCCTTCTGATAAATCTGCTATCATAGTGTGATTTCAGCTGCTTTCAAAATCTGAGGAGCCAGGCTGTCTGCTGTCTTGCCTGTTTTCATGCTATCTTCCACCTGACCACCTGAACGCCAAAGGACCTGGCTCAGAAGAAAATCGTATTTCTGCAGGGTATGTGTGTGGACATGAAAAATGCCTCACTGTTCAGTTGAGGTTTCATTGTGATGTGAGAAGTGGTAACTTTATAACCAGCATGTACTCATTCTACCCTATGTTTCAGAGAAAGAAAATCAAGCAGCAAGCAGTTTGCACTTCTTTCTTATTCCGTGTAAGATTAGCAGCATGAACTCTGATAAATTTATGGCAATGTTTTACTTGCACATTTTGCTTTGCCAAATTCCATAGTAGTTTCAAAGTGAAAAAATTGCTCTGTACTTCAGGTAGTATTTATCTTACCTCTGCATCATCATTTAAATGCTAGCTATCCAGCCTAAGCTCATTGATTAGGAACTCTCTGGGCGTCCATATAGAGAGATAATTCTGTCCTTGGATGTGTCCAGCTGCCTTTTGGAATGGTCTCTCTTTCCATACAAATTGTACAGGCAACTTAAGTAACTCAGTCTATACCACAGAGGCTTTTTCCCCAGGTGAAGTAAGATGAATCTCACTCTTCTCGAGTTGTCTGCAAAGCTACGTCCCGCTCGCCCGACAGATTTATCTGTAAGTGGAATAATTTCTATGGCGCATGAAGTGATGCCTATTCACAGACCGAAACAATTATACAGATGTTGTCAACAGGGTTATGGTTATTATAGTAATATAAATGTAAGATTGTTCTTGAGACATAATTTATTTCATAACTCAGGAGCACCTGATCTATAGTACAACTGGGTGCTAAAGAAAATTAGATAAAAACAAACAAAACTCTGATACAAAATATTTCAGTGTTATGTTAACCTTTAATTTGGCTTTCAGTCCTTACAGTTATACAGTACTTTCCAGTGCTTTCCAGTCTCATAGTTATTTTTCAAAATATGTAATTAACAAAGTCACTGTTGATATCAGCTGAATTTTGGGCCCATTGTCCTTCAGTGTTATGGGTGCCTTTTTTTAGGCCATTTCCTTGAAGGAATTATTATGCGGCTAAGTAACAGCTCTTCTGGCAGGTCGGTTTTTGGATGGTACAAAAGCCATAGGAATACCCATTGCCTTTTTTACTGGTCTCACAAATAGCTCCCAGAGGCATTGAGTAGGTCTGAAAAAAACATCAACCCAGATAAAATTTTTCAATAAAACCAAAGCCAACTGAGCAAGGTGTTACATTAGAAAGCAATTGTTCTGTGCAGTATGGACAATCAATTTCTCCATACTTCTTTCACTGGAACTTAAAGTTAATGGCACATTGTACGATGATGAATTCACATAATGATATTACCAAGCCTTCTTGCAATTAATCACACACTTTTCCAAACGCATTTCAATATAACTCTAGGAGAAGTTTTGGAAACTTTCTGGATATTGTCCAGCCATTCTGCTGACACATACACTAACTGCAAACCAGCCTCCTGGCCGCTGTCCCACCTGGGGAGGCAGAGTGGTGCCGAACCAGAGGGTATCAGGACTGTGCTGCACGGATGGCTTTGGGCTGTGCCCCGGGATGATGAGGTTGTGCCGCTTTCACCAGATTCCTCTCCTCTGCAAGGATTTACCCCTTTCGGTTTTGCAAATGGGTGTTTGGCAAGCATATAGGGCTAAAGTGTACTCTGCTTTTACTACCTGGGAATCCTCTTTAAATGAGATGGGTTTAAGAGGTGTGAGTTACAGCAGCCTGTAATGCAATAGCCTCCATTCCCTCAGTGCGCCTCTCTGTACCTGTGCCCATGATCGACAGCAACAGCAAGGCGTCCCTATCTGCTCAAGGCTCAGCTGCCTTCGAAGCCTAAACCAGTTTTTCTGATCATTCCCTTATATAAATCAGAGGACCCCAGTCTCTGAGATGAAATAGCTGGCACTCAAGTAGGTGGAACTATACTGGTGTATATCCAAACTAACAAAGTCTTGATATAGGAACACTGCTTGCCTGAAAGAAAAATGCCCGTGTTTGGGGAAAAGACTGGGCTTCAGTCTGTCCTCAGAAGAATTATCCTGAGGATGAATGGTCTGGAAGAGGAATCTGAACACAGACTTAGATTTTGCCTTCCCATCATCTGGCATGGGAGAGGATGTGCAGCCCTCAGTGCTTCCCTAGGAGGACACTTTGCCTCCCTGGAGGGAAGGTTTGTTGCTGTGATCCAAAACATTTTAATCTGATTCCTCCCTCCATCTCCAGTGACTGCACATTATACAGACCAAAAAATGTTACCCCATGCAAACGAGCAAAAGATCACGTGCAGGGCTTCATGTGCATAAGTTAAGTCACATCTGCTGTCACCAGGAAAGCAAAGTGCCCTGAATACTGGTGCCATGCACATCCTCTTGCTTCAGTCACTTTGGCAGGGTCTGGTTTATCGAGACTAAGCTTTATCACTATTTGTTTTGTATGCAGAAAACAAGAGACATTATCCTGCAACTGCAAATTTCCTTTTGATTTCATTGTCTTGGAAGATGGACTTCCCATATATAACTAATGAATATCTGCTTGTTTCATTGCTGATAAAACTCCTTCTTTGGAAAGGAAGATTTTTTTTTTTTTTTTAAATTCTGATTGTGCCGATTAAGACTGTAAAGGTTTTCCATCCATTTCCCATTCAGAGCATCTGGACTCTGAGCAAGTGTATATGGGCTTGGTTACCGGGTATTTCTAAAGGCTTTTTGAAGCGTAGGTGAACCAGGGCTAGACTCTATTCTTTCCTGTGCCTCTATCCCTACTGTAGTGGGGTTACTCTTGTGTAACTCAGAGCAGAATTTGGCCTCGCAGATGGGCGTAACTGCATTATAAATTAGAACATGATACAATATGTAACCATGACAAATGCTCTGTTAGGAGACCAGACCAGACTTTGGTGCCAAACTTGTAATAATTTACCATCTGACTGGTCACCTCATGCTCCTTTGCAGAAAATTAAAAAAACGAAAAACTGAGATTGTACATTTGATGCTAACTGTTGGACTGCTGTATTTGCATAGAAGTGCTTGTGTGGGGCTAACTGCAAGCTGACTGGCAGTGAAGGCCTTGCTTTACAGACATCAAGGGAACATTTTTGTGGCGCCCCTATTCCATGATGAATAAAGGGAAAGAATAGCCTTCCAGCTCTAAAATTTATTTTAAAGTCCTTTCCTTACCTGCTGACCAGTCCTCCAAAGGGCGGATGCCATTAGTGAAGGACAGACTTCAGAAGAGCGAGGCTCGGTTCACGTAAGCACCCATTTCTGGTGTTCACACTTTCAGTGCTGACCTGGTTTGGTTTGGAGGATCTTCCTGGGAAGCCCAGAGCATCAGTGCAAAATAGAGCTTCTATCCATGGATAAACTTGGAATGGAGTTATCCTGTCTACTATACAGGTGATTTCTATAGTAGACAGAAATCTACCTTTTTCTGTCATTGCTTTGTTCTTCATGGTCTGTTCAACTGGTCATAACAGTCCCTTTGGTGTAAGAGAAAAAGACATATGTGAAAACTTTAAAGTGGACTTGCGTTCCCTGAAAAACGGAGAACTTCTGAGGGAGATGAAAGAAATACAAAGAATTATTTTGGTAAACAAGCCAACAAAACAACTGCAGCATTGCAGGTGGCCTGGCTGCAGCTCTGTGTGCACTCCCAGCAATCCCCTGTAAGTCCAAAGGAACCGCTGAGCTCCATCCCAGCACTACAGCAGGAGCCAGGGTACTTCCAAAGGTAAGAATCATTATTTTCTGTGAAAGCTTTACACGTTCTTCACATAGGAAATGAGGGTTCAGCAGTTTCAGCTGTGTGTTCCAGGTTCCCACTTCTAATTCTATCCAGAGTTAGGACAGTGTGTGCCTCCAGGAGAAAGGAAAAAGAAAAATGGAAAAAAGAAAGTTAGAACAGACGTTATAAAATGTCCAGTGTGAGACTTTTTGCTGACCTTAAACTGCTCTGTGATTAAAAGAAGCCTTCTCTGGTGACGGCTAATCTGCCTAACGAGACATTTCTCGCAGTGAAACACAAAGAACACCACACTCTGGGTGAAGGGTTTGGGTTTGGTGGCCTGCGAATGTGAGCAGCTGGGTGCTGCCGCGGGTCTGTGCAGGAACTCGCTGGGCTTGACATGGGCTGGAACAGGGCTTGAGGCTGGACGGGAGTATATCAGAAAACACGCTTCAGGCTGATTCACACGCAATCCGGGGATATACAGAATTATGTTGTCTGTCAGTCTAAATGGGCTGTTACCTCTAAACAACTGCTTTTATTTTTTTGAATTTAGGAGATCTTCCTGATGAGATCCAGCAGTATAGTGTCTGAATCAGACAGGTAACTCCCTCCAAGCATTCTCCTCAAAGCAGCAAGTAAGTTTGTCCACACTGGTGATATGGTGCCTGAGTTCTCAACAGCAATGAGGTACCACAATTTCCTTTACATCACCAGGGCATTTCTCTGCTTTATGATGCTGTACTGACCCTTGTTCTAGTTGTGTTGTTTTTGGTTTTTTTTTAATGTGTTTTCATTTAAAAAGCATTAAGAGAAACTTGGCAAAATGATTTGGCTCAACTAAGAGCTACAATAGCTTAATCCATATTTTATTATACTGAGACTTCATTATACAAAGTGAGTCAGTATGCAGTAAGGAGTGAACCTAGAGGAGCTTGAGGTTTTGCAAATCACAAACTAATTTGGGATTTGTGAATAGTGAATGTTTTACCACTGTGGTATTCACCCATTTATTTCTGCAAGGGAGTGGTGAATTAAAAACTCTGTGGCTAAAGTGAGCTTTACGTGAGAGGGAGAAAACTCTTCCCCAGAGCTATGCTGGCAGAAATGCATGCCCTACACATGGCAGGTATGCTGTGTTTTCAAATGAGAAGTTCTGTCTCTTTCCCCCGCACCTTTTCTTTCATGTTCTGTGTGTATTGATTTTTGTAATACCTACTTCTTGTTCCATTTTCATCATGCTTTTTTTTTTCCGCTGGCTGTTTATTTCTCCCTACTTTCTTCCAGCAAAACACAAACTGAATAACATCCAAGTTCATCACTTAATACCAGAGTGCTCACATGGGTTCCAAAAGAAGGAAAGTGAATTTACTCAGCCTGACATCAGAGGAAGGACATGACATAGGACCCTGTTCAGCAAAACAGGCACATGGCACATGGCTACAGGAATAATCCTGTGCTAGAAACTGGACAGGTGCTTAAATATGTTCCCAAACCGTATGAATCACGGCCATGTCTAACTAGGCATAAACCCGCAATACAAGCTGTTCCAACAGGTGCAGGATTTCATCCTTTCTTCTGCAACACAGGGGAAGCGATGCTGGTGAATTTGGGCAGGGACCCAGGCAGAGCGAGCACCAGCATGCTGCGGGCAGGCAGGAGCTGCCTTAGTGCTGGGGCTGAGACACCCAAGCTGCTGCTGGCCAAGCTCCGGCTTGGGCTGCTTTGGTACGCCTGCCTGGGGCTCCCGGAGTCCTGGGGCTCCCCAGGATCCGCTGCGTGTCTTGGTTCTTCCCGAACCACTCCTGACCATCCTGAACCACTTCCGAGCTACTGGATCCTTCTGTCTCTTTGGCAACAGGGATTAAAAGACTGGGTTATTTTCTATGGCCTATCAATCTTCCCTTCCTATGAGCTGGATAGCACGAGGTCCCAAAGCCTGCCATTGCAAGAGCTATTTGCCAACCACTGGATCATTCTCAGGCCCTTTTTTACTTCTGTTTAGCATTCCCACATCCTTCATGAAGTGTCATGTCAAATTCACCCAATTCCTTTAGCCAAAAACACAAACAAACCCCAAATAGGAGAAAAAAAAGAAAAAAAGGAACATTTCACTTTGACTGTCCTGAAGTGAAATGTTCCCATTTTTTAAATTCATAGCAACAAACAGTTCAGAATGTGCCTGAATTTTATGTAAAAGAAAACTGAGTTGTTTCCCTTTTGATCAAATCAAACATCTCACTTGGCCTACAATGTTTTCCATCCTCAGTATTTTGGTTTACTACGAATAAATAAAGGAAAAGGTTACTATTTCAGATTGATTTGAAGTGATACAAGGATTTTATTATGACCTGCTAGTTAACTGAAGTGTTGAGAATATGCTGCCATTCTTGCTTGGAGTCCCAGAGGATGAGGTGTTGCATAGTCATAAGGAACTAAGAAAAAATCCCCTTTATTTCAGTCAACTGCTAAAGCAGCCTAACATTGCTAGCCATCCAGACATTATCTCTTTAAGTTTACAGAGAATATATTTTAGAATCATAGGATCATAGAATCATAGAATCGTTAAGGTTGGAAAAGACCCTTAAGATCATCGAGTCCAACCGTTAACCTAGGACTGCCAAGTCCACCACTAAACCATGTCCTCGAGCACCTCATCTACCCATCTTTTAAATAGCTCCAGGGATGGAGACTCAACCACTTCCCTGGGCAGCCTGTTCCAGTGCCTCACTACCCTTTTGGTGAAGAAGTTTTTCCTAATATCAAACCTAAACTTCCCTTGGCGCAACTTGAGGCCATTTCCTCTCGTTCTATCGCTTGTTACTTGGGAGAAGAGGCCGACCCCCACCTCGCTACAACCTCCTTTCAGGCAGTCGTAGAGAGCAATAAAGTCTCCCCTCAGCCTCCTCTTCTCCAGACTAAACAACCCCAGTTCACTCAGCGGCTCCTCATAAGACTTGTTCTTTAGTCTCTTCGCCAACTACGTTGCCCTCCTCTGGACACGCTCCAGCACCTCAATGTCCTTCTTGTAGTGAGGGGCCCAAAACTGAACACAGCATTTGAGGTGCAGCCTCACCAGTGCCGAGTACAGGGACACTATCACCTCCCTGGTCCTGCTGGCCACACTAGTTCTGATACAGGCCGGGATGCTATTGGCCCTCTTGGCCACCTGAGCACACTGCTGGCTCATGTTCAGCCAGCTGTCAACCAACACCCCCAGGTCCTTTTCCGCCAGGCAGCTCTCCAGCCACTCCTCCCCCAGCCTGTAGCTTTGCATGGGGTTGTTGTGACGGAAGTGCAGGACCCGGCACTGAGCCTTGTCGAATCTCATGCAGTTGGTCCCGGCCCATCGGTCCAACCTGTCCAGGTCCTTCTGTAGGGCCTTCCTACCCTCCAGCAGATCAACACTTCCACCCAACTTGGTGTCATCTGCAAACTTACTGAGGGTGCACTCAATCCCCTCATCCAGATCATCAATGGAGATATTGAACAGGACTGGCTCCAACACTGAGCCCTGGGGAGCACCACTTGTGACCGGTTGCCAACTGGATTTGACTCCATTCACCACAACTGTCTGGGCTTGGCCATCCAGCCAGTTTTTAACCCAGTGCAGAGTGCACTTATTCAAGCCATAAGCAGCCATCTTTTCCAGGAGAATGCTGTGCTTTATTTTCTATGTTGCTATCAAATGACCTTCCATTTTTGTTTTTCACCAGATTATCCACTTTAGTTTGGTAAAAAGTGAGTAACTATCCCGGCTGAGAACTGCTTACGTTAGTGCCAATAGTCTTATGAATTTCACATAATACAGAATAATTAAATAAATGCTTTCAAGTTTCTACATGAGGAAGAAAGCCATAGGGCACGGTCAGTCATATGTTTTGGTACTTACTTTATTTTTAGAAACTCCCATAAGTCAAATTATTAATAAATAGAGGGAAAACAGACACAACTTTTTTTTTTTTTTTTTTTTTTTTTTAATGACAGTGGGATTCACATACCATATTTTCCCTTCAGGGAGAGAAGACTCTGGGGTTTGGTGCAGCCTTTTGTGGAAAGTTTTCTTCCTCAGGTCCATGTTGTGAGGGATAGCTCTGCCCTGCTCACACATTGTCCAGATCTTTGAGGATGCCCATTCCAGGTCTGTGTGAGGATGGGTTGTTCTTTACAGTGCAATTACTAGAGTTTTGTCTCACCTATTTTTAAATGCTCCAATTAGTAGGAACTTGTGCTAATTCCTCCTGGTGGTTACTTGCAAAGTCCACAGCAGAATTTGCTTGCTCTTGCAGGCGACAGATGTCTGAAGACCTTCTTTCACATCCTTGCGTAGAGGAAAGAGTTCTCAATAGCTAATGCAACCTGATGATATAAAAAGGCCTCCAAGAGTAACTGCAGTTACTTAAGTTCAGTGACTACTGGCTGTGCCAATAGTTGAACATATGCTCAAGTGTTTTGCTGTGCTGTGTGCTAGCTCTGGATGGATTTATTGCTGGTAATTTGAGGAAAGTAATATACGTGGGAGGTAAGATAATACCAACTTGAATTCCTCATTTGTGAATTTCTCCTTCCAGGTCATGATTAAAAAGTGTTAATTATTATGCAAAAATTCAGAAGCTATTTGAATTTATAGGGTGAGAGAATAAATAGCTCCCTCATTCCCTTCCTCCCTCATGAATCTCAGCTCCAGACAATGAAAAATATCAACACAGAGCAATATATTTCTGGGAAATCTCATATGGTATTACAAGGAGAGTGAAGGAAAGACCTAAATGGCACAGAATGATATACTCTATAAAAAAGCACATTGTCTAACACTGACCTCTTAGGTATCTCTAGCCCTGTATTTCAAATGATGCTAGCTAGTATTTTTCTTTCCTATCCTTTAGCAACTCTGATCTTCATAATATTTATTGCCAAAAAAAGTTAATTTGACTCTTTAAAAAAAAAAAAAAAGATTTTATTTGGCACTGGAACAAATATTTTACTGAGAGGCTAATGTAGCTGTAATGCATGTATTGCTTTGAGTATACTGCAGTCATTTTTTAAAATTGTGTCAAAAAAGGCAGCCATATCTTTTTTGACCAGCTTTATTGTGCTGCTTATTGCTCAATAGTCTGTTATTTTCCAGATGTTCAGTAATTTATTTTTCTTAATATTTGTTCCGTTACTACCAGATACAGTAGTCAGGCTTATGAGGGGGTAATTTCTGGGACCATTGAGTTCCTTGTTAATTGCTAGTCATTTTATTGTTATTATTATCAAAGCATCTAAAAGCCCCACCACAATCAGGGCCCATTGTGTAAAGCACAATGTGTACATTTAGGAGGAGACAAGATTAAACAGCCTAGTGTAATAATACAACCTCCCCTTTTATTGAAAATCGGTATTTTGCTTTCCTCTAGCGCTGCAGTTCCCCCAGTCCATCACAACGAAGGAAGAATTATTGGCACGGCAAATTCATTGAGTAACTCCTTTGATACACTAGCATGAGCACCACGCAGCTAAGAAAATGTATTCATATCTCGCATTCTTTCACAATAGTTTTTATTGTTTGGTGAGCATGTAAGTGGATTTTCTTAATGTTTCTAGTTCAATGTGAATGTTAGAAAGCACCTTTTTGGAGGTTTTATGAACACAGACCTACCCCCTCAGCTGTTGGTAGGTGTATTTTCTGCAGCACGTCTTTACCTCACGCAAGTTGTCAGTTTTTCTGTTTGCTCCTGACTTAGGTAGCTTCAACAGCGTAGTGAGGGGATCTTGTTTCTGACAGCTTGTTTCAAGGCTGTCTAAAAGCTTGAAATGGAGGGCACTGAAAGAGAAGATAGTTGTCCTAGTTGTGAGCCACAGGGTGATGGTAAATCTATGGTAAATCTGCCAAATAAGTGGCAGTGAAACACTGAAGTTAGCTCTGGCTGAGCTTTGTTTTGCCAGGCCCAAAACCTGGTTGTTCGGGGTTATTCAGGCACCACTACAGCTACTTGTGATCTGCAGGGCAGATACATCCTTTGTCTCCATCAACCTCTCTTTAATTTTGCCTTTGTTTTTGCCTGATGGTATGCCACTTCCATAAGCTGCTTGAGGAACATCTCACAGCTGAGACCTAAGCTGGACTGAGAAACTCTCTCTGACACATACAACTGGAGTTGTTTCACTGTGACCTTCAGTACCTTATTTTAGAGCTAGGACCTTGGGATCCTATGGTGGAGCCCTTTGGAGTAAAGACGCTGCTGTCTTTTTCTCTTAAACTCATGTTTTGAACTTATAACCCATTTTAAGATGCAGAGGAAGGAGTTCTGGACTGTGACTCCCCAGTCAACTGCAGGATGGGAGATGCCAGTTTGCCCAGGCTTGGCATGAGCACCAAGCGGACAACTTAGCTTTGCTGCCAGCCTGCAGAGCTCCACACTTGCTCCTTTTGATTGATGTTCTTTTAGCTCTATCAGTGGTGCCCAACCTTTTCAGCCTGGCAGGCCACAATAACCTTAAGCTACTCAATAAGCCGTAGCTTGCAATAACCGGAACAGTTCTTAATACTCATGGGCAGCTCATGCGTTACTCAGCCCATGCATCTGGGCAAGTCCGTGTGTCCTGAGCAGTGGCTAGGAAAGTAGATAGCTGTGAGCATGTGGCTGCCTGAAATATCTATCTGCTTTCAGTCTGCTTTTGCTGGAGCAGACTGCAAGAAGTATTCTCATGGCAGAGGTCTGTGTTGGCTTCCCTCTTTCTCCTGAGAGCTTCTTGGAGTCAGCACCCGGGTACGTTGTGAGCCAGATGAATTTCTCTGGCAGTGGTGGTAACTCAAGAGATTTCTTAGAGGCTCTGTGCCCCATGTGTCCTTAGGAGGATGTGATGGGAGAGGCTAGCAAATATCCCAGAAAGGAGCCATGTAAATCTCCCAGGAGCTGGCCGCAAATGTTCAGAATTGTTCTGGTGGGCCATAGATCTTCATATTCCTGTAGCGATACCCCTAGTTGCCATAGATTTCAAACCTGCGATGCCAACAATGTGGGCAAAAAAAATACTCCTCCTGGATAAATCTGGTGTGTGTTGACTATTGCTTGGCTACATAATCGCCAGTGGGACCATCACCAAAAGCTAATAGCTGTCTTGATATTTCATTTCTGAGGCAATTTCCTTGGAGGCAATGTAGCAAGCTCCTTCAGTAAAGTGTCTCCATCTCTGCTCACACAGTTTGACCCAACATTAAGCTCATTCTGGCATGGCAGCTGAAGAGTCTTTGAAAAATCTCTTGATTTGAAATCATATCTAGTAACAATATTAGCTGTGTTAAACAGGATGGCAAATGTATGGTTCTTCTCAGGTTTCTTTTTGTGAAAGGAACCCAGTGCTAAGAGTTTATTGTGGTCCAAGGAATGTATTTTCCACATCCGTAAATTTCACACAAGAAGTGGTGCAGTCATGTAGCAGCACAAGTTTTGTTCCCCACAACTTCTCAGCGGTGGTTTCGCATCCATAATTAAGATGTCTGTTCCTACCACATAACTTGTTATATTATCTGCTAATGACACAAATGTTTGATTTTTCTGACATAGAACCCAAAGTTACAAGCATTATTTCTTACAAAAAGTACAAAACCGCGTGTCAGGCCTCAGAAATATGTGGGATTTGTGTCTAAGTTAGGCCTGTATTCAAAAGCTAAGATGGGCCACTTCCCTGTGTTGTCAGGACCGTAAATCAGACTGGCTGAATTCCAGGGCTAAGACAGGCTGCCGTTCCTTATCAGACCCCGTGGGTGGTAGCTTGCATTTTTGGAGAGTCTGGCTGAGGTGCTCACTTTGGTGAAAGAGCTGTGAACAGATTCACAGTGCCCATGAGCAACAAGGTTGAATCTCAGCTAGCAGGGTCAAGAACAACAGCAGGGAATATTAAAACTATAAGTAAGTGAAAGGGTATTACTCTGTTTACTCCAGGACCTGAAAACATTGATCACAGGGGAATATCCACATGTAACTTCTGAAAGGGGATTTGCTTTCTGCTGTTTTGCCTCCCAACATGGTCTGTGAGCATTTAGGTATCATTCCTGCTGTACTGTTGAAAGTGGGGTCTGCTCCCAGGGTTCCCCCTTGCATTTTAAAAGAGTTGGTGTTGGCTAATAGCTTTCTCTCGGAAATGTGCCTTACAGCCTGGGATCCTTTCAGCTGACACTGTCTGGGCAGTGGGTATTTTTGCTTGCTAGGAGATCTGGAAATGCATTCAAGTGTACGTTCCTTGTTTTGTAGCACACTGGTCAGTGCCAAATGCTGCATGCTTTACTTGTCTCAAGCTGTTACATGTTGCTCTCTAAGGGTTTGGACTAATATTAGTTTTTAATTCCCCCTCCTTTTTGTTCTTTCTTTCTCCTTTTTTAAAAAAAATATTTTTAACCTGGAAGCACAACAAAATGGTTAGAAGTATTCTAGACCTTTTTAAATTTAGTTACCCAGTCTCTACACATACAGTTCTTATACAAAAGATTTTCAAATAATTGGTGATTTAGTCAAGAGCTGATTTATACATTTAGCCACCTTGGCTAGATGCTGGCGGCAGCAGCAGCTAATTGGGACATTGCAAGGATATGACAAATATTATAGGGAGGTCATCTGCCTACTAAAATCAACTCAAATTATTGTAAAATCAAATAATGAAATTGTAGCTTACTTTCTTGACATGAATCCCACTCTTGGTATTCATCTACTATTTGTCTGGCTTTGTACTTTCAATGGTTTATAACCTTTCTTCTCCTTCCTCCGATTACCTTCTATTTTTCCAGGACTCTAAAAGCCGCTGAAAACGGCAAGGATTTTTTCTATTCTGTTGGGGTTTTTTTGGTTTTGTTTTTTAAATGTTTTTAAACCTGTCTGCCCGTACCTGAAGAATACAGAGTCCAGAGTCAGTCTCTTTTCTCCAGGGTGCTATACCCCTTTGACAAAAGCTTTTATAGGTAACTCAGCCCAAGATACAGAAACACAGACAAATTAATTACTTAGCATGTGGAACAATTCCTCAAGTACTGCCACGTGCACTTCTTTCTTACCCGGTGATAAGCGGGGGTGGTTTCCCTGCCTCTCAGTGGAGATGGGGCCAGCTGACCTGTGCTGGCTGTGGGAAAGGCTCAGCGTGTGTGTGCAAGCCCTAATCGGAGAGCAACTGACTGGCTGGAAATGCACACCCTAGTTTACATCGTGGTAACTATTCCTGTGCACATCCCCATAGGTATTTTTGGGACCACACTTTTTCCTGGTTCCCGCTCCTTGTTCCCATGCGGTGCTCATATGGCTGGGATTCGTTTCTTGGCCAGCTGCAGAGATCTGCTGCCGGGTTGAGCCTTCCCTCCTCCCACCCCCTCTCCTCTTCACCAGCACCTCATCTGTGTTGACATCCTCAGCCTCTTCTGTTTCTCCTGCGTCCCAGGCAGCTGACTTCCCTTGGTTTCCTTCCCACTCAGACCACTGGCTGCCTTCCTTGCCTCCGCTGCAGCGCAGCGCTGTTGTGTTTGCTCTCCCCTGCTCCTTGCCCAGGAGAGGTGGTGGTCTTTGAGGGAGCACGGTGGATGTCCTAGCACAGCCTGGACCCTGTGCAGTGCCACTCCGTCTTAATGCCTTGCAGCCATGCTGCTGCGGACTCAGGAAAATCTGTACATCACACCGTCTTCCTCCTTTGTTCAACAGCCGTTTTCTGACAGAAAAACAACAGTTTTCTCCATGCTGTAAACCCACTGAACTAGCAATAACTTTTATAGTTCTGCTGCCCTTGCTGTTAACAGAGAAGTGTTAAGTGTCTGTGTATTCTTACTTGGCTACTGGCCACCCTTTCAATTTCTAGTGCAATTTTTCTCTTGACATTCAGAGCTGCTCATTGTAAAAACAGACCAGGTATGTTGCAAGCTTTGGGGTAGCCTTAAATCTTATTGTGACTTTTAGGGTATTCAGCCTTTGCTAATGGACTTATTTTTTCTTTCCATTGCAGCTGATTCTTTCTAGTCTGACGCTGCCAGTTGCCAGTCAGCCCTGTGCAACTCTCTAGCCCCGACAGAGATTTGTTAGGTGTTCTCTGCAAAGGACTGAGAGGGAAGCAGGAATGGGGGTGACAAGAGGGACATGCAGGGTGAAAGGGACTGGCAGAAGAACCTGAAGTAGGTGGGTGGCAGGGAAGTTGCCTGTGTTGGTAGTTGTCTCACGTGGGAGAGGAAATGTCTTGTTTGTTTGTTCATCTATGCTGCCTGCTGATATTTCAGACTTGTCAGTGGATATCTTCTCATGGTGGCAATGTAGTATGTGGGCCTACATGTGGCACACAGTGTGGGGAGGGAACTGACCTTTGAAATCAAGATGATCAGCTACCGGAGGAAAAACAAGACCACTGTACTAACTGTTAATGTGGGCATAGAACCATATTGGCAACCCAGCCTTAGAGATGTTTGAGACTAACTGGTGGTTCTGGGGCCGCCTTCTGCTGTCTTTGAGAGTATGGCTAGTATTACAGGATTGGAGGGGCCATAGGGAATGGCTAGAATAACCCTGTTTAGTGTAAGAAAAGCCTAGGCAGTTTATGAACCTTTCAGCAAAGAGAAGGCCTGTTCACAACCTTACAAGGACAGATGTTTTCAAAAGCCTGGAGGTAACTCTGGGCTGCGGTGATCCCATGGAGATCCATGATGCCATGATGCCCACCCCCATTTCCCAAGCTGTTGCCCAGGGACTCAAAGAGAGGAAGGGTTTAAATAGAAGATGGTCAGGTTGTCTCAGCAAAAGGGTAACTTCCTCTCCCACATCCTAGATAAGTTTGAAGCTCCAAGGACTTCATTTTAACGTCAAAAGTGGTATTGGTTAACTACCCTGCTGTAGAGCTTTCATAAGACTGTAAGTGGGATTGGGAGTCTCTGGTGAGCCACCTTGCAAAATCAAGAAAAGAAATGATCCATTAATGTACTGCTTACAGCACTGTCCACTTCCCTGTGTCCTACTCGTTGTACAAGGAGCTTGTGGCAAGCAAGGACCAAGTGGGCTCTGGCAGGTGCCTCATATCCAAGTGGGCTGAGTCAAACTGCCCTCAGCACTCCTGTGGAGGGGCTGTTGGGATGCTTCAGATGCTCCCACTAGAAGGGGTTGGGTGAAGCAGCACTAAGTTTTCATTAGCCAGCAAGCTTGTGAATCATTTATAGTCCCTTGATTCATTTGTGTATTAGCTGGCTGTTTAGCTGGTCTGGTAGATAAGCAGGAAACAACTGAGTAGCGACACTCCCTTACGCACAAAGTTTTTGTCCATCTTTCCCGCTCTAACATAGCACAGAGGAATACAAGCACTATAATACCTCACCTAATGCTGTTCAGTCTTAGATGGCAAAGGGATATTTCTGCTTATCCTGCTATGCAAAATCTGTCACAGGAGATAAATGTTTGCTCTTATCAGCAAGGCTTACTATGAAAAATGGATATTGCTTGCAAGAAGCTAAGCTTTTTATTCTTTCGCTTAAATTTCTTGCACTTATTTTAGGCCTTTGTTAATGAGACGCATATTGAGAATTTCAGTGATGTTAAATATGCTCAGTTGCCACTAACTATGCATGAAAGTGCTTTTAAAGTTCAGCCCTTAAAGGAGCATGTGTGTAAACAAATGCATGCAGTGATAAAGAGTGAAAAAGAATTACGTGAAAAGTGTCTTGACTTCTGTTCTCAAGATCTGTATGCAGTGGAAGTGTTGGCCTCTCTAAAATTATTGGTGCCTGGAAATCTCATGCAAGAGAACAGCTGGGTGACTTTCCTGATCTCTCCTATTCCAAGATTAGATGCACTGGACTGTTGCAGTACAGGTGGAGGTGATAAATTTGTGTATTACTGACTAATTCTTCAGCCAGAAGGACAAAGGGACTTAGGATGGAAGCATTTTTAAACATGAGTCACCCAGACACAGTGATGATTTTCTGTTCATGCTGTGCAGGACCTGCTTTCTGCTAGAAAAAAAACAAACATGGAAACCATGGATCTATCTCTATAAGAAGTCACTTTTTCCAGTTCTAATGGCTGTACATTTCCAATACCAGGTGTTCCGATATTACTGGAATTATTCCAGTGTTTACTGAATATTTGAAAAATGGTAAATTTCCAATATATTGAAATAGTTCTTATATTACTGAAATTCAATGAGTTGGGTGCCCAGTTTTAACAACAAAACCAAAAAACCCTTGGTTCCACCTGGGTAGTCCAAGTTAATCATCTAATGGAAGTCATGCAGTGAACATGTAAGACAAGAATACCCCCTAATACTCCCCATGTCAGTCAGGATGGGAGAGGAGAAAGCACTTAACTGACCCAGGCCTTCAACTGATGAAGCTTGCAGTGGGACAGCTCTTAAAGCACCAAGGCTGTAGAGTAAGGTATCATGAAATCAAAAGTCAGTTGCTTCCTGTTGCAGTGATTAGAACTGGACTGGAAGATTCCTCCCACAGTTGCTTTCAGGGTTGGTTGGCCCATGGACAAGACTTGTGTGATCCAAAGTCTGATGGTTTTGTTACTGGCTTGGCAGACAGGAAATTTGGTTTCAAGTTCCTGCCTTGCCCAACGCAGACTTGACGTTTTTCATTCCAAACCTTTACTGTGTTTCAATCTGGGTGACTTGAATTTAGGACTCCACATGCCAAACGCGGTACCACAGCCATCAGGGTATGGAGCATTTGTCTTGAAATGGAAACATTTCCATTAAAACCCTAGCACTGCTGACAAAGCAACCTACTTAGATGAAATGGTGTTCACTGATGAAGGTCATTTCTTAGATGAAATTATTTTCTTAAGAAGAGCCATTCTGGACCTGCTGCTAGCTGAAATACAAATGCATTTTGGTCATGCCCTTTGCCCTGCTGGAAGCTGGGAAGAGTCAGTGAAGACCCAGGTGGGAAGAGCTCTTGACCCCTGAGATCATCCATGGCCCAGGACAATTTTTAAGAGGAGAAGCACCAAGCAGCTGCAAGTCGAGTGATCATCTGTCCTTTGATCCAGTGCATTGACACAGTCCTTCCTTTGCACAAAGAAACAGGGCACCTCACCTTTTAGGGCTGTGCAGACTGGCCAAGCTGCTATAGGTGGCCTACTGAAGTGGCAGATAGATCACTCTGAAGCCAAGCTGTTTTGTGGTGAAATTCATTAGTATGAGTTGTCTGTCCTAAGAATAAATCATCTCTGGACAGATCCTGAAGTCCTCTCTCAGTCTGTTTTTGTTCAGTTTTTAGTGAGGCAAGACCACTGTTGAAGCCAAGATAATTTTCTTCTCTCAGTGGAAAACAGCAATGATGTCAGGAATTGGCCTGGTAAAATAATGATAATTCTCTGCATTTTACAAGCTCTGTTTATATGATGATCTCAATCTATTTAAAAGATGTTAATCAGGCTTCAGTACCTGTGTGTGAGCTGGATGGCAAGTGGATGTTTTTGCAAGCTAAGGCAGAAGGAAGCTAAGGGCTGCATCTGTGGTCATGTTGTATGCTGACAACCTTTCAGTCATTTTTGCCAATGGTTGGTCTGTTGGCTTCAATTGACTCTCCTCAATATTGACGAGCCAAGGAAGAAAATACGAGGAGGTGTGTATATATATTATATTTATATATTTATATATAAAATGGTGGCTCAGCACATCCATGTACAGGCGGGTTTTAGAGAAAAATGTAATGATTCAAAGGGCCAATTTTAACTTTGCTAAAAGCAGCTAAATGATGCCCCTGCCCTACATTAAACTATGCTGCGATCAAAGAGGGCAGATGCCAAGTACTTGTGGTTTTACAGCTTTCAAATAAATATTGCTCAACCTCATAAAAAAGAGCATGAGAACAGTGGGTGGATTTTTCCTTTTTTGTTTGTTTGTTTATTTATTTATTTCCAAAATGCTTTACAGGTAAAGGGGGTATTGCTGCTGCTCCTTCTCAGGGTGTCTACAGAGCATTCAGCTGTGAATGCCGCTTGACCTCAAATCCAGTTAATTTAGGTTGGCACGCTCGATCTCAAAACGTTTTATGGGCTGGCAGATAGAGCGCCCTGGCAGATCTGCTGTGGAGCTGCAAAGTTCCATACCCAGCTGAAACTTTTTTTAATTCAACACTGTCATTTTTAAATAACAGTGCAATTGCAAAACAAATTGGCAGGTACTTATGAACTGAATACTGCCTGGGGCTCTGTCTTTTCATTTTGCTGACCAGTGTGCCTGGTCTTCAATTTAGAAAAGCACCCAGTAGTTAAAAAGCACTGGTGAAACCTTGTAATGCAGAGCTAACCGCATTGTTCATGGAGCGGAGATGCTTGCTCTGACTTGTTGATCCTTACAAACTGGTTAGCTTCATGGTGGAAGGCAACATTTAAAAATAAAAGTGCTCCAAAGTGTCATCTATTACAGTAACCACCTGAGCATGAACCTTCTTTGCAAAGTTTAAGTGTTCTGCCCCAGGTCCTATGGAAGCTTCAAGGCATTTTGGAATATTAAACTGGAAGGGCCCTGTTGGGTCACTGACTCCCAGTGCTCTGCTATCTTGAGCAACCACCTCATATGATCTCTTTCCTGGACAGTAGATTGCATCAGATACGTGTGGGCCATTTCCTATAAATCAACATAGCTCTCCTGAAGCTGATCTGTGAAGCGCCAGCTTTAGCTGCGCGGCTTTGTAAAAGTCCTTGCTGCTTTACCTATACATTTGCATTGCTGCCTTCCTAAGCATAGTAACCAGAGGTTGAAGAGGATGTTTAGAACAAGTAGAGGTATTCAAGTTATCTCACAAAGTTCTGCATCACCACTGCATGAAGCTCTTAGGTTGTCAGTCTTCTATCAGTCAGTCTATGGATTAATCAGTTTATCTGCTCATAAGTCAAGGTGATATGTAATGATATGACCCAAAAGCCAAAAATAAAAAGTGCTGTGTTTGGAATATTGCCTCACATGGGCTTTGACGACTCAATGGACGATGCAGATTTCATAGGCTGGGCTCTTCAGCTGGTTGTCTTGTAGGATAGACAGAACCCAGGAAGCACCAATAATAGCATCTTTGAAGACATTTCAGTTGCCACGAACCAGGATGATTCAGGTGTGGATCTACTAGAAGGAGCACCTCAAAATGATGTAATTCTCTAGCCATTAGCCCTGAGTGACATTCACACATCTTATGGTCATGTGTCATATGGTGTGGGCCTGAGCTGTGCCCTGTTTAGTGGGCATCTGTTCACACAATTTACTCTGCAATGCGGGCACAGAACAGAGGGTGCCTTGCAAACTCCATGAACATCTCCAGTCATGGCACTTTGTGAGTTACACCACTGAGATGTGATGTTGAGCTGTGGGGCCAAGGGGAGTATATCTATATGTTATGGGTTTCCACTTACCTGTGAGCTCTCCGGGTCTTAGCACTTACTGTGGCCATGATAAATCCTGTTGTGGATGCTTTGAGGATGGTGTCTTTGACTGCTTAGGTAATACAGTCACTTCCTCCTTAAGGATCTGCCCAGGACCAACACCTGTACTTCCTAGTTAACACTGCAGTAACAGCTGTTGTAGTCTTTGGGCCACTGGCATTATAAGTGATCTATTTCTGAACATCGTCTGAAAACTCGAGTCTGCCACCCTGCTCAACAGAGATGCGAGCATAAGGATATTTTCCTCAAAAAGAGTTTCAAAGAAAGCACTAGGTACTCTGACCCAGGACAGAAGAGGCAAGGATAACACAAAGGACTATACTTGCTTCTTTTGTATCAGCTAGGGGCAGCAAAAAAAATTTGGAAAATGGTGTGAGAGGCCCCTCTTCCCAATTCAGTGCATATCTACAAGCAGTGAAGAATCCAGTCAGAATATAGGAATCTTCAGAGTGTTTGAAAGTTCCCCAGTACTTGCTGCTGGTACCTATATTTATTCCTAAAACCATATGGGATAAGATACCTTCCCTATTAAAAAAAAAATAAAATAATTGTGTGTTCATCTTGAGTGAATATGTCTTCAAGACTAATAATTTTTCAGAAGGGCTTTGCTCACTCTAAAAGTAAATTCCATTTAAAATATAAGCTGAGACAGGCAGAATCATTAGTTCCTCCTCCAGAAAATGGCCTCTGTAGCCGTGAGAAAAGGAACTCAACTTGAAAGGAGACAAATATACAGTTTCCTGACATAAAAATCTATGTGAATAGGAGATATATGAGACAAAAAGATGCTAGTTGTTGTCTTTCAGCAGGACAGAAGTGTTTGTGAGAATATTTGTGCAAGAATTTTATGGCTAAGGGTGTAGGATGTTGAGGTTTTGGTAACCTGGTGTGTACTTGTCATTTTGGCAGCATTGAAAGAAATGTCTGGATATACTTCTTCATTAATTCAGTTATGTTGGTCCTTGTAATCATGAAAGTTCATGCAGTGTGTTATGACTCTAAGAAAAGTCAAGGAACCCATTGCTTTTTAAGGCAAAATCTTTTGTTTCATGGCTTTCTCAGAAATGCGAATCATCTAGCATTGGGTGAGTCTTTTGGTCAGTTGTCTCTGCACATTGACCAGTTCAGCTGATTTATGGCCACATGAAATTTCTGGCTAAGCGCCATAAAAGTTCTAAAACAATCTTCGAGGTTTTGAGTCCCTCTTCTTCTCCTCTAGGGAAGGGAAGCTTGTATAAATGTGGTTATTCTGGGAAAGCCTATGGTTTTAATTTCTCTCCCAAGGGGGTAGAGATGTCTTCGAAACCTAGTATTGAGAAAAAGGGCCAAAGGACTACCTCAGGAAAGAAGTTACAACTTGGAAGGCTGATCTGTGTTTTCTCTCTCCAAAGCTTTTTGAAGGAAAAGATAGGAAGCTATGAATATCTGGAAATCTGTCACCTGGACACTTTCTTTCCTTTACAGGGATCTTTCTTGCAAGTGAAATATTAGAAGCTAGTAAAATCATTCCAGTGCACCCACACCGAGTGGGTGGAAGAGGTATGTGAAAATTAAAGGTATTATTTGGAAGCTTCTCTGGATGCTTCTTGCTTTCCTGGGGGGAGGAAGGACCTAGAACTGTTTGGTCCTACCTTTTTTTTTCACCTTAATTGACTTCAATAAGATTCATCAACTATTTCTGTCCAAGCAGTGTGCCAACACATATTCCTAGCCAGTTCTGTTCTGAGGGCAGGCTGGTACTTGCTGGCAGGTAGGATATAGAAATATTCCATAGCTCTCAGTTTCGGGCTCTTTTCACGCTACTCTGGTGCTCCCAACAAACCCCTCTTGCACATCTCACGTGTCAGGCATAACAGCACACACCAGAATTCTTGTTTTTACAAGTATATCTCCCTCAAAAGCCTGATACCATGTGCAGTCATTCTTTTCCCCATCTGACACAGCTTCACAAGCTCTTCAGAAAGCCCAGCTTTCTGGCCAGGTGGTTCCCTTGCCCTGGCTTATCAGGCAAGGAAACCATTGCTTCCCTCTGCTTTGAAAATAGGAGCCAAAATGTCCTTGTAGCTGCTCCCTTAACAGGCTCAAACTATGTCATACTACTTGTATGTAAGAGTGAGACTACTTGTGCTTTTGAGAGCATTTCTCCAAAGGTTAATTGTTTTACTGATCTGGGGCTTTAGTCATAATGCAGAGACATGGACTATCCTGTAAACAAGGGATCAGATTGCTCTAATGGAATCTCATTTATGTACTGGAGAGCTTGGCTGCAGATGAAGAAAGTGAGAAACATAAGAAAAGTAACAAATACCCAGGTCTTAGCAAATTGCTGTTGTTACTGAGGTTGAGACGCTTAGCTGTAAATTGGGTCAGTGGTTCCCCCCTGGCCCAATCATGCAGAAGCAACTAAGGCACTAGGTAGATGGAGGTATTAGCCTTGTATGCAGTCTTAAATGCTGAAAGAAAATTGTACGGCCCGTGTACAGCAGGGTAAATGATCCTGATCGTCTCTTCCATTCTTACAATCCAAGGCACTGACCTTCTCAAATACGTGACTCATCTATTGCCAGGAAGGTGAAAGTCCAACTATTAATGAGTTGCTTCACTGTATACAGCCTTCAAAGCCAGGCCTCTGCAATCAGCTCAGCTGAACGCTTTGGATGTCTTCCCATCACTTGATCCTAATCATAGGGCTGCACCTGGTCCAGCTTTCTGTTTGGGACAATATGTTAAAAATTCATTGTTGCACTTTTTTTTTCTTTTAACTGACTTTTTCTTCCCCTCTGAGTTAAATGAATGCTTTATAGGATGAGAACTGAACAACGGCAATGGAATGAATTGTGCGGGACAGCCACAGGCACGGCTCATATTCAGGAGAAAGCAGAAGTATCCAGCTGTATCCTGCTTGCCTGCTTTGATGTCTTTGGCTGAGAGAGTGATGCGTGATTCGGACCACCTACTCTCCAGGCCCTGGCTCCCTAGGTGGTCAAAGGGGAGAAGAAATCGTGTACCCGGCACAGCACACCTGTAGTGTGCCTCGTGCATCCTTCTTCACTGACTGCACAGGCAGCAGGCATTTGGCAGCCTTGGGCACTATGTGGTTTCATGTGTTTGTCCCTTAAACACTGTATTATGGGCCTGCATTCACCTGAGGCACCATAAGATGCAGTTTGAGTGCACCTTGCCCTGAGCACGCTGTGTTTGTGTTTGCCTTGCCATTTCTGAATAGGACTAGGTGATGACATGTGTCCTTTACCTACAAGCATTAGGCAGTGTCAGGACAAACTCCACCTGGCCTGGAGGGACCATCTCTGGAGATGAATGTGTCTGAGGTAAATCCAGGCAGCCCTTCAACTTTCTGCGTACTATATTAGGGTTTTTCACATTGTTTTGTTTTAAACTCTCCTTGGTTTTTTGTTCTTTTTTTCAAGTGGGAAAGGCATCGGGAGGCATGGGGAGGCTGAGAAAGCACTTTGGAGGTGATGCTTACACTTTATTCTTCAGCCTTTGGAAGTAATGGGGACTTAGATCTCCACTGTAAGCATCTCTGTTTACTTGCAAGTGAAGCGAGCGACAGAGAAAACTGCTGTAACAACTGCGGGCAGGAAGAAAACTCACATTCAAAGGCAGCTTATCTGCTAGGGCTTGCCCAGCTGCTGGTTACCATCCATGTTGCATCTGGCTTTTCACAGTACATCTGTTTAGCATAAATAACTTTTTTTTATTGGTATCCTATGGTACATCCAAACAATGAACAGAAGAAAAAAGAGAAATTGTAAATAAATTTTACAATGTCAGTAAGAGTCACATTAAGGGAAACTATTTTGAGTGAATGCCAGTTCTTAATAAATTGCTATTATTCTGGTGTTTTTACAAAGACCACAAGGAAAAAAAGAAGAAAAAACCAGAAATGATTGAAAAATGGAAACACTGAATGTCACTGCTCAATCACTTCTTTTAATAATAAATAGTTCTAGGCTGTTCTCCTAGCAAATGAGGTGCCAAGATATTTTTTTTTTTCTTTTGGTGTCTATCTGAAAGCCAGTGGCATAAAAAAAGACCATGAGTCAGCTGGCTGAGCTCCCTTTCCTGAATGCTCCCTGGGCAGCTGTCTGAGCAGGCTTTCTGGCACCTTGGGGCTCACCTGCCCAGCACAGCACTCTGCAGAGGCATCTGCACGGACTCCGAACCCACAAGCTCAGCCCGCAGAAGGAGGAGAGTCCTCCTACCATTGCCCAGCTGCTGTGTCACGCTAAGGACCAGAAACACTTCTTATGACAACAGGTTTTGCTAAGAAGGATGCTTATGGTCTTAATTCCCAGTTACTGACACCTTGTTTGTTGTAGTTTCTTGGAAATGGGACCTTACCAAGAACTCTTGGACTTTACCAAGAACTCTGCTCAACCGTCCAAATCTCCCCCCAAAGCTAAAACTCACCCTTTCTGAAACATTACCTCCTGGGTACTCCTGGTTTAACTCTCTAGGACCATGTGGACTTTGCAAGGAAATTTCTAAATCTCTATATCAATGAGGCTTGATGGCAAACCATAACTGTGGGCAGCACACTGCACAGCGAGAGTAGTCTTTTCCCACAGAGTTCCTGTCACTGAGCATCATGGGGATAGGGGTTCATATTTCAGGGGTCCCAGCAAATCTTCTTTTTTTCCTCTTTTTAATTTTTAAAAAATTTTTTTTTAGTGATCAGGCTATTTTATCTGTGTCTATTTTACAGCCCCCATGTGTTTCCCTCAGGTAATTCCTGTCTGCAGAGATTCTGGGAAGCTGCTGTCTTTGTCTGGCATCTCCACGCCTAGAGGAGCCCTTAGCTGATAAAAGCCCCAAGAGTGAGGTATGTAATGTGTGGCTGTCCTGGAACTCTTACATTAGAAATATGGATGCCCCATCTGGTGCTGGAAAATCAAGTGTTAGGCTGACCATGACACATGCTGATTGAAGGTCATGGCCCAACAGGCAGGCAGGAGCAGGGGCGTATTGGAAATAATGCCCTCAAGCTACAGTGGTGCCATCGTTTGCCCTTCGAAGGTTTGCAAACCTTGCAGATACATTAATCACAACAGGTACTGCTTTCTCGCCAGGGAGGATTTCCTGGGCAACATGGCCATGCTCCTGCATGGTGGTGCGGATGGTACTAAGGTCTGGGGACCAACAGACAAGGAGAAGTTGGGCTGTATCAGTGACACAGGCACTGGTAGCTTGGGACAGTGTAGGGAGGACCTCGCCATCCTCCCACTTTCTGACGTGGCATCAGGAGCTGCACCCAGAAAGTCTGGGGTTTGCCAGTGAGAAGGCTCATCCTCCAGGAGCATGAGGAAGGCAACTCTCTTGGTCATGGTCTGCTGTACCCACCACAGTCTGCCAGCCAAGGAAGTGGGCTCAGGGCCTGAACGAGCTCTTTTGCCTTTTTGCACACCCCAGAAGTGCTTTTATAATGAAATGAGGCCAGAGCCCAGTGAGCCAAAGGAAATTAGAGATGTATGTGCTCACATGCTTGCTTCATGGGGCAATTTTAATGAGTAATTGATTGCTAATTATATGTGCTGCTTTGTGGTGAAACATCATGATACTTTGATATCGACCAAGAACTGAAAGTTTCTGTTGTGCTTATTTTTTAAAAACCGTTGGCCTGCTGATCTGTATGGGGTATTTTGTGCCTGATTAATTTAATGTATTGTCTTGGGTGAGTGTTGATTTACTTGCTGAATTCAATATCAATTTTAATGAAGCTCTTAGTGCGTGCTGGTTTGGGGACACAGGGTGCCATGTTATTGGTTTGTCTAGATTGCTCACTGTTTTGTTAGACTTCAATATGAAAACTTCTGGCATAGTGACAGCTTCCCACTTCCCTAAAATTGAGTAGACAACAACAGAGCTTAAACAGACAACAAACTTTATTAAACTCACATGTACGTACGTAACAAGTAGAAATGTCAGAGCAAGCTAGTCTGACCTACGAGCCAATAGCAACAAAAAGTATATTCTTTTTTAACTCCCAAACCAGGTGCAATCAGGGAAATAGCAACTGCAGCTGAAGTGTCAGGCTGTAAATTAGAGGGGAAAATAAAATGCAGATATTCATATCTGCTCCATTCTTCACCACCACTGTTTTTCTCCACCCTTTCTCTTTTCCTGCATCTGGGGCAGGACAATGCAGTCATAAAAGTATTCCTGGGAGAAGGATCAGGCAGGGGTTCAGAGTGCTGGGAAAAGCTTCATGGAGCTCCATGTAACCAGGGCACAGAGCTGGGATGCTGCTGGACTACCAGTGTGCAGCCAGCCATGGCTCTTCAAGGTGCTGGGGCCTCCCCAGGTACTGCTGTGGACCTCCCCAGGTCTGCTGTGGGACCTCCCCAGGTCTGCTGTGGAAGTGCTCAGCCCCAGAGGGCTTGCAATGGCATTGCAACCACGACTACCTGCATTGATGTAGCTGAAACTGTGGCGTTTGCTTTTTAACTCTTCAGCAGGATATAGCTGTGCCCCCTGGATCGGCGGCTGCATGTTTGGAAGAACATCCTGCTTGGACAGAGCAGAAGTTAACTAGGACTTTTGGAGCTGGTAGTGGTTATGCTGGGAGCAAACCAAGAGGAATATTTGCTTTCCAATTCCAAACAGGAAACTATAAGCAGATCCAGCTTGCAGGGAGTGTGGTGTGGGAGGACGCGCAGAGACGCAGGAACAGGGAGACACAGGAATGGTGGTGGTGGAGGACTTTTCCACCCTTGAAAGGCATGGCCATGGTTAGCTCCCTTAGCAGCAAGGTAAATCATGGCTCCACGCCTGGGACCGGAGAGCACCTGTGAGCTGCTCTCACCTTGGGAAATGGCATGTGGCCCTTCCAGGGTAGACAAGTGGGTGGTGCTGGCAGGAATGTGAGCGTCAGTTCTTTCTCATTCTTTAGAGAAGACACACACTAACTTGTCATGCTCTTTTTAATTCGATTTTGTATGACAAACAAGCCCAACTATTTAATGTCCTGTGCACAAGAAGGAGAAAGCAATTATTATGTTATTTGAGGGGAAAAAGCCATTTGCTTTGCTTCTGTAAGCAAAACATGAATTGGCATTTACGGGGTCCAAAGGACCACAGAATTTTCTACAGTATCAGGTTCCAGAATGCTGATGTTTCTTTTCCAGAGAGATTTAATAGCAGGGTGAGACAAAAGGATATGCAGCAGGCCTGAAAGGTCCTTCCTCTCCTGAGTAGTCCCCATCAAGCCAATGGGTAAATGTCTGCAGAAGAGGACCACACTGAAGTTCTGTTGGTAGGTGAACAGCAATGCTTGCCAAACAAGGCACCCCATTCAGTCTGTTTTCAATGATTTAAAACTGAGCTAGAAAATGTGAATCCAGGCAGGAACTTGGCATTTAAATGATACACTTGAGATGACTGAGCCTTTTTTTTTTTTTAATACAATTTAAAATATTATAATCCTGAGGGATGTGAAAGGAGTTAGGGCATGGAGACAACACGAAAACAGGGTCCTTTCATATGCTGCTTGACATTTCAGTAATTCTTGAAGCAGCATTTTTGACTTCTTTTAACTGTAGAGTTTTCTTAGCCAAGTTTGCAGCGTGAGAAGACTGAAGTTTAATCTTTTCAACATACACAGTTTTGGTATAGAGATACGTCTTTCCTGTATGTTTGTGCTGCTACCAGTGTATACATATACCTGCCTGGCTTCAAGCCTAGGAGATACTAGCATTAGAAATGTTGCAGATGATGCAGTAACTAAGGCATGTGGCTATGTCATGGACTCAGGTGATCTTGAATGAAAGCGATATATATAGATATAAAATTAAAGTGTACTTTACATATTGGATATTTACAAACTATAGGATATATCCATAACATATATAAAATTAAAAATAAGTACATTTAAGAGTGTTTCTAGTAATAACCTGCCTCATGATTAACAAGATTAGCAAGAAATTGGTGCAAATTTTCTTCTTAATCAACAGTGCTAGGAAATAATGATTAATGTAATAAATATGTATTAATAGTGGAAAGCTGACAGGCATCAGGGGATTAACCTGGGCCTCAGAAGCTCTCTCTTCATTTCCCTGCACTGTTAGATTCTTCTTGACTGACTGCTGATAGTATCAATTCAGTATTTGGTATCTAACTGTTGTTAAAATCAGCGGCAGGTAATGTTTGAGGGTGCTGCCAGGGAGCATAGGAGTGAAGAATATTCAAATGGTTCTCCAAAACTGTGGACTGAGGTAACTACTGAGCATTTAGCCCAGAGAAGTTGATGTTCCTGATCTTCAAGCACCTAAATCTATACATTCAGCACTGGTGATGAGAAAGCCACCTTGCCACCACTCTCTCTCCCAGCTGTTCCTCCACCACCATCTGACTGTTGTAGGTGCACCAAGATGCTGTGCGTCTCTCCTATGCTGCGGTTGGGGGCAGCTCCGCTCCCCAGCCGAAGCCAAAGTTCCTCAATAGGAGTCTCGGTTTCACTACTCTAAAGGGCTGTCGTACATCTGTTATGTTTGTTACTATTTGTCATTTGATTTCCTCCTGGGTATGGCCCTTTTCTTTTCCCAGCTGGAAAAGGTGACTTGGCAGATTCTAAGTTTTCCTGAGAGCTTCCAGCTGCCTGGTTGTCAGCCTTGACAGCCAGAAGGTGCTACTTCATTTTGACTGTATGGTCATAGGATAGATCAGCACAAAAGCTCCTTGTGTAATGGGTTGAAATCATGGTTATGTTTTGTTTTTCCTTCTGCACCAACTCCATGGAAGCTGTGTAGTGTATCCCCATCACTTCAGGGTGCAATGGATGGATCTAGTGCTTATGTCTTGCATGTAAGTGCTAAGTTCTGCACTCCCTGCTGTCAGGCACAGAGTGGATGTTGAGGCATCTCCAGAGTAATGTTGATAGCTATAGTATTGGTCAGTGGCCCTGGGACCATGGTCAAAGCACAGAGCATGAAAAAGATCTAGAGTGGGAGTGCAGATGTCCTACTTATGTCCTGTTCAGCTGCTTGGGCCCAAGCACTTAGCTCTGTTCCTCTGAGTCTCAGTTCATTTGCTTTCCAGGTCAAGTCCCAGAGCCATCTAATTGTCCTGGGCTCTCTGCAAGAAGCCTGTGTGGCCAGGCACTGGGCTCACAGCAGGAGGGAGCCCACAAGCTGTCGGGGCCTCTCAGAGCTAGATGTGATCACAGGGAGTGGCAAAATGCCAGAGTTTTGCCACATGAGTAACACGCATACACTGCAGTGATTTCCCCATCCTTGGCTTTCTCCTGTCCTCCACACTGGAGTGCCCATTTATCATGGAGGCTACAGCTTTGAGTTGCCCTCCCGAAGGCCCCCACCAGTGAGCTGGGTGGTCAAAGCTGTTTATGAGAGTCACGTTCTCATGGTTCTGCTCATATGCTTTAAGTCCAAGGCTATTCTTCTTCCTCTTATCTGATCGCAGTCCCCCAGCTGTGCAGTATGTGCCACGCATAAATTCAGAGTACATAAATAATTTGCTTTGTTGAAAAGCAACCCATGATCTGCTCATTGCCTCTTCCTCTTTCAATCTGCACTTGCTCACAGTGCCCTCCTTGCCCCTCGGTGCTTTCTGCTCCCTCAGCATGAGCATGTATCTCATTTTTATCCCATTTTAGGACCCACTAATAACTCTCTCACCAGTGCACCATCAACACACTGGAGGAGAGCACAGGCGTGGTAATTCAGGGCTGTGATGCAGTGGTATGCTGGGAGGGGATGCTCAGATCGCTGTGGCATACCAGCGCGCTGCTGGCAGCTGTGCACCATCTACCAAAAGCAAGTAGCCCTGCTGGCATTCAGCTGTGCTGCTAGTGCTTTAACACAAGGGTATCATCACTAAATGGTGGCTTGCAGGCTTTAGTTGCAGGGAGATATCAGTTGTGCTGCAGTTGTTTACCACTTGAAGCAGGATGATGGTCTCAGGTATACTGGTGTCCCAACTTTTTGCTAATCTTGCTGTGCTGTCATTGGATGTGGCTGATGGGAGCTCTTGTGAGAAGTCACCCTTGTGCAGTATGATCTAGTAACTCAGAAAGTTACCATTGTCTGAAGAAAAGAGTCTGACCTGAAGCTTCAGGAGGACTCGATAGTGAGCAGAACATCTGGCAATTAACTGTGACCAAGTCATGGAATTTACTAACCCTTTGCATCAGGGAAGGATATCTTGTGTAGTTTTTCAGCATTTTCTTGGTGCTAGTAAAATTACTTCCCTCTGGTAATCTTTTTGGGTGATGAAAATAGTGGGAAGCTTCACTGGACTTTGGATCAGGCCCTTAGAAAAGGACAATGGTCATAGTGGTCATCTGCCCTTAGACTCAGCTTCCTGACCTACTCACCTCTCTGTTTTCTATATAAGACGTACATTCCCTCACACATGGAGGGCCGGACAGATGTGGCTCAGCTCTTCCCCTGTAGCATGACCCAGTCATATCCCAGCCATTGCTAATGGGAAAACTCAGCTCATTCAGCCCCTCTGGGCATCTGCCTTCAATGCTACCCATGTGAGCTTGAAACATCAGTGGGGTTTGTTTAATCAGGGAACACATAGAGGGACTGACAAAAGTAATTTTTACCCCGTTTGTGAATGCACATGCATTGGTGAGTGTGAAACTGGACTGGGGTGGAGTAGCCCCTCTTTGTCTTTTTGTCCTTGTCCACATCCCTTACCTTCCCCTGACTCCCACAGAAAGTCCTCTTTGTTGGCATGCCAACTGTTGTTTCCTAGCACACTTCTCCTAGAAATCCCTGCTAGGTGTATATTGTTATCTCCCTAAGAAGGTATGAGTGCGGCAGCACGCAGTTACAGGCGATGCGTATATGCACGGCAACTCATTAGCCAGGGATTTTTTCAAAGAATTTTTAACTTCATCTTTGGTTGCCTCAGCTGAAGGAAAGGTCAAAGGAAGGTGCAGAGAAAATGAGAAGCATGTAAAAGGTGGAGTGGCTTTGTGCTGCATTGAGGGATCTTCTATGCCTTGCTTCTTGTATAAAACCCATCAGAAGGAAGGGGGAATAAACAAAAGAATTTTCTTCTCAGCATGTGCTGGGACCCAGCACTGCAAATAAATGCATTGTTAGTTGAAATCAGTGTTTTGGTTTCTCCCTTCCTTTGTGAGATGCTGTAGAGGAAGCAGATTAAAGATTGCCAGCTTTCTGGCAAAATATACTGGTGGCATCATAATGACTTCATTATGGTCTCTAAATGAGCTAACAGACTAATAATGTGTTCAGGAAAAAATACACATTATGAACATGCACACAGGTGTAGGGTTAACCCCTTCTTTGGCGCCCCTTGCTTTGAATCCAGCTACTGCAGCTTAAGCCACAGTTCAGTGCTCTACTAGCTGGGCAGCAAAGGATTTAATTCAACAGCTGCGTGCCAACTAATTGCAGCTGTATTTTCTTCTGAGTTCATTTACAATGCAAACAACATGGCAGCTGTTTGTTTGTTTGTTTGCTTGGCTGGTGGTGGCTGGGAATGCTGCTGCTAGGTGGAAGTGCCAGCACAGTGGTGCAGAGGCTCTGCGAGGCTCTGCAGCTCAAACCTCCTTTTATTAAAAAGGCTTTCAAAAGTGGCTTATATGATATACCCCTCCTTTGGTTTTCCCTTATTGCTTTACATACTGCATAAAACACGTTCACTGTAGGCAACGGAGATTCAACAGTAGGCCAAATCCTTCCGCCCAAACTAATTTTCTGCCTGCCTTGCTGACGTCTCCTCCACCTCGCCTTCAGCATAACTGGACCCAGACTCTTACTGTCCTCATCACAACTCCTGTAGCCCTCCTGCACCCTAAACTCTGCCTTCATCACTTTCTGCCTCTACTCATCTGTTGCTTAAGTCTCTACATAATTTTTCACTTCTGGATTATGTAAAAATCTTCCAGAATGTCCTTGTTGGCCATATATAGCTCTTCCATGTTTTCTCTTGAGGTTTTCTGGATGTGATAATACGAGCATTATGGTTACAGAACGAGGGCATGGAAGCACAGGGTACACAAGATGTTCTGCACATGCTCGGCAAAGCCACCATTTCCAAAACACGTGGGATTTCTATTATGTGTGAAGACCAGCTACGAAACACTTGTTCAGGCATCTCTGATATGGCTTAGAAAACTGAGGTCTACCTGCCAGGTAAGTGTCTTGTACAATGATATGTACTAGTCAGGCACTGTATGGTAGAGTGTACTCATATAGTGGGAGTATCTGGGATGTACAAAAGTCTGTCAGCTCTGCTGCCCAGGTCTCCCTGCATCTGCCAGAGGTCCAGAAATCCAAACAAACATAGGAAGTCCTGAAAATGTCCTGAAATATCCTAAAAATAGGAAGAATTTCCAGGTGGAAGAAGAGCATGGGTTCAGGAAAATATGAGCACATGGGAACAAAGCCATCTTTAATGTAAGCCACCTTTAATGTACAGACATTGCTAACCTGTTCCATGAATATTTGAACTTATGTATCCTGTTTTCTGATGGATTTGTATCTGGAGGCTGACTTTGGTATGTAGGAAGATGCAGTATCCGATGGAAGCTCTTATGTCATTGGGATCATTTATATAGCCTCTTTCTTTCCCATATGATGTTTTATACAGAGTGAATTCATACTGCAGCCTGTGGATGGCGTGGTCAAGGGAAAGACTCTTCTAAGGTCTCTGTCTTCTGCCTGCCCTCTATTTTCATGAGCTGTGTAAGAACTTTGTATTTTGAGATGCCTGTTCACCCACCACATGTGGCTGAACTTAGTCAATGGATGCAAAGATTATGAAATAGGACAACAGATGGATGCTAGCACATGGATGGTATGACCATATTGGAATTCTTTCCTTAGGAAATGAGGCCAAAATCTGCTAGCCCAGTTCCTGCTCTTGCACCCTACAAGGTGCCGCAACACCCTTTTTCTGGCCTTACCCTACCCACCCAATAACTTTCTGTTGAGAACGTAGTCTAGGGAATATTGTGCTCACTGTGCCAATCCTCTCTCTTCAACCCCTACACTGGGTCTTATTCCCTATTACATGTAAGCTACTTGTCCACACTGTCCTGATGGAGAGATGCCTCCCTCATTCTTGTGGCATCATGTTTGGCATCAGCTTTAATCTGAGTTCTTCCTGCTCTCCTACATAGTGCCTCTTTGGTGAGGGAGCTTCCCAGGAAAACCTGCAAAGTTACTTCACTATTTGCTTTCAGATTCCCCTTCCCTGGGCTTCTGCGACAGCAACTTGGCTGTGACAGCAGTGGTACGCTATGACTACTGCTGACACTGTGCTCTGCGGTATTTTCTCCTTACTTCCTGGCGTCCCTAATCTACATCCATTTATTGTCTTCAGTCACTGTCCATAAAGTCTCTGGACCGGAGTTTAGTCAGAGGGTTTGCTGTTCCTAGCCCAATGAGATACTAACCTGAAGACTGCATTTCTTAAGCAACATGGTACGACAGTAAGTAACAACATCCCATGGGTAACAGTAGTAACAAATCCAGCCATTTCCCAGCAGAAGAATGGTGCATCGGGATCCTTTGTGAGTCAAGCACTGCACCTGAAAAAGAGAGGGACCCATGCTGCGAGTCAACCTGCTATAGCTATGCATTCAGTCCTCTTTCTGCACGTAGGGTAGTGGAAGTATCTAGGAAACTAGATGGTCAGCAAACTGGTTGGAAGAACCACTGCTTAAACTGGCCTGCTGATGGGAAAGTGCAAAAGACTGAGAAGGACATGTCTGAGATACCAATTATTCTGCAAGGCCAAGATAACCAGGAGATCCCAGGGCAGTGCCTGTCAACCTGGTCCACTGAAGGTCACCAACCCTTCCTTTAAGAAACAGCACCTTCTGGTCTATTATTGCTGATGGTTTACACTTGCAATCAATTTAAAATTAAATTAAAAGAGGACTACTCTTGCAGTTTTGATCCACTCTCCCTCCATTTTGTTGGTTCCTTTGGTTGCTTCTGTGGGTGGGGTACATTAAAGAAAAGACTAATTGCAAGCCTGTTGCACTCACTTTCTGAATCCTTATCACTGGTCTTTGGTAAGCAGGTTGAAAACACCTCCTTTGAAGAACTGGACTGCAGAGCCCAGGAGTCTAGTTGGTATGCTTCAAAATGTACCGAACTTCTTCAATAGCAGAAGCATTGCTTCATTACTTTTACTGGGCAAAGCCATGACAAATAGCCCTCTGCAATGACAGGATAGTCTGTGAGCCTGGTTCGATGCTGATTTACCACGCTCCATGCTGTCCTTGCCAAAACTGATGACTATATGCAGATGTGTGTGTAAGAAAAGACGTCTGGGACTCGTTTATAAAAAGTATATAACGAACAGTTCTTCTGTAAAACAAGCTATTGTTTATGTATGACTGCATCGCCAATGCGTTTTTTTAGGGTTTCTGTAAGAAGTGGGCAGTTGCCTTCAGCAAGTACATAAGCGGCTTGGCTGTTCCATGAAAAGTGGAAAACAGAGAGAGAAGCTTTTTGACTGAGGGTGAAATTTAAGGTATGAGTGGCTATTATCCATATCTTCCTCTCCTCTGAGTCTGCAGTAAAGCAGACCAAGGGGTAACAAAGCTGTTGAGCCGGCATGAATGATACCTTAGATGGTGTTCTGCTTAAGCATTCATTCCTTTCAAGCTATTTTCTTGCTTTAAAACTGCTTCTTAAGGTATATAACAAGCTATTTGTAACAAGCAGATAGCCCTGGCTCACAGGTACCATTCATGAACAACAAAGTCACGTTAGAAGAGTGTATGGATTTTCTTTGGTGACACAAGGAGTTTTTTTTGCAGGAACTCTGTTTATTAAAACAGATATAAACAGACCTGCTACACCACTTAGACACACACAGGTCTATGGGGCTGGATGGGGTCTACCCAAGTGTACTAAGGGAGCTGGTGGAAGTGCTCACCAAGCTACTTTCAATAATTTTTCAGGAGTCCTGGCTAACTGGGGAGGTCCCAGATGACTGGAGGTTAGCAAATGTGACGCTCATCTACAAGAACAGATAGAAGGAGGATCCAGGTAACTACAGGCCTGTCAGTCTGATCTCGGTGCTGGGGAAGGTTATGGAGCAGATCATCTTGAGTGCCATCACACAGCACGTACGGGACAATCAGGTGATCAGGCCCAGCCAGCATGGCCTTATGAAAGGCAGGTCCTACTTGACTAACCTGATCTCCTTCTATGATAAGGTGACCCGCTTAGTGGACGAGGGAAATGCTGTGGATGTTGTCTACCTGGACCTTAGTAAAGGCTTTGACACCATTTCCCACAGCATTCTCCTGGAGAAACTGGCTGCTCACGGCTTGGATGGGCATATGCTTTGCTGGGTAAAAAACTGCCTGGGTGGCTGGGCCCAAAGAGTTGTGGTGAATGGAGTTAAATCCAGTTGGCAGCTGGTCACGAGTGGTGTTCCCCAGGGCTCAGTGTTGGAGCCAGTCCTGTTCAATATCTTTATCACTGATCTGGACGAGATCGAGTGCACCCTCAATAAGTTTGCAGATGACACCAAGCTGGGCGGGAGTGTTGATCTGCTGGAGGTAGGAAGGCCCTACAGAGGGATCTGGACAGGCTGGATCGATGGGCCGAGACCAACTGCATGAGATTCAACAAGGATCAGTGCCGGGTCCTGCACTTCCGTCACAACAACCCCATGCAACGCTACAGGCTGGGGGAGGAGTGGCTGGAGAGGCGCCTGGCGGAATAGGACCTGGGGGTGTTGGTTGACAGCCGGCTGAACATGAGCAAGCGGTGTGCTTAGGTGGCCAAGAGGGCCAATGGCATCCTGGCTTGTATCAGAACTAGTGTGGCCAGCAGGACCAGGGAGGTGATAGTGCCCCTGTACTCGGCACTGGTGAGGCCGCACCTCAAATGCTGTGTTCAGTTTTGGGCTCCTCACTACAAGAAGGACATCGAGGTGCTGGAGCGTGTCCAAAGAAGGGCAATGAAGTTGGTGAAGGGTCTAGAGAACAAGTCTCACAAGGAGCGGTTGAGGGAGCTGGGGTTGTTTAGTCTGGAGAAGAGGAGGCTGAGGGGGGACCTTATCGCTCTCTACAACTACCTCAAAGGAGGTTGTAGCGAGGTGGGGGTCGGTCTCTTCCCCCAAGTAACAAGCAATAGGACGAGAGGAAATGGCCTCAAGTTGCGCCAAGGGAAGTTTCAGTGGGATATTAGGAAAAACTTCTTCACCAAGAGGGTGGTCAAGCATTGGAACAGGCTGCCCAGGGAAGTGGCTGTCTCTCCATCCCTGGAGATATTTAGAAGATGTGATCTATGCTGTCTCTACTGGAGCAGACCAAATTTATACTGGATGGAGATGTGGCTATGAAGACTGAGGCCATAGCCATTGATTTTTTTATTTTTCCTATTTACTGCCAGGTCTTCAGGAAGCTGGAGACCAGCTCCTGTTCTCAGTTCATGACTACAACCTGGTTGCACTACAGACTTAATGGCTCCTATCTTCCTTCTTTTCTGATACTTTTCTCTGGAAAACAGAGGAAAAAATATCGCACACAATGCATCAGCTTCCTGTTCCAATCCTATGAATGTTTTATGGAGATGAGCCAGCTTTGTTCCCTGTAACATGTTTGCATAGGGTTTGGATGCAGAGTGTTCCTATAGGGACAATGAATATGTCACCTGGAAGAGCAGCTGGTTTGCATACGATCTCAGCTACTGAGCCATTCATTCAGTGCCAGAAGTGAACAGTGTGGCACCCATAAAATCTTTCATTCTTGCTAGCAAAAAGCTAAGCAGCAGTTGAGGTTGCATGGTCCAACTACCTTTCTGTTTGCCTGTTCTAAAGGTAAAACCTGCCACCAGCATGGAGAACATTAATGAGTGAAAGTTTATTGAGAGTAAAACAATTGAAGGAACTGAGCACTTTCCAGAAACAATAAGTGGGCTTTAAGGAAGGTATATGTGAGGGCTAAAATTCTTGTTGCTGTGCAACACCCTTTGTGAGGATGCAACACTCTTTGTGAGGATACAACACCCAGCAGAAATATGCAGAAGTAAGTGGGACAAGACTGTTTGTGTAGGAGAAAACAAAATCATCCTGTAACAAGCTATAATGCAATCCTAAGTCTTTTGGAGGTGATGCAAAAACTGCCACTAATTCTGAACAAAATTTGGATGGGGCCTGTAGCAAGTACACACTGAACATTACAGGGGATCCAGGTCCTGACAAAGGGATCATCTATTTTCTTTCAATAAAGTGACTGGGAAACAGTGTTCACTTTGGGGAAGGCTTTTTATTGGAAAGATTTCATCCTTGTTGGACTACTGTAGGAATGAGAATCATCATTCATACTGACGAGGATAGTACAGATTCTTAAACACAACTACATGCTTCCACTGAGAGGAAAAACTGAAGTGATCTGAATTAAAACTGTGACGGTATGAAAGAAAGTGAGAAAGGTGAAAGGAGACCTAGATGGGCGAAAGGGGATATATCTGTAAGTGGCCACAGTTAGATGAGGAAATGAAGGCCTCAGGGAAAAATACCAGAGGACTGATGAGATAGCTGGCGAGGGGGACTCTCAGAAAATATTCTGAAGGGAAAGAGAAACTGAAACATTGTTTGGAGAATGTCGGGCATCTGTGACAGCTTCCTGCCGATTATACACTGTCAAAATGGCAAGTCACTGGCTGCTTTCTGCGCTTGGTATTTAGAGAAGACTCTGCATTTCGTCTCTCAGCATTCTTTTCTGCCTCCCTTGGACTGGCATCCCTGTGTAATACACTCACAAGACATCATTTTAAGGAAAACAAAGATTGAGGGCTTTTTGTTGGTTTTTTTTGTTGAGCTATTTTTTTTTTTCCAGAAAGAGCCTAGCATTTACCTAAAGCTGTTCCCAATGAAGTCAGTGGTAAAGTTCCCACTGACATTTCATTAGAGAACAGTTGTAGTGTCACGGAGCCTTGTTCAAAACACTGCCCTCTGCATGCCAAACAAATCAAGAGCAAACAATACAAACCAGATCCTGCAGTTGAATTCATTTCTGTCCCCATTTCTGGGCCAGTAGCAATAGGAAGTGTATGCAACCAAGTGAAGACCAAGTGGTGGGGCGTGGAGGTGTGTGGTGGGTGTATTTTAGGATCTCAGAGGGAAATCCTTCCAGCAGAGGCACAAAATAGTCACATGCTGACTTTAAAGGGGCTGTTGTGCCATGAGGGTAAGATCCATCCATCCTTCAGGTTTATTTGTCCCTATCTTCTAATTTGGGTTAGAGTTGTTCAGATCACCCTAAGGTAATCTTTTTTCACTTCCTGCTTTTTTAATATTTGAGGTGTTAGATATCCATAACTCATAAGTCTACCAGGAAACTATTTTTTCCATAGTAATTTTGTTTGTGTTATGAGGAACGAGGCCTGTGAGGGGATCTTGTATCCTTCAACAGGTCAGCTGATATTTTGATAAATGTCATTACAAGCTCATTTAGAGCAGTGTTTTCCAATGTCTCCCAATTAGTGGACCCCTACAAAATTTTTAACAGAGGTGAAGCATAGCATAAGCATAGTGGCAACTCTTCTCAGTCACTTTTCCCAGATCCCTTGTAAGTAGTTCACACGCTGCCATGGGCCTGTAGGCCATCACTGATTCAGAGGCTCTTTTAAGGCTTTTGCCCTTAGGCAGTGTAAAGAGACAGTGAAAGAGGCAACCACTGCCCCAGACAAGTGGGAAGTTAAACAGACAAGATCTGAGTTATGCAGCACAAAGAGGGAAGGGACTTTGAACTCCTTTACTTTCTAATTATTGCCCCCAAATTGGCATTTTTTTTTAACTAGTTTGCAAAGAACAATGCCACTAGTTTCTGTTAATCCCTCAGTCCACCTCTATCATTACTTGCCTCTAGGAAGGCTGATCTGTGGATATTAAAAATAGCCCACATTTTGTCAAAAGCTTTTATTGTATGCAAAAGCTTTTTTTCTGTATGCAAGGCATCTGTGTGTTCTGTTTCAAGTTCTTTGATAGATAAACCCAGCTTCCTCCTTCCAGAATGGTTGGGGTAAATACTTGAAAATATTTGAAGGAACCCTTCTGATTGAGTGCAGGAAAGATGGTCATGGGGGAGCTTGGCCGTCTGGCCATCCACAACACTACATCTGTAGTTCAGTGACTTGCAAATTGTGTCACATCTGAAAACTGTCCTCAGGCAAGAATGTGGTCTAACATGCCCAAACGTAACTAGGTCACTCTATAAATATATTCTGAACGGGGTCTTGGTTTCCCTATTTGTGTACGTACTTGCCTGTCTCACATGAGTATTGGTGAGAAGTCATTAATTTATGCTGAGAGAACACTTTAAAGGTCTGAAACATTGTACGTGTCACATATTACTACTATAATTGGACGGATTGTTCAGATTTGGTACACTAGCTGGCTTTGAATAGACATGGAAATGCCATGTACCCTGTTCTTAAGGCTACTGTAGGCATTGGTAATTCAGGTTTGTTTCTAAATACTCAGAGGGTGCACACATTGGAAGCACTGACCTCTTTTTATTGTGTTTAGACCCAACATGAACCCAAGTGCTCTGACACTGTCACCTCGTGCAGCCACAAGAAACTGGAACTCCAGATCCTAGAGTCACTCCAGTGCTCCACGTTTTGTTATACATGATGAGTCAAATGACAGGTATGCACATTTCAGATCACTGACTAGGCAAGAGAATACGGAAAAAAGTCAGAGGTAATGTGTTTCTAGTGACTTGCTTCTTTAAGGTCTAGTTTAAGAGCTTTTATGGGTTAAGATGTAACGCATTTGTCCTAAAACAGCTGCAGCATGGATCTCATTTCAAACATGCTGCTCTTTCCTACTACACCTGCTTCCCACCCCCCCATTTCTGACTATTACTGTGCAGTTTTCTCGTGGATCAGTCCAGTTTTCAAGCCTGTTCATCTCCCGAGTGACAAATTTTCTAGTCCAAATACTTCTGACTGCGGTGACCATGATGCCAATGTCTTCTTTTGTTTTACTTCACATCTTCTTACATAGTACTGTTGGTTTCTTTTCCTGCTGTTGTCTGGACCCTGTGTCTTCTACTTACTCCCCAGGCTCAGCAGCCTGGGCTGTGGTGTTCTTTCCCAAATTACACTTTGGTTAAGGTCAGCAGCTGCCTCCTCCTAGAAAGTCAAGGTGCCTCCTATTAGTTGAGTGACTGTAACTTCTTCCCAGGTGAGGTCAGAAGGTGTTGCTCTGGTTGAGCTCTGGGCTTGCTGGAACCCAGGAGATTGAGTGCTGTCTTTTAACCTGAGAACCAGTGACTTCCCATTTACAGCATCCTACTGAATCCAGAATTTGCTTTGTGCCAGCTGTGGCAGCCCTCCCGTGGGTTTCCCTCTGGCGTTGGACACTCCTTTCTCAGGTATGAGGATTCCCAACTGTTTTGCAAGAAGCCAGTCATTTGAGATCACCCCGCAAATTTATACCTTGTTTAAGGTCTACCAGGCCCCTATAGTGGGATTCCTTTGGCTGAATTCTGTGGGATATGGATCAGGCCCTTAGAGAGGAAAAATGATGTCCATCCCTTTTGGGGAGGGGGGTGTCTGCTTTGAGGGGAGGGGAGCTGCTGGCTTTACATTTCCCCTTGAAGCCTTCAGGTTTGTGCTTGCGCAGGGTGAGAGGCTTGAGATGAAATCTCATCCATGGTTGTTCATTTTACAGTTCTATTAAAAAAAATAACATGGGGGAATTTTCTAGATTCCATCCAATCCATAATAACTTTTGAAAAGTTAATTTGCTGCAGCTGCTTTATAACTTCTCCTAAGGCCACAACTCAACATGATTACACAACCGCAGTAACTTTTATGGCTGAGTGGAAACACTATCCTGGTTTTGTTGTTCTACAAAAGCCAATATTTGGTTTAAAGATTCCCTTGGATTTTTAATCCACTTTGCTAGGAAATCTCACTCGCCACCGGTATTTTTAGAGACTTCACCTGCTTTTGTACCTGCTTCTTGCCACATATCTGACAGGTCTACTGCATATTGGAAAAAAACCCCTGTCCTCCATCCCCTGGGGTATGAAATACGTCATTGGTGTCTTCTGTTAGGTTCTACTATGCAGGTCTTAATGGGGACTAAGATTAGATACCCTATTCCTCCCTCCCGATAACCCCCTCCTGCGTGAGAGCAGCGTGTTGGACACAGCATCCTGCCGGCTGCTGGGTATGCTAATAAAAGTTCAGCTTCTCCAATCAGCCAGCTTTGCCTGAGGAGTCTGTCAGCAAAAATAAAAAGGATATTTCTATTTAAATACCATACAGTGTCTGCGCATTGAAAATATTTTTACCGTGGTAGCATACATGCCACTACCAATAAGGGTGTATTGTTGTTATAAGTTGGCTGTTAAAATTCAGCCAAGACTAAAAATTGCTGTAGAAAGTCTCAGCCTAGAAGGTATTTGTTTATTTTGACAGGTTATTTAAAACAAGGAATGAAAAATAATTAGTGGTTTTGGACTTCTACCTTGCATTTTTCTTTTTAAAAAGGTCTTAGATTATATTTTCTGGTGATTGGATCCGGACAGAAGGCTTTTATCTTGGGGATGAGTGGGAACAAAAAACTAGCAGGCAAATTCTGGGGTTCCTTTTTTAAAAAAAAAAAACTAGTTCATTTTCAGGATGAGAACAACTGCTAAACCTTTCTGCCCAGCAAGTGTTGAGTTTTTCCCCACTGAGAATACAAAAGGGATATTCAATGACTGTCCAAATCAAGTGTAATTACAGAGGTATAATAAACATCAGTAGAAATGATCATTTTTGCATTTCTCTGTTTGGATAAGGGATTAGAGCATTTCCACCTATAACACCTATAAGTGTGCTCCTGGGTCCTCTTCATTCGTAGGTGGAAGTTATTGGCTCGGAGAGATGAATCCCCACGTGATCAGCCTTGTAAACTAGAGACACCTAAATTCGTACATAGATAATTGGCCTGACATCCAGGGAACACAGTGCTCTCCCCGAATTTGATGGGAGGTTTGGCTAGCTGTGTAACATGGCCATATAGGTGTTGAATCTGAGACATATAGGCCAAAGATTTAAAATAAAAAAATCGGTGCCAAAAATAAGGGTCCTAAATCTATACTTAGACAAATAAACAAACACCTGATTTTCAAGCTGCTGAGCACCCAGTGGCTTGGCCCCAGGTTTGAATACTTTGGCTTACGTGACTTGTCCAAAGCCACACAGGAAATCTGCTGCAATTCCAGGAATAGAGCAAAGATCCTGTGCTTTAACCGCAAGCTGGCTATGTTTTATTTGTCAGCAGTCATTCCCACAAGGAAGCTAAACCAAGGATCTCACTGCATCTAAAGTCAGCAGGGTTACCTACTGGTAACGAAGCTAAAAGATGTTCCTTGTTCTCTGAGCAATTAAGTTATGTGCTAGACCCTGGAGCTGCAGCTGGGTGCTTTAAAGAGCCTGTCTCCTTAGGACGCACAGGATTAGACATCAGAGCTAAAGGACAGTACGCCCACTTCTGCATCTTCTGCGTTTCAGGCTGCTGCACGGGTTGAAACTGTGGAGATTGGAAGAGCTGTTGTAGGCATAGAGGGGAGAGGTGGGGCATGCCCTTTACTTTCTTTAATCAACTGCTTCAGGGGTACCCAGCAGGACAGAAGCTCCTCTGCCCACAGCTGATCTTTTTTCCATTGCCAGCTGTTAACATACTGCTTCTCAGCCATGTGAGGTGGGCAGTCTAAGACTACTTGTGCTAGTCCTGACCTTGGAGACATCACTCCTGGCCCCTATCTGCCATTGCCCATAAGGCTGCAGAGCCAGCATCAGCTTCAGTGTCACACTCTGGCTCTGAACCTGCTTTGAAGTTGAGGCTTGCCCCCTGCCCAGTTCAGCGGCCAGAGCTGGAGCCCAGTTCAGCGGCCAGAGCTGGAGCCCAGTTCAGTGGCCAGAGCTGGAGCCCAGGTTCTTCTGTCAGTGGGCTGCGTGCAGGAAGGATGGAGGAAGGCAGGTGTCCAATGGGCAGCCCAAGCGGGGTTCCTCCAAGGAGGGCACGGATGCGTAGACCATGTAGTGTGGATGAGAAGTGTGCTTGAAGTCAGCACACTGTAGGGATGATCTTAGGCTGCTTTTAGGAGATCTCCACAGAGACATAACTGCCCTCATGCTAGCAGGCTGTGTGTGCTGGATGATATCAAACATATTCAGGCCAGTTGAATCCAAAGATGAGGCCTAAACTGATATAATTAACTGTTCATTGATGCTATATTGCTTTATGCTATCAGGGAATTGAATTATGAAAGAACTGGTTGCATTTAACTACACTTCCCATAAATACCAGAATGGATTTAAAAATCTGTTATTTCACATTGGAGTTTATGCCCGCGAGCTTGAAATGGTTTATGTGGAACTGTTGTGCAGGTGAGAAGGTGCTGCAGGAAAAAAGCATTGAGCCACAGTTTTTGGAAAGAAAATGTTGAGACTTTCTTCAGGGTATATGCATTTGACATTGTATAATGCCAGACAGTGGTTTCCAAATGACATCTTATGTAACTCCTGAGTCAAATAAGATAACAAAAAGGTCTGTGTTGCAGTCAAATAACCATAACTAAAAACTCTCTGAACATTATACTTATATACTTATTGCTAAACCAGTAAGGACAATTACAAATTACAAAGTAGAAGATGTTTGAACATTCATTACCATATTTCTTCTATCAAGGCAAACCACACATTCCTCTTAGACACATGCCAAATGTGAGGCTTTAAAGAAAATGTTTCTTGAGTTATCCGAGTATAAGGAGCATCTGAGTGTTTCTCTTAATTGTTCAGATTGTTTGTGCTAATCTGAACAGACTTTCCTCTCTCTTAAAAGGAAATACATTGAACTCTGGACTAAGACCAAACACAGAAAATTTCAGGCTATGCAGTAATATGAAGGCCGGGGGGGGGGGGGGAATTGTAAGTGACAAGTGGGTTATATTGGAAGTCCCATCTTGGTTTCAACAATAGGACTGGTATCTTGATACTTGCATGTGGATTTCCACATACTAACCATCTTTCATGAGTTACTGCAGATCTGACAAATTTGAATTATTGTGCTCCTCCTGGGAGATTTTTAAAGCCAATTGTAACAACAGATTATATGAAACAGCTGGTCAAACAGAATGAGGAACCAGTTCATTGGCATTTGATGAATTAATAAAAACAGGCACAATACAAATTTCAGCAATAGCTAGCAATTCTCCAGGAGAATAGGAACCAAAAAGAAAAGAGCAGGAATCAAATTACAGCAGCTGTTTGGCCAACAGGTAGGGGGTAACTATTTGTTCATGGGTAAGGCTTGGAAAACTCTGAAAAGATTCCCTGGAAAAAAATGCGCTCCTGGCAACTTGTGCAGATGATAACAGAAGTACAGTGCTTTAATAAACTTCTGACTGTTCTTTTGAGGAAAAGCCAGTGAAAGAGAGAAAGGTTGCACATCGGATTGTCTGCTAATGCAGGGACAGAGAAGAACATGCTCGGGAGTCTTGTGGGGAATGAGTGGCTGTAGGGACAGCAATCCTTTCGCTGTTGCCTTTACAGTTCCAGCAGCAAGATGAGGCCTTTGAGAACCAATGTATATGACTGTGAAAAGACAAGGAGAGGTGTTTTGCAACAGCTATAGCACTGAACTTTATCATGCTAGCATTTTTATAGCGGATCATACAGAAGTTCTCATGTAGGGGAATATCTTTACCATCATAGAATCATAGAATCATTAAGGTTGGAAAAGACCCTTAAGATCATCGAGTCCAACCATTAACCTAGGACTGCCAAGTCCACCACTAAACCATGTCCTTAAGCACCACCTCTACCTGTCTTTTAAATACCTCCAGGGATGGAGACTCAACCACTTCCCTGGGCAGCCTGTTCCAGTACCTGACTGCCCTTTCGGTGAAGAAGTTTTTCCTAATATCCAACCTAAACTTCCCTTGGCGCAACTTGAGGCCATTTCCTCTCGTCCTATCCCTTGTTACTTGGGAGAAGAGGCCGACCCCCACCTCGCTACAACCTCCTTTCAGGCAGTCGTAGAGAGCAATAAGGTCTCTCTTCAGCCTCCTCTTCTCCAGACTAAACAACCCCAGCTCCCTCAACCGCTCCTTGTGAGACTTGTTCTCTAGACCCTTCACCAACTTCATTGCCCTTCTTTGGACACGCTCCAGCACCTCGATGTCCTTCTTGTAGTGAGGGGCCCAAAACTGAACACAGCATTTGAGGTGCGGCCTCACCAGTGCCGAGTACAGGGGCACTATCACCTCCCTGGTCCTGCTGGCCACACTAGTTCTGATACAAGCCAGGATGCCATTGGCCTTCTTGGCCACCTAAGCACACTGCTGGCTTATATTCAGCCGGCTGTCGACCAATACCCCCAGGTCCTATTCCGCCAGGCGGCTCTCCAGCCACTCCTCCCCCAGCCTGTAGCGTTGCATGGGGTTGTTGTGACCCAAGTGTAGGACCCAGCACTGAGCGTTGTTGAATCTCATGCAGTTGGTCTCGGCCCATTGATCCAGCCTGTCCAGGTCCCTCTGTAGGGCCTTCCTACCCTCCAGCAGATTGACACTTCCACCCAACTTGGTGTCATCTGCAAACTTACTGAGGGTGCACTCAATCCCCTCATCCAGATCATCAATGGAGATATTGAACAGGACTGGCTCCAACACTGAGCCCTGGGGAACACCACTCATGACTGGCCGCCAACTGGATTTGACTCCATTCACCACCTCTCTGGGCTTGGCCGTCCAGCCAGTTTTTAACCCAGCGCAGAGTGCACTCATCCAAGTCGTGTGCAGCCAGTTTCTCCAGGAGAATGCTGTGGGAGACAGTGTCAAAGGCCTTACTAAAGTCCAAGTAGACAACATCCACAGCCTTCCCCTCATCCACTAAGCGGGTCACCTTGTCATAGAAGGAGACCAGGTTAGTGAAGCAGGACCTCCCTTTCATAAACTCATGCTGGCTGGGCCTGATCCCCCGGTTGTCCCACACGTGCTGTGTGATGGCACTCAAGATAATCTGCTCCATGACCTTCCCCAGCACCAAGGTCAGGCTGACAGGCCTGTAGTTCCCCGGATTCTCCTTCCAACCCTTCTTGTAGAGGGGCATCACATTTGCTAACTTCCAGTCATCTGGGACCTCCCCAGTTGACCAGGACTGCTGATAAATGATGGAGAGTGGCTTGGCCAGCTCCTCTGCCAGCTCCCTCAGTAAAGGCACAACCTGAGGAACTGTATGAAGGTGAAATGTCAGGAGAAGGAGCTGAACAACCTGCTGACAAAACAATTAGTAATGAATTATCAGGACTAGGTGGCTTAGACCCTAGAGTACCAAGGGAAACCAAGTGGATACAGTTGAACTTATGCTTACAATGTGCTCTCTGTCACCTACATTAGCCACTACAACTGGCAGAATAAAGAACCACATGGATCACAGCGATTTCTGAAAAGCTTTTGACAAGGCCGCTCAGCACAGTCTGTTAAATAAACAAATGAGTCTTTGGATAAAATGGAAAGAGGGAAAAATGGAGGGAGCTCATCAATGGGATCCCATCGGGATGTCACCTGGAACTGGTGCTGCTCATCACGCTTAGCAGTGACCACTAGTGGAATTCCACAGCCGTTCCTACATAAACAGTACAAAAAAACATGTATGGCTTTACACAGTCTAAAGTAAAACGCAAAGAGTTTCAGAAGGCACTGAGAACACTGCATGACCAAGTAACAAAATGGCATATTAAGTACAATATTCACACATGCAAGATAATACATATGGGGGGAAAACAACACCCTCACCCTAGCTATGAACAGAGTGGGGATCTAACTGAGCTGCTGCTATTCAGAAAATTGGTCTGGGAGTCACTGGATAATTTGCTGAAAAGCCAGCTCAGTGTTCAGTGATGGTCAAAAAGAGAGAAAGACAGATAGCAATGATTAGAAAGGAACTAAAACAAAAACCAAAACAGATTATGCCTCTGTTCAAATCCATTATGTGCCATTCTGGTTACCACAGCTAGAAAAAGATAGAAGGGAGGGAAATAAAGCTGATGAGAAAGATAGAATGGTTTCTGTAGGAGAAGAGACTAATAGATTGGAAAAGAGATGAATGGTGATATAGGTCCATAAAATCATGAAGAATGAGGAACAGGGAAGGATTACTCATGGTTTCTGGTAATAAAAGAAGGAGAAGCTAATAAAAGTATCAGGCAGAGGTTTTAAAACAGACCAAAGGAAGGACTTTTTAATTCAATGTGTAATTAAGTCGTGAAACTCTTAAACACAAAATATTGTGGAGTCCAAAGGTTTAAATCAGTTAGAAGACAGATTAGACAAATTCATGTAGGATAGGTTTGTTTGTAGCTAATAAACACTGGCTACAGCCTCCAGCCCAAATAGTGAATCAGGGATTGCCAGAAATGCAGAAGGTGTGTCAGGGGAAGGACTGTGTTATATGCCCTGTTTCTTACACTCTTTCCACAGATGAACCTCTGGCACCACTGGAGGTAGCAAGCCGCTCAGATCCAGCAAAACATATCTATTCCATTTAAATTCAGCTTGGTGTAAAGAAGACAAGTGGGCAGTGTAAGAGAGTTTTAGGAGGTGGTATTTTCCTTCTCCAGCTCTTGCAGACATCTATTTGACCTTCTGTATAAATTAGTTTGAAAATATGTGCAACTGAAGCAGGAGATTAATGACTGTTGCAGTAGCTGCAGGTAGTCCGAATCTCTACCCTCCTGGCGTAGCGCCTGCTCCATGCCATGCAGACACCTTCTGGGAGGGGAACTCTGAATAACGTGTGTGTCACAAAAAGTAGCTGCAAGTCACAAGCAAATGTTTCCAGCTTCTTGGGAAGGGATACCCTCCCAAGGCTATCCTCAGGCTGCTGATATCTAGTGGGGAGATGGATCTTAAGCCCTACCCTTGGCAAAATGTGACATGGCAGCTTCATAAAAGGGAGCAGGCTCTGCATTTGAAACGTAGGTATTTGAAAGAAAGGTTCAGGTCAATCCCTGAGGCAATCCTGCCATTCTTGAGGATTCCGCCATTGTTTGAGCAGTTGTGTATGTGTCTGCAGGTTTCTTGGATTCCCTTTTGATCAACTTCGAATGGGTAAACCTATATCCATAACTTGTGTCCTGGGCTGCATAGCAGGGAAGCTCACTGCTCTGCCACCTGTGGCTTGCATGAAATCAGCATGGAGTGAACTGGAGCAATAATCACAATCCTTTACCAGTTTTGGTATTGGATGAGTTTATCTACTAAAGGTTTATCTACTTTACAGGAAATACGTCTGGAGGTCTTGCAAATGGAGAAGGGACTGTAACTGAATCCCTCTGTTAGGACAAACAGCCTGTCATTGCTACTATGGAGGTAGCCCTCATGACAATGAGACTGGCATTAAGACCTCATCAGAGATTTAACTGCAGTGTGTATCTTTATTACTTGCAAGATTTTCTGACAATACCTGCTCATATTGTCACTTTCCTTTGCATCAAAGAAATGGCTGTGTCCACAAGGAGCTCTGTCTCAGCTTGGGGTAACGCAGATTATTAGCTGCTAGATGCTAAAGAATCCTTAAGGAATCACAGTAATGAGGCTGAATGATGACTGGAGGTTTTGTGTTTGTTTCTGTGTGTTTCTGTCTTCTACAGCACTGCGAGATCTTACCCTAACTCTGGACGTATCCTCGTTCTCTGACAGTGGCTTGTTGCCATTACACTGAATGCTATTACTATAGTCTCCAGGGCTTAAATGCATAAAGACTACCGAGAAACACCTTGGAATTTCTGGTAATTTGTTAAAGTGCATTTAAAGGTAAGAAGATGTCTTTGACTGACAATATTGGAAACTTTTTTCAATCATCAGGCATGTTTTTGCAATGGCAACGCAAGCTTCTCCACAGCCCTTCAGTGTGTTCAGCTCTGACCCAAAGCAACCCAGAGTACTGCATTGCCCATGACCTTCTGAGGCATGAGGCTCTACCAGAAGAAATCATGAAGGACTCAACTCCATCTCCTGCAATAGGATACATTATCATTATTACCTAGATGGTAACAGTATGTGAAGGAGTACAGAGAGCCGTATAGGACCTGAGGCAATTAAACTTCAATCTATTGGCTCTTTTGAACTCCATCCTTCAGCTCTTTTAGTCAGGAGTCATTTTCAGGAGTGACCTGGAATAGTTTTTATTTGGTGTCTCAGTGGAATAGCACTCCATCTCCCACCAGCAAACACTCTGAATAATTTAGATGTTCTGCACCCACACAACAAAGATTTTCAAGCCAAGTTTTCAATGGATCTTGCACATATTACTTTTTTTGGGAAAATGTGTTTCATATTTTTCACTAGATGTAATAGAGTTACATTTTTTTAACTCAAGACTTCCTCAGACAAATCTTTCCTCAACAAATGTAAATGACCTATTGTGATCTATTTGATGGGACTCGGTTGTGTTATTGTCCATAGTGTGGATTTATCTAGGATAGAAAACATTAGTTGTCCCTGGAGTCTGAACTCGGTTAACAATAAACACTCCATAGAAATATCCACAAGATTTTTTTTTCAACAGGAAAAAGCCCAATACATTCTCGGCTGTTCAAAATGTGTAAGAATGTGTAAGAAAATGCTGCATAAAGGTATTGGTTGAAAACCTAAGTATTCAGTTATCATGCAGAATGTCAATCAAGGATTTTCCACGGGGGACTCTGCTAAGCTGTTTGACCGGTTTACTGAATAGTCAAATATTTCAGGCCTTGAGCCTTTTCTCAAGTTATTTTAACAGATTAAATTGGAATAAGGGAAGCTATTAATTTTTCAATCATATGATCTTATATTTACTCTTGTAATCAAATCACTTTCCCACCCCCTCAGTTTTACTAAAGAAATGTGAATCTCCTTCTCTGCCTACAGTTAAAAAAAAATTAAATTACAGTGAGTTTACTTTATATGGAATTGCTTAATCAGAATGCAGAGTTCCACTAATCATATTTAAATATAGTCACTGTAAGCCAAACATTGACCTTAGGTTAAAAGATTTTTATGGCTTACTTAATGGAGACCCATTTATAGAGCATCATAAAGAATTCTAAATCGTGTAGATGCAGGGCAAAATGAGACGATTAGAAAGGCAGCAGTGAACTGCCACAACCATTGTCATGACTTGGAAATGGTATTATTTTAAATTGTGCCAGCTGTAGAGCCACAGTAAGTGTAATAAAAACGGTGGGAAAGAAGCAGGAAAATAATGATTTTTGGCTCCAGGACAGTAGAGATTTCCAGAAGGTAAACATAAAGTGCATTCCATATGCACCTCAGACTATTTTATTTCCAACACGCTCTTCTGGCCATCAACACAAGGTAGATGTGTGAAGGTAAAGATGCGTGTGTGAAGATGTCTGCCTGCCTTTGTCTTCCTAATTTTTCTTCTTGTGGTAGTAGCAGTGTCAGTGACAATTCTCAAAGGCACAAACAGGTGTTTAGCTGCATAGCTATCAAAAAAATGAGAGGGAATTAAATGTTTACCTGACAGGCGTGGCACTGAAAATCTCCCCAGAAGGTGCTAGCGTATCATGGCTGCCATGATTTTATCTACCTTTGCTCATGGTGGGTGTAGCATCAGTATAATTTTAACTCTACGGTAGGTAGAACAGTAGTGATTGTTGGTAGTCACAATGTAAAGCTATAGTAAAGAAGGATTCAGGTGAGACTCTGATCACCACGTACAGCGTCACTGGATGTGACTGCAAGTGAGCAAACTTGAGCTAGACGGACCCGGTACTGTCGCATGGTGGGTTTCTTATGATGGCCCTATTTCCATTGCTGTTCCTTATGATTACCTGTGCAAGTATTTCTCTGGACTTCACTGCCATGCAATTGGCATCAGCGTCACTGTGTCAGAAGCAGGGCCTACATTTTTTTCCCTTACCTACTAGAAGGATACCCATTATAATCTTAAAGCTCATACATTATCACATGTAGTTTTTACAATAAATGTAGACACTTACAAAAATCAAGCTTTCCTTGCCTTGTAGTCTGTTTGCAACAACAAGCTTTTTTCCCCGCCCTGTTCTGTTTTCGTTTTGCTCTGTTTAATGCTCTCTGAGTCTTGTTTAGCTAACATTTCTGAGAACTGGAGGCAGAGGTGGGTTGGCATTTTCCTGGGCTCAGAAATGGCTAAGCTAACCAGCGAGTGAATGTGGGCCAGATAGCCTCAGAAGAACTTTAGTGTTGACGGGCCAAAGTTGATGTGCTGCATCCCAGCAGTCCCCTGCAGCTGGGCTCACAGGAAACTAGCATTTAAATTCTCATCTGGGTTCAGTCAAATCATTATAAGCCATCTTCGTTGTTTTATCTTTCAGTGCAGTAGCCAACAACTCTTCTAGGTTCAGACGGGCTCCTTGGGGAAGCTCATGTTGCAGCACTGAAACTAAGCTGAAACCCTCTATCTGTCTGTCTGTCTTTCCAGTCCTAAACCAAGATATTTATATCCTGCGCCTCACTGCAGCAGAGCGCTGTGCCGAATTTCATGGATCCCACAAACTTGCATGGATGTGAGTAGGCAGAATTTGGCCTTGACCAACAAACTGTGAAGCTGAATCAGCCCTTTTTCCTTCCAGTCCTTCACAACTTTGTCCATGGGATGGCTTCTGTTGTTCTGCTCCTCATCCAGCCAGCATGGCTTTCCTGAGGCCTTGGGATGTTATCCGCTTGTGGAAACAAGGGACCAAGTTCCTTGAGGGGCTTAGGGAATGCAAATGTGCAGTTGGCAGCTAGTCAGGACACCGGAGCTTGGGTCCAAGAGAGGGAAAAGGTGCTAGACAAGCTATATATAGTATCTGACCCTGGTTTCTCTTCTGTACAGCCAGTCCACTGACCTGAAGGACAGTGACCTGTTACAGCCACACTCAACTGTGTGGCAAGATCTCCTTGGCCTTTGCAAGGGAAAAAAACACGCATCTTAAACCCAGGTGAAGACTAGAGGAGAAAATGTCAGCTGCTCCTGGCCATTATTACCCCCCTGCTGTGCTCTGGGAACCAGGAGGAAAGGTCTCTCCACCACTGAAATGGCAGGCACCCTGTACAAAAGGAGCAGCAGCAACCCTGAAAGAAAATACGGTGACTGTGGATGGGAAAAGATCATCCTGAACTAGACGCTGGTAAGTGAGAGCAATCCATGCAGAGGAGTATGATTAGCCCAGAAACTGTCACGGTGTGTACCTATGGGGTAAATATGTCAAAAGGGGAGCAGCCTGCAGACAGGGTTGCATGTTCCCAGGGAACTGAAGGAGGAAGGAGTGGAAATGGGCAACTGTAAATGCAGATGCCCAAGTGGCCCTTTTCTTGTGCCCCATGTCCCATCCTTCTGCTCCAATGGGACCCAGGCCAGCAGTGACTTGTGCCGTCGTGGCCCAGTGGAGTCCTTCCTGTGCAGGCCACTCAAGAAAATCAGATGTGCCGGGAAGAGAGGGCAGGGGAATTAGTGAGAGAACAGAGAGAGAAAGAGATCTCCCAAACTTCCCACAGACTTCCAAACCTCTCCTGGTTTCCCCAAACCTCGTTGTCCCATCCTTGGGGTGGTGACACACAGTCTGACCAGCTGCACTGATGTACACCCACCTCAAGGGGCTGCAGCATGGGCTGAAGGCTTGAGAGTGTCTGAACAGGCGAGACCTCTGTGTTAGCAGATCTCTCATCACGGAGAGATGTGGAAACCAAAGGCACAACAGAAGAGCAGCTGAAGAAGGGAACAAGACACATAAGGGTCTGCAATGACCTAGAAATAAACAGCTGTGAAATTAACGTGAGAGAAAGAAGCATTTTCATCCTTTACTGTCCAGGATCTGCAGACTGTGGGGAGACACTTCCTCTCTCACCAATTCTTTAGCAATGGGAGGGCTCCTTAATTCTTGGGGACAGAGAGAAACAAGACTTGGTGGATGTACAGTACCTGTAAGCCTGATGCCCACACCTGTGAGGGTGCAAGGAAACTGCCTGCCAGGGTGAGAAAAGAAGCATGGCCTCCCCTTGTCAGGGAGGGTTTGGAGAGTTAAGCATCGTATAAGACAGAGGGACCTGCTGTAGGGATGGTTTCAAATCTGGTGGCCTTTTGGACCCATGAAGTGCAGAGGAAAATTGCAAAACCAGATAAAACAGGAAGAAAGAGCTGTAAAGGACAGGATGAAAAGGAGAGAAGATCACCTGGATCTCAGAAAATATTGACATCCCATGTGTCTGATGAAGACAGTGAGGACCAGTAGCAAAAGGGGAACCCTCTGATCTCTGATGACCCTGCTACATTTTAGGAGCACACTGCCATTTTCCTCATACAGTCTGTGAGGTTACTCCTTCTGGAAATACCAGATGTCTGGGACTAGGGAAGGCTTAGGCAGAGACAGTCCTTTCATGTTTCTCTGTGGTTTTCTGTCTCATTCCTGCCTCTCTTGATTTATTTGCTCCCATATATATCTTCTTTCCTCCTCCTGTCTCTCTTTTTTATGCTCTTGTACCGTACATGTTCTCTTTTTCCTTCCTGGGCTCAGATTTTCCTGTCTCACTCAGAGCCCAGGTTCCTACAGCAATGAGTGTGGTCATTCTAACAGGTGATGTTGATACTTGCCTTGCTGAAGAAATCATCAAGAAATGATGATTTTGTAATGTCCCACAGCTTCATTTAGAAACCAGCAGATATTACCCAGCTGTCACAGCCTTCCTTTGCTTCGAAGTTTTTCCAGCATTCGAACGAGGAACAGAAGTCAGTAACGCTAACACACTGGTTGGTAACACTGACAGTCAGGACACTGTCTGTTAGACGTGGTCAGTGTCCTGACTTCCACCAGAAAGCAGCGCTAGGATCCATCTGGTCATGTGCAGATATTGACAATGTAGGCATTTCCAGCAGGACTAGTCACCCCGCGTACCCTTCATAGTCAATAAAGACAAATAAGCACTTGCAGAGCACATTTTATCTTATCCTAAATCAATCAGCTACTATAGGCCAGATGAGTCGCACTCTAAAAACGCTTATTTCATTCTGGCCTAGTGTGAGCAGTTCTATGCAGGTGTCCATGCTGTATTTACTAAAGCTAACAAGATCCATCTCCCCATGTCGCTGTCTCAAGTACAAGCCCAGAATGGTTGCCTCCAAGTAACTCTTCGGCTACTGATCATAAGGCAGTTCATGCTGCGAAGTAAAAAATATTGCAAAATTGGAAAGGACAACTAACAGCAGAGTCAGGAGTGCTCAGCCCAAGGGAAGAAAAAGTTACTCAGCTCAACTGTACACCTGAGGGATTTGCGATTTGAAATAGCATTTTGGCCATTGCTTATGGATTTCTGCAGTCCTTCTCCATCTTTTCTCTCCCCTTCAGTGAAGGAGTGTATAGGGAAGGGCAAACTAACAAACTGCAGAGAGCATGGTTTAAAAAAAAAGCCATCAAGCAGACAGCTAACAAGAAGAAAGAGAGTCTGTCAGAAACATGGAACGGGGAGCACTTGCTCCTCCTCAGCCAACACCTTTCTCTGTAAGTCACATCTCCATGAGTCTCATCAAGGACCTTGGCTCAGAGGCACAGGAGCCTTTTTTTTAAACTTTTCAGCTCTGCTTCAGATAGTAGGGTAATTTTATCTTAACATTGGCACTCTACAGAGTTCCCTATGGAATATCTTGAAGCTAAACAAACACAAATCCTAGAGAAACAACATTTAGTTTTCGAAGACAATTGAAATATTTTTAAGACCAACCACTGTTTTGGCCCAGGGTATGCACTTTCTGCATGGCAATCTCCAATTTGTACCAGATGCAAAGGCAAAGATATTTACTACGCATACCCCAAACTGCACAAATTCCTTTGTCTTTGTGTTCACTTAACCTCAACTTCCATTCCACATAACTTACTTCACCTCAACTATGTTTCTTGGAATAACATTGAATTTTGGTCAGTTCATTATTGGCTTTGTTTGTCTTCGGTGCACTATGCGTTACAGTGTTGGCTTGAAACACGAAACACTGTGGAGAAGGAATCCAATATGGTAATACAATCATTTGCCTCCTATTGCAGGAATAGTTTCCATTATGGCCCCTATTTTTCACACTCTCCTAACTTTCCAAAACACTCACCTTTGGAGATGGAGTTTTCCATGGTTGGTATTTGCCTGGAGGTTAAATATGCCTGTGTGAATGGAAGTTTTAGCAAAGACGTCTAGTCACTTTTACATTATGGGAGAGTGGAAAAAACCCTACATTTTTTCCGGCTTGGGAAGAAAAATGTCTAACCACATTTCTAAGAAGGGCGACAGCAAATCTGCTGAGGGTTGAAATTTGACAGGCATGATCAGTGGAGAGCCCAGTCATATGTTATGGACCCTGCTTTTTGAACTCATCTCCGTGTCTCCTGGTGTCTATAGAGGACTATTTGTGTTCAACAGCCTGCAGGATGAGAGCACAACCAACCAGTCACCCCAACTGCCAGCAACTAATTCCTGTCCTTTTTTTCCCATGTAAGCACAAAATTAGGAGCTGTATTAACAGCTCTGTCCCCAAGGGTCTGGAAACGCTTAAATTAAATTTCTAATCATGCTAACTCAGTCTCTCGGAATGTGTATAATAAGTTTGTGTGTAAAGGAGTTGCTTGTCCAGTTAAACAAGGAGAACTGAGTGGTATTAAAAGAGTTGGTATCTTTCTTCTGCCATTACTTTTCTTTTTCCTGGTTAAAACATCTACCTCCTCTGTGTGAAGGGCCTGGAGCTGGCCTGTAGTAGCTTATGAATCCTACATGAAGTCTGGCTATAGAGATAATAATTATGTGACTACATCTGGTTATTGGATTATTACCAGCATGAAGAAGTTGTTGTCTTAGTTTTCTTAATGCCAACCCATTAAGAAAAAAAAGAAGGAAAGAAATACAATAGTTCCACAAGAGCAACTTCTTAGCTGACATATCAGGAACTCTCAAGAAATAATGCCTGAGCTACAAGCTGTAAAGAGGCCACGTCCACACAATTTTTGATGTGCAAGTCAAAAAAGCCAGGAAGATCATCGTTGTTGTTGAAAGTGCAGGCTGCAGGCACAGAGATCTCACTGGCAGACACCACGCGGGAAGCTGAGGAAGCTCGGCTTGCTCAGGACCAGGAGCGATTACAAGTTGTAGGGGAGATAAAGGTGCAGTTTTTTTCATGATTTTGGGTAGGCAGACATGTAGGGAGAATGTTTGAAGGTTTAAAATTAAATATCATGCTTCTACGGCTGAGAAGACACTTTTAGGTCACCTGCACCCTATCTGTCTCCCTGTATGACAATCCGCAGTGTGTGGCATTTCTCCCACGAATCCCTGCAGCATTTCAGTCAAGCCCCCCTTACTTATCCTCAGTCCCGACTTATCTGCCCCATGCACACCCTTTTAGCTGACCATGCTTGAGTGCAAGGCTAGACAAGATGACCTCCTGAGGTCACCTCCAACCCGAATTATCCTGTGATCCCATGACCACATTGCAGAGCAGGCCTGCTGTCTGATTTTGCCATGCAGCTCAGTACGGAAAGTGACGCTGCCGCATCCGTGTGGCCCAGCAGGTCACTGCAGTGTGGCCAGTGTCACTGTGGAGGTCAGCAGGGCCATACACTGGATGGATTACTCTTCTGTTCCCGCTGACCACGACATGGCAAAACATCTCCCCCTTTTTGAGCTCATAGGCAGGATGCATGGTCCCCTACGGTGTCCCCCAAATATGGCAGTCACAGAAGGTTTGGTTGTACTTGGGCCTCTCTGATCACCGCAGGTGGCCCTTGCACACCCCGATCAGAAGCGCCGACTGTGCACATTGTGCCTGTGCTTCCTGGAAGTCTTCTGCCTGCCACCCCTGCCAAGTGTTTACTCTCTCAACTGTTGACATGAGATAGCAGTCTCCACAATGTGATTATCTCCACTTTCATCTTCATCAGCGCTGTGTGACCCTCTGTAGCCTCCACCCAAATGACCATGGGGAGTTCAGTCACATTATGAGCTCCTGCCAAATGTGTCTTCAGGTGCCTGAGAGCTGCCTGGGAGATCAGCTGAGCACAAGACCTGGGGCATCTTCCTCACCAGTCTGCCCTAGGGGTGAGCAGCTGGTCCTGCTCAACCAGAGACAGGGATGGGACGTGGTGGGGATGCTTTGTCCATGGGGGGAGACATCAAGGGACAGAGGTAAGGACACTCCTACAGGTCAACGAGTCCAGAGGAAGGCACGTGTTATAAAAATACTTTCTGGTTGACAAGTGTAAAGCCTTTTCCTGTGGTTAAGGGGCAGCAATCTGCATCAGCCTCACACAGAGAAGCTTCTGGCTAGAAGTCATTCCTGAAAGCCAGCACACATTGTATCGCATGTCTGGGACCACTGGCTCCGTGGAGGGAGCACAACCCCAGGGAAGATGTGCAGGCTGGTCAGCCTTCTCCACCCTACACCCCCCATTACACTGGGGACCAGCTCATAGTGGTGAGAAACTCCAGCTGCAAGTATTGTAGCCCAGGCTAGGTATGGGGAGGGAGAAGGTGTGGAGAGGACCAACAGCAGCGACAGGCTTGCCATAGAGGTTCCCCCGCCCCGCACACACCATGTAGGCCTTGCTTAACCAGAAGGGAAGGGACCAAGGCAGCTCACACGAGGCACCACACAGAGAAAAAAGCTCCTCATTGATCACTGGGGCAATGTGCAATCCTGGAGGTCATTCATATTCACTGTACCCAGGAGAAATGGGTCACGATACTGGGAGCATTATCACAAGCCACATGCTGGCCTGGCCTTTTTTCTTAAACAAGCTATACGTCAGACCTCAGATCCCTCTGTCAGCTATTCATGGCAGCGACTCTGGGCTAAGAGCTATTTGCTCTTCCACTTGCTAAAAAGTCTGTTGTATCACAGCCTGTAAAAGAAGGTGCACGAGGAAACCCTCCCTAAAGATGATAAAAATCAAGAGGAGCGAGAAAAAACAGAGCTGAAACAGAGCCCCAGGACCCTCAGTTACCCTGCTGGCCCCATTTCAAGGAGCTCCCTGTCCCTGATGGCCTGATTACCTCTGGTTTAAGGTCTCAGCCTTGATGTTGAGGACATAGGGTTGAGCCTCCTACCGCTTAGACTGGCTGACTTCCTGGAGCCATGGGCATGGGCCCTCAAGGAGCACGCTGTTGGACTGACCTGATCAAAGCAGAAATGGGCTGATGTGCAGGGGAGTCGAGTGACCTGAAAGAAAAAATCCCATTGGATTTGGTAGCTAGAGCCCACTCCTTGCCTTCTACCAGGAGGACTCTCAGTGCTGCTATCCAACTTCTGGCAGGCATTTTCTGTGATATCTGTCCTCCAGCTCTGTATGGTCATTGTTGCTGCATGAGGTACCACTTGACCTCATAGAATCATAGAATCATTTAAGTTGGAAAAGACCTTTAAGATCATCAAGTCCAACCATTAACCTAGCACTGCCAAGTCCACCACTAAACCATGTCCTCAAGCACCACGTCTACCCATCTTTTAAATACCTCCAGGGATGGAGACTCAACCACTTCCCTGGGCAGCCTGTTCCAGTGCCTGACTACCCTTTCAGTGAAGTTTTCCCTAATATCAATCTAAACCTGCCCTGGCGCAACTTGAGGCCATTTCCTCTCGTCTTATCGCTTGTTACTTGGGAGAAGAGACCGACCCCCACCTCGCTACAACCTTCTTTCAGGTAGTTGTAGAGAGTGATAAGGTCTCCCCTCAGCCTCCTCTTCTCCAGGCTAAACAACCCCAGCTCCCTCAGCTGCTCCTCATAAGACTTATGCTCTAGACCCTTCACCAGCTCCGTTGCCTTTCTTTGGATATCCCTTCACCCAGGTCATTGATAAAAATATTAAATAGAACTGGCCCCAATACTGAGCCCTGAGGAACACCACTTGTGACCGGCCACTAACTGGATTTAACTCTGTTTACCACCACTCTTTGGGCCTGGCCATCCAGCCAGTTTTTTACCCAGCGAAGAGTACACTTGTCCAAGCCAGGACTGCTTGCTCCGCCTAATTTACTCCATGGCCTCCTTAACACAGCTGTGGACCATCTGGCAGTCAAGCTTTTGCCTGCTGGTCTTCTGGGGAGGGTAGAATGAAAGGTTTCTCCACAATTCAGGCCTGGATGCACGTGTACTGCCCACAGCAAGCAGACTGCACCATCAGTGGTAAAACTGTGTGAGGCAACTTGCCTGCACCAGGTGAGGGAGGCTAGGGCAGCTATGATTTTCCTCAGACAATCTTTTCCACTAGGATGGCATGTGCAGGGCAGGATTCCATGTATTGCTATGTCTTTAAGCCTATGTGGTAAAGGAGGGAGTGAACATTTGTGTTTGGATCTGATCCCAGGATCTTATCCTCTGGCTTTCCACTTGTGCAGCTAGGGCTGCAGGGCCGTGTCCCATGGCTCTCTCTTGGTCTCCTCCACCATGATCCATCAACTTAAAATTATGTTGCTCAAAACCAGACTCACCGGTTCCTTTCTTTTGCTGCTTAGGGCATATTTTTGGGGATCATCATAGGGGAGTTCCCAGCAAGTTATTCTGCAGCAACAAAAATCGTAGTGTCATTTGGTGACTCCTTAGCAGAAGAGTCCTTGATGCTAAATGGACTGACTGATGGAACGGCTGGTGGTGTGACCTTGGTAGGTGGAGGCATGGCACGGCTGCCTAGCTGAGCTAGGGCTGGTGGTCTGGCCCTAGGGGCAGACAGCTTGCTGCCAGGAAGCGATGATCCTAGCCAGAGAGTGCTACACGCCTCTGCATGGCCTTGGCATTTGGCTCGCTTGTCCATCTGTGAAATGGGGCTAGCAGTGCTCACCTTTGTTTTCGGGATGTTTTAGGTCTCAGCATGAAATCTATTATGCAAACAAGGAAGGTTTCTGGTGCTATTTCTTAGTAATGAGCAGCAGACCTTGAATTTTGACCTTTACATGTTGTTGGGGGTTTTTTTGCTGGTTGTTTTGTTTTGTTTTTTACGACTGTCCGTCCTTGCCTCACCAGGCCTGAACTGAGTGGACTGGTCGCAACTGAAGGTCAGAATCATTTTCCTGCCAGCTCTAACCATGTAAGTAGGGGTTAGAGCAGCGCTGGAGGGGGGTATATTTATGGGCATGCAGATGAGCTACCATTTGGACGTGGTTCTGCTGGTAGGTGGAGGGATGGAAGCACAGCTCTGTGGGGACACGGTGTGGTCGCTCCCGAAAACGGCACCCGGTGCGGATGAGCGGAGCCTCTGGCTTGCTTTCTCCTTAGCTGGGTGTAGGCAGAGAGCAAGAGCGCAAGACCAATCTGTGTGTCACCGTGGGCGAGTAAACATAAGTGCCAACTCGCAGGGTTATCTGGCCCTCAGCGCCAGCCTTTTGGGTGGCCGAACTCCAACGCTGACCAGCTTGCAAAGAGGAAAAATATTGCAGTTTTCTGCACTTTGAATCCTGGTAACTCTGCCCGCGATCTCCTCAGCCGGATTCAGAGGAAAGGCTACATGCATCTCAGCCAGTGTAAATCACGCCTCCTTCTGCCTGGCTCCATGTGTAAACGATACCAGCTCAGCCTTTGCCTCCAGAGTAACCCCACGTGTGTAAACACCTCTCTGTGAGCGTTAACCTAACTGGCAGAGTTATTCCCATGCAAGCTGCTCCCCTCCATACGCTGCAGTGCTCCCAGCAGGCTGGTACAGCTGCAGCTGCCCTTCCAGCAGAACTTCTTCAGTCCATTGGACTCTCCTAGATTCAGGCCCCATCTTCAATAGATAACTCGTACATAGATAATACATACCTCAAACCTGAAGTTCGACAACTGATTCCTTGTTCCCTATGGTTTATCATCTAGCTGGAGGGATGCTCATGTGTTACTGTGTCAGCAAATAATTATTCGTTAACTGAACTGGGCCAAGCCCAGATGTGTGCTCATCTGCTGCAGGTGCTGCTATCCTGATTTCTGAATTAGAACAGGCCCTGAGGAGGGGCATAGTTTTGATGTCCATGGGCTAACCTCTGGATTAGTCTGCCTCTGAACTTTTTCATATGCGCACCCAGGAGCTCCTGTCAAACCTCTCGCAGCAGCCAGCGGCAAGGGCAGAGGGAGAGTACCGCGCCGGAGCGTGCAGTGCTCTCCAGAATACAACAGCAGTATTTCATTAGCACCCTCTCTGTGGGCTGAATCCATCACCATGACAGCTGGCTGAAGAAACAGCAACAAAACAAGGAGTTCACCGACTTGTCAAAAGTTTTAGATTTGGATGAGGTTTTGACAGACCCATCTCTCAACTCCTCAGTAGCCCAGGCACCGTGCAGACTGCCCCTGGGCCTCCTCCTCCACCTGCCCACCCACCTGCTTGAGACTCTATTCTCTTTCCAAGAGGAAGATAAGATGTTTGAGTTTTAGTCTGGTGTGGAAGGCAACTAGATGTCATAAGGGGATTATTGTTTTCTGCCTAGTTCTCATTGTGATGCCGCGCAGGCTGTGAATCTTGATCATGATCCTGCACATGCTTTTTGTGCGCTTCCCTGATTAAAGTTGAAGATGCCATAAAATTTACCAGTAACATTGTTCTGGGGTTCTGCTTAACCTAGGAAGAGCTCAGTTACACAGTGATATGAATCAGGATCAGGTTCTATTGCAAAGATGGCTCTGAGCTCCTGAATTCCTCCTGTTAAATGGGATAGTTGGTTTCAATCCATTATTAATGATTCCTGATACAGCATTTGATCTCCAGTTCCACAAAGTCCAGGACTGTTCAGATGAGCCTTTGGTCCTTACTCATCTCATTACGTGAGCTTCAGCCACTTGTGATATTAATGACCAATCAAAAATACCGCTCATCTATCAATTAATAATAGGGATCCTTGTTTAAAAGAGCAAGTGCAGTTCTAGGACACTGTCAGATTTGCGGGGACCCTCAAGCAGACTTTCAGCATGGATGTTAGGTGTAAGGTAGGGCTTTGTATAAGAATGAGAATTTTGATGCATATTCTGTGGAGGATGGGGTTCATAAACCAGCGTCTACATCAAAGGTGTCAGGAGTCAGTGGGTCAGCAGAGACAGCCACAGCTGAGAAGACCTAGATTCAGCCTCTTGTCCCATCACAGAGTCATTCATTGACCGAGCAAACCACTCAGCTTCCCAAAGCTATTTTGGTTCCTGGCTCCCACTGATTTTAATAGGTATTACACACCTCAGTATCCTTGAAGGTCTACACTTTCAGTTGCTTAACTGAAAGAGAGTCAGCAAATCAATGTTTTCATTTGAACTGCTCTAGTCCATGGTGGTCCTGTTACCAGAAAAAGGCCCACAGATACTAGGACAGAGCACCACATGCAGATCTGCAAACGCAGACCTCCTGGGATGGCGTACCTAGAGGCAGCTCTGTGCCAGCAGCCAGGCTCTATCTCTGGGTAGTATGTGTCTGTGTCCTTCAGAAACAATGTTCTTACCCTTCCTTAGACTCGTATCAGCTGCGGGATGCTGCAGGGTACAGCTCATGCTGTTCCCGCCTGGTGAGATAAGGCTCCCTTCAAAGTTCCAACTTGTTAAAGAAAATGTCACACCACATGCAGCGCGTCTGGAAGCTTCCAGATTGTTTAGAGTTACATGAGCAAAACTGTAGCTGTATTTTCAGCAAATATCTTCTAAAAACATGTCAGCTTTAAAATACATTGAGGTTGTCAAGAGATGCCAGCAAAAAAAGTGGTCACTGTAAGACCGAGCTGGTGTTGTGGTTAAAGCACCTTTGAGACTTCCAGACAGAAGTGTATCTATCAGTACGAGACAAATAAGCAAAATGCCTGTAACTTACCGGGTTAGAGCATCACTTCTTCCTATTCGGCCATTTCTTCATGGCCTGCCTGTTTGTTTCATAGTTTTCAGCTGCATACATAAAAAAAATGGGAGGAACTCATTTTGGGTCACCATAGGGTGCTGACCCAGACTTTTGTTACTGGACTGATAGCTGAAGGGAAAGATAAACATTTCACTTCTTTAATAAGACCTCAGTTGGCCCTTCAAATAGGAAATGGTATTTAGAACAACGATGCCAGCTGGAGCTGGTGGGACCTGCATCCTCTCTGGTGTCCCATGTGCTCCAAGAGAAAAAGCAAGGGACGTCCCATTGTCCTGATTTATGGAAAAATATGTCTCTGGAAGAGATTAAATCCGCTTTTGCTTCACTGGCAAAAGTCACCCAGATATTTTTATATCTAATCGGGTTCCTTTTCATTTATCATGATGTTCAGCCAGAGTTGTAGGTCAAACAAGCAGCTTTGTGCTGTGTGCCAAATGCAGACTGATATGGAGCCTTTGAAGTAAGAAATGTGAGCAATCTTCTCCCCACAGGTTTGGTCCTCCTGATAAGTGGGTACACAACCGACACATCACTCTTCAACCCACTCTTGAGCACTTCACTGGTGTATTAGCTTTATGATAATTCTCAGTAATGAGGGGAATACTTACCAAAAGTAAAATCTGAATAGAGAAAGCAGAAAAAAATTAAGTTTTACAGATCAGTTTTAAGAGAAAGTCTGTCTTCGATGAGAAGTTTGAGACTTCCCTTCTGAGAAGATGAAATTACCCTAGTGAGCCCTGACCTATTGAAAATGTGGTTTTATTTGAATTATTTATTTGAATTATGATACTTCTGAGTGTGGGCTGGCAAAATCAAACCCTAGAGATTGGGACCCCTCCAATTCAAGCCTCCTTTTCTTCAGCCAAACCATCCACATTATTACATATGGATTTTGAATGTTTGGGGTCCTTCTGGAGGAGGATCAATTTGCTATAAGGAACCTCTCTGTTTTTCACTGCAGGCTAGGATCAGAGGTGAGCTCATGACGCAGCACTGAGATCTCAGGTCAAACATGAATGTGTTAACATGGAGGAATAGGCACAGTTGAAGTTCAGCTTCTTATACAGATATATAGATGTATGAATGGTGTGCAGCATTTCAATCCAGGTCTGGATTCATATTTTGAACCCTGCCTGAGTTGAGGGAATTGAGGTCATAAAGGTCAGCTCTGTATCCTCGTCGAGCAAGGCTCCTGAAGGCTTCACTGGAGTAAATTTTTAGTGCAGGAACATAGAAAACTTACTCAACATAGTGCCTTTGTAGGCTCATTAACTACTTCCTGGGTAACATATAGCACAGTATTCTTCACCTTCCCTTCAGATTGAAACGCAAGAAAATTTTTGATCATTCAGCATATCCACTGGGTGAAATGTAGTCACCCTTTCAGTCCTGTATCTTAACCTTCTCTTGAAAGCTTGCAGGATACGTTGCCCTTAATCCATGTTTCTGGGCAGAGAGAAATCTCCATTTGCTGAGAACCAAGACCTCCATAGACAAAGGGAGGTCTTTGTAACCCACTGCTAAGAAGCATCTCCCGCTGTCACTAAAGAAACACGTGTGCTACTCAGAAGGCAGTGAAAGTTCTCATATCGACTTTAGCGAGAGGAGGCTGAAAGCCTGATCCTTTTCTAAACATAAGAAACTTTTTGCTTCTGTCAAAGCAAATATCTGCTTGTGAAACTTCTTAGCTAGGGGACGGAGTGACACAGTGCCATGAGGTATTTGGTGTGAAAAATGGGTAAATATCACATTTAGGATTTGGATTAAGGTCTCAAAGACGCCTCCTAAGCACCGCTAACAGTCTCTGAGGTGGTTGCTAAAGCTAGTTTCACTGTAGACTTTCTAAGTGAAGTAATAGAATTGGTGTCCACCAGCAGATGGTGCTTCTGCCTGAGAATTGTTTTCTTTCATGACCACTGAAAGATACAGCTTCTCGCATCATTACTGTAAAAGATACTTTACAAGGCAAGCCATTGTCCATTACATTGTACGGATTCCATATTTTAGACAGGTCCTATGTATGCCTTTCTGTCTGCTCTTCCTTTACCTCCAATGCTGCTTTTCTTTAAAGGGCCTTTGAGTAAAGGGACAATTTCCCTTTTAAAAAATATCCCATAGAAGCTCCTTGTTTAGCAGATGTAATATCAGGCTGAAGATCTTCAGTGATAGGGAAAAAAGAGATGAGTGAGGTTTTTTACTTGAGATATCTTACAGGCTAACTTCAGTGGAGACACATATGCGCAAAACCAGGCAAGCAGTCCATCCCTTGTAGTCTACTGATTCCAGGCTCCCCAAGGACAAGAAGCTGAAGTTCATCAGCTCTGAAAGCATCTGGAGCAGATGAAGACGACTATTCTCTTTAATGTTTGTGGGACCAAACTACTAACTTTTAGCTGAAATCTGGTTGTGTCTATTATAACTAATTTGCATTAGGAACCTTGTACTGTTATTTCTGCCATTACAACAGCAGTAAGTACTTTAAAATGAAGATCCAGGATCACTGTCACTGAGTTAGATAATGCATAGTCATGCTGCGCCCAAGTGTCTTACGATTCTTTCCTCCATCGTATAGATACCTTGATGGTTGATACATCTAGTCCTTTAGTTCACATGCCGCTACGTGGGCCTGGCACGCTGCTGAATGTACCAGAGTCCAAGCTCAGGGACAGTGCTGCTTTTGGGCTGGAGGGTTGCACTTAACACTGGGCTTGTAGCTAGCTCTGGTGATGGAGAAGGAGTGATGGTAACGGTAAATCTCTGCATTGCAAGTGCATGAGGTATGGCAATCCCTGCAGAAGAGCACAAAACAGGAGTTTGATTCAACGCATTAGGCTGGAATATGAGGCTACCCCTTGTCCTAAAGAGCTCATAGTATTGAGCCCAGACCTGCCCTCAGCAGCCTGCACACTGGCTGCTGTACTCTGGTGCCTTCCATGCTGCTCTGGGCAGCTTCAGCCCCATCCAGGAGATACCAGCATGGGGACTGTGGTTACCCCACTGAGACGATGAGACCTCTGAATGACCTGCGTCAATGCAACAGCAGGGAAAGGTACCAACACGAGACAGAAATTTTGTGAACACATTCTTACATGAACCACAATAATCACATACTTATACACACAATAAGGTGTGTGTACTCCAATCGTGCAGGTCTGCAGACATTCTTGGGCACTATGAAAAATCTGATTTATTTTAAAAGTGACTGAATTTTTAAGAAAATGGTAATTTCTCCTCTTTCTTCCGTCTCAGAAATGGCCAATGAAAGGCAGCAGCAGAAATGCTAAACTCATCCTCCTCACTTAAGGCACTTTGAGGAACCACACACATAGTCCTGGAACTAAAAGAAATCAGGACCAAAACATACTTCCATGACTTTGGTGGGATAAATGTACATGCCATGCCACAATGCTTGCAGCATATGTTCCTGGCCACCACATCCACAGTATTTTTGAAATCTAAGGTGAATCAACAGTCCATGGCTCTTTACGGTGGCTTTTACTGGAGCCTTCGATGGAGGTGACAGAATATGGTTTCTAGAGTGCTGGACGTTAGCTGATCCAGGAGGGTAATTAATGGACGGAATCCAATTAAAAGATTACTCTCCTGTTCTCCAGATAGGGTGCTATATTGATGCACAAAATTATCTGTTGAAATCCCTCAGGCAGCTTACCCAGAATAACATTCTTCTGGATCCACTCCAGCTCCCAGCAGAGGCTCTAGTTCAGGAGATCATCTTTATTCAGAACAGCACTTAAGCATTTGCTTAAAGTTAGGCATGTATGTAAGAGCCACTTCCAACATGGCTGTACTTAATTGCACCCTAGCTGCCTTCCTAAATTGAGATTAATGTCAACAGGAAGGTTCCAGCTGATTTCGGAAAGCTGGGAGGAGGCCACTGCCATCTCCACGGAGTCACTGCACTTCTTGACCATGGGAATATTCACAGAGTTATGTAGTGTATGGTATATCTAAAATCACACATTCTTGCAGGCCTGGGAGCCGTTCCAGCAGGGTGTGAAGACGTGTGGCCCAGTGGATCAGCATAAGGAGCTGGCCTCGGCTCCCAGCACCTTTCTGGGGGAGCTGGTGCTGGATGGGGGATGGCAGGGAGCCAGCCCCGCTCGGAGCAGGGTCACCACTGGATCCAGAGCAGGCTGGTGCCAGGGGTGCCAGTTCTCCCTGCACACCATCAGCTCTGCACCCCGAGCCAGCGGCTGCATCGTGGTGCTGAGGCCAGGTATCAGGGAAGGTGCTGGAAAGACAGGGAAGGTGTGCATGCGTGGGTGGCCTCTGTCTGCCGCTCTGGAGGCAAGGGTTTTCTGCTTGAAGCGGGAGCTAAACGCAGGCGGATTGCAAGGCCAGTTTACGCAACTGGATTGCGGCCATATAAGCAAATGGGCCCAAGGTCAAGGAAGGCTGAGGAAACAAGAAAGGCGCCTGGGCTCACGCAACATATACCAGGTTAAACGAGCAATTATTTCTTAACTCGTGTGCTGACACACTTGTTTTCCTTCCTTGTCAGTGGGCTTGAAATGATCAGTTGTCTTTACTTTTTAGAGCTCGTGGGGTGATGTGGGGCCTCGAGATATGTTTTGGCCTCAATGACCTCTATGGATTGTTTTGTGTAAAACATAGATTTTTTCTGCCAAAATAAATATCAGTGTAATGTAACTTCCTCTGACAGTGGAGTTGATGCCATTGCATGAGGTTGTGTAGGGTGCTTGCTCTGGTTTTCTGTTTCAATAACATGTCCTGACCTGGCCTTTGCTTCCCCTTTCACTATCACCATGTGAGCAGTAACAACTGGTTCCATGATCACAGGACTCCATTAAAGTCCCAAGTATGAGCAATGAGCATCTCTACTAGGCTGTATCCAGGTCTACAGGTTGGGAAAAATAAACAGCACTTTTTTTAATATGCAATGATGGAGTGCATTAAACCCAAAATATATAGCAGCTCTAGACCTAACTTGAGATTTCTGCAAAATGCTGAGCTCGTCGGCAGGTTGCACCCAGCCACAGCAACCATGTGCTCATACCAGCTAATACTGGCACGACCTATGCTGGGTGCTCTCCTCCTCTTCCCGCTTGTGCCGCGTAACATGGCACAGGCACTCTGCACGGGTGGCTGGTGCCTGGACCCCACCCGTGACAAAGCTGCTCAAGTGCCACAAGACAAGAAGAACATTTCTCAGATCTCTTCTTTACCAACATGGGAGGCAGAGCCACACGGGCTTGTGTGGCTGAGGGGTGGCTGCTATGCTCAAGCAATGTACTTGCTCACTAGCACCAAGGTTTTGAACATAGGCCCCTACCAGGTAGCACACCGCTGGCTAGCAGCCTTCCGCTGGTGTGAGACCCAGGGCCAGCGGCAGCTCCAGCATTTGCCCACCAGGTAGCTGGGTGGGAAGAGTCCTTGGTGCACTCCTGGAAGAAGTGCAGTGAAAGCTGAGCTTGCACTGCGGGCTGCATCTGCACAGGCGTGGATGAAGCGCTGAGTTCAGCTCTGTTCTGCTCCTGCATTAAATATCACAGATTTACATCCTGACTTGCTTTCTTATCAGACTTTCCAGCTTAAGCTCAGCCTCTGCAAGCCTCAGAGTGTATCTTGGTGTCCCCAGTCCATTTCTCCTCCTGACTCCTTAGTAAAGCACATATAGCCTTTACAAAGAGAAGGGATTAAAATATATAAAAGTGTTTGTTTGTATGTAGCATGCATTTGCATGCAGGCATACAGACAAAGGTGGAGTTTTAAACATAAAGTTGTTTAATGTGAGACAGTGCTAGTTGCAGGCACTTCCATTCGGCTCCTCTGCAAAAGGGGCTGGTTTGCAGTAGGCTCTGGGTAGGAGGAGACAGGCATGCTATTTGGCAAGCACTTTAATTCCCAGCTTCTGCCAGTCACCGACTCCCGAGGGTACCTGCTGGGAAGGCATGCTGCTCTGACAGTGCTTCCTCTCATGGCCTCCGAGAAATGGGGCAGTGGGAGCTAGCCACCTGCCAGACTTTCAAAGGGAGCTTATCCTGAAGCAGAAGCATCTCATGGCCATGCAGGAGGCAGGTCTTGATCACTGGCTAAATGTGTCTGGTAGGGGAGAGATCAAGTGTGAGGTAAGGCAGAGTCTTTTACACGCGGCTGCAAGCTGGCTTAAAGCATGGCTTGTTGTTCTGGAGCAGGTGAAGTTTTCTGTGTAGATACATCCACTGGACAAGTAACAGGTCTGCCTCCACGATCTGCAGTGCTCAGTAATACGAGGAAATGCTTCCAACAGAATTTGAAAGGCCCAGAATTGTCTTGTAATTTTTCAGAGACCAGAGGGCTAGAATTTAATCCCTGACTTCAGTCTTCTGTCTGCTAAACAGCATTGCTTTAAAACGTGTCTTGAAATGCATCCTTGCTAAGGAGTCACAGCAGCCCTCCTGAAGAAATGGTTGAAGTCTCCTGCCCGTGTGAATCAGACCACTTGTTTTGCTGAGGAGTTATGAAAACAGATGATTCACTCATATGTGCCACTTTTCAGCAACAAGTCCCTAAGTCTGCAGACATGTGAGTTAACATCAAACCCTGTGAAAGTGGGTATTGGCAGTAACTCCAGCTCCAGTTCAGGCTCTCCTTGCTCCGTTCCATCCAAATTCCCCACTGGCTTCTGTGGACTTCACTGGAGCCAGGAGTGCAGAACTAACTCACTTCCAGTCTGGGCTGTGCTGGAGGGGCAGCCCATGGGAGGGCTGGTACCAAAGCTGGCCTAAGTATGCCTGCACCTCTGTCCTGACCCACCTCTCAGCTGTGACTCTACATTGCCACCATCAAACTTGGGGCTGAAGCCCACCCTGGAGCATCAGTAGGCTACAACAATGTAAGGACGTCTATCCTGGGTCAGCCACAAGTCCGTCTAGCCTTCTGTGGCAAGAGGGACACCCTGGCACACAAGCGCCCTGAGGGTGGCAGGTTGTGATCTCTCTTCTGACCTCTGCAGAGCCTCCTGGCAAGGCTCTGGCTGCTCCCCTGCCCTCCCCTTTTTATTTACCTTGTCCCATCTGAAGCTCCATCAAGTCATGGCACTCTTGCCGCCAGAAGGGGAGGTTTGGTGGGAGCATCCTGGTGACCTTTACCTCCTTCCCTTTGTTTTCTCTATTGTCCACTGGACAGGTTGATTCCCACATTCTTTTCTTCTTTTCCCACTGTCCTCTTTCCTGCCTCTCCCTCCCCTTTACCAGACAGGGTAGGGACGTTTTGTTAAGTGAAGAAATCAGTCAAGGGAATGGACAAACCTGGAAGCCTAAGAAAGAACATAAAAGCGGGGCAAGCCTGTAGTCACGCTTCCCCAGAATAATCCTCAGCAGTCTGCTGTGACGGGGCGTGATGTCTTTTTACTCAAACACTCTTGATGGATAGTTTTTTCTTCTCTGAATCAATCTAATTGCTTTTGAATGCTTGCCAGCTACTAGCATCTACAGTGTCCTGTGGTGAGAAGGTCCACAGCTTAGAGGTGCACTGTGTGAAGAAAGAAGGGGACAGGTTCCTTTTGTAAAGACTCAGAGACTCAGGATTTGAATCCAGCTTACAGGCCACTCTCTGCGGTTAAGACAGGAAAGGAGAAGGAACAAGACTTGAAGCCAGGCAGTGTTACTGTGGGCATTCAGCCCCATCAGAAGCTGTGAGCTGCCCCTGCCCAGAGGAGCTTTTGCAATCAGTGACCTCTGTCAGTGCGACGACCTCCTGCCAAACCCATGGCCTGTTGCTGTAACTACCACTCTCCCTTCCCTCTGCTTCATGAGGACAGGACTTTGCACTAAAATGTGGTTTCAGCAAGGGTGCCTCTCCCAGTTTCCATCCCCCAGAAACTCCTCGATAATAGCAGCTCACTCTTAAGGAGACCCCAAGGTCCAGTGAGTTTGGCTGCAAGAGATGGCTTTTTGCTAGAGAGCAGGTGTGGCATGATGCCTGCTACCACTGTACACCCTTGCTGCAGTTTCTGTGAACTGCTACCCACTGCAATCCCAAACAAAAAACTCAGGTCAGCCTGGGACCAAAGCACCTGCCTTTGGCCCTCTCGCACCACCTAGGGTCCACCTTGCCTGTCTCTGGATGCCCTGTGGGGAAGTGGAGAGAACATGTAAAGAGCTGTTTCACTTCCCCAGCCCAGGCACCTGAAGAGCCAATGCACGCAGAAGGAAGAAACGTTCACCTGTCATCATGTTCAGCTGTGGACATCACTGGAAGTCAAATTGAGGTGCAGGTATAGATGATATCTAAGTCTTAGGCTGGGCTGGCTCTCTGCACAGGACAAGCATTTCTATGTGAGAACAGCAGTCACTACCCTCAATGTCTCAGAAGGCCTTTGTCTGTTAATTGAAGTGCACAGCACACACTTTTTAGTCAGACTTTGGCTACACAGATAGTGTTTATAAGAGCAAATGCCAGGACAAAAAAAAAAAACCATTTGAGCCTGATAGATCATGATGCAATTTTATTTCCAGGACCAAGAGTGTATCTGCCAAGTGTATAGGCATCAGAGCTGCATAGGGGCTCCCAGGACAGAGGGCCCAGATCCCAGGCTAGGTGAGGGGCATGAGGGACAGTGGTACCTCCATACTGCCGTTGGTGGTAGTTCAAACCACTGATGGCAAAGGACCTGTGGTTTTCAGAGATACCCTACGGAAGCAGAGGGCAGGTGGGCACAGCCAGTACCTCGCTGTGTGCACTGCCCTGGGTGACATCTATACTCCCTGTACTACCATCTTTCCAACTCTTTAACTGCTCTGGCTGAGCTACTGATTGAATTTCTCCATAAGGGCCCACAGAGTGTGGGTGAGGAGCGGAGGGCAGCTGCGTTGGGTGGTACTGAGCGTGCTTGCGTATGCGGGAGGGATGTGTGTGTCTGTAGAGCTCTGTGGTTCCTACCTACAACTCAGCAAGCAACTGACCAGCAGCTTCCCATCCAAAGGACAGATTCAGCTTACTCTGTTAGGAGGAAAATTGCTGCTGTCAGTTATTACCATTAACTTTGCCTTTCATGACACTGGCCTTGAGCAGGACCTTGCCTTCAGATAACGGCAGGTGATGCACTGCAGTTTAGCTGCAGGCAACAACATTTTAATTACAGCTGAAAGTATGGTGAAAATCCACCCGATATTTAGAAGGAAACCTGTGTGGGAACTTCAGGTTTCTTTTCTCCTCTGAGGGGCACACGTACATGCATTCGAGTTGCCACATCTTATCTTCCCAGACAGAAGGACACTGTCCTCAGGTTGCGGTGGTGTGAAGAAGTCAGGCTGGGCGCTGACAGCCCGATCTGTCTTTCAGGACCCCTTTGGCTGCCTGGGCTGCAGCGAGGATGGGGTGAGAGATGAGCAGCCTGCGCACAGGCACACACACACACTGAGGTGGTAATCGGCATGTGGCCATAGCAGGTAGCCCTTGTTAGCCCTCCCCTGGTGTCAGCAGCCAGGAGGGGCACAGTGCCGCCAGCTGCTGCGCAGTTTATCAGTGGTGCATGCAGGTACCATACCCGTTGCCCGTGCTGGGAGTGGAGGTCACTCAGCAGCTCATGTTCTCCAGGGCTGATGTGGGGATGCCCTTTCCCTGCAGCGTGTTGGACAACGCTTCCCTCAGAGCTATCTGTCCCAGCAAAAGCCGTCCCTGTGGGCATTGTTTGGAAAGGTGTTTATTTTCCCTCTTGCTTTCAGAAGGGTGATCTCAAAGAGGCTGAGGAGGGAATTTCCTTAAGTCACTAGAAGCTAAGCATTGGACATGGTGAAATATTAGTGTTTGCTTTTTCATTTAAATGCTATGTGCAGGCAACACCCTTGTTTATCCTCTAAAGCTTTTGCAACAGCAACACATAAAACCATAGCAACAAAGCTGAATGACTGCAGTCTCTGCCTGGCCATGATTTCTCCATCCCTGCAGCTTGGGCTGGGGGGGCAGCGCATTTCGTGGCAGGGTGGCAGGTGCCGGTATCTCAGTTGCAGTGCAGTCCTGGCACCAGACACAGCCAGAGTTTGGGACCCGACTTGTTCTGCCTGGTTGGTTTTTTCAAGCATTGAGGGTTGAGAAACTGCTTAGGCTGGAGTCTCTCACTGTCGAATGCATCCTGATGAGATACACTCTTTTCTCAGAGACACAAAGGGTTTTCCTCACAGCCTTGCTTATGCTTGTACTACTTAACAAAATACGGTTAAAATTCACTTTCCTTCTGAACACTTTTCCTCTCATTTCAGTGATGACTGGAAAATGTTGCTTTGTCAAACATAATTAAATGTTGCTTTGTCAAACATAATTTTGTTTAGTCACAAAGCACCATTCCAGGTGTCCCTCTGCACTGTCTGCACTCTTTTCATTGTTTCTATACAAGGTATTAAGGACAGTGCATCCTGATGTGGGTCTCTGATGTGACAAGGGAGCAATCTTCAGACGTGGAGTTTTTCTAATATTTAGAGATAGGTTTTTACCAGCTATGAACATTTTGGGGACAGCCTGTCAAGATCGCTCTGAATGGCAGCCAACCTTCCAGCCGATCAGCTGTTCCTCTCGGCTGGCACCCATGCCAGATCGTACGTGAAGGGATGGGGGTTAATACTTTCACAAATGCACTCAAAGTGTTATAATAGGTGATCAGACTCTATAACATGCAATTAAGTCTCAGGGTCTCTCAGAAAAACAGAATACGCCAACCGTTGAACCAGCAAATGTATTTACCGTTGAGCAGACAAAGGACCAAGAAAAGAGGCTAAGGATGAAACCTCTAAACACCGCTCCCTGACAGATGGAAGAACAGTTACATAAGAAATAATCAATTGCCACAGGATTTCCTCACTTAAAAAGAAAACCCAACCTGTATGGGGCACGGCATCAAAGCTCCCAGTTGTAATGAAAACCATACCCTTGAGAGGAAATGATGTACAAATCCTAACTCCCTTACCCTGGGAAAGAAAATAACATCCATCGAGCATGGGATGAATGAAGAAAGAAAATGAAACCATAATGATTTGCTTAGAAGAATGGCAAACAGTGGCAGAAGAGTTAAATGATCAAGAGGTGGAAGTCAAAGCTCCTGGAGAGGTGGTAGCTTACACGTTGACCCGCTGCAGAGGTTCGGCGCAAGAATGCAAGAAACAGGTAAGAGCCCTAGAAGCACAGCTGCAAAACGAAAAATAAAGAGACAGCATCTTTAATTACCAACACTGTTATGAGAAACCAGAAGGAGCTGGAAAATGTCCCGAGATACAGTAAAAACTGGATTATAAAGAAAACTCAACAAAAAGAAACAGTTCAAACTTAATTAATAGATGTAATCTTGAGTAATCTTAAGAGGAAGGTTTCAGCAGTCACAGTTACAGCCAAAATATAAAAAACCTAGTGGCCTTGGTAGGTCTTTTTGTTTTACAGGGTGATCGACTGACAGACAACAACTTGAAAAGCAGCAGCCAGACCCAGGGACAGAACTGTTGATTTCACTCATGTTCTTTTAAGCAAATGTGTAAATACCAGAAGGAATCTAGAAGGGCTATCAAGAAGGTAAGAAGTTTAAAGCAGTGGGGAAACTAATTAAATGCTATCAGCACTCTAAGTATCAGTAGTTAGCAGTATAGCATATCAGTAGTTAAAGGCTGAGAAGATTGTGGGTTAAGTCTGTGTATACAAAGGTTTGAGGTCTGAAAGGCACAGTGAATAGTACAACGCTATGATTTAACCAGAACAGAACAAATACCAAAGGAAAATTACAGAGGTACATATGAGAGGATACTCATACCTCTCCAATAACCACACTTAACAGCTATATTCTTTTGTTTGTAAGAATTAACCCTATAAAATTCATGATCCTAAGTAATGAACCCTATAATTCATGAATGATATACGGTTAATTTCCTTACTTTAAAGAAAAGGAAGGAAAAAGAAGATGGCAAAAGCTGCATATAAATATATCAGCTGCTGATTTAAAATAAAGTGTAAAGTTTGTCTGTTTATTGTAGACAGTACAGGGAAACAACTGATAGAGGACCGGAAAAAAGTGACTGAGTATACTGGAAGCTCCTATGAAGGGAAATGTCTGGGGAACAAAGATCACTATTAAAAACACTCTTCTGTTAATCTTGTCTTCTGCAGGAAACACAGAAAACTGAGCACCCCATTCCAATCCCATAGATATTGATCTATGTATGTTATGCGTACGCATCTTTGTGTTTATTTACGAGTATCCCTTTATGCATTTACAATAGATATTGCAAAATGTTGGGAGAGATGAATTGCTAATAAACTCACATAAATTCTCCTGTGAGATCTGTCTAATCACAAGATCTTCAGTATGTCTGCTACCTTCTTCACCATCTCACCACTAAGACTAACAAGGGATTTGTAAAATAGTCAACAATGTTAAACAGTCACAGAAGGGTTATCAATCATGAAGGTTATGAACAATTGAATATCATTCAGTTCTGAGCCTATTTACATCTAAAAAGAAAATGTTTTCCTCGAATGGTGCCTTCAAGACCACAGGGCTGCTACATGTGGAAATACATCTAATTGTAATGTTGTTTATACTAATTGTTAAACACTGTGCATGTTTACATGTGGTGTACCTGCTGCTGCTGGCAACACGCTGTCACAGGATGGACCCACCTGCTCCACAACACCTGGGAGCCAAGAGCAGATACTGCCACAGCACTGCCACATCAGTGAATGGTCAGTCGCTGCAACGGAGCTGGCAGATGGGTGTAAAAGCACTAATCTCCTTGGTTCTTACATAAAGCCCAGCAGCCAGATCTACTGTGGGTTGTCATTTACTCTATCGTGCCCATGACAGTGGTCCAGCTAGTTCTGGACTCCACACATCTGGTCCATAGCTCTCCAATCTGGCTACAAGGATATTTTGAGAGACCATGCTGAAACCTTTCTAAAGTGAAGGTAAACCACCACTACCACTCTGCCTTCATCCACTGAAGCAGTCCTCCTGTCATCTCACAACAGAAAGCAATCAGCTTGATCAGGCACAATTTGCCCTTGGTAAATCTATGCTGGCTGTTTCCAATCACCTTTTGTTCTTCACATGCCTGATAATGGCTTCCAGAAGGATTTGTCCCTTAATCGTCACATGGCTGAGATGTGGCTGATCATCCTTCAGCTCCCTGGGTCATTATTGCCCTTCTCAAGGATGAGCCCTTTTCCAGTCACCAGGGCCTCTTCCCGATTGCCATGACCTAGCCATTCTTGGGGTAGCAACAGGAGGCTCAAACAGCCGTTCCTACCTCTCTCCGTTGAGCGTTTTGCTTAATATTAGTCTCCATTTGGAGAGACTAATATTAAGGCAGTCACTTTTCCTGCCCAAGGCATTTGGCTGCCCCTCCTTCTTTTTAACCAGCTCCACGCTGTCTGTCCTTTATCACCTCATTGCTTTAGAGACTAAGCAAACCCTGAGCAAATGTGACCTTCAGGGGGACATACAGCAGAACGGCATTATTCAAGGACTCTTCTGGTGTGGTTGAGAACAGGAGCTGGCAGTTAAATTTCACGTCTGCTTGACAACATATATATCTTTTATACAGGTAGGTATGCCTCTGCGCGTGCTTGAGTGTATGCCTGCAAGTATTGGCCAAACAGGACCGGTTGGGAACAGATGGTAGAAGAGGTTGCTTGAAGGAGTGATAAGTTCTTTCACCCGGTTATTGGCATCCCAGGGCAGCAGTTCCCAAGCTGCTCTGCTTGGGAACCTCCAGGGCTATGGTTCCTCTCTCGTTTCCATAGCCAGGCTTACAGCCCTGCATTTGGGTGCTCCTCTAACAGCACGCTGGTGGCTCCGAGTGACTTCATTCAGCCAGGACCAACCAGGGCGCGTCTCCAGCTGCGCAATGCAGGAGGCTGGACTTGCGGCAGTCCCTCCGGCTTGCGTGCTTCATCAAAGAGAAGCAGCTTGCCAGCTACCTCAACTTCGGGGGGCCAAGCTGAGGGCACATGGGAAACTGCCAGAGAGAAGCGGGGGATCAGAGAGGAAATGCTGCCAGCAGCTCGCCCCCGTGCTGGGAGGTGTTCATGCACAGAAAATCATCCAGAAGAAATGATAGCAGTAACCATGACAATGTCAGCAGCACGGCACTAGCAGGGCTTCCTCGGGGATTAACGCTTTTCCATACCAACAGCATATCTCCCTTTTTCTGATGTGCGCTGTTGCTTCAGTGGTAGTCCATGTTTGCTTTATCTTCCTCAAAGCAGAGGTACCTGAGAAATTGCTTTCTCTGCAAATTGCTTAGGCAGGACTATCTGTAAAATGAAAATATTTTTTACAGAAAGTCTGTCCCAGCCCATGTGCTTGTGGAGCACTTTGCACCACAATCTCACCTGAATCCCCCTCCCTTGGATCCCCTGTCCCCATCGTGGCCAGGAACCGCTGCTGACGAAAACCAAAGTTGTCTCATTTCACTAAGCACGCTGCTATTTTCTAAGGTGTGACTCAGAGCCTTTCAGTTAGGTGTCAGCATGTGCTATTTGCTAGAAATAAAATCAACATTAATTAATTCTGCTTATTTTTTTTATAATTTTTTGTCTTTTTCCTGCTCCAAATCACGAGTGAGGTGCACACAGAGCGGAGCTCAGAGAGGCCGGTCTTGGCCGTGTCTGGGGATCTGCTCCCCACAGCAAGGGCTTCACGGAGGGGCTGGCCACTAACAAGCATGATCCTGGTGGAAGAAGAAGAACAGACTTTATAGGGAACACAGGGGCAAGAGAGAGAAAGGCTGAGCTTATGGCAAAGGGCAGGGGAAACACGAAACACAGGAAGGGGAAAGAACAGAGAAAGAGACAGAAGACACGTATCACCCACCTCCCAGGGGAAGCGAAGGAGCAGAAAATTCTTCCCTTTGGGTGCTAAGCAGCCTGGCAGGCTGGCAGGCCTTTCACACTGCCTGCTCAGTCCTCAGCCTCTCGTGCCCATATCAGCCAAGGGAATTATTATTATTATTATTAGTAGTAGTAGTAGTTATTATTATCATTATTATTTTGTAGAGGTCATCGTTACTCTTTTTCTGTTTGGGTCAACGAAGATCAAGCTGCATCAATATTTACTCCTAGAAAGCACAACAGTGCTCTTTTACAATATATGAAAGTGCAGTAATAAGCATAAAGAGCAGTACTCAGCATCTGACAGGATGACTGATGTAAGCTGTCAGCCAATATTTGACTTTCCAGGTGAGATTAGATTTAGCGTTAGATTTAATATAAACATAAAGCGTGCAGTACAAGGCACTTATTTAACAATTGCTTATAGCCTTGTGCACGCTGGAGGCTACTTAAAGTTTAAGATCTCTCTGCTCCTTTCAAGAGTACCATCACATTATTCAGTGGAGTTTTAAAATCCTGATTTTTACCGTGCATCTTATTAGAGAAGGACACAGGAAAGGTAAGTTTCTGTTGGTAATTCTTTATTTCCTATTGAAAAAGCATAGTAATTTTTGTTCTGAATCAAAAAGCAGAGATATTTTACACACACATAAAAAAAAGCAAGGCAGTTTGTATTTGGATTTTCTCACAGCTTGCTTACTTTCATTAGATTACCTTTATCCCCTGTGTTTCAGTGTGTGTGAGTGTATAATTGCAGGGACCTACGTGCACGTGTACGTGCGTCCTTCCCTGTATGTGTGCCTGTTCTGTGCATGCTGGTATCACAAGGCTACTCCAACAAGCAGAGGAAGGCAGATTGCTGAACTCAAGTTGGGAAGACACCACAATTTCTTATTAGCGATGAAAATTCAGCAGCCCTTACCACAGGCTGCAGTAAGCTCGAGTGACTTTTTGTGGAAGCTTTGCCACATGTTGTAGGGCTTGGTTGGTCTGAAGCGTTGAAGGACAGGTGTTACACGGTAGCATCAGACTGAAATCCTGTGCCAGACCCTTTGCTTTTTGCAGGCTAGCTGGCTGCAATGCACTCACGCCCTCCTCTTTATATAAGAAAGGCAGAGAGGGACAGCGGCTTTTCTCAGAGCTTCTTGAGAGCTACTGCCTCCGTAGGGGGCAGTGTGCCTCGACCCCTGTAACGTAGGTCACGAGGGCCCACGCTCACTGGATTTCACCAAAGCATATTTGGCTTCCCACAGACCAAAAGTAACCTGAGTGAGGAGAGGAGTAGGGCCTCCCTGGGTCCCTGAACACATTGAACCACTCAGAGATGGGGATTCTCAGCTGATCTAAAATTGGTACTACATTTTCACCAGCAAGTGGCAGGTGTTATTATTTAATTGTCATAATGTGGACAAAAGAAACCAATGTAACTGTTTTAGTATAGATATTTGATTAAAATAAGTACCATGTTGTCTTTAGTAACCTTAACTTGCAAGGATGGCGGAAATGCGAAACTTCACCTGGGTGGTGGAAGATATTTTCAAGGAAACGTTTCTCACTTACATGAATGGCTGGAGGAAAAACATGACGGAAGCGGCAGACAAATTGCAAGCCAAGGTTGATGCTGAAAACTTTGACTATGTTATCCTTTATTTGATGGTGATGATTGGGATGTTCTCCTTCATTATTGTGGCGATCTTGGTGAGTACTGTGAAATCAAAGAGGCGAGAGCACTCCAATGACCCCTATCATCAGTACATCGTTGAGGACTGGGGCGAGAAGTATAAAAGCCAGGTTCTGAATCCAGAAGACCTCAAGTGTGTGATCCATGCAAACTTGGGTGCAAGGGAGAAAACAGGCCCTGAATCACCTTGAATTTTTGGAAACGCCAGCAATGAGGAAATCGTAAAACCACATGTAGTAATTCCAAATAGCTGTGAAACTGTTCATTAAATGAACAGACAGGTCAATGTGGAACGGAGTGCTGAGGAAACCAACATTACTGTTTCCCATAGCTTTGGCACAGCTGCTCTGGGAACACTCAAGAAAAATGCATGATTGTGCTTTGCTTTGATATTCTGCTCTTCAGGAAAATAAAACCGAAAGAATGAATAACTTGATTTTTTTTAGCATTTTTTAAATCCAGAAGCAGATCTGGATGTTCCCATTCAGAATAACTGTGAATTAGTGGTCAAAAGTTCTGATTTAGATCCAAACTGCATGACTTAAGCCCATCTTAAAAATAACTTGAAAATGTACAGTAAAATATCAAAATCTCCATCTATTGACTGAACAATGTGTTATGGTATGAATCATAGGATGTAACCTATACCTACACACATTCATTTCGAAATATTTTTTTAATGATCTGGCTCCCATTTTGATTTCATTGTTCATTGGCAGCAAAGATTGACTCATGGCCTTCTGGCAAGGCCTGTTTTATAGCAGAAGAGCTGCTAAACTAGCCATCTCATCTAGGAACATGTCCTGGTTGCCCAGGGCAGCTTCCAGAGGTTCATCATCTGTCCTCAAGTCCATAGCTGGCCAAGCTGTCTCTTCTGCTGCTCCTTGGTTCTCCAGAGCAATCTGTGTACCTGGGTGATGGAGGCCCTGGTTACACCCCATCAGCCAGGGCTCAGTGTAAACCGCTGAGATCCTGCCCTGTGGCTTTCAGAGGAGGGATTTCTATACCCAGCTCTCAAGGCTGTCCCATCGCCGTGCTTCCTAAGGGTTTCCCATGTTGGGTACTGGTTTCCACTGGCTGGGAAATGGGTTTTCAACATGGTTTATCTTCTCCTGTGCTGCTGAAGTATCACAACGCTGGCTCTCAGGGAATAATCAGAAGCAGAACTGGTGACACTTCTAGTATTAAAACGTGCTTCCTTTTGTAAGAGTCTGGGTTTAGCTCCTATTCATGTTGCCAGGCTTAAATCGCTTAAGCTAAAAGTTCCCATGCTGGCTGTCTGTCGTGTGGGCTCGTTGTTTGTTTTTAGAAAGTTTTGCCTGAAACACTTCAGCCATGTCTGGCGCTGCATTTCCAACAATTTTGTTTTGCTTGTGTTAAAAAGAAATGAAAAAGAAAAGGGCTTCTTTTATTGGGAAGCTTTGGCTTGTTTTGGAGACCGGATTGTGCCTGAGATTTGGCAGAGCAGCCGCTGTCACGCTCCAGATGTGCCTTTTGCTGGCGCAGTAATAAGTCTTTGAATCATCTCAGTCCGTGAGCGCCGGGGAAGGCTGTCAGGTCCCAGCACAGCCATCTGGCGAGTCTCTCCCCACCCGGCATGCCCCCTTTCCCCCCACCGCCCCCGGCTGGCCTGTGGGTGCCTGCCCGCTCCCCCGCTCCTGTCACGGGTGCGCTCCCCAGCAGCCTGCGGGCCGCCCCTCGCCCTCGGGGCCCGCAGGTAACCCGCCGCACCGAGCCGGGGCGCGGGGGCGAGGCCACCTGGGCCCGGCGCTGTGGCCGTGCTACAGCCGGGGAGAGCCCCTTTCGGCAAGGGGCAGTCGGAGGAGCCGCCCCGCAGAACTCCTCCGGGTGCACCAGCATCCCCAGCGGCTCGCCCACCCGCTCAGGCCCCGGTCCCCGCCAAAACCAGGCGGCGGCTCCCGCCTCTGGCCCGGCCCCGCTCCCGGTGGCTGGCAGACGGCGGTAAGGCTGCACAGTGAAGCCGAGGCGGGGAACCTGGGCTGCTTTGCCCTCGGACCTACACCTCTGGGACATGTGGGGACTGCTTTACCTCAAAATTATTATTTTTGTGGCAGAAACAGGGGGCTACGTTCTGCCCCGGCCTCAGGCGGCGGCCGGGGCACGGCGCCTTTGCGGGAGAGGCGGGAGGACGCGGCCGCTCTGCCGGGCCCTGCCCCGCCGGGCCCTGCCGCTGCCGCTGCCGGGAGATGTAGTTTGTCGCGCCCTCCCGCCCAGAGCCATGGCCGCCCCGTGAGGTAGGAGACGCGTTTCCCGGGCCTTCCCCCTCACTCCTCGCTGGCGCGGCCGCCCGCGGTGCCCGGGGAACGAGGCGGGGGCGGCGGGGCGAGATCGGGCAGGAGCGGGGCGGCCCCCCCGACCCGACCCGGCCTGCTCTGCCTCCATCGCTGCCTGCCCTCCGGCCTGCTCCCCTGCCGGCCAGCCCCAGAACCCTCCGCTCCCCTCAGCCTTCTCCTGCCCTCCTGCCTGCCCTGCCCTTCTGCCTGTCTACCTGCCTCCCCTGCCTGTCCTCCAGCCCCCCTGCCTGCCCACCCCCCCGGCCAGCCCACTCCTGGCCAGCCTGCCTTCCTTTGCCTATACCCTGCCTGTTCTCCTGCCTGCCCGCCCCGCTTGCCTGTCGTCCTGCCCTGCCCTCCCCTGGCTGCCTGCCTGCCACCCTGCCTGCCTGACCCCCGCACAGGCCTCGCTCCCACCCTGGCCCCTGGCCCCAGCAGCCGGGCGGGGCGGCCGCAGGAGTCCCCTGGCCATAACCTGCGGCCTCCCGGCCGCCTCTCGGACGAGGGAGCGCGAGGTTTAAAAGCTGCTGGAGACACGCTCGCTGGCCATAAACCGCAGGCAGGCCTGTTTCGGTGTAGTCCTGGCATATTGCCACAGGGTACAGTGCACGGCTGCCTGGAAGTGCACTTTACTGCGTATGAATCTGCCGAGTTTTGTTGTTTTCTTCAGAAAAAATGAAGGAAATAAGTAAGAAAGAGGGATCTGAAGTTATCATTTGTTGAAAAAGTTTGATTTCCTCAAGTGCGTGTGTGGGTTGCTGGCTGTGCTGGGCCCTGGTGCTGCAGGGACCAGGGAAGGCGACCAGGGACCAGGGCAGAGCTGGGGTCAGAATGGAGGCAGTGGAGGCTGCCCGCCCAGCAGGCCCTCCTAGGGCAAGGTGGTGGCAGCAAGCGAGGGCCTGCAGCTTGCAAGGACCCTGGGACATGGCTGAAATGATGCCCTGGGACGCACAGTGGAACAGTCTGATGTGCCACTGACATTTTTGGTTTTGATTTGCTTTGATTTTAATCCAGCCACCATGACGGATACATCCCATCTGCTCTGTTCTTATTTTCCAGAGTTTGGAGCACGTGAGGAGCTGCGAGAGGAATCACTAATATTTTCCTTTCTGCTTCTTCAGGTATGAAGACTGTATACAGCTTTATGTTTTTGATGTTCCTTGAGTTGGTGTTAGTTTAGGAATTTCTTTATCAGACACACTAATATAAACTGAGTGATTACACAGGTCTTTTTATGGAATGATGTCTTGACCTACCTACACATGTAAGCTGTAAATGTACACAGGTCTGAGTGCTTCTGACTTAATGTAACCGCTGCATCTTGTGGCAGTGGTTTGTGATGGATTCTTAGGGCAGCAGCTCTGGCTCACTGTTGCTTCCACTGTGTTTCTCTGCAGCCATTGGGCTTTGCCATATTACTGTTTTCCCATGACCCAGTAGTCTTTTTTTTTGGAGGAGGAGGCTTGTCTTGCAGATGCTAAGCCTGATGCATGACGCAGCAGGTCATGTGTAGAGGTGAGTGCTCCAGTTACTGTCCAGGTGGAAAGCATGCGTTTTGCTTCCTAAAATATGTGCATTAAAGAAAGCAGCAACAAGAGACAGGTGGAATGAAACCTCTTTTCTAGCTCAGGACGTACTCAGCCATCACTCCATTTTAAATGCAGTCGTATAACCCTAGTAGCTCACTGCTTTCAAAGGCTGGTGACTTTTATAGCTTTTCACAAAGTGGATAAAATGGAGATGCTCAGAAATCCCCAGTAGACAAAAGAACATCTCGAGTCCCATTTTGTTGAGTAGATGGAGTTATTGGCACGCTGAGTGAGACTTTCAGCCAAGACAACTCAAGTGGGTTTGTGAGTACCCAGATGCCTGTGCAGACATTTTCTGCTGTGTGCAGGCCAGTTAATACTCTGCTGCTGCATAAGCAAACAATGGTGTGAGTGGCTGGGCTGTGATGTGGTTGCTGTGGTGGACTGGAGCTGTAATTCAGTGGCTGAGAGACTTGGATTCAATTCTGTGCTCCACCACAGACTTCCCATCTGACTGGGGCCCAACTCCTTTGTCTGGGGTGGTCTGTGTTGCACAACACAGCGTTGTGCAGAGATCCTGGGGCTGGTATCAGCTGAAGTCTAGCTCTGGGACTTGGTGCAGCCCTCCCTGAGAACTCTTTAGCCCTGCTGAGGACATGAGCCTCTAGGGCTGCGTTGGTGACTCTCAATGCTTGCTCTGGACCCAGAAGACCTCACAGCGTTTGGAGCTAATGAAGGATTGCTAGTACAGCGCTGAGGTCTGCGATTACAGGCAAACCCTCTCTTCATTTCCCATCTGCAGTAGTTTGATCTGCTTCACAGGAAAGGTCTGACTGTAAATAGGCTAGCGATGGCGAGGTGCAATCATGGTACAGAAGGCCACCGATACGTGTGAGAGTGATATCATTTTATCCCTACCTTGCAGAGGAGTCTACAAGTATGTGATGTCACGGAGTCTCCGGCAGGGCTTCAGGCAGAGCCTAGCGCTCCTGTTTCTTTCTCATGTGGCTCAACATGAGACCTCCTTGTGAGTGAAGGTAATAGTGACCTTCCACGGGGCTCAGTAGTGCTGTTTGTTAAGGGAGCTTGCATTTTCCTGGGGAACGAACAATGCCTGTCTGTAGATGTGTTCTGAACTCCTATCTGTGCCTTATCTGCCTCTGAAAAGGCAAACATGAAACTTCAGCTGTTTAGTTGCCTGCATATTTTTAAGATATCACAACCTTGAAAGTACAGCGTCTGAGCTTTTTGCTTTTGAATTGATGACCTCAGTGCTAACAAATTGTTTTTTTCAAATGTGAAGTGAATCCTGCCTTTTTCTCTCCTTTTTCCACTTTCTTCTCTCTGCCTTGTGCCCCAGCTCCCCCCATTTTTTTCTGTCCTGAGGTTTCACCTGTATTTAATAAGGTCTGGATCAAAATGGAGACTGGAAGAGTCAAGAGGTGAAATGGGGAGAAGTGCTTGACCACCGGAGGCTGGTGGCACAGGATGTGGGAATGCAACATGGAGAGAGCGATGGCTTCCCTGCTCAGTTCCAACCACAGAAGACACTGTGAGGACAGGCCATCAAAAGCATCAGCTCTCACAGGAAACATTTTGGGTCAAAACACCACTGCTCAGAACAAAGGGAGAATTTCTTTCCTTATTGTCCTTTGTGACTTCAGTGCAGCTACTCCTGGTGGATACGCAGTTCAGGCAGATTCAGGCTCGTGTCTCAGCAGAGCGGAAATATTACAGAAGTGTTGTGCTGAATGCTTAAATAATCGTGTCGCAACGAAGAGCATTCACAGGAGTGCACACTGTGATACATGCTATACGCTGCTTCTTGCTGGTGGGACAGTACCCTGCAATCAGACCCCGCAGATGGGCTCGCATAACGTTTGCTGAGTCTAAAAATTTTTCTGAACGTAAAAAATCACTAAACCCCCATTTTCAGCATCATATGCCAGATGCTAGCCTGTCTTTGAATGGCTGAATTCTTGCCTTTTTACAATGTGTTGCAAAATTGATTCTGACTGAAGCACAGAATTTACAGCAATTTAGGAGAAGAGTGAAGACTGTGTCTGATGAAGCCCCCACCCAAGTCAGCATTTTGAGATGAGGCCACCCAAGTTGGGCAGTGCAGTCCCTTCAGATCAGGCCAGGCTTGTGTAACTTGGGTTTCATTGAGAAGCATGCAGCTATCTGAACCGTGCACTGAGAACCAGATTCTGCTCTGATATGGGATTTTTGCTGTGACCCTCTGGCAGGGGACTTCGGATCTTAACGGTCACTGAAATTCTGGAGGAAACATCAGAAGTTCAAGCGCCTTTTTTTTGGAGGTGAAATACTACTGACTCATTAGTTCACAGTTGCCTGACATTCTGTCAACAGGACAAGGGAGCTGCGCAACTCAGGATCAACACAGTAAATACTGAATGATAAATGAGTTGGCCATGCCACTGCTTCCGTATAGTTCAGTCTTGGTAACAGAGGTCTCCAGTGGTGTCTCTCCGTGGGGATGCTTCCCGGGTGGTCTCTACAGGCTGAGGATTTTGCAGCTGGAGAAGAGAAGAGGATGCCCTAGCTGGAGAAATAAGGGCATCTGTGAAGAAGCTGGCTGAGCAGTGCAGGATCTGCAAGAACATTTACTTGACTTCCTGTTTCTGAAGAAGGGTCAACAGCAGCTATTGTGGCATGGTGGTGATTTATTCAGCCCAGCTGCTGGTGAAGGTTTGGACTAAGCTGTAGGGCTTCCTCCTGCTTTTCGACAGTGACTCTGTTGTTACACATACAGGAAAACACCTCGAGGGGGTCAGGCAGAGAAACATGCTTAATTTGAAATCCAGCAGCTGAAACAGTGTCAGCATTCGTGGAGCAACAAGCAGAGACCGGAGGGCAGTGTCGTGGCTGTGTGCTGCAGCCCTCAGCGTCCCCTTGGGCATTTCTCAGCCCTGAAGTTCAGCTCTGAAACATACGTTGACCACTCAAGGGATCCAGTGAGTGGTTAGTTCGCTTCTATGTTGTTATGGGCTGCGTGGAGAATTTAATTTATTAGTAAATCAGAGAGAACTGGTAAATGATATTAGATACTAGGATTCATTAGGCGTTCAGGCTCTGAACAGGGCAGGTGGGCTTAAAAACCACAAGACAGCTCTTCTGGGTGCGCTTCTGTCCGCTACATCTCAAATATCAGTGAGGCAGTGTGATGTGCACACGTGTCAAGCTTTTGAAAGCAGCTGGCATTGTTTTTGGTTGGGCAGCTGCTGGGATGTGCCGTGCACGGTGGAGGCACAGCCTCCGCTCTGCACAAGTGTGGCACCTGCCTGGGGCCTGTCAAACCCCTGTCCTTCAGCAGCACGGACGTTGCTCCTGTCACTCAGCTCCAAAAAAGCCCATGTAGGTCATTCCTGAGCCATGTGGCACTGGTACGCTGCCAGGTGCTGTGCAGCAGATAAGCTTGTCAGAGAGGTGCAGGGTGGATATGCTGAGTAGAAACAGATTGGCTAATTTTTTTTTTTTAATTTCTGTTTCTTCAAGATGCTCCTGACCCTGTCTGTGCCTTTAGAAGTGTGACGCTCATCGGTGCTGGGTGCAGCCTGCTGTGGGACGGACAGTATCATCACGCAGCCAAGATGGTGGCATTTAACTGGAAGGTGAGGATGTTTCACATTCATAAAGCAGTGAATTTCTGCTCTTTCAAGCAGGTGCATGTAAGATGTGGTTGGGTGGGTCCTGTGTTTAAAGATGGTTTCCTTGCCTGGGTGAAGGTTGTTTAACCACCACATTCTCTGCAGCTTAGGGACAGGGGACTCGTCGTTGTAGTCCTTTCTTGCCATACATGCTTGCACCTTGTGGGCTGGCCCCAGTACTTGCTGTTGGGCCCTCACACTTTAGACTTGAGGGCAGCGCCGGTAGTCAAGCTCTGCTTTGCTTGCCTCTGCTGCTCCTGGCTGTCCTCTTTCAAGGCTTTTCTCCGGCTGCTCTTTCCTCAGATCCTTTCATTACTGGAGGGTATTTTCTCCGCTATGTCTTTTAGTGTACTGGGGCCATAAACACTCTGCAGGGTACACATGTAAGGCACAGAAATGTTTGAGCAAGTACCTCATGTGTTAACAATTTTAACATGTTAAATCAAACCATTTATCAAGAAAGTAATGCTAACCCCAAGCCTTGGCTTTACCTTTCTGGTGTTGCAGAGCTGTGGTTTAAAGAGATTGCCACTTTTAATATGTGGGGAGATTGACAGAGGATGATGGTTTTTAGCAAAACTAGAGGGGAGTGGCCTGATGTCAAAGGTAATGTGCGGCTGGTAGAGATCAGCATTATAAAAGACCCCACTTGAGCCTCTGGTTTGTGGACTTTAAAGGGACACACTAATGGCGTATGGATACAAGGCTTTTTCTAAATTCAGTGGTTTGACAATGGCTAAACAGCTTTATGAGGTGCTGGAAGGCCTGCTAAGGCTACAGGGGGGCACTGGGAGGCTCGCTAAGGGGGAGCTGGCACCATGAACCTACCGTGCACCACTGGACCAATCCTGCTGGCCAGGTGGCTCTTAGAAACAGCGTGCTGGGAAGTTAATGTACCTTCAGTATCCTTCTGGAATTGACATCTTTCACTGAATGCCTGTGCTGCTCTTGTTATATTTGTATTCTGAGTTCACAGTGTTACCCATTTGCACTTTTATTTTCCACTCCATGTACGCTTACAGTAGTATGCTTTTATAGCATTGAAATATGTTGTGCAATTTCGGTGGTTCCAGGCATTAAAACCTCCTGAAACTGAATCATTGGAAGCTGTGGGTTTTTTTACTTTTCTTCCAGTTTAAAGGCCTTTGTCTATACCTTCTAGATCTGGGCACATTAATTGCAAAACACATTAATTGCATGGATTAAAATTTCTAGGAGCACAAAGGCGTCTTTGGGGATCACATCTGATAGCTGATATGCACGGATTCATTGCTTATGTGAGAATTGTTCAGAAGCATTTCCACTTTTACAATTATCCTAAGATGTTCAGTTCTTCCCCTTTTTCAGCTCTAGATCGTGGCAATACTCCATTTGCTGTAAAGCAAGCAAAAGCAACAAAGACCTGTTCAAAGGAGCTTCATATACAAACTTGAGTGAACTTGTTTTTGTCCTTTCCCCAAGACGTTTATCTGCCTAGTTTAAAGTTTCCTACAGAAAAAAAAGCATGAACAGAGGAGCATTACCATTGCTTTGAATAATGCTGTTGCTGTAGGAAGCTGTATAGCATCCCTGTAGATTCATTTTTAATTGTCCAAGTGTTCCAGTAACTGCTTAAATATATTGTTTTGCATTTCAGGCTTTGGAGAATTTCCCGTTGCTGATGTACATTTTGGCAGCTAAAACATTGATTCTTTGCTTAGCGTTTGCTGGAGTAAAAATGTACCAGAGCAAAAAAATTGAAGAAAAACTGAAGAGGGAACGTGAAGAGAAATTGAAAACAGAAGTGGAGAAGAAGGATGATTGAAGAGTCTCTCAGGTATAGAATTTGTTCGACATCCTGGTGTTCGATAATGGCATTGACATATTAATCCCATTATGTTTTGGCTTGGATACATTTGGATTGTGCAATTGGAACTATCACCATTATCTGAGTTCTTGTAATCCTTGTCTCCTGCGGTGCTTCAGTGTATTTGCACACCCGTGTCGTGCCCATTCTTTGTAAGAAAGAACTGTGGTTGCCACCAGAAAACTTGGCAGCCATGTTTTGTGATTTAGGAGATCTTAGCACAGTATTCCTTCTCTGCTCTTAATTTCCCTGAATTTTTACGCCCACCCAATTGCACAGGAGATCCTGATACGTAAATTGGCAAAAAATGCATGAGAAGCACGACAGACAGGACGATGCAGTCAGACCTCGTGGCCTTAAATCACATAACTAAGATAGAAAAGCATCAGCCACTCCATATTAGTTAAATACTTGACAAGTTGTAGATGATAGTTTAGCTGGAAGCTCCAAATCTCATGCCATGGAGCTTCCCAAGGTAACAGAAATGCTACAGGTTATGCTATGTAACATCTGCCATATATACTACACTAAGAAAAATTGGCAGCTTTCTGCATAAAAGAGCAAAATGAACGTTGCAAAAATTCTTAAATTTTGTGTTTTCTTTCCCTGTGTGCTGAATTCCTTCCCACTGTTTTCAAAGTTTAAACAATCATTGCCTTATTGGATCAAGTCCATTAGCAAAATGAGTGCTGACTAGTGCGAAGGTTATATTCCCTGACTTGCTTGGTGTGTGATTTTTGTATCAGTTTGTTTCACATCTCTCTGTTCTGCAGCAAAATGGGAATTCTATTCCTGCCTGCCCTTTGTAAGCTCAGTGGGAGTTTGATGTAATGTTACTCTTTATTAAACTAAAAAACTTACTTCCCCCTTTTGAGGGCGTCACCTCACATATGAAGAGAGTTTCAGTTTTTAGAAATGTTTACTAGTTTTGCTTTCAAACCTATCACTTTTATTTTGTGCCACAGGGTTTGGAAATTATGACTAGAAATGGGGCCCTGGAAATAACCATGGGAATGAAGTGGTTCATTTGCATAGGAGAAACAACAGAAACAAAGGTGTCTCCTGTTTACATCAGATTGAGGACTTGTCTCTGGGCAGTCTTGTGCCATTTTAAACTCTTGTTTTAAATCAGTTTAGCTAGCCACTGGAAAATGCTGTGAGAACCCTTCTTTCCATTTTTGCAGAGTAAGGCAGGCAGAGTTAAGTTATACGGAGTTTTATTGCTAAACAAATGAAGGATGGGCTGCCCTGCAAGTGAGCAAGCCTGCTACTTGTATTGAGCAGACCATACCGTGCTGTGTGTGCAGCGCTGGGTCCCAGGGAGTTCTGCCTGGCAGAGCCCATAGCCCAAGGGATTGCTGCGCCAGGGTAACGAGCTCATCCCGCAAGGTCTCTGTGTCCGGCACGGGATGTTGGCCTTCTTGAATGACTGGCATTAAAGCATCTCTGATTTCACAGAAAATACCCTAGTTGGCCAGTCACCCAGTGTTGCCCACCAGAGGCCCAGTCCTTCCTAAATTCTTCCATCTCTCAGATTGTCAGCCGTGTCTTTCTATAATGGGACTGCGAGAAGGGGTGAATTCTACCCTAAAAATGTTCTTCGGTGTCGGCACCGCAGAGCTGTGATTAGCTCCGATTGCGGCGTGCCACATGGGCAGGCAGATTTAGCCCATGTGCTGCCAGCATATCATGCCTGCTGTTCTCACTGCTGTTTCCCCACCCTGCAGATTTTCTGGCACTTGGCAGCTTGCACTGGATTCCTTTCCTGGGAGAACGAAGCCTTCCTGTAGATGAGGGATGTGTCAAAGGAATAAAACCCTCAAGAGTAACATTTGCTTAAACTGTATCTCAACTTTTTATATGTACAGCAAAATATCGAAGCCTCTATTTATGCAATAAAAAACCCTTTGTTAAAAAAAAAAAGTAATGGCCTTGGTTGCTCCTTACTCAAATGCTACAGTTAGAGCTGCAGAGGAGGCAGTTTTTAAAGATTAGCTGCAAGGAGGTGGCTGGTTTTAAAGAGAAAAACACTCTGAATCCATCATGGGTGTGTACAAGGTTCATGGACAGACAGAAGGAAATGGAGGGGGCTCTATGCAACTTCTTCAGAGCAGCTGCTTCCTGCAAGGGTGTAAATCTGACACTTGTGGGCCCTTTATTGAATCCAGATGCACAAACGCAGGAGAGGAGCTTTTCTGGGCAGGTCTTTCTCAAACCACTTTCCATACCTACGACTTCCTTAGTGTAATGCAAATGACAGTGTCAGTATGAAAACCTTTGAGGAAGTTTCATGCTAGAAGGTTTCTTACATTGTTTTGCTATGCACGGTATCTGAGAACTGGCTCTCTGTTTACTACTGTGAAGCAGAGGGTGTTTTCATTACCATTACTAGCTGCTCCTGCATGTGCAATAACACCAAATTCCAGAGGCTAAGCTAACTCGGTCACGGTAGGTTAATCAGCAGAGCAAATCTTTTTCACAGAAATAAAGACTTAAGCATGTGCAGCAGTGCCAACGAGTACGTTTGCCTTCACGTTTCCATTATAAAGCACTTCCTAGATCCTCAGAAGTTAAGGTGAAGCTGAAATGTGACAGTGGAAAGGGGAGAGGAGGGAGGAAGAGAAGTGAAGGGCCCTTGGAGAAGCCTTGGGAGCCCAGCGGGATGTGGGAGGCCTCTGGGATGGCTCACTCCTGCCCTCTCCCTGCGGCTGTGGGCTGAGGTGCCGGCTGTGGCCATGCCAGCCCGCGCTGCTGCAGTGTCCCTCTTTCAAGCGTTACCTGACAAAGTTTGCGTGCAGCTGATACGGCTGGTGCTCAGAGAGCTCTAGAGCGCTGTGGTGGACCTACTCCCCAGGAACTGCAGTGATTTTTAAAATCTCGCTGTTCATGCGGTCACCTTGGTGACTGGGGAACGTAAGTAGTGCAGAAACCCATTCCTGGGATAGAGCAGTAGCCTCGCTATGGCAGCCTGAGGACTGCCGGGCTAGGGAATGTGTAGTGCCGTTGTAAAACAGCAGTTTCCCTCTACGGCCTCAGCAGTCATCTGTCTATGCAAAGGTGGAATTGAATGGTAATTTAATTAAATGGCTCTGCGGTGTTCAGTGAGAACAGACTCTGCTAACCACCTCCATTAAACAGCTGTTGAGGGACAGGCACCAAGGTACTTAGCCAAGCCACACGCCCAAACCTGAACACGAAATTGTCAGGCCTGTGTAGTGGCCACCAGCATCAAAAGTAAGCGATGTCTTGGCTCCATGCAGTCACCGGTTGCCTTTGAATATTGCCCCCAATCTAGATTTTTTAGACTCTCAACCAAGAGCAGATTTTTGTAGACCAATAGTAATAATAAGCTGCTTCTGTTTTTTAAACTGAAAGCAGAGGTATTCTCCAATGCAATTGCTCTGTAAGCAGAATGAAAGGTACACGATCTCCCTTTAAAGCAAGTCATTTAGGATCAAAGCAATTGGGCACCATTTGGCACACAAAGCAATCAAGACTGGCGTTAAAATCTGGGGGCCCTACCTTGCCAGACATGTGCAAGAAGAGAATTAACACAAAGAGCCTTTTTTTTTGTCCCTGGCTTGAATGGGGGAGAAAGCAGCTGTGAGGAGTCTCCTCAGAAGTCCTCCACATCAGCACTTTTTTGCCTCTACAGCCAAATCAGAAAACCTCTTTGTACGTGTAAGACTTCAAATCTGGTCCAAGCTGGCTGGTTTTTTCCTTCACTTCGGAGCAGTGCTACAGCACAGATAACCACTGGAGCTTGTGATGGGTGTCACAGCAGGCTGATATGCTAGAGTTTCCAAAAGAAGAAGAGATTTTATCCATTCCCAGACCTGAACCACTATCTGTTCTCTGACATACCAGGGTAGAGTTTTGATCTATGCTATCACTGGATAGGTTACAGCAACTTTTTTTCCCCTTGGGCATCCTATGTGCTGTGGTTGCAGCCTTAAACAAGAAAATATGCTGACACTGGGGGGAGACAGCAGCTCAGATTTGTTTAAATTTCTTGTTCAGAAACCAGCTGGGGACCTCAAAGTCTGGTTTCTTACTGAAAGAAGGGTTATATGATTAGTTCTGGCAAGTTTAAAAGAGGAACAGAGAATTCAATTCGATTGAGTTTCTTCAAGTGAGAGGAGGCAGCAAGGATAGAGAGCCTTGAAGTGCTCAGGAGGGGATCTGCTGAGGATCCTCTTGTAGATGTTCCCATCCCAGAAAGCGAGCCAGGTCACACTCTTCTGGTGCCTACAGGACGACAGAGTCTCTCCTCCCCTGTTCCCTAAAAATACTCTTTTCAGACAGAGCATTGATGTTGTATAGATGGGCAGCTTAACCTTACGCAGTACCTCACTCACACAGGTCTTTCACTATCGGATGTTGTCCTTGTCACCACTGCCAAGTGTTGAAGACTGAAAAATAAAAGGATTACTGGCTTTTAAACTTCTAGTGTTTGCACCTTTAGGCTTTCTTTTACTGGCAGGAAGGCCGTGTGTTTTTAAACAAAAGCGAAATCCTTGTGTAGTAATAAAGAAAGCAGCTGTTGGGATTTTAAGGGGAAAAAATAAACTCTCACAGGTTCTGAGATGACTTAAGTGGCTGCTGGCATAGGGCTCTTCCAGCCTGAAGGAGCTCAGTGGCTGTGGGGTATCTGGGGTCCTTAAAGTGAAAAATAAATGAAGAAGCATTCAACGGGACTGTTTTCTCATTAGCCATTTTAGACTTTGGCTGAAATGAACTCAGCTTGATTTTAGTGCCACTGAAGGCCCTGAGACTTTTACCAGAAGCAGAACAGCACTGGGGCTGGAGGAAGGCAGAGCTCCCTGAGCAGCACCCCCGGGCAGGGGAGATTGCTCTCCAGACGTTGTGCTGGAAGTCAGCAAGCTAAGTATTTTTCAGCTCTTCCAAGAGCCTCACACGCAAACAGCTATGTCCAACATTTCCTTCCTCAGTTTTCCTCTTGGGGCTCAGCAATTCCAGCTGGTTTTTCTTGCTCTTCTCAGTAAAGGCACTGCAAATGTTCTGTCTGGGGTCGAGTCCTTCACGGTCCTCCTTCATCCCAGCTCTAACCTGTGACACTCGGTCAGCATCTCTGCCTACCTGCTGACTGTCAGTCCCCTGGCCTCCAATCTGGCCAAAGAGGAGAACTGCAGCAAACTCTCATAGCCCCCTTTCCAGCTCTGTCATGGGAGAAACCAGTAGACTAAGCTGAAACAAACCTCTCTTGTTTCAGCCTTCACAGTCTTTCCAAAATTGCTTCCAAAGATGCATCAACGTGCTGCATCCTCTCCCTACTTATTAACTGTGTACTAACCTCAGCCTTCAAGTCAAGTTTAGTGAGGAGCTGAGAGACCTCACAAGAAGGAGCTGGCTGCCCTGTGACAGTCTTGTGTCTGACGTGTTCCTGATCACATGGAAGACGAGCAAATGTAGAACCCACATGAGTGTGTGGAGGCAGATCAGGTAAAATTTCTACAACCTGAGTTTACATTTCCCCCCTGGACATGTGCCAAAAGCCATTTTCAGATAGGCTGGCTGTAAGTGGTTACCTGGTTTGGGGGCTCAGAGGTGGCTGGATGTTTACACACAGCACACATCGCTCCACGGTTTGGCTTTGGCTTTTGAAGCTGGTTTGTCTTGGATACGGGAGAAAGCGCAGCATGTCATCTAGGGTCAGCTGGACCTTGACTGGCATATGTGTGTACCAATCTCAGGGACAATCAGAGCACGAGCTGGCCCTTCTCCAGCTGATAACAGAAATACCTGGTAGTTGCCAGAACAGTTATCCCCATGGCAATGGACTCCTCATATGTTCCTGTAGAGAAAAAGTTTGTTTGGGCACAAATAAGTGATTAGGAATGTATTCATGCGTATCTCCATATGGAATCAATATCTCCCTCTTTGAATCTGATGAGAGAGCTATTGAAAATGTCCGTGTGTACCAGCATCAAAGGCTGTGCCTCACTGTGAGACTGTTTCCAGTCTATCCAGAGGCTCTTGAGGTGGCTGTCACAGAGCAGAGAATGTGTATAGCTGCTTCCTATTGATTGCTAGAAACACAGCATGGGTGACTATCCTTTTTTATTAGTCTGCCTGCCGATGGGAAGTAGTGAATGAATTCCTTGTTTTGCTTTGCTTGCGTGCGCGGCTTTTGCTTTACTTATTAAACTGCCTTTATCTCTACCCACGAGCTTTCTCACTTTTACTCTTGTGATTCTCTCCCCGATCCCCCCAGGGGGGAGTGAATGAGTGGCTGTGTGGTGCTTAGTTGCCAGCTGGGGTTAAACCACGACAGTTTTCTAAAACAGTTTTCTTATTTTGCATCTCTCTTACATAGAATATTGTTCCCGTATACCTCCTTTTTTCCTCTGTTCATTTCTCTCCATGCCTCCTCCACATGGTCATTACAGAAGAAAATTATCAAGGAGCAAGTTCACAGAGGCAGAGTGGGCTTCGAGCGATGTTGGTTGCCTTTCTACTACCTGGCCTGCCTTCTCTCAGTTCTCAGGCATGGGACAAAATGGGCCCCACTCTGCCTGCTCAGTCACAGAAGCTCACACCTTGTGTCCCATCATTATATCCCTGGCTTGGGCTTCTGTAAGCTCTTGCCCCACGTGCGTTTGTCCCATCTGTACCCTGGGTTGCAGCATTCTATTAGGACAGAGGACTTGAGGATAGGGAAAAAAAACCTGTATTGAGCCTATCATTACAGGTCTGCTTCATGAGCTGGAGGAAAATAAATGTTTTTTTCCATGAAACTGAGACTTGGAAAAGCATTTAGAAGTAATTAGTCAATGAGACATCATGAAAATTCAGGTGATTTGCATTCCAGCTAGCTTGGAGCAGAGGGACATCTGTTACAGCTTCTTCATCAACATAGGCATTTGCATCTGCCTCTCGTCTTTGTGCAAAGATACTTTAATCATTTTATTCTAGTGGTGCATTTCAGTCACACAGAGAGAGAGTTGTGAGTGGGAACAAAGAGGTTTGCTTTGACATCCTGCAATGGTCAAGTGCACTGAGCCTCACTACAAAAGCTATTGCTCACAAACCTAATAAAATAATAGGTATTTAAAATCCTACCAAGAAGATATTAGACCCATCCATGCTATTTCAAGTGCTCTTGAATAAGGTGCATGCTATTTGGTAACATCCTCCTATTAGCTTGTTTAGTCATATGTTAAAGAAATTGCTTGTCATCCTAAATTACCAGTTGAGTCAGAACTGTGTGAGCCACAATATTTTTCTTCAGTACAAAGGGTTACAACGTTTTGTAGAAAACATAGGTTGTAATTACCCTTCTGCAGCAGCAAAGAGGGAGGGAGGAAGAAAGAAGAGGACTCATCTCAGAGGAGTTTATATAAAATACTGAAGTTCATTTGATTTCAGACTCGGTTCTTTTTCCTGCCCACAGGTTTCCATACCCGTTAAATAGGACTGGGTAAAAAAGTTTTGCCAGCCCTCAGCCTCCCAGTGGGAGGCTGGGAAGAGCAAAGAAGGTGTTTAGCGAGGGTTTCCCAGCCCTTTGGAGGGAAAGGATGGTTTTCCCTCGCTCTCTGGGAGATGCGGCACTGAACACTTCCCCTTCCTCATGCTTGTTTCCATGAAACCCTCCGTGGAGGCTTCACCCTCGTTTTACCAGAGAATACGAAACAGGAAAGACTGATAAATTCCTGTGACACAAATTACTTCCTTTTGATACTTCCTTGTTGCTGAAATGGGTGGAAAGCAGATGATTCTGCCTGGTCCCATGGACTCCGCTGCGAATTAGGGGTGGCAGAAGACACACCCTAACAGCGAAGAAGTGTTGCAATGCGGCCCTAAATCCGCTGCTGGGTGAGCCATGGCAGCAGGGACCGGTAAGGCCGAGCTGCGGTGAGGCTGTCACTTCTCCCCGGTAGCATAGTGTGGCGGCGGCAGGTGAAGGTAAACAGTCATTGGGAAAATGGGGTGGGCATCATTTGTTTCTTAAGAAAACCAAGCTACTGTGCAATTATTGCCTATCCTTGTGGTCAAGAGACACCAGACCGATTTTGTTCCTCATGCTGATTTCACACCACTTCATATCCATCGATATTTAGTGGAGCAATTGCTGCTTCAAGACAACGTGAAGTTATGTTCAGGGCCGTGATACCAGGACAATAAAAGCATTCCTGCCCCTCTCCAGTCTCTCCCCTTTTTCCCCCCACTCTTTGCCCCTTGCATTTGAAGCACCTTAGTTTCCATTCTCTGCTACATCCATGTTTGTTTCTAAAATTGAGGAGATGTTTTTGCTGATGAATACGAAGCTGGGAGAAGAAGGTTATTTTTCTCCGTGTATTCACATCTCAGCTCTAGAGAATTCCATGCGTGGATTCTTCTGAAGGTAGATGAGACTCCCTTTTTTAGATATCTCTCTGCCACACCAAATTACAATGCTCATTTAGATGGTTTCCACACACAGGAGAAAAACTGCACAGATTTGCCTCAGTGGATTGAAATGTTTCAGTGAATCTGTGAATCATCTCATTACTTTTTTTTTTTTAAATGTTTTTATGGTCTTAGTTTCTTAGAAGTACACAATAAACACATACCAGTAATGAGCAACACAGAGAATGTACCTTGGAAGCCACTTTCAAAAAAACAAAAAAGTGTTCAATGAACTTGAAAAAACTGCTGTTAAGAAATACTACTTTGCATCACTCATAAATCATCTTTTGAACTCAATTCCATGAGAAATCATTATGTCTCAGTAATCCATGCTACGGATACAGAAAACCTCCAGTGATGAGTGCCATATTTTATCCTGAGGGACTGAACTCTTCACGCTTTAAAGCCTGAACAGACTACTAATGGTTCGGCTTCAGAAAGGAACTTCCCTTTTAGAAAGACTTCTTTTACCTGTCACTGAAATGTTTATTGCAGACCACTGTTGGAAGCAAGGTACTTGGTGTAATGAACTACTGAGCTGATGCCAGATGCTAATGTGCATATTATGGGAAAGTCACATTAAATTCTTCAGACTTCTTTAAGCTGTGGACTCTGTCATCAGTCATGGTCCAGCATATTCCCTGCTCAGGAGCAGATTTCTCATTTGTGTCAAAGACAGGCCTGACCTGCAGAATTCATTTTTGCAGCCCAGTCTTTCTAGAAATTGAGGGCATTTACATCTGTGGCACGGTCTCATGACTCCCATGACAGAGAAATTTATGCAGAAGGATGGCTAAACTGTATCTGAGTCATGCTTTGGCCCGTTTTTGTGATAAGGCAAATTAACTGTCCCTTTCACGACGCAAGCATAGCACATATCAACCTAGTCCTGGAATACACCTAAAATGAAACATTTGGATTTCGAACAATTTCTTTTATTAGTGCTATTGGCATGTGTTTCTTTAGGTTTCCACCCTTTGAAGGGCTCAGCAGAGCTGGAGCAGGGTAACTCATTCAGAACCAATCAAAACACACTTGAGGCCTGACTGCAGGAAGAACCATTTAAGAAAGTGTGTCAAGGTAGTAGTTCTCCCATCTCTTCACTCTGTCAATCACTATCTTCCATTTGTTTGGGGTCATCTTCTCTATTCCTTTAACAATCAAGTCACTGAAGAGGATACACCTATAGGAGTGAGTCCTCTCAATAGACCTCAGGGCAAAGTCCTTCCTGTTGTTTATAATAAACCATTTCAAAGATGACCAGGCGACATCCATAGGATAGAGATAGTTGTAAGATGAAGGCACAACAAGAAGCTCATGGCCATTTGCTCTAGCAACTTCAGGGCAACACTCAATGCCAGACACACAGATCGCTGGTGGGATTGGTGGCAGAGTTCTTGTCTCCGGCTCCTTGCCATCTTTTGTCCCCACACACATCGGCTGCGTATTATCCCTTGTCACAATTACGCACTTCCCATAGGAGGTGGCCAGAGAATCACACAACTCCTGAAAGATGCCATTCTGCTGATGGAGGGGCAGATCACCTCTTAATAGTACCTTGTACCTCCAGGGCACCCACCCTTGGCTGCTGCCAGCGTGAACAAGTGTCCATACTGGCCAGCGCAGGCTGGCCTCCTTGGCTATTTTTTCTCCTGTTATAAGACTTTCCGGAATATCTGTTGCCCCTAAAAAAACAGTTTTGAAATGATTAAACTGCATTGTCCTCAGAGTTCTTAAATACTGCAGGCACTGCCTTTCGGAAGCAGCATCAAAGCAGCCCCGGCGAATTACGTGCCTGAGGAGTGGATTTGCGAAGCGCTGCATGCTGGCGTCTCAAGACTCGTGAAGGATGCTCACAGAGCTCACAATGCGCCCGTTGCCCCGGCGTTACCCCACAGCGTCACACCCAACCAGTGGCAGCACCATGAGGGGCTTCCAGGTGGCTCATCAAAAGGCATCTTGGAAAACAAAGGTCCCTTCAGGCTGGGCAGGCAGGCTGCAACTGTGCAGCTAGCGGCTTCTGGCATCAGGACGTTGCTCATCTTGAACATCATGGTTCCTTCTCTCACAGCACTGAGTGGATGCTTGAGCCCTGTGTATGTGTGTGGGCCAGCCAGGCACTGCCGAAAGGGATGGGGATGTGGAGGAAGGAGCTGCCCAGAGTCAGCATGGGGAGTGAGCCAATGCCTGAGCTTTGAGACCAGTGGTAGAAACCATTCCCTCCCTCCCTGACAAGCAGGGTGCCTCATGGAAGATGTGGCCTTGAATTCCCCTGGGTGGAGAAAGGGGCTGAACACCAGGTGTCTGGTTATGGGGGGAAGGAGGACCTCTGGACCCCCACACGAGCCTCTCTGATGGGCAGGCCCAATCCTGGCAGCGTGCTGCCTGGTGCCCAGCGCCTGGCGCCCAACAGTGCATCAGCCTGCCCAGCTCCAGGCCTTGGAGGGGGGAAGGAGTAAGTAACACCTCAAACGTCATTTCAGGGTGAGGTATTTTTAGGAGTAATTTGATTTCTAGAGTTCCCCTAGCTTCCCACTTTGTGCACCTGCTTCTCCATTTTGTGCTGGCCCTACTGATGAACCTTGAGGAACCTGCATTGAGCCTGACGCCAACACCATTGCCCCCTCCAAGGGTGAGCAACACCTTCAGAGAAATGGAAGGGATTATGAGGGGGAAAAGAAAATTGCTCGTGTAGTGTTATGCGAACACACAGGCTGAAATGAAGGTCAGAGCAGAAGGCGGGACAGGTACCACCCTGCTGCCATGGCAAATCAAACAGGGGCACAGGAGCACATGGCAAATTGAGGGCACCGAGGGCACCGAGGGCAGCAAGTGTGGAGCAGCAGAAAGTGATGGCTATTTTGACCCATCTGGTTTCTTACCTGTCCCTCCTCTTACCTACAGATAAACATGCAGAATTTTACCACAAGAACAAGCTTGCCAGTACAAGACTGTTAAATTGCTCACACTTAGCTGTACCTACAAGGCTGGGAGTTAATGCTGGCAGCTTCACCAGGCTGCCAGGTGGGGCTGAACAGGACAGACGTGTCAGCCTCTGATGGCAGCATGCATTTCCTTGCCCACCTTCGAAACTGAGATACCCCACGGTCCATGTCGTCCCCTCTGGAACAGTTTTCCTTCCCTCTAACAAAGTGGGAAACTGAAGTCAAAAGATGTTTGATGAAGAATATGGCCAGCAGTGTCTAACTCAGCTGTCTGGATGCTCTCCTTGCTGAGGCAGATGAGTGATGGGACACATCATGTGAGCAGCATCTCACGGAGAGCAGAAGCCTGGAAACTGGATATAAGAAGAAGGGTATACCCCCAGAAAGAAGTCTTTATGGTTTAACTGTTAGCCAGCTGAAAAATGATGGCAGATTCAGACTGTACACATATGAAGAAAAACCCTGGAATATGCAGTACATATCCAAAGAGAATACAGCATCTTTATTAATATTTCACACTGTGCTATACCTTTTTCTTTCAGTGTTAGCTTTTGTCCTTAATAAATACACACCAGAAGCATAAGCTGACATGAGTAGTCCTACTGGAGTTATTGGGTACTTATTAGTTTTGAAAAGTGCACATGTTTAGAAGCCTGATTAGGGCCTGAGGTCCCCAAAAATGCTGATTTAGGGACCTCACTGTTCAGCAACTGGATGTAAAGTGTTGAAAGAACTACCTGTAAAGAAATCTTATTCCCTGATTTTTCTTGCTGCCTGTGATCAGCATCCCACCTGGAACCGCAGATCATATTCCCTGTTACCTAAACTGAAGGTGTCGTTCCCTTGTCTCCTCTGCAGAGAGGATTTACTTAATTGTGTGTGAGCTGGAGCATGCCATCCTTGAGACAGACACAAAAAGGGCACATCTCTCTTGTTACTCTTGCTTTCTAGCTACCTTCTGATTGTGAACAGACACCAGTAGGAAACAGGGCAGGGGAGAAACTGTGGTAGCATCCAGGCAGGGTCCCTGGATACGAGAGTGAGGTAAGGGCTTCCCCTCTCCTTCCCCGTCCTCTGCTCCCTCCCTGGGCTTGTCCCTGAGGCCTCCCGGCTGTGCCAGGCTAAGGACAGCTCTAACACTGTCTGCCTCGTCCCTCTCAGACCTGCCCCTGCAGCAGTGACTGGTGGCAAGTGGCATCTCTGTGCTGCTGTCCCCTACAGGCTTCCCACGGGCTGGAAGCTCTGCGTGCTCTGAGACTGCTTCATAGGGCAAACTAAAGCACAGTGGCAGCCGTCAGGAGATGCGCTTCAAAAGCACAGCCCTCATCTGAACTGGACCGCACATGTAGGTACAGCGGGGGCTGCCCAGGAAAATTAGGCTTGATGTTCCTCAGTTTGGACCCCCTATAGCGAACAGCCCTGAAACCATTGCGCTCTCTCTCTTGGCTTTTGTAGTTTTTCAGCATCAAGCGAAATGCTGAGTGATAAAGACAGCCTGCTGCTGTGGGCTGGGCACTTGTCTGTGCTTTCATGTGGTGATGAAGGGACTCAGCAAGGTGGATGGAGGAGGTGCAAACCAGCCTTTCTGCTTGCGAGGCCTTAGGCATGGGCAAGGTCTGTGTCATCGTCTTGTGGTGCTGTCCCAGAAGGACACTGTGACGCTTTTAGCCTGTCAGGTGGCATCACCGTGCCTGCGTCTCCAGCTGGCCCTGGCTCCTTGGACCCCCATGAGTGGTCTGAGCCTAACTGGTTATGAAAATACCAATGATAATGCAGCTCATATGTAGTGAGATGGGAGGGATGGACTGCTTTCACGTCCTTTTCAGACTAACTATTTGAGAAGTGGATTCTCCTCTGTCCCATTCATATATATATATATACATATATGACATAAACCTACTGGTTAACCTCCTTTAAAAAAAATTATTCATGGTCCTAGCAACTCAATATAATTTAAAAAACTTGGGCAGCAGACATAAGGCACTGGGCTGAGATGAAAAATATGTATTTTATTTCCCTTGCTACCTTTAGGCTGCTGTGTTACGTTTTGCCTCTTTTCCCTCCCACCCCATGTCTACATAGCCAGTGAGCACTTCAGGCAGTGCCCTGAAGGTTGTGGTTTGGGCTTCAGCGCTGGGACCACCCATCTTCCTCCACTGCCGCCAGCGCACGCAGCCATTGCACCCAGCACCCACGCACGGGGCACCGGCCGGGGCGGGTACCTGCCCCCCAGGTGTCTGTGGGTGTGGAGGGGTGGGCTCAGTGGTCTGTGGAGCATTTCACAAGGATGCCCAGGCTTAGCGGCCTCCTGCTCCCCGTGGTAAGGAGGTGGGAGGCCTGGCCCCTGCCTGCTGCCAGCTCCTCCATCGCTGCCTGGGTACGCAAGCAGGGGCTAAGCAGTGACACCCCCCACCCCCATGCACTTTTTTGGTGCTTCACCAAATTCCATTGTACCACTTAGCCAAATAACAAATTTATCAACTATCCATGAACAAAGTCCCTATTAATGAAGCAATTAGGGTACCATTTATCAGTTACATACCAATTACCCATTTCAGTAGTAATTATGTTATTACGCTACCAGTCACCACATTCTATATGCAAGCTAAAAATAATCACAAACCCTTTATTTTAAAATCCCAGATAAAAACATAGTGAAATATGGAACATAATGAAATACACATAAACAGTAGGCATGATGTTAAGCAAACAGTGGATGCTTTTACTGCTGTACTATATTATATGTAACAGCTAAAATGAAGCTGCTAATTTTGAAATTTAACATTTTATTTTTATCTAAATAAAATGTTTTGTAAGTTTGAAGTTTTTTTTTCTGAAACCAACACTTGAGAACATTATTTTATATGGAATTTAGTTCTCTCTCTCTCTCTCTCCAGTCCGACATGGAGTGAGAAAAATTAGGATTCTTTTTCTAACAAATACCATACCCAATTCAAATAATCTATTTTCCCTCCCAGCTGTCTGATGAAGTCCTGAACACTAGCTAAGTCCCATGCCAAAGCAGTACTTCTGGCGTCAAACAAGACTTTCCAAAAGTGTGTAATTTTAGCTCTTGATCCATGATGGAACCAATAAGAGAAGCACTTGTCAAAATCAAAGACCGCCTCAGGGTGGAAACACAGAAAAAGGTGGAAACTTCAGAAAATAAATTAAGCCAACATCTAAAATAAGAGCCCTAAACTTCTCAGAACAGAGCTAGTTCAACTGCTGGTGGTTTCCCAGAAAGACTGGAGAGGCACCTTGTGAAAACTGATGAAATTTGGGTTTGAGCATTAGGGATTCTCTGCCAAGGTTGAGCTTAGCTGCCTTCCCCTTGGTGGCATCACAGTCATTGCTTCTGCCCAAGTACAGCCACTATTTCAGGTAGAAATACTTGGCCATCTAGTGTCTGGACCCTGTAGGAATGGGGTATCTTTAGGAGTTGAAGCTTGTTATTAGATGTGGTTGAAACTGTATGTACACACATATGCATCTCCCTGAGGTGGGGAAGAAAAAAAGAGAAGGGAAAGTTTCAAGGCCAAGGGATTGGAGTAGAGATGATGGGTGTGCCTGGGTCTGGGAAGGGGACAGAGCCATTAGGTCCGTTACCTGAGTGGTCAAGGTCTGATTTTAGCTCTCAATACATGGTGTAGAGCCCCTGCTGCACAGTGAGCACAGGGAGAGGAAAGGCTCACCTCAGCCCCACCCCAGACTGCCCGCAAGAGCTGATTATCCGTAAGGGTGTGAGCAGGAACGGGTTCGTCCCCAAGTGGACACTAAAGGGGGTATCAGTAGACTTCTGTCATATATCAGCAGTGCATTAGTTTTCAGAAGCTTGGTTTGCAGGGAGGCAAAGAGCACTGCCCATCACTGTGGAGGTCACCCTCCAGCCTGGCGCTTCCATTGCATCAGCTCATCCAGAAAAGCAGCAGCCACTGCTGCAGGAGGTGAAATTTCACTGCACAGAACCTGACGTGGATGATGGATGTCTGAAACCTGTATCTAACACTCACAATGGCAAGAGAGATTTGACTCTGCTTCCTGATACTGTTGCATGACTGGAAAAGTTGACAAACTGGGTCTGCAACGCAGGAGGAATTGTCACTACTGCTAGAAGTCAGGCTAAAGTCTCCTCTCAATGCTGGCACTGGGCAGAAATTGATCCTTCTCCAAAATGGACGGTGATACTCGCCACCTTCTGGAAAACACCCACATTGCGTAGAAGGAACAAACCTGGAACTGCAAATGTTTTTTCTGCCTTCAAAATACCTCTCATTTTTCAGATCTGAATAGCTGAGCTGCAGCAATGGGAGCGTGGCTACTGAGTGCAGTCAGGAGCAGTGAGCATAAATGGTGGATCCTGGCTCAAACCGAGCAGTTATTAAATCAGACACAGTAATGAAGCCAAAGGCAATGGGGTCCAGAACTAACTCAAGTGCCTAATTGGCCTCTGCGAGACAGTGTCTGGGGAATATGTACCTGTCCAAAAAAGGAGATGTCTGTGTTGGAAAGCTGAATCTCTGGAATTCAAGGAAGAAGTGTGGAAAGCCAAGAGAGCGGTGTGGATTTCATCTTGGCTATCAGCTGGAAGTATCATCCTTGGAACGTGTCTTACGAGATCAGGCTGTGGAAATTCCCTTTAAGGATATGGCCCACATGAAGTAAATAATTTCCAGGCAGTTGGCTTGGACCAAACAGTGGCAAAACCCCATAATAATAACACTATATCATGGCAGCAAAGAATACATTAAAAAAAAAAAAAAAAAGAGAACAAAATCACAGTAGCAAAACATGAAGCTACAGATGGGAGTAAAAACCTGTTTAAGAAAAGTTAGGAATTAATGTTTCCTAGGGTACAAAACGGTTGAGAACTTTTTTCCTATCTGTAACAAAAAGCGAACACACACAGCAACACAAAGGAGGCTGAGTGGAACCAGCAACACCCACCCCACAGGCATACAATTTTATAGGATTTCATAGGATTTTTGCTCCTATATCAAAATGCCTTAAAGTTCTTGGAGTGTCTGCCCCACTAGTTCCCAATCATTTTGATTTGCAGACTCCAGAGCTTTTTCCAAGGAATATGTGGACCACGTATAGCAAGCTGAAGCTCACTGCCAACATTTGCCTCACCCATCCTGGACCCCTGTATGCCAGGACGTGGATTGAACATCCCTGAGCCATGTGGTGGGCAACCCCCTCCTTCTTGTGTCAGCTGAGGCTTGGTGGGCTACAGAAGACACCCTAAATCTACCACGGCACCCCTCTGCTTACCATCTACCACCCGAGGAAGCAGCAGGGGCTGAGGGCTTGGTGGGATTTCGTGACGAGGAGGTTAGTGCTAAACACTGAAGGAATTTGTTGGCTATTATTGACACAACAGTGGTACAACCCTGAGGGCTACAGCTGTGGCTTGTCAGCCCCAATGCTGTCCAGCAGGTGGGCCCTGGGAGGGACCCTGGAGAGACGTCAGGATGTCTTGGCCCTCCTCATTATCCTGGGCTTTGGTAAAGGGCTGACATGCAGGAATAGAGCTGTTGAGAAATGCACGACCACTATCAAAAACCTGCTGCAGACCAAGTCTGCCAAGCAAGCAAACAAGTTCAAGTCTCACATGTGCCTCCAGACCCTTGAAATAACCTTCCTTCCAGAAGGGCCGGACATGGGTCGGCTTGCCTTCACCTCTGGGTGCCCGGTGTGGCGGTGAGGATGGATGCAGAGGCTGTTGTGGCTCTTTCTGCTTGCAGAGTGCGCACCCAATGGGCTCACTGGCAGCTCCAACCCCACAAATAAATAAATACATAATTAATAACAGCAAACAGGCACACCGATCATGCCCCAGCTGGAAACATACTGGCCCTGCTTGAAGCAACAGCAGGCAAAGGAAGGCCTTCCATTCTCCCGAGAGGCAAGCTATAAAAACACATGATAGAAACAACCATGAAAGAGCTAGGCCAGTAAGGACTTGATTTCCAGCCTCTTCTCCAAAGGTCTGCGGCTGAAAGAACGTAAGTTGCCCTCGGGTACCTGCACAGCTGCATGTGGGAAGCTTGCACAAGACCAGTCTGCATCTGTCCTGGCACAGCTCCTCATTTCTTGCTTTCATGAATGAAAAATATCCCCATTTAGGGTCCTTAGGCACAACAGAATGATAATAAAAACCCCCCATTTTCATACATTCCTCAGAGTTGCATCTGTGCTCAGCGCGTCAGACCCAGGGTTATTTTTGCCGTCCTGCCTTTGCAGCTCCAGTAAGGCAGTGCTGTTGATAATAACAAAAGTGTCTTTGCTCTCCTTTCCTGGAAACTCCACCTTGCTGCTCTGAGGATTAAGCTTCCCAGAATAGAGGTAGTCAATGTAGTTTTCAGGCTTGCTGGAAACAATATTGCTGAGCATCATGACAAAGAGAAGAAAGCCGAAAAACCCAACGATGATGAGGATGTAAAATGAGGCCATTATCTCCTCTTGCATCTCCAAGGCTGGGTTGCTGAAATTATGGAACCGAAGGGTCTTCTTTTGTTCCACAAACATGTGGAGCAAATTTGGCATGTCCAAACTGCCGTTTGTGTGGTTGCTGAAAGCCATCTTACGCTTCCACTCTGACTGCAAAAGCTAAGCAAAACAAAGCAAAACAAAAGAACCAACTTAGCTGGTTAATGCACACCTGTCCTTTTGTGTCTTCTAGCTCAGGTCCTTCCCACAGTTTCTTCTCCTCTGCTGTGTAGCTAACTGCACTCGGCTATCCTCTAGCTGCACGTCTTGCATGCAGAGAGCCACGGTGAAAGTCAGTGGCAAGTTAACGCAAGAATTCAGAGAATCAAAAGCTGTTGCTCTCTGCATGAAAGATGTGCGTGTACATGCACAGGCACATACTGCTCCCTCAGGCTGACTTTGTTTTGCCGGTGACGTAGCGTCAAAATCAGGACATGGGAATAACGCTGCCAATTCCAGCGGCTGTCTCAATGGAAACAGGATGACATTCTTAGGTACCAGCATAATTCAGCCAATAACACCGCTAAGGTGAGAGGAGAAAAATACTGGTATTATTGCCCTGGCTCCGGAGCTGAAGGGCAGTTCATGCTGAATCATCCACAGTAAAACCTGCTGAATTGAAAAAGAGCTGTGGGAAGGAACTAAACGAATCCAAACTGGTGTAAGTTTGTTATCTTGCTGAGAAGGAAACTTGAGAGAGAAATTATTTTCTGCCAAATTATGGTTCTTGAGGTTGTGTTCTTTCTGTTTATGAGTTTTTTTCAAAGTAATTTTTAGCACAAGAGAAACTTAAATCATTGCCTCTAAGCAAACCATGAAATCCTTCCATTCTGAAAAAATCTCAAAAAATTTTGACTCCATCTCCCAATCCCACATCCAAAAAATAAGTTTTTTCTTTTGGCAGCAACAATTTTCCAATTTTGATACAAATCTATGTGTAATTTTTGGTTCTCTGCAATCCCCTTCTTTGGGAAGCATGTGATAATCTTAGAAAAGCTTTGTGCAAATCTGCCTGTGAAGTCTTGCCCAACTGTAAACAGAAGCCAAGAGTTTCATCCCAAATGTGCAACTTTTGCTAATTTAAAGTCATTCACATTCCTTGTTACAGTTTTCCTTGCTTTTCAGACAGTGCTAATTAACCCGTGTAGCTCTTCTGTTACAAAGGGTCTGTACAAACTGAGGCTGCAACCCCATGTATTGCAGCAAGAGCTCTGGTGTTTTACAATACCTGAGGATTTGACTGCTCCCTTAAATCTCATATAAGAAAGCATTTAAAGAGCTAGGTATGAATAACAGAATAAAAAGCTCTGAAAATTTTCTGATGGAGACTAGAGAAAGCTCCCTCAGAGTAGCTCTGCCTGCCAGTCACCCCAGAGACATTTGACAGTATTAAAATGAAGGTTACCCTTGGAAAAGTTACCAGCCTGAACCTGAGGTCAGGGCAGCCAGCATCCCCAGCTGGCAGTCTCCTTCCCTTTCTCATCCTGCTTGCAGGCACTGGTGGCAGGAGATGCGTTATCTTCCCTCCTCGTGCCTCACACTGGGATGTTCACCACTCCTGACTCAGGGAAGTCAGGCATTTCCTCTCCGGTCCAGCTAGGATGAGCCCATCACCGGACCACTGAAGTGCCGATTGGGTGTCTGAAATTGCCTGAACATCCTGGATGATTAAGGTTAGCTATTCCTGGTTAGGTTTCCTCCTTCTTGCAAGCATTACCTTTTAATGAATGTGTTTACCCTGCTGGCTGGGTTGTGACTGGTCTGCCTGGAATCTATTAATAGCCAGATAACCACGATGGGCGGCTGCGTGAGTCGAGTGCAGAGCTTCTGCAGGGCCCATTCACAGAGGTGTGCAGAGATTTACAACGGCAGCATGGAACTGGAGATGTACTGGGGGAATATAATGAATTGCAGCAAGAGTGGGCGTGTGGGACCACAGTATAGCTTTTAGCTAACCAGGATTTTTTGGTCTATACAGAAAAAGAGAAAGGCAAGATTCCTTCCAGATTCCAAGCCAGATGCAAGTAAACTGCCTGTAGATTACAAAACTCCTCTTGTCTCTGCCTCAGCCCAATCTCGCAACATCTGCTTGGCTGCAGTAGAAATCAGTGATCACAGTACTCCGCAGAAGTGAAATCTGTCTTGGTGTTCCCCTTTCAGAGGGCACAGTGTGAAAAAAGTGATCTATACCTTGGCTGAACACAAGGTGAAAGTTTTATTCTGAAAAAAATTTACTGAAAGTACATTGACTTTCTAATGACAAGATTTTCTCTGTTGCTCCCCAAACCCACATTTCCCTTCTCTGCCTCTCCAGCCTGTTCTGCTATACTGACTGCCCTGGGTTTGGTGGCTAATGCCATGATGAGCTACAACACATTGTGGAGGACCAAAGTTCAGAGATATACCAGTGGTCCTTACTCTTCTTGATAGGTGGACTTCCTATCTTTCTGCAATCCCACTGCAAAAAAACCCCAAAACCCCACCCTTGGCCCACCCCCAGACTATCCTGTACCCAGTTGCCACAACTATACTCATTTGCTATCATATAAAATTGAGGCTAAGCTTTGAATGCTCTTATCCATGTTTATTACCTCCAGTGCCTACCGCTGCCTGTGTTTTGTTGAGGGGCTTCTTCTGCACTCATTGTATTGCTTTATGGGTCATCTCAAACTCTTCTCCAGACCTCTGGAGACAGGACAGCAGCTAGACAGACCATCCGTCTCACATTTGGGAATATGAGGTTGGGAACCACAGCTCTAACGCTGTCCTTTGGAGTCTCTTGGCATGGGCTCCCCGACTCCTGCCACCACTGGAGTGGGGCTAGTCCTTTACTGATGTGTACAAATCATTGGCCTTTTAAAATGTAATACAAAATCACAGTGTTTTGACACGCAGTTCCTCAGACTTTCTAAGGAATACAGTGCTTTCTGCTCTAGAACAGTGAAACTAGTTAAATGTTGGACACCCACTTGAAATATCTGCAAGTATGGGTATCGCTGACCCACATGCCACTTCACCACGGTAAAACCCCATCTGTACAGAAAACATTGGGGGGTGTGGGGGGGGGAGGAATATGCATTTATGCATTTCTAACAGTTTTCCCTCCCATACAAAATACAACAGAAAACCAACACGACAGGTACCAATCCGCAGAAAACAAAAATGAGAGGCTTGAGGCAAATGACATAACAAGCCGAAAGGGCAGAGTATCACCCGTTAAGTTCAACGGCTGCCTAATTCTCCTTAGGCCAAGCATACAGCACAGTGGGGATTTTTAACCGGCAGGCTGTGGGGGCCAAGCACAAGTGCGATGCCACTGAAAGGCAGAACCGGAGTGTTCACCCCAAAATGAGAAAGAAGAAATCTAGGGTAGGACCTGCCTTTAGTGGCAACTAGGGGAAGAATTAGCTGCTGTCGTGTCTCTAGGAGAGAGAAAACAGGCTTCAGATGGTTTTGTACAAATAAGGCTGTGTGTCATTTGTCTGTGTATACGTGCACACTCACCCCCCCACCCACACCCACCCACACACAGACAATGCTGGAAAGACACTGGGACACGACATCAGCACTCCTCCAGGCTTCAAACATCTGTATTGCTACTTTTTCCCCATCATCATGCTAGATACACAGGTTAGAAATCAACATTTTTCCGTGGTGGGACTCATCCCCTTTCTACCCACTCCCCTCTCCACTGCTTTTCCACAACCTAAGGATTGGGTTTTTTCATTTTGACCATTTTCTGTGTGTGTGCAAAGGTGTCTCCCACACACATCAACTAGAAATACGCATCACTATCACCTGCCTCATAAGTAGGTGTAAGTCCATGCACACAAATGCACACACACAGATCTATGTGTGTATACTTCTCCTCTCCCTACACACACAAACACATGCTAAAATATAAAAACACCGAGACCTACATGTATAATGCCATACCTAGCTAATTAAAAAAAAAAAAAAAGACTAGTAGCTTGAGTGTTAAACAGAGCTGATTTTCAGAGAACAGCACTTTAGGAGAAAAAAGATCCAGTAAATGTATCCAAGATAATGGAAAAATGGAAATGAAAATTTAAACCACTGCCTACTTATCACTATGCAGAGGAAGCTGCAGACACCCCAGGCACCATAACAACAGCTATGAAACACTGTACCTGTTCAAACAGCTTGCTTACTTACATGCAGAGCTGGCTCTGTCCTGGGAGCAGCGCCTCTTTCAGCTGCCAGGCTTGCTCCCAGCTGACCAATGCATTTAACTATTTAAGGAGCATAGGAGAGGAGTGGCCTCTGCTTTTCGCCTCTAGCAAGTTATCACAGGCACATTAGGCATGAGGGAGTGTCGGCAACGCAATGTGGTAACAGGATACTATGGGCCTGTGAGGCTCCTGCTACATGGGGGCTCCAGGCAAGTGGAGCAATATGTTCCCTTATGGTGCAGGGGATGAGAATAACATGGATGAGGACTCAGTTGCCTCAATACTGGGCAAATTAAAGCATAAAGGCTGCTCTGGGCAGGTGGGTGCTCGCTGCTGGACCGAGACCATGTAAGAGCAGATTGTGGGCCTGGATGATTTTTGGTTATTCATCATATATCTGTCATTTTTTTAAGTCAGCGACTCTCAGAAGTGGGAAAGAAAACAGGAGTGTCCTAGTGCCCCCCGGATGCATTTGGCTGGTGCCACCTCATCACACCAGAGGAAAGAGGCTACGCAGTTGTGCCTGCTCTTTCAGTGCACGCCTACATCCCCGCTCGTCCTGTTTTCTGGTGAAAGGATAGGGAAAGAAAGTAGCCGGGAATAGGAAAGAGGGGGCTGGATGAAGCAACCTGGCTATCTTTCATCTTGCATCCTCCTGCCCCAACCTCTTATATCCTGTTCTGCCAGCCGGGCATGGGTGTTTTATTCCCTTTATTTATACACCCTCTCCATGGCAAAACAGCACAAGTTACACCCCTTCACAGCCAAGTCCCCTTTCAGGTTCAACACATAACACCAGCCACAGCTTGCAACATCTGTAATTTAACTCAGACTTTGCCATGGGAGCCACAGATGACTGCTGGTGTGGGGTTACTTTGTGCGGCCAGAACAACTGAAGGCAGCTGAGGGAGGAGGATAGCTCATGCTAAAGCCGGCTGGTTTTCCTTCCCGTGGAAAGCAGGAGGGAGGAGGACTGTGAAAGGTGAGGGAAGCAGGGCCCCATGACAGCAGAGTATGTCTGCCTTCAGGAAGCAGCAGCAGCTATTGCTATTAAATTGCGGCCAGACGGGTACATAAATCTTGCTATGGGAGTCAGTTGAAACTACTCATTTTTTCACATGTCTAATCTTTGCTGGATAGCACACAGTGCTTTGAAAGTATCAGCAGCTTGTTAGGCGAGCTGCACCTTCGGCTAACAAACACAGAAATAGGAAGAAAATCAGAAGCAGGGAGCTACTGTTGGAGGAAAGGAGACCTGAGGGCTCCCAGGCAGCAAAGCCAATGGGGAAAAAGAGGCTGGCATGAACTCCCTCACGTGCCTTCCCCAATTTGTGTGTAACCCTCCTCTGCTGCCAGACTGCCGGAGCTGTTTTATAGCTGAACCCCAACTCTCGGAGAAAGACTTGGTGCTAGGAGTATTACTGGTCTAAAGCCACCATCCCTCTGAGAGCCAGACCCCAGTGGAGAGCATGAAACGCCAGCAGGACTGTCTGTCTTGTCTTGCACCGTGCAGAGCCGCAGACCTGGGCTGGCTGTGAATGAGCCGGCAGGACACGGCACAGTGCTGGGTGGAGGTGCCGGCGCGGGTCAGGGAGCAGTGTAGCTGGGTCAGTGTGGCCCCACAGTACAGCTAGTCAACCTGCTTCACTGCAGAGCTTGTCAGATTAGACCCAGCACTATACTGAAATTGCTGTCTTGTTTCCAGTTTTGGAGAAAGCATGGTCAGGGCTAGGGAAAGGTGAACCTCACAGCTTGTCTTTTTGCCCCATCAAGTATAGCTCCTTTGCAGTTCCTGTCCCCACCCCTCTACCTAGCTAGAGTGTGGAGATGGAAAATCCACCTGTTTTCATACCTCTTCCCTGGATTTGATGGTCTTTTTTCTTGGAATAAAAGTCAAATGGAAATGTAAAAGTGTAAACACTGACAACAAACCCATTGGTGATGCTGGCCACCTGATCCCCTGTGTACAATGTGGGAGTTTGAGTGACATGGGCTCAAGTATGCACCAAAGGTGGGATTTGTTTCACTGCCTGGGACTCTATGGGGAGCTTCCCTACTCGATGGGGAGAGACAGATAGCCCCAAAGGATGATGAGTCCGTCTCTCAGCACAACGTGCCCTCAAGAGGAGCTTGCTTTCTAATGACTGTGATTAGTATCAGCCTCTAACTTGGCAACAGTAAAAGTGCTGTGAGACAGACTCCCCTCTCAGTCATACCAAGGCAAAGGATGTAGGATTCCTACATGTCCTTCCCAAGGCAGGACAGCAAGGATCCCACATCACCCAGAGGAAGCATCCAGATACCATTCCTGACAAAAAGAATGAAGATGCTGGGGTAGCATAAGATGTCCAGGTGAGGAGGAGGGCAGAAATTATGGGAGTGTGTCACAGGACTGGATACCATCGCAGTGTGGATGGAGAGAGGCACGAGGCCACAACCATGTCCCTTGACCAGGAAAAAGCACTCAACACCTGCCTAATGGTGACAGCCTCCTTCCTCCACCCACAGCCCTAGAAGTCTGTGCCAGTGCCAGGTGGCACCTTGTGCTGGTTTTGGCTGGGGTAGAGTTAATTTTCTTCAGAGTAGCTAGTATGGGGCTATGTTTTGGATTTGTGCTGGAAACAGTGTTGATAACACAGGGATGCTTTTGTTACTGCTGAGCAGTGCTGTCACAGAGTCAAGGCCTTTTCTGCCTCTCACCCCACCCCACCAGTGAGTGGGCTGGGGGTGCATGAGAAGCTGGGAGGGGACACGGCTGGGACAGCTGACCCCAACTGACCAAAGGGCTGTTCCACACCATATGACGTCATGCTCAGCATATAAAGCTGGGGGAAGAAGAAGGAAGGGGGGATGTTCAGAGTGATGGCGTTTGTCTTCCCAAGTAACCGTTACGCGTGATGGAGCCCTGCTCTCCTGGAGATGGCTGAACACCTGCCTGCCCATGGGAAGTAGTGAATGAATTCCTTGGTTTGCTTTGCTTGCGTGCGCTGCTTTTGCTTTACTTATTAAACTGTCTTTATCTTAACCCACGAGTTTTCTCACTTTTGCCCTTCTGATTCTCTCCCCCATCCCAGTGCGGGGGAGTGAGCAAGCAGCTGCGTGGTGCTTCGTTGCCAGCTGGGGTTAAACCATGACACACCTTTCTTTTTTAAAAGGAATGAAGGATGAGGGAATGGGTTTGGAGCACAAACATAACAGCAGGGCAAGAAGAAGTAATTCTGACAGTCTTTCAATGAAGGCATATGGACCCCAGAATAAGCTGGGAAGTTTTATAGGAGATAGGTCAGGGCACATCAGCTGAGGACCTGATTCTTTTATTACTGAAGTTTCATTTTTTAAAAAAGATAACATAAGGAAACACTACACATCAGCAAGGCTATTTTAGTCGTATTTTTTCACAAATGTTGGAATTTAGAGTGTTGCCAGCTCTATAGTGAGAATCAAAGCCCTGGAGCGGGGTTTAGGGGCTGGTGGAAATTGAACTAGTCTCCATGCTCCCCCTGTTCCAGGGCCAAGGACACCTGGAAGCACGTGCAGGACATGACCAAGACAGGCAGACATGTCTTTAAAATCCTATGGGTGGAAATGAGCCAGGAACGGAAGCTTCATCATGCTGTTGAAGCACCCAGACAAGCCCAGATGATCTTCAGCCTTGAAGCATTTCCCATACACACTTTCCTCTGCAGTGTGCTAGCTTGTTTTCCATGCTCTCATCCCTGTGGGATATAAGGTGGATCATGTCTTCAAGCGATCTTTCCTGTTGAGCCAGGGCAACCTGCCTGCCTTGGAGGAAGTGGGATGAAGGAATGTCTGGATCTAAGACGAGCGATGGAGCATTCCTCACGTGGCCGAGTCCTGCAAACAGACCACACAGGTCATCGGGGACAGTGGGGTACTGAGGACCTCAAGCCCATGTGGTTCTTTGCACGCTAGTCCTGTGACCTCCTCAAAAAAAAATCTAGGTCGTGCCCTGACAGGCATTTACTCCAGGAATGAACCATCCCCAAGAGAGGGATGCTGAGGGATGCCCCTTCCCCAGCAATCCTCCTGGGGGTTCTGTTGGCTGGAAGACCCCGAGGTGTCTCAGAGGCAAGCCTGGCTTGCCCACGAGGCAGGGGCACAATGCCCAGGAGGCTGGCATGCTGCTGCAGCACCGACAGGAGACCTCCTCTGCAGGGAACTGGAGGAGCCAGCAACGGAGGAGAAATATGTTGAGTTTGCAGAGAGTTAGGCAAGAGCTGGGGAGGATTTGTTAGAGTACTGAGGTATTTTGTGTAGAAAACCCCTTCCTAGTACCCTCGTTGGGCAGGGCGATAAGCTGCCGTGTCGTGTCCCTCTCCCAGCTTCCTCTTGGTGGTGGCTGAGTCACCCTGGGTTCCTAGAAGAGGCTGAGAAGGGGCACTCACTGGCGGTGGCTGAGGGTGAGGGCTGCAGGCAATGACCCCAGTGCAAGGCAGTGCACATTGCCTCTTGTGCAGGTCAGACCATGTCATGAATCGCATTGCTCAAGTTTCTGTGGCTGAGAATGAGAGAGAGCTTTCATTTTGCTGTTGCAATAATAGGCCTTGGGCTAGTCCTGGTTGTCTGGTGACCTGTTTCTCTACCTCCATGCTCAAGTGTAGGTGTGAGAAAAAGCTTGTCTGAATCCTTGACTATTTATGCAAAGCACTATTGCAGCCCTGATCATACGCTGGGGCTAAGTGGAAACAGCATGATGCTGGCACATCTCAAGGGTCTCAGCTCCATGCCCATGCACTGCAGTCACGTGGCTCGCTCCTTCTTAACTGTTTTTTCCTACAGGACCTTTAGATATTCCCAATACTCCTCCTCAGCAACAGGGGTGAACCCTGAATAGCTACTTGCACACTGAATAAATCAGATGAAAGAGAAGAGCTTCTGGCTTCTGTGAGATATGCAGTGTGAGTCAGATGGCAAAAATGATGTTATTAGACGTTGCATTATGAGTGATTCTGATGATAAAAGTCTCAGGCAGTTAAGTTTAGGCTCTTCATTTCTTTCTTCCTTTTTTCCTAGCTTTTCCAACATTTGTTGTCTAATCCTTCTAAATGCATTTAGCATTCTCAGTACTCCAGTGTAACAGACCTCCACAGCTTTTGCTGCTCTCCCCCCATTCTCAGACTCTCCCTTTGCCAGGAAATTTCATTTTGTAATGCTGTCTGAGTGCTGCTGCAACTCCACATCACTGGGAGGCAGCTGTGGCAGCCAGCGCCGCCGGGACCCGTCCTCTCGCAATGGAGTGTGCTTCAGACAAAGGCATTGCCAAGCGCTGCGGACTCATCCATGCTTCATCCCTTGATTCATTTCACGTGCGGGCTCTGTGCAGATGTAACTGCTTCAGAAGATGACTGCTTCAGAGCCACATCCAGGTTTTGCGCTTCAGAGCCACATCCAGGTTTTGCCATTTGTGACTCACCTACTGACAGTAAAATTCTGGATATTGCCCTTTAATTGTACCTGGGAAGCAAAAAAGATCCACAGTTATTGTGGTCCGATGTTCACGTTTTTGGCTCCTGTCCAAAACACATGGTAAGACGATTTGAATAGTATCACCTTCAGGACAGCAATAAAAGCAATTGCCACTCCCATCCTGTGCTTCACATCCTGTTTCCACCACAGGCTACACATTAAGGAGCTCTTGCCAAGGACAACATCTCCCTGGGACAGCCTGAGCCAGCCCGCCGGCAGTGGCGGCTGGCTGCTGGTGACACCAGAGGGCAAGCGGTGCCCTCTCCGCAGGAGGAGGCAAGCTGGCGCAGGAAAACCAAGCACAGTGGGACATTGAAGTCCGGCACCATCTGTGATTGATAGATGCTGATAATATCCATGAAACTTCTCAAAGACCTTTTTTTCTCCCCTGTTGCACTCCTGATTGCAGTCAGCCATCAGGGCAGGTAGAAGAGAAGGGCATAGAGAGGGCTTACAGCTTTGGAAGAGAAGTCATGTTTGCTGCCATGCCACTGGCAGAGATGCCGCTGTGGCGGGGTGGTTACCCTTCAGGGTGCTATTTCTGGACCATCGCTGTGATGAACTTCTCAGACATTGACTTTGAGTTGGACATTTCTAAAACCACAGGCTAGGCAGCTGGGAACAGCCATCTGGGATCTGCCCATAATGTCCCAAAAATGGAAGAAGGAGTTATGAGCAGAGGAGGACTATTTGTGTAGGGCCATGATCTAGGGAGGCACCTGTGTACGGCCACACGTGATGGCAACAGGCCAGGCAGTTTGACAGGTTGCCCCATGTTGTCTTCTTCACTGTAATTGCCTGTTTCCTCTTCCCCCTCCCCTGAAGATTTCCAGATAAAATGTGTTAGCCTGAACCACCTGCACTGGGGTTTAACGTGTTTCCTCAAGGCAGGCCAGGAGTGTGCACCCATGCAGCTGGCCACCAACTGGTACACACTTGTCTTGTCCCTGCAGTAGGTGTGGGCTTGCCCTCCTCATTGAATGGAAACTGTAACATGGAATAAAACCACATACACATCTGCTGAACACATCAGGTTGCAACATCCCTTTTCTCCTTTTCTAAAATTTCACAGGCTACTTAATTCTCTGCAAATCCCCCAAAGTGCTACCTGCTTCCGTGGATAAATAAAGACGAGAACCCGGACATAGGGTAATGCACTACCTGTGTCGTTTCCCACCAAAGGAAGTCTGGGAGGGAAGAGGAAAGCTGAATGGAGCTGGAGGAAGGAAGGAAGGAGGAGCTGGTACCACCAGTGCAGCTGTGGTGCCCCCAGTTCCCCATGTCCTGGGTATCTTAGTGGGAGAGCTGGGAAGCAGGTCTGGGGTTTTGGCATGGCTGCTGGCCCCTGTGAGCAGCTACTGGATGGATTCATTGCCATTTAACTTGCCTGACAATTGCCTCTGCTGTTATTGCAGTTATGCCTTGGTATCCACATGCTGTGCTACAAAATGCTGAACACACACCATGGCAAGGTAGTTTTGCACATTTTTTTACACTACCAGGTCACAAGGTATCAGTTTACATCATATAATACCGTTCTTCAGACCAGACCGGACCATTTTCCTTGCAGGACACATGCTGGGATGTGGTGATGCCCTATACTATAGGGTGATGCCCTTTTCTTTGGCCCTTGTGAGTCCCAGTCAGAGGGTGAGATCCTATTCCCACTGCGGTCAATGACAGCACTGCCGTCAGCAGAGACGTTATCATTACCTGTACTCCTGCCCAAGCCTAGCCAGGGGGGTCTCCAGGGAGAAGAGGTGCCCCACATAGCCAGGGTGGACATAGTCATGTTCCCCTGGAAGGACATGGGAAATGAAACGAAAATAGGACAGAAATCTGAGCCAGGGTAGTCTGCCCTTTAGATGAAACATCCTACCTACTGGTAGCTTCAACAGGCCTGGCAATTTCTGCATTTCAGTGACTTCTACAAATAGAAATAAGGAGCAACATAAAGAAATCCAGAAGAGACTGTTTAATGTGCACGTGTTGGATTAAATAATTTGTTGTAAACAAAGAAGGCCCTGTCTCTGCTGCCTGTATTCTACAATGAGCTAGCCAACACCACTGGAAATTTGGATTAGCAGGAACCAGTATGTTTCTCATTTGCTTATTTTTATTCAAATTGCATTTTATTCTGATACAATCCCTTTCTCAAGGTCTGGGTTTGGATGGAAAGACTATTGGGCTGTTGCTGTTAAAGAGAGAGGTCTCACTTTTTTTTGAGGGGAGGAAATAGAAGGACAGCAGAAGGTTAATTTTAGGTGTCAGTCCTGCCATGGGCTGCCTGACGATAAATCTCTGTGGCTCCTTGGTTGGCAGAGGGTGCCTGACTGATGAGCATGCTGGCTTGTCTATTCCTGCACCATAACTCTTGCATATTAAGGTGAAAAATAAATAAATGTATGGGGAGGATTTGATGTTTTATTCCTCTGCTCTCTGCATGCAGCTCAGGGTCAGATCCACCCCTGAGTCCCCGGGAACTGGACTGCTGGGGTGAAGCTACAGAGGCACCTGCAGGGCAAGCTTGGCTGGAGCAGCCTGGAGAAGGCATCTTGCCTGCAGGTGCAGAGTTGGTATGAGATTATTGTTTGCACTCTTTTCTCAGATTCATTTGCATTGTTAGGTGGGAAGCTGCTAATAAAGGCTTGAGAAAATATTGCCAGGGCAAAAAGTCCCATCAGATTGGAGGTCCCTAAGCCTCTTGTTGCCATGGGTCTGAATAAAGACCTCAGGATTGAGGCTTATGTGCACAACAGTGAACCAGAACAGCTGCTGAATCAACTGTTCCCCTGACAAATTACCCTGCTGCTCAAAGCTGGAGGTCACAAGGAAAAAGGAAATTGGAGCTCAGACTTTGGGAACAATGGCTTAGATCCTCCGCTGATATGGCCCCTTCAGCTGAGGCAGAGGGGTTATGCTCCTTTCTGCCCAGCAAGGACCTGCGAACCCGTGGGGGAGGCTGAGGAGGGAGGTCCAAAGGCCAGAGGTTGTGGTTTGGAGGGAATCCTGGAGAAGGGTGAATATTGCGGTGGGGGGAGGCAGAAGAGACCCTGCTGACAGTGCTGCGCCAAATGAGCATTACCTCCCCAGCAGGTAAGTGTGCTGTGCTGAACAGCAGCCACCGATCAATCCCTGATCCTTGGGATTAAATCAAAATGAACACTCACAGCTGGGCTAACGAGCTATGCTGTTCTTGTATAAAAGGATGAAAGCTACCACATCTAGAAACAAAATCAGAACTATCATATACTGGGAATCCATTTACTGGACGTCAGTCAAAATCAGTGTGTTTCTGTGAAGGTCAGCAGTGTTTCAGGTTGTGTGGTGTACCCGTCATAAAACTGCTATCACACTCACCAGACCAATACTGAATTAAGCATTTTTTAGAGCAAGTGCTCTCACATTAAGGTGTCACATTTTATTTTGCTTGGCTCTTGGTCTTGGAAGGTCGGTGGCCCCTGGTCCAGTGTATGGATTTTGTGGTCTGAGCAGAGGTATTATTTTGGCGAGCCTGAGTGTGCCTCTGAGAATAATGCACTGTAGCCCAACCAGAAGCCCTGGGCCTGCCTGGAGAAAGTATTTCATTAGAGTCTTTGGCCTTTCTTCTGCTAAATCAGATCAGATGGTCACAATGTTCACTTCTGGATTTAGCACCCATGCATTTTCCATCGATATTTATGCACATCTTCCCTTTTCTTTGATCTGAAGGACACTCGTGGGTGCAGTTGAAAGCTGGCTTTAGAAACAACTATCCTTGCAAGCCCTGCCCTAGAACTACCAACAATTAAGTACTTTCCTTGCCTATTTCGGCATGGTATGGGCCTTTACTTCTTGTCATTTGAAGGTGGTTGACTGGGACCGTTTCTCTGCTTGAATGCGTCCACGAAGCCAGCTGCGTGGACAGCTCTGGACTCAGGGACCAGCCTCCTGCCCAGCTCACTGGTGAAACGCAGTGTGACCTTTCACAGCCTCCTCTGCCAAACAATTGCATTTGTGTTGGTCCCTTGAGCAATTTCTTGAGAAAGGCTTCATGGAGGTTTCACATGGGTAGCTGATGGCTCCAGCTGGATAAGGAGATTAGGGAGTGAGTTTGGCATAGTGATAACAACGTGTAAAAATGAAACAGGATGCCATAGAAGTATTAGATAAGATAATTCCAGTTATCGGCTGTAAAGAATGTTCTGCTTGCTTCTGATTGCTCATATCTTCTATTTATATCAGTTTCCTTCTGCTTGTCTTTGTGCACGTTTCCCCGTGTAGCAGGTCTGACCCAACCAACCGCAAAGAAAGATAACACTGATAACTATAAAGTGAGGAGGGGGGGGAACTCACTTCAGACTTGCCCACTCGGGCTGCCTTTGACTGCAAAGTATTTTCCAGATGGACTACTTAGTACTAGGGGTTTGATCTCTCATACCTGCAGCCTGAAGGATTTCTGCTGGGTATAATGAAAAGCCAGCTGCTGCAGATGCAAGTTCTCCATCAGATGGGAAATAACGAGGGCCTGAAGCTCTACAGGCTGGCGAGAGTGGAGGGACGATTTTGCAGTGAAGGCAAAGGATGAGCTCTCAGTTTGGGCTTCCTACGGGAAGGTTGTGCATGTCAGGCTACAGATCAGCAGAGACTTGCTTCCCTGGGCTCTGTGCTGCCTGGATGTAAACCACTTCTAGCCACTGCTTAGGGCATATTGGTCTCAACCTCAGCACTGCACCCATGCTTTCTTACAGCTAGAGCTGGCATCTGGCTATCTTAAAGCTGAGCTTGGCCACCTATACACTCTCTGTGTGAGCCCACACAGATGTATCCTCAGGTGAACATACTCGCACTCTGGCAAATGACTGTGTGCTGCCGGAGAAGGATAGCTGTGCCCTGCTGCATGCTGCACCCTGCTCCACGCATGGCTGGGGAAGTCTTCTGGGGTAGAGGCATTACAGATGATGCTCCTGCATCCTCGTGCTTTGCAGGCACGGCCAGAGAAGGCATGCTTTAGGTTTGGGGGGCTGCAGCAGTCACAGAGTTGCCCAGAGTCTGGGCAACCCAGACAGGTTTCCAGGGCAGGCAGGAAAGGGGAGAAGAGGGAGACCTCATCTGTCTGTGAGTCAGTGGCCACATAACCTAGTGAAAAAAAAAACCAACCTGGATCTTCTTTCCCCAAGGCGTGAGGACTGACTTTCCCCTCCGAGAGGTACGACGCAGAATTTTGTCAGCATGTGTGATGTACTGCAGTTACTTATAAATATTTTATTTGTGTGGCTTTGTAGCACAGAACTTCCAGGTTAGTCTGCAACTGTACAAAGCAGAACCTCTCAAAATACATACAGGAGAGAACCTGCTATATTGGGCTTTGATTTTGCCTGAGACCTTTGTGCATTACCACCACATTGCTGTTAACAATGTAGGGCTTTAATTCAAAATGACATTTCTGTATAATGCCGGCATTTCTATATAATGTGATTTCTTTTATAAAAAAACAAAAGTAGCCAGAGAGCAATATCTGTGCCTGCAGGTATGCTCATTAGGCCAATCAGCAGCAAGGCTACTGACTAGAATAAGCCACAGCTGAAGAAGCCAGGGACTTTAGCTATTGGGGACTGGATAAAAATAAACCTCTGACGGTCTCCCTGGCTATTTTATGTCTCCTGAGCAAAAGACTTTCAAAGTTTGGGCCAAAGAAAGTGCAACACTTGCCTAATGAGTTTAAGATTCTTCAATCTCCCCAACAAGCAGGAAATCGGAAAACGTGAGCTCTGCGTGATGGTAATTATATGACAGGTTTGTTGCTGGTCTTTGGTCTATGGCAAAGATGACGAGCAAGTGAACTAATCACACACTTCTAGGCACTCCTTGGCCAGTGAATGCTCTTTCTGCTATTACCTGAAGTCAGAGATGGGTCCTGTGTCAGCCATCCTGCATGAGTCAGTGGTAATGACAGAGGAAGTGGGAGTTGCGTTTACGAGCCCTGGAGGATGCTTGGCAATGCAGGCTGCAGCTTGGCTCACAGTTTACATCTCAAAAACTGTTATTACATAATCCGGAGCTATACAGAAAGGGATTTCAGAGCCTTTTTCAAGGAGAGGACGCAAAGAGACCTGGCTGACCTGAACTCTTAAGATCTCATGATATGTACTCCTACCTCTCTTGTGATCAGAATGATCCTTTCTAGCCTTAAAAAATCTCATCAACAGAGCATCCCATGAGGGCTAGCTACCCAACCGACGCCTTGTGCAGGGCCACTGGGCTCCATGTGGGCACAAGACCTTCCTCCCTTGCTGGGGGGACTACTACCCCAAAGCTATTTCTCTCCTTGTGCCAGGCCCACTGTTGTTTCTGGGGGGATGCAACAAAACCCAAGCCCCCATGGGGCAGGTGCTGCTGGGGCTGCAGTGGAAAGCTGTGTGCAACGCATTCCCGAAGGCTGCAGCCGGGATCACTGCACTGAACACCAGAGCCAAGCTTGCCTGAGGTGCTGCAAACCCTGGGAGTTTACTTGAGGTGAGGAATTTGTTCCTGACATTTTGATATTTCTCCAGATCTAGGCGTACTGAGAGATATCCCAGCACCCAGACCTGGCCCTGATTAATAGGGTGTAGAAAGGGGACGGGTGAGTGGGTGCCCGTCAGGTAGTATCAGCACTCTTTCTGTAAGCTTGTGAAACAGTTTAGGACAGAAAAAATCTGAGGCCACAAGCGCAGTTTGTAATTTGTATTTTATTGCTTTGTACAAGTGAAAAAATAGGGGAAAAAGGAGAACTACAAGACTGAAAAGTAACGTGAAAGGCCACAGTGGGAGTCCACAACTGCCACTGAAGGGTGATTTGTAGCCTGGGGGCACAGGAAAGCATTAAGGCACAGTGGTTCCCCTCTTGTTTAAATAAATAAGAGCTCAAAATAAAAGTGGAAGCCAACTAATGCTGACAATCACCCTTGTCACAAATAACTACATTGAGGCTATTAAAATAAGGTGACCAGCAAGTGCCTAGACCCAAAATACCTGAAAACATTTGGGGTGGAGGGGGAGCTGCAGGAGGGAGCCCTTTTGACAAGCTTAATGTTCAAAGGTTTTAATGTAATTAAAGGCCATTTTTGATGCAAGTTTAAACATTGTCAGCAATGCTGCACGGGCCTGTCTCTGGAGAACCAGCAAGCAAGAGCATTTGCCCTCTCACAGCAGGAGGGAAATGAAAGTAATAAACAGACTGCACGGTGACATCCCAAAAGAGCAGTGCCAAAGCTGAGAAGTCAACATTTTTCCAAAGCCTGGCTTTGGTTTACATTCCTCTAGAGGAGAAAGTGACTCGGATAATTAAGCTGATGGAGATTTTCCAAGCTGTTCAAGACACTGAAAACATGTATCTTGTCCTCAGCTTAATGGTGGGCACCATATAAATATCTTAAAAAAAACCAAAAAAACAAAAAAACCCTGCATTTTTAATTTTCCTAAGTATTCTGGGAACACAAACATGGCTATGTTAATGAAAGTGCAGTCCTAAAGAAGTACCTATGCATGGAAAGGGGATGTGCTGTGACTTGTATCGCTTGCCCGTCCAAATATGTGGGTAGCTATCTGCCCCCACTCTGCCCTCGCCTTGCCTTTGAAGTGGCTGCTCTGCATGACTTTCTTTCAAGCCTTTCCCACTTCTCTTTCCTCTCCAGTAGCTAAAAATGGGATGCATATCTGCAGAGCAGAAATAAAAACCCCCTTCTGCCCAGACCATTGCTTCTTTGATCCCAAACCAGAAAACAGACTTCAGGTTGACGAGGTTGCTATTCTGAGTAATGCAGTGTCCAGAGGAGCCGTATTTCCCCCTTTTAACACAGATGGCTGATAGCTGCTGCCACAGAAGCCAAGTTTGGCTACCACCTTCTCCCCACGGCTCAGCAGATATGGCCCACCGAAGGAGGGAGCAAGGAGGCCAAGGGCAGGAAAACCTTGCTGGCACGGACCTTGTGTTGGGTACTGCAATAGATAAACAGCTGTACTGAGGGAGGCTGCTCCTGGGAGCTGGAGGAATTGCTCACAGGGTTTAAGTTAAGCACAGACATAAGCTGTGTCGGTGATTAAATATCAGACACTTTGTGGAACTGCTCTTCACAGAGTGGAAATTCACTTTCCAACCAAGGGCTAGCACTTAGGAATTGTGCAATAATTAAATGTGATTGAAACTCTTGAAACGTTACACGCTTGCACGGCACACAGCATGTGGGCTGCTGAATCTTTGTACAAGAGTGGATATTGCTGCCAGGATCAAGCCCCATCCATGAGAAGGAAAACCAAAAGTAGCCGGCAAGACCCATCTGGGGTACCTGCTAGGAATTAGGGACAGTCACTAAAAAATTTCCCTGCAAAGTCTGCATTTTTCCACAGAAATGGTTTTCAGCAAAAATGGGAATCTTTTTCTAAAATTTTGTCTCAAAGAGGTGCATGATTCTGAAAGAAATAGGTCATCCACAACATTGTACAATTTATAAAATTATTATTCTATGCTGGTCAAAAATGCAAATGAAATATTTCAGCTACTTTTTCTTGGAAGAAACTGGTCTTACTTGAAAATGATTGCCTAAACCATACTTGGCTGTTAATGTCTCTAGCTTGTGTTTGATCCAATTTGGTTTTAATTACATGCACTACTGCAAGTGTTCACACTTGGAAACACCAACATTTGCTTTTTTTGCTAGGTGAAGCTGATGAGTCCATGATACTCCTGCTGTGTGTCCCCCTCCTTGACCTTACAGTGATTGCAGCAAGGTACTGTTGGCCGGGCACTTTTGCAGCACCAGGGCCATCACAGACCCATCAGCTTCACCATCAGTTCATGGTTATTCAGCCTGACCGAGGCCATCGCCTGCGGCTCTGCAGATGGGCAAGCCGCTAGCCTGGTTCATACCAGCTATTGTTTGGCTTCTCCCTGTGCAAAGTGCAATCCTTTCTCCCGTTTTGCTAGGAAGACTTTGCCTCGGGAATCTGCGTGCTTGGCTGCTCCACGGCCAGCTGGTTTTCAAAGACACAGCACAGCTTGTAATTTTCTATGAGCTTGGCTTGAAAATACTCCCTGTCCTTCTTATGCCAAATGTCTGTGGCAATGTAGGTGTTGTAGGGGTTGTGGGAGTCCTCCAGCCTTCTGGCACGGATGTTGGTCAGCATGACTCCCGCTGTGAAGAAGCCAAAGAGGCCAAGCATCAGCAGCACATAGATGATTTCCAGGTTGCTGCTGGAACTTCTGACCTGGGAAGGTGCAGAGCTATTTGTCTGCTCCAGGTAGTCTTGAAGCAGCTTGGAGAGGAGTGAATTCAGGACTGTGTCATTAGACAGCACCAACATCTTGTTCTTCTGTCGCTCACACTTCTTTCTTCCTTATTTGTGGTTTTTCTAGAAAAGCATAAAAATCAGGGACATGCCAGATAAATCGTCAGATAAAGATGTGAGTCTCTCTGTCTCCCTTTACTCCTTCCCCTCCTCAGCGAGGAAGCTGCCTCAGGGTTGGAGCAGAGGCAGGGCAGCTGGACCGGCCTAGAGGGACCTCTTCACCCCCTGTTTCCAAGCCAGGCCAGCTCGGCTGAGTCCATCCCCCATAAACACTTGCCTTGCAAACCCTCCTTAGTCCTCACAGACGGTCTGTCGCGTTGCGCACCTGCCCCGGCTGTTGCCCACTCACACGGATACCTCACCCAGGCCTCTCGTGCTGCTATTTAAAACCCATGACTTCTCTCCTGAGCCCCCATAAGGAGTGTCTCACTCTCACTTTGTGACAACTGCTTCTGGCTTTGAAGATTGTTATCATGGTTTCTCTTGGTCCTCTGTCCTCTACTTTCAGCTTAAGGATCGAATTTGGAAATAAAACTTCTGTACCTGAAATCACTCAGTACCTGCAGCAAGCTCCTTCTGTCCAGCCCTGTTGAGGAGTCTTGCCTTTCTTCTGCAGCTCTCATGATGATATACACCATGGAAAACTAAGCAACCAAACATCTGACAGAAATGTGTCCCACACTAATTTAATACAACTTCCCAATGGGCATTTGCCCAGGGAGTAGATACAGAGGGAGACTATAGCAACTGCCTACCCAGCAGTGGAAAGGAAAAGCATCTCCTTTCATCCCCACTCCTGCAGGCTGGCAGTTCTCCCCAGGTAGTTCACTGCTTTCTCCTCCAAACTAAATTGCTATGCAACTGGTGTTTTATTGTCTGGTTAGGAGGACTTCCACTGGCACTGCAGGTCAGGAACAGGGCAGGAGATGGTAACACCAAGAAGCACCTGAATGTCCAAAGCCTCTCAGCCATAGCACTCTGCATTGACAGTCTTACACAAGAAGCTGAAGGGTCCTTTTCCCTTTTCCAATGTCAGCTGTAAATTACTTAATAAGAGCAATCCTATCAGCACTGCAGTCCCAAAACCTCAGCAGCCAGGTAACATGACTGACAATATCTCACTACAATGCCTAATTTAAATGTCTCTAGAAAATTAAGACAACAGTCTCCCTCTGTTTTTGCCCTTAGCACATCTGAATGAGGTACTGTTATTCAAGGTGACTTCTGTGACAGCAATCTTGTAGGCACATAAGATGGCTGTCAGTGCTTTCTACAGTTTTAAATCTGTGAGAACAGGCCAGCATGTTAGCAAAAGCTTCTCCAGCATACTTACCTTTTGTTGTTTTGTTTCGTTTTAAGAGGTACTATATTATAATAATTTACAATACATCAAGAATGAACCCTTGGGCAGAAAGCCACCAAAAGGCGTAGGCAGCAATTACACCCCTCCACGAGGGCGACATTAATGATGCATAGATGTTGTTCAGGACCTCTGCATGGGAGGGAGTTTAGCTGTGCACACAGCCTCCAGCTGCCAGTAATGACACTGCAGTAGATGAGACATATCTGGAGGCTTCTTTGAATTTTCTGCACCTCATTATGGCATAAATGCTGTAAAAGGAGACACTGAGACAGAGGAGGCGAGAAGAGGACACTGATCTTATGACCTGCTGTCTCTTGTATGAAGAGCAGTTATTTACCCGGTGTGTTCTGTGCTAGCAGGTGCCATTGCGGCCGAATAAAGTACACAATTAATGCAGACCTGAATATGATCAAACATACTCACATAAATTAATTGCTACTGCAACTGCATGTGCTGATTTTTTAGTCCAAACCCTTTTGCTAGACCTCCCAGCTGTGCTGTCATGGATCTGGGGCTGCATCCCACTGAAAGTCAGACACTCAGCCCAGCATGATGAATTCTATGGAGAAAACCCTGTTCTCCTCACCATGCAATCCTGGGGGACACGAGCGGCACCAGCCCACACCAGATGACATCAGACTCCTTCCCCTGGCAAGTAGGTGACCACTGGGAGCCCAGGTCAAGCTCCTGTGGGCTCAGGCTCACCCTGCTCCAAGCAAGCAGTTCCTGCCAGGAGGTGCCTCAGCAGCAGGAAAAATGAGCACCCATGAGAGTATGCCTTCGTATTTTGCTTTAAATAGAGCCAAGCCTGGGGGTGGCAGAGGGAGACAAAAATCCCTGGTACAAAACAATATTCTGATCCAATTTATTTCTTCAGTTGCATGAGTCAAAGCCACAGGAAATAACATCTTGGCAGTTTGGGCTTAATAGTTAAAATCTATTCACATTTCACAGCTGTGTTCAGATCCTTTAAGAAGGAAAGGAAGAGAAAAAGATGTTAAAACCTTTATCTGAGATTACTCCTCCTAAACATGTAGAACGTGTCAACGCTGTAAAATGTAAAACCATTTGCAAATCATTGCAATAACTTTCAGACAAAACAAAGAAGAATTTCACTGCATCTCAACTTTTTCTGGAAAGATAGGCAATCCTTTCTCATAATAATGACCAGTAGCACTGACAACACTTCTGGTGCTGATGAATTGACATTTTGAGGCTGAATATCCTCAGCTACCTCCCCATATTCTTTCGGGAGGTTTCTGAGGGTTGCAAGGTATTGCCCACTTCTGGGTTGCTTGCATGCCGGCTGGGCTGGAAGCTGGCAGGGAGCTGAGTGGCCCCATCTCCGTAACCACATCAGATGGCAATAACAGGAGAGGTTAAGGGAGGGAGAGGGCACACTCCTGTTCCCCAGGAAATCTCCTCCTGAAATCTCAGCAAGCCTGAAGGCCTCGTCTGCCACTGCACGAGCCATTTGCAACTCCACTAAAATCCATACTGGGACCGGTTTAGAGCTGAAGTACACAGGACTGGGAAGAGCCACCTGTGTCACTGGCCTACTCCACGACTGATGGTCACACCTCACTGTCCCAAAAACTCTGTTTTGACCACAACCAGAGTGGTTTTCTCGTCCCTGCCGCTCTCCCCAGATGACTGCTGATGGGCTGCAAATCACGACCACTGCCCCAGTCCCCTTGTGGAGCTCCCCTGAGGAGCTCTGGGTGAAATCGTGCCCAGCCCAAAATCAGTATCCCAGTTTACCTGGGTTGCATCCTGGTAAGCCAGGACCTTGTCTGAGGGGGGGGATGGGGGGGGTGGGCCCCATCCCACGCCATCCCACAGGAGGTTTCAGTGCATGCTGGGGGGTCACCCCTCCTACCTCTTTTGAGGGGACAAGCACTGAGCAGTGAACTGCCTGTGTTAAAAGTGACCTGGGGCAAAACTTAACAGTTCAGCAACTTTTTCGCTGGCCAGGGATTCAGAGGGCATTCCCTCAGGTTGGCAGCAGCCTGGGCCATATCCTGCTCTCAGGTGCATTGCTGCTTCTCCATCCATTACACTAAATGCAGGTGACATGGATCTCCAAAGAAAAAGTGATGGGCTCAGTGCAGGTTGCCTCCCAATGCATGCAGCTGTACTGCTGGCATTGCCCAAGATCATCTTCCATTAGGTGTCCTGAACTGCTGTCCCATCGGCCATGGTCTGTGGTGCCAAGCAGCACCACTGGAGCCCTTGCTCACTGAGCCCTTGCTCACTGAGCCTTATCCCTTTCCTCTCTGCCACCTGCCGCTTGCCCTCTCTTTCTCATGCCATGGATTTCTTGTGAGCAATGGAGAGGGACCTCCTCTGAGCGATGTCTTCATGGAGAGGGTGGGTTTAGGATGACAGACAAGATGCCACAGGCAGGTTTCCAGAGTTGGGGAATGGTCAAAAGCAGGACTCTAGGAGACAGACCTACACCATAAATGTCTCTATGTGGCCAGATGGGTACGACCCACAGTTTCTACAGTCAGTGGAGGGAGGAAAAGCATCTGAAGGCAGCTTAACCACCCCTTCCAAAGCACTTTAAAACATTGCTTATAAATGAACAAGTTCTCAGCAGGTGTAAAAACATGCATTCAATCTAACTTCAGTGAAGTGGTTGAGTCTCCATCCGTGGAGGTATTTAAAGAACGGATAGATACGGTGCTTGACGACATGGTATAGATGAACTTGGCAGTGATAGGTTGACGGTTGGACTCGATGATCTTAAGGGTCTTTTCCAACCTTGACGATTCTATGATTCTATGAAGATCTGAGGATCATAGACAGTGTTTGCTTTCTCAGTCTGCTGGCCCGTATTGCTTGGGATGCTTTCAACCTGGACATTGCTCTATGCAAAAGTTTCCCCAGGGATGTACTTACACAGGTGAGCTGTTCCTTGCAGTGGTAACACTCCACTGGTGGGAAAAAAAACAACCCAAACCCACCAGCCCCTTCCCTCATACACCCCAAAGGCCCCTGTGTAGAGAAGATTGAGTCCTACTCTGCTTATTCCTAAGCACACCAGAGTCTGTTCACACTGTTCAACCCCTCAACACCTCCCACCATCCCTATAGGAGTACCTGCTGCTCCCCTAAATCTCCATGGCTTGGGCAAGAGCCATGGGGCACAGCTGAGGGAAGGAAAGGGAGACCGATTAGAGATGGAAAGCTGCTCTCTTGAAGGAAAAGTGAAAAATAAACAAACCTCTGGCAGCCACTTTGTTCATAGTGGCTTCATAGTACCTTCCCTCATGGGTGGAAGGAAAACTGGCCCAGCACCGACCCTGAGAGCCAAAGGAGAGGGCCGAGGGGCCTCTGGCAGAGGGCATCTGTCAAGATTGCATTTTAACAGCTAACAGGAGGAATTAGGGAAGAAAGCTTTCAGCCACCAAGGCCCCTTGGTTTAAAAATGTTGCGTGGGATGGAGGGCTGTGACGGCCAAGCTCAGGGAAGACCCAGTTACTTCTGGAGCTATGAAGCAGGACACACTGTGGGACTGGAGGATGGAGACGCACGGGCAAGTGTGGATGGGCTCCACGTGCATTGTGTCTATCTGCCGTCTCAAAAACTGTCCCTGAACATGGCTGAGGCCATGTCTCTCCAGTATGACCATGCAATGACAGACCTACTCTTAATCTCTTGAACATCCAAATGCTTACAGCTATGGAGTGCTAGAGCTGCAAAATGCAAGTCCATGAGACTGCCTGCATGATGCGGAGTCTGACCCCTGTTTGAGTCTGAAGAGAGGCCAAGCTGAGCCACTGGAGAGCTTGCTGTGCCTGCCTGGGTGCTGAGGCAGTCACACCTCCTGCTGCTGGGGAGGTAGGACTGTGACAGGATATCACTACAGAGCTTTAAATTGACATTTGAGTTCAAATAGAGCAATTTGCAGCTGCAGAGATCTGGCATTTAGTATAACTTCTGTCTACATTATAAATGTCAGAACTTACAGCTGGCTGGTTCCCAACAAAGGCAGAGCAGAATGGGTCCGTCTGCTCAAAGGCAGGCTGCCGGCTGCTCCGTGAGCCTGGGTGCCGCTGCCAGTGGGGTGCACCCAACCCAGCTGGGGCTGCCAGCTCCAGCACAGTCCTTTCTGCCCCTGTCTGAGCTGGGCTCATTGCCAACAGCTGAGCTTCAGTGAAGCACACGCTGCGAGATGTTGTTGGGTCCCAGTCGACTGCTGGGGTTTAAAAAGAAAACAGGCAATTTTCTGTCATGTAAGGCACCTAGAGGATGTGATACTTGGCTTTGGAGCTCAATGGAAATTTTGTCCTCGAGCATTAGGTAGGCAAACTGATTTGCTTTGGCTAGCTGTACTTGTCTTCCCTGCTGAGGTTAAAATGTGATATTTATCATGTAGACAGAGGTGGATGTTAAATGACAGATGCCTGTCTCCTATTACAATTTTCTCAGCTCTCACAAATCAAAGGACCTATATTCTAATTTATACCAAGCAAACATCTCCAACAATTTCCCTCTCATATTGCTGCCAAAAGCACCAGTAACCAAGCATCAGAAACCAAGGTGGTCGAGTGAATACATACCTTTAGAAAATACATAGCTCTAGCAACTTCTAATGAACTGATGGCACACAAAAAAAGCCTGTGCTACGCTAGTAGCAAAAGTTAGCACAGCACATTGCCCACATTTTCTGCCAATGACATGCTTCTCCACCACCACAAAGCAATGCATCTACTGACCTCCCTGGCTCATTTCCCTGGCTGTTCGTTACAGGGATGAGTAGGTCAGACAACTTTCTGGAGGCCAGAGCATTGCACAAGATGATAGACCCATTTCCTCCCTCCAGCTCCTGGAAATTTTGCAACAGTGCAGCATCCAGGACACTGCGATCCTATCAGAGCTGGGACAACGACACAACCCAGAAGCAGGGTTGTTCAGACAGATTTGCAGTTATACACCAGATGCACGCACTTTCCGCAGTCCCCACCTTTCTCTAGCAAATCTGTAGCCTCTTCCAACCAGTCCTAGGGCCATCCAACCCTACCCACCTGAGAAATACTTCAGGTCCTTGTCCCACTTTAAAAAGCAACACTTATGCAGTGGGGTACACTCATTTCTTCCCAAAAGCACCAGTTTTGTCTGATTACAAGACAGAAATTTAGTTGTCTTACACATACGGTATACGTAACATACTATTTTGAAGTGGAAAACCCATCAACCCCCCCCCCAAAAATATGCAACCAAGTTTATCCTCCCAGATGCAGCTGCCTTGGGCTCGCACCCAGCTCAAAAGAGCAGGCAAACACTGGCACGGCTGTAACAGCAAACAAAACCTGGCAGGCAGAACCCAGCTCCCTCTTCTCCTCCATCAGTTCAGCTCTGCAGCTCGGCAGCTCCGTGGCTCTTGCGGCCTCCCAGTTCTCTGCCACCCCCGGCTCTCATCCCCAGCCCCTCTGCGCCGTGTCGGTACAGACCTGGCAGCAAAGCACAGCTGGGTGCAGGGCTCCAGCCCCTCCTGGGGAAAGAGAATTAGGAAGATGTGAGCCCTGGAAAGCCCCCGGGTTAATACCCCTGGAGCGTGAGCAGGCAGAGGCTGGCTCCTGGTTCCTGCAGGGACAGCAGCCTGGCCGTCACTGTTCCCCGTCCTCGGGATCAGTGCAAAAGGTAAGAGGCAAACAGGGAAACACCCAGAGTCACCAGGCTGGGGGAGGGCAGGAGCCCGTGGCGTGGGTGCCGTCAGCCGGCCTCCCGCTGCAGGCTGCAGGTGCCGGCTCCAGTCCTGGGCGCAGAGGTGGGAGGTGCCGAGGGGGCACCTGTGGGTGCCACAGGCCCCGGCGTGGCGGGGTGCAGGCAGGGCAGCACAAGGGGAGCTGGAGGAGGATGCTGGGGTGCCGGGGCATCACCTGGCTTCCCCTGCTTGCCCCACATGGGCTGCCCTCACACCCTGACACTCGCCTCCTCACTGCCCTGCACGCTCACACGCACAGACACACCGTGCCCCGTGTGTCCTTGGGTCTAGACAAGGGACCAGAGCTGTGCAGGTAGGCACATATAGAGGCAGTTTTAGAAACATCAACAGTGTCAGCAAAATCCCCTGGGATTAGAAGCTGTTATGATGTAAGGTGAGGTCCATCTTCCAGCCTTTGTGGTGTGAGGAGGAATAGGGGAGCCATTTCCAGGGCTGCCCCTCAAACCCAACACATACAGCTCACTACCAGGGACACTGGCTAACTCCTATTCATCACCTAACAAGAAAAAAGAAAAAAGAAAAAAAACCACCAAACCTAAAAACCTATTTTCCATTTGAGAAAGAAGTGTCTGTAGTCACCAGTTAGCCAAAGAGAGGGGGTTCATTAATGCCCACCTGGAACCTATAAAATGAATTTATATTAGCTTTGCAAGGCAGCTGCATTCAAACTCATTCAGAGGATACCTGTGATGTGGGATAATGTGCCCTTGGCATCCCCAGGGCCATGGCAGATCCACACCAGTGTGTAGTGTGGCCCCTGGCAGTTCCCTGCTGCAGGACTCTCAACAGCCTGGAGCAAGCAGGGGCTGGGATGGCCCCTCCTTGGCTTTACCGGGGGCTGTTGCTAGGATGGCTGCCAGAGAGGAGAATTTAGACAGTGATTGAGGTATTGAAATGAATGGATGAAAACAGTATCTTTATATTTTCTTGCATGCCTTCTTTCAGGAGCTATATTCTGGGTTTTGGTGGGGTGGGGGATGAAGCCCATGTTTTCATTGCCCATGACATTGCTGCATCCAAAGGAGGGAGCAGGCTGTTAAGAAGACAGGATAATTTCCCAGGCTGGCTCTAGGTGGGGAGACACCTACAACAGCCGACTTCAATAGGGGAGAGGGTGGGCAGTGCCGACGACTGTCCCGAGCTGTGCCCAAAGCCCTGGCTTACTTCTGGTCCAGCTCCTGCATGCTGCTGGCGGCTCAGTTTCTCTCCTCCAGGGCAACAAAACTAAGTTTCACTTTGCTTCTGGGAAGCCTTGAGGCAGATCTGATCTTGCTTTCATGCACCCCCTAGCACCCACATAGCATTCCCCTTTGAGATCTTTTAGTTGCATTTTAATGCCTGCCATGAGGCACTGTGTTTGTAGGGCCAAGCAAGATGGAGAAGTTGAAGGGACAGCCCAAGTTCAGAGGAGGAGTTGGTGAGAGCATGGGACTGCTCCCCCAGCGCTGGGGAAAGTGTTTCCCTTCCCCAGGAGACCAGCGACACCAGCCTGAGGCCAAGCATGGCTACAAAAATACCAGAATAAAAAGAAATCATGTGTCCGGGTGTGTGATCTCATCCAAATCACAGAAAATTGTCCCAAGAGTTTAACTGAACACTAGAGCATTACCAGGAAAAGATGCTGCTGTAAGGATGGGCTGTGGCTAATTAGGAAAACAGTGCACTGCTTGATAAACAAATTGATTAAATCTTCCGGCAATGCAGAAGGATCAAAAATAGGGTTAGGGCAGTGAAGGCTTGTACCCCAGTCTGCTTTGGGGCAGCTTGAGCATGCTGAAAGGTGCTGCCTCAATCCTGGAGAGGGTCCAGAAGGGGATGAGGGAGGAGGAGGAAGAGGAAGAGGAAGAGGACAGAAGGGGAGCGTGCACGGTCAGTGACAGCAGAGAGTGAGCAATCAGGCCCTGCTTCCTCCTCGTGGGAGAAATCTGGGACAAAATTAGATCATATCACTTCCTGGACCAGCCTTCCTCTTCCCATGGCTGAATACCTGGAAAGTGTTGGGAAAGAGGAGCATTGCTTCGGTGTGGACCTGGCAGGCATGCCCCTCCTTTGGGAGAGAGGTAGGCATGTGGAGGGAGCCACCAGGACACAAGGCAGGCTGGGCAACAGTGCCCAAGGAAGGCAGTTTGAGACAAGGCTTAGCGGCAGCAGACCCATTTCTTGTCACCTGCCCCCAAGGCAGGGATCTTTGCTGGCACAAAGGACGATGGGCCATGGAGAGCGCCTGAGCCATGCTGGGCATCACCAAACCCGTACTGAAACAGGCAAGCAGACTTTCCCTGGCAGCAGCCGGTGGGTTACAGGTCCCCTGCCACCACCTGGGCAGGTGAAGAGTGGGGTCTCAACCTACCATCCCAAGTGCAGCAGGGAGGTTACCAACCCAATACGGGATGTGATGGCCACCTGGCAGGGAATGAACCCCTTCTGCAGGGGGACGAGGAACAAGCCTCCCTGTGACCCTCTAGAAACCCCGTTGCGCCTCTAGGGTTTGCTTTATTCTTGTTATATCACAGAAAACTGGTATTCACAGTCACGTTCCTAAAATCAGCTTGAGATCTGTGAGCAGGATCCCACTAGCTCACATCCTGTGATGGGGAAGAAAAGTGAGAATACAGTGACTAACCCCTGCTTTCCCTCATCCCATGGCCTCCTCGCACCGCTGAGCGCTGGGGTAACCTCCAGCAAAACTGCTCCAGTTGATGTAGCTCCAGAGGGGGCTAAGCTGTGGGGCTGGGCAAACCAAATCAAGGATTATTTTTAAGAGATCTCAGGGTCTGTGTGGGACCTCACTTCACCCACCATCACACCAGCATGGCTCTGTTGCAGCCGAGAGGAGGATTATACCTTCATTAGGCAAGAGCAGATTCTTTTTCGGTTCAGAAGCCTCTGTGTAGCTTCTATTTGACTTTGGTGGGACCCGAAAGGACATCTGACAGGGAGATTATTTTTTTATATCACAATGGCAATATACAAAGACTAGGCTCAAAGCTACAAAACCACTCGGGGAAAGAAGTTTCTTTGCCCTCCCGGATCTGTCAGTAGCCGAAGGTTTCATTTTTCTTCAGTACAATGATGACATGTAGAGGGATGAGATCCTTCAGAAGGCAAATGCAGGTTTCCTCTGGCAGGTGAGAGTTTGCAGGTCTCTTGAAACCATATTCCTAGTAGAGGTGTGGAGGTCTATTTGTTTTTAAATTGATCTTAGTGTTGTTTTGAGGAAAGAACTACTGAAGTAGGTAAGGGGAGTAGAAAATATAGTTTACTCTTTCCATCAATCGTCGCTCTTTGTTACAAAAGTTACTGCTGTGGCTCTTGCACATAAATAGATGAAGTCTAACATATATCTGTCCAGGAGATGATTGTTATCTTTGGCACTTTCCCATACATATCATATTAATCCCTCAAAATCAGGGGAAATCAACAGTAAATTATGCAAACACTTACTTGCAGAGTTTTGCTGGGCTCCTGAGCCAGAAATGAAAGGGCTGCTCAGGGCAGCCCAGGGGGAGGGAGAAATAACTCAGAAGGTGCCTTTGGTCTCCTCTGGTCCCACAGTGACCTGAGCTGGACTCAGCTCATGGCAGGCACCAGGCTGCAGCTGCCTGCTTGCCTCTGCTTCCTTATGGCCGAGCCGAGGGGAAAGGGGAACAAGCGGGGCTTTGAGCCCTTCTCCAGCTCCGTCCGCCGTCCCAAGAATGACTTCCCACCGAATGGCTCTGTTGCTAAAGGTCTCGGCCGGCCCCTTTGGGGTGTGAACTCCAATTCAGACCAAATGCGGTAGAATGGACTTTGGATTTGGGGGTTATCCAAATCATCTTACAAAGGACGGACTCTTAGGAAAACCACAGCACTGGCTTTCTGCAAATGAAGTTTAAGTCAGATATAGTCAAAAATAAAAGTACTCAGAATCACACGTAACATTTAGCGAAGCTGGCCGAGAGGGTGACACTAATTCACTTCCTAGTATCCCAGCACTAATGCAAGCACATCCAATTCCTAAAAGCAAGGACGTGGACCACCTGCTCCCCTGTGTTTGCACAACCTCTGCTATTACACAACCACAAAATAAAGGTTTGCTTGGCTGCAGCAACAGAAGCAATGCCACAGGTCAGAGCTGCAGCTGGCACAAATCGGCAGAGCTGCCGCAAAGCGAGCAAAGTGTGTGAATTGACACCAGCTGGGGAAATTGGCTTGCCATTTGCAGCCTGCCAGTGAAATACAATTTAGACTGTAAAAAACCACAATGTTAAATTAAAAATGTGCTGACACCTGCAGTGTTTGGAAAAGACACTGGATGGAGACGCTTCCGACCTCCATAACAAGGTTAAATGCAATTCCCTTACTGAAGAGTAATTCATAGATGCCGGCAGAGGCACAGAGGCTGGAGTGTTATATTTTTATGACGATGATTCAGATGAGTCACCCCCAATCAGCAAGCACTCATTGCTTTAATGACCAGACAGGGGAAATTCAGTTTAGTGGTCACTGATGCTGCAGTTTATTCTTCTGACTGTTCACCAGGCGTCGTGGGGAGGCTATACCATTAGCTACAAATTCATATCCACTCTGGACTATGTCTCCTGAGGGCAAGCTGCAGTTATCAGCTCCCGCAGTACCTGTGCTGTGGCTCCTGCCCCTTTCCAGTAGCAGCGTTTCGGGTGATCTGCAGCGCGGTGCCTGCAGGGAAAGGACCAGCTCCTTTTCTCACCACCATTCAGAGCAGCTCTACTGTCCTCAGTGCTCAGTCCCCTTGGCACTGCTGCAAACACACGTGGAAAGCAGCACGGTTACCTAACAATAAGCAGAACCTCTTTAAAAAAAAAACACGGTCACGCTCCACGGGTACATGGAGACGGCCATAAAATTCCCGGACATGTTCCTACTGGCTAGCAATGTTGTTTCACAATTGCCCCGGTCTTGCCGGGAAATGAGCGTTTCCTGGGACAGGAGCGCAGTAATCACATTAAATGGTCTCGGCTTGGTGCTGGGTACGCAGGTGGCCACAGCTCAATAGCTACCAGCAGCACTGGCCCTTGGCACCCAGCAGCAGGGCACATTGCTCACAAAATATTCAATTCCCTTTTTTAACAAATGGTGGCTATTATTTTTCCTCAAATGGGTACAGTCTGGTAAGTAAAAAACAGAAGATTTTTTTTTCTTTACACACCACATTCCCCTACAAACAGTCGGTCCCGTGAAAAGATTTTTTAAAGATGCTGTTTACTTGGGTAACAATCTCCCAGTCCTCCCTTCACCCTGGAGCCAGCCCAAGGAAAGGAGGTCAAGTTTTGCCCCGGGCAGTGGAACAGGAGCCCAGGTCACAACAGAGCCATCCATTTCTTCCTTCCTGGTCCCAGGAGGACAGAACCCGCCTGTGTGCACTGCTGCCCCCGTCTCCATGGATTAAAAATGATTAAAAACATGAATGAAGGGGAAGAATAACTACCATGTGTTCCCTTGAGAAGGAGCCACGATACAGGCAGCTTTTTTGCTCTAAGGTATGCGTGGACTGTTTTTTCCGCTTTTCTCCAGCTTTGTTCCGTGCAGGTATAAATCAGGGGTAGAGTCTGCTCTGGAGCATCTGCCTCCTCATCCGAAGCTGGCTCAGGCACGTGTGCTGCCCTGGGCTGCACTAACAGAGGTACCCACACGGCTAACAGCATCCCTGTCCCGGCACGCATCCCGCACCCGCACAGGTCCTTCACGCACTGGTCATGAGGCACCTTACAGGGGCAGGCAGCCGCTGCCCAGGGGCTGGTTTCCCACTCCATTTAGGGCATGGATGCTGCCTAAAAGGTCTGCAAAGGCTTCTGACACAGAAGCACTTGTTCCTCAGGAGAAGCGCGTCTGCGTGTGCCAAGGTGAGGGAAGACATGGCACAGAGGGGGAGGCAGGCGTTTCCCAGCTGTGCCTTGCAAAGACCGGCTCCATAGCTGAGTCAGAGATCAGGCCAGCCTGCCCCGCTCTCTGCCTTTGCTCGTACCGTCAGCTCCTCACCTCTCAGGAGTGTTACGGCAACACGCCAGAAACAGCCGAGGGGAGGTAGTGTTGCCTGCGTCTGACCCCTCTCCCCTCTGCACGTATCCATTGGAGGAGGTGTCTGGGCCTCCCCTCTGCAGAATGCCCATTTTTGGCTCGCTCTCAGCACACATCTTTGACCTTGCAAGCACCAATGGTGGGAGACCCCTTCCTACCACCAAGATGACACCACTGACACATGCACCGCATATGTGGAGGCAGGGATTTATTTGTTTCACTCTTGCACCCATTTGGGAGACAAAAAAAAAAAAAAAATCCTTTGCAGAGATCGTTCAGTTCTACCTGCTTCAGAATATTCTGCGTTGGGACTGAGAGCCCCTTAACCCTTCAAAGGTTTCCTAGGTGATCTTGGGATGTTACCCAAACCCATCCAAAATTGCAATTAAAAAAAAAAAAAAGGTTAAATGCTGCCTAACCACTGAGGTGCCCAGCCTAACCTGCTCATTTGTGCCGGGTTTGTTTGTGCCATAGCAGGGACATGTGCGCACACCCAGAGTGACCTGCAGCAGTTGGGTGCCTTGCTCCTGGCAGCCCCCAGCCACCCCAGCCTGTGTTCCCAGTGAGGGTCACTTGGCTGGCAGTGCCCCTTGAAGCCACGCGTGAGCTCCCAGCTCTTGTCTTCCACATGCCCACTAGCCCATCACGCTCGAGGGTGCCTGGGAGAGCTGGCCACACCGCTGACCTGACCTCCATCACTCAAAGCCTAGAGACGCGGGAGGCCCTGAGGCAAGTGTTTCTTTGGCCTAAAGCATTTCAAGCCTTTGCCACCCACCTCCTAAGACATGGCCCCACAGAGCAGGCTGCTGCTCTTGCCATGTGCGTGGGGCGTGCTCCTCCTGAGGCTCAGTCATGTCACCCCCTTGACCCCACAGGGGAGTGAAGATGGTCCCCTACTCTGCAAACTGTGGATGAGGACCCTGTCCCAGGAAGGGAGAGACTTGAATTCTGGCATTTGCCTCAATTTTTGCATTCAGCGGAGTGACACAAGTCTGAGGTGCCACGGAGCTGCTGAGGCACACACGGACCAGCCTGCAAGGAAAGCAGGTGATATGGCTGGCAACTTTTTGAAGATGCAACCAAATCCTTGTCTTTCATTCCCTATATAATTGCTGTAACCTGTCGATGCCAAGACCAGCAAGTTAAATGCAAGCAGCCAAAAATACGTTTTACAAGAAGTTCACTGCTACCCAGCCTGTGTTAGGTGTATCCTGCAAATGCCCGCTGGGCTGCACACATACCTGCAGAATTTAGGCAGAGGGAGAATGGATGAGACTCTGGATCCCAAGCTTAGACATATTCTCTCCAGGAACAGGTCTCCTGGCCCACTCCAGCGCGCCCTGCAGCAGAATCTCCTTGGAAAGCCTCAGAGCGTGGCTGGGCACTGCCAGGGCTCGGCAGGAGCCGAGCAGCACTCACTTGGATCACCATTTTGGTTGAGCGCCCTACAAGGCCCTGGTCTCTAGCGCTATGGTGGAAGGCAAGGACAAGCGTCGTGGAGGTCTTCACCGCCTGTGCACAGCCAGAAGGAACCATCTGCTCGCAAGTCTCTTCACACTTTTCCCCCAGGTTGTCTAAGGGGGATTAGGTACTTGTTTGCTGTCATGGTTTACAAAAAGGTGAGGCTACATGCATCTTTGAAAAAGAAAGATTATCTTGAGCAAAGTACATGTAAAATAACACTTCAGACATATTTTGAGTGAGGACTTAAAGATGCTGTCTGAAGATCTTACTTAAACTGGTGGAATTACAAAAGCTATATACTCATAAAAATAAAACATTATGAGAAAAAAGCCTACGAAAACAGCGCAGTGGAAAAGCACCACAGACCCCTCCATACTTTGACGCTGGTGTCATGCTAACACTAATTAGTGAGTGAAAAATACTGTAAACATTCTCCTCCTTTGCAGTACACAGAAGTTGAAATCCATGTCAGATTCCATTAAGAAATCAAAATGGCATTTTTCCAAAGAGAGCACACATTTTAGGGATGCAGGTTTCAGGATGTGCCAAGTACCAAATGAGAACATATGACTAAGCAGCATCCATTGTCACTTGTTCCACCCAACCACGTAAGGTCAAGATAGTACAACCCCTCCCCCCCCCAAAAAAAAAAAAACAACCCCCCCAAACAAACCCAGAACAAAACCCTGCTCCCTGCTTATATCTAAGGTCATATCTGCAACTCACCGTGCAGCCTCTGCTGCTGCTGCAGCAATAAGCCAGAGGCTGTCAGATATCGTGCAATACCCATCATAACCTGAGCTTAGCACCCAAAAGGACGCAGCATATTCATGCTACAGGAGAGTGGTCAGTGGTTTGTGCCCCCTCTCCGTACAGCATGGCAGCACCCCTGGTTGAGAAAGGGGTACCTACATGATGCTCCCCTTCACCACTCCGTCCCTCCATGGTGCCCAGCTCCCCTCACCTTGGGGAGGAAAACGTGGGCCTGACAAACCACAATCCCAACTCAATCAGGTGGCAAAACTCAAAGGTGAGATTCACAAAGCACACCTAATCAAACTAGATCCCTCAGTACTGAAAAAAAAGTCGACAGCCATTAAATGATAGGATCTCCAAAAAAAACCCCACACCAATCCCCCAAAACCTGTGTGGGCAGCGGAGGGTTTGTACTCGTAATGGCCCGCGAAGAGCCGTGGTGTCAGGCAGGAAGGGCTTTTGGAAGCCACCACAGCATCACCACGTTGTTGGAGGTTTATTCAACCTCCCGATGTTTAAAGTATTGAAAACTTGACAGGTTTGCATTGTTCTCTTTTGGGAGTATGTTGCTTAAGCAAAAGTAATATTGAACCTTTGGGTTTTCCTCCACTGAATCCAGCCACCTCAGAAAGTGTTTTATACCCACATTTTTACCAGCAGATCTCCCAATACACCAAGAAGCAGAGATGTTTTATGCTCAGAAACCAATTTTGCTGGCAGTATTGCCAGAAGAAAGATCAAAGATCATCTAATGGTCAGAAGGAGCAAGCTGTCCAAATGCCCTCTCTAATCTCCCGGGAATTTGCACTAAATTGCTAGGTAAGGTTGGGACAGGAGGGCCCTCCATGCGCTAGGAAGGACATTCTCAAAAATGCACCCATTCAGGAGAAGAGCCAGATCATGATGGAAGGGAAACCTTGTATCCTGAGAAGCAAAAGTGAAAAATACCTTTCCATTAATTTAGCTAAAATAATGAAAGCTATACTCTCAGTCTCTCACCTATGCAACGCACAGCTCCCTGTGCTTGCACATCACGTATGGTCCAACTTTGCCTGCATTATCAAGGAAGTCTTTCACAGGCAGCGCTAGTCCTGATTTTTTTTTCTTTTCTTCTTCTAAAGAAGCTGCATGTTTTACAGTGAGGCACAGATAAGCTTTTCTCCAGAAGCAGCCGCACGTATCATCCTGCTGTGCTGTTTTTCCCCTTGAGCAAACACCAGAGGCGAGCAGCACGAGCAAATTGCCACCCTTCAGAAACCTCTGAGATCCTTTGTGTTTCTGGTCCACTGACCCACGGCAGAGCAAGAAGGCCAGGGCTGCCCCTGGGACGCGCTTTCTCCGGACGCGCAGCTACGCCTCTACAGCCTTTGCCGAAGCACCGGCACGGATTTGCACTGTCCTGAGCATCTCACCTCTCCTTACCCCAATTCTGCATGGATTTAACCACGTTAGCATGAGTAAATGTGCTCCCAGTTCAGTATAAGGAAAGTCAGACTTCACGTATTGCCTCGAGGGCAGAGCTTTTGCAGTTGCTCCTGAAATACCTTCCCCAGCAGCAGCAGAGGAACCAGATCAGCCTGACAAGGACAAGGCAGTAAAGCAGGTCTCTTCATTACTGCACCCTGACAGCTCGACCAGCACAAAACCTGGCTGCCGTCATCCCAGCAAGGCTCTGCACAACAGAAACACATAGTGCCTGCTCTCTGGCGTCTGTCCTGCCCTCCTCTGCCTTGGGTGAGTGCTGGGCACAGCCTGACCCTCTGGCCATCCTGGCACTCTGTGGCCCATGGGCACCTCTCATGCTGCGGCTCCAGCATCCTCATCCCTGTGATTTGGAAGCGGTGAGCAAGAAAACTGCCTGCTGCTCAATCCTTCTGCGCATCAAGGAGGAAAGCCTTTCCGTATTTGTAAACTAAACCAGACATCAAAGGCAAGCGTGAGCCACATCACCCACATTTTCTTCAACAGAAGTGATGCCACAGGGCCCTGTATATTAAATAGCTGCTCAGGCTATGTAATAACTTGCTTATAGCTTTATAAACTGAAGGGCAAGATCGTTCCTTGGTTAGTACATGAGGTTAGTACGCGAGGTTAGTACGCATAGGATATATTTCTTCTCTGATCACAACCAAGCAGAAGGAAATGAAATCCTGAGGCTTATGAACAGAAAGTACAGAAAAGTCAGCCTAAGGGTGGCTTTACTCCACCTGGAGCCAGCATTTTCTGCCAGGTCCCTCTATGCTTTGACACACGTATTTCATGGGAGAAAAAGCAAAAGGGCGTGAGGTGACTCAGAGGCCATGAATATCAGACAGGGCACTCAGCATCTGAAACGCCTTGAAGCAAAGGTACAAGCTGTGATTCTTTATTTCTAGAAAACGTTGACCTGCAAACAGCCATAACTGGTCAATTCCATTTAACCCAATATTTTGAGTGGCCAGAGCACATGTTTAGGGAACACCAGTAAGAAACTAGTGTCAAGCTAAGCAGTGTTTGGCACAGCCTCTCAGCTACCAGCAGCCACGGCTGCAGTAGGCTCTCCTTGCACAGCACCACATATTTTTAGATGATTCCCTATGTCTTGCTGAAATTAGAGACAGTAGTGATCTATGTGAATTAAGACCATATTAAAATGATCGGGGCATTTCCCTAGCCAAAAATATGCGTAGAAAAACACACACAGGGCTAGCATTGGATAAGCATAACTCTGGTTGGGAGTTTCTGCTTTGCCGTGGTGCCGAGCCCACTCATTCAGTACCACACAGTACCTCTGGGCCGTAAATGCATTGAAAATGAGAAGACTGTGACCACAGATTTTTGTATGGCAGCACCACTATGGGAGCTGGTGCTGAGTTCAGATCCATCCCATACAGCATCTCACACTGTGCCTGTCCCTGCTGCACCTGAGCACCGTCTGCTGTGCTAACACAGCTGCTACCCAGTTTGTTCTCCGGTCTGGAGGAGAAACGTGCTGCAGAAGCTTGAGCAGCAAGTCTCTGCTCAACTGGTGGACAAGAAATCCTATTTTTACCAAAAATCAATAATTAATTCTCCTCCCTTTCAAATAAAATCAGCTCTTGTTTAATACCTACCTGCAGTTAGTGTCCCAAGCTGCCTGCAGACTGCATGAGGGCATGCCAGTGTTGCATGGAGGCTAGGAGCTAGCTGTGCTGGCCTGGGGCAAAGCAGCCTGCCTGCAAGCATGAGGCTTAACTAGACTTGCCTTGAGCTGAGGTTATGCAAATTCAATTAATCAGCACCTAAATCCTTACCTCAAAGCAGGGCCTGTAACACCGAGGTGAGGAGGAGAGCAGCGAAACAAAGCTTAACGCACAGGGTCTACTGCTGGGCTGCTCCGTTCTTCAAGGCAAGCCTTCCTCTTCCTTATCTATATCAGCATCCTGTGTCAACTGTAATTTCCTCGTGGCAGAGACCTCATCTCTCCCTTACCGAGAAAACCTCTCACAGAGTTTAGGCATGATGTAATTAGAGGCAATGATGATAATAATTAATTTTGAAGGTATCATCCGTCTTCAGTGCATTTAATGAATGACAGAGACAGAGCATCCCAGAAGTGCCAGAGGCTAAAACTGAACCTCAAACACATGCTGGAAGAGATTAATTGTGGTAGATAGGCTGTCAGTGCTCCAGTCAAACTTTTATTGTCAGTCATCTGGAGATACAAGCCCAAGGCTACTGAAAAAGGTAGTGCTGGGGAATATATCAGCTAATGGCTCACACAGGTAGTAGTCAAAGGCAGTGATGGGGAGAGCAATATTGAAGCATCGCCCAAGAGTTTCATACCAGTCCACTGAAATAAATGCCTTGATGATTCACAGTATCTATGCTGCCAGCCTTAAAACCCAGCCCCTTGGCATATTGCCTTTTTTTTTTTTTTTTTGTGCAGACATAAAAGAACGAAAGGGAGACAGAGATTTATCAGTCGTGCAAGTTCAGCAGAAAGCTCAGGAGAAACAACCAGCTCTCTGAAGTTCAGAAGACCGGCTGACAGTTGTGATCGTGAAAGGCACACCCACATAATCTGATGGCTTTCTGGGAGCCGCGAAACATCTTTACTCTACACCATCAGCTCCCAGACTGGCAAGAAAGCAAGAATCTTCTTGTGCTACCATCTCTGAAGAGGGGAACTCTTGGACGATAAAAGCTCTGTCCTGCTTTCACCATCTATAAAAATTTCCACCTGTAAGAAATTCTGGTAAACCCAAGTCAAAAACCACGCGTGCGGGGAACAGAAACGTCTCACCTCCGCAGCAGCCACCAGCTGTGCATGGATGCTGTGGGTCAGCAGGCAAGGCGCTGCCCCTGGCGTGCTTCCCTCCGGGCTCTCCAGGCTCGCTCAGCTCCCTCACTCTGCGCTCCTCCTCTTCGCCTGGGTTTTTTATATATATATTTATACACACGTGCTTTAAGTATGCACACATGGACATTTTCTCCACATACCACTTATTTTCATTACTTTAGGCATTTCTTTTCTTCTTAGGCAAATAAGCCCTCCCAGTTTTTGGAATTCCCTCCCACTCAAAACAATAGGCTAGACATGGAGCGAAACTGTCCCTCCTTAAATCGGGCTGCTACACATTCCTCTTGCCTTAAGTAAGGGGCTATTGCAAAACTCATAATTTCCATTCTTTCTTGGTCAACAAGCAAGGATGAAGCCCATGCTGGTTCTCAGTCAGGCTGAAAAAGCAACCTCTGTTGCCCGTACTTTGCTCGTTGCCTGTGGTAAGCCATACTCAGTCGCAGTCCAGGGACAACACCACCACAAGCAAATGGCGAGGTGACCTTAATCACAACGTTTGTAGAAGGGTTGGACTATCATTACTGAGGTGTTTTAACAAACTACTCTATTTTCCTGCTTTTAAAAATTCCTGGATGAACCTATGCCTTCTCATTGCTGAAAAGCAAATGTCCTCAGAAAATGTATTGCAAATAAATTAAAAGCTGATAGCTAAAAATAAAGTTTCAGATCCAGACAAAAATGCTTTGGAAGACCCAAACTTGTTATGGGAGAGCAGTTCTTTCTTTGAAATCCCAAATTGCTACAAAACCCATGGGTTTTGAAAAAGCTGTCACACACAGCAGAAGCACCAGCGCCGTCAATACATTTGAGCTCTGTTAGCTTCCCAGCAAGCCATCCCAGGCCGCAGCGTGCCGCCCCGGGCTCAGCCTGCAATGCCTTTTGCAGATATAGCCCAACCCAGCAAAGTCCAGGGACTCCTTGTTGCTGACTCCTGTCAGTCATCCAAGCCCAAACCCTCTGTCACACACAAATGAAGATGCTCAAGTGCAAGATGCCAAACGTTCCATCTCGCTGACATCCACATGCCAAGCAGCAGGTCCGTTTTATTTAGAAAATTGTGTATAGTTATAACAAACATTTTCCCCAAGCAGTGGCATTACTCGACCATGCCATTCATAATGCAATGACTAACAGATTTACTAATTTTAAGCCTACTTTGTTTGTTCCACACTAGGAAATGGAAAATGTGAATTCCTGCTGTTCAACTCTTGCACCAGATATAGTACATTATTCCTTTTGTTTGGAAAGTTTCATTCCCAAACACGATCCATTACTCAAACTGTATTAATGCAGCAGATTTACCATCCAAACAGTTTCCAGTGGATCTCACCAAGAGGATGTTTTTTCTGATGTTATGACCAGCGATACTCATATCAAAAAGCTCCACTTGGCATCACCTTTTAACCCAAATACTTTTAAAAGAAATAAGTGGGATTCTTGTCTGTTCAGGAGTTTTAACCACCAGCGATTCACTACCTGCAAGCATCACAGGAATGCTCCAGACAGTGAGGACCACGGGAAACTACTCAAATGTTTTAGCACCTTAGTCTAGGGTATTTTATCTGAACCAAAAGCATTTGGTTTGAGTATTGCAGAGCATTGCAGGCTGAGTCCCCAGCTGCCTGTCCCCATCCTACACCACCCCAGCAGCAGCTCGACTTCTCTGGGAGGTTTTCCTCTATGGTACATAGATGGGAAAAAACAAAGTGATTTGAGATCCCCCTAGTGAGTGTTTGGGAAGCACCATGCACACCCTGATGTATGGGGCAGACCAGGCTGCCCCTGAGGCTGTGCATCATGGGGTGGCTGTGGCCACCCTGCTTCCAGTTCTGGCTGCAGGTGGCTCTCACCAGCTCAGCCACCATGGTCCCTCTCAAAGGCTTAGTACCAGCACCATCGTGCAACCAGAGGCAGGTGGCTGTGTGATTGCCCTTACCCCTCCTGGCCCAGCACCAGAAGCAGCAGGTCTCACCCAGCAATGCTGAGGAGAAATCAGGTATTTGCTGTGCATTGCCCCTCACCTTTCTGTCCTTAACCGTATACCCATGCTGCAGCATCAGGAATAACGAGGGGCTTGCCATGACAATGGCTGGGAGGTGGATGAATACTTGAATTCTTTGCATAGATGCTGCTGTTTGTTTGTAACTCTCTTCCACTCAGCTTTGCTAGAGCAGAGCTGATCTTTAATATCTTTAGCTTCTCTCATCCTTCACAAAATGTAATAATGCTTCTGATGGCAAATTAATTAAACACGTTGACAGCCATGATTTAATTGTTAGAGATGAGAGAACCTCCTGAAAAAAGTCGAGAGAAAAGTGTACCTTAAAGTAAAGCTTTCTAGGACAAAGCAGTAACATGGAAACAATATTTTTGCTTACACTATCACACCTGATTTCATCTCATCACTACATCTCAAGTTCAAAATTAACCACTTACATTTCCACAGAAGAGAAAAACGTTCCCATGGTTTGTTTTCTTTTGAATCTTATCCAAAAAGTCATGCACACAATTATATCAATAAGTGTTTGTGATCTGAACGCAGCTGCATCACACTAGTGAGTAAACCAGGACATCAAAATTGCTTATAAGTAACAAGAAACAAAACTCAAATTGACCCAGTTCCTCTGATAAAAATGACAGAGCAAGTACCTATCTGGGATATGGAAAAATAACCAAGATATCAACCCTTTCTTTTTTAATTAAAACTGCAACATCTAAACTCTCAAGTGGGGCTGGGGTCCCCTTCAGCCAGGTGCCCTGTGAATGCAGCCCCACAGCTCCTTCCCCAACACCCAGACAACAAAGTCAGCGATGCTCCCCATCCGTTGCACCCCATCACTTGATGCCGCACGAAACACCCTGCTCATGCACATGAGTCCCTCCCCTCCCCAAAATACACCCCTGGGGAACAAGGGCTGCCCAGAGCTCCCCCTTTCCTGCAGCAGCAGCAGCACAGGTGGGGCGCAGCAGAGGTGGCTTCGTCTCTGTGAGACAGGGTACCCTGAGAGTTGTTGAAGGGCAATTCACGACCTGGAAAACTCATCCTGCCTCCATGTCCTCTCCAGCATATGCAGGGCTTCAGATGGGAAGGGGCAGAGAGGCACTGCCAGGTCTTTCAGTCCCTGATGCTCAGGGGAGCCCCACACCTGCCTACTTCTGCTGGTTCTGGTTCCAGAGATCCCTGTGCCACCGCTTCTGCCATCGTGCTCCCAGGCAGCTCCAGACAGCACCGCAGTAACTCACGGCAGCATCCTCACTAATGAGAGGAGCATCCATACTCAGAGGGGAAAAACTGATGACTATGACTTTTCATACATTTGGTCAAAGGCAGTTTTTGTTATTTTTGCACTTTACTTCCATAAAGTTGTTTTTTGTGTTGGTTTTGGTTTTTTGGTGTTTGTTTTTTTTTTCCTAAACTAAGATCAGTGTCAAATCACCTTGCAAACATTTACATATGTAGGAAAAAACATTACCCAAAAAACACTACCCAAAAAAACAGTTGAAAAAACCCTCACAACTAAACAAAGAGAAGAAACTACATGCCAGGTTAGGGAGCAACACAAGTCATTATTTAGACATTGCAGTAGTACAAAATTCATATTTTAGCCTGCTTCTAAGGTCACCTTTCTATATGCTTTGGTTTTAAAACTGAACCACTGGATACCTGGAGGGAATATATAGGTCTTAGGTCATCTGCTTAGGGTAATGATATTAATGCCAAGACCAAATACACACACTGATAAGGCTGCAGATGTTCTCTTTGCAATAAGAACTCTACATCTGAGATGGCTGGTGATGGTGAGAGAACCTCATCCTTTAACATCTCCCACCGCAGGCTGGGTCAAGCTGGTGTATGTTCATCCCAGTGCTGAGGCAATACAGTCCTAAGAGCTGTTGCAGTTCTGCCTGGGCGCTTTCACGTGACTTAGTCCTCCTGTTTAGAGGTTTCCTTTCTGCTGTGTGAACCATCATCAGATTTTACAGATTATAAAAATACATTTAAAGAGCAGGTGTTTACATGGATTTCATTTATGAGTTGCTGCATTCAGCACAAGCTCAGTGAGAGCTACCTTGGTGCCAGTAGGCACGACTCCCACTGAAATAAAGGTCACGGCAAGGCAAAAGCAACCGTCAAGCAAGGAAACATGGCATGACCAAACTTTATGGAGACTTTATGAGACGATCCTTTTGTTCTCTTTGTACAAGAGGAACCTCAGGCAGGACACCAGGCACTTAAGTATCTCCACACGACAGCAAGGGCCCTTTACACCACAGTTGCACAAACGGATCCAGTAGTCTGCAAAATACAAAAATTGATGTTTTTTTTCCAAAACCCTGAGCTGGGTGACTGTGCCACCTGCCACAAGAGATGCATCCCTCGGCAAGCACCCACTGGCCAGCCTCTGGGCACCAGGCAGCTTGCAGGCTGACACCCCGACACCGTTCTTTGTAGAGCACCTACAAAGCCAGATGCGTCAAACCAAAGCTTTTTTTTCTTTCAAGGTGGGTCAGAATTTACCTACCTGCCCAAACAGCCATCAGCCAACAAAGCAAGCTGCATTCAGAGCAAGGCAAGAGCAAATAATTGGGGTTTTTTTCAGCTAAAAAGGGGAAAGAGTGCTTCCCTCTCCACCCTTCCCAGCTCCACCCAGAGCTAACCAAACACAGAAGCCTTCTGTTCAGTCTTCGAAGTAAAAAAATCCCCTGGCATTTCAGTTTGTTTGATAGTATGCTGTTAACTGAGGTTAGAATGAGGGAAATATGTTGATTTGGAACACAAGGACTCCAAGCATGCGTCTATCACCATTTCTGTGGTCGCACACACACAGAGACCTCTCTTCTGTTCCATTTTCTGTACCAACAAATAAATATACAGAAGAGAAAAAAGAAAAGATATGGGGTAATTCCCATTAAGATGCTCCCAGTACACTCCTTCACCTGGCAGTCAGACATTGCAGCCAAAGACGAAAAGGAGGGGATAAGTTCTGTGGCTCCAGCCCTGACCCTTTGAAGTGCTAAGAAACAAAGGAAATGGATTTTCCCTGGTTGGAAAAGTCTTTGGGTGAAATTACTCAAATATCTTTTTAATTCCATTTTTAATAGTCATAGAATTGGATTGTGCTGGTGGGAGGGGCAGGCAGTAGCACTGTGCAGCTCCGAAGCTGCAAGTTACAATTAAAAAGCTTTCAAGCAGGGAAGTTTGGCTTTCACTACCAGAAAAACTTTTGTCAGCAGCTGTAAGCATGGCTTCTAGTTGTAAGAGCTTGATGCCTGCTGTGTTAAAAGTGCTAGCTGGGGAATCTGAACCTGCCAGGGGCCTGGCAAAGTTAGACTCTCCCCCTCCCTTCACCACCTCCCCAAGGGGAAAGTTATGTACTTGCTTAGGAGATAATGGGAAAAGAAAATTGGTGAGCAGCTGTTTGTTCTTGAGGATCCATCTGCTGCACCACGTAGAGCTTTGGCGCCCGTTTTAAGACGCACAACACGGGTGTCTAATTTGCTGATAAAGGAAATGATCACAAGAGGCTGGATGCTCACCCGCTTGCAGGTTTGGACTTCACTCAAATGAAAAGGCTGGCCTAAGCTGGAGCCAGCTCATTGTGGCACCAAGACAGCCAGTGTGGACATGATTCAACAGCAGATGAGCTCAGGTGTTTAATGCAGTCAGTTTTCTGATGTATTTATGTGCCTCTGGTAATACCCTGAAACACTGCCAGGTTGGACAGACTGGGACACAGAGCTTAAAAAGAATTTGGACCTCTGTGAACAGACTTTGTACATGCATCAAAAAGTCATCCTACATTTTCTGCCAAATGCTTTAAAAGCACTTTAAAAGCTTCATCATTGCAAAATATCTTTTTTACCAATAACAGATATTTTTAAACCAATTGTTCCATAAGCAGCAGGATGAAGGAAACTTGCTTTCTTATGGATTACCCACTCTACAGTTGGATTTTTTTGGTGCTCCAAAAAAACCCATAAAACAGCAAAAGTGTTCGAGGAAGGCAGGACACTTCTTGTGTGCATTTCCCTCCCTCGTTTTGCTTCCCAACTCCACATTGATTTTCTGGTCTCTGATAAAGAAAAGGCCTCTTTTTATTCCTTTGCCCTCATTAGAGACACTAGCAGGCATCTCTCCTGCATTTGGCTATTTATCATCTTCTCATGGAAGTCCCATGTACCTGGCCAGATGGCAAGATTACCTGCAGTATAAGCTCTCCACGTGGTTTCTGTCTGAAGCCCTCTTTGTGGAGTTTGTTTGTGGCGTTGGTGCGGAATTTGCTGTGCCATCTGGCAGCATGTAATCAAGTGGAACACAAGGAAATTGAGATGTTTGGAAGCAAAATAGCTAGCATCTGCACATAGCAAGCAGCCTCATAGTCAGCCAAGCTGTGGTGTCATCAGCAGTAGTCTGCCGTTTCCAGATCTAGGCTCGGCGATTTTGCAATGGCAGCTGAGGAAGCACTTGTTTTTATGATGACTGGGGACCGTGCTGCTGTTCCAATTGACTAACAGTAGCAAAATGGCAACCTTCTCACTTCCCACTCACCCTAAGCAATAGCTGACAGCTCTGCTAGCGTGTCCTCGGGCTATAATGTTACCCTGTGGGTAACAGACCAAATGCATCTCTCCAGTGCGTCATCTTCTCTGCCAGCAGTCAGCATCTATTTAGATGCACAAGCAATTCTGTGTGATTCGCTGGCCAAGTGAAGCCATCTACTGCCAAGGAAATGAACAGTGCTGGCATCCGCTGCCTACGCTGTCCCTCTTACTACTCACCACTGCCTTGTGCCATCCAGCCCGCAGAGGTGGCACAACTTCTCAGAATTTGGATCAGTTCTCATCTGCCCTAGGGTATAAGAAATTGATTTCCAGTAGAACTTCATTTTTTAAGTGTTCTCTTAAATAGCTCCAAGAGCTTCGTCCACGCCGGGGAGCTTAGAGCCAAGCCATAGGCTGGGGCTGTTTCTATTGACACCTCACTCATACTCAATGACTTCTTCTTTCTGGCCTTCTCAGTGTCTTCTCTCACATGCCTGGGTGTCTGGTCCTCTCTCCTCACACTGTAGCTCAAAGTTGCTTGAGACAGAGACCTTCTGGAGCCTGGTGTTTGCAAAGCACACGCGTCATCATGAACTTTGGTGAACAACAACTAATCATAGCTTTTAACCTGAGCAGTTGTTCTTTCCTCCTCCTCACAGCCCACACATCTGCCACGGGCCTCAGCAACCCTGGTATCTGATGAGCAACGTACCCCTAAAACAGCACAGCAACACCTTGCTTCCGTATTGACATTCTCTGACACGGAAACTGGGCTATGCGTAAAATGAGTCCCAAAATGGCTCTGGCAATGCATCAGATGTATACTGGAGGTAAGGGCAGAAAGATTAAGTACTGAGCAGTAACCCTTGGAAACCTTTGGGAATAGAAGGAAGTTACAGGACATGTGGATGAGTTAATTCATTGCCATGTTCCATGGAGAGGAAAAATTGGGTATTTACTACTAAACCAGTGCAACACTCATCCTGCTAGTTCCTTCCCCGGGTGGTTCCACAGGCTGACAAAGCATGGAAAGTTCTTGCTAAGTGTCTCTCCCACACAACACAATTTGGCAGAGAGATTAACAGCATAATGTACTGCACCTTCTTTTTATTCTCATGTAAAAATTTTGACTGCTAAACCACTCTCCTTAATCAGCGGTGAGCCGTTAGAACTGCTCCTCAACGAGTACATGCTGGAACACCGGACCGTGATCCGGAAGCTTTTTGACCTATCTATGAGAGCTATATTATAGCAGCACTAGCCTATAATTAAGATTGTGTCAAAGTTTCCATTTTATAATGCTGCCCTGGAAGGAGAGAGTATCCAGAGCTGAAAGTACCTAGAAAACTCATGGTTACTCATCAAATTGCTTGGGGCTTTTATTTAGTATTTTTTAAAAATATTTTTTAAAAATAATACGAATTGTTTAGTATGTCTGAGAGTTCAAACTGAATACTCACCCAAATGAATTCAAGACCTTACTGTCAGATACAACAGCCCCATGTCCCTTCTTGAAGATTTCCCACAGCATAAACTGCATTATTTTCACGAGTCTGAAGTTTTCCATCTTGCCTTTCCTCAAGAGATCTAAGGCAGCAGAAGTCTTCACTCACGCTACTAGTCCTCCAGCATAATTAGGTTAGCTTTTCCCTGCTTATTGTGAGCACGCTGCATCTAAGCAGACTTCCTTATGGTGCAGTCACACCAGTCCTTCAGATGATGAGCTCAGCTATGTAGTACAGAACATGAGTGTACATGTACCTGCTATCAGATCAAATTGTGTATTCTCCTTAAAGCATAAAAAAACCCTCCCAGAAAATACCTACGTCCTTAGCTTTAAAAATAATCTAAGAAATTCTATTCGCTCCTGCTTTTAAAAATAATGCCATAGTTGTGCTTGGCTGAACCTTGAAACAGAGATCCTGATCAGCAACACCACGACTGGTAAGGCCATTAGACCTGTTCACTTGGTTCAAGTGGTGAAGGAAGGTCCGTGAAATACAGATGTGCAACTGGAGCCTAAGAAGGTAGAGGCTTACTCTCTGTGAACCTCAAAATTTAGGAGGAGGGTAGGGAGTTGAGAGGTACCTGGTGCTGCGTGAGGAACCTGGTGATGCAGAGCATGTGTTTTGGGAGAGGAAGGTGAAGTGCCAGGGGCACAGGCCCAGCTGCTGGATCAGAGCTACCATTACAGAGAGGATCAGTGTGATGGTCCCTACAGCAGTAGTATTGCCAGTGAGTATGAAGAACCTGGAAGACTGCTGCGTCCACTGTAAGAAGGCATACGAGCAGGCACTGAGGAGCGGTGGGAGAGGAAATCTGAGCTGAGCTTGCTCCAATGTCCATGTCAAACTCTCCCTTTTTTGTTCCTTTGTATACGCAGACTCCTCATCTCAGCCTCAGGAATCTCTTTTGCCTCTCCTTTTCCTAATGATGTCATGCAGGCCTGGCACAAGCCAAGGAGCTAGGGCAGGCATCCAGCTGCCTCACGCTCCAAGCTGCAAGGTGACCCTCTCATGACCAAGAACAGCAACTGCAGTTGCTAGCCTAGACAGGGGAAACAATGGTGGCAGAGTCCCAGGTGTGGTCTGGTGAGGCCAGAGACTAGACAGAGGGACAGCGCGCCAGCTGTGCTCACCCCTTTCCCCACACACCTGCCTTGCACCTCTTGAAGTGGCTTGGATCAGGTCACAGATCATACAACCATCTTAAGTACAGCAAAACAATAAACAGCAAAAAGACACTAATGACTGCTGGTTGTTCACACTTCCTCCCAGTTTCCTAATTCCAAATCACTTCACCTGCTCCTAGGATTTCCTTCTGTCTTCCCTCTGCCTCTTACCACCTTTTCCATCACAGCATGCTCCCTTTCTTCCCCCTGTCTCAGTCTGACTGCCGCTTGCTCTTCCTTAAAATCTCAACACAGGAAATTTCATGAAAAAAACCCAAAAATGTCTGGAGCAATGGACTTCAGCATGCAAAAAAAACCTCTTGAAAGCCTCTTCCATCTCTGAATGAAATCCTGTGCACGGCTGAGGAAATAAAAGCCTAACCCTTTCAGTCTTTAGAATAACTCCAGTATATCTAAGGAGTGCATCTTAAGACAGCTTGGGCAACTACCTTGTTTCCCTTGTTTCACACAGAGGCACCTTACACAGACTGGAAAAGCAATTATAGGCAAGACTTTACCCTGCAGGTTTTTGGTTCCCCCCCCACCCCCCTCCCAAGAAGTAAAACTCCTTCCAGGCGTCCTTCATCACAGACAAGCTCATTTGCCTTCAGCCAGAATACTGCATGTTATGACATGCAATAGTTTTGACCTTCAGTATCAGAACAAGCAAGATACTGTAATTCCCTCTCACAAGAGCTATATCAGCACGTGTATTCTCTGTGCATACTCTCCCTCCTTTGAACAAGGTACAGAGTACACACAAAGCATCTAAAAGACACGTTTGAGTAATCATTACTTGGCTAAACAAGAATTTCCTTGCAGCTTGCAGAGTTCACTGGCTGTCTGCTTCTGCAATTCTCAAGGGACCAGGAACAGCATTTTTAGAAACATTTGAACGGGTCATAAGACACCAGATGGACACTGAAAAGACACTAACAGACATTGAAAAAATCTGTCACTTTCTAGAGAAGTAAATGCACACAAAATCTCCACGTATTTGCTCTGGTAAAGTGCCAGCTGCCTGCTGATTTGTTTGTCCTTACTGAGCAGCGGATCAACCAAGACAGGGGTGAGTCCCCCAGCCTACTACACAGAAGTGCTGCAGCACCCGAACCATCTCAGTCACTGCTGAGTGTGCTCGGCACCTTGCTGCTTCAAGCCACACCAGGCCAGTGTGATTAAATTCCCCTTCACAGGATGGGCAAAATCTTAAGAGCGGAAGACAAGAGGTACGAAGGGCTGTGCAACTGCTTTTTATGCCAAGTCATGTATTTCCCCAGCTCAAACAACATCAATAAATTGATCATTACTTTACTTACTGTAACAAAGGCTCAATCCGACACGGTTCAGCTCCAATCCTTGAAAAGGCCAAAAAAATTCCCTGCTGCTGTTAAAGGCACTTTACGTAGCTGTTCCTCTTTGTATTAGCCTGACAGTAACTCATATTAAGAAATGCTTTTGGATGAACTTACCTGTTTAAGTCAAATACACCCTGTAAATTAGCATCACTTTATACAGTGGCCACAAAGAGCTGGGCATCTGAACTTCACCTTTCACATTTGTAACCAGGCAGTTTTCACTGTGTGTCTTATGTGCCCCTTTAAAGCAAATGGTCTTAAGAAGCAAAGTTGACAAAAATAGTTTGAAATTTTTCTCATAATAATTTAAACATGTCTAATGGCTATGTAACACTAGCAATTTTTACTCTCATGTATGTGGCACAAAGCTAGGCCAGGGCAGCTGGTAGAGCGAACGATAACGTCATACAAACAGAACTACATCCCAGACAGTTTCTATCCTCTGGCATAAAACCATACCCCACTTTTAACAGGTAGCTTCACTGCTGGTTACACTTCCTTTGAGCTGGTGCACTTAAATATTAAAGTTAGATTAACACCAGTTTGAAACATATGATATAAATACCTCTGCAAAATTACAAGCATTAACCATCACCGCAAACCTGCAATGCGTGCCAGCCTTTTATAACTTGCTTCTCCTGTTACGTGAGCATTGCAGTGATGACTTCTTTTCAGTAACAAAAAACTTCTCTACACCCCAGCATAAACAGCCCACATACAAAATGTTTTATCATTCGGATTAACCCCATGTTACAGCATGCATGCTTACATGCATACAGGGATACCCAGACAGAGATGCGCAAAGTTACTCAAGTATTGGAGCAACCTTGCTGTGAAATATTGGATACACATTCGATGTGCTTTTTAGAGGTTATAAAGCACAAACAGAAACAAAAGTCTTCAAAACCTGTACTGCATCCTTGTGGCCTTCTAGCAAGTTGAGATGTGAAACTAACTGCTAGCTATCTTCCAGTACTCGGCCTGCTCTCAAAGTGAAGATTTCTTAGCAGGTTGATTCAAACACTTTGCATATATGAACTTGTTCTCATGAGTGATATCAATAAAATTAAGTCTGCCTCATTGCAACTTACTGCTAAAACGGCTTATCATTACCTTTAAAAAGTATTTCACTACAAGATTTCCTATACACCAGAGATATGTTTCAAGTCAACTATATTCAAAGGGATCAGAGACAAGCAATACTGTACTTTCATAATCTATTAGTGAAATAATTTATTTTCCACATCTGCTATTGCAATGGGAGCCTTAGCCTTAGCCGGAGGTCGAGTTTTGAGTTTTAGTTTTATCCAGTAGCATGCAATGACATTGCTTGATATTTAGCTCCACCTATGGGCACCTCCACGTACCTCTTCAAATTCACTGAAATTAAACAACAACTTAGTTACACTTTAAGGCTCTAATCACGCAAGTCTCCCCTACACCCCCAAAGAAAAAAAGTAGATGCACAATTCTGTTGAGAACTGTATTGAAGTTAGGATGGAAGTTATTATACAAATCATACAGCACACAAATTGGTTAATGGAAAGGAGAGGAATGAGGGAAAAGGGGAAAAAAAGCAACCCAGACAACTGCATCTTAGAAATGACACAAACAAAAAAGATTCAGGATCTCTTTGTAGAGAATATACAAGATTACATCCTCATTTTCCAAGGTATTCCTATTGACTCTTTTAAAGTCATGAGAAAGTCAGACTACTTTATTTAATTTTCCTGACAAGAGAGAGGCACTGTAAGGAAACAACACTAAGATGACCTCACCAAAATCTATTTAAAAGCCTGCCAGGTTTTGAAAGATGCATTTTAAAGCTTTAGAAGAACTATTACAGAAAAAGTTGAAAAGATGTTAAGAATCAGGGGACATAAGTTTATGACGTAAGGGAGAGGGGAAAGCGACGATAGGATTTTGGCAAAGACCTGGCAGCGTAAACTTCCAACCACTGAAATGCACAGAGGCAGAGAGCTCAAAGGGAAGCTCCAGAACATGCCTAAATCTAGCAGCATCCCTAGGCACCCTAAAAAGCACACCACATTCCCACAAAGGAAATTCAAATCAAATAACGGTAGTATCTACCTGAATGACACTTAAAGGACCTCTTTAGCTTTTCCTTTTTAGTGCTCCTATAGGCTTGGAGTAACTCCAAATATTCAGTCAGTCAAGAGACACAATGCTCAGTGGCACAAAAAGACTCCAAGACAGATATATTTTCTACCTCTTCCTCCAGATTTCTGCAGTACCTCAGTAAGCCCTATTTTGTAAAACCTTGAACTTGAATAGTGAGGCTCCAGATATGAAACTGAACAAACCAGATTTGGAAACAACGGAGCTGTATCAAAGCACTGGCTACCCACTGAAATCCTCAGTATCAAACGCACGTACTCTGAGATATAAGGAGTTGATCCTGACTAACAAGCATAAGACATTGAAAAGTAATTAGTAAGTGATACACGTTAAAAAAAGAGATACAAGTCAAACTCCTGCCAATACTCCAGGGGTCTTCGTACATTTGTTTATCCTTGAACGAGCTTCTCCTCACTGGACTTGGGAAGTAGTAGAGTAGGACAGACACCACCAAAATTTCCAGAGATTTGGACAATGGTAAATAGCAGCCAGCATTGCACTCATGAGCCTGACTTGTTCCCTGGCCTACAAAAGTATCGAAGGTATCACAACACACCCTGTGAGACAGGGAATTGATTATGGTTTGGCCAGAGTTACAGATGCATGGCATCGGAACACAGTAGAACAATCCACATCAGCAAAATAAAGGATAAGCATGTATAAATGACGGTAGGAGACATGCAACACAGAGCAAACAAAATCAGATATAATTTCATTAGGATTAATAAAGGACATGACACCTTGGGCATTAGGTGAACATAGGAAAAAGTTCTTTGTGGCACTTAGAGGTTTTGTTCAAGCAGGACGCAGCAGTAATGAAACTGCAAATAAAATTAATTCCTCACACAACTTCAATGGCAAGAAAACATGCACACACTCAACGTGTAGGCAGGTCCACACAAAGTTAAAAGTTAAGGAGACAGATAAAGGACCTGCTTGGTAGATGGTACACAATGAACTCCAATATGTAGGAAGGAGGCCAAAGAAAAAAAATAAAGTGGAAGAAAGATTTCAAGATGGGACAAAGATACAAACCCCCCAAAACTCCACCCCAACAAATTCACACTCTATGAAAATGATTGAGACTACGAAGTGCAAGCTATGAACACATAATCACTCCAAATATGAAAGCCATTATTGACAGACTCCAAATCTAGCAGCGAGAGCAGCACCAGACTGAAGACTACTGAAAAACTTCCCGTCCGTGCTCCCCCTGTGCTGTGCTACCAGCATATGAGACCTTCGCAAAACCTTTTTAAAGCCTGTAACAAAGTCCCGAAGCCACAGACACTGAGCTGTGCCTATCCTTGGATAAGAGAAGAAGTGATTTCAGAGAGAAGACCTAAGAAATGCTTGTAAACCTCAGAGACTCTCAGTCTTTTGAAAATATGGAATAACATCTTGTGGAAGAAGGGCAGGGGTGAGAGCAGGAAGCAATGCTAGGAAGAGCAGGAGCTTCTTGAGCTGGTCTTTGAGAGGCAGAAAGTCCAAAACAGCATGGGTGACACGATTGCCAGAAGCGACAAAACGCCACTCGGAGCCTCGCTCTCTTCCTCCACCTGTTCAACCTTTCATGTTGAAACTCCCATCATTTTCTTTCTTTTCACACCTCAGATAAGAGTGTACCCCAGTAAAAAAAAAAAAAAAAAAAAGGCAAGATGACAGATATGCTATAATTTTAGATATGTAAATACAGTAAACACAGACCAGGTGACCAGGTAAGTGACAAAAAGTTTCCAGTGTGATAGTTACTACTTTATCAATAGAAATTTTGTCAGAGAAGATAAATCCAGTCCTGCCAGATCCATCCTGTCACCTACTCATCAATTGTAATGTACAGTATATCTTGGGGGATGTCTTATCTTTGTTATTATTGGTTGTTTTGTTTTCTTCTTTTTAGACATGCAAATGTGAATTTTTAAAGGCATTAAGCAGGTATAATTTTCTGCAAAATGTTTCTAAAGTGTGTTGGGCAAGCCAGGATTAAAGCAAAGATGACAGAAGAAGTGCAACAACTGAACCCAAGACCTAGCAAGTGAATTTCTGAGCTTAGTCTATGCCTAGAGTAAAGGCCTACCCTGTGCTATCATTTCATATGTTTGGAACTGGGAGAGGGTTTAGGACATACCAGAACAAGTAAAGAAGCTTTATAGATACAAATCACAATTTCAAGTTAAAGAACTTATTTTCCCCAAGACATTCTTTCTAGTGTGACAAAGCAAAACTTGACTGGACAGGTGATTATGCCTAGGGCAAAATCCGTGCTGTAACTGTTAAAATGGTATGAGAGAGAGTTGCTGGAGTTCATTCCTTCCCCACCCTTGACAAGTCTGGACTACACAAGAACAACTACTAATACACTTGTCCAATATTTCAAATATCAAAGCTACTACACTTGTTGCTGCTCTGAAAAACAAAACCCTGATTAGAAACAAGTTTTAGCCTTACATGTTGTTGAATTCACCTTGGTACCAAGTAAGGTCTTTAATGTAGTAACGCATGCACAAATGCATAGTCCAACGATAGGAATGTGTATCACTAAACTGGCAACAAGTCTTGCAAAATGACAAATGCTAGTGATCATTTACAGATTTGTGGAGATTGTGCATGCTATCCTTATGCGGAGGGCAAATAATAAAGCATGAGCTATACTTCCAAAAAGAAAAAGAAATGAGGTCTTCTATGTAAAGCAGGACGGCTCTGTTGGAATTGCTATTTCACCTTCTACCTTTTGTTAGATCACTTAAGGACCAAGTTATTTCTGTTACTCTATGCAGGAACTCCCCTGGATGGGCCTGCTATTGATGAGCAGCAGCACTTTGCTATTTCAAACCACTTCTGTGCATAGAACAATTTCTTACAAACATCAATGCTTCTCAGTCGTAAGTAGAGAAGAATTATGAGCATTAATACCAATAACTCCTTCCTGCTGTGAAAGGATTCCTATCCATATCGAATGAAACCTTCAATGCATTTTTGCATAACATGTTTTGCAACACCAAGACTTACAGTTACTAGGTAAAGCCATTTAAATGCTGATCTATTTTCATATTCTAAGAGCTTTAAAAATAGAATTATTCATGTTGTAGAAGAAAACTGGTAAGGATATTATGAACGCACAGGGATTATTATAGGATAGTAAGATGTTGATACATTTATCAGGAAGCACATCAACTTCAGGCACAGAAGAATCCATTTAACTGGAATATTCTGGATTGCATTTCATTCATTAGTAGATTCTCATACTTTGATAGAGATCATGCAAGTCTCAAGCAAAAGGCTGGAAAGCTTTTCTCTGAATAAATTCATTTGGTTGGTAAGGGTGTGACCTGGGACAATATTCTTACCCTTTTCAAATCAGAAGCATTTGGAAGCTTAAAGTTCAGATTTTGGCGCAAAATCTTCAACTAGTTTCATGCATAAATACCACAACATTTACAAGAAGACAACAAAATATTTTAATTTAAATATGCCCCATACTATACAACTGTATAAAATACCAACTAAGCATTCATTTGAACATTAAAAAAAACAAAAAACAAACAGAAAAAAGCAAGCAGCACACTGTAGTAATGATAACAGAAGGTGGCACAAGCCAGGATATACAACCAGAAACACAGGCAAGTTACTGTCTCACACTCTTTGTTTACAATTACCATCAGAATGGGAAACGCACTGTAACCATCCCAAGACTTCCATGGTTTCTAGTGCCCACCTTATTAGGCAGATGTCAGTGCACTAAAATGATGAAAACCATATTGGTATTTAACATTCTGTTCTTTTTAACTGAAAGGTAGTATTGTTTTCTTAGGATTACTAGGAAACAGAACAGCAACTACCTGGGTTTCTAATGGAAAACTAATGCTTTGATTGGTAATCATGGAAAGATGGAAAAAGGACAGAATAGGAATTATTCCAACAATTTTAAATTGAATGAAGCGAAACACTAAGTCCAGCAGTAATCTGAGAAACATGGAAAAAATCTTGGAAAGACTTAAAGGCAGTTGTGGCAAACCTACAAAGTTTCTCTCCATTTTATTTATTTATTTTGTGTGTTAGTAAGTGGTACATGTATCCAGCTGATTGTTACACCTTAGTAACACAAAACAACCTTATGCACCCCCATGTACATAAAACATGGCTCCAACAACGCACAGCATTTGCTCTTCTTAACACTGTTAACATGGAGAGAGTGCCCCTTGAGTTAGGTCCAAGACGGACGCCAAGTACCAGTGTTTGTTTCAGTTTACAGGGCATACCAATCAAAACAAGATCATAACTGCAAGTATTACTAAAGTTCAATATATTCCTGCTCTCTGTAGTCACAGGATACCAACTTCTGTTTTGCTTAGTATAATGACAGGCCTTCAATAACACCGTGTTTACACTGCACCACAGTTTGAAATGGCTTCATTATACATCTTACTTTTAAAATATATATTATTTATTTAAAAAACAAGGTGTGAACCTGGGCATTTAAGTAAATGTTTGCTTCAAATGGCACAGAATGGATTCCTTTATATTAACTCCAGCTACAAAACTCATTCTCAGACCAACTGTGGCAAAAGCAAACCAACAGAGAACCATGCTTTGATTTCTAAAAAGATGTTGAGAAGCTTCAAACACCCCCTTTCTAAAACTGTAAGTGATATTCTCCCACACATATCAGTTACTATCTCTTAAAAAAATACTGAAACCTATTTCAAAGTGAGGATCTCCATTTTAAAAAACAATAAAATACACTTCTTCCATCTTTCTTCCTCTAAACTTGTATGTCATGAGCTACTGTCTTTAAACACTAACATGTAAAAAACCCTAAAGTTTCTCCCACATATACCCATTACTTAAGTATGCATCATTACTTGGCATTAAGCATTTCTAAATACCAGCTTATTTTGGAAGCAAAGCTAAGAAAGTTTCTATTTATGGACATACAAAGCCAGTAGAAAAAGATACAAGCGTGCAGCTTGTAGAACAGTTCACATCAGGAATGAACGAGGAAAAGGCACTCCATCTCTCTTTGCTGTTCTACACTGTGTGCAATTTTTCAATCACTGTTAAACCTTTGCTCACAACGATGCAGATTCACATACTGAGAAGAATTCACGTGTCTCCATTAGCATTTTTTTCCACTGAAAAATTACATGGCTGTGAATATGCAACATGAGCTTTATTTATACATTTAAGAGTACTTTTTTTTCCAAATGAGAAAGTCAAAGCTACCGAACAAATGTTATTGAAGATATAAATTATTTAAACTTAAATAATTTAAAGTCAACTTATTTAAACAACTTTCCTATTGCACGTTTTTCCATTACTTTGCCAGATAAAACCCTATAGAGGCATTTAAAAGGTTAAAATTTTAAAAGCACAAGTTACATAGCACCAAAATAAGGTGCCGAAGAAATTGTATGCCTGCTGGAAAATGAGTGCCAATAAAAACAAATATAAATATATACGTATATACACATCTAGTAGTAAGTCTGGGATGCTGAGATAATAAATACTTTAAACAATTTCCCAGATTTCCAGAAACGTGAGAAACTATAGAAAATAATGCAAAGTTATTTTAGAAGACCAAGAATACACATGCACAAAATCTATTATAAGAAAAAGGTTCAAAATTCCCATACTTTAATCTTTAAAACCACTTCTGTTATCGCTATGTACTCCACACAATGACTAGCCTATTAGTTTGAGGATTTATGTGAGTCAGAACAAAGAAAGCTTCCCCCAGTTGCTTTATAATGGAACAGCCTACAGTACCCCCAAAAAAATAAACCTAGTTTGTCCTGTTACGTCTCAAAATGTCGTCTTCTGCTTATCTTTCGTTCCCAGTTATCTGGGAATACACTCTATGACATCCATCAACCCGCAGCATCGAAAATAAGGATGAAACTTCCTATATTTTTTCCGAGCAAACTTATATTGGAATTTCTCCTACTATAACTGCTGCTGTTGCCACCAAACCTGTGACCTGCTGTTTCGACAGTAAATGTTTCCCTTGCATACGTCTACTTGTAACCCTTGGAAAAAACAACAGCAGTTCAACTTAAATGGGTAGGAGTATAATCTGGCCTTCTCGTCTGAATAATTTTTGGTTTGGGTTTCTTTGTTTCTTCTTCCATGTCGTTTTCCTGGTCACTCTCACATACGTGGACGACAACACTAGGAGTAGTGTCAGTTGCAGCGTGTAGCTCATACTTTTCTCCTGAAAGTTAAAATATTAGCAAAACTGGTTAAAAAGGATCCATTCTGTAGAAAAGCATGAAAGAAATTACTAAAAAGAAAGGAATACATAAAATTGTGTAAGTAATACACTAATGCCAAAAGCCCAATGCCACAACACATTAGATGGTGCAGGCAGGTGCATTGCCAACAGTCACATTTACCATCCGGAAGCATTCAGGCTCTGTTTTCAAAGCAACATAGCTCAGCTGCTCTCTTAAAAGCAAGTTTTATGTAAATTACCCTAGGCATTCAAGAAAGCATTCTACGTGAGCAGTCATAAGTCTTCCTGGTGGGTTTTTGTCATTTTAAAGTGTACAAGATTATCTATCCACTGTGCCACATTCAGGAAGACTCTGTTTTCCTGAATGACAGCAAAACCACAAGATCTTCCTTCCCCCCAAAAGCTTTTGGTGTTAAGAAAGCTGGATGCAGCTCTTCCCACCTCACACAGAGGTGCTCTAACACTGTTCTGGCATTCTGTGGAGCAGCAGAGCTAGACAGCAGGCTTCACGCATATATAATGTGAAACACTTATATAATACAGACGGTGTGTAGAAGTGCTATGATATAAATTTTATTGAGCACTCATGAGCAGTTCCATAGAGGAAAAGGCTCTTGCCTCCAGTTCTTCAGAAACACACAAGCCATTGTGCTAGAGTAACCTCTGCTTGCTCCTTAGTACGAAGTCATTAATTCCATGTACCAATGAACACCACAGTCAAGAGGCAGAGCTTTACAGGGCTCAACATTCATAATATATATGAAAAAAATCTCATGGGAAAAGGGATCACAGATCTGCCAATGAGCTTACTGCAGGGCATCTCAGTAACAGATCTTTCAGGGGAAAAAGGACCAACTTTTACTGCTTAGTAAGCCCTTAAGTATTTATTTCAAGACCTACAGGTTTCTTTTTGGTATTGCTAAAACTTAAAAGGAAAGCTTGTAGTATAGAAAGCAGCACACATGGAGCAAGCTCTGAACTTTCATAAAATCAGTAAGCTGTAACATTATGTATTTCTTCATTCCACATGTTTCATCAAAAACAACTTTTATTCTGACAAGCATGGTCTTATGGGATTTCTGTTTCAAAAACTGATTTCAAGAAAACACAATCTTTGATAAAAACATTTAGTATGCCAGCAGTATTCTTGATAGATGGTATTAAAGACCTACATGCAGGCTCATCTGCTTAGTTTACATATTTCTGGATAAATAAGTGATTTATGGCAGCATTTTATACCTCCACTTCTAACTGTAATATCTTTCCTATAAATTGTTCTTGCCATTACAATTTACACACCATTTAAAAGATGGTATTTATTAAAAACTGGCAATAATCTACCCCAATTTTTATGCCAGCATAAGCACAGATTTTTGTCCCTCCACAAACGGCAAAGGGCTGAATTTTCACAGGTAAAAAGAATTCCCTGGTGGTTTGTGAGATTCAAGTTATTTTCACTAGAATCTTTAGATATCACCAGCACACAGCCAACTATAAACTACTACATAGAAAGCTGATGCATGAGGAGCTAGAAGTTCTGCCCCACCCTCTTCTCCACCCCATACCACTGACATAATAAGACGTGTTCCCTAAGCTGGTAGGTAAACAGGTATATAAAAATACTACGGTAAAATGATTCAGAATACAGTTTTTATTCTCTTTGATACTGCTACTAAATGTGGCCATTTTTTCTCTCCCCTAAACTTAATAGTACAGTTGCAAACAAGTTAAATCAGAGTTGTAGATTTTGGGAAATATAATTTGCACCATTCTCATTAAGAAGGTTGTCTTAAGTGAGGTATAAAATGACACCAAGGATGTGATCATTAATCACTGAAAAGCAGAACCACGTTTAAAATAACAGTTCAGTTTAGTGGAACTTTACATCTATTGCTGAAAGTAGTATTTGGTTTAAAACAGAAATAGCAGGTAGAACTGTTTCTCCTATTTGCGGTGCTATCTATTTTTAATAAATAGACCTATAAACAGTCTACACAGCATGGTTAGCTGAAATCACAAGTGACTTATGGGATAGCACTAGGAATAAGGGGTGAGTGTACATTCTTAATATCTCCTTTAGTTTGGACAGTGGGGAAAAAAAAAGAGGAACCTGATATAAATTTTCTTCCTTTCCAGGGTGAAGCTATCTCAAAGTTTCAAAAAATGAATAAATTGCAGCAGATGAAAATTAGGAGCAGCAAGGTGTGGCAGAAACTTCTCCCTCTTAACTCCAAAAGAAAATGAGGTTGATACTGATAGTTTCCCTCCTACACAAACTACTATCTCAGATGCAGAGGTAACTCTGGCACAGAGCTACACAGCTGTTGACGAGTTCATTGCCTTAGTCTGAAACAAGACTTTCCCATCCCTTCAAAAGGTATGTTAACTACACAATTGCCTCTTCATTTTTAGGAAGCTGCTTCCTGAAAATTCTGATGAACAAGCTAATATATTATTGAAGCAACATTCATGCTCTCTACAAATCACAAAACAGGTCACATTGTGGAGGTCTGGGCCCTCCAAGTGATCCTGTAAAATTACTATGCGTGTAAGAAACTACTGTTTACTAATACTTTTTCTGATACTACAATTTAATCGGTAGATAGTAATTAATTTGAAAAGTTCTAGAAATTCAGAAAGTTTAAAAGGTGTTTTATTCAACCAAAATTCTAGTGTTTCTACTCCTTCTTACCTGGTCCTAACTTAGAGATAGCGTATAAAAGGTCATAGTTAATGACTGGAGTAGCATCTTCTACTTGCTTCCAATCAACAGGTGGAGAGGCAGGAGGTGAAATCAAAAACTGTTTGTCTGGATTTGGTGGCGCCAAATGTGAGCTTCCAATGTGCAAAGTCTGAAAAAAGCATAAAAGCCAAAGCTGTTTCACTATTATCAATGAATCCATCATTCATGAGGAATTTTAAGGTTTGGATAGATGTTATGCTGTAACAGGCACTCAAGGTGGCACCATGTAACTATATTATCGAAGGGAGCTATATGAAAGACCCAGTATACAAAATACAGACAAGCCACCACATTCATTAACTCTGATGAAACATGCAATGAAGTATGCACATCCGCATCTTCTCATTATGGAGTTTTACAAAAATTTCACCAGAAAATATCTGTCCTTAAAATACTGAAGTAGGAGGAAGCTGGATATGGGCTTTAAGGCCTAATGACAAATGGTGTTGAAACTCATTACCACAAGTGAGAGTGGTGAGAATTCTAGAAGGTATATAAATAAACTGGCTCCTTCAGGACTGTCCCTAGGGACATCTGAAACAGACACACATAGATTAATTTTCCCATTAAATTTATGGAGGAAAATACACAGCAGCTACCAAAAAGCACCCAGATTACCAGAACCTGAGAGTTTCACATCTTTAGCAGCAGATGCTAGCCAGCTATACAGCTGTGCTGATGGCGATCTCCAAGTACAAACGTGTGCTAAACAAACGATTTGCAGGAGCGAGAGCAGGAACAACAGGTAGAGTCCTGAACATGCAGCTCTACTCTTTGGATTCCCTCAGATACTACTTGAGCACGCATGTGTGTGCGTGTGTACTGTCGGCAGAGCACGCTTGGCTTCCCCCACCCCATTAAACTCTATCTTTGACAGTGCTGATTACTATCATCTACTCCCTTTCCTCAAGGTTATCAAAAGGGAGACATAAATGCAAAATATGCAACAGCCTCCAAATACTTGTAGCTTTGGAACAACCTGTGATTCTCTAATCAAACTGAAAAAATTAACAGTGTTCATTAGCATGACTGAAGACCTGTGGAAGCTTATCACAGGTAAGTTATGCTTCAGTACCTTGTAAGGATAATCACAAAGAGACTTACCTGAGCAAAATACAGTTTTATTTCCTTTCCAAGGAACTCTGTCTTGTGCAACTGGATTCTAGCATCTGCTGCAGATAAAGGGTTACTGAAATTTATTCGTACTCTTTTGAAGCTCTTAAAATACTGAAAGGTGATATCTCTGTCATATGTTCTAAACAGCGATTCAAATTTGGCCTGAAAAGAAAGGACCAGAGAAGAAAGTGAATATGCACTCTACATTTTTCTCTAAAGAAATACAGAAATAAATTGCAGTTACCAGTAGGGGCGTACTACCACTCTTGAATATTGATGTATTTATAACAGCTTAGATTTAGTTTTATTCTTTTCTCTTTTTAGAATGAATTTTTCTAACCCATCACTTGTTTTCTCTATAGCAGCTTTTTTCTTCCTTATTAAAAAATAGATTATTATCATTAATAAGTGTTGGACATGATACTCTGATTTAGTGACATAATAAAAAACAGTAGTCTTGGTAAGATATTGAAAAGAAATGCTTGTCTTCTAAACTTAACATCCAAAGGCCTTGAAAAAAGTCTGCCAAGCATGCCTTCGTCTAAGTGTGCAATTTTCAAGGAAACCAACACAACAGTTTTAATAGAGAAAAATGAAAAAAGCATATTTGCCAGCTAAATGTAATTTTCTTCAGTGACTCAGCATGCATAATAAAGTTCATGAACATCTCCTGTTTTAATAGCTGCTACTTTCATTTAGGAAAATGAACATATTACTGAACTCTAGTTTAATAACCTCCTCTATTTCTGGAACAGAATTCTAAAAAGGCTCCCACTATCTTTCCTAAAAAAATCTTCAGTACTGACCATACAGCCTTTGACACACTTTCTGTTTTGACTGTGTGGTAAAAGTAGGAACTGGACCAAAACCTCATACCTTCATAGATCTGCAATTGAGTTACTTTGCTGTCCTATCTGCGTGAAAAGACTGAAGCACCTTTACCAACAGCTGGGTATCCATTTTGCACTTTGGGTTTGTGCTCCTAGGGCATCTATGCAAACCAGACTTGGCTATTTTTCATATCATTTATATGAAGAGTGCTTCCACTCTTACTTCAGGATGCCAGAGGAGGAGAAAGAAGCAGGAGGTTCTGAAGCTGCCATGCTCTTGGCAAAGTGTTTCAGGCTCACATTGAGAACAAAGTAACCAGTCACAAGCCTTATTTCAGTCATGGCAATAGATCAAGTATTCAGATTTCAGAGATTTTCAGATATTTTCTCTTCATAAAAGCTTACTAGAAGTTCAATACAAAGCCAAAATAAACAAGTATGTAAAATCACATTGCCTCATTTTTTTTTACTGTTACATTTTGAATTAGTAGGAAAAAAAGGCAAGAAAGATTACATAAGGAGGCAGCGATTACTTCAAAATTTTCTTTTCCTTCCTGAAAAGCTCTACTTCACAAACTCGCCACAGCTGTGTACAGAACCACTGTATTTCAAAGATATTTTAAAATCAGAGCTGTCCTACTTCTTGCTGAGCCACACTTAAGCTTCTTCAAAACGAGCTCTGAAACAAGACCATGACACTCCGCACACAAAGCCTGTATTTGTTAGCCTCCTGTACTCCAGAGAGAGCTGGATGCAACCATGAAAAGTAAGCCAAACCCATGCTAAATTGCAGTTCAAAGTTCATATTCAACATTTAAACTCAGAGAATACCTTCCAGATTTGCGCAACGTATATGCTTATTTATAATATATATATTTTTATATATATATAATATAAATATATTTAAAATGTGTGTGATTATAGAGGTCATAAATGTCATGCTAGCAATATGACACTAAGTAAAATGTCATTTTTGTCCTTAAGGTATCTTAGCAGTCAACAATTCAGTGTATCAGGACTGGATTACTTACATTATATTAATTCTAATCAGTTAAATATAAATCTGAAAGGACTTCTTATAGCTTTAACATTATGCTCTTAACTACAGCACCAGCCAAAAAATCCCATGAAAAGTATAAGTTGTACTATAAATTATGTAAATCTTACTACCAAAATGATAATGTAAACATTTGCTGAAAACGCATATGCAAGTGAAGAATACACTACACAGACAGTCAAGAAGTCTGGAGGTAAACTCTGATCATTTTCAAAGACACATAGCTTAAGATCTAATAATTTCCAGAGTTAGTCATTCATATCAGAGCATACTGTTGCAGACTTACAAGACCCAAGACCCTTACATCAAACTGAAATTTTCTTACAAGTCAAAAAGGTATTAAGGCATCCATATTTTAAACTATCTGAAACAGCACCTACATACTTTAGTATTCTAGTAGTTCACACAAATAATACACAAAAGATAAAGCATACCCTCGTTTCTGCTTGATTGAAGACATCGCTATCTGCCACACAGGCAATCAGAGAACTAAAACTGTAGTTAAAATTTCTAAAATGCATTTTGTGCTTCAACAAAGCAATACTTGCTGTGCCACAGAAACCAATGACTTTTAAGGAAGCCGTTGGTACTGCAGGCAGCGTTTATAAGGGAAACAAGTCCAGCCCCTCAAAAAAAAAAAAAAAGGTTTCAGAGCATCCTGTATGTGACAGCGAATTCCTGAACAAAGTCCTGCATGCTTTGAGACAGTCAGGAACAAAATGTAAGCTGCGACTGGAAAGAGGTGACGTCAGCACATTAGTCAGCTTCCCTATGCTAATTACCAGTGCTCGGGAGGATGGAAAAAACAGCTGAGGTTTGCACAGCAGCTGCTTTATCGAGCCTCTTGCAGCATAGTTTCCACTGGTAGTAATTCCATTCAGCGCTCAGACAACATGCTCTTCACTGGAATGGGACAACCCATCTTAAGATGGAAAATGTTACTGCTAAAGGACCAAAGTCTAGAGTAATAGGCTGTAATTAGCCAGGAGGAAAATTTCAAGACTTCAGAACGGAAAACAAATCCCTCAGGTCAATAGCTTTTGGTAATTTTGTGGAAAAAATACACAGACTGAAATGTAGAGATTAGGACAAATTGATCTGGGAAAATACTGTAATGGGGGGGGGGGGGGGGAAGTAAGTATTCCTTTTGAAGCTTTCTTCAAAGCAACTATATGGACTAATTACCATTCTTTCTTTATTAAAAACTCATTCCGAGCCTCATAAACTGTTGAGGTTTTTTGTTTTGGGATGGTTCTGGATTGGTGTTTGGGGTTTTTTTTTTGTTTGTTTTTGTTTTCTTTTTTTAACAGGAGCTTCATCAGAAATCTGCTGGCAGGGTTTTAAGAGACAACCTGAACTACTAACAACAGTGATGAGGCAAGAAACCTACATTTCTAACATTTTCTGGTTTATTTGTATCCCTGTTTCAGAACATTTCCCAAAAAGTAGCACAGGAAACAGGTTTTTGGGTGGGGGTTTTTTGTTTTGCATTTGTGTTGTTCTGTTTGTTTGGTTTGGTTTTTTTTGTTTTTGTTTTTGTTTTCTTTAAATCAAGAACTATTTAAAAAAATCATTAACATTTAAAGTAATTCATTACGTTTAAGCTGAAGGTTTTACAAGCTATTTGGAACTCTCCTACGCAGCTTCAGATCAAAATTTATAATGAAGTCAAAATCATAAGTGCATTTAGTTCATTTTACTATAATATGGGACTAGACAGAAACATCAAGTTTCATGAAATACTTGCAAACAATAGACAGTCGTAAGTTTAAAACCTTATTTCACAAATACTTAATCGTGTATAACTATTCACATAAATAGCTTTCTCTGTTTCCAGGGGTTCTACTTGCTTAAAGTTAAGGATGCTTATTGTGCCACAGGCTAAAATCCCCATTCAGCAGTCAAATTCTCTGCTATCGTAAAGTTACCTTAGCATAAAAGTTGCCTTAGCATGAAAGACTACTCAGACCAACTTCCTAGCACTTTTTCTTAGAAGCCCCCGCTTAAAAATAAGCTCAGCTCAGGAAAAGAGAAGGTACTCTGAAGGACAATTCAACAACTGGTATAGATGCTGTCAGTGAGATTAAACCCAACTCTGAAAGAAAATAAGAGGTAACGAGCCTCCAGTGCTCCAGGAGCACCTAACATACTGGGTGCCTGAAGGACAGAAAGAGGAAGAAACAGCAGCTCTTTTTCTTTCCGAGCTCCCAAGAAGATGGGATGCAATGGCTATTCAGCCACTCAACACTGCTGAGATCTGGACTGGGCACACATACAGTGAGAACAGGTCTGAGTTCCCAAACTCATGACCTGTACCCAGAAACACAGATACTTAAGAAGAAGACTCAAACAGCCATCGTGCCAAACAGCGAACCACTTGAGCTCACACAGAAAATCATGCTGAGTACGTCTTGAATCCTGCCCTTGCCCTGGAATTAGGTCGTCAAGTGTCTTAAAGGCTTCGGAAGTGGAAGCACCAAGCATGACTCCATGGACCAGCAGCCAGGATGCTCATCTGGAAAATATGGCCATGAATCACCTGTGCATAAAAGGAAAATAGGCTTTCCACATCCTAGGTGAATGCTACAGCTACTGATAAGAAAGTAAAGAAGGTCTCCCCTTTAACCTCCTACTGAGTCAGAGTCATTTGGCATACTCTGAGGCTACTGAGGTGCTGCAGCATCTCTGTGAGCGACAGATGGAAAGAATATTTCTTTTGTAGAGCCTCATAGGGCCTACACAGGAGGCAGTTTGAGCTGCTCAACAGAATGAAGCCTTTGGCAACCTAGCGGCAGACCTTTATATAGCTAAGCATGTCAAAGCTTCCTAGCAGTCCACTAACCATAGAAGTCTTCAAAAGCCCTATTTTGGACTTCACAGCTTAAATTAGGACAGGTAGATCCTAGGCACTTGCATCCCTTTGTAACTCTAGACTTACATTTTTATGCCCAAATCCCATGAAGAGTAGGACATTAAAAATATCTCTGATTGCTATCCTCAAGGCCACCTACACATTACTGAGACCCAAGGAAAATTACTTTACAAGTCTTACTACCAGCCATCTTTCAAATATAACTTTTGTCATCTAAAACAGGACTATAGCCTGCTGTATTACTGTGTCAGCTGTAAACAAACCAACTATTTTTGAGAACATTTAACACCTCACAAAACATTTTTTTCAGTGTTCTCCAGATTTGAAATAAACATTGAGTCTTCTGCTGATGCACACTAGGTTTTCACTTTGCCCATTTAAAAAGACAAAGAAAAGAAACCAGTCCTAGTCTGTTCCATTTTATCATTATCATCATTATTTTTTGGTAACGTTGTGTCACCAGCCACTCTTAAAGAAACAATTCAGGCAAAAAAAGATGGTTGCATACTAACACTCCATTCACAACACAGAATAAACCGAGAACTAGTATTCTGCGGGGAAAAAAAAAATTAAAAAAAGAAAAATCACTTTGAAGTGGTCTAATATCCTTACTGCTATGCTTGATTAGAACAAAAATGCAGTCTACAATGTCTTAATTAGTGGATGAAATGAACTACCTTGAATTATTAAAAAACAATCAGAAGTACTTGTTTTCTCAAAAGAAAAAAAAAAATTCTCATTATCCCTGCTTCATTTAATGGTTATTTAAGGCTGCAGCATTATACTGAGAGCCCTGAGATCTGTTGTAGAAACCAAGAGCCAAAGTTACAAAACCACCATTACAAAATCCCGACAGTGTTGCAATGTTTTTTCTGTGGTGTTCAGGTCCTGTAACATTTGTTAACCACATGCTAACGAACTGTCTGGAACAAGAACAAGGCAAGACTATCTGAACTTCTGGATTTGATGTTCTGATGTTATCGGAGTGCAGTTTCTCTTCTCCCTTGTCTTCAGAGAGTTTGCTGCTTTGTCTTCGTTGAGATTCCCTAGTGACCTACAGAAAGAGAACAAAGTCAAGGAGATCACCTGCTTAAAGATATATGCTCTCATCCAGATACCAAATAATGTCTGATACTAAAGAACACAAGCTTCATCAGTGCAACAGGATGCTGCTGTACTTTGTGCAACGAGAATCAGGGAAACTGAACAGGTAAGAATAGTATGACATGACAACATGGTCAGCCCTGCTTTCTCAGGTTTCACCTTTCCCTTGAAAGGTACAGATTCTGGAGCTCAAGTTTTAAAAGCCGAGTTCTAAAAATTGCAGACAAGATGCTCAATGAAGACCTAAAGCACTCCCTAACATCAATAACGCCTGACAGATCCTCCACTAGTAGCACTTCCCAGGCAAAGAAATTTAACAGAGACCATTTTTTTGATTACTTTTGGGAGTGAAAGGAAAAACAAGGAGTCAAATGAGTATGTGGAATAGTGGGAACACAAAATGACTGAACGCCATAAATAGTTCTATAATTTAATCTCCACATGCAGTGAAATAGGTAAGGCACAGAAGAGAAGGAAATGAGACCACAGAAGTAGGAAAAAAGGCAAGTCACAAAAATGACTGTTCATTGCTGATAGCTACATTAGCAAAGCTAACAATCTGAGGAAGAAAATTAACATGAAAATAAATGTGTTGGTAGTTCTGGAAGCTAATAAAATGATGACCTATGAGCTATAAATCAGAACAATATAATCCATTCTTTTCTCTCATCCCTGGCAGACTTTTACAATTGCCCTTGGAGGGTGCTCTTTATGTAATCCCTGTACTCCCACTATATATACTTGCTGATCTTTTGCTATCAACATATAGTTTCTATTCCTGTCTTCATGTTAATTATCTTGCCTTAGCCCTTACTTACAACAGGGATAAACATCTTCAATTTATCTAGAACGAATAATCACACTAACTGGTTTCATTTTCTTAGTGGTTGGGAAAGGAGAGGGAAGGGCAGACAGTAAAGTACAAACAGCTCCCAGAGCTATCCATGCATGCCTAGGGTCAGTAAGCTCTGCTCTGTGCGTAACAGCACACACCTGAATTCAGGCAATCTTCTAACCTGCACTGTTTCGGCAGCGCAGAAGCAGGGGTGCTATGTGTCCTCATGGGACAGGCACACTGAAGGACGGAATAGGAAAGGCTAATAAATGTTCCTTTCTAGAACTTAACACTCATCTAGAGCATGGCTTCAGCATGCATTCAGGTAAAAAACAAAAAATTCCCAGAACTCAGACCCACTGAAAATGTAAGGAAGTTTAACATATGAAGGGCTAATGAGCACGTCCTTGATGGTGTATTTTTCTGTATTGCCTTTAAGGGTGCTCTGCAAACTAACACTGCCATCAGGAAACGGTAACATTCTCCATCATTGGAAAACCTTCTTTTCCCTGCCCTTGGGATTCGAGAAGTGGGTTGTTTTTACGTGGAGGTTTGTGTTGCTGGGTTTGTTTTGTTTTGAAACTTACTTGATGAGCAAGAGAAGTCACATCAATGCAGGCTGGCTCAAGCAAAGAGCCAGGAGTGAGGGCAGTGAGTTAAGTCACTTGCCTTAAACTGTCTGCACAGTTCTTAGTCTCATTTTACTAGCCAAAAATGAATCAACCCTCCCCACCCCCAAAAGAAAAATTGCCCCCAAAACAAAGATGACTGAAATGAAACCTGGACATGATTTCTTTTTGCAAGTCTGACAGGATTTGTTATGAAGTAAAAGTAACTGGCAGACCAATCCTACATGAGTATACTTTTTGCCTCAAAATCGTTACAATAGCCTGAGCATTGGGAGACTGGCAACCTCGATGTCTAATCCAGAACACTGGAATAGCTGTACACCTACTCACACAGTCAGGCAGTAACACAGCCCTTAACTTAGCTGTACAAATTTCTCCCACGCCAGGCAAACCCAGGGAGGGAGTTAGAATCACCATACAACTGAAAATGTTAACAGACAGTTTCTTCTGCTTTGTGGTTATGAAAAATTTTAAGTTTTTCAAAGTTGCGTACTCATTCATCAGATCATCTGAAAGATATTACAAGTGGAATAAGTATATACACTTAGTACATCAGCAGAGAAATAATTTGCAACAAAACACCTTTTAACAAGCGAAAAAAGTCTTTAGTATTATGGAATAAACTGCACAAATAGTATCTGCAAATTTATTTACAGTAAAGAAATCACACAGAGCACAGCAATACAAGTACACAAACTGGTTTTCCAAATTACACAGAGCTACGTGCAGTGTATTAAGTCAAAGTAACACCCACACAATGACAAAATGGAAAAAGGGGCCGAAGCATGGAGTTAAGACTGTCATCATCAGCTCCTCCTATTAACTTTGTTTATAATGTGGAACAGCAAACACATGACCATTCACTATTTCACATGCTTACAAGCATTTTAGTCACTGAATTTCCAGTCATAAAAATAGAGACAAAAATTTGTGCAGTTTTAACAAAATTTAAGCATGTGATTCCATGTAATACAGTACACAAAAGAAAAACCTATCTGTCTGTACTACACCAAGTTATGTCAAGAACTATATAGGAGTGCCATTTGAAAGAAGTATTCAATGGCTATAAAACTCTGGACAATATTTCTATTTCTGAAAAGTTGCTTTTCAGAAATAAAGCTTGAATACTTGTCAGCAATATTTATCAGAGCACTAGTTCAGCACAGTTACCACTAGCATACTTCGTATGTTAGTGTAGACACTTACTGCAGATAGACATGGCTAGACTCAGTTGACAAAAATCAAAGGCCACAAATCTGGGGTGTGGTGCCACCTCCATTTTAGACTTCTAGCTGTTCCGCGAAAACCTTTTCCAAACAGAAAACAGAGCAGAGGAACAAGTGACCATTTTCTTAGACGTCAAGCAAAACATGTAAAGGAAAGTAGAAAAGCTATTAAGATTCTGCACCTTTACTAAGATGGTACACATGCTTAAGACCCAAGACTCAAATACCTTTATATACCTAAAATTATAGAAGGATAAATGCCCATCAGAACAAGTTTTTTGAAAAACTCTACCTATTTCTCCTATATTTATTTCTGTTTAAATTCATTAACTGATTAACTTTAATTACAAAATTATCTACAGGTAATATATTTGCAGTAGAAAGAGCATATCATGAAACACCAAGTCTTTTTGCAGTACTTTTTGCAGTAATTGGGTAGGGCAACTGAAAAAGGAAAGGAGAAAGTTCTCGCAAGGTCAATCATAACGTTCCCCCCATCCCCACCACAGAGAGAGAATTTGGTTTCAAATAATCAAAACAACCTTCGAGAAGATAAGATGCTTCTTAAAAGTGTATGAAAATACCTGAAAAAGACTGTCCAGCAATATTATAGTTGAATCCATTACACATGTTGGGGACAGGGGGGTAGGGAGGGCTGCAAGGAAAAAAAAAAATCCACAAGATAGAAAGCCAAAGACCAAGATGATAATCTTTAACCAAGACAAATGTAAACAAGATCATTGCCATGGCCGGATGCAGTTGCAGTGTTAATTATTTATTTCTATTTAAGGCGGAAAGGGGAAAGAAAAGGCAATGGGGACAACAGCACAGTCTATAACTCATCACAGAAGCGGTGCACATGCCACACTAGAAAAGGCTAACTGTGGAAAGGGAAGGGCAGGAAATCCTTAAACAACTCTTCTCTTCTAACTTAAACTTGTTGAAGGCTTCGATAAATATAGATATCTATAAAAATCCTTTCCTCAGAGTGGAGATTAAAAAATGGGAGAGAGAAGAAAATTCTCCAAAGATCATCTATATTTATTACGAACTAAAAAAGAACAAGGCCTTTTAAACCAAAATGTGTTAATAGGCCATTTTTGCCTACTATAGAAAAACCAACTGTAAACTATTTACAGCAGAACTGAAGGAAGTTATTTGTTAAAAAAATGTTCCCGCACCCCCCAAGATATAAAGTAATATCTCATAAGCACCATGTAACTATGAAATAAAGGAAGCATGAGGTATTCTTCCAACCATTACAACTAGGAAAAATCATCAGCAGTCTGACCCTTTCAAGGTTATTTATTTGAATACCAGCATGGGAAAAAAAAAACAAACTAGACAGTAATTAACGTATCAGTGGATTTGCAAGATGAAACAATTAAAGAGAGAAGGGATATGCTATACACATCAGCAACTAAAACAAAAACAGCCCTTCAGATAATTATTTCTTGAGTGAGGGGGCACGTTCTGAAGATGAAGAACACTTTGTTTTGTAAAGAGGGAACAGCTGTAAAGTTATTTATAAGTTAGATTCAGCATAGGGAGAGGTCCAGGGGATAGGGCACATGCTTAGAGTTGGATTCATGCATTCTTTAAGGACGTCATACATATTCTGACACTTAGCACAGCTGGAGCGCTGCACTCCAATGCTGCCTCTGCACATTGCCCATGCATTAGGGTGAGCTAAGGGGCACAGAGGAAACGTTGGTGCTGGGTTTGTACACTGGTACCTAAAAGATACCGTGTTTGAAGACTGGACAGGGACGAAATTTCAGAGGAATGGGCCTTTAGCGTTAACCTAGATACATTTACATTTTGACAGTGACGTAAGTAGAACTATATTCAGCAGTCAAAACAAGAAGTGATGAGGAGTGGAAGTTCTTGCATGAAGTAATCACATCACAACAGCTTACAAGAAAGGATGTAGAGTGAAAGACACAGGAACCAAAGTTCCCCAAAAAACTCTCATGGTAAGAGGGAAAAAGACCCCAGTAAGTGATCCAGCAGTGTGTCACAATCCAGTCCTCCAACTGAGAGTATTTTATTCAAACCCTATCAAATTGAAGCCAGTGTGGTCAAAGTTCCCCAATATCCAGATGTTCCAGTAGCAACCACACACTTTCAAAATTCCTGCCTTCCACCCTGGAGCTAGAAGCAGCATCCACAACATAAATGAAAAACGCTAACAGAACATCAAACCTAAATTTGGTTTATGATTTAAAAAACCCAAGCCAATAAGCTGTGATCTGTTTTGATACAGACACACACATGTAAATACAATGATGAAGACATGATGTATTTTACAAAACAGGAGTTTTTAAAAACTAAGTTTTGAGATGACTGGGCAGGGTCATGATCCTGATTCAAATATTAAAGACTATGTCTTCTAAATATAGATCTACACATGTATATTTAATAAAATGTTAGTTAGAGCAAAAGCTTGATGTCAGCATCCTAGTCTTTTAAACATTGCTTGAGGAAAAAAATATTTGTCCAGCTCTCTGGCTTTATGAAACACACACTGATCATCACAGCAGGATTAAAAGGCAGGTGGCATTTTTGGTACAATATGCTTCCATCTCCACTGAAACTTTTCTGAAAAGACCAAAAGAAGTCAAGATATTTTTATCTCACTTTGTACACTCTAGATAATGAAGGAGATAATGATAAAAGGTCAGTACAAAGGAGAAAAAGCAGAAGGAATGAATCTGTGTCAGCTTGTCTTTATTCCCTACTCAACATCTAAATCAAGAGCTACCATTATAAAGCATGAATCATTGCATATTAAAAGCTTCAGATAAACCAGTTTAAGACGACTATTTTTCCTTTGAGCAACCAAGGTTTTGTTTTCAAATCTGTTCTGAAACAGAACAGTATTTCAATGGTTTCCAGATCTCTGACCAAGGATCTCTGATGAGTATATCGGATCAACTGGTTAGACAAGGAGTTCCAAAGTTTTTTAATGCAAGAAAACTCTAAAGCCAGCTGTCATTTCTACTGATGATTTTGGAGGCTGCTAGGAGCATGCCACCAACCTGTGTTTGGTATGACTTGAACCATTACCTCTACTCCTCAATTCGACAGAGTGCATTGCAATATGACATGTCTATAACACATTAAGTGAGAATTTCAAAACAAGTGACATCTGATAGTGGAAACCAAAACCCAGTCATTCCTATCTGACTGCACTCAAACAGAATCAGAGCTTTTGAGCTGCAATGACTGTTCTATGATCACATTTGGGAAATCATATCGGTTCACTATGGCTAGTTAAACAAAAGAGTAGTAAGTAGGGAAGGATACAGGTGGAAATGAGGAATGAATACTGCTGTATTTTCTTATTGGAAGGTCTTGTAATTCTTCCGTCTGGAGTTTCTCCAGAACGGATGCACACTCCTCAAGGTTGGTGAAAGTAAAAAAGGCAGCTTAGCCATCACTGCAATAAACACTTCATTTACTCCCCCAACATAACAGCAAGGTGCCACCTTTATTCAAACCATTGGTCTTTGTGGTCCCTCCTCCCAGAAGCTGTTTCTCATCATTACTATGGTAGACTTTTGCGAATTTGGGTATAGTCTTACACCCAAAGATAATACACAGGTGTCATTCTGTGGACTACTCCCCCTCACAGATAGAGTACAGCTGATTCAAAATCTTCAAGAGCTATTATTACTCTTCGATGACATTTGCTGAAGTAGCATACTGGCTTGCCTACAGGCCGATTACTTTACGGCAACTTTGGAATGCTTTCTTTTGAATAAAAAAAAATTGTGAAGAATGGTTTGGAACAGTCAATCAGTCTTTCCTCATGGGACCTCCAAAACCTGTGAGACAAGTTTGTTTACCATTTAATCAATAGTTCTTGGAAAGTTCCAACCTTATTTCTACTCCCTTCACTTAAAAATTTCACCTATTAAAGACAAGTGAATTGCAACCCAGGCTTGCTCCAATGAATGCCAGTTAACTTACCAATTTTCTTGATCTTAATTCAACAGTTTTTCACATGACAGAAGAAAAAAAAAAACCTTCCAGAAGGTTACCTGCATCTATTGCTATTATTTCAAAAGGAGAATAAAGAAGAAATACTACTCAAATTAGTTCTTAATGCAATTACAAACATTTATTTGAAGTCTGAAACTACAGACTGTACCCTGAAGCTGTATGTCCTTTCAGCAGAAAGCCATAATGCCAAGGGATCCAGAGTTTTGACCACAGAAGCATGCATCACCTATGGATGTCAGTGAGGTTTCTATGAAGCCAGGTGCTGAATTCAGCCATTTCTCTGCCTACAGAAGCTATCCACTCCACAACTGCTCCACTGAAGGATTAAAAAAAGATTTAAATAACCCACTGATGATTTTTTTTTTTTTTAAACACAGATTCCAAAAGCACTGCCAAGGAAAGTAGCTGTTTTTACTGAATAGACTCTTGCAAGATTTTTTTTGAATAGGAGCTTAAAATATATGAACTGTTGTCATGCTAGCATTATGTAGCCTACATATGTCCAAATAGAATATGAAGAGCTGTGCTCTATCACAGAAGGGCTATTTACAGATTCAATGTACGACAGTTTTCCAGCCAACCATCTGAAAAATAAATACCTACAGTGTGCTTATTCCTTCCTTGGAAAAATCCATGACTTACACTTCCATTTCCAAGCATTAAACAGTAAATTCCTGTTCACTGACTGGTAACATAAAAGTGGTAATTTGGAAATTCCACTACAGAATATTTGAGTAACCAACTAGACTAATTTAGAAGAGTTTTTAATATGGCAAGTATATTCCAAAATTTAAAGTCGTCTTTTTTTTTTTTCAACATGTTTCCACTCCTGCAAGGAATTTACTCAAATGATCCATAGTAAATAGATTACAATTTTGCCCTCATTCAATTATTCTGGAAGGAAATAAACATTTTCATACGGTATATTTACTGGCAAGTATTTTTCTATTCACATTAAAAACACCATTCCACCTGGAAAAATGACTTCTAAGTGCTAAAAACTAGCATCCAAAAGTTTGCAAAAATGCAGTGACTAAATGGAATAGTGGACTTATGAAGAGAAAAAGTAAATATCTTAGGATCTTATATGCTGAGAGCATTTTAGACGAGATAAACAACTGTTTAATAAGATTTGTTTCATTGAGAAAAATACTTTTAATAAGAGGCAAAACCAGAACAAGTAAATAAGAACTGCATAGCATTCTGACAGTCCATATGGACAGATTATACAAACAGAGGCTATTCAAATACTCTAACACCTGTGCAAAACAGCATCTTAAACTGATTGTGAATAAACCTGCTGAGGAAAGAATGGAGCCCTCTACAGAAAGATCTCCAAGAAACCTCTCTACTTTGTTGAAGAGGTGACATTTTGGAATAAAGGTCTTCACCTGAACTGAGCAACCCTGACACTCAGTTATCACCAGTTCACGTAATGCCACCTGAAAGCCTGATCCACACTAGAATTCCTTCCCACTCATCTATAGCTCAAAGCCATCCTGTACTTGGGAGCTACAAACCATTCAGGCCAGAGCAGCTGGTGTCTCTTTGGAAAACACAAGAACAGAGCAAAGAATATTTATGGCTGCTCTATACCTAGGAAGTATGTGAGAAAGCCCATAAAGTTTGTTCTCACCTGAAAAGCAGAAAACAGTCATTAGCAAATAGCATCTTAAAAGGTTAGGAATTTCTGATGAGCACTCTATGTTCACTCGGAGGATTACTAAGAGCCTATAACCCTATATTCAGACATCATTCAGGGATAATCTCCTCAGGACATTACTTAATCCTTTAAAGAATGATCTGGAAAAAGAGGCACTGTTTATTGTGTTTTACTTTGAAAGAGCTCCTTCATGCAAGTATAAATCCACAGAAGAAAAATGTCCCTTAAAGTGATAGGGCGAGTTTTCTCAAAGTCAGACAGCAGGCAAAAAATGGACTGTCTTGAGCCTCTTTGCAAGTTTCAATCAAGTACGATACCGGGATAAAGGGTTCAAGGACAGCATTTGTGATAAAGAGTTGTGTGAAAACATCAGGGACTGGGCAGAGTAGGAAGACCAAGGAAGGAGCATGCGGAACTCAACTGTCAGCTATTTTGCTTGGCAGAAGCTAGCCAGGCAGCTTATATGGGCCTCCAGACAAGCTAGAACAAGTATCAGCACATACTGCAGGATGTAAAGAAGGGAGAATTCAGAACTTTGTAGATGGTAATGGCCAAGGACACAAAAGCAGACAGACAGACAGATGTTTGTTCCACAATCTGTGAAATATGCTGTGTACAAAGGAATTTGCAAGCTTTAGGGGCTCACTTAATCCACATGCTATCAGAAAAATCTTAAAAATAAAAATCACTGAAGTTACCTTAGGAAAAAAAATTGTCTTGGTTTTCCAGGAGTTTCCAGAGCTCAAAACAAAAGTTAAGAATGAGTGAGGGCTAAGGATAATTTAGAAGGACCACCTCCTAACTTGCACATAAAGGCTGAGCAAGCAACAGGAATCCGAGAAGTGTATTTGGCACAGTATGCATGCTTTTGGTTTTAAGAATGAGAGCGCAAAGGACAGAAGTGACAGAATTACGAGTGGCTATCTGGGGCATGGTAAAGTAGGCAAGAGTTGAGGGGGAAAAAAAAAAGTATCCAAATGGATGGAGAAGTGCAGTGATAGGGTCAAGCTTGGTTCTGTATACAAAGCAGGGGAAGACAGTGTTCAGCTCAATGGCATCTTGTATGGCTAAGAATTAACTTTTAAAAGGCCTTTCTTGTCATTAAATTTCTTCAGATGTATTTAACTGAAAATGGGGCACCCATCCACTTTCCAAAGAAATTCAAAGTTAAAGTTGCCTAAGCGCCATTCCTTCACATGGAAAGAGGGCACTCTTTCAAAAATAGCCCAGAAAGTCAGCAAGACACAGTTCAGTACAGCTGAACAGGAAAAGTGAACGCTGCAGCTTTCACTTACTAAATAACAAAATATTCAACCTATTCCACTAGACCTAACTGGTCTAATCAAGACTATATCCATGCACAAGCTGTTGCCCACAAAAACAAACAAACAAACAAAAAAAACAAACAAAAAAAAACCCACACCGAACACCAAGAGCTTCCCTAGAATTTTGGATCAACAGCTCATGTCACAAAAACTACTGCAGGATTCACTCCAAGAAAGATTGAAAGCTGTATTCCCTCACCCCACACACCTTTTTCTGGCATTTCTGATATACCCTTTTAGTCTTGTAATGCCCTAATCATTAACACTGTTCAGATCACACTTGCCAGTGCAAAAACCATGAAAGTTCACACACTGCAATGCATTTGCATGGGTGAAACACACAACAGACTAGAACTTGGCTGATAATTACACTGATAACATGAAAAAAAAAAATCATCATCCAGTAAAGAAATATTTGGCCAATTTACTGCATATGAGGATACCATTTTCTGTCAGTTCTCTGAACAACAGTAATCAATACTGCAGTGTACATAGATTATCAAATACATAACTTGGAGTACTGATGCAGAAGCCTTCATTTCTATAGTTAAGTTGTTTTAATTGTGCTTAGTTGTTACCCTGAAAGTAAAAGCCTGACAGTCAAAGGAGAGAAGACAAGAAACAGTTTCAGAAGAGAGAGCGAAAATGTCCCCCCCCCCCTTTTAAATTATGCCAGCAGGAAAACACAGGTAGAAGAGGCAAGTTCAGGGAAGAAAGCAGAGAAATCCCCTGAGCACCTTAAAAACTTGAAGATTTCCCCCAAAACACCCACACCTTTTGTCTGATATTAAAGTTCATATTTATTTCAAAATAAGCATTTTTAGAAAGCTATGAGAAAGTTGAAGAGCAGCAACTGTAATTGTTTGCTATTCTAACTATAGCTTTTCCTATTTATGCCACGATTTGTATAAAATCATGGAAAGCTGCACTATTTCCTGATAGCAGAAGGCAAAGGGTGGTCACTCAAATATTTCTTTGACTAATTCATTCCACTGGGTTTTCCATGAGTGATTCATGGCTGTACTCAGCTTTCCTGGAAAACATTTCACAAAGTCTGCAGAGTATGTAAAGTAGTATATTCTCATTGTCTAGTTTCTAATTGTGAATCTTTGAGACTCTTTTTAAAAGTAAACAGCATGTTTTAGTTACTTCATTCTATCAAATATGATTTTGTTAATTCAAGCACTCCTATACCCAGAATAGCTGCCATCACAGCAAACATGCACATGCTTGTTTTCCTAAACAAGTTACACCAGGCTTACACACAGTTCTACTTCGACATGTAACTAGACTTAGTACATCCTTTAATAGCGCATTTTATCCTCTTTTGCCTGGCCTGATCCTGACATCACTATTTTATGACTTGATTCTGTTCCCAGTTAAAGTTAATGCCATAACATTGCCACTTTCCTAAATGAAAGGAGGATCAAGTCCTTATCTGTAAGCTCCTCTTAAAAGGGATTTATCACTGTTTAATGTTGCTGCCAAAATGATACAACAAAACCCCTGAACTATCAATAAATACAAAGTTACCTGTTTAATACAACTGAAGGTAAGACTACAAGCACAGGTTACAACAATTTGACTTTATGGCAACCTCGAAAGCTAGAGGCTGTCAAGCTCCAGTGAAAATACGAACAGCTCCTGCAAAAAGAAGCCTCAATGAGCAGAGCTCAGACCACATCTTATACCCTTTCCATTAACCCAGAAAGGGCTACTGTGTTTAAACAGCAGGACACTTATCCTTTATCAAGTGTGTATGTGGGAACAGAAAACAAACAGTCAAGTATATACATTTGAGTCCCAAATCTATAGACACACTCAAAGAGAACTGGAGTTTCCCAAACAGTTCTTCTTGCTTCTTTATAGAAGACTGGTAATTATAAACACTGCCCTGTGTCAAGATTTAAGTGAAAATGATGTTCCACGTGGCGAGAAATTTACTTGGCCTCTTAAGATGAGCATCTCTGAGGAAATCTCTGCCAAATCCTCCAAGGCAGAAGTCTTGAGAAACAGGGAAAGAGGGTAGGTTGGGGATGGGGGGGTGAGGGGATGTGTAATTTGAATTAGTTTAAAAATTTTGAAATATATCTAAATGCCTATTTTCAATGATTATTTTTTCCAAAAAAAATATTATGAAAGAAACAAAATGTATGCATGTTTTTCCACTCCATTTCCTATATATCCCCATTTACTAGAACTCCAGCCTTAGATGCCCTAGGAAACAGGGTGGTTTTTTTTTTGATAAGGAAAAGAGCTTCTTTAAATACTTGCATCTTCTATTATAAGTCTGTTCTTTTCTTGGAAGTCACAACACTACAAAGAGTTTGTTTACATAGAAGGACTATGAAATAATAACAAGTTCCCTAAAACTGCTTGCTCAACTGGTTTCTAAAATCCCTTGTGGTGCCAGTTCAACACAGCACACACCAGTAAGGCTGACTTCAGTACTTGATCAAAGTTCTGGTTACCCTCTGCCTGATCAAGCCCGAGTCAGGAGGGTACTACTTAAACAAATGAGTCTTCAAAGTAGTTCCCAGGACCCTCATCTCCTCCCATTTTCATTAAGAAATTTAAGGGAATTTAATTTTGTTTAGTATGCAGAAAAGCTCTGGGTGTAGTGAAACTATATGTAACATCGTTTCACATTATTTATATCTGGGTTGCTGCCTCTGTGCAGTTCAAAGGGTAACAGGTTGGCTTCTCTCACCAGACATTCCTTCCTGCTTAAAAGGGCAATCGATTACCCAATTCCTCCCTTCCCAGACAGCCTGACAAAGCACGGCTCACGTTTCTCACGGCTTGAATATGACTTACAAATTTCACTTTGATGAGAGCTTTACAGTCCTTGCTTCAGGCAAGTTCTGCTGGACTTCCATTAAGCCCCCATTTGAAATTAAAGTGTTTACGCTCTATGCTCTATTCATTTTCACCAATTTTAGAAACATAGGTTACCACACATATAAGTAAAACAGTGCTACCAAAATAGGTTTTCAGTGTTATAAAATTGTTCCTATTTCTCAGTAAAGGTTAAATAATAAAGAAATTTCAGTGCAATATTAAACATGGATGTAACTTCTCATTTCCCCAGCGCTTTCAAATTTCTTCTTTACTTGTTCTCGCAGTCCCCCAAACCCTGTTTTGGAAAATACAACCATGAAGCCTTTTCTCCGGCCAAGGAAGAAAGGCAGACAGCTCCCTTCAGGGCGCTGCCCTGAGCTATTCTTAGTCTGTTTGCTATTAATGCCACTCTCCAAGGTATTTCTGAGGAACTTCATTAAGTTGCTGCAACAATAACGTCCTAGTCAAAGGAAAGACTAGTATTGTGCACTTAGCTTTAAGTAAATACAGGAATAAAGACATCTTTCCCATGTGAACAGTTAAGGCTTATCATTTTTTCCATATGAATTGGGTTTTGATTGAACTACTGTAAAAAGCTTGGAGATAAAGTGCTTTATTTCACAAGTTTGACTATGAGGAAAACACACTAATGTGCTCAGGGTTCCTCATAAAAACAGTTTGTGCACAATTAACAGATACTCTTTTAGGAGTCAGTTTCATAAACACTGTATTTTTAACCACTACAGACTGGTCACTCCTTCTCAGGCACTTTATTCTGACAGCCTCTAAGGAAAGCACTACCTTGGTTGTTTCTAAAGCCAACTCAGAAAATTTTAGCTGACATTTCAAATCTGCCAAGCAGAGCACAAAAGAGCTTACAGCAAACATTTCCAGTTCTACATTATGCAACCTAAACATTACAACAAGGTTTTTGCAGATTTAAATGCAAAAGAATTACACAGCCTTCAAATAAGACAATATGCAATGCAAAGTACTAACCAGAACAGTCAGTGAAAAAGTGATACTTAAAACAGCGGCAGGGGTGGGGGTGCAAAAAGGAGGGGAAGAGAGATTAAACAATAACGTGCAAATTCGTGAAAAGATTAAGTGTGTTGGAAAAAAGAAGTGGGGAGGAAAAAACAAACAAACAAAAAAATCTTACCAGCAGTTCCCTTCAGAAACCATGGTCTTGTGAATTTACAAGAGAAGCTACATTGTCCACTACCAGAAAGTCTGCTGCCTGTTTTGAGGCTTAGAAACTACCAGCTACATTAAAGATAAATCAGCTTGCAATAACAAAACTTTCCAGGGTATGTTCTTCCTTATAGGGGAGAGGGGAAAAAAAAACAAACCACCCCACACTGCTAAACTAGGAACAATTCACTTTTAAATTGCTCTACTGCACACTGTTTTGTCTGTAATTAAATGCAACTGCAGGATGTAGCAATTAAAGTAATTCCTTTTCTGTCTGATATGGATAAGGTTCCAATATACTATAAAATAAATACAATCAGATCTGTCTGTTCAGTAGTGAACTTTGGTGTCCCACATCCAATCTATTAAAAAAATAAGATTTTTCACTTCAAGATTTAAGGTGACCTGGTTAGGCTGACACATTAAGAATTTACAGCACTATTTGCTTACGGTCATTCTTTGGTTTTAAATTTATAGATCCAACTAGTATTTTCCCCCAAACTTCATGGTCTGTCACACAGCTAACTTCTCGGTCTTCCTAGCCTTTATTCCTATTAGATATGTCCAACTGTTCAGAAAGAACGTGGCTGACCTTCCAAGCCAACACCACCGCTCAGTGTAACTGTTCCCAGCACTGTGACAATTCATCAGGGCCACAAGCAGCAGGTTCTCCTGCCGGAGAGCTGCCCTGGTGCGCAGGGGCCCGAAAGGGACCTCGGCTCCTCTGCTGACGCTACCTCCACTTTTGGACTATGTTAGCTCAAACTGCCGATACCTTATCTGTAAGTGGCTGTACTGCATTGCAGTTTTGAAGCACTGAAGTGTTGCAGCTGGCAGTTGTTCTCCTGTTATTTGGCTTTTACAGGATCCTTTACCTCCTACTTAAAGTGTATACTTGGGCAATTTTTAAGGATAAGATAATGGGGCAACTGCCCTGCTAATAATTATAGTTAAGCTATAGGTCCCAAACATTGAGCTATAAGAGTTTAAACCAGGTTTAGTCTAAGAAATGGAGACACGGAAACAAAGACAGCACAGATACATAGATTTAAGTAACTTCTATTTTCCAATTTATGATCAACCACTAAGTGATCAGAAGTTAATTCTTATCATTCTGTCTGGTTCTCCTATAATCTAGGATTTTTGAAATTTATTTATTAGAAGTGATATTAGACTTTACTTTTTAAAGCATCACATGCCTTCTGTTTCATTACTCACCATGGCATTTAAAAGAATGGATCTACTACAAATAACTTTAATATCTGATTAACTGTGGGAAAGAAACACCCCTCAAAAAATAGACAGCAGTGTCATCATCTGTTTCCCAGACCAAAGGACTCTCTAAATAGCATCAATTCAGGTCCCAGCAATGTCATACAAGACTCTTCTTCATCGCCCCCGTATTGCAAATTACAATGGGGCTTGACGGTTCCGTGTTTCTGTTTACTTCCCGCACTGACTTCTTCTACAGGAATCTACCACGAGACAGTCACTAAAATAGTCTTAATTTAATGAAGTCTGCTAGTAAATAAAAAGCTAGTTCAGAACATTTTCAGAGATAAAAGCTTCAAAATCAGCATCATGTTCTGTAACACCTGAACTTCTGTGCGTTATGGAGGGGAAAAATGGACTCTCAGCAGTGCATAAGAATTAATCAGCTGCACGTAATTTTATACTGGTTAATTCACTTTGACTCGCAAACATTTTATATGTCTTTTAGGCTTCAAACACACCTTCAGGACTGCACCATCTATGGGGTCAGAGGTTTATTACAGTAGGTAATACAGTAGGTATTATTATTTTCAGCTAGTAAATTAAGATTTGCTCTAATTTACAGTATCTAGAAGGCATGTCCTCAGAGGTTCCCAAGAAAGAAGCTGGCAACTTCAATTTTATTTCCACTGAACATGCACAGATCTCAGAATTGTCATCAGCTTTAAGAGTATGCTTGGCATTTTCAGAAGGGAAGGAACAAACATAAAAGACAAAGGGGCAACGCTCTCACACAAACCCAGTTCACTCACACTAGACTGCGACAATAGTTTGACAACATTGGACGAGCTCATGCATACATGTAACCTAATGCCAGGAATGCTGCAAAATCTGATGACAATTCTAAGGTGCATTTCTTAGAAACTGTGAACTGTGCTGTTAGAAGCAACTCTCAACCCACAGCAGCTATCCAGCTGCAGCCTTGTTATCTACCTGGCCCACTTCAGAGCCTTCAAAAGCTCTGCGAGTCCCTGCCTTAGTGACAAGGGCACCAGAGTGCAGAGCAGCTGCTCAGAAAGAATGGCCTCTTCCAAGACTGCAAGGCCAGTGTTGCCAGGATGCTTCCACAGTAGCCTAACTCATCAACAACTTCCCTCATCACACGACACGAGTAACCTCCTCCTCTCGCCTTCAGCTCTGCTGCTTGTTTTCTAAAAGCAAAGTGGGAGCTTGGGGCATTTCTGCTCGTACAAATACGCTTTGCTGCATGTTGTCAGCTATCGTTCTGGTGCACTTAATATAGCTTATATTTAAAATTCAGTCTCCATACATGTGCCAAATTTTACCTAAAGATATGCAGTTCATCCTTTAAATGACAAAGATGGTTAACAGATGAAACTAAACTTAGATGTTACCTTGGCTTTTTTCTTCCCTTTTTTTTTTTTTAACTTGCAGCATGAATGTGTATTTTAGTGATTTTTTTTCTTTTGATCTTCAGCTGTCATTTCTGAAAAATAAAGAAGGAGTTGTCCTCAAAACATTTTTCTAAATTGTTATGGTGTTTTTTTCAGCTATGACAGGTCACTCAGTATGACAGTTCATGTACAATATGGCCATAATCCTGATGAAATTTAATGAAAAATACTTCTGCAATTAACTATTTACTGTCATTAAAAAATGCAACTATATTATGCCAAAACTACTATTTGAGGGAGTGCAAAGTTAGAAGGAAGATAAGGACTAAACTGTATGAAAACAGCATGTGTTTGGAGGCTTTTTTAATGACTAGTTCTTTATAGCAAGACAACAGTATTTGTTTAAGTATGAAAGATATTATCATAGGCAAGTAAAAGTTAGTGTTCATCTTCTGACCACTCTTCTGATACGTTCTCTGTGACTAAGGGAAAAGCAAAAGTCAAGGAAAAAAAAATTATACTGTAACACAGGAGTCTTTAGAAAACCACAGTAGTTGTTCAGAAGCAGGCTGTTATTTCTGTGAACTTTAAAGAATGAAATTTTCCGCTGGAGTCAGGGAAGGAAGAATGGAAGATAGTTTCAAAATATTTTTAAAGAATGTTCTGGGTGGGTAGCAGAACAATTTAATTTCAATTAGTTATTGTACTTCTGAGAACATATTAAGTGCACCTAGAAATTTCAAAAGCATTTAAAAAATGTACTAATAGAAGATAATAAAAGGAGCCACAGAAGAGTCAGGATTTTAGCCTAAATCATATGCATTTTTGGTAAGGTTAATGTCTAATATACCATCATTTTCTCAGCCATGTTAAGTTAGTGACATACTAGATACTGTGATAAATTATATAACCTGTGTTTGCAAGCATATTACAATATAATCAATTACAGCTTTTTAACAGTCAAATAGCCTAACTGTCTGCAAAGTTGGTGAAGCTTCCTATGTAACTAACCCTTTTATCACAGCAGCCACATAATAGCAACACAAGGGCTGAATTACTTCAACTGCTAGTGGCAATATCTTGGCATTAAAAAAACCCAGCAAAATAGACATATGACCATCTGATCTAATCAGAGGTGCCTCAGGGCAATTTTGCTGTTGAAACACTACTGGTAACAAAAAACACTGGCATTTAAAGCTTTTGAGGTACTTGACAGTAGCGCTTTCAGGATGCATTTAATGTCTTTGTTTATATGGCAAGAACACATGTTTTGATTGAAGGGGAAAAAAGACCAGTATTAGAAAATAACTCCTGAGACCATTATAAACTTCCTGAATATTCAAGGTGATGGTTTATGAACTGAGCGCTTCAATTAACATTGCTGAAAACCAATACAGTTCTGCATTTCATTCTATCTTCTGCTTTCCCCACCCTTTGTATAGAAATTTTTGGTTTTCACTTTTTTCAGCAGAGGACATGAAAACATCATTTCAGTCTAATATTGATAAGAACAGAGTTTTATTCTGGCAACTTACTAAGGAAGAAGCAAGAGACATAGCTGCATCTCAAGTAGTTAATTAAGGAACAATCTCTCCCGAAATCATCTCCTGTGAAGAATTACTGCACTTAAATCTGCTATGGCATAGGTTACTAAAATTGCTTTTAAAGTTTGCTTGGCATATACCAAAGAAAAAAAAAAAACTTTTAAAACGTGTTCAAAGTTATTATGCACCTCTCAGGCAAATGATCTTCTCCTCCACTCCTTTCTCAAGAGAAAAAAAATATCTGACTCCTGATGTGAAGGCTTTATCTATTCATTCCTAATATTTAAGGACACTAAATAGAGCCCACCTATATGCTGTAACGAGGTGTGAACACATGGGCTAACAACGTTTTTAATAGAAGTCACAACGATTTAACCTAGTCTCTGATCCGATTATTCTTTTGGTTATACAACCCCAGGCAAGAGTTATTCATACTTTCCATTGCCTGCAACAGCAGCTGTTTCACTATCACCCTGGAGCCTCAGGAAAATTCAAGCCCTTAATCACTGTTTCCATTAGCCAACCGATCTTTGCTATCAGCTTGATGCGATATGGCCAAAGTGCCAAGTAGTCTAACTACAGGAAATTGATTAAAAAAAAAATTCATCCTGCAAAGAAGCCTCCACATACCTCAGAAGCTGGACAAACACCACTCATGAGGTCCCACTGATTCCCTCTCGCTTACACAAGCCACATGCATGAGCTTTCTCCACAATACCACAAGTATGTATGTTCTGTTTGACACAAGAAAACATCTCTTATTTAATATCACAGCCTGCAAGAAATATACAACTTAGTTCTTATCTCATCTTCTTTTGCCCATACTTAATTTCACCTTCCTCACTGAACTGGGCAAATCAGTCTGCAACATACATATTCCCACTTTCAGACAAAAAGCAGGACTAAAAGCAGCCTCAGCTTTCTATAGTAATGGACATATTAGTACTGCAGCTTCCTAGCAAAGCCACCAGCCCTGAATAATTATAAAAATTCTATAAAGACATATCAGAGATGGGAGCTGTTCTTAACACAGTTCGTAACATACATTATCTACATTTGTTGGGTTACACCCTCCCTTTCTCATGTTTTCACTAGAAGCCTACAGATGTGTTTCATTTAACTATATGGATTATGAACAGCTGCTTCACCTACAAAAACCAGAAAGAAGAAAAAAACAATTTATTATAGCAACACAGCTTGTGTCTTCTGGCAGTTCACCAGCTCAGTTACCCTGGCTTCCTATCTCTACAGAGAAAGGAAACAGTACTTCTAGGAAAAAGAGAAACAATTCTCCATGCCTTTCAGCCAGTTTTTATTTGGAAAACATCCTGATTTTTAAGAGGCCTTTTCATCCAGACAGTCCCTTGTTTTGAAAGCAGGCCCAAACCTTCATGGAAGCTTCCAGAATGGTATTCCATCCATGAAAGAAAATAAAGTGATTTTGTTTTACTCATCTATACAGCACCTAAAAGTCAAAGTCTGACTTTTTTTAAGGATACCAAGAAGTTGGTTTATTTTGATTTTGTTTGGGGTTTTTTTGTTTTTTGGGTTTTTTTTAGAGTGTGATACAGACACAAATATATATCAATCCATTTATCAAACAATCCTCATCTCACCATAATCTCCACTCAAAGCCAACATGCAATCCAGCATATTTACAGCTAAAAGACTGGACATACACCTATTACAGCATTAAGCTTTTACAGCAGTTTCTATGTATGCCTCAAGAAAGCTCTCTGCAACTTCTCAATAGGGCACCTACAACGTAGCTTTGAGGAGAGAAGTGCCAAAAGCACTTTATTCTTCTCCTTGCCAATTGCCTGCCAAATGACTCAAGTTTATTCCATCAGAACCATTCTTCAGCCCGGCTGAATATAGGCAGGAAAAACTAACGGCAACACTTGCAACTCACTCCTACTTCACTCTTGTAATAGGACAGTTTGGTCACATTTACCACTCTTAAAACCACTGTTGCATCAAAGAGATATAATGTCTCACAGCTCATGGTTTTCATGGTGTGTGCACGTGTTGCATTTTCGTAATATCTTTTGTACTTCAGGAACAACAAGTAACTAAAATCCGACTCATGAGGTTTGCAATGTACTCTCAGCTCAATAGCTAAGAGTGTGTTTTCCTTCCAGGAAGTCAGCCAACATCAAAATAACTCTACAAAAGAAAACCTCAAAAAGGAAAAACAATTCAAATCCAATATTAACTTCTGAACTATCTGAAGATCTGCAAAGTGAAGAGGAAAGTTTATCTTGGACAGCGAGGTTACATTTTAATAAATGAAATCCACTGCATACACTATGAGTATTGATAGCTCTACTTTTATGAGTAGGACCGGTAATAAATACTCACTCACATAGTTAACGAAAAGAAGAAAGCCATTCTAGTTATCTCGGGCAGTAATAAATGCTTGGAGCAAGAGACAAAAGGTATAAGCCCAGGTACGTACAGACTACTCTTCTCCCATCTAATCCTGGCAATAGCACTTCACAAACTCTGAAGGATTAAGTTATAGCCTAATCACTGTGCTTGACAGATACTACTCATGAATCAGTCTGACTTCTTTTTTAATATTGGGCTCCTGGACTCCCAAACATTCTAGGACAATGACTTCCACAGCTAATCATGCATTACACACACAAAAAAATAATTTTTAGAAAAACCCATATTTTAGACCTTAATCCTAACTTCAGGTTCATTGCAGACAGTGAATATTTCAGCTTCACTAATGCAATTCCAGCATATTCTCATATTCTAGGAGAAAAAGAAGAGTACAAACATTCCACACAGTGGCTCACTCCCACACCTCCCCTCTCTCACGGAAATGACAATCCTTTATGCTTCAAATTTTTTTGGTAGAATTTCACAGAGCCTGAGTCTTTTTTTTTTTTTTTAAAGGAAAAAAACCAAGCCTGAAAATCCTTCATAAATGCCACGTTACAATAATTCATACTGCATGAATGATCTCTTCAGACTTAAGAAAATACAGTTTCCGCTGGGGGGCAGGTTCTGGCTATCTGAATGGAAAAAAACTGTAACTAATTATGAAGTCATTCCTAGTTGCTTTTAGGCCAGAGATGTCTAGAAACCTCTCATCACAAAGTGAAGTCCTTATGTCGCTTACAAGAGCCTCAGTTGGGTCCATCCCTCAGATAATTCTATAATCAGCTGTATCAAGTCCTGAGTGGAAAAAAAAAAAAAAAAAAAAAACAAAACACAAAACCAAACTCAAAAAACCCATCCAGTCTCCATGTCATGGTTGTGGGACTACTGTTTCACCAACTTGAAGTCTCAGTGAAAAGCAGGGCTTCTGAGTTACCTTACATTTTTTATAAATTAGTAAATAGAAAACATTAACTAGCTTCACCAACTCTTCTTTCACATTCCGTTCTACCTGCCACATTGGTGTCAAAACAGCTCTTGGATTATTTATGAGAAGATACAGCAACAGTAGCAACAAAAACCTTAGTTTTTCCTTGCTAACCTGAGAAGCGTCTCCATGAAAAGTCTGAAATACATAACCATGCTTTGGACCTGGTCATACTTAGAGCAAGAGGAAAAAACCCAAATCAACCCCAATTAAAACTACCTGACATCCCAGTTGAGGAAGGTGGTGCATCTTTGTAAGAATACCAAAAAACCTAACAAAAACAAAACCACACATCCAGATCTCCAGTATGTTTTCACACATATAAGAACAAAACCAAATTACAATGTCATTTATATTTAATGTACCATATATGAACTTTGTGTAACCATTTTAAACTATTTTCCTCATTTTTCATTTTCAGTTCTTCTGACATTCAGTTATGACACTAAAAAGCATATTCTTTATTAATGACCAGTATTACTTACAAGTTTATAAACATTGCTTATTAAAACTTGCCCAACTGAATAAGCAATTTCAGAAACAAACTGCTGTAGAATTAAGCTTTCTGTATGATTGCTGCCAAAAAGACTGTCTTTTTATCATTTAAAATCTATTCTGCACAGGACAGTTCAGTCATTGCTGATCTTAATCATTTTATTAACGTTTATGTTATTAAGAGATGTTTGGGATAAGTTTCAAGTTCGTATCACATCTAACATTCTGTAGTTACTTTCATGTTTTTCTTTTTACGTGGGTATGTATGTGCCAGTATTCCTGGAGAACAAAGATAAATTTGTTCCTAAAAAAAAAAAAAAAAAAGGCAGATAGCAAAAAATAGAAGGAAATGCACTCCACAGTGTTCTAATGTATACTAGACTTGTTGGTGTGACCAGAGCACAGTGATTTAAACCAGACAAAGTTCTTCCAAGTTTCCATTTGATTCTCCAGGAAGATTAAAGGTCTTAATCTTGTTGTAGCACAGATCTTGCCTATAATCTTTGTTCATGACTTTCAGCTAATGATTAGAGCATTGGATCATATGGAAATATTTTTTGTTAAAATCTCCAACATCTATGCTACTAATGACAATTTTACAATATTTGTTTTGATTTTTAGGTATTTTTAAGCCACCCAACAACCATCTTGTGCAGCATTACTGAAATTGTTTCTAAACAATGATAAATTTTACTGTTGCTTACTCTTATTTTCACCCCATATATATGGATTATCTTAGCATATTATATAAATATTATATACTTCCATTTTCTTTCTATCTATAAAGGTATTTGCATTGTTTGCTCGAAGAATGGAATGATCAGCACACTTCAAGGACTTAACTAGTAGTAGCTCTTTGACATAGCAGTAAGTATTTTGCTATTTTCACCTGACCTAGGAGACCTACAGAGGGTCCAAGTGTGATATAAACCTGAACTTGCTCTCAGATACCTCCTCTTAACAAGACCAATATACTCAAAGCTGCAGCATGAGGGTTCTCTGTTAGTACCTTATTTTATCAAGACTTCAGTGGGTTATGATGCACTCTGAAATGCCTTGAGCACAAAGAGCTACAGAAGTGAAAATAATTCTCCCTCCCCTTGTGAATTCAGCCTTTCTACTACAGTTTCATGGTATTATCTGTACTTTCACAAGAAGTATAACTAACATGTGGACAACAGTTAAAGGAAGCCACCTAAATCACTATTCAATGCCTCAAAGTCCAAATATATGAAAAAAAGCAGTCAAGCAGTGCTTAACCAAAAAATTTTATACTGCACAGTCTCTCAAAATCCTTCTACTCCACCTGAAAAATAGAGTATTCAGCTCAAAACTTATTTAAATCACCTTTGTGATTTGAATTTTATTGAATTATTTGTTTGAAATTTATTCAAATCACCTCTCAACATCCCACATCAGAACTGGGAAGGAGCAACTAGAAAACCTACTCTGGGCTCACAGGCCAAAAAAAGCTGCTCAAGTGAGAAGACTGAAGACACCATCCTTAAACTAAACAGACATACTAAGATTGAATACAACTTTAGTATTTGATAATATTTAGAACAGTATTCATATTTTAATTCCATTTTCTTATTAAGGCATAGGATAGAAAGAATGGACAAAAAAACCAGGACAGCATCATCACCAAGCAAACTACAAGCATTAAAATCTCTATTTACTTTGAGTCTATAAAGCGTATAGCTTTGGTCTTCAAAGTGAGGAATACTCAAACTTCACTCTCTGGATATTTCACCTCTTCATGACTACTGCTGCAGTTTCCATACAGAATGCATATACAGTATAAAGTGTTAGAACTCTTCATATTATTCATAAAGTATGCCAACTTCTTAGACAAAAAGCATTTTTTCCAAAGACCCTCAGAAGCTGAGGAGGTTAGGCATTACAGCAACTCTCAGGAGTTCACATTTGTCCTCAGATGCAGAGATATGAACAAGTTCTGCCTGGCAGACTGGATGCATCCCAGGAGCCATAAAACTGCATTTGCATGGTATTGTACTCTACTGTAATGTCAAAGATTATTACGTCAGCCATAGCATTATATTTATATGGCTTCCAGACTTCAAGTCACTCAGAAGTCTGCCTTAACCTGTTAATAGCTGCATCATCTGAAAGTACAGGAGCTAAATACTTCCAGAAGTTCTATTGCAAAAGTTTCCATAAAAAATATTTATTTTTTTTTAAATCAGCCTTAATCATTTTACTGCTCAGTGTAAAAACAGGTTATTGGGACACGATTTTGAACAACAGTCTTAACCCTGGACTTTTCTGGAAAGCAATAGCATAGAAAGAACTATAAACATTGTCACAAAAAAATTATTTGAGAAGAACACTGACAGAGAAAGAATGAAAACCTTCAAAATATAAGCAGAAAAGTACAGATGCCATTAAGTAATTTTTACATTCCCACTGTGTAACATTTTGCCAAAAACAGAGCTATGGTCACAAAAATATAAACACATAAAAACACTCACCTTTTTGAAATTTACTTTTAAATTTTTTTTTTAAATGTGATCTAAGAAGATTAACAAACTTTAAGTAAAAGGATTAATGAGGCATGCGACTGAGATAGGAAGAGATTACCAGAAAACCCAAGTCCTATTTTGTACAGAAAGTTTTGTAAATACTCCTGAGAAATTTGACAAACTTCCTGTAAAGTAGAAGTAATTCTCTAAGTATTTAAAAACCACGAAGTACATTCAACATCTCATGATTATTCCAGTAGGCTGTAAGTCAATTAAAAATTTCTAAAAGCATGGCTCATTTAACAACAGTTTTATTTTCAGATCAGTTACCAAACAAGTTTTTCCATACTGAAACCATAAAAACTAAAGGAAGAGTAGAATTTTAAAGCTATGATAATCGTTAACAAGATTCAATACTGCTTTTTTTCTTGGTTATACTACTGCAGAGATTTCTGACCTTATTAGGCCTTATCTTCAAACACAACTATATTTTTTTTTTTAAATAAATAATCACAGACACTGTTTCACAGCCAGTTCTACTTTTGTTTGCCACTGGAGGTTATGTGAGGACACAGACTACTGTAGGAGACTGGCTCACTCCTACTTCTAGTGCACTTAAAAGCAATCAAGCTGAGTTTCTTTAAAACATCCAGCGTTCAGTGAAGTTTTCCCTAGCAAGCTCCAGAGAAAAACTACTATCATGATGTAACAGCCTGTTTTCAAGAGTTACCTATGAAAGTAAGTTTTCGTTAATTACAGGAAGCCTTCTGCTACATTCATTAGTTTGCAGTAACTTGCAAGATTTAGCAGATTAAGGCAATTATAGATATTTTAGAGTAATTTAAGGAACTCAGCCTGTTCTAAGGAAAATTAGCTACATCAAAAATCTTACATCTCTTAGCCCTAAAAGCAAAATCTTTTCTCAGTAGCCTGAAGTTGAATTCTTTCTAGATACTCTTTATGCTCCTCTTTTACTCTTCACAAATTAAATGAGTGACACTTCTCTACAATTAAGCCAAAATTGAAACCTGACAGAATAGACCTAGGTAACCTACTTAGCAAGAGACTACCAGGGCATAAATGAAGTTATTTAGCCCCCCTGTGGCTGTACTCAGAACTTCAAAGTCATCAGTGAAGTATGCCACATCCCTTCAGGATTACAAGATACAAGTAAGCATATTACCTACTGGACGTGCCATTTGACAGTACAAGTTCTATTTAAAAAAAAAAAAAAAAAGAAGTGTCCTCTACTGACATAAAAAGGCTCTTAAAAATTGAATACCAGTTGAGGAGGATGGAAATATGCAAACACATAATTGCTGGCTCTGGTAGTTAGCTACCAACACTTTTTTTTTTTTTTTTTTTTTTTCAAATGAGTACACAGGAATACAGTTACAATAGATCAAACTCATCTGCATGTTGTATGAAGAAATACTGCTTCTCTCTAAGAAAGAATTACAATTCCTCAAGCACAAAGTCAACATTAAAACTACCAAAAAGCTGGGGGTTAGAGGTAGAAGACATTTGGGGAAATCAGAATAGCATTCTTCCAATGTAATGAGCCAACTTGAAGATCAGATTAAGGGTTTCCACTTAAGATAATTTCTTGTCTTTCACTGAAAACAAAAGAGGATGTAGAATATATAGGTATTCTTCCAAGTGTGCATTAGAAAAACTTGAGATTAAGTATTTAAGCATTCTCTGGAAGATTTTGGAAACGACATCGAAAAACTAGCCACAAGGTATTTAAGCAAGTCAGTTTCTTGCTTATGAGAATAAAGCAGAGAACAAACTGTCATTTTACTAGAACTATTACCTTACTTGGTAGGATGGTCTATTTTTAAGAGATTTATCACAAACCCAATAAAACTTCTTCAGATTTCTCAACTGTGACATCAACACCTCAATAAAAAAAAAATAAAAAAGAGGAAAAGCAAGAACACACAACCAGCATTTCAAGTGCAAATCACTGTTCGGAAAGGGGAGGGCAAAACAGAAATAGCTGTCAGCCATCGCCTAGCTGTCCTATCTCACCTTCGATTGGATCAACCCTCCTCAAATAGGGTAATCCAGGATTACTAAGGGGCCTACTGAAGAGAAAAAAACACTAACTATGTAGGCAAGGTATTTTAGGAGTGTCACATACATTGGAAAAAGTAGGAAGTTCACAAAACAGAAGAAAACACACTGCACACACCAAAATTCATAGAATGTTTATAAAACACTATGTCTGGTCATGTTGTATTTTACAATACCTTTACTCATTCCTTTATCATCACAGAAACAAAGTTCCACACAACCATTTGCTACAATGATAAGAGCAGGTTTGATTTTTCTGTATACACTCCATAGTAAACTAAGTGAATTTTCTTAAAATTAATTCCCTAACAAAATGTAGCCTTTGAAAAATACTTTCTTGGAATCATTTTCAGATGCTAAATTGCCACTCTAGACCAAAACACCTTCATTTTCTTGGATACCAGGATCGGTAAATGCTAAGGTAAAACTGGGTGCATGCATGGAAGACTCTAATCTTTTCCCCACTTTTAATATAACCTTGTTCTTTTCATACCATCCAACAGCAGTATGCTGAAGCCACCTTTCACATATCTAAACAGTCTGAGATCCGGCCTTAGTGCCCCATCCCACCTTTTCTCTGGTTGCAACTGCCTGACATCTGGCCAACAGAACACATGAAAAATGTATCCAGTCCATGAATTCGCTGTCTTCCTACACAGCAGTCGTACATTTCCAGCTTTAAAGAGTTAGCTCTTGCCATCCCTATAACTGTATTAGCTGAGGCTAAATTATGTATTTCAATGGCTGAGATTCAGTTAGCAAAAACCTAAACTGTTTTTTCAATCTATTAAAAGTCTGGGTACACCTACCACATTTATAAAACACCACATCCCAAGCACCTCAAGTTTTTTATTTTGCATTATTTATAAAACCTTGAGAAAGACTTTTCTTCCCTTTTGGACACACATATTTATTCAAGTTCAAGATAATTCTTCCATTCTTTGCCTTAGGAATTTAAATTTTAAAAGCAACAGCTATGCTGCAGTAACTGCACATGCTGTCATCCATGGTTAAGATAACACAGTTTATGCTGAGATGATTAACCTCAAATTAATTTCTTATTATTTTAAGTAATCTGTATTCCTTCCTGCTGCAGCTCTTGGCAAGGGAAAAAAAAAAGTAATTAAAACAATTTTTAATTGTAGTGTTAAGAATACATAAGATTTTGTCCTGATCTAAATTAAGTGTCTGGAGACACAGATTCTTTGGAATCAAAACAGAAAGACAGAAAAATGGTTTAAGTGTTCAGATAGCTCCTGGTCTGGCATGGGATTATGCGTCTACGTTGTCATCCATCCAACTGCTGTTTCAAAACATGCACTTCACGGTCACAAGAGTCCATCCGAGAAAAATACTACTACTACTACATGCAACTGATGACACTACATAGAACTGATCATAGGTGTTTTCCTAAGCATACTTGGAGTGAACTTGAATTCAAGTAAATAATAGGGTAAATCCCAATAAAGGTTCCATTCCCATCACACCTGCAGGTGCCTGAAGCAATACAAAAGTATAGTGCCATTCAAAGTTATATAACCTCAGAAAGTAACTGGAACACAACGTAGCTGCGTCTCCTATTTCCAGCTCGTTTTTAATGCATTATAACTGTTAGCAGGGTTGAGCTGTTGGACTACAACTGTTGGCTACAACAACTCCAGGTTGTTTTCACAAAGAGACAGCCAATTATTTGAACAGGATTTTAAAGCAGTACAATTATTGTCTAATTTTTCAAGTCTATTTCATTGAATTTCAACCTGTTTAAAAACTACACCTCTCCTTCAGTATCAAAGTCACTAGAAAATAAGAGCTTGACAGCAAAACCAACTATAAAAACCAAGAGAAGTTAGCTTCACTCATTCTTTAATTCTGGCCAGGGCTGAGACAAATAAAAGAAGGATGAAAAATTAAGACTGATTTGAATTCCTTCATCAAGAAGGCCACAGACAACATGAGAAGCAATTCTTAAATATTTATATCCACTTATTACGCCGAGAGCTGCAGTTTGCTTCAGACAGTTTCTAGTATTCCTCAGACAGCTGCTCTTGCCTTTCTCTGCTCTGGAACAAGGGCTGGTAATTTTGATTTTTTTTTTTTTTTTTTTTTTTTGAACAAAGCGGTCCTCAACTCGGACAAGCGCTACGGATCTGCGTGTGCTACCCACCACCTCCCTTTGCCTGCAGGCAGGCAGCTTCTGCGCCCACTAGCACCCCTGCCTGCCTGCCAGCCGCCTGCCTGCCTGCCTCCCCGCTCTCCACACGCTGCCTTCCGCCTCGTGTCTCACCAGGCGCCGGCGGCCGCAGCGGCGAACCGCTGCTCCTCGCTCAACCGTAACCCCGGCGCTCACAACAGCGTGGTCGAGGGCAGGGGGTTGGGTTTGTTTCCCCCCCCCCCCTTTCTGGTCTATGCACCTCTTCGCCCTGACCTAGGGTTCAGGTCAGTGGATCCGCCGGGCTGAGCCTCCGGATCAGACCCGAGGACGGGGAGCGGAGCGAAGACTTCACACACCGCGCCCGCCGGGGCGCCGGCCAGCCGGGGCGCAGCCACCGCGCCTCCCGGCCGACACCGGCTTCATCTCAGGAGAGCGGGCGGGGACGCAGAGCCACGGCCTCGGCCCCGCCACCTCCTCAGGGAGGGGGCGGCCACGGCGACCAAGGCGCCCGCCGACACCCGGGCGGGGGCGGGCCGCCCCCTGCCTCTCAGCCTCCTGCCGCCGCACGGCGCCGGCCCGCAGCGCCCGCCCTCGCCGCAGGCCACCGCTCCCCGCACCAGCAGCCTGAGGCGCCGGCGGCGGCCCCGGCGGGCGGGAGCCGGCCGAGCCGAGCCGAGCGGCGGCAGCTCCTCGCCGGCAGAGGGAGCCGGCCCACGGCCCTGCCCGCGGTTCCCCCGGCGCGGGGCGGGCCTGCCCGCCGCGCTCACCCGGCACGGGCCGTCCTGGAAGACGCGCGGGTCCAGGTTGCAGGCGATGGTGGCGGTGGGCAGGTCCCGCAGCGCCACCGCCTCCATCTCGCCGTCAACGAAGCTCCACTCCGTCTCGGCCTCGGCCGGCAGCAGCAGCGCCGCCGCCGCCTCCTGCTCCTCCTCCTGCTGCTGCTGCTGCTGCTGCCCGGGCGGCAGCGGCTGCTGGAGCGGCGGCTCCTCCTGCCCCGCCGGGCCCCTCCCGCCGCCACCGCTCTCCATGGCCGGGGGCGAGCGGAGCCCCCGCGGGGCGGGGCCCGGCGGCCGCTGAGGCGGCGGCGAGCGCCTTGGCACGCGCACACGAAACTTCCAGCCCCCCCCGCCCTTTTTGTTTCCTTGGCCCCCGCGCCCGTTCAACCGCCGCCTTCCTGCCCCCCCCCCCCCCCCCGCAGCGCCGCGTGAGCCAATAGGAAGCCGCCGCCGCAGCAACAGGTGGCCTGCCCGAGCTCGGCGCTGCTGCCGCCATCTTGAGTGAGGGCAAGCGGGCGGCTCTGCGGGGTGTGAGGGAGCCGGCGGGCGGCGGGCCGTGGGGCGCCGGCCGGGCGGTCAGGGCGCGGTGGGACGGTGGGTGGCGAGGTGACCCAGCAGCTGAGGTTGGGCAGACGCCTGGTGAGTGCAGTCGTTCAGTCAGGAATGATGGCGGCAACCCAGGGCGAAGGTGACTGGGCAAGGCCCGGTGCAGTTGTGCCGCGGTGTTTTGCAGCACGATTGGAGCACGGAACAACAGGTCTGGATTTAGAGGACAAGGAATATTGTGCAACAAGCAGATGAATAAAAAGACCCTTACTCCACCACTTATAAATCAGCCGAAAGTCGCTGTCGTGTACACATTATTTCTCTTACCTGCCTTAAGGACGTGCCAGCCAACCCTTGATGTTCTGCAAACAGTTCACTGAACAGACAACAGAAAGGAAGCCTAGGGGGAAAAAAAAAAAAAAGCCATAACGGTATTTGGCCAGTTGCATCTGCTCTTGCCGGGGAATGATAAAACTAACCTTCACCCTTTCTTTGTACTTTTCTCAAAGGTATCCTACTGCTGCGCCAAGACCAAACATGTTTTGACTTTAAAATTTGTGAAAGAGGGCACACAAAGCCATGTCGATGACCTGTCCTCCTTATTTTGGACCTGAAAGATGCGTTTTCTTACAACCTTTCTCTTTTCCCTGTGTCAAAAGGCCATAAAGGACAATTGCACCTTCCCTGGCTACACTCAAGGAGCTGCTTGTGTCGGACATTCCTATGTAGAAGAATAAAGTTTGCCTAATGTGCTTAGCTGGCTAGTCCAACCTAACTAACCTAGACAAACACTTTTCTTACATATATATATATATGTAGCATCACCTTCTAGGGGAAGACACAAAAGCGAGCTTCAGAGGTCACAGGTTTTTTATAAAATTATTGTGACTTCCACACATCTACCTCAAATGTCCTATATTAGTACAAGGACAACGCAGAATAGTAAAAGGCAGTAAGGAATGAGAGGACGCTGGGTAGTAGCTGGCAAAATACTAACCAAATATTCTACCGCTGCAGGGCTGCGTAAGAAAGAATGAGGTCTGAAAAGTGGAAAGAACCATCAGTCAAAAACCTGTTTTCTCACCTGAGACCAGCTCAAGAACAAAACACGGCTACTAGTGAAACGTACTTGAGTTCCTGGAAAGAATGAGAACTGGTGGCAAAACATGGGCGTTCCTTCTTATCATAAGAAAGCCTCTGAGGGGCTAATCCTATTCTCATTTCCAGTTACAAGAAACTTCTCAAAGACATGAGTGAGGAGATAGTTGGTGTTCATACTATAGCTCAGAGTCCCAGGGCTTACTTTAGAAAGCAACATTTCATCAGGTATAGTGATCTTGTCATCAGGCATCATCTATCCAGAGACTGAAAAAATTATTTCATTCCATAATGTCTGGTATTCTAGATCACAGATTTTTAACTATATTTTTGTAGATAATACGAGTTAGTGTGCACTTGGAAAAAAATCACTATGGCAAATACAAGATTGGATTTTGTAAACAGACTATAAACATATTGATGCAGGCTGTGACGGGTCACTTGTTCAGCAACATTAATAAATTATTTAAAATATGGTACAGCAAGTATTATGGCAAATGGTGTTCAAAGTAGACTATTCTTACAGATCTTTTCTTCCAAAATGCAACAACATTTTGGTGAAGAACTTCTGAAAAACTAATATTGACAGTTGGGAATGCTGTATCACCTGCTGATCTGCAGCGTGCAAAGTTTAAAGCTGAGGCAGCAGCCCCACTCCTTGAGATACCACTGTTACCCTATCTTAAGTTAGCACCGCTGACCTTTTTTTCCAACAGATCAGAGACTTTAAACTGATGAATTACTTGTCTCAGCCAATTTTAATGAGATCTTGCAGGATACAACAAGGCGAAAAATGCCATGTGAAGAGATAATAAATTGCCTTCTCCCGCCTCTTCTGTTAGAAGTTTCTTCAGACTTTGTAATGTTTTGAACCATTTAAGCCTTTTTCATAGAGATAAGCTCTCGTCTTAGATACAGGATATTTTCATGATCAGTTGTGCTAAGTGACGTAAGTCTGTATGTTTCTACACCAGTTTTCACAAAAATTCAGGCAAGTGGTATCTTAAAAGAAAAGTCACATATATGAACAAGCTGAAACTTTTTAATGCTAAATTGGTGTTAAAACCTCCAGACAAACTAATGCCATTTTTAACCTTATTATTTGATCTCATAGTTGTTTCCTGATAGGAGTGGTGACACTTGCCTCTTTGAGGAGAAGCTGTCTGTATACTCTGCATCAAGACCTCTAGCCTCCCTACAGAAATCTCACCTGAGGGATCTGAATGGAAATCTGCTGTTACATATATTTAAAAACTTGCAGACAAGAAGCAAAACTCACTAACAACAAATTCTGGTAATTGCAGCCTGTCATCTTACTATTATGAAAGCCATTGAACAATATTCATCTGCCCACTACTGGTCTAACGGCATAAGCCATCCCCCAGCTGGTTATTGTAACTCAGGTGTCAGATTTGTGAGTGAAAATTTAGTTATTAATGATATTTGTATCATAATAGCACCTAAAGCTCCACCGAGATCATTATCACATTGTACCAAGTGCTGCAGTACTCCACAGCCGAAGGACCGATCTGCCCTCAGAGCTTAAAAGTTCAAATAGACAATGCAGAGAAAACAAGCATTGCTGACATTCTATAAATATGGCAAATAAATAAAATATGAAGTGAACACACACCCCCAGCATTAATTCAGTCATAGACTTCAGAAGAAAAATTAAACCTGGGGTTTAATGGCAGATACATCCTTTCTTTTTGTTACGTATGAAGGGAATGCAACGTATGCTTTTGACTGGAAGAGCTGGTAAACCAAGAAAAAAAATAGATCTTCACTCCAATGCTCAGCTTTAGAGATAGAGTACATCTCTCAATGTAAGTGACAGTGATTAACAGTAATGATTTCTTTACACGCAGGAAAAAAAATTCCTGGGATAAATCACTAAATGCACGCTAGAACAGTGCCATTCAAATGTTTTAAACAACACACACTACCATCTAGTGGTAGAAAGAAAAGCACGAAGGATCTCAAAAGATTCAAGGGAATCTCAAACTTTTATTACATGCATCTGCAACAAAAATCCTCACTTCCCAAGTGAAAAGTAGCTATCTAACCAGCACAAAAAAAAAAAATAAAAACAGACTATACAGAACTTGATTATAACTAAATGGAAAATGTTTGAAGAAAGACTGAACGTGTGGTCCTATGGGTGACTTTACTTCCTAAACACTCATTTAAACCACTGACTTATTTAATATTCCTCAGAACAGGTTTTCATTGCACCTATTTAATGGCTACACATAGGCAGATGTAGTTAGCAGTTTAAACACATGGCACTGGTATCAGTCACAATACTTCAGAAGACTTTGAGGTTTTTTCCTGCATAGGAGCCTATTCACAAGACAGTACTGCAATCGTTCATTGGCTGTAGACTTTAAAAAAGGCTATGCATATCTAAAATATGCATATATTAGCATTGAAGATTAATTTTGGCTATCAAGAACACATTTTTCATTAAAATAATTTTTCTTTAATTACCCCCATATCCTGCAAGTACAAAAGCACATGTCCTCAGTTACTTCCTTAACATTGTAATATTTGTACTATCAGTTATTTGCATGTATGTGTAGCAGAAATTTGTTATTTCTTAAACCTTAACCAAATAACCACCTAGATTTGCAATAACAAATGTCCAACACATTCACAGTCTTCAGAGCTCAAAGCAGCCCAGCCATCCAGTTGAATCTAAAAGATGGTCAAAAGAACTTGATCCGTACTCTACTTTCCCCACAGTCAAGCATGGCACACCAGTGTATGAGGCGGCATTTTAGATATTAACTTCATTTATCTCGTTAGATCGTATGAACTTCATGAAAGCCTGACTGATCCAACAACACTGACTTCTGGGGATCTTCTTTGGGGTCCAGGGTCCAAGGTCCAAGGAAGGGGTTCTCAGACTGCTATGTGGAAGGGCATACCTTAAGTGTGCCAGTCACTTTTCAGTCCGTTTGCTCCAAATCTAGTTCTTTTGTTGGAGGGGAAATGCCCATCCCTGATTCCTTCCCAGAGCCCAGAGGACCTTTCCACACCGTGGTGTCTCCTTCACAGGCTGCCCAAAGAGCTTTACCTCCTATGTTTCCTACAGCCATCCTGAAGGCCTTGTTCTCTAGGAGGTTTCACTAAAAATCTTACTCAGTAAAGTCCTCAATTTACCTCTTTCAAGTGCTTATTATCAGCCAAGCAGTTGCTCTGGGTTACTTTCTCACAGATAGACTTGTTTCCCATGAAACAGCCTCCCATAGACAGAGAGAGGTCTGACCCTTTTTAAGGCAAGCCAGTCATCTTAAGGTGAATATATAAAGTATACAAAATCTCACTACTTTTACTTTAAACTCAGTTTGAGCAAAGCATATGCCCCCCCCCCCAAATCTATATAAAGAAACTCCCCAGTCTTATTTAACCGTTTGTTGTGATGTTAAATGCTGTTAAAGGTATGTTTTATTTCTAGCTTAAATTTGCCTTGTTCTCACTGAGAGCCATTTGTTCTGGTTATGTTTTTCTCCACTATAATAAAAAGTCTCCCAGTACTCGATGTTTTATGTTGGAGTCCCTCCTCACTATTCTTTTTGTTCAGCTAAGCAGATCCAGTCCTGCAAATCTCTCAAGAGCGTTTTTCCACTTACAGCTGCTGAATGGTTTCACGCCTGGTCCAGGCTTCTCCCCATCACGTTCCCTTTCCTTCCCTTGACTTAATCCAGACATCCCAAGGGATTCCCTTTTCAGAGTATCATCACCCTTGCCCTCCGAGGGTCTGGATGCCATCCAGTGCTGCTTGCCAAGCTCCTGCCGTACCTCTGCAGCACCATGCCCCCACCCTGCCTTTCCTCCTGGGTGCCTGTGGTCTTCACAGCTGCTTGCTTACCTCGGCCTCTGTCCACCCATAGCTGCAGCAACCACAGTAACTCCAGTTTTATAGCCTTCCCCAAGCCTTACCAAGGCAAACATACATCTTAAAACACCATTACCACAGGTTTGATTTTTTTGTTGGCTTAGAACAATTTGTATAAACCACTTTTTTATATGTTTTTTTGTCTTTGTAGCCAACAGCATTCAAGGAATTGCTGCAGCCTGTATCATTTCAACCATCTACATTAGCTATTTCCAGCTGTATTGCCTGAAACTATCTCATGGCTCTGGCTCTGATAGCAAAACGTCTTTAACAGCACAACCTAAAGGGTTATTTCTGATAGCAGTTTGGTGCACTGCATTTGCCAGTACAATATGCCATCTTTTTTTTTTTTTTTTTGCTTCTTTAACTTGTGCAGGCTGATTCTCTTTGTCTCAAAACCACAATAGTGAGAATGAGAAAGCAGAGCGGTAGCCTGTCTGTCCCATATTGTGTAGGTGGGTCTTTTGTAGAAGGACCTGGCACCCGCAGGAGAGGTAGGATTAGCTGGAGTGTTTTTCAGAACTGCTAGTATTTGGAAGAATAGTTGTCATCCCAGGGCAGAGAAGAAACATGCAAATAAAATGCTGTTAAATAAAATAAATACAGTGAAGCTAAGGTTTCTTTACCTTGGTATTGGTAGGAAGCTAAAAAAAAGTCTTGAGGTGCAGAAGCTAAGGCTTGTTAAGGAGTCTTTAAAGTGGTAGGTAATGTACAAAGCTCACATAACTGATTCAGATCAGTTGCTTTGTTAAATGTCTGTCAGCACAATCTCTTCTCTTTTATACGTATCTCCCCCTTCTCCCATGGTTCACTATGCCCCTTCCCTGCCGCCGTTCTCGGTTAGATGCTAAGTTGCTCTGGAATGCGTCTTCCAGTGTTTGCATTGTGCCTGGCAGGGTTGGACTCCCAAGGTCACTGCCACCTTTGGATGCCACCCCAGATCTCACAACGATACGCTTTTCATTGTAGTAACGCAGCAGGTTACCACGTACCTCTTACTGATATTTAAACTACGCTCTGGTAAGTCAGCTCCTAAATTAGGTAGAAGAGTAATACATAGTAGAAGTAAAAGAGCCATTTATTTCAGGAGCAATCAGTAATAAGCCTGATTACTGATTTACCATAGAGCTCATTTACAAGTGCTGTAGAACAAATGGGTTTTGTCAGTAAGCACTTCTGAAAAGGAACAAGAAGTATAATACAATTTCAACAAAAACTGTGTCAAAGCTGTTAATAGAAAGAGTAAGGTTGGATTCCTAATCCTGGGAAAAGAAAAGGAAAAATTAGAAAAGAACAATAAATAAAGAAAAGGAGGAAAAAAGGAAAAGGAAAAGAAAAAGGAAAAGGAAAAGAAAAAAAGAAAAAGAAAAAGAAAAAGAAAAAGAAAAAGAAAAAGAAAAAGAAAAAGAAAAAGAAAAAGAAAAAGAAAAAGAAAAAGAAAAAGAAAAAGAAAAAGAAAAAGAAAAAGAAAAAGAAAAAGAAAAAAGAGGAAGAGGGGAAAAAAGGAAAAAGAGAGAGATTGTGGCATAACCTGCATGCAAATAAAATAAAATGAACATTAGTGAAAAATGGACCTGGGCCCATGCAGAACAAACTGTGTGTAATTCTATCCCAAGGCAGATGATGCTTGCCTTTTTCTACAGTTTCCTACCCTTTATCATCACTTCCAGAGCATTATGCACCAAACCCAGCTTCATTAAACACCCCCTCAAAAAAAGGAAAAGAAAGAAGAGTCAGCTGCAGAGATGTCATGGGAATTCCACATTCAAATTAAGCAAAAGGAAGGAAGGGCTGAAGACGGCTCAGGAGATCACCTATTGCAGCCTCTCACCAGAAGGCTGCAAAGACATCGATTTCTTTACTAATGATATGAAAAGCTGTTTTCAAGGCTATTATTACAGTGTATAAAAATATTTCAGAAAATTCTGCTGAAGCGAAAGCTATATATTAATTTATAGAGAACTACATATAGATGTGTCCTGTTTTTCTAATGCATTGAGTAATTTAACAGTAAGTGTACCAGTCAATCTGCAAATACTGCAACACTGGTAATAAAAGACAAATGATCACCGTGCCTCTTGATTGCCCATGTAACTTACTTCTATATCAGCTAGGTATGAACGCAAATAATTTTATGACTATTTTGAAATATTCTAAGTTTTATTCCCAAAATCTATAATTATTTGAAAAGCTATAATAATTTAAAAAGTTCTCTGAGTTTTGCAAAGAAGAATTGTATTAAAAGCCAAGTTCAAGGAGAAATGGTACAGAATGTGACTCTGTTTTACCTGGGAAAAAAAAAAAAGCTGTTAAGGGCCATGAAAGGTAAACTGAAATTTAAAACAGAAGCAAGAGCACAAAAAAACCAAATGAACTGTGATTAGGGATTATGTTTTAAGAAATTATTTCAAGATGCAACAAGCCCAGTAAAATAGGAAACTAATTTAAAATAAATGACAGTATAATGTAACAGGAATTAAAATAGAGGAGTTCAAGAAAATCTAGACACTTTATTAAAAGTGAAGAAAATCTCTTGGACCTTAGAGAAAGCTTTGAGTTATTTCCAGGTTCCACAGTAAAATGCTCTGATGAATCTAATTAGGACTTCATATACAATTTTGTAAACCAGGTCAATGTGAGAAAAGCAGCGTTTTTAACACAGAAAACATGAAACACTGTATGTAGTTTATCCATTTACTTTTGGGTATAAATATGTCCTGGGCACTTTGCAAAACAGGTAAAGGCATATTTTGTTCTCCAAAGAGCTTTTATTTTAAGGACTAGTTTTCAGATGCCTTAAGCAGATGAAATTCAGCTGAAGTTGGAGCAGTTCATCACTTTTGAAAGCTCATGCCCCAAATTCAGTGCCACAGTATGTGTCAGAAAATAGAGGGAGGGAGGAACGATGAGGATGACAATAATGAAATCACAGTTACTTAATAAGACCCAGATCCTTGCAAAGACTCTTAGCTTTAAACATATCAGTAATCCTATTGAATCACGTGCAAATCAAGATGGTCCTTTAAATAGTGTTCTGTGCACGCCCTTCCCTAAGCAATGGTGCGTGAGGTAGGGGATGGGAATGGTTGAAAGGCATTTGAAAGCGATGGAGAGGAGGGAGTTCAGTGAAGGGATTTCCCAAGCAGAATCAAAAGCCTGGGCAGAGGCTCAGAGTTGTCCAAAATGAGAGCAGGTTCAGGGTTCGAGCCAGACATACTGTTAACAACGAAGTGAGTGCTGAGCTGGCCTTATGTAGCTAGCAAAAGAGAAGATACGAAGCTCCGGGACAACCATCAGACTTTCTAGGACCTTGATGCTTCGGGGGCACTTTCATAGTTAATTTCAAACCACTATTTTATTGAATTAGATATGATTCTTGACAATAAAAAACTACATATAAGGTCTGTTTGTTATCTTGCCTGCAGCACACGGAGAACATTACTGCTTCATTAAAACAGTAGTGCTTAACAAAAATAAAAGTAAAAGATAAGAATAGGAAAGTCAAGGACTTTTGGAGAATGATCACATTTTAAGTATTTAAAAAAATAGTAAGCAGTTCAGAGTTTATTTTTTGAAAGCTTTGTTATTGATATAATTCTGTTTTTTTAACACAGTGCAGAATGATTCATTCAGAATTTAAGCACAGGCTGCGTTGGTGCCTGCAGATTTGTGGGATGCCAGAAATTCGGGGAACTGAGTAACAAACAGAAGGAAGAGAGGGACTGGTGGTACCTGGCAAGAAGGTGTAGCTACTCTTCCTCTCTGCTTCTTCAGCCTTGAAGCTTAGAGATAGCTTGGCTTTCTGTGCTTCCTAGCCCAGCAACCAGGCTTTTTCCCCCCTTGCATGTCTACATCCCTACCTTCTTCCCAAGCAGACTGCCTCTAAGCAGCTGGGAAGGGAGCCGATTGCCCCTAATCAGCTTAGTGCTGGGAAGCTCAGAACACTAAATACAGATGGCATCACCCCCCCAACACACAGCATGCCACTGCGATTTTCAGCGAGGCATCTCTCCCTTTCAATTTTGTTCGGGTGGACCAAACACCCTCTCATCCACAAAGCAGCAGAATGCCACACTGACTTCTTGACAGAATTTTAAGAAATCAGGGACAAACATAGCAAACATACCTGTATTTTGAGAGTAGTAAAAATTATAGTCCTCCAATACCATTTTTTCACTTGCAACTTTGTCTTTTCTGTAGTTGAAATAATGCATTTTAAATAGGAGAATACAGAACTGGCTTACGTACAAATGTTAATACAGTTTGGGGTTTCTTTTTTTCCATCACAACGGGCTAGGCAGTCATATTCTTATATGGGATAATGTTTTATACCACAAGTAATTTGTGGAAATTCCAGTTAAACCACCAGCTGCAATAAAAGTAATGCAGAAAAAGTAATTGGGCTTTGGCACACATTTTGCTGACTGTCCATTTTCAAATTTCGGTCTGTAAGGGAATCACCTGGGACAGGATTCATCTCATAGGAGTTTAGATGTGTCCAGCACAGACATCGTTCCCCTGAGCCGGTCACCCTCAGGTCCTTTTAGAGTCAGTGTAGAGAAACAGGCACTTTTCTGTCAAGGACCATCTGGTTTGCTTTAGACATCTACCTTGGGATGAGAAGAGTCAGTTCACTGACTCTGCTCACTAGATCTCTGTTGGCTCTAGGGTCTGCAGACGTGCAGTTTGTACCTATCTATGTTCACTCTGATAAATCCCCCTCTCCATCCCATGGTGGAGAACACAATTAAATGCCACCCAGTTTCTGGAGGCTCTGCTCACCCCTATTTCCCACTGAGTTCAGTGCAAAATAGCAGTTACTCAGCATCTGGCAGAAACAAGCAGAATTCAAATCGTGTGCAGGCAGCTTTTGGCCTGGGGATATGTAGCTTCACTTCTGAAATGTGGCAAACCCTGGGAAGAGCAGATGCACACGCTTGATGAAACGGCACAACTTCAGCCAGAGCAGGCACCAGGGAATAGGCAGAGCAGGCTTCTGTGGGAGGCAGTGGCCAGCACAAGGACGCAAAAAAGCCTTGCTGACTCCATTATCCCAGTTCACTTAGCGCAAACCATTAAATATTTGGCATTTGTGTATTTGGCACTGCACAGGACTGTGAACTGGAGTCTCAGAGGCATGAACAAATACCCCAGTCTGCTCCTTTTGTAGTGGGGCTGACCTCTCCCAGGAGTTAGGCAGGCCGATGGGGAGAGCTCTCTCCAAGACCCTTGTAATGCAAGAGGCATTTTTTCCTTACCTCCGGCTGCAAAAACTACAACCTTGATCTGCAACTCCCTGCACGCTCAGGGAAGGAAAAGAAGTTAAAATAATCCAAGCAAGTACAGCCTAATTGACAACCCCCAGGGACAGAACTTGTTCACTAACAGACTATAAAGGGATCTTCATGTTGTCCACTAATGTCTAACATCTGTGATATTTAATTACGTGCACTCATCTTTTAAATGAAGAAGGTGCACAGTAATCCTTCCTGAAGCTGAACTGAGAGAATAATATTTATTAGCTGAGGGCCTATTTTAGAGACAGATGGGTGTAAAGAGCTTGAAGGTAGTGTACAGGAGGAGTGTGAAGCAGGAGAGATTAATTGTTAAGTAATTGAGATAGAGGGGAAGAGCGTTGAATGCAGAGAGCACAGAACAACAGGTATCCAAAGCTTGGGGATTTCACTGGGACAGATCTAAATTTTAATGACGTATTTCCAAAACTGCCTTTGTGAAACTGTGACACTGAAAGAGTGACAAGGAGCAACGTCGGGGTGACTGGCCAGCTCTCCTCTGAACTGTGCTCACTCCATCCCTCTTCACCCTGTCCCCCGGCTCTCTGATCTCCTACTTCGTCGCTCTTGCTTGCACGGGGACCTCATGGTGTAAGCACCAGCAGGGTGACCTGCTACAGCAGCAACACTAACCCAGTGCCTGCACATGTCATTGCTAGGTCTCAGCTCCAGCAGAATTAGAAAATGTCTGTTCCTATACTGGAGGAAAAACACAGCAAGATCTGTTACAAACTATTCAATCATTACTCCGTAAAAATGGTAACTGTATCAAACACTATACCTTAAACTTTTCTCTGTCCTACAAAGATAATTAACAAGTTGGCTATGTCAGCTGTTAGTCCTTTTCTGCTCTGCCTTTGTCAGACTTCCATGAGTATTTAAAGAGCTAATCTTTTGCTGCGCTTAAACATTGCCCAATGTTAATAATCAGGCAGTGTTTATCACCGAAAGGTTTTTTTTTTTTCCTGGCCTTGAAATCCTCACCTTATTTTGTCCTAAGAGCTACAGAGCAGGGAATAGGCAAATAAAGAAAAATAGGATACTGGTGTTAATGAATAAGCACTGCAATGAATAAGTATAGGTAAGAGACAATCATCTCTTATGTAGTGCCATCGGATCAGCAGGATGCAAGTCCCACGTCCAACTCACAACCTGAGCAAAACCTGAAACTGATACCCAAAGGAGGTATTTAAAGAAGTGTTGCGGATCCAAGGGACAGTTGAAAAGAGGCAGCACTTAAGGACAGGCAGCTCCAGTGAGCCAGAGGAGGCTGTGCCACACGGGGCTGCAGGGGGAGCCCAGCCGTCGGGGCCCATCAGCCAGCAAAGCCCAGCAAAGCTGAGCTCATGGGGACGGGGGGCAGGAGAGGGCTTCTCAAGGGGTGCAGCTGAACACAGTGTGCATAGAAACATAGCCAGCTGACTGCAGTGGTTGTGTCTATAACCTACAACCATTTCTCCTGCAAAATTCCCAGCCCTTTTATGCCATGGATGTTACTTCGCCATGCATTCCCGCCGTGAAAACCTGAGGTGAGCCTTCTTCCTTCCAGCCAGTGTCCTTTCCATCATTGGACAGGAGACAACATGGCAGTGGCTTGTGGATGGTCTGCACAGTTGAATACAGCTCTGTCTCATATCTGAAAGCTTTGTAAGATGGGACTTGCATTGCACCGGGGGGATGTGGCCAGCCTTCAGGCCAAAGGTTAAGACCCCTTCAGCAAGGGTTAGGATGAGTAAACCAATATTATCCACGTAGAAATAGAGATGACTGAGATGTGTCATTCTATTGGTATCAGGACCCATAAGAGAGAAGTGAAATAATTGCCTGTCCAGCTGCAAGACCTCCATTGCCAGATGCTGAGCCTCCATTCCTAAATCTTCAAGAAACATCCCTTCTGACCATGACTGCCCCCGTTCTTTTGTCTCACTGGCAACGCACCTCTGGGCAAGAATAAATTCTATGAAAAACGGCTGCAAGATTGTTTATTTATTTGTCTGTTTGTTTATTTTTATCAGAGCAGGTATTTGACCTGATGGAAGGATTTATTCTGTAGTATTTCCCATCTCCTGTTGACTGCATCTTCTCCCTTCCCACACATTCCAAGGCCCTGTGTTCAGTCTGTCCCTGCTCTTTCCACTCTCAAATATAAAAAAGTGTTTTTATATACACATACATAAAGCTGTTTAACTGCATGTTTTTAAAATATGATACCTCACTCCTGTCAGCTAACTTTTCCGTCCACTGTTCTCTCTGCACCTAGAAAACTAGGACTATTTTCTGTTCAAACAGTATAAGTAATGCTCTTACATAAATCACTTCTCAGCAAAACTACTGAAGCTTATCCTCACACCAGAACCTCCTGATTGTCTTTTTTTGTGTGAAGTGCCTCCATAAGCCAGAGAAATTACCAGAAGTGTGAAAAGATGTCTTTTATCTGGAACAGAAGAAAGCCTGCATGATGAATCTGCAGCTGCTTTACCCAAACTAAAAGTTACCGCTTCTTTCACACCAGCTGCCTGCTCTGCACAGAACCCGGTATTTCTTATCACAGTTAAATGCAAACTCTTGCAGAGGCACATAGCACTTGACATGGTCACATATGAAGGAAAGCTACTTAAAAGCATGCAAATCTTTTTTTTTTTTTTTTTTTTTTTTTTAACATAGAGTGTTTCGATGTTCCCTCTTCCAGCTTTTGCAGTGGATAAGGATACATTTCCTTTCTTAACAATGTTTGGTGCAGCCCAAAGATGGCTTGGGAATATGTTTCAGATACTATGTAGATGCTCAGATGAGGTATTGGTTCATCTGTATTTTTAAGAAACCGTGCAAGACTTCTGGGGCTCTGCGAGTTTCAGTACATCAGCAGTGGTGGGGGTATTAGTGGTTTGCTTCGTAAACTTGGATTTGGAAAATGGCATCCCTCTCCTTGTTCTGGCGGCCAGCCGACCCTCAGCCCCTGGGTGGCTGCCAGCCCCACCAGCCAGCGAGCCCAGGGCTTGTGGGTGCCAGGCAGGTGGCTGGGGAGAGCAGCTGGGCGGCTGGGGGGGCTGCAAGGGACACTGCGCCTGAGGCCGTCAGCAGCAGCGAAGGGGAAAAGCAAGGGCAGAAGCGGGGCTCGGGGGGGCTTTGGGGTGGGAGGCGAGGCCCGGGGAGGGCGGGCAGCAGGTGCTTGGCAGGCATGCCCAGCCAGCCCCGGTGGGGCGGCCGGAGGGGGTGGCAAGATTTTTGGCCAGTCTTTGCAAAGCTCCAGTCCCGCTGAGCACCGGCAAGCAGCCGGCGGTAGGGAGGGGGTGGCCGAGGGGAGGCCTGGCAGCGCTTGGTGCCACCACGGTCGCGCTCTCGCCACCTCCTCCCGTGCCAGCTGCAGCCAGCATCCGCGGAGAAGAGATTTACCGGGGCGGGGAGGTCCGGGGCGGCGGCGGGGGGGAGGACCCGCCGGCCTTGCCCTGTGCGGGGCAGGCGCGGGAGGAGGAGCGCGGGCACCTGTGCCTGCCGCCCCCACGCACACACACGCAGACACACACGCACACGCACACACACGCGCGGCCCCGGGGCCGGCCGTGCGCAGGCGCCGCCGTCCCTCCCGTCGGTGCTCGGCGCTGATCCCCGGCGGCGGCGGCGGCTCCGCGGGTCCCCGCTCGTCCCGGCGGCCGGAGGCGCCCGCCCCGCTGCGCTCTTGGGCAGCGGCCCCGGGGGAGGCCGGCATGGCGGAGAGCCCGGGGCGGCCCGGGGCCCCACCGCCGGAGGGGAGCGACCTCCCTCGGGAAGGAGGCGATGAGGAAGCGGCGGCGGCGGGGGAGCCGCAGCCCGGGCTGTCTCCCGAGGGGGCGGCGGAGCCCCCGGACGGGCCGCCCCGCGGCGAGGCGGCGGCTGGGCAGGAGCCGGCCGCGGCGGCGGTGTCTCCCGGGGGCAGCGGCGGGACGGGGAGCGGCTTCTCAGGGGGACCGGCGGAGACCTCGGGCGCGCCGGGTGCGGGGCAGCAGGCTCCGGCGGGGGCTGAGCAGCGAGACCCCGCCGGGGATGCCCCGGCGGGCGAGGGTCTGCCGGGAGGGGAGCCGGCGGCGGCGGCGGCGGCGGCAGCGGCGGCAGCGGGGGTAGATGGGCCCGAGGGCTCCGCGCCGGCGAGGGCAGACCCCGAGGAGGCGGCGGTGGCCCGAACGGGGACGGAGCCCGAGGAGGCGGCGGTGGCCCTGACGGGGACGGAGCCCGAGGAGGCGGCGGTGGCCCTGACGGGGACGGAGCCCGAGGAGGTGGCGGTGGCCCCGACAGGGACGGAGCCCGAGGAGGCAGCGCCGGCGGGGACAGACCCTGAGGACGCGGCCATGGTCCCGACGGGGACGGAGCCCGAAGAGGTGGAGGCAGCCCCGTCGGGGACAGACCCCCAGGAGGCGGTGAGGGAGGCAGCCCCTTCGGGGACAGACCCCGAGAAGGCGGCGACGACGACAACCCCGGCAGGGACAGACCCCGAAGAGGCGGCGGGGACAGACCTCGAGGAGACAGAGGCGACAGCCCCGTCGGGGACAGACCCCGAGGAGGCGGTGAGGGAGGAAGCCCCGGGGGCGACAGATCCCGAGGAAGCTGCTGCGACAGCTGCGGTGGGGACGGTCCCTGAAGATGCGGTGCGGGAGGCAGCCCCGGCGGGGACGGTCCCCGAAGATGCGGTGCGGGAGGCAGCCCCGGCGGGGACGGTCCCCGAGGAGGCGGCGGCGGCCCCGGCGGGGAGCGAGGTGGCTCCCGAGAGCCGCGGGGAGGCGGAGCCGGTGGTCCCGGCCGGCGGGGAGGCCGACGGCGGACGCCGGTCGCCGGGCGGCCCCGACGGCGAGGACGGAGCGGAGACGGCGGCGGCGGAGCGGGGAGCCGGTGCCCCGCCGGTGGCAGGAGCGGGGAGCGCGGCCCCGGGGGCAGGGGAAGGCGACATGGCGGCGGGGCAGCGCGGCGGGTCCCCGGGCCCCGGGGGCGGCGAGTGGGACGCGGCAGGTCGGAGCCTGAACGGCATGCGGGGCCGGGCGGAGGACGAGGAGGACGAGACGGGCTCGCCAGCCGCCCTGGAGGAGGAAGAGGAGGATGAGGAGAAGCAGGAACACGACATCTCCCTCTTCGTCAAGGTAGGGTGTGAGGGGCTGCTGGGGTAACCTGGGTTCGCGACCCTCCCCTCCTTCAGGAGCCCCGAGCAGCTCCTGTGATGAGTAGCATTTAAATCTGGCAGGCAAAAGTCCTGCCTGGCTAAGGTGATTTGGTTATTAACGCCCAAAATAAACCTGCCTCTGGCTCCTGGTTCCTTCTGCGAGGGGCAGGCAGGACGGGACAGGGCTTCCCGCACAGTGGCTGGAGGCCAGCACTGCCCGTCCCCTCTGCCCTGGGAGCTGGTGGTACCACTCAGCCCAGAACCCCGAGATGCACAGACTTGACCTGCAAGGTGTTTCCCCCATAGTTTTCCCTCATGGGCTCTGTGCTGTGTCACTTGAGGTTTCTCTAGGTTTAAACAGAAAGGGTATGCAGGGATCTCCGTTTTGGTGGACTCGGGGGCTCTCCTGTGGCCTCCTCACTGTGGGGCTGGGACCCAGCAGCATCTGTTTGGAATCACTAGCTGCGACTTGTGATATAAGGAGGTCTCAAGGGATTTTAAGATCTTCAGAATACGGTAAGAAGGGCACACAGCACATCATGGGGGCTGAGGCAGAAGAAACTGGAAAATATCATTTAAAATGTGATATTGGGATTTTCCAACATGAACTATGGTCAATGTTTAGATAATTGCCCCAAAGTTTGGCAAGGCTGGATTTAGAGAGTCAGTAAACTGCCCAGCAGTGTAGCATCCCTTGTAATTGTCAGGTTTGTGCATGTTTGTGCAGGGAAGATTTAGGTTAGAGGGAAATGGACAAAAAAGAAAAAAAGTTGTAATGATCTTAAAACTAATTTCTGGTATTTTATAGTAGAGTTTTAGAGTTTCTTCCTAGCCTATGCCTGGAATCCCACCAAAATCAGTGGGACTCGGCATGGAAACAGCATCCGTCCACAGAGATGAAATCTCAGATGTGAAATTTCTGTGTGTAGAAACCATCCTAGGTTGTATTTCTTCCCTATTGTCTGACCTCTCTGGACTAAATAAAGTGTGGAGCAGGGTAGGATATTTTTCTCAGAGTAGACCTAAAACTAAGGAACTAAAACTAGGGAAGCAGAAGGTGTTTGGGACCTTCTCCACTACAAGCCATACCTCCCATGCAAATCGTTCACCTCCTGAGTTGGCCAAGGCTGCTTCTACAGCAGCCGGAATTAACCGTGAAAGAAAAAGTCATTGCCAGCCCTCTGGGTGAGGGGGCTTAGGGCTGAAGCGATGTTTATGCCTTGATTTATCCCAGCTCAGTGCACACTCCTTTTTTTTTCAAGGCTGAGCCTCCTTTGAATTATTGTTACTTGAAAAAGTCTGAGGAATGTTCTGAGGCTTACACATAGCAGTGTCCGACGTGCTGGATAATGCCATGCTGGAAAGATGAATGATAATGGCTGATGTCGGTGAACGCTCCCCAGCCAGTCCTCAGTTTAATCAATTCCTTAGCACGCAGGCTGGGACGGATTCTGTGGTCTAAAGGCAGCTCTGTACATCAGGTTGGTGTACAGTAGCTAGATGATAACACTGGAGCCGAAATCTGTGATTTTGTGTCAAACAGCAGGAGCTGTTACTGTTGAGCCTGACAGAGATGACTTACGGACTCTCTGGCTCACAGATCAACAGCCCCCTTTGCAGGGACACTTTTGTAACTTATTTATTCTCATTTTATGCTCTTATATACATCAGGGAATGCTGGAGAGTGGCAGAGGGCTAAAGTCATAAAGGCTACCTGTGCATTATTGCACCTGGTGCATGCTTTATGGAAGAACAACGTGGCCAAAATTAGAGAGCAGACTATAATAAGAGCACCTGTGGTGACTCTGTAGTTCCCAAATATTAGGATTAAGCATGGGTTTTGAAAATATTTATGAATTAATAAAGACAGAAGAAGGAACATTTTCATGATTGACTTAGTAACTTAAGAACACCTTAAAAATACTACAGCTGCTCTTCTAATGATTTCAGTGGAGTAGTATTACAAAGCTTGAATATTTTACCTCTCCTGGAGCTGGATTTTTTTTTTCAGTTTGAGATTGGCACAAGTTCCTTCAGTTCAATGCAAGAAAAAAATGCCTACTGGAGAGCTCTGCATCTCCCCACTCACCAAAATGCGCCAGGGCCGCAGTGCTGGGAAATGAGGAGCGCTTCTCTTCCCCGCTGTTGGGAGAGTTCATGCTGCTCTTGCTCTCACCTGGAGACACACTTGCTATCTTTCTACCCTTTTCTTGGCAGTGGGAAAGGAGGTCTAAAAAGGGGGAGACTGGAGGTTTTCTGTGGTGGCTTAAAGTAGTTTTTAAGAGCACGTACATAATGCTATGCTTAAATAGGTGCTGATACATTTTGATGGGAAAAAGGGGGAGAGTGGATTCCTACATGGGACAGCGTGAACTCTGGTGTTCGGGGATTATTGAGTGTCTGTATCTGACCGCAGCCTGTGGTCCACAGACATGATGCTCCTTCCTGACCAAGCGCTAGAACTCAAGGGTTAAGGAAGTGAGAAGACGATCCAAACTGAATGCAAACATTTGCTTCCAGCCTGAAACGCTTCCCTTCACATGCATGTTTCTAATGCTTGTGACCACTGCTCTTAGGCTTTATTATATCGCAATTCTGTGCCTGCCTATTAGCTCTTACGTGCTTTTGAGATGCTGACACCCACCTTTACGTTGCAAGTGCCGCTGACCTCTTTCACCCTTCTGCTGCACTTCTCAGCAAGCACCTTGTCTAGTTTCTCCTATGCAGCTGCGGGCTTCCTTGTGAATTTATTATCCATCAGCTCCCTGGCCTTCTTCAAACCTCTCTTTAAAACTCCACCCTCTTGTGGTGCCACTGGAAACTGGGCAGTGATTAGGCTGTTTAAAATACTGAGATCATTCTTTGTCCTGTTCAGTAAGACCCTAATTTCTTTGTCATCCCTATTTCTGTTTGTTTCACCTGCCTGTTGATTTTTGGCTTGCTTGTAAATGGTCACGGTGGGGATTGTCTGCCTGTTATCTGTGCCTGCATGCATCGTGCTCGAGACAGGAGGTCTGTGCCATGATTTGATAGCACTATACAAATACAGAGAAATGTTAAAAGTAAGTCCCATAATAGGAAAAAACTCACAAGAAAATAATACAGTAGTAGTGATTGAATGATCCTCGCAGTTTACCTGCTAGGCAGCATTACGCTAGACTTGGCAGACATTAAAGTACCTGTTAGTCTTTCAGTAATAACAAACAGAAGCATCACCATCAGAAAGAAACTTTTGAGATGTAACTGTATGACGAGCAGTGTTTCTTGTTTTTACTGTTGTTGATCAAGCTTGTTCTTTTTAGAAGTTTGGGTTTTGTTGGGTTTTTTTTCCCTCTTCCTTCAACGCTTTGCATTAGTTCATTTAATTTTGCATATATGTATTTGAATATTGTGAATATTGTGTCGCCTCGGGCCTCCCATGGTGAGGTGGGTGGCAAAATTCCTGCTAGCTCTACAAGCATGGGTACCAGCAATTGTTCTTTTAAGCTGATTTGGGTTGCTATGCAGTGCTATTTAGTTTGACATCAGACACTCAGGGTTCAGTGCTGAGATCTCATGCTACCTGAGATACTCCAGCACTTAGCAGGGTTAGCAGCATCTATGGGTGATAATGTCCTTCTGGACCAGTAGCTTGATGCTGGACAGGCTACAGTAAGGCATCTCCAAAGACAGCAGACATCTGTGTTTGGGCAACTGAACTGTGCCCTTAATGAAGCTGAACTACGTAAAGCTCCTTGGCTGTAAGAGCAAGACCATATCAAAATTGCTTTGAGGGTTTCACAAGGTGCCTATTTGATTTCCATTTTCCCATGAAACAACATGTACCGTATATTTCCTTTAGATAGTAATATTTGAAGTTTCTGGTGTTTCAAACTCACATGTTTGCAAAGGTCATCCAGATACACTTTCTGATTGGTCTTTGGTAATTCAGCTAAGCATATCTGGCACCTTGGGTAGGACACCTTGTGGATGTTGAAGCTTGCTAGCTGCTCTTCTAAGGTCAATGGTTTATGTAGGCTTTTTTTTTCTTCTGTGGCAAAAGCCCTTTATTTGTCAGAAGATGTCTGTAAATGACATAAATTTATCTTGCTATTTGAATATAGCAGAACTCTCACCAAAATGATTCAGTTAATTTTAAGCAATTTAAACATTTATGTCAGACTTAAGAGTTTATTTCTAAATTAAAAAAAAAAAAACAACCTCCAAGGTTGTCTACCAATCTATTTTAAATTTTCTTACAGATAGAAAACTTAAACATCAGAATCACAACTGCAGATTTCATCATTCCAAAGATTTCTAGGAATAGTGATTTATCTGTAAGTGCTGAACACAGTCATCCAAACAACCCAGCTTCAGCACAAGGCCTTCTCTGAGATTGCTCATCTTCCAAAACAATTCTTGCTTAGTTTCTGGGTTAAATGGTATATAGTAAAAGCTGACCATGAGCCTAAGGTAATAGATTTTATCCAACAAAAAGTAATAGGCTTTATTCAGTTTTGTGATATTCTTGGTCTCTAAATCACAGTCGTTTATTTTCATTCAGAGAGTTATTTCATTCCTACCAGGGACCAAGGTAACTTTACTGGTATGGAATTTCCTTGCACCATTCCTGAGATGTGCTTGACTGACTCAACATACTTAGAGCTGCACTGAATTATCGAAAGTGCTGACAAACAAGAAAGTAAAAGCCTTGCTGTGAGTAGAGACATAGGAATAACAGGTGCTTGCATCGGTGCCTCCAAACACCACACTTAATGTATACAGCTTAAATGGTAATGGGTGTTTCATACTAGAGCACAAAAAAGAATCTCCTTTTCTGTGATGTGATGGATCCTTGGTTTATATATAACTTACATTTGAAGTAGAAACTGAACTTCTGGGCTTTGAGTGCTGTAGGTAAGAAGTCCATGGGCAGCAGGCGCTCAGATCCCTAGAAAAATCTCCTAGCCTGTATGCTCATTCAGTGGGATCTGTGCTGTACCTGATGCTGGATGTAAACATTTACAGTATAACCACTGAGTAGGTATTTGTGCTTAAGATCTTGATTTTTGCTCGTTGGTGCAATCAGTCTGTGAATCAGTTAGGTGAGTATGGTTTATAAGGAGAATGGCTGACATTCTGTATCATAATAAAAGCAGACAGGCATTTACGGCCCTTTTTTAGTGTAGAATCACTGCAGGAGACCAGTATTTAGATGACCTCAGGGAGGTGAAAGTAAAAATTTGTGTGTGTAGAGTTACACTAGCTTTGTATTTATGGATTAAAAGCAGTTTGGGGGGAAATTTAGGTACTGGATATTTACCCAAGCAAAAGGAACTACCCAAAGCTTGCCAAAGGTGAGCACGTTGGATTTGTGTGATGCTACAGAAGGACAAATTGTTGTGGAACGAGCAGGGAAGCATTTGGTATGGTTTGGGAAATGGTAGGAAACAGACGGCTTGTCTTTCCCTTCTTTCCCCTCGTCCCTATCAGTGCTGCTGCATCTCACTTTCCATCAAAACCACACCGCATTTTCCCCTGAGGAACTCATCTGCTCCTTTCTCCTCGCTCTCTGGTTTTCTCCTTCTCGAGCTACATTTCGCGTATCTTCTTCAAAAGTAGGAGCTCTTCTCAGGTGCCACATTGCTGCCACTAAAATCCTGTCATTTTTTAATATGTTGTTTCCCTCCACCATTCTTTCAGATATTCTGTTTTCCAATTGGCTCTGAGACCTGTCTGCTTTTATAACTGAGTAGTTAATGAAAGTTATCCCAGAATAAGGAAAAAAATCATTCAGGAGAAAGCCCCTCCCCTGGAGCAGAACACAAGCACCATGTAGGCTAGATCTGCTGAAACCGGAATCAAACCGAAGCTGGTCAGGGCTGAGCCTTGTGGGGCTGCCCAGCAAACCCAGCATAGCCCTGCTTTTCTGGCTGCTGGTTACTTAGCTGCTTGTATGGTGATTTTGATTCTTTGACTATACACGGATGCAAGCAAAGTACCGAATCAGCAGAGGTGTCTTTGTTCAAAGACATTTTGCAGTTCTGTTCCCTGTTTTGTCTCATCCAGCAGGAAGCTGGCTCCCTTCCCGTGGGTATTTGCCCTTTCTCAGCTACTTTTTTTCAGCTGGAATATGGCAATTTCAGGTTCCCTAATGCAGCTTAAGAGGAACTGGCATTACAAATTCCTTTCATAACTCTTCCGGTTATTGTGCGTGCTGGGTGCACCTGCAGCAGTTTTTCTGGGAGCTGAGTATGCTTCCAACAGTCTTCAATAAAACTGTGCTTGGGAGATTTTGGTTTGAAAGGCAATGACATCAGTCTTTTTGCTGAAAGAGCTATGCAAATTTTTTGAATGTGCAATCTTTTTCATTTTTACCTCTCATGCTTTCCTTTCTGGCCATTCAGGTTCTCACCCTTTTAGAGCTTAGACTGCTAAAAAGAAACAAGATTCCTTGGAGCTGCTGACTAAGGAATAGCTTTGAGAACTACACCAAAATTAGTTTGCTGCTTTGCTCCTGGAGGGATGCTTAACGGAGCAGAAGCGTGCTCTGTTTGTTTACACCAGTGTCAGTTCTGACAACTGACAGGCCAAGTCCTGTTCCAGAAAGACACAAACCAACAGATAGACATAAGTCATCAGAAATATGAAGTTGCATCTAATTTTCTTTTTTTTTTTTTGTACAATCTAGTCATACTTGGAGTCATCTTTTTGTCCATGCTTTGGAAGTCCTAAATCTGCATGTCCACATAGTATTGTACAAGCCTTAATCATCTGTTTATTCTCAGTGTGACTGCAGATCTGCAGTTTGAAGGCTTGTTTTAGGCAAAAAAAAAGTTTTGAAATAAAGTAAATGTCTTCAAAGCTACGTTCCTAGACCTTTTCCTATTTTTATTTACTCACAGCTCACTGCTTCAGTAAAGCACCTCACCATGTTTTTCACTATAAGCACAAGCTTAAAGTCACGTGCTATTTAAGCCCTTCGCTGAACAGGGGACACTTTCCTGAATGACTCCTGGGGCACAGCCTGTATTTCTTGCTGGCTGAAACCAGCAGAAACTTCTGATGAGATCAGCCTGCTGCCCAAAATTCAACCATACTGCCTCTCCTCCATGAGTTTTGTCTTCATTAAAAGGCTGATCTTACCTGTGATCATCACAGACCAGGGGCAAGGATGGAAGTTTCCCTGTCTGCTTTCTGCCTTCGGTCCCTGGTTGTTTGAAGTGAACCTTCATTTCGTAAATCCTGTTGGAGAGCTGCAGCCTTCTTCAGAAACATTGATGATTCCTGCATGAGGTGACTGCCATGCAGCTGTGCCTGGGAATTTTCATGCCGTCTGTCTGTTTAATTTGAGGCTTGATTCATGTTTGTATATAGAGGAATAACAAACCAGTCTACAGGACTCATGGCATTCACAAATATAAAACATTGGAGTGTGTCGAATGATTTTCTGGGTGACGGGAGGAAAGGGATTTGGCCAATTAGTTGAAAAATATAACTATACTCAAATTATTAATAAATTCAGGTGAAATTTTGGAAATGGTCTTCATTAAATAAAAATTAAGAGCTTTTTTTGAGGAAATAATATTACCTGTCAGTGTTAGGTCTAGATTCATTCACAAGGAGTTTAGGCACAGTTGCCAAAATGGAGGAGGCAGCAGTAGCTGCATTGTTAGCCCTGTACTTAGGACACTGATGTGGGATGCCGGTGATTGAGGTTGTGATGTTGATGTTACCTGGAGCATAAGTGGAAGATTAGCGTGCATCCTTCTCCCAAGCCAGTGCCATAGATACAGAGTTACAGAGTTATTCCTGTTCTCTCTTTGGCACCGTCAACATATAATAATTACCTGCAAAGTGCGACAGCATCAGAAAGATGAATTGCAAGGAGCAGCATATCCAGCAACCTTATGGTTAGGCAATGTATGGTTTATTTGCTGTTATTTCCTATCATACCAGTATGTAGATTTTAAATGGTATTCAGTAGCCTCTGGTTCCCACGGATTTTGGGATTGCTTGTGGAATAAGAGATGTGTTACCCACATACTTTGAGAAACCAGAATGTGGTAGGCATTAAAAACATGAAAAGGTACCGTGTCCCCTTCCCAGCATTGGTATAACAAATCATGCCCAGTCCACTTGAGAATTCTGGATTTTGTTTTTATTAGCATCCCTACCAGTAAAAATAAACCATTTTTTGTTGCTTAAAAAAAGTCTAATTCTATTTATTAGATATCTTTAATACTAAACCAACTTTTTCTTCCATGTCTTCTTCCATTTGACATCAGTTCTCTTCAGCACTTTGCTGCCCTGTTCACAGGATTAGGCAGCCTTGTGATCGCTCAACTTCCACAAACAATTCTGCCTTTTTGGGCTCTTCACCTTGACGGGTACCAGCCAGGGTTAGCCATCCCAGGGACTCTGCGTTTCAGCCTTTCTTACAGTCTTGTAGGGATCCATGCAAAATTATATTTATGGCTCTTTTTTAGAAGTTAGTTTAAATACTGTGAAGCAGAAGTGATAATGGAAATTATTAATATGACCACACTTTTTTAGGATGCTTATCTCAGGTGAAGTCACTTTGAATTGGCGGCTGTATACCTTTTGGCAAAAGACAGGCTCCTCCTCTTCAGAGACAGTAAAGGGAGTAAAGTAGTGAAAGGAAATATTATACGTATTTTATGGAAGGGGAAGTGAAGCATGGAGACTTACTCCTGTGCCATCGCTGACTGTATTCTCTGTGTCTCCCCTAAAGAGGTCCTATTGCTTCTTTTAAAAAGTAAGAAATTGCATGTTCCTCTGACTCTGCCCAAGGAGCGTAAGTAAATGCCATGTGAAGGTTACATGATTATTTTCTTGCTCAGATAATAAAATGTCACGCTGTGATAAGGACTTGTATGCATTTCCATTTGCAATGTCTGATTATTTACAGATAAAATCCCGAACAAGTTGAGTGACTCCATTCTAGTTGCTTTCAGTAACACCCGCCTTGTCAGCAGTAAAGTGTTTTAATTCCTTCCTAAGAATATTTAGCTTTTCAAAGCAAACAGCGGCAGCTTGTACAGCCTGCCACTGACACAGCCATCGGAGGCTTTCCCTGGGAGGAGGGTGCCCGTCGCAGCCTCCTCCCTGCGAGGAGCCTGGGGCTGGCGCGCTGGCCGGCTGCGGGACGTGCCATGCGCGGGGAGATGGTTGTTGTGGAGGCTCACAGACAGGCAGAGGTGCAAAGGGGATATTTCCCGTCTCGTTTTTTTCCTCATCATATGCTGAAATTGTAGCATATATTTGAATACTAGGACTAGAAATATAATTGTTACAGAACGAAGTAAACTACAGCAGGACTGGAGTCACAAATGCATGCCCTTTCCAAGTTATTCAAATGGCATAGTTACAAAGAAGTTAAACATTTACTCAGATTTCAGAAAAATTCTCATTTGTGTCTTGGAGAATCATTGATGTTTACCTGGTAGTAATTTTTAAAATTGCTTTTAAAAGCTATTACAGAACGTGAGTGGTTTGTAAAAAATCAAGTTTCTTTCCATGATGGTAGCAGATGAAACTCAAAACAGGATCCAAATATTCCCTAAAAACTTAAAAATTTCAGGTTGTATGCTGCCTACAGAAACGAACGTCTCCCACCGCCCTTGGCAAAACCTTCAGCCTCCTTTTTCACAGGAGCACCGCAGGGGCCGGGACCTCAGGGACGCTCCTTGTTTTGAGGAATATCAGTGTTATAGCTGTAGACACTGGGGCTGATTGGTTTGCAATATGATTCATGCAGTATACCTTTATTTAAAAACTGTATTTTAATTAGCAATACTGTGTTTCTCATAGTTTCCCAAAGCCTGTGAATGGAAGCGAGGTGGTGGGGAGAGCAGGATGAGGAATAGCCTTGAATTTGAATTTACGTCGGGAAGGGAAGGGAGAAGGAATAGACTCCAGCCCCCTCTCTGTCAAGCTAATGGGTTTTTGCTGGTATTTGTGCCCAGTTTTTAACTGCTCTTTCAGGACACGTCTTTGCCAGTTCTCACTGGAGCTGACAGGTTTTTTATGTAATATTTTACCTGGTCATTTGAATTATTTTCTACTTGGACTAAAATATCACATACTGTTAGTGGGGAAAAAAACCCACAAAACCAAATCCCTTTTTATCTTTCACCTGCACCTCTCAATTTAAACATCAGAGTGAGGAATACCATTGGCAAATTGCTTTCTCAAACCTTCAATGAGCTACTCCCTGAAGCTGCATAAAATAGGTTATTTATTTTGTTAGTTCTTATTTGTTTACAACACAAATCACAGATACTTTATAGATGTGTGTACAGTGTTTGCATTTAGATTGAAACAGCGTGGCTGTGTGTCGCAGGTTAAGTATCATATGGTGTAGTGTAAAACAGGATGTGTCATTGAAATACCAGTTAATCTGTTTTCCCCAGACCTATAATGTGTTCGAGAATATAATGCTCTTTTGTTGAAGTAATTCCCTGTAAGAATTTAAAAAGGATCTAAGATTTTTGTCTCCCTGTAGAATGTTCAGCTGGCATCTTGCCATGTTATTAAATACGGATTAGAAATAGCATTGAGGTATTTAAACATAATTCTTGTTTAACAGGATAAATAGCTAATAGCATTTGGTTTGCTGCTTGTGCGCTTGTGACCTGGTAATGTTCCCATTAACACAGACGGCATGAACTCTGTAGGCAGAATTCACAGGAGAAGGAAATTTGGTTTTTTAACCAGTTGGTATAAGATTAAAGCCAGCGATCTGTAACTGGGCAGTGTTTCCCAGCTCTCATTTTCACCCGTGTTCCGTTAAAAGGCTCTCGGTTTTCTTAGACTACTGGCAGGTTTTTGAAAATAATCTTGAATCTTAAAATTAAGGAATGGATAAGGATTAGGGGGAGTGATCTTTTTGAGGGCTGTGTATTCTTATTAATTAGCCAGCATATTTCTGTTGTGGTTAAAGTGGATGATAGCAGTCCCACTCCTCACTTCAGGGGGAGTGGAGCAGGGGCACCTCTGCAGCCATTCCCCTTTGCCTCTGCTTAAAATCTTCTCTTCTGAATAAACCACTTGATTTTTTTTTTTTTTTTGACAAGCAATGGAGATTTTGTCACATCTCCCATTAAAATAAAATGGCTTCCGTTTTGTAGGAGTGGCAATGATTACTTACGTTGCTTTGAAAAGTCTCGGTCACTGTGCGTGCGTAATACACATACAATTAATTATCATCGTGTACTAAAAAAGTAAACAAGTAGTGATGACTGAAAATAATGCTATTTTGGGTGAGACATAAAACAAGTATAATTTATGCAATATGACAATTACTTGTGTAGGAGAACGATATTCCTAAAGTGGGCAAGATTAATTTAAACCCTACTAAATTGTAGCTGAAGTTTTTCAGTCTTTGCTAGCCACAAGTTAATTTTTGTATTTATTTTCACATTTAATTTTCATTGCCCTGCCTCTGTTCTCCTTGCCACGTGCAGTTCCTGGAAGCTTGCTTGTCACCGTCATCTAAGTAAGCCTTGTAAAATAAGAGATAAATAAATAATAATGCATTGATAATTATGATGGGATAAATTATTATTTGTTAAAATAATTTTCCAAGCTGTTTTAGGAAGAAAGTAAACTGTCACAAAGGGTTACTCTGTTCATGTATTGTTGCTGGGGGCTAGGCATCTAAAAACAGTAGAAAGGACGTTTACGTTGCCTTAAAGCGTTTAGTATCTGGCCAAGAAAAGGCTCCCCAAATGCTGGCGTTGCCACAAGAGCATCCGATTTCCCTTTCTCCTTTCCCACAGCACAGCGTGAGAGTATCTGGTCGTGCAAGGAGCCTCCTTCAGACAGCTCTGCTTGGGATGGTCAGGCCTTATTACTCAAACTATTTATTAATTATTTAAGCAGATTATTGTTGAGCTCGTGAAGCAGTGGATTCCTGGTTGCTGATTGCCTTTGCATTATTACGACATACTTATTGTGCTGTGGATGGCAGGTAGCTAGATGCAAGCATCCTCTATGTTTAATTAGTTGCCTTCCCATCATGAGAGGCAGCGATGGTTTTGCTCTGAAACCAGGCTCAGCACTGTCCCAGGTTATGCTAAATACCGTGGCTACCTGAGTGGCTTTATTTGCAGACCTGGTATAGGTAGCTGTAAGATATCTGAGAAAATAAACCAGCAATTTGCATTTTTTCTTTGTAATTGCATTTGATTTTAGGAATTTTTTTAAGAGCACCTGTTGATGGCCTTTAACTGCCCTGTAGAGAGCCACAGCTGTAGCTGAAAATACCTGTGACAACGTGAAGGCCTGGCCCAAGGCTAGCAACAGCAGTGTGTATAAAATCACAGAATTGGTTAACTTTTCTGTTTTGTAAGAGTGCATACACACATAAGTTTAATCTTTAATCTCTTTAATGTAAATAAGAGTGAATATTAGTAAAACCACAGCCTCTATAAATGTTTTACAAGACATTGCACATTTTAATTTTCACCTGCCCTCTCTTGTCTTTTGTTCACTTTACAGAATTATCATGTAATGGTTCATTTATTTATAATCTTTGTCAGAACTGGAAGGGCAGGGTGCAGGCAGACCCACTGCTCAGTAGAAGTACTGGGCAGACTGTGATATCGAAATCAAAAGTAAATGGATATTTCATCTAAGTAACAGGAGTGAGTTCGGGCCTTTTGTTCCTCATTATTTATAAAGTAACTGGGCAAAGGTAAAAAGTTTATTGCCACAAAGTTGCTTCTTAATGAAGGAAAATTTCTTCCTATGCATCAGAAGCATTTAATTACTTACTAAGTAATTAAGTTAATTTCAGCAATAATTACTTACCCAGCAGACCGTGAGTAAGTAAATAATGCAGCGAAAGTCAGAATAAAGGAGGCTTTCTCTGCTCTGAAATGGCTGCTGGCATGTAGGGGAGAGAGAGAACTGAAACCAGAGGAAATTACAGCTTCAGACTTCTTTTCCTTTCTGTCATCCAGAGAGGATTAGAATTTCCAGATGTATATAACCCCTTTAAGCCGTGACCACTGCTCACTACATAAAAACAGGGTTGAGGGGAATATCCCATAAAGAAACTCTAACACACTGTTAATCCCTCAACATGAACCGAGGACCGACCAAGAGCATTCAAAGAACCATTTCTAGCAAAGAGCCTTACTGAACATATGAATTATGAAATCTAATAAAACAAAATAATCATAGTAAGTTAATGCAAACACTGCATGAAAGAAGCTATAGTATAATTTCAGAAACCTAACAGAATGAGAAAAGCCTTAATAATGAAATTGTTAGAAGATGTTATGAAATGCTAATAGGTGGCCAGTCTGGGAGCCATAAATCTTGCCCAAGCTTCAGATGTTAAAAAGTGAGGTAGGAAGGGTTTCGTTATTTCTGCAGGTGGGAGCTCAGCCTGAACTGACATTCAGTGCCAGAAGAGCCCTGCTCCAGGACAGAGCCCATCTTTTATTCTCAGTCATAATAGCTAGATAAGTAATAATGAGATGACCACTAATGTACAGCTGCATCATTAAAAACACAGTTGACGGGTCTATCGAAATTATCATCCTCTTTGCAGGTAGACTCAACCTTTAGCTTACTACTTATAATCCGTGGTCACACAAAAACCAGTTCAATGGTGTTCTGTGGTCAGTTGAAGCTGTGCAGGTGAAAAGTTAATTCCTTTTACCGCCTTGCACCTACACTTGTTTCCTTTCATTCTCTTTCCCATGGAATCTTCTTTTGGCCTAGCTTTGGCTAAAAGCCTTAAGCTACACAGCGTTTTATAAGAAGACTTCCAAAAATCCTTTGGCATTCCCACATCCTTGCTAATGGTCGACATATAAGTTTTCTGTTTGGTTTTTTTTTTTTAAGTTAGGAGCAGTCTTTTCACCCTGTATTTGTACAGTGCTTCATTTATAGTGCCTAGGTGCTACTATGAAGGTCTACATTTCCCTGTCTCCGTGAGGAAAAAAGGAAAGCTGGGCTAAGAAATCCTTCTGTCTGAGGATCCCAGCCACACATTTTCCATAGGTCTGTATTTGCATCAGTTTGGCAGCTGCTCCATGCCCAGGAGCTCCACATCCTGACAGCACTTTAAGGCAGGACTCCTAAGACACCATCTTCGTAGCCTGTTTTGTGGATGGGCATTAACATCTGATGGGTACGAACAACAGCTGATGGGTTTCAGCAGTTGATCTGGCCCTTTGTCAAGAGGATTGCTTATGTGCATCCTGTGCCCCAGCAGCAGCCAGCCACAAGTGCCCTGAGCAGCCTCTTGATGTCCAGTCCAGGCACTCAGAGACTTAGACCTGTCTGAAAGTTACCGCTCCTTATCACGAACCTTTTGTCGGCTCATAATCTTCCAGGTATGCTCATCTTTGAATCAACATCCCACCCTTTGATGGTACTGCTTTTACAGGTAGGAGACTTTCTCCCTATCCATTGCCACTGCTGTTCTGCTAGATGGCATTCTGGTACCATGTACGCCTATACCTTGTTTCGATGATTACGCACGAGGCCAGCTGGTGGCTGAGATACCTCCTGAGCTCTCCTGTACTCTGTTAGGCCTGAGCTGCTTGGATGTCCTTGCTGTCTGAGAGGATGCTGCTGCTGCAGCCATCCTGGGTTGCATTTGGATCCTGTAGCTGCCTCAAGACTCATGTCCCATTGCAGCTCAGACTCTGTTGCCTTTTGCCAATGCTGTGTGAGGCTGCTGGACTGAGGAGAGTGTTTTTTCAGTTGCCATCCCTGGGATCCTTGCATTGCTCCTTGTATTCTGTAAGTTGAGCAGTTGTACCTGGCCAGCGGATGAATACTGGCCCATGCTAGCATGTGTCCATCCCTAGTTGTAAGCATGCATTAAACATACAGCGTCAGCAGTTAGATTTGCAGTGATTTGCTCAAGCCACTTTAAATAAAATGCCATTTTGTGCTAACTGCTCTCCTGTTCTTCCTCAGAAGAGGATAACCTCTGGCACCATTTACTTTTTGCTGTCTGGATAATCTTAGCACATGGACTCTCTTCATTGCCAACAGCATCCTACTCTGTCTGGTGTCGGGCTGGAGCTCACTGTCAGAGGTACCATATCCATCATCTATTTGCTTTTCCAAGGAATCATTCAATTATTTTAGAGTGTAAACTCTGTTCAGGATAGCTGCTGCTATTCACTGAGCAGTACCTTTCCCTTTTGTCATTGCCCTGGCGTTTGGTACACGCGTTATTTTCACTTGGTCACATTCAGTGACATGGAATACAAAAGCATGGCACTTGCCATCATCTTGTCCTTGGAGTGATGCTCACGTCATGTGCAAAGAAACAACAGGCAGCAAGGAACCTTCCAGTGGAGAATAAGTCCATGTCCCTGCTGAAAGGGATCAAATCTCATCTTGAGACAAAATGGTTTTTTCTCCTCTTGTGCTGTCACATATGCACGTACATATTGATACACCTCCTAATCCTACTGGAAACCTCGTTCAAAACCTCGTGCTGTGGTGGTTAGAGACCCTTCTAATTGTCAGCTAGAAACATTCATGGCCAGTTTGTACCCGTTTGTTTTTGTTTCAGCATCACCCCAACTATCAGGGAAAAAATTATACTTGCACTGAGTAATTATATTTTCCCTCAGTCTTTGCTTTCCAAATTTAAACAAGAATAGATTTTCCTGCCCTCTGTTGTAAAATAGGTTCCTCAATTTCATTGTCATCTTAGTAGTGCTTGACTGAGTTTGATTTAATCTTTCATGAAGATGGAGGACCAGATTTTTGCAGAGACCTCTTCAGGACCAGGTACAGTGTCTCGTGCTGTGGCCTGAATGCTGCCCTGCCGCCATGAAAGTGCCAGCTTTGATGTAACCTAAGGCCACATCACCTTTTCCCCACAGCTCCATCAGGCAGTTGGGTCAGACATGCTGGGAATAATGCACTCCAGTCTTTTTTTTTTCAGCAGTTATCTCTAGCTGAGAAGTAGTCTCCAAGGATGGGATTCCGCTCACTTAAATTAGATGCCTAAACTCTATAGGGCTATTCAGTGCTGTACTCAGAGAAAGCAGCACTATCAGAGAGCACGTCATCCCAAGTGGGTGGGTGGGTGAGACAGGCAAGATGATGAATCCTCAAGGAGTGGTGCGCGCTCGCTCTCTCTCTGTCTCTACTAACCAGAGACATGTTTTTTCTGGCTGACTCTATGTGAGGTGGCTTCCAGCTTCAGTGCGTAACATAACAGTTCGTAACCATTTTTATCGCTTTTCCATTATCCCAGCATGCAGGGTTATCAGTTTGTGGGGTGTTCAGTCTGTTCCAAAAAGCACTGGTGGTGCTGCTGCTCTTCCTGCCTCCTGGGTTGCAGGCTCCATCCACAGGTCTGGTTGTTATCATTAGATAATTCTCTAGCATCTTTCTCTGACTGAAACTTGCCCTTACATTTTGCTGAAATGCCAGACAGGACCTCCAAGGCTGCCTCCTGGGCCAGGGCACATTTTCATTTTTGTGAGGGGGAGGAAGAGAACAGGAAAGCCAGCATACCCAGTGATTTGAACCACTTCCAGCCACCCTGGTGCTCTGGAAGTCATGTGCTTTTTGGTTAATCACATTCTGTTCTGTGCAGTGAGACTCTCTGCACTGCTGGCTCTCCCTGTAGCACAAGGCATCCATTGACCTGGATGGAGAGGGCTTCATGTCTCTGTAACAAAACAGGCTCTTCCCTCCGGGGTAGTAGCAGGTCACAGTCAAGCCAGATGCACACAAATTGAGTTGTTGGTTCCTCCTCCAGGTTTCCTTCCTGCAGTTCTGCCTGCACCTGTCTTCAGGTTTTGTGCAGCTTGCTAATCTGGGCACCTACCCTTTTTAACATGCCTTCTTCCCAAAGTGCCTCAATTTGCAGACTGGATCATTGAGATGTAAAGTCAACTGATGCCCTACTTTGTGATTTCTCCTCCTCTACTGAGTGCACAGGACTTATAATGAAAGTCTGCTTTATTCTGACAATGAAATTAAATCCACTTGCGCCAACGTAACTAGGTCCATTTCAGGTTGTCATTCAAGAGGGTATTTAGCAGATACAAAACTTAAAGGACCCATCCTTCTATTTGCAGTTGGTGAGCCAACTTGCTTGTTTAAAAGTTACAGGCACACCTAAATGCATTGACTGATTGTGACTTGAGAGGTGGGAGAAAGTGGAAGACATCCAGAAGCCCCAGGGTCCATTTTTCAGCAGAGCATACAGATTACTAATTTTGCATGCCACGTAAGATCTATTGCAACACGTTGGCATGGTTTAGTTTGGATGGGTGGTCATGGGGATCCTTTCAGTCTTGCTTTGAATGATCTCACTACTGAGACTGTATCTTGAACCACCCAAACACATGCTCGCGGAGGGGTGTATAGAGTGAGAACTTGTCTGTGATGTAGCTGAAGGCTGCAGCTGTGATGGTCTTTGCAGACCTGCCTTGGTCCTTCTTATGTAGGGGGTGGTGGGTAGAGAAGAGGATCATTCCTGATCAGGTGGAAAAGGGCCGTGCTCTCTACAGGGGTGGAGTTCAACATGGACACTCTTCTGATCGAAGACTCAGCTACTCAACTAGAAGAAGCTGTTTGCATTGGAAGGAGAGCATTCAGGGTTTGTCCCCAGCTGCATTTGAGTCAGCAGGGGCAGACTCCCAGCTTCAGCAGGAAAAAGGGGCCTTAGAAGTGGCATCGTGGGAGAGGATGGTGAAAGTCAAAATCGCCCCTTCATTCTTTAGAGAAAACATTTTAGTATACTTGCTTCCTTCTTCCCCTTCATGCTTTTTTGTCTTAGCACCTTAAAAAGAGAAAGAAGCTATTTTTAGCAGAATGCTTGCAGTTAGGTTTACTGTTGCCTCCTTAACCTGAAAGCTTAATTGGGGTTTAGGACAAAAAGTGTGTTATTGAACTTGTGTGTTCAAAGTTATAAGCCTGTAAGTATGTATGTTTAGTGTTCTCAGAACCCTGTAATACTGTTCAAGATAAAAGATGGATGTTATTAATATTTCCAAATATAAAATAAGATACATTTCTTTTTAAAACAAAAATCCTTATGGCACACTTTCAATATCAAGGTGCTTATTTTGCTCTTAAAAAAGAGAGAAAGGGAAGGGGAAATTAATTTTTTTACCTGAAGGAGTGTCCAATTGCTGTTTAACACAGCTTTCTCATTGGACTTCACTATTGTGGATGTCACACACAGCAAGAGTCTACCCTGGCAAGTACCAAAAATAAGATTTATGTGCAGGAATTTCAACTACCAGCCTCATTTTAAATATGAATGTTTCTGCTATTTGGCTGAGAAATTAAACAGCAGCTGGAAGCATCTGTTTTAAGTGTTGGATATTAGCAGATAGGCAGAGCTACATGAGTGTTTAAAAGTATTGGAATAATAAGTGGCAAAATTTTTACTTTGTCCATTAAAATATTACAGATTCTTTATCTTATCAATTACAGATTCTTTATCTTAAAACTTAGCCTGGAAGTACAATTTCAGCATCTCAAGTACTCTCAAGAGTGCCATTAGCAAAAAGCAAAGCATCTTGCCGCAGCGGTGGCTCCAAGGCAGAACCTCTCACGATGAGATGTGCTAACGTCTGAGGCTGCCACTGCTCATTGCTCCAAGAGTCAGGATTTCCATTTCAAGCCCAGTAGGTGGCATCAAAAGAGTTCTCTAAAATTGAGCGTTTGGGTTTTCGTGCCCTAGCCCTAGGCCACAAAACGAACACAGTGCTTAGAGAAAATTCCAGGCAATCTGTCTCTTCCTCCCAAAAAGCTTTGGTTTGAACATGATCTGACCCAAATGACATGCCTGTGGTGCTTCTGTGCCTAGCACAGAATATCATGTGTTATTAAGTGCATTATAGTTACCTTCAGTGAACCAAAATGACTTGTAATGATATTTTTACTTCATTCATAACAGAAGTAATATTGCCAATTTTGGTTTTTTTCAGGGTTATGATACTATAGGAATCTACATGAATACTGTAGCAGGCATCAAGAAAGTAAAACACGCTTTGTATCCTCAAGGAGTAGATTTTTTTTTTCTTAAATTAAAACAATATATCTGTTGCAGCACACTACCACAACATGGTTATGTCTAGAAAACAGACATTTTCTAGTGTAGCTGCAATCAAACCCATGTGCTTCTCAGAACCTATTGCCAAGGCTGAAGGAGGTCTTTGTGCTAGTGGCAGTATGGGAGTGCAGTCATACTGCTTCCCTCGGTCTGTCTGCCTGTGATCTTAAAGAAATGCTCTTAAAAAAAAAAATGTCTTGGGCACTTCATGGTAAACCAGAGGGCAGTGGGATTTCCTCTCAGGGGTGAGGAGGAGAGGGGAGGCACTGGGAGCTCCCTTCCCCTTTCTGCTTGGCCGTCGTGCAGCCAAGTTCAGTGGCTGGTCCCAGCGGTGCAGCAGGGCAGAAAGCAGAGCTGACCACCACAGGGGCCTTTCTTGCATTTCTGCTACATGTGCAGAGCCAGTGGTAGCTACTCGTAGCAGCTACTGCCATGAGGCTGGCATTGCAGGGCTTAGTTCAGGGCAAGAGTCGATGCTAGGAATGCAGTGGGCTCAGTTAATCCATGCCAGTGCAGAACAAATGAGTCTGTAGAAGGAATTAAAGCAAAATAGCTGTTGGTCTTAAAAGTCGCACCCAGCCTTAAAGTTGCTTCCCACAGGCGGCCCAAGCTTGCGAACTCCTTGTAGTTTTCCAGGCAGTAGTTTTGAGCCGGGTGCTGTGGTTCCTGTTCTTTGACAGGAGATCAAATGCGTTGTGAAAAAGGAGAGGGGAGTTGTTGGTGTGGTATGAGAAAGAAGAGCACACAAAAACTGCCTGGTAGCTGAGGATCGAATAAGGAAACTTGGAGGAAAGTCCCAGTTCAGCCTGAGACAGCTAGCTCAGCAGAACAGGCAGGGGCAGATCCATGATGCTGGTCCCAGCTGGATGGTTCGTTGTCTCCCAGTAGGCAGCGGTTCTGCTCCACTTGCTGGATAAACCTGCCTCTTAGCCAGCATAAATATGGGAAAGGAGGTAACTTAGCTCCCTCGTGTCGAAGAAAGAAAAAGGAATTGGAGTTCAGCTTTTGGAAAAAAAAAAAAAGTTATGCTCCTTGTTCTCCTTTTTATTGTAGCTTCAAAGGGATTATATAGTTATATGAAAACAAATAAAAAAGTCTTCTCTGCTCCTTCTGAACTGTTTCTTCCGTGCTTAACCTTCAAAAGGAAACAAAAAGTCCAGGAAAAACAAATTCCACTCATCACAATTTTGAAGGCACAGAACATTTGAGGTCAATAGAAGAACCTTCAAAAACCTGGTTCCCGAGATGTCTGGACAGAAACAGTTACAAAACAAATTCTTACAACAGCTCCAGGGGCAGAGCAACTCCAGCTGAGGGAGGGCCCAAACTACTGGCTTAAGAATGACTTACAGTGTGTGACTCCTGGGTAAAGTCACTGTAATTATCCTTTTGCTATGGATGAGGATGTGGACGCAAGTGACCTCTTCAAGGCCACTCAGAAAAGCAGAGCTGCTGAATCAAGGTGGCAGCAGCAGCTCCAGCAACTTTAGGAGAGGAAAGGAGAGGAACTTTAGGAGAGAAAAGGAGAGGAACTCCTTTTGGGTTCCTCTTTAATATCTTGTGCGTAAGGTCTTGCTGCCTAGTGAAATTAGCCGAAGGCATGGTGGTGCTCCTACCCATGAGCTTAAGCAGTAGTGGAAGAACAGCGTGGAGAGCTTTTCCCTTTCCCAGCATCTTTGAAAAAGACCCAGAACAACAACAAACCAAAAGACCGAGGAGTGTGCGGAACAGTGAAAAATGAATGAAAACAGGGAGTGTAGGCTAATAATCCCATGAAGTAATAGCACATGATTACAGAGAGCTGTCATAAGTCGATACTGTCACAATATACGATCGCTGCCTAGGGCTCTGAAGGCTCTGAATGAAAGCTTCTATGCATGGCCTGACATTTTTCTTCTCTGCAGCAATGGATGTCTTAATTGTTTGATTAATGAACTCATTAAATCCCAGTATTACTAGAAAAAAACGTATTGACCTCCTGACCAATCACAATTAAAACGTAAATGCCACTTATTCAAGACACTGCTTAGCCTCTATTTAAGCAGCAGAAGAGCATAAAAACCAGCTTTGTGCTTTGGGGATTTGGCCCACTTCACCCACAAGATCTAGATGTTAAGAGAATGTCACAACAACTGCAGGTGGAGACCAACTTGCAGCATTACCTACAATTACAGCAGCATTTGCCTGGTTATTAAGATTATAACCAGTCTGGAAACACAATCCTCCATTGAATCAACAGCAAGAGACTCCGGCTGACTTCACCAGAGTTAAAATTTCACCCTGCATCATCACTAAGCACAACAGTAAGGAAGTGTAATTAAATTCTGCACGTGTACCAAGCACAGCTCAAAGTTACGCATCCCTGACCGGTGTTGTGGAGAAAAACGCAGGGAGTTTTGCTCCGAGGCTGCAATGCCCCTAGCTGCGCTGTCTTCCCGGGGATATTAATATGGGACAGGCAGGTCTTTTCTGGTTCTCTCACTGCTGCATCGAGTCCCTGCAAGGTAAGATGTTGACACACAGTCTCACTTCTGTGAAAAGGCCACCCTTCCTTTGTTGGCAGGTACATTATCGTGTGATGATGGCATAGTTCAGCTATTGCTGTGTTGCTCGATGCACAGCTATAAAGCTATTTCAGTGTCCCAGCTCGTGATTTTTGAGTGGCTGGTGTCATCACGGCAGCTCCTCTGTTTGGAAACTTGAACAAACACCTTTGGCATGTGTAACTGATGCTTTTATGTCCAGTAGGAATTGTAGCTCCCCGGATTAGGTGAGCTGAGTTAGGAGAACAGAGTTGTCTCCTGTAAGCCAAAATGCAAGTTGATGTATCTTTTTAGCTAGCTGTATTCGCCCTGTTTTCTGCAGCAGGCCAAAATGTCCACGTTCTGGGCTTTCAGCGAAGATTACAGGAAACTGTAGCGTCTTTGAGCTGCCAGGTCAAACCGTGTCGAGTTCTGAATCAGATTTGGTGTTCAAGGTCTTGCAGTCACTTCAGACAGCTGATCACTGTTACGGCAGGGAAAGGTTTAATAACGGCTTGTGCTATTGTGTGGGCTACTGTAATTTGCGTCCAGCTCTGCAGAACTGAAGGAAACCTAGAGGTATCCACCACCAGCCCTGGCGTGGCTAGTCTAGAGGTTTGTCCTCCCTTCACCTCCCACCCAGAGCTCAAGCCCCTGGGGACTAACAGGCTTTCAGCTTCCTGAGGCTCCATGTGGCTCACCAACCAGCTCACCAGTTGCCCCTACCTGAATGGCTGCTGACTCCTTTACTGTAGGACCTCAGCAGCTGAGGCTTTTGACTGAGTAACTCCTGAAGATCTGCCTGTTGTTCTCAGTCAAGGCACAGCAACCCTACAGGACACGGCCCTGTCTCAGACGTCAGGACGTACTACACTGCCTGCATAGCATGGGCTTCTAGAATAGATTTATATCAGTAAAATGCAGCTATGATTTCACAAGGAAACTGCTCAGAAGATTTCCTCCTTAGCCTGTGAGAAGGACCATGGTCACATCAGAAATGCGGAAACATTCTAGTTCCTGTGATTTTATTTTCTGCTGTAAAAGCAGAGTGCTTTCCATAACCACGAGAGACAGCGAAGCTGGGCAAATGCTGCAGCACTTTACTAGAGACCATGATACCTGCATTGCACAGAATACGGCTAAGATACCAGTACACTATTAACGTCCCTTGTAGGCAGCATGGGAGGGGAGACAGCACTGTACATGAAGGTCAGATGTTTTCTGGACTTCATCGGCATGTTTCACACCATCAGGACTAGCCCACAGAAGCAGTGAAAAAGTAACAAACAAACAATCATCTCAGTGGTTACAGTTGGCAGAGCATTGCTGTAATCAGTGGTGCTTAATCCCCTGTTTTACTCAATTTCTCAGTGTTCAAATGATTTTTTTTTTGTCATAGGTTGCTAGCAGGCTGAGAGGCATGAAGGTAAAAGGCTGAAAGATTGGCTGTCTGCTATTTTATCCATTGCAAAATAGAAAATCAGTAGTGCTGTAGTAAATCTTCCTCCCAAGTAGGTATGGACATTAAAAAGTTTGCACTTAGAAACAAGACAGGAGGTTGCTTCTGTAACATCTCCCAGGCTGCCAGTCCGTCACCTTCCTGGTTGCCTATTTGTCATTCCAGTTAAGGACAAATTGGGACTCAGTGCCTGCTTTGTGCCCGTGTGTGTGACGGTAACACATCTGTCCTGACCTGGGTCTCTGACTCTACCTCAGTGTCCTGCTCAAGGGGTTTCCCTGAGAGCCCACCTCGGGTGAGCAGCTGGCTGTTGGCAGCACAGCTTGTGTGAGGGCAGCGGGCCGGGACGTGGTTGTGGCAGGGCGTGAGGGGCAGCTGGAAGGAGCCGGTGGGAGCCGGCCCATCGCCAGACGTATCTGCCTGCCTCCTCCAGACACGGCACCTCCAAAACGACATCCCCTGACTGCCACTTCTCCCCTCAGTGCAGCCTAGCACCGAGAGAGCGTGGGGTACCCATTGCTAGCACTGAGGGGTCACAGTAACACCCTTCACCCCCTCTTTTCCTCGTGGGGTAGGTAAAACATAACATAAGAGGCAGGATGAGGCAAAATGGTGGTGTCATGTATTTAGCTCTATAAGCACATGCTAGCAGCATTTGTAGTCTTGTTCTTATGAAATACACAGTAGCTTTCTATCTTCCTGTTGCCGTCAACTGTACAGCGCTGGAAAGCCATGCTCTGAGTAGGAGGAAAAATACAATAGTAGCTTTTGACCAACTTTCATTTTTGCCACCTACGAAACAAGACTTCTAACATAGCAGCCCAGCTGTTTTAGCATTTCTAAAAGTTTTCATACCCTGGCAGTGTTTAAGGCAATAGGCTATTCTGGTTTTCATTACCGAGAAAGCCAGTGGTTGTCGCAGTACCAGAGGCAGAAAGCAGCAGAGAGTTATCAGAGGAGAATCCTTTGAGTTGATACGGGGAACAAGACGGTTTATCAAGCCGCAGGAGCATCCCTCCTCCTGCATCCCTCGAGCTCCAAGGCAGAAACCTGCCTGCTCCAGACCAGGTGCTCATTTCCAGACGTAGAGCTCTTTGTGAAGGTGAGCACTGTAAAGCTATCCAACAGCAATGTTTGTTTATGGAGAACTTTTTACTATATTTGAGATTCATGTGATAGCGTTGAGGAAGGTGAAAGAGCAAGCAGAACTGGTTTCATTAATGTGTGTTGTTTGGTTATAAGGTCTGCAAACCTTAATGAACTAGCCTATTAACTAAGTAAATGATACACCTGGTTTTTTACTTCTGCACCCTTACATTTAATCTTAAGTTTTAAAACTGCGCTTTAGGAGAATCGTATGAAGGGCTTAAAAATTAGACCTCTCCTCTCTTCCTACAACATTGCATGAAGCCTAACTTAACTAATACGCAAGACTTTGCCTCATTTTAATGAAGCCTCTTAACAAAATGCAATACAAAGTACATGAGAGCAACACTTCTGTGGTGACACGTACAGTGAGTTGCACCTCCTGGGCTTTACAGCAACACCTGGTGATTCGTTTAGCCAAAACCAAAAGACCATCATTACAGGGCCACAGAGGAAGAGTGGTTACGTGACTTGGATACAGCCATACTTCAGTCTTAAAAGTGGGAGCCCTGGGCCTATAACGAGGTGGGATTAGCCAGGGGGATGCAGCACTTGTGCTTCATTAGTCCTCAGTTCAGCAAAGTGCAGAGACGGATGCGTTCAGCTGGAGCAAGGCTACTGCCTAATTTCCCTCCTTCTCTGGGGCCTAGTTTGAAACTCAGTTATTTGATTTATTGTATGTATTCCCTTAAGTGCTTTAGACGTTGCATCTCAATTTATGCTGGTAAATCTTTCTCTGCTTGTTTCCTGTGATCATAAACTGATTTAAACTTGTTTTCATCTTGCAGCGACTTACGTAGATTTATGTTCACATAGACAAATGAGGTGGAGACTATTTCCTTTGGAAGGACTGCTGTGATTTCAAGTTTGTTTTCTAACTTATGGCAATATTCATTATGCATTTTAATGAAAAACTACATCTCCAAGATCACAGGATTCTTCATCATATCTATGTGCATGTTTGGAAAAGGATACTAAGAAACTTTGCATGAAAATATGTATTAGTAGAGATGAGTGACATGCTATATGTACTCATAGCAGATCTGGGTTTTCTGCTTTCCTATTGCATCTACTATCAAAATTTGCTATAAAATGCATCACAGAAGCATGTATACCTTTTTTTTTTTTTAATTGTAGGCTGGCAGTGATGGGGAAAGTATTGGAAATTGCCCGTTCTCTCAGCGTCTCTTTATGATTCTGTGGCTAAAAGGCGTCATATTTAATGTCACAACTGTGGACTTGAAAAGGTGAGATTGTAACCGGAGTTCTCATTTTCAGAACAACTTTTCCAAAATGGTGATTTTAAAGGGTGACTCTCTTCTGATAGATTTAAAATGCACACCATGGCTTGGCATTACACTAATGATCTGGATGCCTGATTCCTCTTTAGGGTTCACTACTATAAAGTAGACTAACTCCTTTGAAGCAGTTGAGATTTTAATCTGTTTTGCAGTAGGTCTCTGTAACATAAGACAGAAGTTTGGGGGTTTTTTTTAAGCATTTCATAGCACATTCAGATGCAGGCTAGCGAATTCTCACACCACCGGTGTGAAGCAGCTGGCTAAGTTTTATTTTGTAAGAAAGACATAGAGTAGCCTGCTATTTTAAGGGTGAAACAGTTGCAATTAACTGTAGAAACTGCAAATGTGGTTCCTGCTGTGATTAAACCTATCGGTTTGCTGCCATCAGAAAGCCCGCTGACCTGCAGAACCTCGCCCCGGGAACAAACCCCCCCTTCATGACATTTGATGGCGAAGTGAAAACCGATGTCAATAAGATCGAGGAGTTCTTGGAAGAAAAGTTAGCGCCGCCCCGGTACTGTATTCCTGCTGCTTTTAGTCCCTCATGGCCCTCCATGGCGGTCAGTGACCAAACCCCCTCAGTTTCGGCGGGTCAGGCCCTCGACGAGCTGCACGTGTTGTAATTGCGAGGCGCATGGAAGGGCTGGTCTGGCCGCCATGGTGGAGCTTTCTGGGCGGGGTAACTTTGACTGGAGTGAAACAGTGCTGAAGCCTGGCACCGTGCAAGGGGTGTCCCCGGGGTGCCCCCGAGACGCCGGCTGCGCTCCTCCCGCTGCCCTCGCCTTTTCCCCGAGGTCACTGCTGTGCCACTGCAGTCGTTCCCAGGGCCTGAAATCCACCCCGCTGCAGCAAGCGTGTGCAGAAACCTGTGTGCCACTGCAGAAACCTGACCTCTTTTCCTCCACTTTGTTTGAGGTTTCCCTCTTCACACTGTACAAATCATCAGGCTTACTGGGAGCAGGTAGTTGGAAGAAAAGGACAGGGAAAGCCTCCCACGTGGCAGATGTGCTGGGGCTCATTTTGAGTGGCCGGGTGGGCCCATCTTAGCACATAGCGAGGTCTGGGTTTCGGACTTGTCCTTCCCCACCGCAGCAGCTCTTCCCACCTCTCCCCAGACCCCGCTATCCCACCATCAGCAGCATCGTGTCCCCCACACAGTCACCTGTCCCCCGGGACAGCAGTCCCCTCCCCAGCGCTCCCTTCTCAAGAAGCCAAACCTGACTTATACTAGGCCAGCAGCTGCTCCCCTCCACTTCTCCCTTCCTATCTGCCCCTGGCAGCAACAGCTGCTGGACCGGCTGCTCTGAGCTTGCTCACACAGGAGCGGGCCAGGCGAGGAGGCTGGGAGGAGCAGCAGCTAGTGCCAGTAGGGACTTTCCCTCCTCTCCTCCTCATGGCGGGAGCCACGCTCCAGGCAGCCTCACCTCCAGCGGAGGAGGCCTGGGAGAGGCACTGGGCTGTCTGGGCAGTGTTTGCAGTGATAACAGTGGTTTCCCATCTCCCTCAGGAAAAGGAGGTCATCCACATGGTTTAACTATGGTTTAAATTTGCACTTGCTAACTTCTTTTTGTTTCTTCTAACTCCTCAGGTATCCCAAACTTGCACCGAACCACCCCGAGTCTAACTCTGCAGGAAATGATGTGTTTGCAAAATTCTCTGCGTTCATAAAGAACCCAAGAAAAGATGCTAATGAAAGTATGTGCTGCAGTCCTTTCGTCAGCCCTGGTAGAAACTGGAAGAAATTAGAGCTACTTTACTGGAAGAAATTAGAGCTGTACAATTCTAGCACATTGCGCTGGAGATATCCCATTTACAGCTTAGGTTAAGCAGTCATTTTCCAGAGCGTAAAGGCTGTGGAAATCTGTGCCTATCCACTCTCTTATTTGAGGATTCCCAAAGTTAGTTTACGCGGATACCACTGTCAGCATGGGAGCACCAACTCCAGCTCCTCCTTGTTTCTTCAGCTCCCAAGCCCGTAACACTGCACCTTCCACACAGCTCTGCTAAAGGCACAGCCCACTTGAACTGGGACCTTACCTTTCTACTCCATTTCTGTAAATAATGAGGACTCTAGCCTCGTGGCACAGGACCCTCACTACCACCATGCATTAACTCATCTCTGTCCTCCAGCTCTCAAGCCTGTTCCCTTTGCTCGTCCCTTCTCCCCTCTCCACAGCAGCACATGGGCACCACCAGCCCACAAAATCCTCAGCCAACCCTTGCCAGCCTCTGCTGCCCCAACCCCACTCCTGTGGGCTCAGCTGAAAGCAAAGGACTCATGGGCTGGTTTCCCGTACACCCCAAAGTGGCATGCCGGTGGCTTGCTGTCATCACTCCCGGCCTTGCTGTCCTGCCTGTGGGCAGGCACTTGCCCCATGGCTTCCAAGGCGAGAGTCAGTGTGAAGGCAGAGCCACTCTGCCAGGCCACTCTGCAAAAGCACACTCCACAGAGGTGTTTGAGGAGCCATTTCTGGTAACACAGCCCCAGTCTGGTTTTTCTCAGAACCCCCTTTAGCTACTTAGAGCTCTTATCCCAGAATTAAGCTTAGGATAAAGGAATTGCAGAAGTTGGCATGGCTGGGTATCTGCGAGCTGGGTTGGTGCCAGCAGACAGGATGCAGGAGTCGCCTTTCTGCTTGGTGTCAGAGAGGCCTTGGTACAGGCTTGAATGACCTTTTTATTGTCTTAACCTAGATTTGGAAAAATCTTTGCTTAAAGCCCTGAGGAAGCTGGACAACTATTTAAATAGCCCCTTGCCTGATGAAATTGATGCTTACAGCACTGAGGAGATCACTGTTTCCAGCCGTAAATTCCTGGATGGAGATGAGCTCACCTTAGCGGATTGCAACCTCCTACCAAAGCTCCATATAATCAAGGTTTGCATTTGTTTTTTAGCTTCCTGAAGAGAAGGGTGACACAGAAGTGTAAGTCCTTTTCTGAAAGGCAGAGGAATCCTTTATCTATTCTAAGGCCACACAGTAGCTGTGTAGGGACACCGAATGCTAATGCACAAGGCCATTTCATTACAGCACAGCTAGGCAGATCCTCAAATTGATGACTCTGGAGCTAGAATATCTGGTTTCATAGCACTCGCTAAGCCTCTCACAAGTGTGAAATGAGTGCTATATTCAGTGTTGTACAGAAGTGTTTTCATTTGCATTTCATATGCAAAATTCCATGGACAAGTAAGGTTAAATTATTTCGTCCTTGCCAATTCAAGAAGCCAGCAAAAGCTGAAATTCGAACCTGTCTCTCCCACCTTTAATCCAAAACTCTTGTTTTGCTGCATATCACCACCAGTACCAATGACACTGACAAGGTAGGCACCACCCACTGCCTTCCAGCCAAGGCTCCCAGCCTCTTCTTGGAGGACTGTGGAGCATCCACACACATCTAACAGTCCTGGTGACTGAGATGACTGGGTGTTGTCACAGCCTGTCCCTGGGCTACTCTGGAGCCAACCAGGGTCTGGAAGAGAAATGGCCACGCTGGAAATGCATTTGTTTTCAAATAAACAAGGTCACTTCAGAAAGTTTCCTTTTTGACTACTATTTTGTCAGAGTGGATTGAATTGCTTTCTGACAGCTCCACAAGTGAAAACTTTCCCCAGAGATGTCCTGGTTGAACCTGTTCCAGAGAGAACAGCAAGGGAATGAGCCCTTTCCCACGCCCACGCAAAGCTCAGGCACAGCGAGGCGCGAGAGGCAGCAGGGTCAGCAGAGCCAATACAGGGGGAATCACCTTACGTCAGGTGAATGTCTGAAGGATGATGGAGGATTAACATCACACCATCCTTGCTGGCCAACAGGGAGGGATTAGGTATTGGCCAATAGTTGTCTTCCCTAGCCATTTGAAATTTAGTATTTTAATTCAAGTTTTCCCTTTCTGTTTCAGTGAAAGTATCCAAGTGTGGGCCAGTTTATTACTTTAAGATTATTCTGTTATTTCTGGTTTATGCTAGCTCCTTTGCTGTTTTAAGCTCTAGCAGAATATTTATACCAAATAAATCCTTTTAAGTGAGTTAGCTTGTTAGCTAGCTTTCTTCATCCCATGTCTTCTGTTTTGTTTTGTCTTTCCCTCTCCTTTCCCCCTGCATTGCATATAACGACAGACTTACTTACACACTGAAAATTAAAAATGTGCATAAAGAGTAGATTTGGGGTTTTTTTTCAGATCATGCGTGTAATGATATTTTTTCTTTTAATAAAAGGTTGTTGCAAAAAAATACAGAAATTTTGATTTTCCACCTGAAATGACAGGGATTTCAAGATACTTGAACAATGCATATGCAAGAGATGAATTTACAAACACTTGTCCTGCTGATCAAGAAATTGAGTATGCGTATTTGGATGTTGCAAAGAGAATGAAGTAAACAGAAGATGCCTCCGTTCTTTATTACTTCTGAGATTTAGATGGTCACCAGCCAAGACGGAAAAAACAAAAGCCAGCATGCATTCTGCAGTGTAATTTTAAGTTCTGCTATTGGCCAATCCTTCTTTTATAATGATTGTATGGCATTATTTGCTCATTCTTAAATTATATATGTATATGTTTGTGTGTCTGTACAGATGTCTACACACATGAATGTCTGTTGTGCATTGCAAGTTAAAGGCATCAGTCAATATTAAAGCATTTGATGAAGTTAGGGAAACAGTGTAGCAATTATAGCAATATTACGGACTAGTGACTTAGGCTAAATTGCTGATTTTTGAGAAGAAATAGCCCTGTTCCTAGTACACATTTAACCTGTCATTGTCGCTGCCTCTGATCTCTGTTTCACATTTGTTGCCAAACTTCACAGTTACCAAGACGGTTTCTGTTTGCTTCTCTGCAAGCCTCGGAGGGACGCAGGCCAGCAGCTGGTGCCCATGCAGCACTCTGGTTAACCCAGGAGAGAGGCCAGCCTGTAGGTGGGACCACGCCTGACTTCCCAGAAGCCCTCTCCTCTGTGCTAGAGACCTGCAGGGCAGGTCAATGACGAACAACTCCTTTTCACATTGCGTGAGTTGTCTTTGAAATTTAGAACAAATAAATAAAAATTCCTGCCTTCTCCTCTCTCAGGGCTGCATAACCCATCAAACTTCCCTCCCAGTGCTCCCAAAGAGAGGAACACAGGTTGTCAGTGGGCTGTGGACTATCTGATAATAAATATTTGACAAGGGAGGAGAGAGAGACTTGGTTGTCACTGTAGACAGAAGAAATGGGTGATGTAGATGGGTGATCCTACTGATGTAGGATCTCTCTTTGTCATCCTTCCCTGACTCTCATTTGGTTTTGGAAACCAAAGAGGAGGAAAGGGTCTAAGAAAGAAATTGCCCTTCTATACTTACTTTTCCTGGTTGAGCTCCAGCATATTGGCTTTTCCAGGGCAGCTGTTAGGACTTCATTGCTGAGAGCTTTACAGCTGATCAGACAGATATCTATCAGGACCAACGTGGACCTATCATCTCCTGCCTTAGGCGAGGGATGGATTAGATGAACCCCTCCAGCCTTGCATGAGTCTGTGTTCAAGGCAGCCAGTAGCGGTGAGAAACACCCTCTAGCCTGGCATCAGGGAGCGCGCTGTTGGAGATGTATGGACTACAAAAAGTGATGTCCACAGCTGCTTTCTGCTGAGCAGGCCCTCAGCAAGCACACAGGAGTAGAGGGTGCAATGCTTTAGTCATAGGGTCACCTGGAAGTTTCCTTCTGATGGATTTTGCCCGTATGTACAAAATAGTTGTGAAAATGGCTAAAAATAGCCTTTGTAGCACCTATATCCACAAAAAGACTGTTACAGACTAGTCATTCGTCCTTGTCCATGTCAAACATGCGCTTGCATTCTAACAAAGCATTACTGAATGGTAATAGTCGGTGTCAGATATATTGTGTCTGCGGTGTCTGTCTTACATACTACACAGTTCTGATGCAAATGTGCTGTCTTCACAATTATTTGTAAGCATTGTTCGATATGCAGTTTTAGTTTGCCTTTAGAGAAAACAGACACAATACCTTTCCCCTCACACCCTCAATTGTGAAGTCTCATATTGGGGTTGATAGCTGAGCAGTCGCTCATCACATAGTACTAACTGTTACTTTGTATTTTCAAATACATACATATATATATATATAAAATATATACAAAATGAAATCTGTATACTCCTTTCATATGCCTTACAAATTTAAATAGAAAATATACAAATTCATAAGTAGTTTGAACAGTGTTCTGTCTTTATTTTCTTGGTAATTTCCTGGTACGATGCATTGCAACAGCGGCCTGGATTTTAAGAAATAAGAGGCAAAATTTAACCCAGCTTTGATTTTGGAGGAATCATGTATGTCGCAGACCTGCAGTGAGATCTCGGGAGCAATACATACTGGCTGTGCCCATTACTGCTGAATAAAAACCCAAAGGACCAGGGTGTAATCCTTGACCGCCAAGCTACCTAGCACCAACCGTCCCACATCCACGCTGGTTTGGGGCTGGCCACATTTGTCACTGTTTGTTCTCGGGGAGATCCACTTGGGATGATCCAAAGCAAGCAGGGACTGTCCACGCTGCTCAGCAGCTCTTGCAGCAATCCAAATGCATGAGCCTGCTCCTGGCCCTCTCTTACTTCTCACCATATATACAACTATGGCTGTTTATCATCAATAAATAACAGAGAGCCTGGGCTATTCTGAGAGCATGTAGCAATGTGTGGTTTGCATCGGCATGGCTCTTTTCTGCCTCCTGGAAACAGGGTGGCCACACTGGTCGTGGAGAACAGCATCTATCTCCAAATCATGGCTGGACGTTGGTGAAAGCAATGCTCTTTGGCACAGGTCAGAGTATTTGTAACACAAGCCTTGAGGTGGGTGAAGCTGAATGAAAATGTGCGTGTGAAAGCACTAGAAGAAACAGAAAAACAAGGGTTAAAAAAAAGGAATAGGTTAATCTCTACAGGGGCCTGTAGAAGTAACTGCATTCAAAGGACCTGATAGCAAGAAGGCAAACAACAAACTGAAGCCTCAAGTTAAGGTTAAGAGAGGAGGAGGAACAGGAGGGGAGCCATAAATCATCCTGATAAAGAGAACAACAGAACAATGGGAACCAGGAATTTTGCCTTTGACATAAAGATCCTGACAGATCCCTAGGGGGTATAAAAGGTGCATCCAGAAAACAGCTTGTTGTCACCAGCGAAGAACAGAGGAGCTGTGCCAGGACTCCACAGCCGCTGGCACTGGCCTGCCACCTCGCACACAGACTGCCTGGGTGGGTGTCTGGGTGCAGATGACACGCAGGACAACGAAAGCGAGTAAAATACGTGCCATTTAGAATAAATATCACCCTTCTCTTCCAAAAGGTCCCATTCCGGCTTCCTTCCCCTGGACCCATGGTAACAACCGCCCCGTGGCCCGGCCCTGCCTACTTTCCCAACCCAAACGCAGCACCCGTGTCCACATCCAGAGCTGGCTGCAGCTCAGGAGCTGGTGTGCCAGGGCTCAGGGGCAGCCCATCGCTGTTCACCCTTACTGACTGAAAAGGGCAAGAGCCATATCTGCCTGAAACACCATGCTGCTTTGTGTTATGCCCATGTTTATGGTTTATAGACATCACGAAACTTCTTTCTGCCTCCAGATCATTCATTTAACCTCCCTCGCCCTGTCCTCTTTTTCTAAGGCTTCATCAGAATCACATGCCTGCACTTCCAATACTGTCAGGTGAAGGGAAAAAACGCCTCAGACACTCAGCAAAAACAGGTGCATTTTTTCCTTAAAATCTGACATTGCTTGGAAGAATATTTGATTAAATGTTTGTGGCCACTGACAGTTTTGAAACCTAATGTTTTGTGGTTTCCTTACTCCTCTTACTCATGCAAAAGAAGTTCATGGCTCCAGCCTACCACGATGGATTGTTGGGCACACATGATGCTACCCAAAACAGCACGTTATGGTTGGTGTTGTTTGCATACTTCAGGCCACACAGGGAGAAAATGTGGGTAGAGAAGTGATAGAAATGACCCAGCACATCAGAAAACTGAAGTCACTTCGTTTGTCCTGGGATGGGGTGAGCCAAAGTGTCCACACGATCCCACAGTAAATTAATCCATATCTACCACACATTTTGAGTGTCTGAGTCTGGCCCTTCTTAAAACACATTATTTTAAGAAAATATCTTTGTCCATATTTGAGTTATTCTATTTTTAAAAGACCATTGAACTATTTTTTAAACAATTTACTGCAGAACAAATTAGATGAGATAAAGGGAGAGAGAAAGCAAGTTGTGGTGTTAACAGTATCACCAGATGTCTGAGTGTCCTTGACATGTAATAAGATGTAGTATCTAGACACAGATTTGTAGTGCTTGATCCCATGCCAGGGCAGAGATCATGTTCCATTATTTAAAGGCATGTTTGCGGAGATAAAGCTACTGATTTCCAAATGCTTATTAGCACAAGTAGTCTTCTCTGTGGTGTTGCTTGTACAAAAAATGTTTTTATTATATTATCATTTTAAATACAATCTTTACATGTCCCTTTTAAACATCTATTACATGCAAAGCAAATATGGTCAAACAGTTACTTTATTAACTATTCTTCAACCACTTGGATACAAAACTCTTCCAGATTTGAGGAGTTCTTTCTCAGCTTCAGTATCTTAGTCTTCGGTATGACCCATCAACTTGAAGGTTAAACACTATTTGCGCTCAATGCAGTATTTCCAGAAGCAAGCTGAAATAAAATCAAATGCATGGTAACTAACTGTAACATATTTCCTCCAATACATTCTTTTTTTTTTTTAAATAGCTTCAAAGCAATGAAAAAATAAACCTCATGAAAGCAAGTTAGTATCCCTCATCTGTATCAACATGCTATTTGTTTAAGAAAATATCTACATTTCACAAGCTCCTTACAACTGGCTGAAGTTTAGCTTAAAAGCCAGTTTTTTTTCTAGGTTATTAGAAAGGTTATTTCTAAGCTGTGAAGAACCAGTTATCAACTGCTAAAGTGAGGCATGACCTTGAAAGCTCAAGTCAACAGAAACTATCCACAGCGTGGTAAAGCCTTGACTAGGTTAGCAAATTTCCCTCTAAACCAGCCACCCCAAGTGCTGATATCACCCAATTGCTGCCAGCCACCCAGATGCCCCCCATGGACCCCTAAAAGCGACTTAAAGGCTCACAGTGGTTCTGTGGACATTCACCGTGACTTTACTGACCACACACAGGAGCTGCTGCCCTACAAACTTTGAGTTTCCTGGTTAGCGATCCCGAACACCTGGCGGGGCTGGGAGAGCAGAGGTTTGCCACACAGCTCGCTGCTACGTTCTCCCATCAGCAGTCTTAACTGGCATCGTATCCCTGAACTACTCTTAGTTGTCTCAAGTGACAAAGACCCAAACGCAGGCCCTGCTCATGAGTGACGGGGTAAAGCAAGCTGGTTGCTAATGCATGGCTCAGACCAGCATTCAGTTTTCCTTCACTAGCAAACTGCAAAGAAGTGAAGGAGCAAGGTTTTTGCAGGTCCTGGCCTAAACTGGGACTCCTGCTGATTAAGATGTTTTTACTGATGAGCAGAATGCAAACAGAAAAATCTTTTCTGGAAATGAACTAAGGGAAATAAAAGTCTTATTTCAAAATTTGAAAATTGTTCAACTTTTTGATTAAATCAAACCAAGGAGCCGAAATCAAAATAAATGTTCCTTTTCAAAAACTGAGGGCATTTGTTTTTCTTGGGTTTCTTCCTTCTATCATTCCCTTCCCTTTTATTTTATTTTTTTCAGTGATGAAAGGGGGAAAATGAGAGCTAGAAGTGCTGGAGAAAAAAAGGCCACAGAATACTAAAACCCTGGTTTTCAACTCAAGATTAAAAAGTAAAACAAGACCTGAACTAAACCTGTATCTTCTTTTGTTGAAAAATATTTGAAAAGTTGCTTTCATCCAACTTCTTGTTCTTCATTTTGAAAACATCAGGATCAGCACCAAGTTACTAAAAGTTTCACTCCTCTCAAGTGACCTGGAGTGAAGACAGGGGGTCTCTAGAGGTGAAAACTCTGCTGCTCTTTTGCCTACAGGAGTAACGACAGAACAGATCTTTCAGCTCACTCCATTGTAGGACACTGTTGTTGTAAATTGCTCCAGGTAATGAAGCCATATTCACGTGAGAGGCTACAAGGATTTGGACCATACACAAGTTGCAAGGAGGATGCTGCATGTCAAATCCCCCTGCCATGATGTACAGGCTCCGCGTGCCTCACACGTAATGGTACTGTAGCAGATAGATAAGAGTGTTACTAGCCCCTCTGTGCCTACGGATGCCTAAGCAACAGGCTGCAAGGCGATAAGGATGTGTCCATACAGAAGAGTATTCGTTATAATACCTTGTGATGTGGATAGAAAGCCCTGCCATTACATCAGTACAAGTCTTCCTGAAAGTTGCTCCTCTGCTGGTATCAGGAAACCCTCCTCTAATAGAGCTCACATCATTGTGAATGTAATTTGAGCTAAATTGAAGGCCTCTCCCCACCTCCTCCCTCCCTCTCCCATGTCATTCTAGATTCTGTGGTAGCAAAGGCACACCCAGATAACCGCATCAATGAACAGATAAAACAGGCAGCCTGCTGAACCACAGCTGCTGCAGAGGTGAGAGCAGCTGTAGCAGTTAACCATGTTCCTGCATCTTCGTGAAGACAGTCACCTTGGCTCTGCAGGCTTGTGCAACAGCACTCTAACCCGGTTCAGCTGTCCAAAGTGCCTAAGTTACCCTGATTTTCTTCACCAAGATGACACGCTGTCCAGGTTAGAGTACCCTGCTTCACAGTGGAGTGGGGGTATCCACAATAGCCTGCTTGTATCATGTAGACACACCCCTAATACCACAGCAAGGTGGTTCTCACCGAGTTAAGAATTGTTTCTAGATAAATGGGGGAAGGCACTGGAATGCTTTAGTCTCCATCCTCTTTTTCCTTATTCAAAGAGTGGGTTTCTTGCCTCTGGCATAAGCAGCATAGTCTCTACCTACGGCATGCAGAGGAGCTGCTCGCTCAGGTCTCTTGCCAGCTGGGGCTGAGTGCACACCTTGAGCTAGAAGCACTCCCAGGGCCCACAGAAGTATAGACCAGACAGGATGCAAATTCAGTTGGCCCTATAGTGTGATAAGCAGCTGAGGCGAATGGCTCATGTTGTGCTTGAACCCCACTGTAAGAGGGGCAAGAACCAGGAGATCCCACCCAAGGGCGGTTTTGGGCAGGACTGAGGGATACTCAGTGTGCAGAAAGAGGCACCAAGATGTAACAAGCTCCAAAATATTACTCTGCCCACTTTAACTCATACGATTGTTTTTTGCTTCCTTCTTGGCTTTTTAAATCTTCCAGTACATCAAACGTGTGTTATACAATGTTGAAGTGCTGTTGAAGTGCAGTACATCTACCACTATCAATCTTCTCAGCTGCAAAAATCATGAATTAGACCTTTGGAAGAATGAACTGACTTAAAAAGTGTGACAGACTGAAGAGGTAAGTGTTCCCTCTTCTGTTTTGCCTGCTTTTCTGTACTAGCAGAAGGCTAGTACTAATTACAAATTTGTACTAATTACAAATCATAAAAAAGAAAGAAGTGACTTGGGATTCTTACTCCCACTCAGAGCTATGAACTGCTAGTTAGGTACTACATTACTGATTTATATACCTACCATGAATATATATCCAAAGCACAGGAACTAGAAGGGACAAGAAGAAAAGAGAGAAGTAGAAAAGAAGAAGATGAAAGAACAAAAAATTTAAGAAGAGGTAAATTGAGACAAGGTAAGGGAGATGTTCTTTCTGAGTAATAGGTAGTGTTTGTACTGCATGTACCTGGTATAAACAATGTTCTACATACACACACACAGAGCGCCTTTAAGGTTTTGTGCTCCTTCGCTCAGTCAGAATGCAAACTTCATCTATCCATCTGTGCCTCTGAAGAATATGCCTATAAGTGTTCAGGAACAATACTTTACTTTGTAAGAAGTGACCAAAACAGGAGTGGGAGAAGTTGTAAATGGAACACCCTTCTTCTCCCCTGAATTTAAGAACTTGCCGTTAATGCCATTAAATTATATTATGAAATCTAATGGGGGATCAGTCAAAATCATTCATCTGGATTAAAAACAACATCTCATTTGTAAAGCTGACATTTTAAAAGGTTTGAAAGCCAGTTAAAAATGAGATGTCTTTTAAAAAATAATCCCAAAAGATTTCATGCCAAAAAAATGTTGAAACAATTCCTAGCCAGCTTCCTATCTCACGCCTATTGCTGTAGCATTTGAATGCCTCAGAGGGATACCCACACCCACAACACCCTTGTCACAAAAGGAAAGCTGTTATTCTCATTTCATACCCACAGAACTGAAGGAGGCACAAAGAAAATGTTTCTTGTCCAGAGACATGAGGCAAACTGGTGAAGTGAGGTCTTTCACACTCCAACTCCAACCACCTGAGACCTTTCCTGAGAGAGACTTTGCTATAAGTACATGGGGAGCTGTGCATCTGTTCTCTTTGGCAATATAAGGTCAGATCTGATTCAACTTGGTTACTGGTTACTGTTCAATGATTTTCATGGCCCAGATAGATTCCACTTTGTTGTGGGCCTCATCAACACTTGGCATGACTAGCATGAATCCAGAGTTTGGATGGCCCTAAAGACTGAACTAGTGTCTCACCTGTGGATATATGTTAGGGGAAAGTGTTTCAGTGAGAAAGCTATGGTTTACACTAGACATTTATTTAGTCAGGCACTTCTAGCACCTTCTACAACACCAGCCATGGTACCAAAGTGACCCAGTAACTACCTACGCAAGGTACAGCATCACTCTTTAAGTCCCACCTCTCTTCATTTTCCAGGAGGTTGGCAGTGAAGGCTTCCAGAAGTCCTTTCCATGCAAAGGTCTTATTTCCAGGAGGTCCTTGCTCAGTTCAGATGGAGGATCAGATGGACCTTCATTTACACTTTCCTGTCCGAAACGGCACAAATGTAGGACAATGTCAGTGAGGCAGCCTATAGAAACTGATAACACCGTCAATCCAGGAAACAAAAAACACAGCATTGCTTACTTTACTGAATAATGATGAGAGTTACATGGGTATTAGACAACAGCTAGAGTAACAAATAAGAGAAAACAGAGCTGCCCGTTCTCACCGTTTCAACTTTCTTTCCGTATGTCTTGGCGTAAGCTGAAATGCAAAAAGGGAACACAGTTAGAAGCTGTCCTGGAAGATGATGATTCTGCTTCCTGCACACTTCAGCATGACCCATCATTTAGCAAGATGCATCCATGAGGAAAATTAGCAGAGCTGGCTCTTCCCACAGCTTGGCTTTCCATAAATGCAGCATTACCATGTGTCCCTCAAAGGTCAGCTTCACCTCCAGCATCACTTCTATCCCTGGTTAGGGTACAAACAACTGAGTTGTTGAGACTTTCTAAAGTGGATAGGAGGCTGCTTTGACTTCTTGACAGTACAATGAACATTTTACTACTTGTATGACAGTTGAGTCTGACAGAGACCTTGGTAATCGGATGCTTTTTGGAGAATCACAACACCATTGTGGCTCAGATATGAGACAGATTTGACCCTGAAAACTCTCTTCTTGAAGAAGTGCTCAAACCACTAGCTACTGCTCCACACAAGCAGTAAAAGTCCCCTTGTTTTTTTAAGCAACAGGAACACCAGGTCTGTAAGTGCCTAACTACAGATAAGGTGTTACAGCTTGAGACTGGGGCTCTCGCTGGCCTGAGACACCAGCACAGAATTATTAACACCACACTTACTTTCAGTCTGAGGCACTTGCTCTATATTTCACTTATTGGTTATGTAGGTAGCTCCCCACTCAGGTAAGTTTCCAAGCACGTAACTCTTTACAACCATTACAAAGAGTCTGAGCCCTAACTCAGGAGCAGCAGGCAACAGGGTAGCCAGGAGAAAGACACTGAAGTGTGTACATATATTTGAGGCTCTTGGTCAACACCTCTGCTTGTGGACAGTGGACCTGAGAAGAGCAATATCAGGTGTGCACTGGGTGAAGCATCCCTGCTCCTGCTCTGCACAGAGAAGCATGGCCACCCGAGTCTGGGTTAGCCAATGTAGTGGATGAACACTGCCTTGCCACTTTCAGCCAGACCCAGCAAGATAAGCAGCAGACCACAAAAGACTGAAGAAAACCCAATCAGACATACAGAGGCAAATTTATGTTTAGAGCCTTAAACCCCTTCTTAAGAGACGTCACAATCATCTAGACACAATGTTACGCACAAAGGCACAAAAGACAATGCCTTTAAATGATAGATGGAGGGTAAAAATAATGTCTGCTAGAATAAATGTCTAGCAAAGCCGGTGTAAGCAGTCCCAGAACATATTTACTTGTTGCTGGCTGGGTGGAGAGAGCTCAGACTTGGAAACCTCAGTGGTCCATGCTATACAAGCGTGCCTAGGAGTGTGATGAGGAGATTTCCAGATCCAACACATGCTTGATATGTTTGAGATTTCAAATTTCAAAGGCACTGAGAGAGAAGAATATTCAGCCTCAGTGCCATGCAGCACCTGCTGAGCTACTTTCACGCAATGTTTTCAGGTGGTGTTCCCTGTTTTGGCATGCTCCAGGCTTTACAGAAACAGCACAATTTCAAACAAGATGCTTGGTTTCTATCCCAAAGTTACTTTAATGAGAACATTTTAGCCAAATCCTCAAGGAATCCTTGAGGAGATGAAAATTCCAGTTCAGAAAACAGTTACAACTTTCCCTTTCCCTGAGGATAACTCAAAGGGGACCAAATCTGGGAACAGGAAGCAAATAATACAATAGTATATAACCAGCTTTTCAAATTCACTGGACAGTGGAGCGTACTCACTATTTACTTACCAGTACATCACGTGGGTGTAAACAGTCTGTGCAGTGAGCACATGATGGTCCAATTCCACAAACCATATTGCTTAAAATGCAGCTTTTGAAACAACGTAGATGCACCTGACAGAAAACTGCCCACAGTATACTCCAAAGCAAATACTAAATCAGAGGGCAATTAACTGAAAGTAGAGTTGGGGGCACAGGGGCAACTGTATTCTTCTGCACTGCATCAGTTGTTTTGCTACTGTAAAACCTCACCCATTTTTTCCAGTTATGCAAAAGCTGCCGTTCAAGATACACATGGTAGTCTTGAGTCTCCAGGAAAGCAGTTCTGTGCTCTGATGGGATCTTTGAAATTGTCCTGGTACAGAAAGACCTAGGTCAGATGATGTGGGTCACACAAGCATAAACCCAGATCGATCCAGACTGAACTGCCCACGCATGGTAAATACCTCTGTTTGAAAACCCTGCTGGGCACTGTGGCAGCTCTGGCAGTGACAAGGATTACCACAGTCTAATTCAGCTGACAGCAGAGCGGACAGGCTTTTTAGATGCCTACAGACAAGGCATAAAATTCAGACAAAATTCTCTTGTGCTGAGACATCTACCAAATTTGACCTGGGAAAGCTGCAAATCTCTCTCTTTTTGGTTTGGGTCTAGCTGGGTGGTTTTGTTGTGCAGAATTTGTATTGTTTATGGACTACTAAAATTTAATGCTGGTTCTCATAGCAGGATGTTCATGCCATGACTTGGAGCAGCGTTCAGTGCTCACAGGCTTGTGTTCTTCATTTAAACATGTCCAGTTAATAACAAGTTTAACATCAACTGTGCACATAAATCCTGTTCTTTGTTTCCATTTGCACACTTTCAGCTCTCATTAAGTTAAAATGGACTCCCTGTTACTTTGTGGAAAAGTTTTACGAGAGGACTATGGACAAATATTGAACGTACACTAAATTTATGACTGAAGTGAGATCCTTGTCAACCAGGCAGATGGTAGATCTGACACACTAGAATATAGTGAAGAAACTCTCATTTATAGCATGATACTATGGTGTACGTGCATCAGGTTATATAGCATTCACTTTCTGAAGCTGGAACGTGACCTACAAGTGTTAGTAAAAGAAATTATTTAGCCTCTTCTAAGATTTAAAAGCAAAAGATCACTGGTCCAAATATAAGTCAATGGAAATTCTGTGGCTTGTGGGTTTGTTTCTTTTTTAAATCCCTCCACCTCCCTGGGTGTGTTTTTGCTTCCAGTTATACTGAAACATGACCTCTGCCCTGAAGATATGATCATTATCTCTTCAATATTTGACTCATGCTGTGTCACGAGTGCTGAATGACATGGCAAGTTGTACTACTAGTAAAACATACAGAACCAACATTAATAAATGAGCTGCCCTTAAAATACTCAAAAAACATCTGCAATGACATATTGCTTGCACTAAGGTTTTGCACGGCTTGCTCTCCTCTCCATTTTTGGATTTCGTCACAGAGAAATATCTCCAACACTCTAAAAACTTGCATGCCTTTAAGACCTTTTAATGGAGACAATTTTCTTGTTTCACCTCTCCTTCCCAAAAAATCTTCCCATAACACACAGACAAACATACGGGTACTTCTTCCTTAGAAAAACACATTTAAAAACAACAGTCAAGGAAATAAGGAAGACCCTTACCCCATTCAAAAAGGTACCTGTCACTTGTTGTTACCCAACAACTCTTACACACATTACAGAAAAAGGCATACACAGAATCAGCTATATACAGCACCTTGTCTCTGCAAAACCAGTAGCGGATTTGCAAATTTCCAGACCAATTACTTTTTGGCAGTTACCTTTGACTCCACTGATTTTAGGGTCTGCCGTGGGAATGGCACGTTTTTGTGCTTCATCAAACAAAGACAAAAATTTCAGGATCCTTTCTTGCTGATCTGCTGCAGGGATCTCCAATGACATCTGCCTCTGAGCTTGGTCCGGGAAATAAAAAAAAGAAGTGTTACTGTCTTCTTTAATGTCACGTGTAAAACTGTATCTACAGTTTGGCTGGATTCATACCTAATTTTTCTTCTTAGATATGTTTACCTCAAAAAGGTAGCCCTGCACTTACTGAAAATGCAGATCTCTAGTAGAGTTCAGCTCAGTGACAGAGTTTACTGTGAAGTACACAGCTTTAATACACAAAATAATAATGAATTATTAAATAATAATTAAAAATAAATATAAGTATATAATTATATTATAAAAGTATAATAAATAATTACATTATTTAAAAGAAAAATATTAAATAATAAAAAGGATTTATTAAAAGGAATGCAACATCTTCAGCAAGCCAGTTTCTTCGGTGGGGCTATGAAAGTTACTCTACCTGAGAATATCTTGCTTTGTATCTTAGTAATCCCTACTATAATACAAAAACCTCTTCATTCTTTTTACTTATATCTGTCAACTTGCGTTCCAATCAGCCCACTTAACAATTACACCCACGGCAGGAGACTGGTATCCTACTGAGACGTACCACAGGACAGCACGGTGATCCTGCACTAAAGCGGACCTCACCTGTTAGATGCTGTGGTTTTGCAGGCGCGACCAGAGAAGCAGCTGCTAGAAAACCATTAGAAATAACTGCAGTGATAAGAATATTAGCCAACACGTTGGTTGCCATTGTGGTCAAAAAGGATCTTCTGGGTACCGAAGCCTCTACCTACGAACCTTGTCAAAACTCCTTCGTGCGCAGTTCCTCTCTGGTTGAACGAACCATCCCATCTTCTGCCTTATAAATCCTTGGCCTTTCTTCATTACCCACAGAACAAATTCCACATCCAACTTCACTTTAGCGATCTGCATTTTGACATTTGGCGATGCGTCTTTTTCTGTTTTCTGTGGTTTGCTTTCTGCCACTCTAGTAATAGAGTCACCAACATCAGAAGCCTTTTCTCTGCCCGAGCAAACACATTAACTGAGCGTTATCACTGCTTGAACAGAAGAATCTCAAATGTGTATGCAAACTTTGGGATTGAGCGCAGTCACTGCTAACAGCAGCACAGAGGCGATCTCCTGGATTCACATCGTCAAGGCGCAGAGAAGAAACGGGGCTACTACTTCAGGAGCCAAGACTTCAAACACGGCAGTGACGCCAGCTGTCAGCACAGCAAACAGTGAGGAACTGAATAAATAGCAAAGCCCCCAAACTCCGTCATGTGCTCCTGGAGACTAAATAAAAATGTGAGATAGGGGTGAAACCAGCCTGGATGAATCTGTCAGATGCAGGGCTAAATCACTCCACTGCTGGCAGACAAAGGTGGAGTGGGAGTGATATACCACTGGTTCAAGAGTTTGCCTCAGCTTGCAGGGAGTGATAGCCAAGAGCTTTCCTCCTGTGTGTCAGAGGCATTTGGCTCCGCAGGAAAGGCTACAAGGGGCATTCTCCAAATGGTTTCTGTGGCTATTTTGTCAGCCTTTTGTTGGTCACTCGTGGCTGGTCTCAGGTGAGCCAATGTTTCAGCGTGACACTGCCTCCAGTTTGTTGGCAGTTTCTTGAAACCAAAGCTTGGGCGAGTGGTCAGAGCTGAGTATGGACAGATTTTTGCTGTGCTTTTGGCTAAGGAAACCACAAGAAAGAGACTAGTGAATCGTTTTGACAGGATTTCGCATAGCCTGGATGTAAAAAAGAAGCTGAAGCTGCTGTTTGAGGCCGTGGGCAGGGAAGGGCCGGATAAACTTCCTTTACTTGCATAACCCTTCTTTCGGGACTTGACTGGCAACAAGGGCTGAGTTCAAATCCTAGGGGTCACTTCTAAACCCAGATGCCCATCCAGAAACTTGAGAAAATTAAAACTAAACTTTCTGGTTCTCAGCAAGCTAATTGTCTTCATTTGCAAACATGACTCAGTTGACTTAGTAAACAATGTTTTATTAATGGAAGAAAAAGAAAGGTAGATAAACAGCATAGCAGACAATATTTAACTCCTGGTATATTACTATTTGACAGTCGTCTCTTTTGGGGAAGCTGGTTAGCTCAGCTCTCAGTTGCTTCCCTGCCTCCTGCAGCAACATCCCACTTCCAGCTTGGGTTGGTCAAATCTTGCTGAGCAGCAAGGTCTGACTCAGGCTGCGGGCTCCCTTACCATTCCCTCTTGCCAGTCCTCACTCCCCAAGCTAGCGCTGGAGACAATTTCTGTTCTTCCAGCTCTTCAGCAACATGCAGCTACTCAGATTACCCCCATCCCTGTGCATTCAGGAAACCCTTCACCCCATTCTTGTCTCTCGCTCTGGAGAAGAATTCTAAACAGATTCTGCCCCATTTTACCTTTTAAAGAAAACTTTTAATCAAAGCCTTTTTCTCTTGCTTCTCTGCCATTTTGGTTTTGGTTTGTTGTTTTATTTTTTTGAGGCTATAACTTTTGCATTCCAGTTCTGGATGCTATTGCCCTGGTGAGGGTGACCAACTCACCCCAGGGACACTGAAGTGTAGCTCCTTGGCCCAGACTTCTATCCCTGGTTACAATTACAAACATTCCTCTGCTTAATTATGCTCCTCTTTTTACCAGAAATGCCTCCCAAACATAATAAAGTAATATGTGCAAAGTAAACATGTCTCAGGCCTGCCCATTGGTTCTTTTCATTTATCTCCCTTCTTCTCTACAAAAAGTCAATGGAGTGCTCTTTATTTTTTTGCATTTCCTTGGGATGGTGAAACGACTGCTCTCTCTTTTAGGCCACTTGTTAAAGCAAGGCTGACAATTGTCAAAGGAAAAAAAAAAAAAATCTCCTGAAAACACATTTGCAAACAGGACTGCACTGCCAGGAGCCATTTTCACAGCTGGGCGGATAGCTCAGGTCAGCAGCATTTCCGTGTAAAAACCTCAGCACTTTTGGAACCTCCTGAAGAAGCAGCTGCCCAGGCCTGCATCTCGTATGGCTCTGGCCAGTAGTAAGAGTTGCTCCTAGTTATTGCGCGGCTGTCTGAACTCACAGCGCTTAGAATGATGGTTCATGCGTATCTTACTCCCAGGACAGCAATGAAAAGAAATGTTTAGTTTACTATATGTTGAAGACAGGCATATCTAAGTGAAAGAGAGAAGGAATTTCAGTATGCAGTAGTTATGCAAATCTTTGCCTGTTAATTCTGTTTCCTACCATAAAAGAACATATTCTCCTGTGAAAACATGTGTAAATGAGAAAATGCACTTGTTTTATACTTTACTGTGCAGCTTCTTTTTCAAGGCCTGGACCAAGCCGAAGAACACACACCTGCTTTCATGCACCCACAATTAGTCAGACTACATCTACGTTTGGAACTGGTTAGTGTTAAAAGTTAAGCATAGCAATGAAACAGAGCATCCCAGCTCAATGCTACCAAAAGAAATGCAGTCTACCTTATGGTACTGGCTGGCAGGGTACCGGCACGCTGCTTTGGAGGATTAGGCCTGTACCAGGGTTTCAGACAAAGGGCATAAGGGGTTCAGTAAGAAACCCCACAGGTTTTTTAAATTTCTTCTGTAGATAGATACCTTGCCAGGTCATCCAGGAACAGAAGCAGTAGATCCTGCCTTTCCTTAGTGCAATGTTTATCAGAAACACCACCTACGGCTAGCTGTGGGCATATGCCTTCAAACCAAAGGGCAAAGGCAAGGCTCTTCTCAGGAAATTGGGTGGGAAGATCTCAGAGGGCTTGTATTACTTAGGTTCCTCTGCATACTACAGGTTAACCTCATGGGTCCTTCCACTGTGCTCCATAAATAGTAACACATAGAATCACAGAATCATTAAGGTTGGAAAAGACCCTTAAGATCATCGAGTCCAACCGTTAACCTAGCACTGCCAAGTCCGCCACTAAACATATAATTCAGGATACTTGAGTATACCTACATTTCCTACTCTAACCTGCCAAAACCATGTTGTGTTAAGATCACAACTTTCTTTCATTACAATGTTACGATTCTCACCATGTAGCTCTATTAACTTTTTCAGGATTTCATAAGTCTTATTTTAAATTGAATTTTAACCCTTGGGAGAGGAAATGCTTTATGACTCCGGAGACAAGTAAGAACCTGAGAAGAACCTGGTCAACAACAGTAGCAGCTTCCCTCACTCAGTACTGTTACTCTGCCTCAGAAGGGCTGGCCCAAGTTACGAACAGTTTAACCTCCAGATCTGGTGAGCCCTTAACCTCTCTGTAGAAGCTATCAACAGCTCATTAGTGTGAATTGTGGTGCATTTTCAATGAAAAAACACATATCCCTATGAAGAAAGACAACTGGTCTTGGATGCAAATGCCTCTTGTTGACGTAAGATGTTGTTTGCTGCACTTTTTTTAAAATTACTAGTTGTGATTTTTGTTATTCAGGGTACCTGTCAGGGAGCAGCAAGGGCCAGATGAATCAGAATTCCTGATTTTGATCAGCAAAATAATCTGCTCTTCTTTTGGGAACACTTATCAGAAATAAACATTGTCACTGAGTCTCTCCCTTTGATTAGCCTCTTTCTTAGAGATACAATCCAGCCTCTGTGTCTGAACTTACTTATAGAATGGGATATGGGATATGGGATATGTTCAGATCTAGGTCAAAGTTTTATTAAAAAGACTGCTTGCCGGATTGTTTGTAAAAATCACCTGACATTTACAGGTCCTGGTTTTGCCAAGAGGAATACTCCAGCGAACCTCTTTGATACCTGCTATAATCACAGTGAAGTGGTAAATCCTTTACTCTTGAAGTGAAACCAAACATGTAGATGATACAATATCAATAAAGCAGAGAAACACATCTGAACAATCTGGTTTGTTATCTGGTACAAATCTTCTGATAAAAATCTTCTCATGATTTTTGGATCAGTTTGGATTCTACTGAAAAAAGTCATAAATCTCAGGGACAGCTCATCAGATGTGACTGGAAACAAGCCGTCTCGCAGATCCAGGATGACAATATTTGGCACTCCAAAAGTTTGGATGTGAAAGAATGGAAAGCAAGCAATGAGTACTAATATTCTGCATATTGTTGAAGGCGTAGGAATCGGCCTGCCTCGGGAGTCGAAGTCTCCCTATCAGCCAGCCAGGGCGCCTGATGCATTGCTGAGATTACAGCCATAACACAATGCTGCAGACAACCCAGCCTATTAGCTTTGAACCTCGTATTACAGTCAACTTTCAACATTTTCCAAGCTTCCAGGTCTCTGATGTGGCAATGGGAAGTTCTTCTGAGCTATTTCCCATCTGGATGCATTTATGGCTCCTGACAGTTTTGATCAAGATTTCTTGAAATTTATTCTCCCTAAGCATTTATGGATCTGTCTGGCTGTCTGATCGGCGCATTCGCAGCTAGCCCATCTGTCTGGAAAGGTCATGATTTCTCTCTGAATGGGCCATAATTACAAGGCTCAAGCCTAGAGCTACAATACTGTTTACCTTCCTGCCAGGTTTGGATTCAATTAATTAGAAAAGCCTGTTGTAGGAAAACTAAGTTAAGAATTTTTTTTTTCCTTCAGATTTAGAGATCTGCAATTGTCAGAAGCTTTAAAATAATCCATCTCATCTCAGCTGTATGCCTGAGCCTTTTCTTCCTCAGATTTCACTTCCCCTACTCCTTGCAATGCCGCGTTTTGGGCTGCTCCAGGCCATCCTTCCCTTGAGTCGTACTGCTCAAGTCCCCCACGCGGTGGCAGAGTGGGCGACAAAACTTCTTCCCTGACGAAGAAGTGAAGAAAGGATCCGTGGCTGAAACTTGGAAAGAAAAGCCGGATGGATGTACTCCATTCATTTTCACAGGAGATATATAGCGACATACACCCTTGGCATGGCTTTGAAAATCTCATCCAGCAGCAATGAACACAGTAGGCGAAAATGTCTTGCAGACGAGGTCAATGGCTTTTTAAAACTTCCCTCCTGTCAGGAGGAAGAGCTGCTTGTTATCCTTCCTACAGCTACCGCTAAGGTATATCCACTCCTCCTGGTAGTGCCTGGTTGCAGCCTTGTTGAGCTGAAGGGCGGTGCTCTCCTGTGAGACCCCGTGAGCGGCTGAGGCCTCTTGCCTCCCTGCCTACGGCGTTCCCCTCAAGCCCAGCACCTAGTTACTACTTCATGCAATAACCTTTCCAATTCAAACCCAGCAAGCCAGCACCATGTGAACCGAGAAACTATCTGCTAAGCTCACAGACTCCAAACAAATTTTGCCAACACTCCCTTCTCCCTTTATTGATTTAACAGCATATCAAACAGCTTTCAGATCCCTGGCAAATAGCAGGGGCCTGTTGGGGGGGGGGGGGGGGCTCAGCCTTCAGGTACTGTTAGTTTTAATGCCTGCCAATTACTTATAGTTAATTCCAGTTTCTTGTTGCTCTGAGGGGCCGTCGTGCTGCAGCTCCCCGTGGAGGGCGATAACCCTTTGAAAGGGCAGCCTAAGAATAAATCGCACACCCCGATACCCGGTGCCTTCCACCCCGCTGATCACACAGCGCTTCCCGGCTGTGCAGGGGGGGAGCGAAATGCCGGGGAGGTTAGCGGCTACCAGGTTTGGGGAAAATCTCACCAATGGATGCGGGGCCCTGCTAACACCCAGGCCAGACAAGGCTCCGGTTTATATAAAGCTTGGTTTCCCCGCGCAGCTCATTACGAGGCACGCAAACCGCCGGGCTCAGTGCGGAAGGGCTGAGGCAGCAGCGCTTGGAGCTGAGCCCCGTCTGCCGGGTACCTTGCCCGGCCACAGCAGACACGCTGCCCCGAGGCACTCCTTATCTACCACCCCTCCTTATCTCGCCCTCTTCCTCAGGGCACCGCGGCACTTGTTTCTCCCCGGAGCGCTCCCCGCTCCTGCCAGGCCGAGAGGCGCTCCTGTCAGCCGCCTGCGCCCCGCGCTCGGTGCCTCCCTGGGCCTGCCCTCTGCTCGCCCAGCCGCAGCGCTGGCCCGCCCCGGCGAGCCCGCCGCGCACCGGGGCTCCCCCGGACCCTCAGCAGCGCTGTGGGACCCCTCCGCTCCGCGGGGCGGCCCGTCGCCAGCAGCTCCAGCGGCGCCGCCGCGGCCTCAGCTGCCGGCGGGGGCGGCCCGCAGTCAGCGCCGTGGCCCTCTAGCGGCCTCCGCCCCGGCTGTGAGGGGAGCGCGCCCTCAGCCCCGGGCCGCGGCCGGGCGGGGACCGTGGGGACGGCGGCAGGGCCCCCTCGGCGCCGGGCCCGGCCTTGCAGCGCCTGCCGGGCGGCCAGCCCACAGGGGTGCGCAGCGGCGCTCGGGGTGGGGAGAAGCCTCCCCCTTGCAGCAAGGGCTTTGCCTGACCCGAAACCCCGCGGTCCCAGCTCAGGCCTGCGTCTTGGATGAGCCTCTCGGGGGCAGAGGCCGTGCTCTGGCAGGACAACCCGGCCCGGGCTCTGACCGACCCCTTCGCTTGTCAGAGCCTCTCAAAACCAAACCCAACAAGAAGCAGCTCTGCCGTTCCTGGTGGGGGTCGAGTTCTGGGGGCCGCACCACGATAAACGCGTGTGTGTAGCTAACAGGAGGCAGTAATAGCCACGAGTAACCTGCTGCTTTCAAAGAAGCTTCTCTTCCCCTCCCTGCCCCGAAAGGCAGGCATCGCAGCCTCGTGGATTGTAAAGCTTAGAAGGACCCATTACATTTCTCTGGCCTGAACACTTTTTTGCGCAGACCATCCGTACAGTTTGTGTTTAACATTTCATCAAGAGGCCAAATGGGTGTGGTAACAACCTAGATTTTTATGTTCCCAGGGCCCGTGTCCATGACAGTCATGGCCTCCGCCTCCTTCCCCCGTTAAGTCCCTCTACTCACCAACAGGGAAAAATAATTCCTTCTTCCATCCACCCCAGCTCAGCCATTCTCCAGGAAGACCTGAGTCAGATGTTTGGTACCTAAACCAAATACCTGAGGAAGGTGGGGAAGAAGGAGACAATTGCTGGAGGGAGACACACAGTTACTAAACCAGCCTAATGTAAACAAGATCTAAAGCAAGAGTTCAAAGTTATTAAAACTAGGGGAAAATGCCAAAGAAGGAAATTCTTCTCTGTTCAGTCACCCAGCTCCAGAGCCAATGAAACCTGCTTCACCATCCCTGAAAGATGATTTATGAGCATGTTTTTAAACTGCAGACAACAATAACAACAACCTCCTCTCCATGGACCTTTTCATCAATGGAGCTCAAAGTGCTTCTCAAAGAAGGTCAGTGTCACTACCCATTTGCAGATGAGGAAACCGAGGCACAGGAAGAAGGGGATTTTGCTACAGCCATCAGCAAGTGAAGAAGCCAGGGGCAGATCCTTAGTCAAGTACATTCTGTGCTAAGATATGTCACTCAGCAAACATAAGTCTAAATTTACAAACGGCACCTGAGTCTCAGGGCACATCTTAATGCAGCAGCAGGGGCTTACCCCCTCATCATGCTCTCAGGTATCTGTATGGCCCATGGACTCATCTGAAAGGGAGACACACCTGATGAGACCGCACTGGGGTGGATGCGAGCCAGAGGTGATGGAAGATCACAGCTGAGCTGGACAAATGGAGAGAGAGCTGTTCCGAGAGACAAGAAAGGGGGGAAAGTACAGGAATAGCTGCATTTAACATAGCATCGTAACAACTGGCAAGGAAATAAGCAACTTGTGGGAGCTGCGTTAGTTTCTAATGGTGGGTTATTACTGAGAGCTTTGGATCATAAAGCTCCACAGTGTGTGTGAGCAGTGGTAGAAACGAGAAAAGCGACACCTAAGGAATTTAATTCTGAGAGGTGCTCAGCAGTCACTGTGAGAAGATGAAGTTATTCTCCTCCTTGCAGCATCCATCTCCATTAGCATCACAGAGGAGAACCTAATTCTTGCAATGGTTTAACTCTAACATATGTTTGTTTTATCAAGGATAGAAAAAAAAATCTTCAGAAATTTTCCTTTTTTTCAGCTATTTACAGCTTCCTGCACTGGAAGGAGAAACCACTCTTTGGGGACTATTCTTGCACCTCTTTGACAATGAAAAACCTCATTCTCTTTAACAGAACTTGTTTTTTCTGCTAGAACTTTTTTCTCTTTCCTGGTTACAAAATCCAGGTGGGAGGAATAACAGACAGGAAACATAATTTTGCTTATTTAAAGATTTGGAATAAATTTGACCTCCCACTCGCCCCTCTTCTCCCCTGCAAGACAGACCAAACACAACTCACTCTTCCCTGATGTGTAGCTGTGTTACTGAAACCACGAAGCTTCTTGTGGGAGGCAAACCTCAATATGCCTGTAGATGTTGTTGCAAACAGGGCACAGAAATATCCCTTGCAGAAGTGACTGAAGGGCTGTCTCTCTTCCACCCACTCTTGTCTCAGTACACTGTTGTACCAAAAGCCTTGAGAAGTGGCAAAATTCACCACCCCCAAGGAGAGGACTCAGCAATGAGTGACTCCTTTTTCATCTTTCACCACACTGGCTGGATGAACACTTGGAAACTTCTTGACCGTACCATGTAATTGTATGCACCTACGGCAAGGTGTGGATGAATGATGTATCTTAAGACTTTAAAACCTGATAAGCAGACATCAGAGAGTCAAAGGATAGTCACCTCCTGCGAGACAGGCAGCAATGGAGACATGGCAACAAAGATTGCCCCAAAGACCATTGCTTGAGGCATATATGGAGAACAAACACACTTTGCAAAGTGACTACATACTTGTAGCTTTATCTTGCAAATCATGCTTCATGATTTTCATAATTTTTCTTCCTTTCATTCCTTCCGCATCTCCTGTCCTCTCTGGTTGCTGGCTGTGGACTGAAATAACCTTATCTGAGGAAAGAGTGCAAGCAAACATAAGTGAGAAGAAGCCACCTCTTTAAGGGTGAGGAAGAACACTGGCAGGTATTTGTTCTGGAGACATGAGCTGAAGCCAAATACCAATTCAGCTATAGGCAACTCATTGAAACAGAGTAGCCTGCTAGCCTTTAAAGTCTCTTACATTCTGTTTGTGGGTAAAAGGCACCTCTGCTTTGCTGGATTCATTCCTCATTTATTAACTTTACCCTTGGGAGAACGAAGAGAAGTGCAACCCAAAAAATTTTGTGTGTTAAGGAGAATTAAGATGCATGTAAGACTTTAGAAAGCAGAAAATGTCAAGCTTGGCTACAGGACGTGGAGAGAAGACACAAATATTTTCCAGCAAGTGATATGCTTAAAGGCCCGGAAAGGTTAGGAGGTACACAGGGCATTACAAAGTGATCTTACTAACCAAGTCAAACTAAAGGGATCATGTTTGGAAAGGCAGAACTACAAGGCAAAATATCTGCCCCTTTAACACCTTAGGTCTGCAAGGCCACCCAAGTGAGCCCATGGGACCACAGCCTGACAGCACTGAGAAGTAGCCAAAATGCCTGTGTAGGAAGAGCTTGCTTTTGGCCACTCATACCTGGGCCTGGTTGGAAATAAATTTTTCTGATAAACTGTGGTGCAGCATGCTGACTCACCCCAACCATGTCACTGTTGCTGCCGATCAGCAGCATTGCCTGCTTCCCACAGAGTGAGGAGCCTGGAAGGCCCAGGATTTCCAGCTAAGCTGGCAGGCTCCAACCTTTGGCAACCAAGATCATTTTGGTTTCAGCATTTTCAAAAGGATACCACTGAACATTATTTCAGGACCACATGGACAGATGTGTGCAGAAAGTTTTGGAAACGTGAGTTGCTGTTCCAAAAGAGAACAACTGTTCTTCCTCTCATCCATCCCCAGAATCATAATGCCCATGGGATGGACATGCTGGCATTTGACTGGCTCTGATCATACATCCTCCTAAGTTGCATGTGTTGGTCTGACATCACTGGGCTCCCAGTTCTGCAAGGAGGCTGGAGAAATATCAGAGATACATATGTTAGAGGAGGGAGCAGAAGAGAAAAAGAAAGGGAGGAGGACAGTTGCTTTCCCCCTCCGCAAATTTAGCTACTGTTTTACATGGCAAAAGTGAAACATTCCCTGTGTAAAGTAACCCATATTGCCTTATTTCAGAGCAACTCTTTTTCACAGGCATTTAAGAGAGGAAGGGTGACGTTTGCCACGGGGGCTTCACACAGGTATTTTACTATTTCAGTGAAAATTAGTTGATTTTCAACCAATTTCAAAGGACTTCCATGCCTGTGATGCTCACCCAATGCATAGACATAGTGCAGTTTGACCACTGGGCTCCTTTGAAGAAGACCATATAAAAAAGTTGAGCGGTTGTTGGTATTAGAGGACACTGGAATACCTGGGCTGAGCTTTGTGGCGTGCGCTTCGGTTCAGTGCCCCTCAGGCACGCACCTGCTGAGCTACTAGGGCCGGGAAACCTGCACCCTTGTACCTGTGGTATCCCTGCAGATGGCAATAGAGCTGCTTTCTGAACTGGGAGATCTTGGTCCTGAGGGATTCTGGTGTGAGAAAACAGGAGAAATGGGACTAAGCAGCCAGCAGGCAAAAACCTGGTGGCCACATGAAGCACACCCAGATGTCAGAGACCTCCTGAGGAACTGTAACTGCAGACTGCCCTGAATACAGGCTCTCTTCTCTGGTTACAGGACGTGTCAAGTGCAGCAGCAGATGATAGGAAGACCGCCGTCTAAGCTTCCCCAGAAAAGCTACAGATGTTCCTGTGTTTGGGGCATTTGAAAGTAAAACAGCCAGAGGCACTTTTTACATGCTACAGGAAACAATTCTGCATCAGCAGGGAACAGGTTCTCTCTCTTTTGACAGCCTTCCTACCCTTAGGAACCAGCATTTTATAAAGCCCACAAATCAGACCTAACCCCCTCCCTGCTCTGAAAGCAGGCTATGTTTTAAATCTGTGTATTAGATTTTCTTTCTAAATTGTTTTATCCTTCTCTCGCAAACCCAAACAATTCCCAGACAGTGACTCGTGCTGACTAATCCAGTCTGGGAGACTTCTAGGTGTCCCTGTAACTTAAAACCAGAAAACAAGCTTCCTAATTCAGTAGCTAGACATTCCAATGAAGACCTGTAGCTTCTGAGCTTTTATTTTCCTTCTCCTCAGGGTTAAACATGCTTTTATCTACAACGTGCCTCCCTCCCCCAGAAGGCAAGAGTTGAGATGAGCTGTAATTCGGACATTCCTTCCCTGAGATCCTGCCTACGTTAGAAGTTCTGCTCCACAGGGCATCCCAGTGGCAAAGTTAATGTGAGCCCTCAACGTAGTTAAACAGTGAAAAAAGATGCTCTCTTCCAGGGAGAAGAAGGAGGTGCCTAAAGTAATGTTGAGATATGTTCCCAAATCATCTTATAGAACTGTAAAAAGCCCAGAGCTGTAAAAAGATATGGGGCCACGGATAAATTGTATTTTTGGCCCATTTACAGTGCTGGACTGAGTCATATTTTAGTCATGTCTGAAAACCACAGTGCCATTACAAGGTCTTCCAGTATCGTAGCAGTTGCAGTGGTGATAGGCTTCTACGCTATGAATGCTGTGAACAAGGTCTGTCTCCAAGCAGCTAATACAGAGTTTATTGTCTGTTCTGTGACCACACGCCGCACCAGTAACCAGCATTTCCATGCCTGCTCAGAAAAAGGAATATCACTTCTGGGCACAGTAAACTGCACCACTAATCCAATGTTGTTTTGTGAGACAAGCCACTGAAAAGAGGGAAAATGCCATGTACACCGAAGGTAACACACCTGCGTTGTCTTTCCAGGACATCTGTGTTGAGCTGTACGGTGCCTTGCAGGCTGATAGTATTTAATAAGCTGCTTTTGCTCTGGAGCCTGGCTTACGGCTGTTTCCTCATTGCGCAAGTCAAACGAAATAGTGTGGGAGAACACCCATGACAATGGCCTTTATAATTAAAGGTCATTAAAAACTGTCAGTCAGGGTGTGAGACGCAACAAGAAGTCAACGACCTTTTGCGTTCACCCTTGCCAGCCCCTCCTCTCACAAACAGCAGCCTCCAGCCTTAGTCTTCATCGCCTTCTTTGCCCTTTCCTCTTCCCCTCCCTCAAGCAGCCAGAGCGGGGGATTGAGCTGGCCTTTCTCAGCTACCAAAACAGGCATGGCAGGGCCACCTCGAGCGCCCAGGGATCCCAGAGGGCTGCCGTGACTGCACACTGCCTGCTCCTGAGCTCTGGGCTCCCCCCGTTGCCAGCTTCCCTGGGCAGGGAGGAAGGCAGAGGGGCAGGAGAGGGCAGCTGCCCGTCCTTCCTCCCTTCACCCTGCAGAGAGCAGGTGCTGCCAATCTGGAATGGCACAACCGCTGTGAAAACTGGCAGGCTTGGGGCTAGGAAGGATTCGCCTCAGTCCAGCTGGCCTGCCTAAATGCCTGAGCTGCTGCTGTCAAGTAAGACAGACACAGCCTTTCTCGAAAGGACAGGCAATTTCAGCAGCAGCGGGACATGTGCATCCGATTAAAATGGCCATGGCAGTCTGATGCCGTACCCTCCTATACCAAATGAGAACTCTGCTGGTATGTCCTCTACGTAATCTTCAAAATCTAGCTACAAATATTTCTGCTGAGATGCCCTTGGGTGTAATATTTTTGTTTTCATTCTGACTGTCGCTATTTGGGGCTTCTTTTCCTGTTGTGTTAAAGTAAGAAACAAAATAAATATGTGCTCTACTTCATCATCCACCTCCAAAGAAGTGCTCTTGGGTTTCATAGGGTAAGGAGAAGAATCTGTAGGGTAGACCCTTGCAAAAATATAAGTGCAATATTGTTAGGGTAACATGGGATTGTGCCAGAAAGAAATGTCAGATGGTCATACTGAGCAGGGTAACCAGTAACCACATTAGAGGTATGTGTTAGCATTTCTAACCCCTAGAGAGGTTAGAAATTTAAGTACCTGGAATTCAGTAACTGTTCTCCTTAGTGTCTTGGCCCTAATTTTAAAAATATAATATGAATTATCATTTGAGAGGTGACATGCTACCTGACAAGTTGTCAGAAAAAATACACCTTTAATAGCTTGCTTTGTAGCTTGTTTTTCACTTCACTGAGAGGAGTAGATGAAAGTTAATCTTTGTATATATACATCATTGTGTAGAAGGATACTACTGAAAGCTGCTTTAATATAATGCAATGTATTGTGCAGAGCCAATATTAGAAGATTTTGTGTATATCTATATATGCATAGATACAAAGGCTTTCAGATTGAACTTTCAATATTGACTCTGTTTTTTTTCCTCTTTTTGAAAGCTTGTTTCCCCCATATTAATGTTTCATTAACACTACTGTTTCATTATTTATTTAAAGAAAAAAACAACCAGTGTATCTCATAAGTAGTGTGACCTCAAACTATCTGTTTTGGTGCTCCTGAAGTAAGGTTCAACTCATCAATATCAAAAAGGATCCAACCCAAGAGGCAAAAGATTAAGGGAGAAAAATAAGAGCTGTAGATGACCTTGAAATATCAAAATTTAATCAAGAAGCCAGAGATATAATGCAATTACTAGTCTTCTGTATCTGCAAAGTCTCCTTTCAGTCCTATTCTGATAGTCCTATTGGAGAGCAGGCCTTCTGCCAGGCCACTCCGTAGCAGGGAAATGCCATTTGACGTTAAAAAAGAAAGAAATCAGCAAAAGAAAAAGGTATGGAAACATATTTTTGATGATGTGAGTGATACACGGTCAATATCCTTTTTCAGATGGTTACTTTTTCTCTGAGAGTTGTTTTCTCCCTGATGAAAGAACCCACCAGACCAATGTGCATACTTGTCAAACATTTTATTTGTCATTCACACTAATTATGATATTGACTTTACAGAGGAAACTGTGGTACAAAGAAAGAAAGAAAGAAAGAAAGAAAGAAAGAAAGAAAGAAAGAAAAAGTCTTCATTAGAACTAACGCAGCAGTCCAGCTGCTCTGCGTGCTAGTTGTAATGAATTCGCCCGTGGCGCTGGACACAGCCATCCCTATGTACAGCAAAAGTCTACTCTGACGTGGTATCTAGAGACTTCCTGTAGTGGGGGAAAAAAATCTACTCTATTCTCTTTTCCTATCTGGTTCCAAAAAACAGCAGCCCTCCCCTCCCCTGGCTCCCCACCCCCCCCCCCCCCCCGCCAAAGAAAAATCCCCTGCAATCAAAAACAAAAAAGCAAACTTCCAGAACCTGGTAGTTTGGTAGTTTCCCCTTCTGGAAATGTTCAGCATGACGGTGGCGAGGGAAAATGTGACTGTTGCAGGATGCTACAGCATCTGTTTTGTAAACGTAGCCAGTAAATGCTGAACGAATACACTTTGATGCCATTCTGATAGGAGCGCGTCTCCCGCTGTGTCCTCCCCTCAGACTTACCATACGGCCACCTCAGACTGAAAGTTTAGTTTTTGTTTTCAAGAAAGATGTAACTGTCAAACCCAGAATACCACAAATAACCCACAGATTTTTGCACATTCATTTCTCCCCTACCACAAAAAAGTGAAGAGTGTTGAATAGAGACCATGCTATAACTGTTTACAAAAGTGAATAAAATGTAGTTAATCTTGAAGCCTAAAATAACTAATTTGGAAAGAAATAAGTCTCACTACAGTATTTAAGCAAACACAAAGGTAAGTTCATTAAAAACAGAAAAATGAAAAAAATGCGGAGTAATTACAAGCACTAAATATTTTGCTATGAAGCTTTTGGAAGCTATTTACATACATAAATACAAGTAACTCTGTTGATGCAACCCTTTTAAGACAAGGAGAAAAATGCCAAGTGATCGGTACTGACCAAGCAAGGTTAACAAAAATAAAATACGAAAATGTTACGATGCAGGAAAACAAGCAAGTCTTTTGCTCAAACAGAAAAATGATCCACTTCTCCTGAATCTTCAAATACACCAATGGAAAAGGTCACCCAGAAAGCAGTAATGAATGTTTCAAGAGTGCAGGCAATTCGGAACACTCTGACAAAGACTGTGGGCCATTTGGAGGAAAGGGTTTTTCTCCTTTCCAGCAGATAATTTGGCATAATTCTACAAATCGAATCCTTCGCAGCAGGGATGCACTCTGCATCCACCTCCCCCTTGCACTAAAGCTCCTGTACATCGCCCTGGTAGTGTAGCAGGAGCTCCTGAAGTGAGCATCAACGCTGTTTGAGGCCTTAGAGCAAATGGGAACCGGGCCCTATATTTACTTCCAAATTGTTTGATATGGCTGCCTCTGGACAACGAGTTGTGTCTTGTGAAAGGAACACACAAGCTGATAGTAAGGGCTGCCATTAACCGTATTGCGGCAGGGGAAGGTATCTAAGGCACTCTGCTGACTGAGACTTGTGAAGAGAAGCACAGTAGTTCTTTTTTGATTCCGTTCAGCTACCGGGATGATAAAACTATATAAATATATATATTATATATATAAAAAAATATATACTTATATACTATAATTTGGAGATGTGTGAATGGGGGAAATGTTTTATCCAAATGTCCTCTTTCTGCCTGCTAAGTGCTCTTAAGATATGACGTGAGAGCATTTTTACAGCCTTGAAAATCTTTGCTGTCCTTAGTGGGGCAGGGGATGGCTACAAAAATATAGATTTGAGTAAACTGTGGTTTCTCATAAGCACTTGTGTGAATACACTGAAACCCACAGTGATTAAACAGACTAATTGCAAAGGATAATGAGTTTAGCTTTTCCTCTGTAAAGAGGGTGTTGCTTTGTGCTGTGCTTGACATACACAGAGAGGTTAGACTCAAAAGTTTAGTTGCTGGCAATTATCACATGAGAGACATGGGGAAATCCCAGGGTTTTGTTACGCGTCACTAAAGACGCAGGTAAGCGTGGTGACCAGTTCTGCAGTTTCTTATCCTGTTCACACCAGGGAGCATAAAATTAAACTTCACCTTTAGGACAAGTGTAAAGAAAGTAGATTTGTAGACCTAAGAAGTGTTCAATGTTAGGTCTAATCTCCAGGCTGAGAGATGCCAATTCCCCGTTCTGGTAAATCCCTGATTTTGTAGTTTCAAAAGTGCGTAGTACAAACTACGGGCTAAAAAGGGGGAAAGGGCTTTAGCAGAAAGCAGTCTGGGGTGACGGACAGGCCTGCGAGTGTACTAGCCATATCGACCTCACTTCTGCCACTGGGCTGAAGTCACCCGGCCACAGCAGCCCTGCCCTCCGCGGTGAGGCACCTGGCTCCTCTGAGGTCCTCTCCTCTCCCTCACTTCTGGCTTCACGCTCGCAGCACTATGCACTTGGGTGGTCCAGTCACAAGGCAGATGTGAGAGCTGCAGTAAATGATGATTTTAATTGCACAGTGACAGAGAATGTGTAAGGTGGATTCTGCAACAGAGCTACTGTTTAGTGACAAAGGACTTTTTTTAGGCTACTGAAGAGGTGAGATTCTGACTGTATAAATGTCAGAACAGGTAGGGTCTCTCTGTATTCAGCAAGGTCTCCATACTTCCAAAATATATTTTTAACTGTTCCGATATAATTTTGATGTTTTCTGCCTTTTTTGTTCAGAGCAAACTCTAGAAAACGATAAAATATATTATGCTAAAGGAAACGCACAAGGCCGTGCATGTGTTTTAACAGAACCATTTTGCCCTTTTGCTGAGATCTCTTGAAACACTCCCTATTTTCTGCACAAAAATGACCTTATTAACAATGTAAATTCTTCAATTTGTAACTTTTCAATACCAAAGTGCTACTGCATCTGACTTAAACAAAGAAGCAAAATCATATTAAAAAAAAAAAAAAGAAAACTTGAAAAACAAATGGTTTTAAATAAGTCCAGCTGTTTTGCTGCCTGCAGCCAAGGATCTTTTTAATTTGAATCCTTTTAATTTTTTTTAAACATCAAACACTGATCTGAAGTCCTGCTTTCAAATACGCTCTGAGTTGACCTGCAATTGTTTCACTCATTTAAGAGGTACATTAAATAATAATCAGCTAATTTGGAACGCACACGTGTCAACATCAGCAGTTTGTAATTAATGAGTAGTACAACAACTGCATTCAGACCAAACCCTCAAATAAAATAGTGCCATAAACTTTACAGTGACATCTGATATGTTTGTGCTGCAACGATGGGCAACGATGACGACTCTGTATTAACATGCTCTTAGTATAAGCCTTGCATATTTGCTATGGGACAGAATATTGTGTGCACCAGTTTTAAATACCCTTCCTCTTCCCTTAGAAGATGGTGACGGAGGAACCGTTAAGGCCCTTTCTTTGCTAGCCTGCTTTCCAGATGAGCTTGACAACCCTGTTCAGTTTGAGTTATTTTGTGATGCATGAACTGATCTATTTTCCAGCGCACTGGAACGTGGCTTTTGTACAGCGCAGAAATCTTGGCTCCGCTGAGCCGGGAGCAAATCTCACACCAGTTCCATTGGAGCCAGGACTTCACCCTTGCCATGCTAGTTGCCTGCTGGCTTTCACTTTTGAAAGACTAGGAGGCCTCCACCAATGCTGTTAGGAAGCCCAGGCAAGTTCAGGAGCAGAATGGGGGCATATGGGGATGTATTTAGTTAGGGAATATTGAGTCTGCCTTAAGAAACATGTACATCCTGATTACTGATCCTGAGGGTCATCACTGGTGACGAAGGAAAAGCGAGGAAGGAGTAGGGAGAGATGACTCCACTGGGTGGGAAGGCACAGAAATTCACAGGGATTTTGGTGCCTAAATCATTTCAGTGGGAGTTGGGCACCAAAATGCCTTTGAGGATCTGAGCCCAGTTAGCTGAGTAAAAGGCGAGTGAGATAATTGTAAACAATATTTCTAGGTAATTAGGAGGTCACTTTACCCATCGTTATTCCAGCCTTTTTCAATGGGATAAATTTGACTTTGGCTGCTACCAAAAAAGGCAATTGCTGATCTTTTCTAATATAGGCATATTTAAATAATAATAGTATCAACAAATAAGAAAAGTCTAAATATCAAGCATAAATATAAATGAACTCATCAAAGTAGTACAGTAGTTGAAAATGACCCAAGGCTGTAGCCGTTGTATTAAAAAAAAAAGTCCAAGAGAAAAAAGTTAAATTAACTAATTGAAAAAGGGGCTGATTCTTTCAGTTGACAAAGCAAGAAAGAAGCAAGCATGATTAAAACAAAAAAAAGAGTAAAATCTTTTTTTTTGCAATTTATAAGGTGCCAAGAGAAATAAAACAAATTAGATGCAAAGCAGGATGAGCTGCATCCTAAAAAAAAAATAAAAATCCCAAAAACAACAAACCCAAAACAAAACAAAAAACCCCCAGCAATAAAAAATTTCAATATTCTTTGGAACATACAACATGGTTAAAAAAAAAAAAAAAAGAAAGACTGAAGTTCAACATATAAAACCTCTCATTCACAGCATTGCTAAAACAGAAGCGTTCACAGTTTCCCTCTGGGAATCTTCCTATACTTCTTTACAGTTAATATGTCCATAAGATGCAGTAAACTCACTAAGATTTTTTTAGGTTTTAAGTCTTAAAAATAGAAGTGAACCGAAACTCTCTTTAGGAGTGTGGAGACCTTCAAGCCCAGACACGTTAGAAAGCCACAGGCCTGGAAACAGACTGGGTACTTTTCTACCCACCCTCGCTACCTCCGGACCACCAACTCAGGCGTCCTCCTTTCCAGAAGCTCAGCCCCCCGTGAGGGATGCTTTGCTGGAGCGACGTCGCTTCACCAGGGGCTGGCTAATACACGCCACCGCTCCTGGGAGCGCTGGCTTCTGGAGGGTTTCCTTCTCAAAGTGATGTATGAACATGGCAGGGCCCATAAGCAAGACAGGTGTTTATGGGATACCTACGGGCACCAGGAAACGGAAAGCACGTTAGTCCTGGCCCATAACTACTTAAAATTTCTTCAGTATGGTCGCCACACCGCTTCCTCTAGCCTCGCTGTGGTCGCCATGTTAGTGGGGGAGTTGCTGTGGCTCCCTTCTGCCTCGACCACATCGCTTTGGTTGGGGAGGTTGGGGTTCAGGAGCGTCGATCCCGTGGAGGCATTGGTGCAGGGGGGGTGGATGCGTGGGGGAGACCGGTCCCCCCCTGAGATCATGGAGAACTGATAGGAGCCGGCGGAGGTTCCGTAGTAGAGATGGTAGGAGGGTGAGCTGGTCTGGAACGGGCTGCCTTGGGCCTGCGACGAGCCGGGGTAGGGAGGCGGGAGGTAAGTGTGGTATCTCGTGGCCGTGGACATGGCAGACATACCGATTCCTATCCCTGAACTGACGGGCGTCGGCGTGTAGGTGAACGCTCCCGGGTAGTGCATCCGAGGGTCGGAGATGGAGGGGAGTGCGGAGAAGGAGCGGTCGATTCCCACCCGGGGGTCACTGAACGCAGTCAAGTCCGAGGCACCTGGGTGGTGGGGAAGGGAGACAGAGAACTGTTGAGTTGGCAGAACGGAGGTTCACCTTTTTGAGGTGATAACCAACATCCAAACTCTGGTCTACGGTTAACCGAAGCGGTGCTGATACTGCCAGAACAGAGCTATCCCTCACCTGATCTCCAACGCAGTCATTGTAGTGCTCACGGATATGGATGTTTTGGACCAATTTCAGTAAAGCAGCAATTAAAGAGGAGTGCCAAGCTCTTGCTCTGTTTTGTATGTGTATGTGTTTGCTCTTGGACACCTTACAGCACATGCAATTATTTACACTTCCAGAGTGCCCTTGTCCTCAGCGGGTGCGCGGGTGTGGAACAGGGACACAGATCTCAAGCTCCTTGCCCAGCATCACTTGACTCACCAGGGGCACGGATGGGGCCTAAATATAAATTGTCCAGCTTCTACGTAGTCTCTCCTTGCACCCAGTTTTATTTGCTGACTCAGATGAGAAGCTCCATGGTGCAGAGATTGTCCTTCGGGTACACGAACCTGCACAGGTGGGGTTTACACACCCAAGCTCAGCCCAGCTGTCAGCACTTGGGAGCACAGTTCCCCATTGACTCTCAACACTACCAAAGTCAAGATAAATCAGGTTCACTTAAGGTCTTCGTATCTGAGTCCTCATATAATATCTACATAAGTGTTACTAACTTCTGAAAATCTTGGCTCTAATGAGTATGAAAAAAAGAACAACAACAGTACTGCCTTTTTAAAGCAGAATAATGTATTTGGGGTTGGCCTTCTTTCTTCCTTTCATGTGTGCTAGAAGCCTTTCTCATCCTGCTAAGTGAAATGTTTTATAGGACAGACAAATTCTGCTCTGCTTTGTCTGACATCAGTGGAAGTATGCCCGGTCCCATTGTCTCCTTCCCTGGTGTGCAAGGATTAAACAAGCGGAGCAGATAATGGCCTCTTTAGGAAGGATCTTCATCATGACTCAGATTAATGGAAGGTGTCAGTCCCTAGAGCTGGCAGCTATGCATGATTAAAATAACAATAATAATAATTAAGAAAAAATCTTTCCAGAAGACAACTTCTTCTGTCAGACAAGACATGGAGTCTGCAGAAGAGGAGCCATGCGCTGAAGGAAATACTCATGAGAAGCAGCAGAGAGAAAACAAAGCTCTTGGCTCTGACTGGATTTAAAGCTAGAGCAGACACACTCCAGTGCCAAGTTCTGAAAGCTCGTCAACGACACAGCCAGCACACTTTGATGAATTTCTATAAATTTCTTAGAAAAGCTCTGACGCATGCTGTATGCTTCCTCTTTTTGAGGTTGCCTTCCTTTTTTTTCTGGAAGATTAATGGGACCCCTGAACACATTTCCTTCCCCTAGACCCCAGCACCTTTAGATTTAACATCGCAAGATACACTATGGTGTGGAATGGCAAGAGCTTCAGAGTAGCTAAGGTTGAAGGTGGCATCTGACAACCCGCCAGATTTTAAATGGTACTTCCACACCTCATTCCTGAGAAAGAAATCAAACTTCTTGAAACTGCCGGGACACATCACTTATCAGATGAGGGTTTCTTCTGCCCAGTTTGGCAAAAAGCAGAATAATGAGACTTAATGTCAAAGTATTTCAAGTATGCCCTATACCTTTGCTTTTTTTATTGAGGCACCATGTCTTTAGATGGTAGGGCGTAAAAAACCCCTCAAATTTGCTCTTTGTTCTGACAAGGAGAAATTTCTTGGATAGACCGCAAGTGTGCGTGATAGTAATGGGATTGGGGAGAAAATATTGTGAAAGATTTTTCTGGGAATACTGAATGACATTTAATATAGAAGTAACATTTCGGAAAGATTATAAAAAACACTTAAGATGTGTAGAGATTAGCCCCCATGTACAGAATTAAGATAGGAAAGAAAGAATGCTGACATGTGCACGAAGCTCTTCTAGGTTCCTTCACAAGTCATGGAGAAAAAATGCCTGCCCCAAGGTAAATCACTTTGACCATGGGCACAAAAAGCACCAACAAGCCCTAGCACTGGTGCTCTACCTCCATGCTCACCATGCGCCACGAAAGAAACACAGTGTGCAGTTACTGCACGGATACGTGGCTGTCTTCTGTTAGACTGTGCACTCCTGGGGGCAGCCACCATGAAAGCCTTTGGTGCTCATACCGTCCACAGCACTGTAAGGGCCCTGGTACACAGTGACAACATTTGGGCACTACAGCAATGCAAAAAATATCACATTTCAATACTGAGTTCATGCACTCATTTGTGTGCAACCTTAGTCGCCACACTGGTAAAGGTAAAATATGATTAACATCCCCATTGAGTCTGATTCACGTATCCACACCTACAAGTTACACATGCATCAGGTGACCCTGTATAGGGTTTGAAAATCAAAATAGCTGGTAAACATTGATTTCAAACAATTCTGTCAAGAAAATTGCTTAAATTGATTAAAAACTTGATGGAATAATTTGTTTTGCTTGTGGTTGCTATGAAGAAGACCTTTTTTCATCGTTCTCCATTTTCTGTGTTTCTGCATTTTGCCAGTGGAAAGGAGTGCAAAGGGAGGGCAACAGGAGAATGAGAAAAGGAGTCTTTTCATTTTAAAAGAAGAATGTGTCAATGAAAAATAAGAATTTTTATAGACCTTTTTTAAAACAAGAAATTTCCTTTTTTTCTTCTGAAAGGTTTCCTATATTTTCAACTATCGCTAAGATGTAATTAGCACCCGGAACTAACAAATAATTTACTTTTGATGGGCATCATCCCTGTGACTCTTTCAAAGCAGGCTCTATATGACAACAATAGGACAGGCTGGAGCACGTTCAAGTGATTCTCTCTGATCTTAGAAGAAGCCCTGAGTATTCAAATGAGAGCAATATGTGCGACCAAAGAAGATATATTTGAAAAAGCCATGTGCAAATTTGAATTATATGGCTCTTATTCATTTTAAGAAAATTCCTGCTATTGAACACACACATATTGGTTCAATATGTGTGGGTCAGAGTCAGCAGATGGTCAGTTGAGTATGGTGGAAACCAGGGGGGTAGCTTTCACTTCCATGCTATGTTTTTATGTTGGCTTGTAAAACTCTGCAGTACAATTTGACGAAGATGTAACAAGACAATCCAGTGCAACACTTAAAATGTCAAACCCCACCATCCTGCAGTCAGTGTGTCCACCCGTAACCTGCTGTGCTCTGGTCTGAATTTAGAGTGAGGGAAGGAAACAGAACTGAACTATCTGTGGCATTTGTTTCTTGGCAGATACGATAGCTCTTCAGCACTCCAAACTATTTTTATAGTTCCATACATCTTCAAAGTGCTGCTTTCTCCTCTTTTTTTTTTTTTATCTTCTTTTTTGACAATGATATGTTGGGCCCCAAACCGTATTTCTTTACTCTTTGCACTAATCCCAGCAAAACGTTGGAGAAGGCTTGCTGCAGAGGGCCTGCAATAGGCTGCACTGCAACTGAAGAAAAGCTGCGGCAGCACCCTAGGGCATTGCAACTGGTTTGCATTGGAGTCAGCCTCGAGGCTTTGGTGAGGCCCGGTGTGGGGGGACTAACTTTTAGGTACTTACTTGACAGCCTGCTTGAAAGCTCTGCGGTGAGGGATGTCATGCCGCTAGCCCTGCCGGGTGATATTGGCGTGGCGGGGTGCACGGAGGGGGTGGCAATGGAGCCCAGGTACTGGTAGGACTGGTCGTAGGACCATGGTGGAGATGGCTGTACTTGCCTTGTGTCTGCAATGAAAAAGAGACCTATAGGCTGTTTTGAATGATAAAACTTTGCAATCAAATATATGAACCAAACCACATGGTGGAAATAGAAACTTAAATGCCAAGATAATTACATTTCAGTTCCATAATCCCCTTTGTCAAGAGACCTTCAGATGAATTGCTTTCTAAAATATTATTTGTGCATCTGTGAGTTTTGATCGGTTGATTTTTTCTTGTGAAGCTTTTTGATATTTCACATCGATGGTGGGCAGGGAAAAGCGGTCAGGGAAAAGCAGATTAAGCTTTCCAAGGTGAAAGACTATTCATTGCTGAGATGCATTAGTATCTCAGGCTGTGCGTTTGCAGCCCTTTTAGCCAAAAAGGCATGTCTTGCATGGCACCAAGGAGACAAAAACACTGAACTATAAGTGTTTCTGTGCAAACATGTAAGTAGAGAGAGAAAAACAAGAAGAAAATGTGTGTGTATGTGAGAGAGACAGGGATGGAGAGTGAAACTAGTGTCCTCCAGAAGGCAGACTCCTAAGTGGATGAATAGGACTGGGGAATTTGACTTCCTCAACCTTTTGAAAATCCGAGGCTTAATGAAATGAACAGGTATTTTGTACATCTCATTTGTATATGCTAAAATACAGAAATATGATTCAGAGCGATGGGTACATCTACTAGCAGCAGCTGAACTTCAGAAACAGAAAGCCTTACACAAACTCTATGGCACTGCTAAGCTGAAAATGCAGACACCCTACGAGTACAGTAGAAACTGCTGCTTCTTGGAAGCAAAATCTCAAAATGCACAGATGTGTAAAACATTTATGGAAAAACACTAACCTATTATTTCCTAGCCACACGACTAGTTTGGCTGACGTTTGAAATCAGAGATGCACAGCAGGGAGTTTGTCCAAACCAGTTGCACCAATGCAGAAACAACTCTTTTCTGCTTATTTCATCTTTGCATATGAAGCTGGCATTTTTCAGTGTCTAGAAATGTCTAAGTTTTGTAGAAATCAAAGTGAGAAAGATTCCTCCCCCCGTGACCTACCCAGAAATTTTCTTACTATTTTTAGTAAAATCTTTTCTATTTTCTTCAGCTCTAAGAGCACTCTCCTGCAGCTTCATCTAGCTAACTGTTTTTTTGAAAAAAGCAAATGTTGGATGAACTGCATTCAGATAAAACTGATATCAGCATGGAAGGGAAATTTCCCAAGTCTGAGATGAAGGACTTTGATCTTCCATCAGAAAGCCCATCTGGAAATTGTTATTTTGTTGTGCTTTATGGAGATGAGTTTTACATTTTGTTTGTTTCGTCTGTTTAGAAGGGAAGATTTACACAAAACTCCAAGCTTTTGAAAAATAACTAGTGAAGTCACTTGCAGAATAAACTGAAGTTTTGTAAAGATTTTTCTGCTAACATATTCAAATTCAGATATTATCAATATTTAATTTTTTTTCAGGCAGACTTCCTTAAAAATAAATTCAGTTGACTCATGCTGTTTTAAAAACAACATCCAATTGGATTAAATGGACTTCAGTAAAAACAAACAAAAAGACATGGGCACAAAGCCTGTCTTATTCTGAATTACAACATCATCTCATTGTTAATGTATGGTCAGTGTTTATTAAAGACGACAGGGAGACAGATGAGGGAATGCAGTCTCCAGGGGTAGCATTAGGATAAATACCACAAAGCATCGGCAGCGCAAGCGTTGTAATGGTACGACACTGTGTGTTTCAGTTTTACAATGGCGTTAATTAAATCATTACTCCCTTATTTCAGCACGCAATCCCATTGATTTCAGTCCAGCAATGTGGCCGACTACTAGAATCATGATACATGCGCTGGAGGGATCCCAGCCCAGGGATGGAAACTCCCTCGGCTAGTCCTCCTGCCTGGGGAGCCCTGGATGTGCTCTGCCAAGGCTGAGGCCACAGGTGACAGAGCCTCCCCTCTGTCACCTCTCTCTCAAGGGCTCTGTTCGACACCGTCACCGCAGAAGCCACTGAAACCCCTGGCGGGAAATGTTTTGTCACCTGCTTTCAGGTGCTCTGTCCTTAGGTCGTAGCACTGCAGAGAACAGGGGAAAGGTCTGGCTTCAGAGCGCTCTGGATACGTGTGAAGGGGGTGCTGCAACCCATCCTGGTTTTTCAGGCTGAAAGGAGAGAACGTACTCTCTGTCCTCTCCTGTTACAAACTGTCCTTACGTGGTGGGGCAGCGCTCTCTGCCACTTTTCTCCTGTTTCTTATGCTGCTGGCTCTTCAGGACAAGAGACATGGTTTTGTCCTGTACCTTGCCCACCACACATGGGATCCTGGTCCACAGAACAGCCCCAAGTGCAATAAACACATGAACAACAGTAAGAAGATGCAGAAGAAGCCGCAGCCGCCGCCGCAGCGGCAAAAGAGAAAGCAGGGCCTTGTCACAGATTTACTGAACACTGACAAGACTAAACTGAAATACGGTTTCTTTCTTTTAGTGCTACTAGAATTAGCTTTGTGCTGTGTCCTGACTAGAAACCGGGTAATGGCCCGAGTACGTGTCTAGTAACGTCCAGAAAGAGACTACCAAGGTATCTGACCTGCCTCATCCATTTGCTGCTATTACAGACCTCTGGGGTACTTGAAACAGTGACAGGCAGCCCGGGAGACCCCCGTTATTAATCTCCTCTTCCCATTAAGCCTTTCTTAAGTGAAAGTTCAAACTACCAATCAATTTTCTGTCTTGGTACCTGTATTCCCAGTCCCTGTATTTGCTCTTAAAGACTGGCTTTTTGACATCAGACTGGTTAACAAGTTGCAATCTATTCAAGTGATGTTAATATAGCGCATTATATTATGTACACATATTAAAGCAGGTTGTGCTGACTAACCCCAGGCATTACCTTCACAGTTTTTTAATAACAAGTGGAGAAAAGTAGCACTGTAATAGCATTTTTATGGCACCATTTCAGTATCAAGAGGCAGACTCGGCTCCCAGTAAAGGCAAGGTTTGCATTTCCAGCAGCTTCAGTAGGATCTGGATCAGGGCCCTCAAGTAGCATTTTATTTTTGTGATATCTGCTTTTCTTCAGCTTTCAGGTTACCCGAAATTAAACTGGAATGGGTTCAAATTTGCCACGGGACTAGGCTACACAAAAAGGTAACAAACTCTTTCTGAATCCGTCTCTTTTCCGCTTTCGAAATAAAGAGGTGCACACCTCAGAAGTTAGTAGCTTGGCGTGGTGAACTGAACGTGTGGCTTTGTGTGGCTGAAGTTAACTTGGTGAAAATATGCTGCAAATAAATGGGAGCTGCTTCCCAACTCAGAATATCTGTGAAGAGATTTGCAGGGAGAGCTACTTCAGCAAAGGGAAATAACAGGGCTTTGGGCCCACACAGTTTTGAAGCCAAACAGGATTCCAAAATCATTTAAAAGCAGATCAAAATAGCACGAAACCCAAGGAAGTTGCTCCGGTTGGTGATATGTGCCCAGTCCTCCCGGTATTTCTCCCATTAGCAAGTACTTTCCATTTCTGCTTTTTATGGTGTGAGAAAATGTATTTAAAACACGAAAACAGTTATTAATTGCAATAAAACACTCCAGGGCGAGAATTATGGTGCAATAATTCACACCTTGCTGTGCAGTCACGAGCTCTCGGCCTCTAGCCTCATGCCTAACAAGCTATTAAGCAGAAAGTATTGAACCGTCTTTCATGCCTCGTCATGTTTTATTGCCACGAAAAGGTTGCGTTCAGCGTGTTTTAAAAAGTTGTAATTAAGCTGTACAAATGTTGCATAATGTTTAATAGTTTAATGAAACAAGCTTTGGTTGGAGACTCGGCGGGAAAAAAAAAAAAAAAAAAAAAAAAGGCAGCCGGCCTCCCCCTTTGATGATGGTCCCTCTGCTCCTAGCATTTAGCATTTTTCCAGCCGCTCTCGCCCGGGGAAAAACAGGCAGCAGGCGGTGGGGTCGCTGCTGTCCGCGGGAGGGCCGCGGGCAGCGCTGGGTCGGTAGGTGGCGGTGGAGACCTGGCGGCGGCGGGGCGCGGCGGCCCGCGGCGCCCGGGGAGCGGCGGGCGGCGGCGGGGCTCCCGGCGGCGGGAGAGCGCGGCGGCCGGCCGGCCTGCCTTCCAGAGCCGCCGTCAGATAAGCAGCTTGAGCATGGCTTTCTCCCGCAGCCGCCACAGCCCTTCGTACGACCTTTGCTACACCTATTAGTCATCCCCACCCCGAGACGCCGCCAGTGCTGTCTGACTGCGGCCCTGCTCCCCGCGGTCTCTCCAAGCATCTCTCCGGGCCCAGTGGGTATCCAAGAGCACGGGTGCACGGGAGAGATGTATACGACCTGACCCAAAGGTATCCTTGCTCAGCCACACCGGCATGGCTAAGGAGGGCAAACAAACGCCTGCCAGGCAATGGAGTTGTCCTAGTGTGACACAGGGTGTCTTTTGGCTTCCGAAGTTGTTATTGACAGTCATGTACAAAAAAGAACTCCCTTCGCGCTCGGAGCACAGGATGAACGGGTCAAGACCTCAGTCAAAACCACAGTGTATCATCTCCTGAGCTCGCACAGAACATCCTTTTGTCTGTAAAACTGATCCTGAGCATCCAGGACGCAGAAATCACTGGGACATAATAAACATGAAGTCCTGGGATGCTATTTCTACACGAAATAGCTTTAAAATGGGTCACACGCTTTAAAATGTAAAACAACACCCCTCTCTCCCTCCAGAAGAAAACACTGTCATGCTGTCAGGCACTCAGAAGGTATAAATCAGCAGGTTTCAGTAGGGCTGTGGTGATTCGTAGTACCAGCTCAGGATGTTGCTCAAGACAAATGATGTCTAAAAAAATGTCTATCACCTCATCATTTCTATACAACAAATATAACAATCCATACGAGGCTGCCTAAACGAAAGCCCCCACAAGATTTTATATTCTGATCAGAAAATAATTCTTTTTAGCCATATTAAAAGCTTTAAGCTTCAAATTCACATCAGATAACAGGTCCCACTGCACCAATGAGCCGGAAGGAAAAACGCTTATGCGGATGCGCGTGGCTTGTGCTGGGCTGGATCCCACGCACCTCTCAATCTGCTTTATGCCCTTGGAGCAGAGAGAGAGAGAGAGACGGTTCTCTGTGTGTCATTGCAGGTCAGACATCGCTGCCTGCTCCTAGCCAAGAGGCGCTGCGCAGCCAAATCTCGCTATGATACAGCACGTTCCTGGAAGCTTCAGAAAGGAGCAGCAGGATGTGAGTCAGTAGGCCGCGGCGTGAGGCGGGATGGCGGTGGAGCCGGCCGCGGCCCGGGAGGGAGCAGGTATGCCTTTGACTCAGCCAAGCTGCCCGCCTTTCCACCTTCCCCTTCCTGCCAGGCTGCACTTGCGCAGGGACTGCCTGCATGTCCTCTCTCCTCACTTGCCCCTCTGCCTCAGAAATGACACTTGCCTGCTTGGAAATATAATTACCTGGACAAACGACGAGTGATTTTCCCAAGCCAGGGTCAGGCGAGATACAAGAGTCAGCCCCGAGTACCGAGCAGCTAATTAGCCACTACCTGTGTCGGTGAAAATCCCCCCCATCCTTGGCATAGTGAGATGAGGATGAATTGCGAAATAGCCGCTGCTGTTGCCAGACTTTTTTTCTCAAGTTGCAAAAATTTCTGTCAGCCACACGCAACAAACCCTGAAAGTCACATAGCATCGAGCTTTGCAATTCCTCCACCGTCCTGCCAAGCACTTTAAAGGCAGCAACTGGCAGAAGATGTGGGGTGAATGAAAGCTGGGATTAGTTTACTGGTGTCAAACTCGGAGGCAGACAAGGAGAGAGTCAGATCCTTAACTGCTTTGAGAGGTTTTTCTGAGTCTGGGATTTGTCCACCCTCCCACCCCCCACCCCACCCTCCATCTGATTTGCTAATCTTTCCAAAGGGAAACAGTTTTTATAGTGTGACTTTCCCTTCCTTTGAGTGTAAGGCAGGAATGGTCTTGATTAGACTTGTTCATTCAGAGAGGTGTCTTGCTTAATAGAGGAAACGGACTATGAGTGCAGAAGTACTCCCCGTGGTTTTGTGCTCAGGAGAAAGATGCCGCCTGCCTAAAAGCTTCAATTCAGTCTTTTCTCCTTCCTGCCTTTGCCAACATCTCTTACATGCCTGCCTCTGCCTCTTCTTCCCGCTTGCTTTCTGTCATTCCCCCCTAGCCCCAGAAGCTTCAGTCGAAGGTGTGAGAAGCACAAGGGATGGTGGTACGGTCCTGCGTGAGTCTGACCTAGTCTCTCTGAAGCAAGGCATCCGAAATGACTCAATCTCCCTCCCTCACTCGGGACCCAGCAAATCCTCAGCCTAATGCAGCACCGTGAAAAGGTGTGTCATCTCCCGGCAGCTGAAAGAATTAGTCAGTAGCTTAAATAAGGGGGACTTTCCAAAGGACAAGTTCATCACTGGCAGCAGCAGCAGCAGTGGCAGCAGCCGCACAAGGCTGGTATTCTCATACCTCTCGGCACTGGAACATGAGGAGCTGGAAAATTACAGAGCAAACTGTAAAATTCCACCAGCAGCTACTTCACCCTGCAGGGTGGTTTCCCTGCGTGTGCCAGGCTGTGAAAACCACTGTCATACCACAGGGCCACCTCCCAGCGCAACAGCTGGGAGACCTGCAGGTTTCACAGAGGTGGGTGCAAGCTCTGATTTGCCCCCAGGGCAAGCTTTTCAAAGCCTTCTAATTTCCACTGGAAATTTATAGGAGATGAGCGTTCACTCCTCTCTGTGGCCTTGAAAAGCCCCTTTTAGATTGCTAACAGGTGACAGGACTTATTCTGGTTGAGAACGACAGTGACAGATATGTCGCCTGTCTGGAAATTTTTAAGTTGGGGGCGGGGGGGGTGGAAGAGCCACCCAAATCCCCAGCTATTCTCTGGAAGAGAGATCTTTGGCAGCAACCTCCTGCCTCAATGTTTGCTTTCATTTTATTTCAATATTACTGTGGTTTTGTGGAGTATTACAAAGGCTAGAGAAGTTCTAGAGGCATTTGAGCCTCTGAAAACCCTCCTGTGGGACAGGAGAATGAGGGAGTTTCTCCACAATGAGGCATCACACTTTAGAGAATAAAGAAGAAAAATATCAGCCTCTAGCAGAAACCTTTCAAAAAACAGTTGCTGAGGCTGCTTGTTCTAGCTGTGGTGCCTGGCGTTGATGCAGAACTTCCCAAAGCATGCTAGGTGCTGTGTGGACATACAGGAGGGTACCAGCCACTGAGAAGGATTGAGTGTATAGTAAAGAAGACCATGGAAAACCACAGACAAAGAGTGGTGGGATTAGGTGCTGGGGTGCAGAGCACCAGTTCTGTTTGTTCAGTACTTTGCATTCTGTTTCTGTGCATCATCTACTCCCAACTCATCCTCTGTGTTAGCTCATTTCTTTTCAATGCTGCAGTAGAAAGGGTCTTGAGGAAAAAAATGATGCAAATCTGTCAGCGCCTTTGAGGATATCGGTCCTCCAGTGCTGAATGTAGTGAGAAACTGGAAGTCTTATATGAAGATTATTTGCTAGCTTTTCTTTAGAAATAGATAGCAGGGAAGGGAGAAAAACAAACAAGTGCATCCTAATGGTTTGTTTGAATTTCCTTTACTCTCTTCATGTCCATGTCAAGAAAGTCAGCGCTTCAATGATACTAAGATACCTGGAGATGATACCAAAGGCAGCAGGCGAAAGCACCTGTTCTAGCCATGTGTATTCTGGGGGTAGAAGGGGGAGAAGTGTGTATTCCTTCAAGTTTGAAGCTGCCTGAATGAGCTGCCTAGACTAGCAGAACCGTATATGCACAATGCGCCTAAAGAAACAAGTAGCATTTTAGTAATGGCAGCTGGCTGTGGGGTGGGGGTCGCCTCAAAAACCTCTCGGGTCTCATTGCTAACTTGGTGCCAGAATCAGGAAGTGCAGACAACTCCAAATACCGAACTGTGAAAACTCTGATTTCACAATCAACGTATGTGCTGCCCTAGCAGGTTAGTACATAAGCTGCTCAAACGAAATATAAACCATCTCTCCTCCTGAGTAAGCATACTCCTTCTGGGCTGGCGTCACTGCTGCTTTGAAGAACATGATGGCATTATGGGCAAACTGCAAAGTCTCTGGGTGCCAGTGACATACAGAAGTTGGAAAGCTGAGTTTTGCAAATTAAGGATGCATTGTTCTTTGTCTTCGAAGGTATGAGTCACCCTGGAGAGCTGCAGTTATTTGTTCAAGAGGGAGACTCCACTCCCTGACCCGTCCTCCTCTTCCCTCCCTCCCCGCATCAACAAGGAATGAAGTAAAAGAATTCAACCTTGACCTTCCACTCTTTTGGCTCCCCTGGAGGGGACATGCCGCCAGACTCGATGCCGCTGCAGTGTTCTCCCCTATCTCTAAGTGTACTGCTAAAGCACAGACTGAAACAGTGAGGAAGTCGGGGAGAGATACCACGCGGGCGTTGGCGGTGAGCAGACTTCACCCTTCGTCCCGTTGTGCCCAGCCTGGGAGGTGGCACGATGCAGAGAGCCGCATGGCACAGGCGGAAGGATGCCACTACAGGCGTGGACACGTGTGTACATGCACATGCATACATGTACATGCATATACACTTGTCTACGTGCTGCGTGCCACTGCGGTTTCTTCTAGCTCCAGAGGTGCTAGGGAGAGAGCAGGTTGTGCTGCTGCTGCTGCTGGGAGGGCGTATGATCTGTGGTGACCTGCATAGGGACTAGGGGGTGCGACCTATTGGGGGAGTTACTGCTCCCTTATCCAGCTCAGTAAATCCACACCTAGAAATCACATCTCTCTGAGTCTGGAGGGGAATTGCATGGGGATTATGGCAGCAGGTCAGAGGCAAACCCTGCCGGACAACAGAGCAGTTCCTGTCCCACCTGTCCCCTCTCCAGCTTCTTCCCTCAGCTGCTTTAGGTCTCAGCTACTGCTCTCCTCTTCGCCTTTCCCTGAACCACACTAGTATGTGATCACCGCCCAGCTAATTAATTCCTTGATCCTCACACTCCCCCCTCAGGAAGGGCGTTAATTGCAATCCTCGTTTTAGCAGACGGAGAACCGATGCACACAGAAAGCAAGGCTCCAGTTCAGCAGAGCACTTAGGGCACAGAGCTCAATGCTTGGCTGAGTCAGAGCACATGCGAATTACCTGATGTCACCCCGGCAGGGAAAGTTCACCTGTAAAAACAGCTTGGGGGAGATGTATCCACTTTGTCCTAGTTAGCTCACATCTTGAAAGCAGTCTACCTGAACCGTAGGGCTGAGGTGGGGTACAATGCTCACTGAGAAGCAGGTCAAATAGCCCATCTCGCTACCTTGCTGCTGGTGAAAGCAGCTGCTTTCAGCCTGCCTTGAGCAGGTATATCATGCCCTGGAAACGCAGATGCAGAACTAGGGTGCTAATTGTGTACACAGTGTAATTCTGTCTCCTGGTGTCCTGGGATTCATCCCACCTGAGAGATCTACAATGTAGGTCTCTACCTCTGAGCTACTTGTCTAGACTCTAGACTTTATTGCCAACAGGGTAAAGCAGACACTTGTGGGGTGCAAGTAATTTCATCCTAAGGGCGACATCTAAGCCAAGCCAGGCGGGTGCATCACACCCAATGAACAGCTGTTTCTCTCCCCGATTGCAAAGATACCAGATGACTGTGTCAGACAGAGACACACAAAACACGGATGTCTAAAGTTAGGTGAAATGAATCCCAGCCTGGTTACACCTACACAGTTTCTCTTTCATGGGGTGGAGCAAGACCAAAGGAAGTGGAGAGATATGTCCTGGGCCAGGACCTGGAAGTCACATTGAGTCGCTATTTGCAGACATAGGATTACCTGCACCTTCCTCTCTAGGGCAATACCCACCATGCCTGTGGGCTGGACCTGACCCTGCTGGTCCTGGGGGGGGGTTGCTGATACCCTGGTGCCCAGCCCCAGAGCTATCGCCTGAGTGGGACTCTGCTTTCAGGTGTTCAGAAAGGCAGTCATGAGCTCATGTCATGGTTAAACATTTCCTAGCTTTGTGTCTACATTTCAAGACAATTAGATATGAGGCTGAAAGTTCCTTGGATGGATTATTCCCACTGGAAAACCAATGCCATGAAAAAAGGAGCAGAGTTGAATGAGGAAGTCTCTGCAGTCTACTGGGAGGCTCGCTGATAAAGGCATGACTACAGTGTGGCCTCAGGTATCTTACAGGTTGCTCCTGATGATGTGAACTAATTACTCCATATTAAAGTTCTCTAGCCTACACATAAACAAAAAGTCCTCATCAATGTCTTCTTTTACACTTTCAGTGCTCCCTCTTCTTTTTTAACATGAAAGTAGTGGAAGAAAAAAACTTACTCTCTAGAGCTTACAGTCATTTTATCCACCACAAAACACTGACCTTGATGTGGACTAATTAGGATTGCAATAGATTATTAATACAAGTCGGTAAGGTGGAGTTTTGTCAGTATAAAAGAGGCCTTTGAAGATAACAGCCATTTACACTTTCATGATCTCATCCCAAGTGCTCAGAAGAAAGCCTATAAACTAATAAAGTAGAATTCAACCAGGGGCACTCTGCACACACAGTGGAGTATCACCCTCCAAACTCTTATTCAGGATGGCAAATGAAATCTGCTTGGATTCTTTTAAATTCCAACACAAATCAGGATTAAAACAACTTTTGGTAATAAGCAGATCTCTGATGATCTAAAGACACACTGGTTCATTTTATTGACTTAGAGAAAGTAAGTGACATATCAAATGCAACCTTCATACTTTTACAACTGAGGTCACCTTGAGAAAAATGATACTGAGCCCAGTGGTATGAAACCTCTCTCCAGAGTGCAGCTTTGATTTACAAGGTGAAGTAAGGTCTTCTTCATGTGAACATATATTTGTAAAGTCAGTTTGACTTAGAATGATGCATGGATTTTTTTTAAAAAGGAGGTAACTAAGAAGCTGTTGCTCATTATAGTACTAAACCAAAATGGACTTGTTGAAAACTCTATTAAATGATCTGCTCCTCTAAACTGTCAAGCTGGTTTTGAGGAGATCTGCAAAGCCAAAATGGAAAATGAGTCAAGCCCAGAAGTATGTGCTGAAAGCCCCAACTCACTGGGTTGTCAGGGGCATTCAGTCCAGAAATACATTTAAAATACCGTTTAAGAAATGCTTTGCTTCCTTTACGAAATCCCTTGGCACTTGCTGTGTAGCTGAGGAATGCAGCATCCTGCCGTGCTGGGGCCATCACTGATTCCGCCCAACCTATGGCACGGACGGGTGGCAGCAGGACATCTCCCCTGGCTCCACCCTGAATCAGAGAGGCCAGAGGAGTACAGCCAGAGGAAGAAGGATTAAAAGGAAGGTAAAGACTCATCTTGCTCAAGCCTTCTCCACAGTTGCGGGAGCAGGAGCGCTCAAGACATCCACTACGTCCAGCTCAGCTTGTGCGTTCGCTCTGCGGGCCATATTTAAATGTTACACTGGTCGATTTCAGAGCAGGCTAGATCTAAATCTGAAGGGCAAAAGATACAGGAAGCACAAGCTTTGAAGTTAAAAGTGCTTCTCTCTTTAGTGCTACTGAAGATACCAAGCAGAAGCTCAGCAAATCAACACACACAGAAGCTGCTGCAGGGCTGAAGCCCCTCGGTAGTTCTTCCCCAGCAAGGTGCCAAAAATCAGACCCCTGAATAAGTAGGCATGGGCCTTTGAACATGCAGGGCTCAGCCAGCAACGCCCTGGACACTCACTCTCCATCAGGGTGGTCAGGGAGGCGTCTGCCCTGAATAGGGAGGAGGATACACCTGTGCCACCCATCAGGGCAGCGATACCTGGAAGAGACCTGGGGGGAGCCTGCCAATGCCCCAAACCCTGTACGCCTCCCTGCCCCTTCTCCTGGAGCTCTTCCTGCAGAGGACCTGGGACAACCAGGCTGCTCAGAAACATGCAGATTTTGTGTACCTACGGCCCAATCATAATTTCTGGTTTGTGTGCAGGTGGGTGCTACCAGAATGGGTGGAGTAAGGAATAAGAGTGTTGAAGGAAAATTGTAATCCAGTATAGAAAAGAAGTGTCAACACATGTCAAATGTTGCAAAATGTCCCAGTGTGGAAGAAATAAAGTCATTCCCAGTATTAACCAACAAACAGCTGTTGTGTTGCCAGGCTGAGGAAGATTTCTTTTTGGAATAGGAAATGTGTGATGTTTTATACAAATAACAGTTTTGTTTCACTTTCTGTATTAAACATCTTAAAAATTAACCTTTAATATACTAAACACTTCTGAACGGCTTGAAAAGTCTAGCTTGCTATAACCTCTTTTCAAATTACACCCTGTAACTAGCCTGTCTGCTCGGAAAGATCGTGTAAAATTATTGTTTTCTCTTAGCAGTTATGAACCAATGAAACACTGACACATGAAAAACTTTTTAGAAAGTTAGCTAAACACAGCTGAACTCTGCTGAATGTGCTGAACTGAGCAATTTTAGACAACTGTGGCATGGAGAGTAAGATCACAAGTCATCATTATAAGCAAAATGAACTTTTTCCCATTTAAGAAATGATCTCAAAGCTAAACATAATTGTGATATGTAAGCAAATATTAAATAATTATTTAAGTAAGGGTAAGACTAAAGGCATTTACATTTAATGTAAAAATCCAGTGCGATGGCAAGAAACAAGGTTATTGTAGGTTATAGGCTGTTGGCATGATCAGGGACAAAAAACTACTGAAATTGCCCTAATTGAAATATTTTTTATGTCCACATTTTCACTGTTTTAAAAATTGGCAACATTTTGAAACAATTCATTTAAATTCAACCAGAAATTATATATTTGCTGTTGTTGTTTTGCAGTTGTTGATATTTTGGGATTGCCAGAGAAACAAAACAAAAAACCCCTTCATTTATTTGTGCAGCTCTTTAATCTGTTTAAATTAATATGCTGTATTACTCATTTTTTCCCCAACGTGATCCTAAAATGATCGCTCAGCTGCACTCGCATAAGTCTCTCCTGCCAGTGAATTAAATATGAAATGGTTTATTCCCTTGTCCTCCAGCAGCTCTTCCCCCATCCTCACATGCTCATTTAGCCAGTCTGAACTTACAGATAAGCTGATGATGAGACACTAGAAGGCAAAAACAGACAATTACCTAGGCAAATGTTTGAAGGATTTGGGCCCTGCGGCAAAAATGCTGTTTACCGAAGACTGAAAGCACCATTTCTACTTAGTACAAGCCAGTGTGTCTGAACTCAGCAGTTCTGGATAGTGGCCACCAGTGGACTCGGAGCAAGGTTTATAGGTGCAAGATAACATCATGCTCCCGTCTGCATTTCATCACCGCAGGGCCTTTTTCTGTATTCTTAAACAAAGGCATGCAAGTACCAACAGAAGTATACTTTACCATCTGTCTTTATATTCACTCATTACATAGTTAATCATTTATTTTTATGCTGAAGACCACCCTGACAAGACACAAGGGCAGATCCTCAGCTGGCCCAGCTAGTAGAGCAAGGCCAACTTACATTGGCTGAAGAGCTGTATTTTGGTCTAATTCTTTCAAAACTCATTGGGTACGAGCTGGGTTTACAGTGCCTCACGCTCTCCTTTTTTCCTTCCTACTTTCCTCCTTGAAAGATATTTTGGGGCAAAGAACAGAGACTGCAGTAAGAGTCAAGATGAGAAGGAACGAGAACACAAGGCTGTGTTGCATTTCATGCTGCTTCTCCCACCCAGGCCTCCATCTACCCACTCCTATCTGCACAGCCCCGGCGATGCAACCAGTGATGGCAAAATGGAGGAGATAAGGCTAGAAAGCGTAGAAAAAGGACGTGGGAAAGCCGCTGAACTGCACAACCAGTCATTCAGCTGGACGGATGGACCCAGCCACTGACAGCACCGCAGCAGTTCTGCTGACTCAGGAGGCTCCGTTAACCTTTGCTGATACATGGCAAACAGGTATGTGGGGAGAGTCTGGAAGGCCACTCTGCATTTTCAGGCTGTTTCAGCAGTAGGGAGTGAACTCCCACTCCAAGGAAATGCTCAGCCAAATCCCTCCTGTCGGAGTTGGTGAAAAATTGCCATTAACATAGTAAATGGAAAAAGAACGGAGCTAGAAAAAAAATCTGACTTCATTTTGACACAACACTGAAAGAAATACCTGACATTACAGTTTCCAGAGGATGCACATCTAAGACATCTGTGCAACAGAACTGGAGGAGGAAGAGTGGATGAAGGGAGACCACAAGGGCAATGATGGACGACCAAGACAAAGATCGGGCTCCTGTCTTCAACTCAGGAGTGAATGGTGTCTGGAGCCAGGCTGCTCCTCCATCCAGGCTGAGCTGCTTCAGTGCCAGGGAGCAGAGGATCTCAGCCACGCTGGCATCTGAGCCCAGCACCTTTCACAACCTCTGAAATCTCAAGAAATGGCCCCAAAATGCTAGGTAAATGGCACAGGTGCTAGGCACACTGATAAGAAGCTATTAATAGTGCTAACCCAGCTGGAGGTAAACTTCCCAGTAAGGGTACGACAAACTAGGTGCCTATCTCCTATGCTTAATGCACCAGGCATGGTCCTACAAAGTAAGTCCCTGGAGACTAAGCCTTAGTCACATTTAACTGCCAGGATTAAGCTATACTTGCCATAAGCACTCCACTGTCTTTGTTTTGTAAATGTATTTTCCCATAAAGAAAAGAGGGGCATGCTGCATCAAGGCATGGGGAACGTGTCTTGTGAGGAGACAGCATTTCCTCAGTCCTCCCTTTATTTTTTTTTCCTTCTTCTTCAAATGTGAAAAATAAGTTGTATGACAGCCTTTGGTGGAGATGTGTGCAACAAGGCCTTCATTGTCTCAGACAGGTGTGAGATTGGAATTGATTCAGCGCCAACAACCCCAGTATCAGAGCCAGCTCTGTGAGCTGAAAACATACACCAACCATCCAGTAATACCACTGCAGCCAGCCAGAGACTCAACAATTTAAGGCTTAACACACACAACATAAATCAGATGAGGATGTACCAGCCAACCGTCAGCTTCTTGGGCAGATGCCTGCAGACCGTCTGTGCAGATCAGACCTTGCCTGTTTCAGTTATTGGAAACATTTTTTTTTTTCATATAAAGATGAGAGGCTGGGTGGAGCAGCCAGCTCAGACACATTTACATTTGCCCTATCTTGCCCCAACAGCCCTCCTTTGCTTGCTGTTTGGAGGCAGTCCTTCTCGTAAAGTCACTTTATTCCAAGTGCAGGAGGGATGGAATTACATCTTGGGGAAATGTTTAATGTACAAATACAAAAATCACATGGACACACACTCACTATGCACCACCCTCATGAAACAAAACCGTTCCCTTCCATGGGAGTTTAGGAGGCTCTGAACATGACCAAACAAGCACAAGAATTAGTACAGCTGTTTTTTTTTCTCTTTCTTTCTTTTTTTTTTTTTTTTTTTTTTCCCATGGATATATTTTCTTCACTTTTCCAGGAAAACCTGTTTTCACACTCTCTTCTTTGCCTTTATTTCTCTCACCGGCTTCATCCTAGTCCCTGCTCTACATCTGGCCGCGTTAGTCACCCTGGTGAGGGCAAGAATGGGCAGTGCCGGTGGCCTCCCACTCTTCCCCCAGGCTCCAGCACAAGCAGGGAGAGACCCTGCGTGGCACCCCGCCACCCCAGACTTGGTCACCCGTGGGTGACCCACAGACGCACTGGTGGCGACTGGGCCCTCCACCGTGCCCGAGGCATCTGGCAAGCCCTGCTCTGCCTGGTTTCTCCCTATGCCCCAGAAGGTCAGTTTTAGCTGCCCTTGATCCCAGCTGCAAGCCCATCTCCCTTCTCCAGCTCCTCTGTCCTCTAGGAGTGCACGGGGCTCTTGCATTTCATAACACAGATGGGCAGCGCTTGCAGTCCCTTGCCGAGCAAAAGGGGGACCGACAGGAGGCTTCCCTGGGCCAGGGATGGCTCCTGCATGTCCCAGGCTGGTCCCCTGCCACGTCTGCTGGCCGGGCAATGGGAGAGGGCTTGCAAGGGTGGAGGCTGGGGAGCGCCATCAGCACAAAAGCCTGGCACAAACACCAGGTATGTGCTTAAAAGCTGAAGGAAGCTGAAAGAGAGCTTTCAAAAAAGTATTTGCAGTGGAGGGGTAAAAATGACAGTACGCTAGCAAGCTCTTTGTATCTAGGTGAGCACTAGTTGGCAAATGTTAGTTTACACTCACTTGAAATGTCTCCCTCCCTTTTGTGTGGTTCCTTTTCAAGTTAACACAAGTGTTCACTTTTATAACATATGGCAGAGCAGAACTGTTTTCTGGTGGATATTTTCCCCCATGAACTAATTAATACTGAATTTGAATTTGCAAATGGTTTTGCATGTAAAATTGCTCATGTATATATAGGTCTCAAGGATATCAAGGAGACTATTCTTTTGAGCAGTTATTCACGTGCTTTACTGCAGAATGAGGATCATCGTTTGGACTTGGGATTTTTAAAATTAAATATACTTCAGTAACCTTATGCAATGAGAACTGAAATCATCATAAACACTACACTTGCTCAGCTAGCTGTGAATCATCATTAGACTAATAAAACAAAGCATCGCTTCTGACAAAATGTTATCTTTCTTACAGTCCAAAGGATGTAGCAGGTTACAGCAGCTTCTCTGAATACTGGAAAATTATTGATGAATAAAGCAGTGATATATAACTTGTTGCTATGCAAAGGATTTTTTGTTTCCTTAGTTTTTGTTGGCAATGATCCCCTGAATTCCATGTGCAGGAAGCTAAGGGAACCTAAACTGACCAAGTCATATCTAAAAGCTCTGATAATTGCAACTATTTAAAATGCAGAGGATGCAAACTACAATGGGTTCTATTCTAAAGCTTGCCCAGTGATCCAGTTCCATTTTTGGGTACCTAATCAAAGACATTCAAAGCATGTCTTTTGCAGAAATCCAGGCTCCTTGAAAGTGCCTGGAGCTGAGCACCAAAACCTGGAAGCTCTCAGAACTGCCAATGTTGAACTGGGTATCTTGCCCAACACAGATAAACCAAGTAAACCTCTGAAACAGACCTAGGCATTTACTGTCAGAAATCAAGCTGACCCTGACAGCAAACGCACAATTTTTTAATGGATCTATTTCCTATGCTTTTGTTTTTGAATGCTTTTAAGAGACAGTTGTATAAATAGAATGAAAATGGTCAGACAGAGACTATCGTCTATTTGACTATTATAATGTGCACTTCCCCCCATAATTGATTGTTTTACTGAGCACGTCCAAGCCCATTGTTCTTTGCATGTGAACAATCTTCTTTTATAGGGGTCATAATATACTGAATACACAGGGAAAACTTATTTATAAGTTTGCTAAGGGTGTACGGTGTACTCAGTCATGTAAAAAGAACCCTGTGAACCCTCTAACCACGTGAGATCATTAGGGAAGATCTGCTTGATGCAACATCTTGTTAAAGGCATGGCAGCGGAAGAGGCGAGGGCATGTCTGCACTTGATGCTTCGAAAGGAGCCCCCCGCCCCACGGATAAATCCCACTGGTGATGAAAGCGGAGACCGTGCCAGTCCTCCTGAATGCAAAGCCCCTTGGCTGCTATGAGCACCGGTAGCCGCTGCAGCCTCCCGCGGAGCTAGAGGGGTTGATTTCACTCCGTCCAGATCTAGCCATCTGCACCAACCCAGACCATGCGGGCTCTGTATACTGAGGTGGGGTTTTCGCCTCAGAAGCAAACATTTGAACACTACCTTGTGTGCTAGTCTCCTTGTTTCCTCCTTCTTTGTTTTCTAGATGGCAAACGGTAAGGGTATCTATGGTCACTCTGCTCTAACCCCTCAGCATTTCAAGTTTGGAGAGGCTCAATTCAGTACTTGAGGGAAAAGAATATATTCAGTTACAAAATCAAAGTGGTATCTTCTGGCACATGGGCAGCATCAGCTGAATAATAAGCTGGTTTCAGTGGGTGTTTGTTTTTAGGGTAAGGAGCTCTTATTTATTTTTTGTTTGTTTTATTTACCATGGAAGGTAATTTGAGCTCTGGTATCAAAACATGTCATGTTCTGCCAAGAGGGGATTAAAGAGGAGAATGCTATGGAAAGAAACTGGGTTTGTCAGTAAAGAACTGAGAGAGATTTTATTTACCAGAGTTTTGCAATCAGCACTTTTAATCTTCCTCACAATTGGGCCATTCAAAGGCCAAGAATATGCTTCAAGGGCCAGTGAGGAATAACCCAAAAACCAAGGAGCAGCTGCCTCAAAAGCTGAAATGCTACCAAACACATGGCCACACGTTGCCATCCGAAGTTCAGGACGGTGGAAGCCCCTGCCTCTGGGACAGGCAGAGATATTTGCTTTAGACATCTCCAGCACGCCAATGCCATAGGTGAGATTTAGTGCTGGGCAAGAGAAGAGGTGAGCCAGACTAAGGTGTTTCCATGGAAAAGTAAGAGAGCCCAGTGACCCAGCTAATCTCAACAGCAGATAGAAATCTCCCCCGAGGTACAGTGCATTTAAGCAGCCATCCTGAAAGATGCTGAGCCTTCTCAGTTGCCCCAGAAATGAGAAGAAGAGCAGGCAGAGGCTCCACCTCAGAGGGGTGACTCCAGCACTGCTCTACCAGGAGAGAGCTAAAGGAGCAAGAAGGGAGCCTGAGTAATTCACTCTTTTCTCTGGCGATCACAGTGACCACCGAGAGCACTAACACGGGGACGGTAACATCAGTGCAGGCACAAGATTCCTGCATTGGGTCAGAGAGCAGCTCCACTTTTGCAATGACATAACGGAGAAGGGACTTTGGTGTACAAAGTCGAAGATGAGAAAATAGAACAAACCAGAGCAGATCGCTGTGCAAGTTAAAAACTGAACCAGGGATACTTGTCCCTACCTGCAAGGTCTGCTTCTCTTAGCAGTATCCATCAGCTCGATGTTGTTCTCATGTGGTAAAAGACATGGACTAATTAATGAAAAATAAAACTGTGTCTGGGCACAAGCTGCCAAATTTTATAGGTGCCTAAAGATTCAGCTAGACAGGTAGAGAGATTTCCAAAGGCATCTCTGTAGCTGTCACTGATTTCTCTGGGGCTTAGGTGCTGGGCACTATCAAAAGTCTTGCTAAGGCACCTTTCTGGTGTGCTAAGTTTTCCTAAATACTTTGTGTAAAATCAAGCTCTAGATAGCTTGCCAAAAGATACGCAGAATGACTTTGACAAGCCTTAGAAGAAAATACACATCTCTAAACACCTTGATTTCTGCTTTAAAACCAAGATTTCCTTTTCTTTAATTAAAGTCATCCTTTAGGATGGTCCCTGCTGAGGACAAAAGGGAAAAAAAAAAAAAACACAGAAGGAAAATTTGTGTAAGTGGAGATGTTGCTCAGGGACTGAGAACATATTTGTTGCCTTATCTACTGCTTTTTTAATCCCAGGAAGTGCCAGGCAATTGGAATATGAAGATTGGTATCTTTTAAATATATCGACACTTGGAAATCTTCTGGATTAAACACCATTACATAACTCTTTCCATTAGCGCCTTAAGTTGATGAAAAATCTAAACAATTTCAAGCCCTTTTTTTTCTAGAGCTGCATGTGAGGAGGCAGGGGAGGCTCTTGAGCAAGGCTTATGCCCCGGAGCTGAGCGTGCTGCCTGCAATGCGGGCAGGTGTTGAGGAACTGGCTTCCTCACCTCACTCTGCCCCGAGTGGGAACAGTCGGCGGAGGCACAAATCTGTGGCTGAAGGGGATGAATCCTCTAGGTGCACGGAAGGGAAATGGGAAAAGCCTTCCCTTTAGCGGGCAAAGCACGAGGTCTCCAGTGCCGGTGCTGGAGAGCTGGCTGAGCCTGCATTCCAGATGGAACTTGTTCAGAGAACTGCTGAAGACCTGGTGGTCCAAGTGGGAGTAAGGAGTGCACTGGGAGTTTGCAGGCAAAGGTTTTATCTTGTCACTGAGATCTGACAGAGCAAAGAGTTGAGAAGATCCCTGATCCTCCTCCGGCCTGTCCTGGAGAATGAAATGTCCCTTGTTTTGCCTCGGTGAAGCAACAGGTGTGGAGAATTGATTGAATGGAAGAAAATATGGGCCCGGAGAGCATCCCCTGGGCCCTGCAACCCGGCCACATCTTGTGTTCTGCACTTACGTAACAGAGCAAGATCCGTCTTAAGTTACATCTTTCTGTCTCTAATAGCCCCTGGAAGGCTGCCAGGGCTGCTCTGATACCTAGGAACCATCTTCTAATTTCCAGTCTAAATTCATTGATGGTCAGTTTACAGAATAACCACTTGTTCTCAAGCCAACGCTGTCCTTTGGCGCAAATGGTTCTCCTCCCTCCCTGACGTTGAACCTCTCCGCTGTGTTTATTGACTGTAATTATCTTCCCTCTCAGCCTCTGTTTCGGCATGCTGAATAAACCGGGCTATGCTAATCTCTTCTTTAAAGTAAGGTCTTTATTCCTCTTGTCATACTAACAGCCCCTCTTTGCACCCGCTGCCACTTGAGTTAATTTTTCTTGAATGCTGGATAATTGTTACTTCATCTGGACCTCAGAGGAGATTTTTCTAAAACTTTCTATACTGCTATTAATACAGTATCCCACCTATGGTATCTCAAAATGGCAAAACTGGTGGCCCACTCCTGGCAGGAAAGGAGGGAATAGAGGAGATTTCTAATGCCAGACAGAGGGAATTCCTCGGGATCGCTCTCATTCCTGGGCTACTGCTGGGTATCACCACCCCTCTCGTGTGTCACAGCACAACTAGCCCTGCAGATAAGCAAAGTCTTGGCAGAGATAACGTGTTACAGTAACAAAATTTTATCCTTGTCAAACTTAGTGTTTGGAGAGGACCCAAATGGTGTTATGAACTTTACAAATCAAATGGAAGACATGCCTCTTGCTGTAAGGACCCTATTTGCACATGGGATGAAATGACTGAGTAAAAAACTGTGTTGAGAGCTGGAGCCGAGAAAAAATGGACACTCTGAAGCTGCGGGTTATTTAGTTATGTTATGTACATCTTGTGTATATCTTTACCAGACTGATATTTTCTGGTCTATACAATATATTCTGCATATACTATAACCTCACAAACATTCTCCAAGATACAAATATGGAGGGTGTTAATTTCACAGCAAAGTGAGAAGTCTCACTTGGCCAGAAATGCTACACAACTTACTTTTGGGCTTCTGCAGGTGGTAAGAGTCACATTTCTGCTGCTCCCTTTTAGGTTATGCTGTAGAGCAAACTTCCTAAGACATGCTGCAGTTTGGTCGACGAAAGTTACTCTGGACAAAAACGGGAGCACCTGTGCCTGCAGAGCTACAGAATGGATTCAGACACCCTTAAACAGGAGGTTTATATCTATTTGTTAGTAGGAGGCATGAAGAAGGAGGGATTTTTCCTGAGAGTGGACTTCTATTAGACTGAATGAAAGAAGAATTGTTTTGCGTATGCTAATGCAGTTCACATGCTCATGTGCTCATCTCTACAGAGACAAGCTGGTTTATGACACGATAAATAGCAGCGTGAGTCTGCTGCTAATGACGCTGTACCCCATAAAAAGAAAAACTGCTGAGGTTACTCATGGCATTATATAAAAGTATTATGTGCTGAGCAATAACTGTGAATCAAAGAAACATATTGTACTTTCAGTAAAAAGATATTTTCTCTCTATAAAATTTCCTTTTTGATAGAGCCAGTTGGAAATCTTCCAGCTAAACAGATTTGGTTTGCAAAATATTTTGGGAAAACATCACTATTTCAACAAACTTCCTGTGACCTCCCAGTGGCTGTGGCACTCAGGCTCTGGGTCCACACCACCGCGGAGGCTTCACCTCCTGCCTTTTCCCCACATGGGAGATATTTGGTGGCTACTGGCATTGAAAGGAGGGGAAAGGAGAAAGAGCATCTCTCCCCCTCACTCGAAGTGGGCTCCCAGCACGCATTCAACACGTTGGCCACCTGCCTCAGGAGCCAGGCGATGGAGGGGAGCTCCATCAAAGGGGATCTCCCCTGACCACTAGCAAAATGTACACAATCTGGCTTGTGGTGGGGAAACTTTACTCCGGGGCTGGGGAGGAGGCCTCCTGCACATCCAGGAGAAGCACTGGAGCCGGGGAGCTTGGCAGCCCTGGCCGTGCTGATTGGAGATGACGTCCCCGCTGCCAGCTCCCGTGCCGCCCGTACTGCCCGCACTGCCCACACTGCCCACGCTGCCCGCCGGTACGCTGGTGCGACTCACCCCCCACTACTCCGCCAGCCGGGGGGAGGCAGGAGCAGTGCTGATAGGAAGGGTGCCAAGCTCAGGCGGCACTCGCTCGACATGCCAGGGAGTGTATTTTGGGACGGAGAGGTCAGGTGGTTAATCAAGTGGAAACGAGATGATACGCTGTTAAAGCGCCATGTACTTGCTCTGCAAACGCTCTGGGTTAAGGAAAGACGGGGACACGCAGACGTGTCCAAAGAGAACATAAAAATATCAGCATTTAGTGAATTGCACAACAGAAAGAGTTGGCAAGCCCCTAATCTTGAGAGCCTGTTTATCTGTTTTGGCAGGTTGCTACGAGCACATCAATCTTGATTCTCAAAAGTGCCTGAGAACTGCATTTTGCAGCAGCAAAATACAGAGACAGAATGACAGCCCTGTTGGAGCCTGCACTGCAACGCTGCCCTATGAACGCTTCTAACTCTATTAACCTATGGCCTATTAAGCTGATTTAAAAGTGGAAATATTAAAAATTGGGGCAGGATACAGCCGTAGTAGGAACAAAGCCATTTTAAATCCCCGGGCTTAAACGCTGCCCTTGACTCCACTCCTATGTTTCACCGGTTCATGGGAACCCTGATAAACTTGGGCTGTTTTTGGTGGAACAAGATTACGATAGCAAAGACCTTGAAATGTCTCTTAAACAAAGCGTATTGCACCTGGAGGAAGACAAAAGGCTGGCTTGTAACAAAATAATCTCGGTCGTTATGTTTCATACCAATTCAAAGAGCTGATCTTTAAATGATCTCACTTGCTTTGCTATTGGTGCTAATTCTGCTGCTTCACTTAAAGATCTGTCAGCAATTTTATTACAGCCTCTTGTTTCCAGGGATTTTTGACTTGGTCATAAAAGCGTGGTCCCAGCTGAAACTTAACATATAAGGTTACAAAATTTAAAAAAAAGGGAAAGAAAAAAAGCAAGCGAGCAAATTCAGATATGTTTAAGGCTATAAAAGCATAAAAAGAACCAGAAGCAAGTAACTTAAAATTATTACAATGATTATTTATTTTCCCTAGACAGAAGAAATAGCTTTATTTTATGTATTTAACCTATGGGTAATTAATAAATCACCAGTTGGAAACATTGTTTGGGCTAATTTGGAAAAAAATAAATTGAAGTTATTTAATTGCGCATGTTTTTGGATGATATTCCTAACCCCACTAGTTACAAATTTATTTATGCATTTTATTAACTCAACATTAGGGCCTCCAAAACAACACCTTCTTGGCCTGATGACTTACACATTTAAAATCTTTCTGTTGGACCTGTAAAAAATGGTACTGTAAAGGAACCGTATAAATTTGTATTTATGTGATCTACCTACTCTGGTTAGCATTACCACTGTAAAATCAGTAATTATGTATTTAGTATCTGGTTCAGGCTGGTTGTTAGAAGAAATTCAACCATAATATATAGATAGATCTATTTATAGTTATTATATATATAAATTTAAATGCTCGTCAATGGTCTTGCTTAAACTTTTTAAACAACACCCCAGCACAGTCACATGGCTCTGTCGATTTTCATTTCCCCTTTGTACAAAGAAAGAGGTGAGTTAAGGTTGAAGCGTTGGCCGGGTTTGGAGCTTTAACTGAATTTGCTTACTCTGTGCGTGTAGGTCAAATCCCTTGACATTATACGCTCGGTACTGGCACAAAGTAATCTTTCAACTTAAACCATGTGTGATGTGGTGGAAGCTTTTTCTCCCCTTCTGTTCCCCTTTGGTCTGTGAATTGGCTATGGTTAGATCTTTTAAATGAACAGGTGTACTTTCTCCCTCCTTGTGATATGAAAGAAGCATAAAACTCGATTATAGCAATTTATGGTCTCTTAACTTGCTTGGACTTGTATCCATGACACAAGCAGCTTTACGCTCAAATTCAAGACTTAGTAAAATAGGATGTTAAAATTAACCTCAATCCTTTTATAGATGAAAACCTCAACAAATAAACAGTGGTTTAGTGGCATGGCAACCTGCCCCTTTAAATCCAAGAACTAGTCTGAGATGTCTATTTTGAGTTAGTTTTGTTTTTTAAAAAACGATAATTGGACTTGGATGAATAGAGGAGTAGCCTGTGGTTCATACTGGTGTGAGTTAAAGCAAAGTTTAATGCTACTACTTGGAAGTTAGCAATGTATGGGATTTTTATGCCTTATTTTATGCCTATATAAAAAGCACTCTGTGCTCTCTTCAGTAAGAGAGTTTCAATAGAAGTGTTTCAGGATAAAAAGATGTGCAGATAGGTATAGCAATGCTATGGAGCAGGTCAGAAGCGTTTCGTCTTTCAGGGCCTGTGTAGTGCTGTTTATTAAAAATTAAAAAAAAAGAAAATATCCCAACTTCCTAGAGTCACACAGAGGATCAGCCCTAAAACCACTCATCCTTTGAACACAGGTAAAAATGATGGTGCTGGAGGTCCTTCTCACCCTAGCCCTTTTCCCCTGCTGCCATAACGTGACCCTGAAAAGACAAGCCCTAGAAATTAAAAGGCATCTGCAGCAGAGACAGTCCCAAATGAGGGAGGGTTCAGTTTGGGGCTTATTTTGCTGATAGCGACTGCAAGCCTCAACAAGTTGCTCAATGGATAACACACACATTTTGGAGGCAGAGGAAAAGGGGAACCGGGAGAAAGCAGCCCAGGAGGCGTAGAGGAGGGTATCAATGAGGAAGCGTTAGCAGTTCAATTACTACCATTTTCTGAGCTACATCCACAGGTGAAACACATTAAAATCTTGTTTGCAAAGAGCAAAGCAGAGCAACGTACTAAAACTGTTTCTGGAGAGAGTAGCTGAATCCCCGGCTGAGCGTGAAAAGTCTATTGCTCTGAAGTCGTACAAGTGAGGGACTTTCACAGGGAACCAGGGAAGAGGGATACTTGACGTTAAACCCGATACCCTGCTAAGCATATAGTGTTCCCAAGAAGCTGAAGAATGCAAGTCTGCAACCGATACCTCCACCCACGTAGCTGCTGACTGCTGAGTAGCCATAATAATACGTGCGTTTTCTTTTATAGGAACAGAGCTGTGCGCAGGAGAAACCCAACGTGGTTTGCTCTGCAAATCAGAAAACTACTTGAGGGGACTGCCAGGGGCTGGGAGAGGTGCAGGACTGGATCCTTTGCCTGAACTGACCTGGTGTGGCTCCAGGGAGGGAAGGAGCTGTGCGGTCCTTCCAGCTGTCTTTTTGCCTGCCTCTTTCTACAGTATGGCCCATGGCAATGTGTTGATTTATTTCCCGTGCTTTTCAAAAATGCCTGCTTCTGCTCACAGCGAAGTCAACAGCAGATTTGCAGTAGATTTCACTAAGTCAAAGACCTTCCTAGCCCTGGGAATAAAAGGGTGTAACAGGCGTTTGCCTTAGGTAACCGATAACCTTTTCTGCATGCAAGAAAGAGTCCCCTAGTTTTAAAAACAAATGCCAAAAAAATAACTTATTCCAATTCACAGTAACTATTTCTCCACAAAACCCCAGCAGAGAACCTCGACTAAGGCCATTTCGTTCTGGCTGGAAGAATAGAGGAAAACTCCATTAGGAAGAACGCTCGCTAAAACTAATACTGTCCCGCACCCTCCCTTTAGGTGCATCTCACTATGAATCTGCATTTTGCTATGCATTTTGCAGAACACGTATCAGCTGATGGTTTAATGACCTGATTCACTGCTCACTGAGTTCCAGCCAATCCCAGGGACAGAGTTGGATTTAGCAGGGACAGACTCGGTTTTAGCAGGGACAGACTCAGCTCTAGCAGTGGTAGATAAGATGTCAAGCTAGATGACTTGGTTTCATTGGCATCATCCAAGCCTGAGCCTCAGAGGAAATCAGGCTCCTGAGTCACCATTTTGCAGGTTCTCGTTCAAATAAAACCCACTGGATAACCACCAGCCACAGAAATATGCTCAAACCAGCCTGCCCATATTAACGTCTTAGCACTAAGAGGTCGTCTTCAGGGGACAAAGCACTTTGCAAAGCGTTCTTTGCTATTGCCTTCCTGGGAAATGTCAAAGCAAGGCATTGACGATATTTCTCTCACATTCAAGCACACATTGTAATTGATAAATATCCACTGGGAAATACACCTACACATAGAAAAAGGCCTGGCATAATGCATCTTTGCAAGAAAACAACAACGTTCAAGACGTTACGGTCTAGCATAGGTGAGGTTAACAAGCACCATGAGCTGTACTGACACCAGGAAGACGAGACAGTACAGGCGCCTTAAAATCTGTCAGGTCTTTAGAAATACAGACATATGTTAGGAAGCCCCTCCTTTCACTCATTAAAGGCTCTTGCTCATTAAAGGCAGCCAAGGAGAGTCCAGAAGAGATGGAGGGATGAGGGGGCAGCGCCTGCGAGCCCCCGCACTCCACAGGCTGGTGGGGTGGAGGTGGGCGAGCAGGGGGGGGATTTCAGGTACTTACCCTGAATCTGACTCTGAGGCTGAGGGTTAAAAGCAGTGGTGTGGTTCAAGGAGGCTCGTGGGTTGGGTGTGGGGGCTGGGTGGTGTGGGCTGACCCTCATGGCTGTACGACGCAACTGCTCCAGTTCACTCAGGCGCTCTGAAAAGGACAAGCTCCCGGGCTTTGTCTGCTCATCTATTTTCTGACGATGTCCTATTGTGGGAGGGGGGGGAAAAAGATCAGAAAATCTCACTGATACATGAGGTCTGTTGATTTATTTTCTTTTTAAAATTTTTTTTCTTTTTTTTTTTAACCCCTCATCCACTGGCAAAGTACCTAACCAGATAGCGGCCATCTGAAATTAAACTGAAACCACCTCTCTGCAAGAACAGGAGACACAAGCAAGTCATGCATTGTAACCGTATCGCGGGGCAGCCCAAGACATGGCCTGGTCTGAAGAACCAGATCCACTGAAAATTGCAGTGCCTTCTTACACCTCGCACTGGGAGAGGAGGAATTTTTAAAAGGAGGATGGTCTGCAAGGATGAATAAAAGGAGGAACTTCTAGTGGCTGTAGTGCTAAATCTGCGCTGGAGTAACTCATGAAAAATTCAATCCCAGATTGTCATAAGGTACCATAACTAGACAAGTACTATGGAGCTGTAAAATAACAAACCCAAACAAATCCCATATTTGGATTTACAGACAGAGATAGGAAAGAAACACCAGAAGCTGGCAGAATTGCAACTGGAGTAATAAAGTCTCTCGTAGTGGCACCAGAAGCTTCAAAAACATGAGGTCCCACCAGACGTCCAACTATAAGAGTAGATGCTGACATTACAGCTTTGGCCAGCATGCAGTGGACTTGGCCAGCAGTCCCCAGGGCAGCCCTTGGAGCACAGTCCCCATGAAGCTCTGGTGCTGCGGCCCCACGGGGCTGGGAGGGGACAGGGAAAGCGCTGGAGAGGCCCAGCTCCAGTGCAGCATGAAGGCACATCCAGATTCAGCTGGAAGGGCAGAGACATATCTCATCACGGGCAGGAGTGGTTTCAAGATAAGCCTTAGCTAGCAGCAAGGAGCGGTATGTGAGGACTAAGGTAATGCATTTCTAACTGTTGCCTGTGGCTGCTCTCTGCTCTGGGATCCTTTGTGTGTCAACCAGTAACCCCAAAGACTGTACACAGAGCATACAAGAGGGACATCTCGTCTGCTGGAGCACTTGCCCCTTTGGTGGGAAGGACAGAACCACAAATTTTAAATCCTCTTTCCACCCTCTTAAGAGTTAACCTATTGCCACAACTTTGCAAACTACTTTTGTGTCCATTGGTTTCCAGCCCTATGAGATATCCTTCACAAGTGGGGTACCTTATCCTGGAAGGCTGCTGACACTATGCTTTGGGGCTGAAATGGAAACCTCCCTAGCAGACTTGTGTTTGGTGAAATGTCTGAAATGGGATGGTTCAGCAACGTTCCCAACCAGCTGGAACTAAAAGTTTTCTTTGCAATTTTCCCCCATACCCCAATAGGGCTTTTTCTTCTGAAAGATCACAGAAAACAGCCCTTCAGCAGAAAGCCCAAAAGCAAACTGTCTGGCACACAAGTTGTCCTTTCAAAGATGTTCTCTCCAAATAGAGGGCAAGATACTGACTGCAATGATTCCATGAGGAAATATCCTCAACCCACCTGTATTTAGTCAATGGAGTAGGATCCCCAGCTTCAAAAATACAATTTTCATACCTTCTTGTGTAGGAGTGAATGTCATCATCCGTCCTTTTTCCCCAAACCCAATCCCATTTTTGCACTTTGCATTTGTCTCAAGAAAGCAGCTGCCTCGTGAATCTTTGTGGCTTATCCCTTCCCCTTTCTTCCTATAGGGCACTGTTACCCTGACAGGAATGCATGTCAAATCTCTAGCCCAGAGGTGAAACATCTTTTTTTCTACTTGTTCTCCTGAAGAAGGTGGCATTATCTTTGGTTTCTGCTGAACACCATAGTTTGCTGTCTATCTGCTCCCTATTTTCATTTTCTTGTTGTGAAGAGTTGCCTTCTTTGCATCTCCATCCTCCCTGCAAGGAGGTGGCCAGTGCTGTTCCTATGGCGAGTCCTCTCTCAGCTCACGGCTACAGCAGTGAAACAGATTGGCACAAAACTCCTGAAAGTAATCCACTGTGCCCTATTCCACACATCCCCGTAGTATTTCATATATAAACATTCATAAACATCCAGCTTCCAATTTTGAGTATCAGGGAATAAGCAGCAAAAGATCTCTGAAGAGCTCTGTATGCCCCTTACTCTACAGAGCGCTCTTTCAAGCCACCCTAACAGCTCAATCAAGACACAGGACCGTTTTATGCACTAAAAGGAAAATGTGCATTTAAAAGCAGTTCCCAGTAGCTGCCTTTCTAAAATTAAATTTTATAACTTGTATTATGGTTCCAAATCGCAGTGGCTCGGCTTTTCTTCCTGTTGCCAGGCCCTTTGGCACAGCTTGAACTGTCTCAGATTCCACACTGTGCTGTAAATTATCCCAAGAGGGGGGAGAAAAAAATTAAAATATAAAAAGACATATTATATAGTAGCGGTTTCATCATTAAAGAATCCCATTAAGGCTTCAAAAAAAAAAAAAAAAGGAGGGGAGAAGAGAAGATGAAAAAGACTTTTATCTGACATTCTGGTTGGTCAAGAGCAAATGCTTCATTTGTCAGCAGTGCAAAGCTGGACGCTGCCTCGAGCCTTAGGCTTCTGACACTGGACTTGAATGCAAACACGCGGAGTCATACAAGATGTGTAAAATACCTCATACCTTTGGATTATTTTAAGCTTCATCAGGCTGAACCCAGGGCTTGTGGAGCCAAGAGCCAGGTCCTTCCAAATCCACCTCGCCGATGTAATTTATTCCTAATTTCAAATTCCGCTCAGACACCTTCGGCTTTTAAGTGAGTGTACCAATGCCAAGTTTGACCTTCTGCTACCCTACTTTCTCCTCCTACCTCCCCGGTGCTGCCCTCCCGGCATCCGGAGTTTTGCCTGCCTGGCATGAAACCAAGCGGCCCGGCAGCGCAGCCGGTGTGCTAGCAGCCTCGCACGGAGGTGAGCAGTTCCTCTGAAGCCAACAGGACAAGGGCTGCATTAAGGCTGGTGAGGCAAGAATTAACTTTCCCCTTTGAATCTAGCTCAGGCACTAAATTTGTGTTGAGCTGGCACAATGCCGAGCAGGGCAGACAAACCCGTGCTTGCTCTGAACAGCCCAGCTCGCAGGCAGCAAGCAGGGCAAATTAATCCAGGCACAGCATCCTCCCGAGGTCACCGCGGGGCACCCCGTTCCCAGGCCAGCTCCTTCCGAGCTGATGGGAGTATCTCTGCACGTCTCCACCGCGCATCCACCGAGCAAAACTCCTGGACCCCGCCACTCAGCGCTGCGCTGCCCCAGATCACCCTGCTGAACCCGAGATCTGCCTCATCCCTTGGGCTTGTGGAATCCCACTCGTGTCAATGCATTTGGAGAAGAAAGACCAGCGCCAGCAGGTTCCTTCTGAGGGGAACTCTGCTGTTGTTTTCGTCCATATGTTGTAATTTTTAGTGGGAACTACCTAGAAACAACATCAGGCAATTGTCACCTCAAGATGTAGCTCCAAAAGTGGCTCTTCCCCCACCAAACAGAAGAGCTATTTCACCTTTTCTCCCTTGCTGACTGCTGCAGGTAGCAGCACAGAACCTGTTTTGCATGAAGGTCTGCAGCAGGAATGTAAAGAACGGTGTCAGAAAAATGTAACAAATATAAATGGTTTTCCCAAGCCACTATAAATGCACAGGCAGAGCTTTGCTAGGGTGACCTGTATTTTTGTGTTTATTAGCTTTACTTTGAAGTTACCCTCTAAACACTTTGCTTAAAGAGGCAGCAAGTTATCCTCGGTTCACCCCTGTAGATCCCAGGACTATTATTATCCCCCTTTTATAGGTGGAAAACTGAATGACAGAGAAATGAGGTGACTTGCCTGTGGTCAGGCAGTGACCCTGTGGCAGATGCTTGCCTCCCAGCTCAGCGCGGTGACCACAAGCCCAGGCCTCCCCTTCGCAGGAGAGCAGCGTGATGCAGGATGAAAAAGAGCAGTAGGAAGGTGCTTGGAAACTGGTGCGGCTCTACTGAGCCAGCAGTTTGGCCATGAGGATCTGCCACGAAACTTTTGCAAGTCAGATGGGACTTTATAGAAGTCAGTCAAACATCCAGCTGTTGAATGAAGACGACCTTGGCCCAGAGCTCCCAGAGAGAGATGGATTGCCATGAAAGGGCACTGCTGTCCTCTTTCCCTCCCCACGTCCTCATACTTTTTGTTAAGCATCAATTTGCAGGTACTAGCAGAGGAAAGAAAAGGGCAGCATCTTTTTCCCTCAGGTTGCGGGGTCAGTGTTTGAGACACTGGAATATCCAGCCTGCTTGGCTAAACCACAGGGTTTGGGGGCTTTTGGACATTTATTTAACTTACACCTTTCAAATACTGTCTCAGCGAGGCCAGGTGGATTTTTCTTACGCAGAATATTAAGCAAAGAGGGCAGAGAAAACATTAGCTTTTCCGATACTTTTACAGCAATGCAACATGAAAGTGCTTTCCCTCTTAATGGGAGGGAAATGCAGTTTTATAGACTTTAAGAGACCGTGGAGCACTCAGCTTGGCCTGCGGCCATCTGGTTGGGGCTCTGGATGTGGAAACAACAAGAAGAAGGTGCCTTGGCAGCCCCCGTTTTTGTGCATATTGGGCACTCGTTGGGAACGGTTGCTCGGTCCGGGTTTCACACCACAGCTGGCCCCACGGAGACGACAGCAGTGCTCCATGCTGCCTTGATGTGCCAGGTGTCCCATTACTTTCTTTTTAACCTAGTTTTTAAAAGTGTCACTAGATGCCTTTCAGGTGCAGAGGGGGAGAGGCAGGTAAAACAGAGGCTGAGGAAATGCATGAGGCCAATGGTACTCTCATTCTGCCAGCTGAAGCTACCAAAATTCCTGTGGGTACCCAGGACCATTTTACAAGTAAACATTGCTGGAATGGATAAATGGGTATTTTTTTTTCTCTTTTAATCAAGCCACAGGATGAGTACACTGTTCTGTTTCTTGCTCTCATTCACTCAAAAATCTGACTATTTGGAGCTGGTGCATCGGGAGGTATGAACACCCGCAAAAGATTTGGGCTTGGGGGGTCAGGTGTCTGACAGGGGCTCGCTGGCTCACGGCTGCTGAGCATCCCAGCCAGAGGCAGACCTGAGCAGAAGTGCCACAGGTTTTTATGTGCATTTTCCACAAGTTTTCTGCCCAAAATCAGCAGGTTGTACTTGCGTGAAGAGAGTATAAAGGGAGTTTAATTAAGCAGAGCCCTTTCTCCCCGATGGGAGCAGAATATCTCCCCCTCTCTCCTCTGTCCCCTCTTTTCCCAGGTGGAAATGGAAACTTTTCACACCCAAAAAGTGGATCACGCACAGGAAAATACAGCATCTGGCCAGACTTCGCCTACGTAAGGAGTGAGTGATGAGACCTGACACTTTGGTTTAACGAAAGCTGGCTGCTTTGGAGCCACGTTGGACCTTGATTCAAGCATCTCCTCTTTTCAGGGCTGTTTGTGTTCAGGGCTTTGGTTTGGCTCCAGCTCTAGTGGGGTAGAAAATAAGCCATGTTTCATTGTGTCCGGTTAATAAAGTGGTAGACATTGTTTTGTGCCGTGGAGCTAAAATAAATACAATTATTTTGTACATAGTGAAGGATGAGAAGAAAATATACTCTCTCACATTATTCTAGGAAGTGAGCACACTATCTTTAGTGGAAAAAATTATGTATTCTTGTAAACAAAACTGAATTAAAGTATAGTACTTCTGTATAGCTACCAAGCTGGGAAATGCAAATGCTTGAAAATCAGCTGTTCTGCTCACAAAAAAGCATTTTTTAGCTAACAATAGAAATAGTGCCTTGAGTGCATAAACCAGTGATATGTTTCTATGTGCCAGATATCCCAGATATAAAATACTTTGCACGCTCTTTTCCCCTGATTCCCTATCTGATCCTTCAGAGATGTACGCACATGCTTAGCATAAGACACTAACCATTGGTACACAGCAGCCCACAGGGCTCTAGGAAATCATTCTTGAAAAGAAAACCAGTCTGTAGAGTGGTTTCCTCTCTAGCCTCCATCACTAGGAAGAGACTTATACCACACTAGAGCATTAGAAGAATCAGTACAGAACAGCATCAGAGCTCATCAACCTCTTGCACAGTGTTAAAAATACAGTGTAAAAAGTTCCTAAAAAAGGAATTAGACACACTGTAGGATATTTTTGCTTTCCTCAGTTAAAAATATTATTGCTATGGTGAGGAAAAATAATGGTGATGGTAGTCAGAGCTTCGAGTAGACTCATCAGCAATTATATTTTTTTGCTGTTTTTCTTAAACACTGTACAACGCAAACCTTCGTTCCAGGCAGAAGGAACATCATGGTAGACAGGATATTATGCTACAAGTTTTCATGCCGTGTCTGTAATTACCAGCAGAATCAGTGTTGGTCATCAGACCCGACCTGACCATAGGCACGAGGTGCTGGGAAACGTGTGAATGAGGCTGGATATTGTGCGACTCAGTGACCAGGCTGACATCCAGCTGCCCTTCAGAAGCAAAATGCCGAGCAACGCCGAGCACGGACAGACTGACACTGGGAAGCCCTTGCAGATGCGCTTCTCCTATCAGCTCCCTGGCAAACCTCACCCTTTCTGTGTCTCTGTGGAAAAATCTGCTTGTTACTCTGAGTAACTGCAGACATACGAGACATTTCAGGTGCAATCCTTTGCTAAGCATTTTGTTTTTCCACCAGGTGATCCAATCTGGCTGTGTGTTGAACGAGTGACCAGTGATACCAACAAGGTGAACAAAGATTTACACAGCAGGTTCCCTGTTCTCCGCTGCCTCCCCGCTTTGCCTGGGGGAAACCCCAGGTAGCTTCTTGCACCTCTGTTGGGAGCTTAGTTGCCCTACTGTAACGACATGCACCCTGAGCAGCTGGTGCATTTTTTTCCTACGTGTTTTAAACAGTAGTTAAACAATATTTGGGCAATATTTTTTTTCTTACCTTTTCTTTTTTTAAATCAGTGATTTAAAAAAAACCAACCACACAAACAGACACTATAGGTAGAGCAAAATTTGTGATGAGAGGGAGTCCTGCCCCGGAACAAACAAGAGCAGGCGGGAGAGTGCAGATCAAGCCCCTCTTGCATGGTCTATACTAGAAAACAAACTTCGGTTTCCTGTTTTCCAGGTGACTGCCCTAATTGCAGGCTGAGAGCCCTTTTCGTCACTGATTCACTATCCAGCTGTATCAGGAGATCTCCAGTGGGGAATGTCCCCAGGAAAAGGGACAAGCGGAGGCTGCCAGTCTCCCTCGCTCCAGCCAGCATGCTGACTGCAAGACCACAGGCTCATCCAGGCTGGGTCCCTCCAGCTCTCTCCCTGCTTTCTGATGAACATATGAAAAGCCTCATGCCTACCCTGAGGTACCAAAGCCAGAAAAAGCAATCTTGACAATTTTTGCAAGGCAAGAAATATGCTTCCTCTCCCACCAGCTCTGCTGGTGAGGCCTGTGGTGTACTAACAGATAGCAATGCACAAACGTATTTCCACTTAAAACACAATTATATTGCTTGCCATGGATCCACCAAAACTTCTGATGAATCTGACATATACATGTCCTCTACTTCTGTCATGGAAGTGCAATTATTCTGTGGGTTCACCCCAGGAATTAGGTCGTCGCAGCGAAGTAAAAGTAAGGGAACTGAGTGTTAGGAGTTTGGAAGGAAGAAGCTGTTCATGAAAGTTAAATTAGTCTGTAAAATTATACCCTTTGCTTTCTTTTCCCTTTCCCCCATGTCAATGTATATACTTTAAAAATCCTGACTCCTTGACAAAGTTTGAATGACTCCCAACTTAAGCATCGCATTGCCAAAAGCCTCTTTTGTTTCTTTATAGTTTGCATCTTCCCACACGTACAAACCGCCATAAGAATACCCTCCAGCCATGGGCTGAAACATCATAGTTGAAGATATGTATGAGAGAGTAGGTGCAGAATGAGACACAACCAGCCAACCAACAGCTCAGGAAGCAACCAAGAAAAATACAGGCACAAAAAGACACCTCTGTCCAAAGAAAAGCTGCAGAAACACAAGGCTCAGGCAGCAAGGACTGAGCCACCATTTGAGCAGCCCTTGGGAGAATGTTGTCTCTCTGCTGAATACGGGGGACCAGGCTCCCGATTCAGATACCTTAATCAAATGTGTAAGCTTAGGTGGGATGAATCTTGGACCCCTTCCCTCAGCCTGAGTGGGAAAAGCAAGGGATGATAGCATTTGCCACCTTTACAGTGCCTCCGAGAGGACAAAGGAATGGGAAAGTGGGTTGCACAAACATCACGGTATTGGAGGTCAGAGAAATAGCTTAGACAGAAACCTGTTTCATCAGCCCACCAAAATATCTCTAGACAGTGAAAGGTCTTCATCATTCAGCCTCAGAGTTGAACAAGGGACCTGCAACTTAAAGGTCAAGTCCCGTGGCTCAGTGTTTATGTAAACCAGGGGAATCTGGCAACACAAAAGTAAATTTAACCCCCATGCATACTAACCATTTAGACTTTGACGACTTGTAAAAAACTTTGCTCCTGTCCAAAAAAAAGTATCTAGCCAGCCACATGCTTCCCTTGAAGTAAAGACCTTTGCTTTTACCAAGTCCAGTGACTGGTGTTTCTGCACAATAGTTGAAAATACCTGTTTTTCCAAAGAAATGTGTTTGGATATTTTGATCTGTAGGTTACTAAGCAGTCCCTCTTCTGTACTAATGCTCCATTGTGCCTACACAGGACTGCAGTTCACTGAAAGCTCATAAATTTCATGTGGTTCTGCCTAGTCTTTATTTTAGGTTCTTGAACCATTTTTTGCCTTCCTCATTTTCTTTGCAGCTGCAGAGAGATATAGTAAGCTACTGTATAGCATTTTGAAAGCAGGGCCTCTGAGAAGTTTCCAAACTGCATACAAGCAGGTTATTCTTTGGCTTGTTTTCTTTGGCTTGGTGTTAGCAGTACAGAATGAGTCAAACAGTATTAACTTTCAAGAGGGAAGTGGTGTGGTCAACCAAAACTGTTTGCGGCTAGATTGCGAAGATAGGTAGAGCAGGTAATGAAGAACAGCCCATAATGCAGGGTGTAGGTAGGAGAGGCAGACAGACTCAGACAAACAGAATTCTTAATAATTAAATCAACACTGTCGCCTAAATTTTTCTGCAGCTTTATGTGCTAAGGTTATGACACAGCCTGGCTTTTCTGGACTGGTCAGCCTTGAGAAGATGGCCTGATGCATGTCGTGCTTAATGGACTCAAACTACAACACTCTGCAAGGGAAGAATGAAGGTTGGGTGCTATGAAGAAAAAAAAAGAAATATATCAACTTTTCATTTGTGGCTGGCATTCATTCTTTCTTGTGTCTCCTCCCTTTTTTACAGGCTGTTCCTTATCTGTTCCACGATTAAAGAAGGCAGGGAAGATGTTTCCATCCTTCCCTCTCTTTAGGATGTGTTTCAGGTATTAACAAGCACATCGTGCTCTCATACCACAGACAACTCTTGCTCTTACGATTCAGAAGAAGAGTTGAGATGGCCTCTCCCAAGCATTGCTCTCCCTCATGCTTTGCATAGACCCATGAAGCACTGATGTAGGAGCAGCACTGACACAGGAACAGTCTGACCAAGATTTATCATTAACACTAATAGAAAATGCATTTACTCATTACAATTCCCAATTGCAGTGGACAAGCAAAGAGCAAGGGCACAAATGGAGATGCAGAGCAGAAGTCCTTTCTACATTCTTCACAATGGCTGACAGAAGATGACGCAAAAGCCTGCAGTGTTTTCATATGGGCCTGCAAGGAGGAAACTGCTGCACCTTCTGATAATCCAGGGCAGGTGAAGCTGGGAGGGACAGCAGCTCAGATGGATTTTCACCCCTTCCAGTTATATTCCACAAAGAAAATAGGGCTGTTCACTGAAAGTGCTGCACAGCTTCATCCAGCCTTTCTCTTAGATGTGTGTTGTTTTGGTAAACCCATAAGTAAGGCAATTCCTAAAAAACAGAGGCTTCAGAAAAGGTCCTGCACTGCCAAAAGCTCGTTTGGTGAACGGGAGTGTCTGACCACTCCAGACAGGGTGAAAGTTTCCCTCCCCCTTCTCCCAGCTCCCTTAGGAGCCTGAGGAAGAGAAAGCCCCTCTCTCCCACCTCCTGTGGAGAGCAGGGTGAAGGAAGCAGGTGGCAGAGGTTGTGTGCAATCGGGTCCTGCTGCCCTCCAGCCCATCCCTGTGGGAAACTTTCTCGTCTGCCAGCAGTGCGATAGGTATTTGGTGGTGAACAAATACCTACAGCAGGATTGCTGACCGATGCTCCAACAGCCCAGCTTTGCTAGCTAACCTCCTTCTAGGAAGGGTAGGGGCTATATGGCACCCTTAAAACCACAGTAAGCAGGTGCAACATGGGGTTTGAGCTACAAGTCCATCCATCCCCATCTCATGGAAAGCCCCGGGAGCTGCTACAAACCTTTCGTTCACTCATGTTTAATGACTGCCATTCAAAAGTCCATCCTTGCTGAAGAAACATGATGGATGAAGGACCAGACTCAGAAATCTTTGATTCAGAGCACCACCAGCTAACTTCACTGGAAAAAGATTTGGCACATCAGTGAACTAGGGTCTTCAGTGGGGACTGCTGTATAGTCCTATCCCCTACGGCCAACCTACCTGCCAGGGTGCTGCATATTAACGCTTTTCTTTACATACACACACACAAAAGACAAGTGGCATCTATGCAGTCTTTTTTCATATTTCTATGGAAAATGCTCCCCCCCCCAAAAAAGACTTGTTCACCGATCTTAACAGCTACAAATCCTTTGTAGGTAAATGCAGTTGACGTAAGAAAGTCAGACCGACTGACTGCTTAGGAAGAATTTTCAGAAGTAATATACATTCACCTAATTCTGCTTTTGTCACTGTTACAGATTACTTGCCCACTGATTTCAGCAGAGCTAGACCGAGGCTGTATAGCCCTTGAAAATCCCATGATGCAAATATAAGTAAACACTTAAAAATATTCACCACAGTCTTTGTAGCCATTCAACCACTAGGTGATATAATAAAGTACAAAAAAACAAAAGGTTGACAAAGATGAAAAAAGTGAAAGAAATGAAAAATAACTACCTACCTGTTCTCAAATTAAAATCACGCTAATTCAAGGGCGGGGGGGGGAGAGGAGGGCAGGGGAAAGAGTTGAAATAGGAGTTGAAAAAGGAGCTGAAATAATTTCTATAGGACTGGGCCGTTCCTAGCCCACACCGCAGCAACTCTGGTTTCCTGTTTGCCTGCTTTATGTGAGGAAGGAGCTTGTCTTGTCAACACTTCTGTGTATCTTTAAAAAAACAGCTGAATAACTAGGCAAGCAAATATATATGAGCTGCCGCATTCCCAGAAAAGCAATCTTGACACAAGATTTTGTATTGCACATATTTGGCAATTTTATTAAACTAAAATGATGAATTCCCTGCCTCACATCACCCAGCATCAACCTAACTAACTGCCCACACACCTACCTAACTGCCTCAGCAGTGGGACTGATAAATGCCAGGAAAAATAAGCCTTCTTTATAAATAAAATAAACCTCCTTTTCCAGATGGAAAAGAAGCATCTGCACCATGACACCTCAAGGATGCTGGTATTAAAAACCTATTGAGGTCCTACCTATTGAGTAGGACAAAAAGGATGCCCCCTTATCACTGTTACACCAGGGAGTGCCGAGCATTCATATAAATTTCCTAATGCTTTGTACATCTGATGGAGAACAATCAGCACTGTTTTTAAGAGCTGCGGGTAGCCGCTAGCCAGTTAAAGTCCATACGAGGCAGGCCTTGCCTGCACCTTGCCTGTACTGGGGGATCTTTGCACTGAGGTAGTTACAGCAGCGACTGGTCTTTGCTTTTACCGGTCTTTTCAGCTTGTGGGCAGCATGCCTGCTGGTATGTCCGTATGATTTCCAGTCTGAAACCCACTGCTTGAGAGCAGGGTCTCTCCATCTTCACTCGTGTATATAAGTGTATATAAGTTTTGCTTCAGGTTCCTGCTTCCAGTGAACCTCCCTGCCCTGGGGTGGCCAGGTGAGGGGACTCTGAGACCTCAGACAACAGGCTGGTGCTGTGCCAGCCCCACCAGCTGCTGCGAGGGGGCCAACCCCAGCGCGGAGCTGTCCTTGCCTCAAGGGGGCTGCTCCACCATCCCCTTGCAGAGGAGAAAGGTCTTGCTGAGCGGCTGGGATGAGGGGCACAGAGATGTCTTTCTGAAACACGGGGGACCCGAGAGCTGCAGAGGTGCCCATGGATGCTCTGCAGAGCTGACTGCATCCAGACACACGTCCTATGGTCCCGTTCTGCAGCCAAACTTTTAACATCCAGTGTCAGGTGGTACTGTGCTATGTGATGCTCCTGTGCTATACGGTGCTAAGCCAGAAGCCCCAGTGCTATATCACTGGAGTAATTCAGAGTGGTTGTGTGAAAGTGCGTGCATAATGGAAACAGACCGATTTCCCCCTCACTCTTCACTTTTCTTCAGAAAACACAAGTCACAAAGCGACAAACTGCTCTCTGCTCTTTCACTCTTTCTGTACTTTCATTATGAAACATGGGCTGGTGGCACGCACAGCTTTCACAGCGGGGGGAGTCGTGCCCAACCGCAGGATGTACATTTTAGGCTGTTGCCTTGCCGCTCTGGGGGACCGTGGAGCTGGCCTGGCTGCCGGGGGCGCTGCTAGGACTGTCCTGCCTGTTCAGAGACAGCTCCTTCGGTCTGCAAGCATGCCCTTGTAATAATATACTGCTTTGTTTTATTTAAATGGATTCAGTTGCTCTTCTTTGTCCGTCCTTCGATGAGACACACACACAAACACAGAAAGGCAACCAACAGTGATCCCCTACCTAACCGTTTAGAGACAGCAACACATCAAGTCACATTGTGTGAATTTGAGGTAGCGATGTTTTGTAACTTCCCCCAGCCACCACACGCTTGCATATAACCATTGCACAAGCCAACTACAAATGTCCCCAGAGTGCACTCATCCTTTAAGCACTGGTCCGCCCACGTCAGTGTCACCCAGACAATAGGATGTGGGGACACAAACATACAGGCACAGACCCAGCAGTGTACAACCGTCGGCTTTTCTTGCAGCCCATCCCTTTCTTTTGTCTGTACACGGTCTATTTAGATTGGAAGCTCTCAGGGCCAAGTCCCTTAGCCAAGATTTTTTAAAAAGCGATTAGCAAAGCTGGGTGGGTGATGTGCTGTGGAGCACACAGCTAGTGCTAGCAAAGGAAGAAAGAGTCCCCGTTTCATTTCTGTTATACAGACAATCAACATGTGAACACCACCTTTTCCTCTACCCATTTTCTGCTAAGTAATTTTCAGGCACTGTAAGTCACCGGGTGAATGGATGTATCTGAAAAGCCATCACTGGGATTTATATGGTGGGTCTATTCCAATGACACGATGATTCATTTTTTCATGGTTTCTAAACTGTTCGTTGGTACATGCTAGTCTCAGTTTCCCACAGATGGAGGCACTTGCATCAGAAAGCAAGCAAGAAATGAAGGCATTTAGTATTATTTCAGCTCACCGAGATGAAAAGGTTTTTTGGAGAACAGTTTAGCTTTTCCTTGCATGAAAGGCTGAAGGTGGAATTGATGTGAAACCCTCAGAGGAATCATCCCCCCCCAGCCTGACACATTCAGAGTCTTCCTCGCTTCTGCCATGGGACAGGGGATGCCAGCCCCTTGCGGGCTCTGCCGACTCTCCTCCCAGAAGCTGCTCTGGGAGTCTAAGGTCTGTGAGCAAAGGTCGGATGGAGCAGGGGAAAGGATAAGCAGATCAGGTGCACTTAACACCACCAGCCCTTGGGGATTCCCTAAAAAAGACCTCAGGCTGGGCAAGAGGGTGTTTGAAGATCTTCTTCAGAATAGCTACAGGCCATGGGCTTTCCTTGCAAGTGAGACAGGATCACTTCAGATCAGGGTCTGAGGGTGCCCTTAACTGCGGTTGATCAAAGATGTACCCCCTGCCACGGCTGGCTTTGCCAGGAGGCAAAAGGAAATTTCCGTCCCTAAAAAGGCACTTCTTGGGCCAGAAGCTTTTTAAGCTCCTTCTCAAATCCTGCTCAGCAATATTATTCTCTCTTTCTCTGCTCCTCAACATCCTGCTCTTTGATATAAGGGTGCCAAAAAAGTATTTGGGAAAACCACATATCCAATATGGGATAATCACATTTAATGCCCAGCTTAACCTTGGATGTCTCAGGCCCACTGGGGCTAAACCCACGTAGCCTTTTCCTTTTGTGCCATTTTCAGGCACCTAGTCCATTAGTGAATTTTTCAGAGCTATGTAGGTTAAAACAATTCAATGAGAAAAACAGAAAGAAGCAGTCAAAAGAAGAAAAACCTAATTTTTCAGCAGACGTACACAGTAGGTCAAATGGCCTAAGGGAAATATTTAATTTAAGAGTCATACTATTTCTACCAAGTTTCCTAACCAAAAGTATTTTCATCAGGAGCACTACTCTTGATCTGGTTACTGCTAATGATTTTCCCCATGGACTTAGCTCATAAAAACATAAATTGCTTTATGAATCATAGAATCATAGAAGTTGGAGAAGAAAATGATGGGTTAGGTCATCTTGCCCTTCTCCCTGACAGTGCAGTATTATTTCTTTTTATAAAAAATTTTGAAAATAAGCATTTATTTAAAGCTGGAGAATGCAAATGCTAAGTTCAAAAGAGATTTTAAAAATACATAATGAAAGCAGTGGAGGAAGAGCCAGATTCTTAAGTACCTTGGCTCTCTACACAAGCCATGACAATGTGATGAGAAGCATCATCTGGATAGGCACTGCCAGAAATTCAACAGCAAAAAAAGGACAACGGTGTAAGTCCTGCACACGAGTAATTCATAGTTGTAAATGCAAATCTGGTAGTTACATAGGCAAATATGCTGCTAAGCAAAGACCTGGCTATCACAATAACCATGATCAAATGTACCATGTGACGTGCAGGAACCCAAAATCTGCAGGCCTTCGTGCAGAGAGTGAAAGCGCGCACATGTGATAACACGCACCACGTTATCGTCACCTATCGTGACATCACCGCACATCCCAGTGAGCCAAAAAGTCCGTGCTTTGCATATGTGCTTTTGGAGCCTTTGGTTTGAGTATTTTTCTGTTTTCCAAAAGCGGCTTGAAATCCTGCTTTGTATTAGTTTTTGAAGTTTTTTCCCCAAGCATGTCTAGTTGAAGAGGCTGTCCTTTTGCATTAAAAAACCCCACTTTGAGAACTCATCTAATTCTGGCTCAGAAACTGCTCTTGATCCGACATTCTCTGAAGACAAAAGAAAATGTTTCTGTTATTTCTTAAGTTAATCAATCTTAAAGGTTTTTTAAAAAAGGTATTTCTATGTCCCATAAAGTTCACTAAAAATCGTCCTGATGTGAAGGTCAGACTTTTGTCTCGGATGGCCTCTGTCCTCAGAAACGGCCCCTTAACTTCCAGCATTTTTCACAGAGAATGCAGGCACTCACTAGAATTCAGACTGTCTGAGAACCGTTATAAATATAAAATAAATGAATCAAAAACTGTTGCTGGAGTTGGTTTTGGACTTCAGAATGTTTTTTCTAGATATCTGTAAGACAGCAGCATCTAATTTTGTTCCCATTACTGTCTTCCACGGATTTCTTTTGAATTGAGACATCTTAGAAAATACATTTCAGTATTTCTGTAATTCCTTTAGCTCAAGTGAGCAAGTGAGTCACGGATCTGTAAGCATGAATGTTCCCAAATATCGGTTACTGAAACGAGAAACACTCTAATCTAGCAGTATTTATTTTGATTCCAGTCTCAATACAAGAAGGCCTATATAATTTTAAATCCCTTCAGTACACAGCATGCATGTTTTGATAGGTCTAACCACAAATCTGGTATGTGAGTTTGCACAGGTAAGAGGCCAGCAATCTATTTTTGTACAGGCTACACATGTAACTGATCTAATTGAACTAATACAAAATAGGATACACCCACCGAGTGAGAGTATAGAAAAATAAATGTATAGGCCAAACCCACCAGAACTGTCTCAGAATGGAGAATGCACTGGGTACTGCTTCTTTTCTCCTTCACAGCCCGTGGTGTATCTCTTCAGGCCAATCCGTATCTCAGTTAAACGTATAAAGAGGAGAGGAGATACCGGACTGATCGCAACAGCCGCTGCGATTCAGAAACCCATGGTGAGAAGTCAAACCAAAGGACTTTGCAGCTCACTTACAAATGAAAGGAGCATAATCGCTTCTGTGCTGCGTCACGAGTGACTTAGTGATAAAAGGAGCTGTGCATTCCTACTGAGGGGGGAGTCTGACCTCTTCTCCTGACATGCATAAAGCCTCCTCCACTATGCAGCTGATTTGCCTACGACAAAGTGAAATTATTTACAAGGAAGCTTTTACATACATTTGAGTTGGGAAGATACATACGTTGCTTCAGTATGTATTATATCTCTACTTCCTTTTTAAAATGTAGAATCTTATTAAATATTAACTATTATACCAACTGAAGAATTGATTTAAAACAGTAGGTATGCCTGCAGGATGATTTTGTTTCTTACCGTTCTAGCAGACTCATATTCAAAAAACGAAAGCTTATTTGTTGTCTGCAAACCAGGAACATGCCCAGGTAATTGCATATGCAAATCTGGAACTTGCATATACAAATATCGTTTTTATGTGCACAGCTGCCTGGTTCACTGAGGATATTTTTCAGGGACAATTCAACCACAATTTAAAAAAAAAAAAAAAAAACTAAATAAGAAGCCTTACCCCAACAACAGCATTTGTTTTAAAGTCTGGCCTCAAATCCAAAAAATATAGGTCAGATTTTTCCACTAAATGCATGCAGCATCATGATGCAACTCAGACAAACGGAGGCTCAAGAAGAAAATGCACAGGCAAGACATGAGTTTTCTAAGCTATTTTAGTTGAAGTTTCAAACCTTTCTTTTCTTCCCACCCCCCTCAGTTAAGCAATCCTGAGCCGCGAGTCTCATTCTCTAGTGGGTATTTGAATCCTGCTGCTCTCTTCTCCCAGGACGATTCCACTTAAGCAACAGCCAGAACTTCTGCCAAGCGTGCGGGAGGAGTACAAGAAACTAACCACAAACCTCAATTTACATCAAGGCATTTTGATAAAAATATGAAAATGCCCCATTTGGGCTAGTGACTGAGGTTAACGATTGCCTCTGGTAACAGGCAGAACATGTGCTGCAGAAGCATCTATACCTGCAGATCTGCTCCACCCTCCACTTCACCCTGCAGACAAAACAGCCTGCCCTTGCCACCCGAACAAAACAACCGCCTGTGTGAAAGGTGCAGGTATTCCCCTGGAGATATCAAACCATTCATCTCCGTGTACTTAATTCTTAAAAAAGAAAAGGAAAAAAAAAGGAGGAAAGATTGGCTGTCTGTGAAAATGGGTGCTCCTAAGCTATATGACAGCCTGAGGTACAGTGAACTCCACAAGACAACAACCAGGTGTCCTCTCTCAGGCATCTATTTATTTTTGCAGGGTGACTGAGCTTGAAAAGTTAGATCAATGACATATTGGTTTCCAATGCTTTAAAATCCTCTTAACATCTGAAAGGCAAGACTAGCAAGAAATGATGCGTAAGGTACACGCTGCCCACCTTTTACCAGCATCCCTTCTGTCAGCTTTTGGGTATGATCCAAGTCATCCCTGGGCAGATACTTTAGAAATGCAATGCAAGTCATATTCTAGATCAGCTGGACACCCACGAAAAATAAGGCTTCGGGAAGGCATAATTAAAACCATTCGTAGGACAGCCTTGGCTTAAAACATATCCACTGCTCCACATGCATTGGATATTGCTTTGTTTCCTGAGGCTGGTGGTGAACCCCTATACTAAACCATCAACTTGGCCTTCTGCAAATGCTGTTGTTAGCTCACTTACTTCTGGGTTCGCGAGGTCCATCCACTGTTATCTTGATGGCTCTATGGTATGTGGCTACTTGTGGCGGATTTGTGAAGACCGTGATAGTCAGTGTGAAGCTTTTCCCTGCAACAGGAAAAAAATGTTACTGAGCATATGTGTTGAGAAAGGGTGTACTCCTCATTTCAGATAGCACTTGAACACACCAAATGGCACTAAAACACTTTAGCTGTCCGTATCTGAAGATCGATATGTGGCCAGAGAGCGGGGTGTATAACCTCACAACTGCCTGGTGCTGGATACATTCCCTCTGTGGCAACTGCTCAAGGCTTTTGGAAAAAAAAAAATTAATTTATATTTAAATGATCTACACTGTGTTTGTAAAAAAAGGAGGTTACCCCTAACAGTTAGAGTTTATCTGATCTACATGACTGCTGGTACGTTATCTGTACTTTCTAAAGGGTGTTAGTTCAGAGAGGCTTAGAAATTGTGGCTGACTCTTCCAAAACTGCCATGGGAACCTGATCAACAATGCTTGTTAAAATTAAAGAGAACTGGGTGCTCAGATCCCTTAGGCAGATCGTAAAATCCCACGCTTTGTGGTTGAAGCTAGCATTAGATCAATTCCATATTGCGAACCAGAACCCTTTAAAAATAATCTGCTACTGCAATGCCAAGAAACAAGGGAACGGAAAAAATAAAAAAATCCCTACAGCTTGTCCACAGAGAATTAAAACATTTTATGAAGACACAGCAGACCATTATGCTTAGTTTCTCTATTATTCAATAAGAAAACTGTGAAGGCCTTTTCAAAATCGTTATGTGCATGCCACCGCTCTAAGTTGGGAAAAGTACTCGTTTCGATGGCTGTTGGGGAAGGTTTCGTATCCCCTTGTAACTGCAATGCCTTCAGATCGTGCTACCCCTGGATTTGCTTTTGGCCAATACCAGCATTTACTTCAGGCATTTTTTAAATGACAAAAGTAACATTCTTCATCTTTGATAAGACCTCATATATGCATTCATTATGGCTTTGGCCTGGACAACAATAAAAACATTGCCTGTCAGCAGGTTTAGCATAGTTATCTCAGCATCACAGAGGACTCAGATACTGACAGGAATCTTCGTTATCAGTAAGAGACATCAAGGGACATCACCCCAAGTTAGATAACCAGGAACTGTTGTAAGAAAATTGAGGTTCGCGTTCGTTGGGCACATGCTGTGCGAGCTTTCCCATACAGATCTGCCTGCTTCATTTTACCACTTGGCTCCAGCCCTCCCGAGTGCTGAGTTTCTTCCCTTCTAAGACTTCCCATTTTTCTTATTTGCTTCATCTATCTATATAAATAAATATAAATTTAAATATAAATGTAAATATAAATGCCTGCCTATGCCTGCCTCTAGCAGCAATATTCCCCCCTCCCTATGCACATTCGCTTGCAATTCAATACTTCTCTTAATGCAGTTCCTACTTCGGTGCTAATGGTCTGCATCAACATCACGGCGAGCACACACACATAGCTGTTACTGGAAACTGTCCTCATCACATCCCTGTGAATTAGGGAGGTATTCTCCCCACTCTACGGATGAGGAACTGTGGGGAGATAAAGTGTCTTGGCCACGATCTCACAGGAAGCCTGTGGCCAGCGATGCTAACCACTTTGGCTGCTGCAACTAAATCCGACTATAATCCTGAATCACAGCCCTGACAAAACAGAAGCTGAAACAGAAGCCTCGCAAATCCCAGGCCAGCATCTTCCCACCTCCACAACCTTGCTAGAAAGCAGTCCCCGAGATCGAAAGAATGGCAACAGAAGCAAAAGTCATTTCAGATCCCCCTCTCGGGGCCTTTGGCCCTCAACTCTTGGGTCCTGCATCTACCCAGGCCAAGGATGGCTGTGTTCTTGACATTCTTTAAATACCAAATTACATTATAAAGCTTTACAGCTTCGTTACTCTTTCTCCACCAGTGCAACAAATCTTTCTATGAGGCATCAGTAATAAAGGTCAATAAACTTCCTTCCAAAAAAACTTTATCACCCGTAGCATTAGACTTAACAAATAGCAGAGAGGCATGTGTAGATCTTCCTTCCTTCCAAAAATAGTTTCCCTGTGTCATTATATGCAACACTTAGATCACTAAGACTGAAAGAGACTTTGAAAATATACTTTATTCTCTTTACTAATCTGTAGTATTTCCATCTTGCTTCCTGCATTTTTTTCCTGCTGCTGATGCATTAGGTAAGGTGCTCCTGCTGTTCTGCTAGAATACGTAGTCAATTTATTTCTTTAGAAGGCTCTTGTGGATTTTCCAGATAGAAAAGAAATGCAGAAAAAAAATTATAACAATAGTAAAATGTAGTAAAATGTGCCCACATTAGCCATCTACAAGACCAGAACAAAGAAGAAGAGGGAGGTGAAGTTACTTTCAAGATTTCCTACAGAACAGACTAGACCTCAGAGCCTGTATAAGGTTGTGACACAAGTTGTCAAAAGCAGGAAGATACTTAGCTTACTTCTTGTTGACAGAAGACTATTCATTAACCACATACTGGTTAACCACAGGACTATATAACCATAAGCCTACGTGTCACTCATTGCTGCTTACCAATAATTCTGGCTGTGTTTTTTCTCTGGCTATTCTGTTTCATTTACATTTAGATTTATTAAGTGGTTTTATCACTTTTATTCATAGCTTCTATATTATTCATCATTTATGTGTCTGGTTGACAAAGGCAGATTTAGATTAAAGGTATTGTTAGTGAAATCTGCGTTTTATGGATATACGTGCTTTGGGATGACAGCAGGACTATAAACGTCTCCTCCTTGCTTTTATGTATTATGATACAGCCATGATAGAGATTTTTATTTTCAGCATACACTTGCATAATACACTTACACAATACACTTACACACAAACGTGTGCACATACACACACACATACATATGCAACATGCAGCAGACTAAACTGGTGAAAATAATACCAAATTAGTCAGTGGAGGCTGTATTCAGACTCCTTAGCACTGGAGCCTATATTAGATGCCATAATTTCTGATGCCTAAGTAATAGGCATAGCTGGACCTCCTAACTATTGGTAGAAGACCTACAATGAGCACTTAGTGTCTCTGCTCAACTCAGAAAGGGGTGGGTGCCACCCAAACTGAGTCAGACAGCCTCAGTGATGGACTGACCTCTCTAGTGACTGTAAAGAGGGACCAAACACCTGAAGAAGGCATTCTGAAACACTGACCTGGTTTGGATGCCTCCAATAGGCATGATGACAATTTGATGACGTCCTAGCAATGACAGCAAGCCAGCACATAGCCCTCCATTAGCTAACATCAAAATCTGAAAGCCTCTGGATTAAGCAGCTCCATAAATCTATAGAAAATGATACACAAATTAGCTCGGGTCTATGATGCATGCCTCAGTATACTGAAGCCAATTGCTATTGCGTCATCATGGGAGTCTTTGCTGATGGTGGAAGGGCTGACGGGTGATGTCAAGCTGTGCCTCACTGGGGTGCAAGAGTCACTTCAGAGACTGTTGTGCTCTCTGTAACTATCCCTGACAGTTCCGAATATTAGGCACATAGCACCTCATGAGCACAAGGGTTAAGTTCTCCAGATGTGGGACAGGGTTCTGCCTTTGGAAACCCTTCCCACAGACATCAAGCATACCCTCATATGCATAACGGCAGAGCACAAGACTCACTGCTTCCATCAAGTCTTCCCTCACAACTAGGGTAGGAAAAATTGCTTGGTAATGTTTATTTTTGCAAGAGGATTAAGGTAAGAACCTTTCTAGAAAAAGTAATGGAAACGGTAGCATTTCCAGTCAAAATACAATACTGACTTTTGAAATGATACCTAGAGACTTTGTTGATGGATTTGCTAGAGACCGTACTATCAGAAATGCCCTCAAGAGTCACTGCTGATTTGACAGCCAAAGTCAGATGGATTAAACCAGTTGTCCCCAGCTCACGACTTTACAGGATTGCCCATGAGATCCCCTGATGTTGTGCAAAGCTGCAAGAATTTAAGAGGAAGCACAAAGCATAATGTTGCCTGCTGGTGCCTGCTCAGCAATACTGCTCCTGGACCAGCAAAAGGTGAAGATCAGCCTCCAAGACCCAAACATCTGAAGGTGGTGTGCCCGTGCTCTACACTGCAATACAGGAACTTGAAGTCTGCATTCATTCTGCCTCCCATCTGTCAGAGGTTGGAAGCAAAACGAGCAGTGAACTCACATCTGGCATGATGAGACATTCAGTGGTCCCCCAGAACAGCTCTAGAGGGAGCAATAGGCTTGTAAGCTATGGCCCCTGGGAATGTTTGAGAGGAACCAAGGGGGAAAAAAAGAATCCCAAGTGACAACATGGTCACATGAAGCTCCTGCGTGCTGCTTTAGTCATCCCTGAGCAGTGTCATGACCAGATGGGTTTGGGGGTGGGAAGGCATATATAAGTGGCTGCATGGCCAGATGCAAAGGGGAATGAGAACAGACACGCTTTCGGGAAGAGAGGCCACATCTTGAACCTATCAATTCATATTAATCCACCTCTTCCTCAGGCAAAAAGAGTCATTGATTCAATTGATGAAGGTTCATCCAAATGAGGACAGAAAAAAAATAGAGTTAAAGCTTCAGAAGTTGGCCCGTGGAGGGGTGGGGAGGAAAGGGAGGCCACCAGACGATGTGGTTACAATTACTATCTTTTGCTTTTGGGATTTATTCTGACGATCACAGATGTGTCATTAGTGTTGTGTTTTTGTTTTTGGTTTTTTTTTAAATTGTTACAGTAAATTATTAGATAAAAAGAAGAAGAAAAAAGGGAAAGGAGCCAAGAACGCTTGTGCTGACAAGGACAAAAGGTATAGATGGAAAAATATGAAATGTAATACACAAATGCAATACAAATTATATTACAGACATTTTTATTATATTAGTGAGAGACTTCCAGGTTCTAGTAAGAAAGATTATGTTAGGTTGTTTCTGGTTTGTTTTGTTTTGTTTTTTATCCAGCTTCTGCTTTTTAGTGCTTATGTACTTACTTTTATTAAACCATGCTAAGTGATCAATTTTATACATCTTTACAATTTCTCACAACATCTTCCTTGGTATCTGCCAAAGTGAAGATGTCTACCGCATTTTAATAACATATCTGGCTATCTCTGGGCAGGATGTAATACACACATGCTCACGTATTCATTCTCAAATGTTGACTGTTACACACTGGGGCCAAATTTTCCCATTCTTATCACTTAAGCCGCTGAATACTCCAAATGTAATCAATAGGACGAGAAGGGCCAACATAATTTGACCATTCATTAGTTAACTGCTGCTCATCATACGAGTGAAATATTTTTGTAGGTGTTCAAGTTGCATGTCCAATTGCAAAAAACCTGCGCAAGTCCAAATTCTGTGCCCAGATGGTGACTCTTTTCTCCTGCCCCCAGTGACAGTTTCACACAGTCAGAATATAACTTTGCCTGTTATGTTTGGTCCAGCGGCTATTTCATCAGAAAAAGCTGCAGCTGAAGTAAGCGGCATCAAAAAAATAACATAATTTGTTTACCATCAGCACCACAGACACCACTGAATTTAAATATGAGAAAAAACTGTTATTCGCCTCATCCGCTACCATGCTGTAAATGGTTTACAAATTCTGACCGCCACAGACCAACGGTCCAAAAAGATAAATGCGAACATGGGGAGATGTCAGCAAATTAGGGTGATTGCCCAAAGAAATGCAAGAACTGCCCATGCAAATAGTTGCACGGGCAACGGATCAGTTTGTGTATTTATGTCGATGTTTTGCAGGTGTAAGTGTGTGTCAAGTTGGAGATTTGGGAAATACACCCACTTGCCTCCTGCCAAACCAGCCTGGGTCAGCATAAAGGTATACTTTTGAACATTTCTGTCGAGTGTCTCACTCCAGGAAGTTCTTATATCTGTGTTTACATAGCATCTACTTACCCAGAATGAAATCTCCATCGCATTAAATCAATAGGTGTTTTGTTCTGGATTTATATGGGGCCAAGTTGCCATGCAAATGGCCCAAAGTGGCCAGGCTGCAAACTTGGACCTAGCTATGAGCTTGAATTTGCTTTGTAGTAAGTTGTGGAAAAGCAACTCGCTGCTGCGGGAGCATGGCTGGTTCTGGCTTCTCCCCTTCCCTTTCCTTCCCAGCTCCCTGCAGCACTACTGAGTGCTTAACCAAGACGTGTGCTCTCTTTTCCTCCCTGCCCATTCTCCAAGCTTTTTCCCAGCTAACAAGTCAAATGCTGTGGTGGAGAGCAGCGGAGCTGCCTGCCCTTCCCTGCCGCGGCTCTGGGGATTCCCGGAGCTAGAAGGCTAGAAGAAGGTTGTGGCTGGGGTGGAATTGTTTCAAGGCGTTATTTTGGTGAAGCATATGTACATTTAACCTAAGGCAACACAGGAACTATATTAAGCAACCAAAATTACATAACTGAAATCAAGTAACATTAATAGAGATGCTGTCAACCTAAGCAGGCACTAAATTCAATTTAATTTTACCTTAAGCCCATTATCTGGGTGATAAGGATAGTCCCTGACACTCTTCTGGAAATTGTCCCTGACAATCTTCTTATTTCATAAGTCAAAAACATAACCCTAAGTCTGCAAGCTGTGGACATGAAATATTTAAGCAAACAGATGCAGAAGCTGCTTCTGTACTCGGTATAACTTACAGCTGTTAAAATAAAGCTGACTCAGGCCCTCAGCAGCTGTTCCAGCAGACACATATTGGTGATGCACAGCAATGTTTTGTCATCAGGTGTACCAGGCATGCTACAAGACCTGTCCCCTACACTACACGTTTCCCTTTGCAGTGGAGAATGCCCACGCAGGTAGCAGGTCCTAAAGTCACTTTTCCCTCCCTTTGATGTGCTACAGTGGTACCAACATCCAAATCCCTTTCCTCAGAAATAAAGGAGAACATCTTCCTGTTGGAATAAACAAAAAAATGCCAGCACCCAGCATCCCAGAAACATGTCACCGTCAATTCAAAAATCACATATTTCCTTGAATGCTGTTTTTTATCCATTACTGTAGCAACTAACACCTTCAGTATTTGATCTGAAGCCCTCAGAAGAGTGATTCTCCCTTGCACAAACAGGGATCGCTCACATTTTCAAGTGTTGCAAGGGTGGGACTCAGCTCACTAAAACAACCACAATTTTTTTCTCTTTTTTTGGCCAGATGTTTACATTTTAATTACAAGAGTTTGTGTGCAGCCAGTTTCACTTCTGCGCTGATGAGCGGTTTCACTTCCCAGTCCCCTGTGCTGTCATGATGATACCATCCACCGCCTCTTCCAGCCTTGCAGGGGCCTCTGTGCTAATCCCTTCCCTGACAGCCTGACAATGTGTGTAAAAGTGCAGCCGCCGCTGCCGCTGCTGCTCCACTGTTTGCCTGCGAGGCACCTGATGGCCCTTCTCTGCTTAAGAAACTTCGATTTGAAATGCATTCATTAGAAATGTTCATGTCTAAAATGTTAGACACAAGGCAGCAGTCTCAGTTGGATTCCTTTGGGTTCCTTCCCTCAGGTTACCACTTCTACTACCTTCAAGTTATTTTTCCTGTAAATGTGCTTCAGCAGAGATGCCACAAAAGCACAATTTATTCTGTTTAGAGCAAAAAAACCTGTGGCAGTTGAGTAGCAGGAGATACCAGGTGTGGGTACTAAATGGTCATGGCGATCTATCAGGAAGGGAGCTGCAGCAGAAGACAGGTAGGAGAATAACTCTGAGCTTATGGGAAAGGACATAAATGAACTAACTGAGGAGAAGAGGCATAGGGTCAAGAAATTTGGGACCGAGGTGGCAAGAAGGAGGTCTCTGAAGACAGGGTGTCCTACAATAGTCAGCTTAGGGTGACACCCAGTAGTTTACATAGACATTAGTCACTTTTGTATGCCAACATCAACAATCCACAAACACACAAAACCACCAGGAATCCCCCTATATTGTGATGCTGTCTAATTTCAGAAGAGAGACTATTTCAAGGTAGGAATTTGGCTGGCAGGAACATTATTTGTACTTTAGCATCCTTAGGTCTAAGTCCTATGTAAATACCAGCTTTTAGGCTTTGTGATGGAGGTGGTATGTGTGTGTGAGTGTGTGCACCAGAGTTACAACAATGTTTGACAATATAAAAAAAACCCTTGGTTTTCCATTCTGTTCTGAAGGACAACCCAAGTGACCTGTTTTAACTGAATTTTTGGGGTGGGATGCCTTCTTAGACTGAAAGCCTGCAGATCAAGCTTGCAAAATGGATTAAAGCGTTAAAAGATTGGGATGGGGGGGGGGAAGACCTTTTAATGGAAAAGCCAAGCAGCCTCTAACTATAAGTGGAGTTGCTGCAGTAACCACTATAAAATTCTTATGAACTTGGGTGGAGACAATAATTACGGCACAGGAAGAATGAGATGCTGTGGGGTGCCCAGCCTCTGCAGCAGAGTGGCAGCACAAGGAGATTACAGTTTGAGTCTTAAAATGCAATGCTTATTGTTAAAATATTTTTAAGACTCGAAATGTGTATAAGCAATTTATACAAACGTACATGTCACTAATGTTTGAACACAGATTTTGAGAGGGTGGAATTATTATTTCCCCAAAGATGACTCTAATGGAAATCTCTGATGCTCCTATGAGTGGGCTACCCCAAAACCTGAACCTCTGCTTTCAAGCTGTGACCTACTACATATCATGGAATTCTGTTTTCTTTTTTCGTCAGTGCAATATCATTTTAGTTTTAAATGAAGTGCTTCTTTATACCAGAGCTTGGGCTGTTTGTGAATAAGTGTTCAGAAATGACTTAGCCTCCACGAAGTGCATCCAGCTCTAGGGTGGAACGAAGAAACGATCATTCAGCAGACTGCTGTGTCACTGCTGAATGGTTCAGAGAAAGGGAAAAACAGCAACAGGAACACCAGATGGAAAGGACAGTTCAAAATGAAATTACTTAAATGCAAAGCTACCACCTTCTCACAGAAAATGCCTTGGGATCTTTAAGCCTAATAATAGTCCTTAACCCAGCTATAATTTCAAACCATTAATAAGCTTTTTGAGGTAGAAATTATCACCCACACTTTATAGGCGATGAGAGACACATGAAAAGGTTAAGGCCCAGATTCACAAGAGGATTTAGCTGCCTGAAGTGGGATTCAGGTTTGATTTAAATGCTTAAGTCCAAAATTATACCCCTCATCCCTCCCATCCACACCACTCCAGGTGATGCCTAGCAGCAGATGCAGTGGATATCTGAGGGGGCTTCCCCTGCTGAACAGCCCTGTGTCCTCGAGGCTGCAAGCTCAGCCTCCGGGAAGGAGCAGCTTGGCGTGGTCAGTCCAGCCCTGACCCGCAGCCTGAGCCCTCCTCTGCCCCTCTCCTGGGGCGGTTTGGTCCAGGAGCTGCTTCTCGGGGCTCACCTGCTGACTCAGCTTCTCATGGTGGCCCCTTCTGCTTTAAGCATTAGGGCATTTCCCCAGGGAGGCTCCCTGCTCTGTAGGACGTGCCTCAGGCGTACACTTCACACTTCCCTGAAGTGCACCCTGGCCAGACGGCTGCGGTGGGGTGGCAGATTCCTCAACCCTGGTCGTTCCCTGGCTGGAGGTCCTTTGGGCAGAGAGGTCCTTCGGGCAGAGGGGCAGCACACACCTGGCTTGTGGGGCTGGTGACTGCAGTGTTTGGGGCGAGGGGAGCGCCTCGTTCCAGTCTCGTCTCCAAGGACTGCTTTTGTGTTTGAACCCATGATTTCTTCACCCCTTGAAGCCCTGTTCTCATCCTTTGCCTAATCATGAGACCAGGGAAAACCTCCGTGTAATGGGTGTTGTGGGTTTTGGCAGATCCTATTCTGAGGCATCTTCATTTCATAGTGCATTGTCCTGTGAACCTAGACAAAGCCCTGTGAGACCTGGATTTTGTCTCAGTCCCTCTCCCTTTTTCCAGTACTGGCTTTCATTTGGGACCAGCCCCAGCCTGGCTACCTGTCCAGACAGATGCTGGCATACCTTCGTGCTCTATCACAGAGCTGGAGCTGGGAACAAATATGCTCCTTGCCCTATGGAGCGATGAAGAGGATGACCTCTCAGCATGGCTGCAGGAAGAGGCACCACGTACAGGGAACAAAGAAGGTGTGGGTTCACTGGAAGAGCAATGCACTGCTCTGAATATGTAAGGCAAGGAGCGGGTTTATGATGATCAGGGCCATTTTAGCAAGCGAGGGACTTCCTCCTGCAGTGGCCTGAAACAGGTGAATGCCAGAAGACAACCTGACAAGTCACTTCTTCAGTAGGTAGCTGAGCATGGGAGTGTGCACTGGGACTGTTTACTCTGAGTTTATTTTCTTAGAGGAAGGACTCCTCCATGCCGTCATTACACTAATGCAATGCGCATTGATTTCAGAGCTCGGAAGAGGTCTGGGGTCACTCGATGAATATCCATGCAGTCAGTGATGGGGGAGATAACACTGCCATTATGAACTTGGAACCTGCCAAGTTCCACCAGAGACAACCTTCAAACACAGAGCAACCTCTGTGGCCTCAGATATGGACACGGCTTTGTTAGAGTTGTGGTGCATAAAGTCTAGCCTGTGGAAACTTTGTGACCTTGCCAAAGCGTTTCCTTCAGTTCCTCCCTAAACTTCAGGGAACTGATGTGCATACACGCTGCTCCAAGCACCGCCCCGCTGAAGAGCTCTTTTGGCATCAAGCCTTCAAAGCAGCTGCTTCCCTCCTCCTTGCCTCTCGCCTTGGCCTCCAGAACCTCCTCCCTCTCCCCCACACACCTCCCCACACCACACAGCAGGTAGCTCATCCTCAGAGGGAACGGTAGGAAAGGGCAGAAGGAATTAAGGATAGTTCCTAGCAACACACCTTGAGGCCAAAACCCGCTCCTGTGATAAAGGCTCGTGCAGGAACCCCAACCTGTGCTGAGAGGCAGCAGCTCTCAAATGGGATGGGCAGGAGGAGCATCAATAGAGGAAGGAGAACAAGAGACAGAGATTGATGCAGGACAGAGATGAAGGGAATAAGGTCGATTTGGAGAGGTTGAGAAAACTGCGTTGAAATAATATGACGGAAAAAACAGGAGAGGAGTAGGATGGGAGCAAAACAGGTGTAGACTCACAGCATTAAGGTAATAGAAAAAAATGGGGTTCTTTTTACTGTTGTGAAAGGATTTTTAGAAGGGAACAGAGACTGATTCAGACTGATGAGGGTTTATGCACATGACTTCTGGAAAAGACTCTCCTGACAGCAATTGTAAGCCACTGATTTGCAGCATCCTCACTTCTGCTAATCCTGAGTGAGCTGAGAAGAGCTGCATGCCATAGGCTAGTCATCTGAAGTTCACTAGCCAGGGTCCTAATTCATCTCTCAGAATGATTTTATTTTGATGACAAAAGAGCAGCTGTTATTTGGGTTGTAATACAGGTACATACATCTATAGGTACATAGGTACACACAAAAATGAATATTTTTTTTTTTTACCAGAACTCAAGCAGCCTCTGAAGGAGGCAAAACAAAATAAAAACAAAGGGGAAAAAAAAAAGCTGAAGGGCAAACAGATCACTTGAAACTATGTAACCTCTTCATCTAGAGAGGTACTTTGTTTTCCCTAGGCAGTATCCTGGTAAGCCCAACTCCTTTTATCACGGCAAAAAAAATAAGAAAATGCTCAGAGGATAGCATCTGCCTCATCCTCATCGTTAGCCTGAGTTTCAAAAATGTACAAGCAGAGCTCTGCAGAACCAAAAAATAGATTTATTGTTATTGGACTGAGGGCAGTGGTTCAGCACTTGGCATGGCCACTGTTTACAGCAGTAATGCTCCCGGAGACAGGAAGTTCTCCAAATCACTCTGCCATTATTTTTCTCCTGTTGACGCTTTCTGATCGAGAGTTTCTTCGCCCAGACGAAATTCTAAGTAACCCAGCAGAGAGTGTTTGGGAGCTGGCAAAGCCAGCCGCAGTCATGCTCAGCCTCACGGACCACATGATGTTTTTCAAGTCAAACCCCCGCGCAGAGCTGCATCATATGTATGCTGTCTTACACAACCAGCGATTCATGCGAACCCGGCTGCACGTAGCGAGTGTGTGCAGAAGACGACTTGGGCGGCACTGGCGTAATGAGAAAGTCTTCTCCCCTCCCCTCCTCCTGCCCCTACGTCCCTGCCAAAGGCCAGCACCGAGGCAGCTGTTGTCTTTAAAGGGCTGGGTTTGCTCATCAATCTAACGCAGACCCGGGCTTTTCAGCTTGAAATAGGCATCGGCTCCACCGTACCGGTGTGGGGAGTCTGCACGCTGAGTTCTTCCACAGCTACTCAGTTTACACAGAAATCTCAATAAAATTAATGACACAGCTAAGGAACCCTAAGTCACTTAAAAATAAAATTACAGCTTCTGGCCTCTGTCTTTTAGAGAAAAATTCACCATTCAGACCAGACTGGACAGAGAAGAGTCCTGTGATAAACATCAACCCTCGAACACATACCCCGGGGCCAGGGCCAGCAGCGCAGCCCCTTCCTTTGGCTGCTGCCCGCAGGCGGCAGGACCGGCAGCGGCAGCCCCGGGCAAGCAGCCTTGCAGATGCCCAGCTTTCCCATCCCAAGGGCCATGCCAGCCTTGCCCGCGCCCGGCATGACGGCAGGGCTGCAGGATGGCTCAAAGGAGCTGCCCATTTCTTTACGGCCAAACCGCCCTCCCGCTGGCCGTAGCATCCTGCTAGCGCTGCATACTTATCAATCCAAAGTATAAATAAGCCATTGTTGTTAAACTCTATCAATTGACTCTTTTCTCAGTTTTGATTGCAGTTGGGTTTCTTCTATTTTCATCCCATCTGGCAAGCGTGGTTCATTGTTACTCCAGTATCTGATACCGCATCCCCTGAAGCATTCCAATGGCTTGGACCGGGACCTGGACGGCTGCTTAATACTTATTTTACGATCCTGTTGAATAGCATCCTCCTCTGTTTTGCACATACTTTTATAATTTTGAATGCATTTAAGTAAAAAATAAAACAACTTTTAACAAAGTGCTTAAATGGTGCAACCACAAGCTGAAGTTTCACAGAAGGAGCTGAATTCTAACTTCAGAAGACCAATAAAAATAATTGGACTCAGAATCCAGAGCAGTAATTTTTGGATTTTAAGTATTTCTGAGATTCCAGCTGAAACTGATTTTTCTTCCCCAAAATTATATCCAGAAGGAAGAGTCCTGATGGAAGAAACTTCTGATTATGCTTGGTAATATCTCTCTCTCATGTTCTCCTACCAGCTACTCCCATGACAAAAGAGTACTTCTTCGGCTCTGTGGAGATTGAAAACTGTCACAAAACTTATTCATGACTCTAATACCAATAGCTGGTAGGAAATATATACGTAGGCTTAATTTTCAGTCCTTTCCAAGATGCAGTTTTTAAAAAGGCCTTGCTGGAAAGCTATCACGAAGCTCCAGCTCCAGATCGCAGTTTTAGATTGAGATCTTCTGTAGCAAGCCAAGCACTTCCCCATTAGCTACTATTATGATAACCTATTAATAATTATTTTCATCTGGAAAACGTGTTTATTTGTTGGGGTTTTTTTAATGTTACGTTCTACAAAGAAGATAGTTACTGGGATTGATGATTCCATGAGGAAAATATGTAATGCTTACCGAGCCACGAAGCTTTCCCTCTCCAAAATAACTATTTATTTTTAATTTTATCCAATGAACTTCTATGGTGTCAGGCTTTTTGCATCAGATTTATTTCATCATAAACCAGTTCATTATACGTTAAGAAAACAGGGTACTTTGCAGTAGTAGCATTTTGAAGTGTTTATGAACGGAGGGAAAAAAATAAAGATTAATTTTTTTTTAACCAGGTAATCAGGCAAGGGGGGCTGAGATTGGCTGAAGTTATAAACGACATTTTTCTTTCAGAAATTACTTACTCGGGCTTACAAGCCAGACGGGCAGGTTTTCCCAGTAGCATTCTCAAACTAGGGTGAGGAATAGTAACTCTGGAGCCCAGCCAATTCCAATGTAAATCTGTTTGGTTCAGGAAAGCAAGCCAAATTGCTTTTATACAACATCTCGATGTTTCGGGCAACCTGCGATATTCTCAGCTCCCATTCCGGGTGTCAAGAAAATCAAGTGGGTGGTTTTTTTGAATTCTGAACGACAGGCAGAGGCAGAACAACAGGGGCAACAGCTTGCTATTAGATACGAAGCGACCGCAGAAACGCAGTTCTGTTCTTTAAGCTTTGGCCAATATTTGGCTGGTGCGTCTGCTCTGATAGGCAGGATCAGACCCCCACACGGGGGGAGTCACACCGTCAGCGCAGAGCCGCTGATTCACTGAGGTGAAAACGTGGACAATAGCCTTACATTTGAAACAGCCATCAGGCTGTCTTCCTAGATTTCATTTAAAGCCCACAGAAGAAAATGTAAACTATTTATTAAGAATGTCAAGAATGACAATTTCCTGCTCTCTTAGAAGGGAGAAAGCGGTGGCTTGCCATCAGTTCGGCAAGGCTTTTAACGGGGATGGTTACACCTGGGCGACAACCGATGCACAGGGAACTGTCACCAGTCGAAGCTGTTCCTTATTCTCTGGCAGTGATTTTAAATCACACAAAAAGCGTCCACTCTGACCATAACCGACGTGAACTTTCAATCACTGTTCACATAATACTCCTGGCATCGCATTATCACTGGTGGCAACTGAACTTATTCAAACTCAAATATTACACAGCAAACAAAGTTTTGGTTAATTTTCCTCCAGCGAAGTATCAAAGGAAGCAATGCCCTTTGAAGCAGCTACCTTATGCTTTAAGCTTTATACAAATTCAACAGAACAGCACCTCAGAAATCCTGTACCAAACGCAAACAATCCCCACCTTTGGAAAACAATCCCCTGTTCGAGAAGTAAACAAAAGCATACATTAGTCACTCGCTCCAAAGATGGGCAGCCAAGGGAGGCGATGAGATTTAACCTCGAAGACTGACTAAGAGCACGCAGCGTTCCCGAATCACACCATCACTTAAAGGATCCCGAGCGCCTGGATATCACACGACATATAAGGTTTATGTCCGTGCACAAGTGACCGGCTACTAGCAACCGGTTATGGTAAGGGGCTCAGCAGCACTCCCCGCCAAGCTTTTCTGCATGAATAGGGACTGTTCTCTTTTAGCCGCTGGGTTTTGACCTTGAAACTCACACAGTTCACTGTTATGATTTCTAGCTTCACTGCCATGGCCAGGAACTGAACTACAGGTTTGTTTTTATTAGCTTCTCCGCCACTTTGCCAGCTATTCATTTGAATCTTCTAAACAGTCATCTCTGAATCATAATGCAAATTCCATTTACTGAAAAGGTGGAACCTTTAATATAACAAATGAACATGTTTAATGACTGATACTTTTAGACATTACAGCATCTCTCATGTTTTCAGTAAATGGATATAATTTTCTCTGCATTACCCTATTATTATTCTTTGCTAGCATTACGAAGCTACATTCTCAGCTGCGGGTGTTTTCCACCAAGTGCATTTTGAAGACAGCCCAAACAACACGATTTAAAAGACATTTCCCTCTGTATCCTGAGCTAAAAATGCTGCAGGATACAGAGGGATCGGGTTGGTATTTTATTCTTCAAATGTATTTACTGCTTGCATCTATGTTTCAACAGGGCCATGTTCTGCCACAATCACTGACTGTATTTATATTGGAAGAATATCTACAGATGCATTTCACTTCAAAGGCAAATAAGGGCTGTTGTGTATAATCAGGATAACTTCCTTGGTCTGAAGCCTGACCCATCTCCCATTTGGAATAAAACATTTTGAGAGTGAGCGAGCAGAAGTGGGTCACCTTTGTAACTCTCCTGAAGCGTGCTTGTAACTCCATTCGTGTTCGTAAGAGCCACAGATGCAACCGCACATCAGGAGGTGGCTTGGGTGCTCACAGGGGGAGAAAGGGAGGGGAAAATGGTGAGGAGGGGTCAGCAAGCCCCGAGTATTTAATCTGGTTCAGAGAGACACCGGCGCACAAATTGCTCAAAAAGGCAGTATACAGAAACCTGCTTAAATGCAGTAGACACTATAATTTTGATTTGTGAGTGTTACAGCACTGAATTGTCCCTAAATAACACTGCTGTGCTTGGAACACCATAATGTTACATTCTGATTTTACTTAAAGGTACGAATGAAACAGAAGAAAAATACATAAGTAAATATCATATGAAGTCACATGGAAGAAGTGACAATTTTTCATTCTTGACCTTAAAAGAGAGAGGCTGATCTTTTCTCCGCACTTTTTCTGAGCAACAGCTCACCAGTTTCTCTTCTGTGGCTTTGCCTGACCCCCCCCCGGCCCACGCAAAGGGACTCCACTCACAGCAACAAGGGCAGTAATGCAAGAGGAGCGCTTAAAATAATCTTGTAATAGAAAAGTAAACATGATTGCTTGGAATTTATGAGGTTTAAGATTATGGACCGGAGCCAAAGAGTGAAATCGCAAAGGGTCCTTCTGTTGATTTTACAGGCTTTTGGATCAAGCTTTGTACACCTGCCCACTCACATGCAACGTGAGCCACACGTGTCAGATACCATTTACAGCTTCCTAACAACATTTTTATATAGTTCTAGTCTAAGTCAGCTTCGACTCTTATTTGTTACCTACGCTCATAAGGCCTTTTTATTTACTATGTACTAGTAATTACTGGTTATCACAGAGATACAGCAAGTCAGATATTAAGCTCATCTGTTCTGTTCTATCCTGCGCACCTTGCAGGAGCGCATTAAATAACAGGACTACTGCATATTGTTCTATATCTATTTCAGAGAAAGAAAGGTCAGAAAAAGTGCCCTGTGCCTTTCTCAGGTCACGATGAAGCCAAAAAATGTTTAGATCTATGCGAGAATTGCTTGTAATTTTGGGTTGACTCGCTCAGTTACAGAGACCAGCTTTTCCAGAGAGTGCCTCGGAGTCCCGAGATGGTCATGAGTATTTACACAAGCTGAAAATTCTCATTTTAAATTGAAAATACATTATTTAACCTTAAACATGGGTAATATTGTGCTATTCTAAATTTGATGGGATGGCTTCTGGAGTCAAAATGTGACTTGCTGTCTATGTGATTTTTTTTTTTTCAAATGAGATGTCACTGTTTAAAAATTGAAGTGACACTGAGGATGGGCTAGGATAAAGCAAGAAAACCGTATAGCTAATTCTGTGCCTTTGGAATCGGGCTACACCAGATCTTGCAGCATTCCCTGCCACAGAAAACTTGATAGACGCTGTCTTCAAATTCCCTTCATGTAAACAGAACTTGACATAACTGGTGAACATGACCGAAGCATAGTTGAGAACAAACACATACCTCTTCCACTTCTACCCACGAATCGGAGGTCGTTGAACCTTGCTACTTGGTTTTTCATGGCGGCTGTGGCGTTTCTGAGTTCTGCAGAGTAGTTTTCATCGTTTCCAGCCATCACCGTTACCAGCGTCCCATCGGGCACGTCTCCCAAGGCCACCACCTACAAAATCAAGGAGCAGAAGCCTCAGCTTACGCGACATTTAATTTGGGGTGCAGAAGATCAACAAGTAACATGATAAAATAGGAAAAAGCAGTAACAGCAAAAATCTACGTAGACTAAGAAGCTGTTTGGGGAAAACAGGAATCGATTCCATGCCTAGTTTGAAGAGCTATAGAAAAGTTTTTACATTGACGCACCTCTGAAATACACAGCAGAATGTGTATTCTGACACAAAAAAAATACATGAAATAAGCTTTCCAAAATATACTTCTGTAATTGTCAATAAACAAATTCAAGTAACAGGAACTGATTCTGGTCTGATTTACATCAGTGGCATTGCTTTTAAGCTACAGCAAAGTCAGCACAATGATGGAAATGTAAAATTCAAGAGAAAACAAAACCAAGCCAATTGTCTCGCATCTGTGCAGATGCAGAGGGTCAGAGCTGCACCAGTTCCCTGTCTTTTCCTCCCACCACTCTGAACAGAGCTGCCCCAGTATAAATTCAGAATAAGCCCGTGGAAAAACAGGCCTCAATCAAATGTTTAATCACAACTTACTGAACAATTTCTTTTTTTTCTTTAGAAGCATGAAAGCAAATCATTGACTTAAGACCTCACCCGCAACCTGATGGATGGAAATTGTGATCTGAACTAATGAAAACTGCAATTGCTCAGACAAAGGCTTTCACCTTGTCCGAAATGTTTGCGCTGTAGCTCCTTGGTGCCAGCATCTATCAAACAAATATTTAGGAACACAAGATTTGCTGCATTTCTGATGCGATGCACTGAGAGATCTATAGATTTCTAACCTGAAATTTTCTGGCTTGTATCTACAACGTTCACTCTGGCTAAACTATGAAAAATTTAATTTTATCTTATCTTCTTGAGCAGGACTGAATTCTCAAAACAATTTTACCCTGCTATAATCGAATGGATGTCTGGTGTGTCTCTAGACTTATTCTCGCAAAAGTAAGAGCTTGAATTAGATCCTCTGTCATACTTTTTTTAGATCCCACTGCTGTTCCCCCAGTTAAGTCTGCAGTAGCGACCTCAGGGCTACTACCAAAAAAAAAAAAAAGAAAAAAAAGAGAAAAAGAAATCTAGCTAGTTTTTATTTCCTCTTTTGCACGTTCTATGAGGAAGTAGCCCTGCATCATGTCCTCTGAGTTGCAGCTCGATATTTTTCCTTCCTCTTAGCATTTTCTAGCTTATGTCCATGCAGTTACAATTGGCTCAAACTTGTCACGGCCCGGTCTTATTCCTATTAGTTTCTAATCACACTGTTCTTTCCAAACAGGATCAGCGGCTCCATTACTTGATCAGTCTCTGATGCCTATTCCCCAGCCATAGCTACCTCCCATAATATGAGAGAAGTCTCCAGGTTCAGGTATTTCACAGCCTTTCCTTCTACAGGAGGCTGCGTTTCTCACTTCAGTGCTCTCCCATTCGTCACCGATAACCCTTATTTTCACTTCCACATGCAATGTTAAAATCACTGTGTCAAAATTCCCTCTTTACGTATCTATTTCAACTTCCTCTTTCCCACTCCTCTGCGGCCCAGGCTTTTGGTTTTTTGTTCTCCTCTGTGTGCCGTAATGCGTTTCTGTGGCCTGTGCTACGCTCAGCGTTGCGCTTTTCACATTTCCCTGATCTTGGCATAAAATAGACCTGCTCGAAACGTTGAAGCTAGTGAGTTTTCTCCTTGCACAGCGTTGTGTCATGAGGCATGCTGGCTCACAAGATCAGCAGCTGCAGAGCCAACGTGCTCACCCGGTTCTTAAAAAGTTACCATAAAACCTTAATGCATGCACATATATTAAAGACACAAGAAAGGGAAAGGGGAAAATTGAGGCATTACCCTCACCTCCCTGTGATGCAAATGTTTGCATGCTTGTTTAAGGAAATATAGGCTAGCATTTTGAGGGATGAAAAACCTTCATGAATCCAGGGTCAGTCGTCTCTTACAGAACAAATATGTTAAATCGTCGTTTTCAAATTACACTGATGGCAACCTCAGCGATAAGAGACATGAAGAAAATATTAGAAACAAGCATAAAAATTACAGAGCGCAGAAAAGAAACTAGAGTTAAAAGTCACAGGCAACAGAAACAGAAATACAAACATTTACATTAGAAAAAAGACTAAACAGATAAGTTGGGACTTACTGAGTGGAGTTATCTAGTACTTTATTGTACTCTTTAGCTCTTAAAAATATGTATTTCTAGAGAAAGGGGAAGACTATCACAGTTGCAGCGCTGCCGGGTGTCTAAATTACCTACTTCTGCCGCATCAATCAAACAAAACTGGCCTTTTAGATTAAGATTTAAATTCTTTCCTAACAGCGTTTGGTCAATGAATCTACATGGCACCTCATTAGAGTTGTTATGTATTTTTCTCTAAGTTTCTCAGAATCGTTCTTTATTTTAGAATAAAAGAACGCATGGAAATGATCGTTTTGGTTTGAAATAACATCCTGATCCTAAAGATCAAACATCACGAGTGAGTTTTTCTAAGGAAACGTGAAAACTCTCTCTCTCTTTTTATTGACGCAATGGTTGTTAGCAAATACTTGATAAAAGTCAGCGCTTTTTTGTCAGATGCAAATAAGATATTGGCAGCACAGGAACGATCTGGACTGAATTTTCTAGTTCCTGCTCCAAATGATCTTAAAATTTACGACTTTAAAAAATGCCTTTGCGAATATTCAGTATTTAGTGTAAAACCAGCGGGGTGGTTTGATACGTGGCAAACGATTTCGGGGCTCCTTTCTCAGCGGGCCACGGCGGGAGCGTTTGCGGGGGGGACGAGGAGCAGCGAGCGCTCCGGCAAGCAGGTGCCTCCCAGCACCGCATTTCAGGAGCTTATTCATAAGGAAACCCTCTCCCCGTTGGTTTTTGGTTTGGTCTTTTTTTTTTTTTTTTTTTTTTTTTTGCTTGCGCATTTCTAGGTTAAACTACCTCAGTGTTACAAACGCTTGCTTTCGTCTGTTTGGAGAACCTGACCCTTTACTCTGTTTGCAGAAGTCGGGAGCGGGCTTGCTAGTTTAAAACGGAGGGTTGCACTAGCTGGAGGGGGGGAAACGAGAAATGAGAGCGGCGTTGGTTATCTCTCGAAACCAGCCCCTTGGGGTTGTTTTCCGCGGGCGATTTTCACCTAACAGGCGGGCAGCCGCCTGCCGCCAGCAGCCCCCCTGCCCGGGGAGGAGAGGGGGAGCGGGGCCCCGGTCGCTGCCGGAGCCCGCGGCTCCCGGCGCCCCGGCAGCGGGGCGAGCCGGGGCCGGGCGGCGGCACCGCTTTCCGCCGGCGGCTCGGGCGGCCGGGCAGGAGTGGGAAGAGCCGCCTCTTGCCGTTCCCCCCCTTCTCCCCGCCGGGGGATGAGCGGGGCTGGGAGCGCGCCCCGGGCGCCGCCACGCGTGGCGCGGCGGGGAGCCGCAGCGGTGGCCCCTGGCCGCAGGGGATCCCCGGGAGAAACACCGGCCGCGTCTGCGGACTTGGATTATCTCCCTTCCCGGCGGGGCGGAGCGGGTTTTCACGCCTGTTCCACACGGGAACTCTGCCTTCCAGCTCTCTGCCTTCGAGAGCTTCCCGAGCGATTAGCGGCAGTTGCCTAGTGCGTGGGTGACAGTACAATAATTAATCTAAATGAGTGAATTTAGGAACTGACCCTGCCGATTAGTTCTTCCCTTTCCTCGGACTCATATATGCGCAAAAGAAGACGACTCTCCAGACATCATAATACTTTTCCCTAAAGCCGCCTGCTTAGCAGGGTTTCCCGAAGCTCTGGGAGCCGGACTGATTCCCTGCTCCGTCTTTTCTCCTCCCCCCAAAAGTCCTCGGGAAGGCTCGGGTCTGGTCACCTTCAGAAAAGCTGTACTGAGGCGGTCGGACTCCAGCAGTGACCGCAAAAGACAGCACGAACTTCACAAATCCCGATCCTAACTCTAATCCCGGGGCTCCTAGGGAGCTGCATGTCTCTGCGGCTCCCGCCTCGCAGAAGAGGATAACGAGAATAATTACCTTTTCCTTTCCCTGCTCGGAAGCGTATCTACATCAGTAGCAAGAAAACCAGAGCATTCAAGAAGTTAGCGATAGCCCCAAGTCAAAAAAAGAGCGTGACCAAGGAGGGGAGGGGGATGAATTTTGCTTGAACCCGGGTAACGGGAAAGGAGGCCGGGTAAGGGAGGAAAGCGCAGCAACTGTCCCTGCCGGCCGGGGGGCACCGCTCGGCAGGGCCCCGGCCCCGGTCCCGGCCGCGGCCCCGGCCCCGCACCGCCCCGCGGCACCGCCGGCGGCGGCCGGCGGCAGGGGGAAGCCGGGGTATGCTCGCCCCCTCCATCTTTTGCCGCGGTTTTACTCGGGCTACCGAGTACAGATTTAGCAAGAGGCTCTGGAAACAGAGGAAGTCCAAGCGGCCGCAGGGTCTGCCCAGGGTAGGCCCTGACACTTACTATTATAAAAAACAGCCAAAAAAAAGAAAGATGCGTTTTTCCCTCAGAGCCCCTGGCAGCCTGGCGGGGGGAAGCCCGGCAGCTCCGGAGCGGGGCCGGCCGGTGCTGCGGGCGGGCCCGGTGTCCCCCGCCGGTGGCAGCCCTCTGCGGGCTGCCTGCAGAGGGACCCGCCGCCTCCGTGGGCGGCTTTAGGGGAGCCCGGGGCTCCCCCAGTTCCGGGACGCCTGCATCCGCCTGCAACGGGCTGCGCGGCATCTGGTCCCCAGGGCAGGCGAACTCCTCGGGCCGGGCCTTTTGGGCTTTTTTCTGTTTCTTTTTTCTTTCTTTTTCTTTTTTTTTTTCTTCCCCTTGAGCAGAGCCGCCTCTCGCTACTAGAGTTATGAATGGGCCGAGGAGGGAGGCAGCGGCTGGAGGGAGCCTGCCCAGCCCACCGCATGCCCCGGCGGCCGCCGCTGGCTCCTGCCCGGAGCCCGGCCGAGAGTCGCGCCGCGCCCGCTCTCCCCACGCCTTCCCACGCTGTCGCGAGTGGCAGCGACCGCGGAAGGAAGAAGGATGGAAGGAAGGATGGAAGGAAGGATGGAAGGAGGCGCAGGGCCGACTGCAGCCCACCGCCGGCCCCGACGTGGCCTCCCCGCCGGGGCGAGCCCTCCCGCCCGCCCGGCTGGGTCCTGGTCCGGGCGCGGGTCCGAGCCCGGGGGTGGTCGCCCCGTGCCCGCCGCCCTCGCTCCCCTGCCCTCCCCCGCCCCCAGCAGCGCGATTTTCGGGAGGCGGCAGACGTACCTTGAAGGCGATGGGCAGCGTCTTGTTGCAGCGCCAGTGGGTGGGCAGCACGGAGCAGAGGAAGTTGGGGCTGTCGGTGCGCACCAGCTCCCCGGGGTGATCCGCCAGGACCTCCACCATGCTGCGGTCGGCGCTGCGCAGCTTCCCCGGCAAGGCGACGCTGTGCTCGGCGCCGGGCAGCGGCAGCGGCTCGGTCATCTTCCCCGGGCTCAGCGTGGTGGAGGGCGGCGTGAAGCGGCGGCTGGTGCTGGTATCTACGGGGATACGCATCACAACAAGCCTTTTGAGTGAAAGACCTCCACAGGGTTTTTACAAAACACCGAAACGAGCGTAACTCTTCAGCGATCTGCTCTCTGGGGACCAACATAAACGGATACAGGCTGAGCACCCGGGGGAAACTTGTTTCTATGCCAGTCCCCAAAGTTAATTTTTTGCTGAAGGCGGCTGAGATAGCGAGCACGCCGAGACTTAACTCTTGGCGTCCTGGCGCTGCGGAACAGGTCACGTTAATCCGATAAGCCAAAGGGTCGTCCGTGCGGGGCTATGCCGCGACGCCTGTACATCTAGTCTGCGGCCGTGACGCCAAAAGTTACCGGGGGGAAAGCTCCTTCCAAACTCCCAGGCACCGTGGAAAAAAAAAAATGAGGCCAGTCAAACACAAGACGCGGTCAGAAACGCATGCAAAGCCCGGGCTTCCCAGAGTCAGTTGCCTATCAGTTTCTTCCAGGTGATTTCTCGACAGTCCCAAGAGAAAACAAAGTACATCAGCGTCTTCCGTAGGCAAAAATCGCTCTTTAAGAGGGGGAAATTCGGGGTCAGTCTTCGGAGAAGGCAGTAGGCGAGCTAGTCTGTCTGATCAAAGGTCAGCTGGCTACAACTATATATATATATTCACGTACACACACGCACGCACACACACATATACTGTACTTCATAAAATATTTACAATATAATCTGCAGAGAATTTAAACACAACAGGAATCCATTAACGTTCTCGGCAAGATTTTTTTTTTTAAGCAGCCTTGAAAATCAGCTTCAGTAGTTTGGTTCGCGTTGCTCTAAGAGTACTCGTGTCATGACCTTTCAATCATTCTTGCGCAAAAATAAAAAAAAGAAAAGAAAAGCAGCTCAGTGCATGGCATTCAAGCTTTAAATCTCTATCTTTGTACTTGTCTTTGGTATAACTTCTTTCACCAGTTTAAAGAAAGGTCGCAGCCGATCGCAAGCTCTGAGGCTAAAAGGTCCACAGCTGAAAACTTGGTTTGGGGGATGTTGGTTAAATTGTGGGTTCTCTCTGTGGTTTTGTGTGTGCAACAGCGCTCTCTCTCTCTCACTCACGTCCTCCTCAGCAGTCAAACCAAACAGTCTGCAACAACTTCGGCAGTCATTGCCAATTCTGGTTTTTTGGTTTTTTTTTTTTTCGGTATCTGAGGCAGTCTTCCTCTAATTCGGCCACAGGAACCGGCTGCTTAACAATATTTTAACCGCAGCAGGTGGAAGCCTGCTTTCGGAAACATGGCTTTTCTCTCGGCCGCCTCCAGCCAGCGGGATGGATACTGCCAGCCTGCGCGGAGAGCCCCCACGCACACGCACACACTGAAAACCAAAAGCAACCAACCAACAATAATAATAAAAAGATTAAAAAAAATAATAATAAGCCACTACTTTTGAACGAGTGAAAGCTTTCCTTCCGCAAAAGAGGAGGTGGCGGCGGGCGGGGGTGGAGGAGCCGCTGACCCCCGCGGAGCGCGACGGGAAGAAGCGGGGAGGATCAAACCCCCAAAGCTGCCTGCCAGGGTTAGAAGTTACAGCCTCCAGCCCAGACGACCGCTGCGAGGAAGCGCATTTCCACGGCGGAGAGCTCTCGGGTCTTCACGTGAGCCGCGGGGAACGCAGCCTGCCTTCCTGCCGGACGGACGGACGGCCGCCCACGGCGCCGGGGCTCCTCCGGGCCGGGTCCTGCCGCTCGGCTCGGCTCGGCTCGGCTCGGCCGCGCTGGGCTGGGCTGGGCTGGGGTCGGGTCGGGTCCGCCGCCGCCCCGCCGCCGCCGCCGCCGCCGCCGCCGCGGGTATGAATGGAGGTGGCCGGGCGCGAGCTGGCGGCGGCGGGCGGTGCGGAGGAATGTCATTCCCCCGGCTGCTTTGCATACGGGGAGGGCGCCGGCCAATCACGGCCCTTTCCGGGAGCAGCCAGGGCGCGGCCGCGGGCCAGGGGCTCCTGGAATTGGCGCGCCCGCCGCCGCCGCCGCCGCCGCTACCGTGGGGCGCGGGGGGTGAGCGCCGGGTCGGCGGGACGCCGCCGACGCCGCAACCGCGCACCCACGCACCCGCGGGAGGACCGCGGGCTGGCGCTGGCCGCGGCCCACCGCAAAGGCGCTGGCGGCCGGGCCCGCCGCAGCCACGGGCAGGGTGCTGCGCGCTTGCGGTTTGCCGCGGGGGCGTTAGGGCAGCCGGAGCGGCCGCGATCCCCGGCTCTGCCCGGCCCCGCTGCGGGTCCCGCTTGCCCTTCGCTTACGGACCACCCGCCCCCGAGGAGCGGCTGGTGGCCGCAAGGTGCCCGCAGCGCCGCGGACGCCGCCCCGGCACACGCCCGCCGCTGGCCGCGCAGCCTGCCGGGCAGCCCCGCGCTCCCAGGCCAGCTCCCGGCCGCGTTTGCTCCGGGGCGTTTCCTCCCCGCGGAAGGGGTCGCAGCCGTACGGAGGAGGGACACCTGGACCGGCAGCCGCCGCCGGGCTGCTGTCCCCCGTCCGCCGCGCTGCTTCCCGCCCCCGCCGACAAAGACGCGGCCCCGAGGGGCGCCTGTCGCCGCTCGACATGTCGCGGCGGCCGCCGAGCTCCCAGCCGGGGGACATTCCCCCCGGCCCCGGCCAGCCACCGGCCGGGGCTGCCGGCAGCACCGCCGGGGGCGAGGCCGGGACGGCGGGCAGGCAGCGCCGCACCGGCCGCAGCGAGCGGCCGGCGCCTGCCCCGCCAGCCGGCCTGGGCCCGCGGAGCCGGTAACGAGGATGCCGGGTGGAGGCGTGGCTGTCCTCTCGGGCTGGGCTGGGGTTTTTTTCTTTGGTGGTTTTCTTTCTTTTTACTTTTATTTTTTGGTGCTGGTCGCGGATGCCGTGGGCCCGTCGTTGGCGTTCCCCGGGCTGGGAACGGGGCGATCCCGACCCGCTGCCGCCGTCGCGGCGGAGCCCCCGCCCGTCCCCGCCGCGCTCTCGGCACAGGCTTGGGGTTCCCTCCGTGAAATTTCACACCCCTCGTTCGCCCGTGGCTCCTCTCCCCTCCCCGCCGCGTCCCCGCCGGCGCGGCCGCCCCTCCCCACGGCCACCCCCGGGACGCCTCCGCCGCCGCCCCCGCCAGCTCAGCAGCCGCGGCGGCGGCCGGCCGCGCTCCCGCGGGGCCGGGCGGGCTTTGAAGGGGAGCGACGGCAGCTGCGGCGGGGTGGGTGGGAGTGTGTGGGGTGGGCGCGGCCGCGGAGGGGCCACCACCGGGGCCGCGTCCCGCCGCGGGGAGCTGTGCTCGGAAAGGGCCGCGGGGAGCGGGCCAGGGCTGCTCCCCGCCGCCGGGCCTTGCGCAAGGCGGCGGCGGCGGCCGGCCCGGGGGCGGCCCTCGGTGCAGCTCCGCGGCGGGGCCGGCAGAGGGGGCCCGCCGCCCGCCGTCGGCCCGGCGGAGGAGAGCCGGGGGAGGAGGGGGGGCCGCGGGGCGACCCCCGGACAGGGCGGCCGCGGCTTGCTCGGCCCGCTGGGGCCAGCACCGCCCGTCCTCCTCCAGAGCCCACGGGGGACTGCGGGCCCGCGGGGGACGCGACCCGCCGCATCCCCTGGGACGCGGCTCGGCGGGGAGAGCCGCATTGCGCGAGGGCCGGCCGGGACCCCCGGCACCCACCCCTCGCCGCCGCCGGCTTTCCCCCCACCCCGGGGCGTGCAGGGCGGGGCGAGGACAAGGCAGAGGCGATCCTCGGTTTTGCCGACACCGGCTTTGGAAACGCTCCGGAGTTGGGAAAACAACTGTCAGTACGCGTTTTGGCACACCGCGACCTGCGGGGACGGGAGCAGAGAGCGAGCTCCCGCCGTTCACGCTATCTGGTGTACAGGCAATTAAACTGACAGCAGGCTGAGTGCCCTGGGTGAGACACATCGGCTTTTGCCTCCCCGGAGCCCGCTGCCGGGGAGCGCGGTGCGCCGGGTGCCCGCGGGGCAGGGGCAGGGCTCCCTGCGCCGAGACCCGCGCAGCGCAACCGAGTTCGGGAAGCGGCGCAGCCGCCTGCCGCCAAATTCACGGTACAAGCGCCAGGTGGGGGTTCCCTCTCACCCCTCCAGTGCGGGCCAGGAGCGCCTTCCCCTCTGCCGGGGGGTGCCAGGCTCCGGCTGCCCCCCTCTGCCCCGCCGTCCCTTTGCGGGGGGACCGGTGAGGCGGCGCCGGGCCGGGGGCTGCCCCATCCCGGGGCCGCCCCACCCGCGCCCGGGGCTGCTCCGCCCCGCCTCCCCGCCTGCCCTCCGCGCCCGAAGGTTACAGCTTCATCTTCGCATGACCTGCCCCTTGCCTCCGTCCCCTCCTTCCCCGCTGCCGCAGGACGCGGGGCCGGTTTTCTGCGTGCCGTCGTCCCCTCCCGGTGGGAGCGCAGACCGGGCGGGGGGCACCCGCCCTCCCGCCGCCCTTGCAACGGGTCCCCGTCTGAAGCAGGCGAGTTTGGTGCAGAAAGCTCTCTAGTCCACACCAAGAGCCAGTGGTTTCTGTGTGGTTTTCTTTTTCTTTTCTTTTTTTTTTTTTTTAAGTCCGTCTCCTACACGGTTACTTCTTTTTTGTATGAAATTATCCCGAATTTAAATTATTAGGGAGAGGTTTCCTTCTGTTTTAAGGAAAAAAGATTACACAGGCGAATGGCTGTTATAAACTACAGCTTAAAAGCCATCTGAGGTATATTAGTGGCTGATAACTTTTTACGGGCATTGTAGAGATAAGAAGGGTTATTTTACTGATGTACATACAACTACACACATAGCCTAAAATGTTAAAATACACATGCAGTGTTTAGGTTGTTGGTTTGTTTTTCCCTCTCCCCTCCCCTCTGTTTTAGCCAAGAGGTAGGGATTATTTTGTATTTCAATTAATGAATACGTTGAGCTGAATTTCACTCGCTGCTTTGCATCCCGTCCTAATCTAAACTCCTTATTATAAATACAAAATAAACCCGATCTATTACACACGTGCATAGTCAGAAAAATACAAAACGCCACAATTTAACAGAAGACGCAGAAAATGCTACAATCTTACAGTTTTCTACAACTTACCAGCATAATCAATGCTGAGATGAAGGACCTTAACGTAGGCTAAAGGTGACAGCTTTCTTTTTTAACTGCGCAGAAGCCAAGCTTTTGCAAGGCAAGCTGCAAAAGGAGGTAAGTGAGAGAGGGCAGAGAGGGAAAATACCGTGGTGAGGGTATTTTAATGCAGATCGAGCTATGTATTTTACATGGCCATTAACACTAACTACACGTGGGTTGTTCTTTTTTTTTTTCTTTAGTTTGTTTAGCTAATTCAGTTTATTGCCTTCCTCATAATTTCATTTTTGCATGACAAAGAGAGGAACTCTCATAGGATTTTACTGTCCCCTTACTATGTCTTGTGCAGGCACTCTGGAAAAATAGGAATTAATGAGTTAAGCAGCTTGCGGGAACATCAGAGATAAGGCAAAGTAAGGAAGCGATGCAGGGTATTTAAAGCTGCTGTTTCTTCTCACATGGTAAAACTTTTTAGCATCCCTAATGCTAAGACTTGCTCTCGGACAGTCAGTTTCATGTGCAGGAATCCCTTTGACGCAGGAATCACAACTGGTGTTATAACTTTACCAATTCACATTCAGCAGAGCTTACATTTGTATTTTGACATCAATTTATTACAGCCGTAAAAAAACCACAAGTGAATCTCTATCTGCCATGCCTTGCCTCTGTCGTACAGGATTACTCGACCACAAAGCACCGAGCTTTTTACATAATATAGTTAAGCAAAAGCTTCGGAAATACAAGAGAGGGAGCAACAATTTAGGGATGAATTTTAAACAGCCTAAATTGCAAAGGGCGAATTAGAGCTTGAACGCAATGCAAGTTCCCGCTGCGCAGGTAAATGTTGCCTGGCCAAGCAGGCAGCAACGGCCACTTGTTTGCAATGGGCTGAATTTGTGTGGGACGGGAGAAAACTTGCACAAGGCAGGCAAGAAAACATCTTGTTAAAGGAGAAAAAAATGCAGACCTTAACAGAGCTGGCATACCTAGCATATGAGCACAAACTGAGAGAACTGGCTACAGACCCTGATCTTGCCAACACTTAGAAACATGCCTAACCCCATTCTTAGCGGCGTTTCTGCTGAATGTGGTAGAAATCTCTTTGGGGAAGGCAATTACGCGTGTACTTAATTGTTTGGAGCATCTGGTCTTAACGTGGTGTTATCCAGTGGGTCAGCTGCTACCTCTCGCACCTGAATTCATTTAATATATGCATTAAGGCCCTCTTAAAGATGTTTATAGTGGTGTAAGCATGCCTTACTTCTACTAGTGATGAATCAGTGGGTTAATGCCTATGAATGAAATTTGTAGGATCAGGCTTCTGAATCGCCCCTGCAACTATTTATGGCATAGCTGTTACCTTCACAGGTAATTCCACTGACTGATGTGAAAAAAAAATCCTATAGTGATATATTAAATTATTTTGGGGCTACTAGAATAATGAAACATTGCACAGATAAAAGCAGCAGCTGGTAAATAAAAAGACAAGATTCTCCTTATTTCCTGCAGTGATCTCTCACACACTATGAAATATGCATATTTCGTCCCAGCATGTAAAGTGCACATATGATGCCACCAAGAATGAGATGTGAGATGGCCAGAATGATAGAGGGGAAATGTGGCCAGGACTACACAGGTGTATGGTGTCTAACTTCCCTCCATTTCAGGGAGGGGGAACTGCCTAAACCCCTCCAGGGATCTCGTCTTTGATCTCTGTTAACTGATACAAGGTTATTCACTCTGGAAGCGGGGAAACTGGCTGCAGCTCAGTTCATGCAAAGCAGAGGGGTTGTGAGGAAAGATGAAATAACGCATATTCATTCAATGTCTTTAGCTTGGGCATCTTATTACTTGTGACCTAAGTTTACCACTGAAGAAGTTCCCAAGGACTCTCCACCCTCTTTAGGACCTCCAGGTGATAACAGTGATCAAAAGCCTGTGTCCTTCTTCCTGGGCAGAAGCTGTGAGCCTTTTTCTTTTCAAATAGGGCAGACCAATCCATGCTTTTGTCACTCAAAATATTTTAGAAGGTAGACATGACTCCTGTTTTGAGGGTGTGGGGCATGATTTGCCTGGATAGTCGGCGTGTTATCAGAGGCATGGGTGGCAAGGGCACAGACCTACGTAAGAAGGGAGCTACCTTTTACCGTTTCACCTCCCTCACCATTCAGAAACTGCAAGCCAGAGAGCTGTGTCTTTCTTGACTCAAACTATCAACTGGTGGCAGCCATGAGCAGGGAGAGGGGGGGCACACCTGGGGAAGGACAATTTTCAGGAGAGGCTAAACTGTGAATTTGCATCCAGCATTAACCCCAGCTTTGCAGGCCTATGGCTGCATCTCCTCCTAGGGTTTTGCTGGGTGAAGGCATGAGTCAAACTAACAGCCAAAGGAGGAGCTCAGACGGGGCAGAGCCCCAAAAGGATGGGTGGTGAAATGCGATTCCCTTGACTCTTCCTACCGCCAGGGATGCGACCTCAATCCCCAGCAATGCAGTGCGCCCAACTGCGTGAACGATGCAGCAGTGCCACCACCTCTGGAGACGTTTCTCCACGGCACTCTTCCTCCCCATTTCGTCAAGGGGGAGATTTAATAATCATGAAGTTACTGCAGCAGTAACCTGGGCTGATGCCCCCCTTCCCTTATATCCTACTTAGTCAGGCTGGCTCAGCTTTGCTGAGAGGTTTGTTAAGGGCCAAAGCCAAGGCTGGGCTCATTTCTTGTGCGTGCCTGCTGCGGGTGTGCGTCAGTGCGCAGGTGTATGGCGTGTGCTTGCCGCTCGCGCCCAGAGCCAGGGGCGGCAGAGCCAGGCATAGGGCAGGGGGTGCCTCTCTCCTCCTCTGCTTCACAAGAAGCATCCCAATCTGGCTTTAAAAATGCTCATTAGAATATCGCCAATGAGGCAGTTTTCTCCTTGGTCTTACACAGCTGTTGATAAACTTGTGGGTAGGAGTGGAGACTGGGTTAAAGTTTTCACTGCAAAAATACCTTTTGGTGATTTGTCTTGTGTATGCTCCCCATACCTGTGGACCAGACGTGTAAAATAAATCACTGTGCAATGCATTTTGCCTTCCTCAAAGTGGACTTTGGGCACATAGTGCACGATAAGCAGAGGTAGGCTATCTGGAGGTGCAGAAGCAGAGGGGTCACGCCTAGAGCCAAGGTAGCATCCAGTCTTATTTTCCCAGTGCTCAAATCCCAGGGAGAGCAACGGGTTTAGTCCTGGCCACTGTGTTATTGGCTATATATCAGCGAATGAGAGAGATTACAGAGAAGGGCAACTACAGTGATTAAAGGTCTGGAAGGAAATACCTATAAGGAAAGATTAAAGGAATTAAATACGTGCATATAATTTGGGGCAAAAGGGAAGCCAAAGGGACAGCGTGACTGCGGTTTACAAGTACATGAAAGACAGCTCTGAAGAGGAAGGGGAGGGACTGTTTTCATTAGTTAAAAATGATAAGACAAGAAATAACAGATGCCAACTGAAGTAAAACGAGTTCAGTTTTAAGAGCAGGGGCAACGTTGATCCTAAGATCAAATAGGCAGGAGAATACGCTCCCAGGGAAGCTGCAGATTCAACATCGCTTGAACTTTTCAAGTCAGAGCTTGACAAGCACCTTGGAGGGGAAAGTTTAAGAAATAGCAGAAGCGAAGCCAAAAAGCACTGGGTTGTACCGCATGACCTAGAAGCCCAGATGATTTCGAGGCCATTCTAGAGGGCTGTGGCAAACAAACACATGCAGACACTCAGAGCTTTTGGATGATTTCTTTCTCCACACAGTTCAAAATTAAAAGGAGGGAGCTGGGGGGAAAGGCTAAGTGAGGAAAATTAGTCATTTAATATGATTCTACTGTGGCTAATCCTTACAGGAGAAGCCAATTACTTGAAATACTTGGGAGTATGGGGTGGAGAAGAGAATGGAAATTGTTGAAAAGCTGCCATTTCATATTTCATATATTTCATATTTCACTTGCTGGTTTGGAGACTTAAAAAATACGCATTGTGTGCCATTATACTATGCTCATTACATGCCTAGATTAATGCAGATAACATCACCCACACCTAGTATTTTCTGTGGCATTTTGTGTACTCAGGTTCACATCATAACAACCTCCAGCACTAATTGTAACATTTGGGCTTTTGATCTTCTGCTTTGGTAGGAACACTACAGATGCCTTGTACCAGCAAATGGGGAAAAAAATAAAAAAATAAAAAAATAAAAGGAAAAAGTCCGGGTCCTTTGTTTCCAGGACATTTAAAAGGAGCAGTAAATCTGACCCACCTGGACAGCAGGGAACAACTCTGGCATAAGGAGGATTCTGCAGATGGCACAGAATTAATATAACTACTTTATTCCTCCCTCCAGCCCCTCTGATGGCGAGGGCATGCCGGCGGAGCAGGAACAGCAGCTCAGCTGTCAGCTGGCCCTGAGTGCTCCAGACAGATGAATTCATATTGGAGAAGCTCTAATGATATTTTGATTTATGCTAGGAGCTGTGCAGGTAGATTTCCCTCCTGTGCCCCAGACTTTGGTCCTTCAGTTAGCGGTGACTGACCAGAGATTCAGGTCACTGAATGTACTCAGTCTAGGAAAAATAATTCACTGTAGCCATGGTGCTAATAGGCAAAACGTAACGGTAGCATTCACACTGCATCTGATCCAAATTATTTGGTATAGGTTTGCCTTTCTCAGGGTCGGTTTGCTTGGTTTTCAGTCAAAATTAAGTATGAATTATAAATGATTGCTAAAGTTCCTATAGGGTGATAAGCAGGAGATTGAAAGTCTCAGTGTATTCTTGGGACAAAGCTCCTTCCCTAGGCATCCCCATTGCACTTTACTGCTGACCTGGGAAGTTCTGGGACATCATCCGTGGCCTCTTGACTGGGAGGCTCTCACTCTGCTGATAAAAAAACCTAAATTACAGGGGAGTTTTAGGACATAAACATTGTTTTTCAGCAAATAAATAAGAAATATCAAAACTTTGTAGAGAGGCCTAAATCACTACTAACTTTGGCTCAAATTTGAGACAGTGAAATTAAGACAGAAAGATTTTTAAATCCCCAAATGTCCTTCCATTATCCCTCTACATAAGAGATTCATTGTTCAAGTCAACAAGATGCAGAGATGCTTTGATCCTAAGGAAAAGGAGCTCCTGACACCGTAACAGAAGGGAGGAAAGGCAGTTTCCAGAGGAAGCTCCTTCCCTCCCAGGCTTGCCAGAAAGAAAGTTGTGGTCTTGCAATATTTTGGACTGGAGTTAACAGCTAGGAGAAATGAGGATGCTAACTGCATCCTTTTTCTTTTTCCTGCATGATTTTCACCCTTTAGAAACTGTGACAGACTAGAGTGATCAAACTGGAAGTGTTCAGAAGAAAATGATGATGTTATTCCCAGCGTGACATTGTGGTGCTCCTATCAGCAGGTGATATTATTAGGAAAGGCACTCAGTGAAGGGATGGCTTCTCTGCTCCTCCTGTCCCTTCCTGCCCTTTATCTCCTGTTTTTAAGGATCAGGATGAGTTTTGTTTCTCTCTCTCCATTTCCCCTTGTTCCATCACCCATTCAAGGGTGATGCAGTAAATGCTGGTAGCTCGTTCATTGCCCACATGGGAGTGCTCAACGCAGTGAGTTTGCAGAGCATTTCCAGTAGCTGCCTAACAAACTGGCAGCAAAGGAACAACTGGGGTCTCTTTCCCAGGGAGGTTGCAAAGGGGATGCAGCAAGAGGCTATTGCAGCTCCAGCTTCAGGCTTAATTTGACTGGATGAGACAGAAACTGCCTTTCAGTCTTGAATCCAGTTTGCTACTTCAAATACAGCACATGGTGTGAAATAGAACTAGTTTACTTTGATATTTTTGCAGCCCTCCAGGAAAGGCAGGGGGTACCCTTGCCGTGTGAGGTTCAGCAGGAGCTGCCATGGTTAGAGGGGGATTCTCTGGGGGACAGAAGCTGCCGTCCTGACCCAGAGAGCCCCCTTACCCACCGCTAACATGAAACCTCTCCCGATGTGAATCTCAGTGCGTTTAGGAGTAGTAAATCCCAGATACCTCATTTCTGTAGGAGGCACAGACAGAGATTTGGCTAGCAGCTGTTCCTCGCCCTGAACTAGGCTTCTCCCGGTGTCTGTCTCAGATAGTAGGGCTGGCCTCAGCTGCACGAGGCCCTGCAAGTGCCTTCAGCCAGCAACTGAGCCTGTTCCTTATCTGTCTGCTCCGCACTGGCCAGCACACTTTATATTTAACACTCCTCAGCACAGCAATGACTTCATGCACACAGCAATGACTTCATACAGAAAAGGGTTTTGCTTCCGAGCTGTTAGGGGGGATCATGCTTGGGACTTTCACCGCAACATCCCTTGATTGAACCGGGGATGGGGGAAGAAAAGCCTGACTGAGATGCGAAGGCACTATTAACCACGCTCTGCACCACTAATGCATTCTCACAGCCACAGACGAAGCCACAAGTTAATTTCCTAAATTGTTTCTTCTCCACTTAACATGCCACCTGCGCCTGACTCTGCCTGTGATTAGCAAGTCTGAGCCCGGCTATGCTGGTGTCAGCCCCATGCCAGCCGTCCAGTACGCAGTGGGGAGCAGTCTCTCTGTACAGGCCAGTTCATCAGCAGTGGGATGCGTGGGCTAGCAATTAGAAAAGCTTCAGGAAGACATGTTGTCAAACTTTCTAGATATAGACCTTAATCACAGTAATATGAAGAATATGGATAACTTTGGTCCTGATAATAATAAAAACTCCAGCTAAAAAGTCACTTCTATAGTAGCACCAGCATTTGCCACATAGACACATATAATCTTCTGCTGAACTTCACCCAGTAAGACACATTTGCAGTTTTAGGCTGAGCGTGTGTTTATGGGACAAGACCTAGGAAAGAGCAGGATGTACTAGGACTAGTCCTATCTCTGTGTAAGGTTATAATTCTTCTTTTGGTTTGATAATAAGAATTTACTAGAAAAATCTAGTACAAGTGTGTGTGTGTGACATGCTTTACTAGGATGCACACATCCAGTGTTATAAGACCTCTCCGTGTTAATGATGCTTCAGTATCAGCTGCTCAGGACTGTATGTAGATGCTGAATGTTACTTGCTTTTAGTGATTCTGTAGTGAAAGGACCTGATGCTCAGAGGGTCTCATTGGCAAAGCAATGCCTGTGCCAACCAACTGATTGTGATGCCTGTGTATAACAGAAAAAACTCCGTCTTGGGATCTTTCTATATATGTCTTCCCTGGGTTGCCCTGGGGTTTGTAAATGACAGGCACAACTAGATATATTGCCCTTCACTAAAATCTTACATGATTAATCCCACCGTGGCACAAGCAGGGCAAGCGGGGGGGGCTGCAGGCCGGATTCTTGACTCCTTTCCAAACGTGCCCTCCCCAGAACCAAAAGGCACCCAAATTACTCAGAAGGTTTATTCTTTGTGATATTCTCCATGGTGTGTTTTTCCCCTGGATTTTATTTTTGTTAGTCTAAGGACAAGTATATTTTCCAAATTGTTTCATTCCTTTTTATATCTTTTTTTTCAGTGTTGCTTTCTTTTGGTACCACAATTACAGTTTACCCCATGAAACTGGTTTACAATTTGATTATTTTAGGGGACTTCCACAATTTGATTATTTTAGGGGACTCCTAAGCTGATGCAAATGTTTGCAGGAACCGTCTGTATCAGTTAGTTAAACAAGGACTTTCCAAGGCATTCATGTCCACAACAGGCTATTCCGAGCTCTTAAACTTTGCCCTTTCACAGGCCAGTTTGAGGATCTTCTGGTGGCATCAGACCTATCCTCAAAGCCCCAAGGATAACTCAAAACAGGTCTGGATACCCTAGCACAGCAGTACTAGAGATGGGCTCATTTTTAATTGTTAGGAAAGACAGCTCATTCTTTAGTCTCAGCTTCACTCTCTGACTCAGTGTCACTCTCATTGAGACTGAAGAACTATCTGCTTTTTCAGCATTGTCTCTGTTTAAGCTGCAGCAGTTCCTTCAGATCTCTGTAGCCTAAATCCTCATTTAACTCCAGTGGAAATTTCTGCTTTAAAAAGTAGCCTCCAGGCAAGGTATGACAGTACGCCTCTGCTCAAACTGGTGGGCCCACACCAGTTCACACTGGGCAAGCCCCAGTCCATGTCCAGTGTTGATCAATACTACGCCAAGACTTCACTCTGCATGGGCACCTTTTGGGGGCCGCAGGAGGTTCACAGCATTTGGGAGGACATGGCAAAATGACTGCTTAACTTGTAGGGGGAAAAAAAGATCACCTCTCCACCGGTGGAGGGCAGAGCAGGTGGGGAGAGGCTTCCTGGAGAAGCCATGGAGCTCCCTCCCTGCAAGTCATAGGATGTCGCTGGACTAATGTCTTGCATGGCTGGTGTAGGGCACCTGGGCTCTGCTGGGCACAGAGGAATGGCCCCTGTTCATTAATCATTGAGATCTTCCCTAAAACAGAGCCCCTAAAACAGAGGGGATGCCAGAGGTCTCCCCTGAACCATGCTACCTGCAAGCACTGCAGGTGTGATGGGAGTGTGACAGGGCACGAACAACCTCCTTCCACATGCTTTGCCTTCCCTTGGAAGAAAACCAGCATGTGAGTGCACAGTGGGAGGTCTGTGGGGCGCTTCGACAGCCCCATCCGCCTGTGCGACCCAGGAAGCAGGTCTGCCACCAGCATCAGGGTGGGCAAAGCTGGACCTCCTGGGGCTGCCCTGCTGCAGGACTTGTGGGCAGTCCTGCAGTGGGCTGCTGCTCCCACGGAGGCACGGTGGCAGAAGGTAGCATTTCCAGGGCTGTCAGTCTGGCATCCCTCACCACCACTAACTGGACTTAAAACACCTGTAAATAATTGCTACAAAAGTGTTACTTTGTTTTAACGGAAATCATCACTACTCCTCTTGGGTGGTTTTTTTGCTTAAGTGTTGTTAATTTACCAGGTATGTCATCTACTGCCTTTGATCTCAACCACAGATCTCCCCCAGGTCATAATGAGGTGCAACTTCGTATCAAAGCCTCCTCTCCCATTTGTCCAAGATGAGATGTGTGTGCCAGCAAGGGAACAGAGTGTGGTCCAGGGAGAGGGTCCCCCCGCGCATCCCGAGTGGGGATGCTGAGGCAGCCTGCCATCTTTTGCCTCTTCCTCTCTGATGCCCCCTTGTCCCCAGACAGCGATGCCGGGCTTGGACCACCTTAGGGCTGTCCTCCCATGGCCTGGAAGTGCCTTGCAGTAGGATGATGCCTACTGGACAAAACCCAATGCCTCCCATCTCCCCCGAGCTACAAAGCCCTCCATGAGCCTCGTTCTCTGCTTACTCAATTCTAGCTGCAAGGCCCTGACTTGTGCCAGGGTAGGTGAGAAGAAAAGCTGTCATTCCAGACCTTTAACTTCATTCTTGCTACAAATCTGCCCTGAAATATACCCTAACCTCAAAGAATATTCAAGATCATGAAATATTCTTGGCAGCAAGTCATAATAAATGGCTCCCTGAATACCAAGTACAATACACAACTCTTTTAAAAGGAAATTTGCTGTAGAGTGAACAAAGCTTAGCAAGATTAGCTCAAGATCATATTCGCCTACTGCTTTCCAGTTACAGATGTTGCACATGATAAACAGTGGCACAATGTGCCGTCTATAAATTGGCAAGTTCATTTTAAAAGACAACAGGATATTTTAATCTGTTTTTCCTCTAGGTCATTTGCACAGTTATGAAATTAGGGACTGTAAATGCCTTAGTTTTAGCTTTGTTAGGCAACAGACATATGTAGCAATATGTTTTAGCCTTTCTTAGCTAAACCAAAGCATTCTTGCATGATTTTTATGTGTGAATTATCACCACTAAATCAAACCTACACAGGACAATATTAAACAAAGGTAGTTGCTCATTTCATTTATGCATTATACAAACCATCTCTCATGACAGCCACTTAACATTCTATTTATCTACAGTATCTTTGGTGTCTTGCGGAGCAAGAATTACATGTATCTGTTAAAACCAAAATCTAAAATACAACAAATATTTCTAACTTAACACTTACATTTGCCCTGGGCAGCCAGCTCTAGGTGGCTCTTCCTGAGCAGAGGGGCTGGACCAGATGCCCTCCAGAGGTCCCTTCCAACCTCAACCCTTCTGGGATGCTGTGATCCTTCTGTAAATTGCTTCTTATTCCATGTTCTTAAGCGAGCATGAAATTAAGAGGCTAATTTCTCAGATGCTATAAAGAAGATAACCACCAAGAATCCCCGTACCTTACAAAGCAGAAAGCATCCCACAAACACCAAGGTTTATCCTAGGCATGGGTCATAATACCGAGGACAGGTCAGAAAAATAACGTCTCACTGTTTTGCCTGCTTTTGAAAAGCCTAATAAATCACCCAGCCGCGTGGCAGGATTTTTCAGCGCTTGCACTGTGTGTGAAGCTCTGCAGAAGCAAACCAGCAAAAGGCCAGACTTGTCCCAGGGGCATGGCACACGGCTGCTCCTCTGGCAGTCGCAGCCTGCACGTCACCTCTTAGCACTGGGATGGGAAGTCCTCAGTGTCAGGCTTTATCTAGCACTTAGGTATATTGCAAAATGATTCAATGCCATCTTCCCAAGTGCTCTGCAACAGAAACAAATGGTGATCCTCTCAATTCGGCACTGATTTAGGATGAGTGGAATTCAGAGTTCAAGGGGTTCATGGACTACAAATCAGAAGAAAATTTGTCCCCTCATCTAGCTGCAACTGGAAACTTTGCTGCAGTTGATGTTAACAGCAGCCCCCTGTGGAAGGTGCCATGCAGCCTTGTTAAAAGAGGGGTGGGAGAGGAGAAATGAAGGAATCTTGGAGCACGAATGAAAAAGAATAGATCTTCCTTTCTTCATTCCCAACATTCATTCTTTCATCTTCATTGGATCTTTTAAAATCAAAACCATAAAAATATTTAAAACCTTTCTCTAAAACCCTTTTGCATACAGCTATCAATTTGTTTAGTTCAGTAAATACTTAGCAGAAAAAGTCACTAAAAACAAAGCTAGTCCCAGGATTATAGAAAAGAAACAAACTTCACAGCATGCCAAATATTAGAAAAAAGTATGATGTCTTTCTCTCTGGCACACTGTTTGTGCAAGAGTTACCAGTGATGCTGCAAAAGGCAGTCTTATTCTCTACAGATACACAGCAAAATGGACCATGGCAGGGTCTGTACAATTTGTCAATGTTTTGTTAAAGTTCCTATTATTTTATCTAAAATATCCTTGTGATAAAATGTTATCTTTGGCACTCCAATGGGAAAATTTTTACTCCATTGTCATTTTTGAGGGGTTAAAAACTCATCAAGCATATAGGCTGAGCCTTTAGTTTGTATAAGAGAGCATCACTAGTGATCATAACCCTGGGAGTCATCAATTGACAACGACCATTTGCACTACCCAGTCCTCCCTGATCACTTTGCTATTGCAAAGTTGCAAACCATCGAACATCAAGTGCCATCGGACGGACATCACCTTCCACCGCCACGCTTAGCAGCACAATTCCTTCCGGCTTCGGTGGCAGCCCCATCCCAAGCATTTGAAATAAAAACTATTTTGAAGTATTTCCTCTGAAGAAACTGGTTCAGTTAAAAAGGCTTGCAACACGCTTAACAGACTAGCGAAAGCCCCCATATGTATTTAACTGTCTCGTGGAAGTTAATGCACACACATGCACACAGTGAGAAATTTCCTTATTTTGCTCCAACAGAAATTATATTACTTTAAAGAGTTTTTTCACCCAACACTTTCTATTACCTTACAATCAAGATTTCTATTTCATGACAATGCAAAGAAAAACTTTTAAAAAGTAAGATAAAGAAGTCTTTACCAAAAAAGCCAGTGGCTGCTCTGTTTTTCCTCATCAGGTACATGGTCCAGGATAGAGGAGAAGACATACCAAACTGCCCGTGGTTCATGTTTAAGTTTATATGATAGCCAGGCAGTGGCCAGACACTGCAAAAGACCAGCAGAAACTAAACAAGATGAGGGTAGAGCTCTTCCTTTTCACTCCACTCTTTCTCTGCCCTAGAGATCATTATTTAACATGAGCAAATTGAAAAATGACATGCAGCCATACTTAGTACGTGTTTTTTTTTCTTCCACTAACCAAACTCACATGAGACTTCCCATCTTTCTCTCTCTCCTCTCCCTCCTGCTCTCTTTTTTTTTTTTTGCCTCAGGCATTTATAGGCTAGTAATTTTCATTTAGCTTCTCAGATGATTTTTCTCTGCTCAATTAGAGTGGAAGTGGATGAAGATTTAAGTTCAGAGTTTTGCTGTTAGAAACCAGGTTGGGATTGTTGCTGTTGTTTCGGCTGATGCTCTGTTTCAAAGGTGCAAGGGTCTACTACCAGTAAATACAGTAATGATACAGATAACGATTCTTTCTGCAGACTTCCCCTGCTCAGAGTATTTTATAGTCACTAACACCAGACAGTGGTATCATGAGAATGCCTCTGACTATGAAGAGGAGATTTTTTTTTCCAGTAGATACACAGGACAGTTTAAGCCCAACGTCTTTTCCTCTGTACATGGGAATAATTCCAGTGACATCCCTGGGATGGGAATTTTGTATGAGAAACGGTAACAGAAGTCGGCCACTGTGTTCTGATAAATCAGTAAATATGAGTCAGTATTTGCCAAACTCGAAATTTCTTCTTTAGGTGAAGTGGTATATACATCTCAGTTCTCTGGTGTTTAAGAGGAAATACTCCTTCCAAGAAGTGTACAAGTGTACAAGTGAGATAGATATATATAGATAGATAGATATATATAACAGCCTGTCACATTTGTCAGCAAATGTGAAATTCAGCAATTTCATAGATATTCATAGATGAATAGGTATATGGATGAATGGAGAAAAGGATGGATAGACAGGTAGAGAGATTTTCAAAAGCATTAAACCAGACTCCGAAGTTTAGTCCAGCTGTTTTGCAAAGCATGCCAAGATGCTGCAGTCACTGAAAGAGTGCAAACGGCAGTTGGAGAACAACCAGAACCTACTTTGCAATGGAGATTTGCAGAGCATCTCTTGTACCCTATACACTCAGTGGCCCACATGATGATCCCCTCCCTCTCTTTTTTTTTTAATTTAAGGAGAGGAGTGTTGGCTAGGATACCAAATGTATTCCCTGTACTTTTTCACCTCATCTTTTGTAATCCATTTCTCCTCCTAGAAAATGGAGAGATGGTCATAGACAGTGATAAGAAGAAACAAAATCAAGTAAGAGCAGTTGTATCTGGGTAAACAAAAAGAAATGTTGCCAAACACATAGCTGATATGTTTTTTTTTTTTTGTTTGGCTTTTTGGTTTGCGTTTTCCACATTCCAGGAAGGGATGTTTCTAATGACATCAGGGAATGCATGTGGAAACAAAAGGCTCTGAGATTTACTAGGGTTTTGCTGCTTGCCAAATTTCATATTTCAAGTAGAGACCACTGTTAGCATTTTAAATATTATATTCTATAAAAATGCTAAAATCTCTCTTTTCAGCGTATGGCCACAAACCTGTGGGCCCTACAAAGACTTCAACACATGCAACATTGCCTATGAGGAAAATTGCACGTGGGTTTAAGCTATTCCAGGAATGACCGAAGCTTTCGGTCTGCGAGAGCAGGTTCTAATTCCCATGGAATCACAGGAACTCTTGCACCACAGCTGGTATAAAAGGGGCAATGAAATAAAATGTACTGCTGGGAAAGGTTAATCCAGAAACTGTTTGGCTGTTGTTCTTGTACTAAACAGGAAACCAAGAAGTGGTACGTTGTTTTCTTTTCTTTTGAACTTTGTCTTAACACTGCCTGAGTAAAGGAGAGACCTGCACAAGAAACATACTCCTGTTCCCAAGGAAAAGAATGCAAAGAGGAAAAAAAAATGAAAACCCAACAGAAAGTCCAGTGACATGAAATGAAACAGCACAATCTCTACCGCTCTAGCAACTCTTACACAATCCTGGATTATGACATTATTCAACTGCCACAGGAGGACTGCGAGAGACCTCAGGCAAATGTTTCATCAGCTGCACAGCAAGATGTTTCCTGGGCTTTGCCGACAGTGGTTCGGCGGAGATGCAATAGCCCCTCTGTTACAGGGCAGATAAAGCACCCCCTGCTAGCTGCTATCTTCAGATGCTAACTCTACAGAAAAGCTTCCTTCTTTCCATCCCTCCATATAGTGTTAGGTTTGAGCTTTTGAAATGTACAGACCTTTAGTCCTCAGCTCTCTCATGTTTTTTTTTTTATTATCAGTTTTCACGTTCTTTTTCCTATTGCTTGTCACCCATCTATCAGAGTGTGAGCACCTTGTGGACATTTGCATAAAGATAAGGAACGATGGGGCTGTGCAAGATACATGTATGTTGACATCAGAGAGGATCGATCTCCAGGGAAAACTAAACTACAGACCTGGGATGGATCTGGGTTTCATACTTTTCTTCCCTAATATGATACCTTAATTGGCAGAGAATCGAAGAGATGATTGTAAAAGACTTTCTTTACCATTTATTTTAGTTTGGTTATTTTGGGATTCTAGGAAAAAGATATCAGTCTTTTCAGATGAATGCTTTTTACTCACAGTGTGTGTGTTCAACAGTGCAAAGAAGGTCAAATGAACACGCAAGTGAAACCCTGGCTAAATTTTTATTGCATCAACTGCACTCACTGTACCACTGGCCACTTTTCAGCCATATCCTACAGTGTTAGCCTGGAGATGATAGGGGGCAGAGAGGAGGTTATGAGCGCCAAGAAAAGAGATATTCTTAATTTGCACATATATACTGCAACCATTGCTCCAGCAGTAAGTTCTGGCCCAAAACTTATTTAAGGAAGACATACATTTTGGCAAGGTATTAGCTTAAAAAATGGAAATCTTTTTTTCTGGAGGTGCTAAACACCTGCAATTCTCATGGACTTTCAGTGAAGCTATCGGTGTTCAGATCATCTGGAAGTCAGGACTGCGATAACTTTTTAATCTCAGTAATCTGGAGCATTGCACAAATTTTAAGATTAGTCTTTGGGGAGCTCTATAATCTGTTTTGTAAAGCAAAAGTAAATATCAGTCTGAAATAAAATGGAAGTAGCTGGGAACACTCTGCCATTTGATGGTGTCCCATTAGCAGGTAATATGAAAACTGAAAATGGATTAATGGCTTCTGTTTTCAGACTGAAGGGACGTTAGCCATACAGCTTTCCAAAGCTGTAAAACTAGCCTTGTTAACAAAATCAGGTTTCCCAAAGTTATACAGCATTTTGTGTTCTTATATTTTGCTCTTAACATCCCCACACATACTGCAGGACACCTGTCCAAACCAGTTTCATGTTAACCATAAAACCTTTAGTTCACTGAATATGCAAGACAGGAACACTGTGAAATGACTAAGTTCCTACACGCATCCCTTTATGTGCTTTGCAATGCTTTGATAAACTTACATTTCTCAAACACAAGGGTCTGGGCTCCCTATAGAAATGACAGGCTTCTGTGGCCTGTGCTATACAAAAAACCACACAAGGAAAGGAACGTAATCTGATGCTCCTTTCTTGTCTTAACATCCAGCCTCTGTCAATCTTTTTTTTAAGAGTGTGCAGAGAGATTACCCAATAAAGCACAGAGAGTTTCACTTTATGAACAGAAGTATTTTTAGGGTTCTCTGAACTGAGCTAAATGACTGACATATTTTTAAAAAGCATAACACAGACCAAAAAAAACCAAAGAGGCAAGTAAGAATGAAACAGGATGGAGCACACGTCCTGTTTTTGACATGCAACACCATCTTTAACTAGCTTTGAAGCACTACATCCTCTTTGCAGAGCATTTAGTAACCCCCTTCTGAAGCAGGTTGCTTTTCTGGAAGTGGGATGTCGTGGGCATTTGCCCATGTCTCTGAGGGGATTGCCAAACTTGTGGACGAGGGTGGATTTCACTGAAAAATACACATGGCTACTGGGAAAATTCAAATGCCAGGGCTTTTTTGGATAGGGATAATATTTATGTGCACTTTCACCATGCTGAAGCTGGATGCGTTCTCCAGTGAAACTAAACTCTGTGAGACATTTGGAACAACAGCTAAAATTTCATTTGTTTTGGAGCTGCCTACTAGACATTTGAAAGTGATCAAAAGCATGTTTATCCTTTTTTTTTTGTTTGTTTTTGACACGAGCTGTCCTTCCATCACCGTCTCCTTTAAATAAATTCAAAGAGTTATGAAATGGTTTTTAGAAAAAGACGGAACCTTGCAACCTGGGAATACATTTGTTGACTTGCTGCTCTGGGGGCACAGCCACCGGGCAGCTGCCTCTCCCTGTCAGCATCGACTGCTGCATCACTCGGTGGCAGTCTCGGAGCGCACATTCTACGCAGCACTTGGGGATTTTCTGCGTTGCGTGGCCATCCCTGTGCCAAGCTCTGCTGCAGGTTTGCAGGCTCGGGGAAGCACAAGGTCTCAGGTCGGTGCTGGCCAGGAGAGGGAGCTTTGCAATGACTTGGCCAAGCAACGATGCCAACCCAGCTAGCCAGTGCCATAGCCAAATGTCAACTCTCCACCCACCCCCGAGTGCCAGGGTCTCTGCCCTGATACATCTGCAGCAGCTGTATCTGCACAGATGAGCAGTTTTCATCTCTCTCTCTGCTGAGAGCTACCCCAGGCTGTAATTACATGGCCACAGGGAAGAGGTGAGAGTACCCATTACCTCCCCCGCCTCAAGCCACCCACCCATGCACTTTAGACAAAACTTAAGTTCATTACGTGAGACTTTCTCAGCCAGACTCAGCCAGAATCACTGCAGAATCAACACATTTTCTGTCAGCTCAGCTTGCCTTCTTTCCCTGGCCTTGTACCAGCACAGAAGCTAGCCCATGGACTCAGACTGATGTAGACTATCCTGGTTTGAAATACAGGACTAGAAATGACATCGGGCACATGTACCACAGTACAGCGAAAATGCTAAAATGCCAAATGAAACCACACCTAGAAGCCTGGCATGTGCAGATTTCAACAAGCCAGCAACATCTCTATCACCATCTTGAAGACCTTGCACCTCTTGGTTGCTTGAAGTTTGGCAAGAGACCTGCTGCAGGGCTAGCTGGGAGCTCATGTCCTGTCTGAGTGTGATACTTCAGAAAGTTTTCCTCCTGTGTGGGGCTTCAAACCTTCAAACCTTCTCAGCAGGTAGGGGGCTTGCCCTGGTGGCCAGGATGAGCCATACCTAGGACGTGAAGGTTGCACAGCGCTAGCCGCTGAGCAGCTGGTTCTCCCAGCTTCTCCTGTTGGAGTGGGTCCCATCTGCAGGGATAGCTGAGTACAACTGGAGCAGGGACAGGACTGGGGCCTCCCACATCCAGGCAGGGCTGCAGAGGCAGTCTCTAGTTTGACCTGACGTCCCACCCCAGAAGCTGAAGGATGTTTTCTGGTCAAAACCAGTACATATGTTTTTGTGAAAAGCTTTAGTTTTGATGAACTGACATTTTCTAACAAAAAAAAAATGTGCGTGTGTGTAAAATTACCTACTATTTCTCATCTTAGCCAGAAGGACAGATGTGATTTGGGGAGCCAAAGAAGCACCATCAGAGAGGGTCCTGACAAGTATGGGTCATGAATTTGAGTCATTTATTAGACTTCTCCAGTGCCAGGTAGCTGCCTGGAAAGCACCAAACCTGCGACCTCTGTATCTGAACCCTGCAAAGCCAGAATTCCTACAGGCCACGCAGACAAGGACAAACAGACACCGCAGACACACCATGACTCATTAGCTTTTGGAGCAAAATCTTTCCCAGATCCCCATTTAGCAATCTGTTGCTCAAGTGCTTTTGGAGATTTGGTGACTAGTTTAAAGGTAGGACTGAAACCCCCAGGAAGCAAACCACAGTGTCTGGGTAGCCTCTGCTGCAATGACGTGGAGCCTGAACCCACTGTGTGCTGAGGTATTTGGGTAGTGGTAGCACCCCAGCGCTACAGACACATTGCTGTATCCTCTCCTCTAGCATGCTACTCAATGGGAGCTCCCCGGCTATGGGGATGGAGAGGACAAAGCCCAGAAAACCCAGGCTGAGGATGGGTTTGCTCTTTGCCCCCACACCAATCTTTCTCACAGCTCCTGGCAGAAGGAAGAGGGAGAAGAGAAGGGTGGGAAGGAGAGAGCGAGGGCCATCTTTCACTTTTGCTTGTGGCCAAGCTGAACCAGGACCATCATGCTTTTTCCAGATGTGAAAGGAATGCCACAGAAAATACTGTCAGCTTTCCATTACTGCCAGGCACGCTCCCACCCTGCAGAGCAGGGACCGCAACACAGCCTCACTGGTGGTGGCACCAATGGGGTAACTCTTCAGATGTGCTCACTCTAACAAGACCTACTCAAGCCCTGCAGACCCTACTCCGCGAAGCTTTCCCACCACAAAAAGAGAGAAAATCAGAAGCCAAAGCCAAATCCCACCTCACAGTCACCTCTCCACCTTCACTGATTTATTCACCCATGCAGCACTTCCAACAGACCAAGGCATGAAGAAAGCAGAAAACTTCATGATGATGACGACATCCCACTAAGGCTATGTTTCCCTTCAGCATGCCAGGGGAGAGTCCTAGGTGAAAATCTGTAACAGACAGTGACAGGGGGTGTACAAAGTCTGAGCAGGTTCCTTGGTGAAGCTACAGAAGGATATAGAAGGTCCTTTCTCCCCTTCTCACGCTGCTCTGCTCGCTAGTCTCTCAGAGACATGTCTGCCATTATTCTCATTTGGAGGTTGTTGTACCTCCGAAGAAGGGAAGGTTTATTGTTCAGGCTTCTTAACAGCTGTAGCCATTACAGATTGCTGGTGCCTTTGCTTTGGGAGGCAGCATCCTTCCCATTTTGTACCCTCCACCACTCTTCTGGTTCCTGTTGCCTGCCCAATAATGTTGATTAGGCTTCAGGGCAGAAGCAGCATTTTGCACTTTCTTCTAAGACAGGGTTTCAATTGCGGAGAAAACTCAACCTTGCTTTCTTTAATAATTCACATGACAGTATTGTGTGGATACTCTTAACTGCTACTTAAAAGTAATTAATTGATTTTCTGACATATCAGTTAACAATGTATTGCACTGACATGAAGTTGTGATTCTGCTGTTGATCAGACTGGATGACTAGATGCATCATACTCGGTTCAGGAGCTGAGCTTAAAAGACTCTAAATATATTCTGCTATAAAAGGAAAGGCATTTTACATGTAGTGTTGTCTAAAACTTGAGTCCATATGCTGCCTCCAATGCTGTCAGAGTAAAGTATTTCATTGTTATTTACAGTAGACCAATAGTATTTAAATTTAGAACATCCGGTAGGTATGAAAACACAATTTCTGTCAGCTGGAGACAATAGCACATGTTGAACTGCAGAAAGAAGGGAGTCTGCAGAAGGGCTTTATATGCGTATATATAGCCAGACTGGGAGAGGTGGCTGGAGCATCTCCTTTCTCCATACTAAGTTGCCTACCCTGTTTGAAACCCAGGAGCACTACAGATGTATATATGGATGAATCTGAAGCAGGAAGACAAAAAGACAGAATCCATTTCTGGAGATTAACAGTGGTTTATACAGCTTTTTATCTTTACAGTAAGTCACCAGTTCTAATAAACTCCAGGGCTGGGTGGCAACAGCAGGTTAAATAAATTACTGTGGTCAAAATGTTCAAACCAGCCATATTCTGTTAGATAACTAAATAAAAGAAGACCAGCTTTTTCTGGCTTTAATGAAATTATCTGAGGAACTTATGACCATTTATTATGCTCCACAATCACAAATTCAGAAATCTACTGTTTAATTACTTAGGCTTGAAAACTCTGACCTGGATAGATAGTGCGTGGGGGACGCTACTGGAAATATTTTCATTCATTATAGAGGATATGAGCTTACTTGCTTGTGATCTCTGCTTTGATATAGGTAATCCCATCATGGATAACTTAGAAGGTCAAATCCCTAACTTTCATGTGTTCCAGAATACTTCACATGTTGAACACTGTTTTGCTTCTGTTCTCAAAGAGTCTTTTTTCTCCTTCTTTCCCTTGCTACAAAGTCCCACAGAAACATAAGTTGAGGAATAGACCAATTCTCTTCTAAAAATGTTCTTTTAATAGATATTTTATGGATATTTTATGTTAAAGTGTTTGTGGGGAGAAGTAAGTACTTTTATTGTATCAGCTGTAAAAACGGGGAAAAACCGAGAAGCTTTCTGGCGCACAAACCCTTCTTCAGTTATTTATATCCATATTTATCTCAAGAAAGCTTGCCATTTTTATCTTTCGTGTGTCAAGAATATGAGAACATTTCTTATACACACTCAGCCTTGTCACAAAATCTAGAAGCCACTACAGGAAATTAACTTCACCAAGACCATCCTGTTTATGCAATTACGGTATTAGCTGACTTGAATCTGCGTACACAGCACAGAACAGAGTCCCACACTGCGAAAAAATCTCCACCCTCAGAATTATTTATCACCAATCCTCTCCTGAGATTTGACCATTAAAAATACCTGCAACCCTGTTATGACTTATTTTAACTTCAGAAGAAGAGCGAGAGAAGAATGGTGGCAGCTTCAGCAATGAGCATTTTGTGGGGTGTTTAGCTTCAGAATAAATGAGTTTTGAAAAAGAAGAGAGGTCGTGAATTATTAACAGTCCCCTCTGTAGATGGGAGAAAGTGTCAAGATTTTGCTGAAGTCATGGATTGATTTTCTGACACAACAATTGAAAAGACGTGAAAGCAGCCACTTGGACGTTAGTCTGAGATATACTATCCGTCAGTAAATGGGATTCCTCCTCTCACTTACCAGCACTGCTCATGCACCATCGATTATGCTGTATTATATAGCCCACAGTAATACTTATTACTGTGGAACTTACTACTGTGGAGTAATACTTATTACTGGGAAGAAAGAGTGGGAAAAGTAGGCAACAAATTGTAGGGTGGATGGATGAGTGAAAGAAAACAGACTAAAGAAATCTTGCTTTATAGAGCTGGACAAAATGTTATGGCCAAAATTTTTTTTTGCCCACTGAAGTAACGCAGATTTAGACTAAAATGACATTTCATGAATTTATGCCAATTTTTTAACTTATTTTTCTCAAGAAGGAGTGAAAAATATGAAAATTAAATACAACTGTTTTCAGAATGAAATTTTTAATCAAATATTTTTACTGGAAATAATACTTTGCATTTAACTTTATTTTGAAATTGTTCTAAAAGCCTTGGCAGCTGAAACCATAACTCTTAGGGTTTTTTTCTTGGTTCTAGATTAATTTTTTAAAGTAATTTGCCAAAATTCTTAATGATTTGCTTTGAGTCAACTCAAAATATTTTCTGAGGTTTTCTACAATTGCTATTTTTTTTTTACACAGACAGAACGGCTACAGTCACTCTATCTAGAAACAATTCACCTTTCTGAAGTACCTGACTTTGTATGTCTCTCTGACTGTTCTTGTCAGCCAGAACAGGGATGCTGGACACCACTGGTCTCATCCTTTCCAAGTGCCACTTTCTTCTCTCCTCTTAATTATAAATGTAGATGTGGAAGGAACAGCATAAACTGAAGGGCTTCCCCACCAGCCTGACCAAAAGTCAGAATGAAAACGGAGCATCTTTCAAGCCTTTACCTCAGTTTAGTATTTCAAACCCCAAACTCACAGAAGGACACACAGAAATGTTATTACTCCAGACCAGCGTAAGTAGCAAAGGCCTAGGTGCTTTCCTATTATTTCACTTTTTATAGGAGAAAAAAAGGCACATGCCTTTCTAGAAGTGATTGTCGGCTCATAAAAAGAGCGAGCCACCTTTAGCCTTTCTGTGACTGCTGCCCTCTCTCTACTCACAAATCACTTTCCCAAAGCGAGAAAATGAAATACATTTTCTGCTGGAGAGCTGGGGTGATAAGTCCCTGTGTCAGCCTTTGGAGCCTGCAGCAGCAAGAAGGAAAAGTAGAAGTCTATCCTTCATAGATTTTTGAACATATGCTGCAAAGCAGAAGGTGAAGAGATTATGGAAACTTTGGAAATTTGCTGAATGATGTCAAATTTAAGGTAACAGACAGCATTCTGGAGTCGACATATTGGTATTTGAATGACTCCGGTTTCATATGTGGCTTCTTTTAAAAAAACTTGTTATTTGTCATCTTCTTGGTGATCTTCCATTTTATGATTCACTAACAGTCTGGAGTTACTAACTTTTAGTAGACACAGTGGGAATGATGATCTGTACTGGAGTCAGATGTCAATTTTTCGATGCAATATTTTTTTCACATGCTGATTTATCAAGTTCGATCTTTTAATGACAAAAAGGACCTGCTTCAGACAATTTTCCTTGAAAATATTTTGAAAATAGTCTGAATATTTTAATAGTTGGCACTGTGTTTCCTTATTTTTTAAGGGAAAAAACCACTTTCTGGTTTGAAATACTTTGAAATTAAGTTTGTGATGGTATTTTCTGTGGTTTAAGATTAAACACAGTACATAAGTATGAGTGACATTTTATATTTATTTTTGTTTTATGAAATATTACTGGGAATTTTGTTTCAGGGGAAACTGTCTGCGTATGCATGTGGGTGGGGAGGAAGATCTTTTCACCCAGCTGTGCCCTGAACATCTTGACTGCCTTCAGAATCGCGTTAAAATGGTTCCTGGCGTTAGGTGGTGCAAACCACTGTCATAATTTGCCCTGAATTAGATTAGGTGAGAGCAGCAAGGAATACCATCTCTTTACTTATGCTGCCATTTCCCTTGAGGACTGGTTACTGCTTTCCTTCCATCCAAAGAGTGTGAAGCAGAAAATTATACAAGGACACATATATGCTATACTAGCAGCATTTCAGCACTGCAGGCTTGGTGAAGAAGGAACCACAAATTCGGTGAGTTTGTTCACCAGCAACGGTGAGAAGAAAACTGGGATGCGAGGTGGCAGCACGCTATGGCTGGCGGTGCGAAGGTGAGGCACCGAATCCTGCAGCCAAGACCCCTGCCTGTGCCTGGGAGACCCCCCTGGGAAGCCGTCTCTCAGCCCAGCCAAGCACCGGGGCTTCCCTCTGCAAAGCCTCAAGCGGGGACAGTGCTGACCTCTTTGTGTAAAAAGGGATTTGCAGAGCCAGGCACTGGGACAAGGGTTTAAAACAATGGTGAGCTTATCTGCAACGCAGAAAGCCAACGACTTTAGCACGGTTCTGATGGCAGATAAAAGCAAGGCAGAGCCTGGCAATAAAAGGTGACATGAAGATATGGTCAGGAAAAGTTTAGAGCACATTGGAAGGATCGATTAATGCCAATTTTACAAGGAAATCTGCTGTATAAGAACAAGGCAATGATAGGTACCTTAGCACTGAGCGAAAGATGAGGAACCCAGTGCAGAATTGTTCCAATTGTGTTTCCGAATTCCAGCAACAGTTTCACGTTGCAGGAAAGGCAGCCTGCTTTGTGTGTTTGTGTGTTGCTGATGAGTTGCCTGTACAAGAGTGTATTTGGTGGTCTTTGTTCAGTTCTTAGTGGTTTGTATCCCACCACACATCTGGCTCCTTTCCAGTGGAGCCTGAGAACTGAAAAAAAATCATTTAACTATTAGCACGGAGATAACAATATTTCCTTCTCCAATTGGGTGGTCTATTTTATAGCCAAAACAAAATCAGATCCAGGAAGTGACAGGTATTTCTGAGGCTAAAGCTTGATAGCGCTGAACAGAAAATTCAGAAGGATGTGTCACACAGTTCCCAGGAAGACGGAGGCTGGAAGTTTGCAAACGCATGCAAAGTAATGAAGGGAGAAGCAGAGAGGAATATTGTAGCTCTGGAGAAAACACAGGGTGCTGATGTGTATTTCCACAGCATTTCTGCGAAGTGTAACCCGGACATAAATATGTAGTGCACACATGCAGAAAGGATGCAGGGAAAACCTAATCCCTGGGTATGAAAGATACGTATTTCACATTGCTTAGCTACCTCCATAACCATGAAACACACCATGATATCCACAGTCATCCAGAATTGCACTGATATCTCTTGTCAGGTAAGGGAACCAGGCGGTATAGAGGCTATGCTGCTGCCTGACGTGAGGACAGTCGCACGCAAGCACACAGGAAGATGCGCTCTGGTGTCAGGTACGCCATGGACCTGAATTCTGCCTCCAGACATTGTCACTGCTTGGTACCTGCTACGCACGTATAACCAACAAAGTGTTACAAAAGATACATATGGATCAGAAAAAAATATTTCCCTGCATCTAGCCCCTCTCCTTTCCCTGCTGCGCTAGATGCAGGCAGTGCAGCCCCTGTTCAGAAGCTGGTACACATTTTGATGGTAATTCTTCATTAGGCAGCTGGTGCTCTGCAACACAGGTGATGCTCCATGCAGAACAACGATTAGTATTGCTAGATGTTTGAAGAGTGCCTGCTAAGGGAGACCGTAGATGACTCCCCTGCACTAAAAGCCCTTGCCCCTGAAATCTCGGAGGCTTCCAGCAAAGTCTAAGTAACGGCTGAAGGCCATAGAGCTGAAGGCAGATGGTTAAAGCTGCTGAATCCCTGAAGAATCAGGGAAATATAAAAGTAAAAAAAAAAAAAAAAAAAAAAAGGTGTGCAGATTACAAGTGCACAGAGCACATCGTCCTTTCTTGTCAAAAAAGTAATAAGAGTATTAAAAAAAATGATCACCAGGAGACTGAACCAGTGGCAGCACTGATCTTTACAGAGTTTCACAGGCCCCAGAAATGCACCTCCTGGGCTGTAGCCTCCCAGAACTCCCCTGAATGACTGAGGGGCCCCGTGCTTGGGCATGGCTCCCCCGTCTGCACGGGCTGCCTGCTGGGGGCTGTGTGCATGGGCATCGCTGGGAGTCCTGTGCCTGAGTTGGGGTCACCTCTGAGCCACTGGTCAGGGAGGCCTCCAGTGTGGCTAGATGCCACCATGAGTCACGGGAGGGAGACAAAGCGTTAGCTGCCATTTTTATGAGTTTTCCCCTGACTCCTTTGCTCCAAGCAAAATTAGCCCTCTTTTTTTTTTTTTTCCTACCTCTCCTCACGAGGTTGCTGGGAACATTTGTGGAAAATCCAGCACGGGTGGGAAAACACCATGCCAAGATCTAGCACAATCCTGCCCGCTTTTTGCGTACTACATTTTGCTGTTGCTGTGACCACCGTAAGGATTTTGCTTTCTCCAGCAAACAAGGGCAGGCCGTGCTCGGCGGGCTCAGTGCCTGAGAGGCGTGCCTTTCTCTGCTAGTCCATGCAAATGCCACACAAATTTTCTGAGCTCCTTCCTTGCTAGGGGGTGGTGGGGCGTCCTGCGGAGCAGCAGCAGCAGGTAATGGCTGCTGCACTGCCATGCAAATCTAGCAGGGGGGCTTGTTTGGTTTCCCTTACGGGGAAGCACCCCGTGCTTGGTGCAAGGCAGAGCAGTCTAGAAATCTATGTCTACCAAACTGGATAGCCAGATACAACCACCCTGCCGTTACGTGCGGGACAGCAGCGGAAGGATGCACGCTGGCTGACCACAGCTCCTCCTCCACGCAGGGTTTTCAAGTTACACATAGCCGTGAGCTTCCCACAGTTTTCCATATGATTATTCCCTGCTTATGTTTTGCTGGAGGTCAGCATGAAAAGTACTTGAAGATTCATAATGACAGCACTTGAGTTTCTGCTTCTTGAACCTAGCGCTGTGTGGTCTGACCAACAAGGCAGCAGTTCAATCAAAGGGAGCGTACGGAGGAAGAACTGGTACCTTGCTGGAGCTGAAGCATGGGCACCCAGATTTCATTTACCAAAAGCGGTTGCTGTCCATTTCATCATCCTAGAAATGACGGGGGCATTAAATTGTATCCATACATAGAGGGAAAAATGAAAACATATAAAACCTGTAGGAGTCAGCTTAAGATACAGATGCTGAATGTTTGGAAAAGCTGGTGACCTGTTTCAAGCACATTCACTACAGACTGATTTCTCAGCAGTTTCTTGTAAACAGAGTTTATCTTTTGGTTTGATAAAAGTTGAGGGGCAGATAAGTAAGACTGCCAGTGTTCTTCGCAATATTTTATAAGTTGGTCCCTGCATTTCATGTCCCTGTAGCAAATGGATATATTTTGGCTGAAATCCTGACACTGCCAGGATTCAAATGAATGGCAAAACTCCTCCCTTCCTTAGGTGATCCTCTGGCATCAGAGATGTGCCGTACATGTTCAGGATTGCTCTGCCTGCTCAGATTAGTGGATCCCATCCTGCTAGCACTGCTCTGTGCCCAGCACCTACTGGGATGCACCCCAGGCACACACAAAGCATGCAAGTGGCTTCAAGGCAGCAGCAAACCCTCGTTACAGCAGAGATCAGCTGTGCAATCATCTCCTGTACGGGATGTCTCCATAGGCTAATTATAAAAACACTCCTCAGCAATAATACAGATGAAGCTGATCTTTCTAGGGACAGGGAATGGATGGAGTGACCCTTGAGGTCCCTTCCAGCCCTGCTCTTCTAAGATATTACAAAATTTTCTTATAAATACCATCAGCTGGGTTGTGATCCCCCTCTCTGAGCTCAGTGAATCAGGGACCGGTTGCTGACAGCAGCATATAAACCACTGTGTGTATGCATGTGTGTATGCATGTGTGTGTCCGTTCGTGTGTATGTGAGTGTACCAGTACACGTGTATGTGTAGTAGGCTACTTGATCTCCATTTACAACAGCCTTTGCCCGTCCTCATCAAAGATGGAGTGGTGAACAGAGATACGATGTAAAGGACACTGTGCTCACTTATTTTATACATTTGTAATCTCTACCCAGAATGCTTTTTTTAACAACACTGTCATTTCCATAAAATGTTTCAGATTAGAGAAGATCTTGGCTAAATTTAGCTTTTATGGAAGAAAGAATAAAACATAATTAACTGTTTAAAGAACAAAACACAAACCACATGAAGCAATGAAACTTGTTGGCGAGAAATCTAACAGTAGTGCTTGGTAGCAAACCCATCTCCTGTGGAACAGATGTTTGGGATTTTACACAAAAATAGAAACTATACTAATGTCAAATGCTTTATTGCCTGAAAAACTGACAAACACTGAGTGTTGCTTTTTGGGCAGCACAAATATCCAGGTGGTACAGAGACACCACAGAAAATGGAACAAAATTAAAGCAAAACAGCGGCAAAGAAATATTGACGGATTTTTTTTAAAGCAACTCCCTAAACTAGCAATGTCTCTCCGCCTTCAGGCAGCTTTAGTGCAGTCTGAATGGTTAATTATTGCCAGCAGTGGTGGAAAAGCTGGTTTGCAGGCACTTGATTACCCTTGAAGTATCGGGCTCTGTTTTCAGCAGAGCTGTACACAACTTTCTATAAATTCTGCTTAAATAGGCTTGTTAGCCCCCCGCCCACTTATTTTATAAACAAATATTGGGACTGTTAATATGGAGAAAGTAGAAAAAACAACAACAACAACAACAAACCCCTTGGGTGGTTGTCTCACTTCTCATCAGGAGAAGAGAAAATCAGTGGCCTGATTTCCAGGGGTGACTCAAACAGGGAGCTGTAAGATGGCAGTGCCTCTGCCAGTCATGCATATCACGGCTTTTAGGGTAAGTAGCAGACTGGGATAGGAAGCTACATTAGTTGGAGCACCATCCTTTGATGCCTGTTGTAATATTCGTTCAGAGCCTGGATGAATGTGTTAGGATGGACTCATCATAAAGAAGCTTTAAAAAAAGTCCCAGTTTTGAACCATTGGTTCACAAGACATCACTGGTGTAGAGCTCTCCTAGACATTATATTGACTGTGACAAAGACTTTTTATGCCTCTGCCCCATGAGTTAAACCCACTAGAATAAAGAGAGATGAAATACTCCAGCAGACTCCACATGAATTTTCTAAGTGGGTGTTCATGTTTTATATCACTGTATGATACTGTGCAGCTTCGTACAAAGAAAGACATCAGTCCCTGCCACAGATACGTGCATGCACACACGGACATGTCCACGCTCCCCAAAGCTAAACAGATGTCACATCAAGCCCACATCTCACCAAAATTTTCCAATAGTCAAAATAGAAAACATCAGGCCAAACTTAGCCTCCTCTGATGCGTGCACACACACCACTTTCACTTTGATTCAGTCTTCTTGACATATGGTTTCCTCTCTCCTCCCGCCTCCCCTCCCCTTCATATTTCAAACTTGAGAAGATATAATAAATTGAATTTAAATATTACGTCTGCAGTAGACACCAAGGGAAAGCGGGAAACCCAAAAGCAGAGCTGAATTCTCAAAGGGCAGACCAAGAACCAGTTCCCACCACTGAGGTGAGCAGGAGTTTCCTGGGGACGTGAGCCAGCGTGGGAGCCACAGTGTACACCGAGCCCCGTGCTGCGCCACGGTGTACACCGAGCCCTGTGCTGCACCACGGTCTGATGCTGGACCTGGGCGAGGAGGACAAGGCTCAGATGTACACCTCTCTCCTGGGCGGCTCCTGCCCGCTCCGGCCTGCAGGGGCTGTCGCGTCGCTTCTCTTTGCCAGGCTTGCACAGTGTGCTGCACTCGCAAAGTCTAAACTGAAGTGAAGTTTCCTCTCCTCCTTCCTATTCTTTTGTTTGGGATGCTCTTTTAATGCTATTTGACTAAACGGTTGCAAAAAAGCCCACCACCACCCCTACCCCGAATGTCAAAGAAACTTTTCTTGAACAGAATTTAGGTGGAGGATTAATTTAAGGCATTGGTTTACTTATTCACATAACTAGGGTGCTTTCAAGGGTGCTATCACACACACTGGCATCTTTTTCTTTGCCTGGAACAGCAAAGAGAGCCACAGGCATGGTGCCAGTTACCCCAGAAATCTCTGAGACCTCTGTGGAGGGCAAACGTCACGTGCTTTCCAGGATTTTATCCATGATTTTCAGCATATTATCATGCTTTATAGGGTTAGAGCGTAGGAACTAAACAAAAAGCTGAGGCGCTTTTGAAAGTAAACACTTCTTGAGTGTATGAAGGGAAGTAGGATTTGTTCATATTGCAAAGCTGAAACTCTCTTAGTGCTGTTTCTGGGCTAGGAGATGTTTTTTGAAAAGCTTATGTGTAGCACCATTCTCAGCTCTTTTTAAGCCTGGAGACGAACGAAGCAAAAATTGGGAATTTGCTTCTCACTAGCTTAGTGCAGCTTTTTAGATTCACTCAACACCAGCTTTTAATATTATGATGGGGGGAAAAAAAGTGCAGCCAAACCCAGCCCTTTCAGCAAGTAGGTAGAATTAATCAAGGCAAGTTTGTACATACCAAGGCTGAATTTGGTTCATGTTCTGTCTAATATCTAAGCAATTAGATTTTATTATTAAATTATTTAGGATTAAATTTCTGTTTGGAAAATTATTCTTATTTAGCTGTATGAGTGAAAAAAAGAAAAAAGCCAGGAGCCAATAATCTATTTTGCACTCATATTCCACTTTGGATCCAGCAGATTTTTGTTGAATGGTGAAAAAAAAAAAAGTGATTCGTTCATAGTCTGAACTCTCATTTCCTCAGCTGGGAAAAGCTGTGCATGTCCGTCTTCTTTCCCAAATTAATGAATAAATTAAAAAAAGCTGACAGCACTGAACCATACTTCTCTGGAACTGCATCTTATAATAATATTGGCTCCAAAACACTGCTGTAAATTCTTGCATATTTTGTTCAACTATTTTGTTCAACTTTGCTTCTTCCCATATGCAAATTTTATATTGGTATGCAAGTTTGTTATTGCTTTATGTCCTACAAACATGCAATCAAAATAAAAAACTTAGGCCAATATAAGTGGGATTTTCAGTACCTCATTATTTGCCTTTGCAAATGTAAAGATCCTTTGCCCCCCATTTTGGCAGTATACACAATACTAATTTTCCTTTACGTAGCTCTTTTCATCCCAAAGAATTTTGTTGAGCGTTTCTGATCACAGAGGATTTGGAAGCACCAAATAAGCACAACCACATCTGAGGTGGAAGGCGGGAGCTTTTTAACCCGAAGAGGAATAAATTACCCGGCAGCATGCAAGGAGAATTCAGGGGCAGGGGCCCTACGAGCCCAGTGCAATGTCCCGTCACAAATTTATGGTTTCTTCAAGATCCGTGTTGAAACACTAGCAAAACCTTGCACCACACGTCTAACCTGGAGGACTCTTCCATGAGTACAGCCTTTGCCTGGCCTATGCAAATGGATGAAATCTTGGCTGCAGGTAACAAACCCATCTATCTGCCATGGTGTGCATATGCTAAACCTTCTCAGTCACGTTGACATATGCCACTGTTTCTATGGTGTTCCCCCAACCCGAGGTGACGGGCAGCAGAGCATTCCCGTCCAGGGAGTCCCCCCCAGCAGACTTCTCTTGGGTTTCACTGCCATCCCCCCAACACGAAACAGCTGGGTGCGCCCATGGGTGCCGAGCAAGGATTCCTGAGAAAGCCAATGAATCGGGAGTGCTGAATGGACTTCAATGATCTGGGATATAATTAATAATAGCAGGATCCACTCTAGCTTAGGCTCCAAATCCTTCAGATGAAAGGAAAAAATAACATGTGGTCTGCCATGTGCTAAGTATTCACCTGTTCTTGAATGTCCTCGTTAAATGTGTTCTGAGTTAGAGATATCTAAACAACACAAATAACTGTATTTTATTGTATATATCTATTAGTAACTAAAAACAATCAGAAGCATGAAATAATAAGAGTTAGAAATAAAACCAAGGGCAGCCCAGTGGAAGTTGTTTGCACTAAGTTCAGAGGCACCGATGCACCCTGCCTGGGGCCTTTCAGGGAGACTGGGTCCAGCTGCCCCCCTACTCAGGGTCTGTGGGCTTTGCTCTCGCCCTTGGGCATAGGGGTGGCACGCCTGCCCCCTCCTTGGCATCCTCCCCGCCGCCCACTGGGGCCCCTTGGTCCTCCTGGGGGCCAAACCAAGGTGATTACAAGAGGGAAGAGCCACCACCACAGCAACCGTGTGGCTTTTTAAAACTTTCCATTTTCCTGGCAGCACAAGCTGCCGTCCAAGTTTGGCACCTGAACCCCTTTGGGGTTGCTGCTGGCTTCTTGGTGAGGGCAACAAGAGCTGACACACGGGCTCGGTCTTACTGCCGCGTGCTCCTTTGCCCCTTTGCTGTTGGATAAACGATTCCTCCTTCCCCACCCTGCAGCATCTCCAGCCAGAAGTGGCTCCCTTTTATATTTTATACATTTCATTTAGGAAAATCCTCAGAGCCTGTTTCTTGCAGGTGACTTGTAAAAGAATTATTTTTATTCCCAGAGCTGCCTCAAAGCTGACATGCCTCTACCTGTATGCTCTTCACAAATCATTTTTGCCAATATGCTTTTATTCGGTGACTTCCCTGTCTTAAGATCATCCTATATGTTTTCCATTACGGTCTGCACATTTTCTTAAATGTTTTCAAGGTCTTTCCCCTGAGCAACAGACCTTTTTATCTCCCAGACTTACTTTTAAAGTCATTGCTTCTGCATGTGTGATGTTATGTTGATTACAGTAAAACTGGAGAATTCTCTTAAATGTCAGGCTGTCTGCTCCTCTGCAAATGCCTCACTGCTTTATTCACCTCAATTCTTTTTGAAGGTCACTTTACTAAAACCAAATAACAGTAAGATTAATGTAGGGATTCTGATTTCGTAATGGTCTAGAAAGCTAATGATAATTTTATTGTTTGATGTTTTGTTATAGACAATGATTTTTGGTGTTTTTTTATGAAGATCAGGGATTGGATTTTTTAATGAAAAACATATGCTGTAACTTAAGCTTAGTAAGCTAAGACTGTCTCTGTGTCCTACAAAACTATGCTAAATCCTTTGATTTATGTTCAGTATTTTGAACCACGCAATACAATTATCTTATCCATTCTAGAGATACCAGAAAGAGAGAGAGAAAAGCTTTCGAGTTCATACATCAAATAGACTCAAATATTTTCCTTGCAAGTATGACCAAGCCTTCACTCTTTGCATTATTGTTAGGGAGATTTGCAGTTTTCCTCTAAGGGTGACAAAAATGTGAACTAATTACCACTGTAACCACACTCCATTCACTTGTCCATAGTGCTTTTACCATAAATGAAGCAATCTCACCTTCACCACCTCATTCGCTTGCTTTCTGTTTTAGTGAAGAGAAACTCCTTAGCGCTGAAGGCTTATGGTCTAAGCAGAGCAAGTAGAGACTGAAAGTAGGGGCTTAGGGCTATGTAGGGAGTGAAGGTTTAGTAACCAGGACTGTTATTACACAGCAAATACAGTAGGATTAAATTACATGAGTTATATTTTCAAATGAGTTTATTAACCTGAAATAGATGAGGTGTATATGTATGGATGCAATTTTTTTCCAGCACAATTTTAGTGTATTCGTTTTAAATGCTGTGCAGGTGGCATGCTTAGTGTATACACATTTTTCTGATAAAGCCTGGACTGTTTGGCTGGATGCCACAGTTCAGTTTAATCTGTAGGGTGGTTTTATTCTGGCATCAAAAATCAACCAGATTTTTATTACATTACCTTCTGAACGGAAATACTTCCTTTTTGTCACTATCAAAATATACGTCAATGTTAAGATTACTGATCTTTACAGAAAATTACAGATTGCAGAAAATCTGTGCAGAAGAAAAAAGAACAGAATAAATAACTGAAGTAAAAAATGTTTGAGGGAATAACAGTAAATACTACTCTGTAATTATTCAGTGCAAAAAAACCCTACCCAAGTCTTTAAAAATTGCAAATGCACCTATAATCAGAGCAGAATAAAAATGCTGACTGCAGCACAAAATGCACAAAACCACATTAACCAAATTACTGCAAGTTCAAACTTCAACTTCATTGGCAAAAGCCTCAGCCTCCAGTACCCTAGTTAGGAGAGTTTGCAGTTTGACACTTGTGGTACATTCTTTCTTATTTTTAGGCTTGATCCAAAGCCCATTAACATCAATAAAAATTTTCCTGTTTACATCCATGGGTTTCTTTAAGCCATATTTAGCATACTGAAGCACGAGACCGTGTTTTAAGCTATCGCTTACAGGAATGACACCAAAGGGGCAAAACATTAGCACTACATGCTCCCTATATTTCTGTATATTTTGTTAAACCTTAAGCAGTAAGGACTTTGGATTGCCTCTGTCTGCAAAGTTAACTTTCCTAACTATCCACACCCAGGAATAATAATAATAATAGTCTAATAAATCCTCTCTTATGGAGAGTGGTTCATAAGGTCGTGGTTCACATCTCAAGACTTGCAGAGAAACTGGTGGGGGCTCTGGCTGAAACTTAGCAAAGCACTTAAATGTGAAAATTAATAATGTGCTAAGGTTTTGCAGAGGCGATATGGCTTAAAAACATGCTTAAAATCGGGAAAGCTCTTAAGTGCTGTGCTGGAAGGTGCTGTCCTGGTGAAGGGGAGCCCAGGCGAGAATGTACATGTGTGACGCCACTGCCCGGGTTGCTTTGGTTTCTAGCAGCTCCTCCGTCATTTCAGGAGTGTGCACTGGTGAAAGCCTGGGAGCCCAGCACAGCGGGTTTGGGAAGAATAACTCACTGCTGGTGACCTTTCCTTTCAGGACACATCACTGTGTGGGGACCTCGACAGTGGCACTTTTTTCTGCCTGACACTGGAGCTATGTTTCCACTCCATCTCTAAAAGCACCGCACTGCTCTGTCACTGGGAAGCCGCGGGAGTGTGCGACACATGAACCCGCGCCGTACTCAGACCCTGCCCAGAAGCCCTCCCTCTTTGATGTCTTTTTTTTTTCCCCTCTTTTTTTTTTTCTTTTCCCTTTTTTCCCCCTCTTTTTTTTTCTCTCTTTTTTTTTCTTCTTTTTTTTAAGTTCTGGTTTAGAAGGTGGTAATTTTCTAATGTTTGAAAAGCAATTGTCACACCGACGCGCACATGAGAGGAAACAGCGCAGACCACCCGAGTCCAATCCTTTATGTGGACATTTAATCTCCTCCACCAACATCAAAGCCCTTGCTCTGACATCCAATTGCATTGCCTCATGTGAGCTTTCCAGTTTGTTTTCTCTCTCCTCTCCCCCCCTACTCTTTCTCTCCTCACTTGCTCCACTTAATAATGCTACCCAAAGGGATAGCTTTTTTTCCCCTTCCTCCTCCTAAAATGGCAATCCCCTACCTAGATGTATATATATATATATAGTAGAGCAGCCTGAGCCGGGGTGAGCACCCAGCCTCCCCTACCCCGGTGGCCGTGGCAGGGTGAGGAGGTGCAGGGGGGCTACAGGGGATGTGGGGGGACAGGGCAGCCGAGGATGGGGCAGGGCGATGCCAACACTTGAGGCCAGCTGTGTGCTGGCCTCCCTTGCCCAGGTTTCTTGGGGGCACCAAGGCAGGCAGCGTGGGCAGCCGGAGGAGGCGTGCGCCCTGTGGTCCTTGTTTGGAGATACCACCATGCACCCATGGGTTGAAAGGCAGAGATTAAAGCTGCCTAAATTGGATTGGGCTGGGCTTGACAGGGGTGAGCGGGCCGGCGCACCAGGCGCAGCACTTCAAAAGCACCACACTGCGGGATGGGTGGGGAGGAGAGAGGTCTCCCCGCACAGCCACTGACCCAGGCAGGGGACCAGGCGGACATATCGGAGCTGAACAGCACTGCCCAAAAGACCTCCAGCTTCAGAAACTGAGGGGCTATTCCTTCAGAAAAATACCGTTTAAAAAAAATCAAAATGTATTTTTTTGTTCACAAAATGAATAGTTTCCCAACTTACAACCAACTTTATATTCCAGTGCTTCTAATGCACCGTCACAGTGCTGTTGCAATACCTAGGTATGGGATTTGGAAAGTAAGCATATCTCCTCACATTTGCTAGCATGACACATTTCATATTTGCAATTAAAATGGCTGAGAAAGTATGTAAGATATAGAAATGTGGAATTCAGGCTCGTAGGGTATAGTTTCCTCTTACAAGTTATGAGACTCTTTGTGGCAGTTGTGTCTTATCATTTCAGATGAAAAATGGATTGCATTGCGCACAGTTGGTTTTGTGTACACAAACGTGCAAAGCACATATTACATAAATATATATTTATACACACACATACACACACGCATATATATGGATATGCACTCACCCAGAAAGACAGAAAGAGAGACACTGAAGCCTGTGATAACACTGTAGAACTTCTAAAAAGGTTAAGAGGAAAAAATATTGCACAAGCCTAAACTCCCCACTGGTTTCATATGAAGTGTGGCACTCAGTGATGAACGCAAGATAGGAGTTTGATATCGTAAAAACCTATGTATGAGAGCAAACTCAGAGAAATTACTCATGCAGGTAAATTACTTGCAGGTCTGGGAACTGGACGGATAAAAAACCAGACACTTTGCTAACAAAGCAATATCTGACTCTGGAGTATCAAATGTGAAGACTACTATCCAGTCGCGGCAGGCCACTCAGCTCAGAACACCAGCATTTTGTAGCCAGAACTGCAATTACAACATCATTTTTCTAGAGAAATGAGTGCTGTGTTAATTTATTTGCAAACTACTACAAACACACAGAAGTTTTCTCAGCTATAGGTTGCAAGCATTACTGTTGTATATATGTGTGTAAAGGCTGGATCCCAAAAATGCAAACAGCAAATACAGGATCGTTTTTTTCCTTTTGATCTATGCTCAGGATCAGAAAGGAGGGAGAATTTTGCCCTCGATACACCGAGTAGGAGAATGAATAACACATCAAGGAAAGCACTTCTGGATTCTTTTTTTTCCCCAACTATGGTAATACATATGCTCAAACTCCTTTTGAAGTAAAATTAGAAAGCAACTCCCGTGTGTGGTACGGCAAAGGGCGCGTGCGCTGGGCCACACCAGAGGCTGACTGAGGGCTGAGCAGTTGCAACGGTGGGGACTTTCCTTCTGTCCCAGCAAAGGGGATTTTGCCTTTCCTTGTCTAACGGTTGCACCCCCCCCACACCCCGCTCATTAGCACCCATTCTGTCAGCAAGGTGAAGGCAACAGAGCTGCTTTTGATTTCCTTTTGTCACGCTGGATCTGAACCCAATTTGTAATAATTCAGTCACTGATAAGAGAGAGGCAGGAGAATGAAAAGCACAGGCAGAGAAAGCAGCTGTAGTACCACTAACTCTCTGCTGATGGATGCTGGCTTCCTGCAATTCTAACAATCTTACAAACTATGTTAGAAAGTATATTACTAATTAGCTGTGAACAGACACCTTCTTGATTTCACATCTCTAAAACACATGAAGTAGTCCTAACATTGAAAACCTCCCAATTCCTAGGAAAAGCTAAACTGTATTGTGTACACTGGCGTGGCCAAGAAAAGCTCTACTTGAAAAGTATCTAAAGGGGAGTTGACTCAAAACCTTAATACCTGAGAGAGACAGCAAAGGGAAAAAAATTGGTCTTTTCAGTGTCGATGTGAAGCAGAATGCAGAAATGCAGGGAATACCCCCAATTCTGAAATCATTATGGAAAGGTTCTGAGCAGAGCTGAAGACATTTTTTTCCAGTGAAAGTTGTTATTTCAGGGGGATGAACTACAGTTCATGAATTTGAATAAAATTTTCATACCAAGTCAGTCTAGAAAAATGGGGAAATTGTTTTGAAGCAGTTAATTTCATTTTGACATTTTCTAAATGATTTTTTTTTTTAAACTACACTAAGGTATTTTTTAAATTAATATTTTGACTCTTCATTTTGGTAATTTTTGTTTCCTAGTTTATTTGAAGACTGGTATATATTAAAAAAATAGAAATAAAAAATTATAAAACAATGCTAAACCAAACCCAAAGTGAAACATCTACATTCAGGTTGAACAAAAATATTTTGCACCAGCTTAAATTCATATTTCTTACGTTTTTAATTTTTCCACAATATTTTTTCTCTGTTTTTTTTTTTCTTTTTTTTTCGTTTGTTTTTTCTTTTGGTGGGGGTTTGAGTTTTTTGGGTTTTCTTTTATGTATGGAAATTAACCCCAAAATTCATAAATCATCCAGCTGCTTTGGATGAATGACTTCAGTAGTGACAGAGTTCAGTAAGGTGGAGAGTTTACAGCAGATCTGGCTATTTCCTCCTGCATCGTGTGACCTGGAGCTTGAAAGGGGATGAGGAAGAACCTGTGTTTAATTCTGTCCCATCTTCTCAATAAATCCATGCATAGTGTACCACTCAACTCAGAAACTAGCTCCCTAAAAGGAAGCATTATTATTTATACCATAAATGAGTTTAAAGGCGTCAATATAAAGCTGAGGAATGACAGCGTGGCAGACAATATTTATGTACAACAGAACACTATGAGTTCACACTTATAATTTTGAACACATGGTCAAGACGTCTCCTTTAGTAACACAGACAGGATGTATTTATAAATATGACTCAAGTAAGACTGATGAATAAGGGAAACTATTCCATCTTTTATGGAAACAAAAATGCTCCTGCCTTTCAGGCCACGGGGAGCACAGAAATGTGAACAGCCCCTGCTGGCTATGGCCTATTCAGACCTACCACCCCATAGTTGCCTATGAAGCCTAGTTTTAAGCAAAGGGATGTCACTGTTTTCATCTGTGCATGGTCTTGTAGGCATATGGACTTTGGCTCTTCATGGCAGAGATGACTCTCACTGTGGGGCTACCAGCACCTAGGGCTATTGGTGGACTGGGCTGCACACGCTGTGACCAAAAGAAAAAAGGGGAACATTTTTGCTGTGGTCCACCACCATACACTGCTCCAGCAGCTCTTTAACTTGGGAGGCATACACTCTGGCTGTGTTTGCAGTAGAAGTAGTGCTGAGCAACAGGGGTAGGTCTGCAGAGAAAAACCGTTGGTGCTGTAGACCTGACGGCCACACTATTTGTGTTTGAGAGATGTTTACTTGAGGCTAGCCTGGGCCCTTCAGTGGCCAGGGCATGTATCTGAACCCCCTGGACCTTGCCTTTCAGTTTTATTTCAGCAGAAAGGGAGCCAGCTCATGCTGGCTGAGACCCCTCCATGATGCGCACCATGGCAAGGCGGCGGATGGCTGGGAGATGCCTTTCAGGTGCAATCCCGATCACATTAAAATGCAAACAAAGGCCCACCCTTGCCCACTAGTAGACATTATGGGGGATGAAAAGCTGTCTTTTGGGGATGGAGTCAGTTTTGCCATCAGAACCTGTATAAGCGAGTCAGAAATGGATCGACATTGCCCCAGGAGCTGAGCACAACGCTGTCTGATTGACCACCACCTCTCCCTTAGTCACTTGCTGCAACACTAGTCACAGAAAAGACAAATCCCTCGTTCTCCTGATAGAATATATATTTTGTACAAGCACTACCACCTACAAGGTCTTGCAGCCCATTGATGGTCCTTTCTGAGAGGCAGCCAAGATGACAAGCTGTCTCAAAATAACATGATATGACTTAAATGGAGGATTGATGTAAAACATTATGATGTGCTGCATATTCAGTAATGAAAAACATCCTGGAAACTGATGAAGGAAAAGGTCATTCGCATACTGCTGAAATCCCTTAAGAATCTTAAGGCTTTGCTGCGTGCATTGATGGATATGTGCTAATGACCATGCAAAGATGTGGTCTAAGGCTGACCACCAGCCCTCAGCCCTCACTGCAAAATTATTGACAGCTATATTGCTTATTCTTGTAGTGGTTAGGAAATGAAATGACTTTCTCTAATCAAGTAATTGCATTAAGCAACTGCTGGGAACATTTTGCTGCTCTTGTTTAATAGCCTAGAAGTCAAGTGTATTTCATATTTGTTAACTGTCAGGAGTAGTTTTGTTCACATTTATTTTTGAAATAAACCAACACTTTTACTGCTTCTGCCCTTTCAAGTAAAAGTTTTTTTTTTTTTTAAAGTCAACTGGTAAACACACGCAAGTTAAAAGTTTGGGCAATCTTCAGCCAGTATGCAAGGAGGAACCAAGCAAAAGAAGTTCTGGGTAGAATTAAATACTGAACCAGTGAATCTGGAATAATAATAAAAAAAAAAGATAGGAAAACAAACCCAAGAACACAAACCAGTTATAATTGAAGCCATGCAATTCCTGGCAGACTTTGTACAGCTAAGACTTTTTATTGTCTCTCTTGCTTTCTCTCCCTGCGGCCGCTGGTGCAGTGGTTGCAGCCCAGCTGGTGGCTGCTGGGTGGAAGGAGCCACAGTGGCTTTGCCCTTCTGGCTCGCTGCCCAGGGACTTTTCATTTCAGCAAATGTCGGGAGATACTGTGGGCTCAGACGATCGATGTCTGTGTGACAGAGGCAGAAACCACTGTCCTGCTCCAGCCCATGGTGTCCTCAAAGTCTCCCTTGAGCCACAAAGCCCATGCTGTGGCTGCAGAGAAAAAAAGCAAGCAGCTGATGCTCAGGCCCAGGTGGCTCTGGGCATCCCACACAACTCCTGGGGAGCTGTGCTGCAAAGAGAGCGGGGCATGTCCTTCGAAAAGCAGCCCCCCCAAAGGGTTGTTCTGGTCTACAGTGTTGGCCTTGGCACTTGAGGATCACCAGGGTCGCCTGCTGGGTCTGGCCCAAGCTCACCAGTGATGTTCCTTGCCTGTAAGTGCACACTGCTGTTAGTACAGAGCTGTTTGCTTTGGCAATATGCTGCTCTTCTTGCCAATAATGCTACAGCTATTTTAACCTGAAGCAGTTCTCTCCAAACTGAGGAGAGGTTACTGATAGCGCAATAACCCCGAATGACAAAAGACAAGATAATTGTCAAAGATAAGGACGCAGGAGTTTGCAAAGCAGCACAAGCATCTTTTGCTACCCTCATGAATTCATTCATCTTTCATAGAGGCCTATTCAGAAACGTTCAGTTTGTAAAATGACTAGAAAGGCACACTGCAAGGTAGCCACTTGTTATCAGTACACACACAGCTCATCACCTGGATTATACATTACCTTAAATGGGATGTGAAGTAATTAATGATGATAAAAGTAGGAATGAAAACAACTTATGGTGCAAAATGGGGGCCAGTAAAGACACAATGTACATGACACCCGACCACCCCATCCACGTTCAGTAGTGTGCAAGGCTAAGGTTTGACAGCGGATCAACACAGCTGCCTGTCGTGCAGATACATGAGGAAAATTGACACTGTAAGCTGGCCCCCAGCTCAAATATTCAAACCTGCAAAAGGTCTAAGTCATCACATGAAACGGACTAGGAGCCGAGCCCTCTTGATGTCTGCCAAAAGTAAAAATAACCCAGAAGCCCTGCTGGCAGTCCTTGCCTGTGTTCTTATTGCCTCACCGTATGAGTTTGTTTAATCTTCTCCAAACAAGAAATGCAGGAAAAAAATGTTTTGGGAAGAAGTAAAAATTACTCGGAGCCCCTTGTATTATTATTCTGCCATCTTATTTAACAATTGCAAAACCTAATATTCTTCCTTAGTTCCATTTTCAGCACATATCTTGAGGGTGCCTTACAGCTTTTTAATTTTGTTTTTCTGCTCATGTATTCTGTACTTGCTGGCTCTGATGTTTTCTTCTATGAAATTGCCCAGCTGCTTGAGTGTCCCTTCTACAGACCAAGATGCAGTATTTAAGGCTGAACTTGGAATGCACAGTGAAAATGTAGTGCTGCTGATCTTTGCTAAAAATATCCTCTTCCAATACACATTATTTAGTAGGTGTTTTCTAAAGGGTTTTGCTTTGTTTTTTTTTATCAGCTACATTTCTATCCTGAGCAAGGAGTTATTTAGGAATTCTTAACCAGCAAGCCAATTTGGTTTGTAAGGACTCCAGGTGGGCAATTGCTCCCATAAATACACCAGCCAAGATGCAGTTTTGAGAGCGGGCACAGCTATACCCACAAAACCTCTCCTGCTCTGTACCTAACTGGCTAGAGAAAAACAACTTTTGGAGTATTTTTCCTGATCATAGCTGGGGAGCTTCTGTGTTTGTCGTCAATACTTGAGGAGAAAAATACCTATTCTTGTCCTTCACCAAATGTCAAATCTGTTTTCTGCCTTGAGAACTCCCAAGCCTCCCAGAGGGGAGATGTGGAGGAAAGTCACGGGTCCAAGACTGTATTAAGTCGAATGAGAGTTTGTATTGTAGTAAAACTGATCATTTTCATAGGTCTGGAAGCCCTGCTGGGCATCCTGTGTGCTAAGCATGCTACAGCTGGGGCTTAGCGATCAATTAAAACGCTCTTATTCAGTCACTCCTGGCCAACAACCACCCGCTCCTGCAACCCTCTCCTGTGTGATCTAAAAGCCCTTTTGCAGCGGCCGTGCCAGGCTGATGGATCCGCAGCAGCGGCCACCCAGCAGATGAAGCTGCAGTCAGAGCCCTCACGTGCTGGACGCCTGCTTGCTGCAGAGGCAAGGGGTGCAGGTGTTCAGCTGCTTTAGAAGTTCAAGAGCTTTTTTAAAGTGTGTAGACTGATTTTTCAAAATTCAGATTTCATATTTTTTGCTGAAATTTAGGCACAATCATGGAGGGAAAGTACAGCCGATCTAATTATATGGGCAACCATCAAGTATCTAATTCCATTCATTAAACTGACCATGAAATGTTCCTGCTGTGCTGTTCCCAGCAGAGAACAAAAGTGCTTTATTGCTGCTTAAAAAATCACTCAGCTGAGTGAGTGCTCGGGTCTTAGCTTCTTATATTATGGAGACATTTGGCTTGCAAAGAAAGTTCAGTGTCCATTTAGCCTGTGTATCCTAGGGAGTACAAACCTCTGCCTTTGTTAAAAATAGCATGAAAGAGATTCTTAGGTGAAAAAGAGATTCCTAGACAATTTTTGCTTTTAAAGAGGCAATGATTTTGGAGAGTGTTTACCACGCATTCAACAATTCAGGTTTTGTACAGCGTGAGACATTTCTGAGAAAACATTCATAGTGAGTCCAGGAGAGCAAGCAAATCCACTGGCAGGGCAGCCGAGAGAACAGCGTACGCTGAAGGATGACAGACAGAAGGGGATTTTGGGGAGAAGATTAAATTCCATAAGCTGAGCTCCACTGCTAACCCTTTTGCTAACAGCTGATTCCAGCTCCTCGGACCAACCAAGAAAGGGAGAAAGAAAAGATGAAAAGAGGAAATATAGGAAAAGGAAATGAAAAGAGCTTTATTAGTAAAGTTCTTCTCCTGCCTGACCCAATTATCAGATTTTGCATTTAAGTTTAAGACAGTAGATCAAACAACAAGAGCCACTTTGTACTTTTGCCAGGAGACCATATGATATCTCTCAGTGACTCTCCTGCATGCCAGGAATAAGAAACTGTGCCTCTAAGTTAGTTTGTCTTACATATGGTGCAATGTGCAAAAAATAGCAAAATTCATAAATGACTGCACTCATGGATGATGTCCAGGATTTATAGCACTTTATCAGCTGGGGTGGGGGGAGAAGGAGGAAAAGGAAAATCTAATTATAAGTTTCCACAAATAAGCTAAAAAGGAATGAGAACTGAAAGAAAGTCCAAAGGTTGGTGTCATGCTAAGTTAGCAAAAGCAATTCATTAGAGTTATTTTGAATGAGCAGTTTACAATGTTCAGATCCAAATCTGCTCTGAATTTTTGGATATTTTTGCAGGGATGAACAATCTGTTATAGAAATTAATCTGAAAACACCCTATAGCAGCTACAGCACTGCGATACCTTATAAACGCTGAGGCCTGCATCCTCACCTCCTTGAAACCCTTTCTCTAGGTTGCAGCATTTCAGGTTCTGGGTATTTGAAGGTTGGGGTGGGATTTGTGCACTGAATGAGGTAGGAGATGCCTTGAAAGGTGGTTGCCTGTCCCTTCTTTTTCCAGCAGTACTTTTGGTAACACTGGTAAGCACTGGAACCCCTTCCACTCTGTACCGTGGGGGCGGAGATCATTTCTCTGCCATGCTGCCTGGCAGTTCATAAAATAACATATGTTGCTTTCACTTGTGCAAACAAAAGCAAAGAACTGTAAGTTAACTGTGCTTAAGCATATCCCTTTAACCAAAACCAGAGGCAAATGTTTCAGAGAGATTTTATATTAGGCTCTTCTGAAGATGAGGTTACTCGCTTACCGCCTGCAAGAAATGCACTTGATTTTAATACCTGTACTCATTTTTCACCAGCTGATTCTGACACTTTGGCACATTTGTTTCTAAGATATTTTTAGATTTGATGCATTTCATTAACACCTGTGTTTCTGAGTGCAGTACCAGCTTTGTTTTCAGGAGACAACCATAGTCTTGCATTTATTATCCCCTTTGGGCTGGAAGCCACTTCTAATGGACTTCATTATTATCCACCACATTCCTCAGTAGGAAACATCTAGTCCGAACTTGGCCATCTTGGTCCTAAACTTGTTCCACAGCTAGCCTTTTTGGAAACAGAGGCTAGGACTTTTTGTCCTCCTGTTTTGCCTACCTAGTCTCACTGGAGTTTAAATATATTGTTTCTTTGTTCTGTCTTCATTAACCAACAAAGATAACAGAGCCTTCTGATTTTTATAATTTCCCTTTACACAGATGCATACACAAATAGTTATGGACAACCATCTTGCTTGAACTAGATGGCATGTAGCCACTCGTATTCCAGATGTTTTTGCATTCCATTTTCTCCTCCTCTTGGTGACCAGAAAAGATTCAGCATGTGTTTGTGTTGGTAGAAAAAGTATGAAAGAGGTCTGTAAAATCATAAATAGAGTGAAGAAGGTGAAGGCAACAGTTGTTCACTATTTCTCGCTGCACAAGAACAAAAAATTATCAGGTAGCATTTTTGTAATGAGCTAAGGAAAGACTTTTTCACACTGCTTTTAATTAAATCGTGGAACTTATGCCACAGGATGTTGTAGAGGCCAAATTAGAAATTAATTCAAAGGGGTTTAAACATGTTCACAAAGAACAAGTTTGATGAACCCATGGAAGTAAAGGTCTGTTACTGTCTACTAAGCACAATAGTCTATATGCAATTTCCAGCCCAAGAAATCCCTACGCTTCTGACTGCTAGAAGCTGTGAAGGGCCATGAGTGCCAAGTCCTACATACCTTCCTTAACTATATGCTACTGACCATTGCTGGAGACAAGATGACCCTTTGGTGTCATCCCCACATGCCTATTTTTACAACTTTGGGCAGTGAAGAAGGGACAAGACAGACATGATGTACAGAACAAGACAACCTCTCATGCACCAATGCAGCTATAAAGAGCAATCTCGCTCTTTAGCTTAGAGTCTGAGCTTGCCCAAGGAGGGCAAACCTTTCTTTTCCTTTTCAGTAATGAAAAAGTCTGCCTCTGCACATTGGGATTTGCATGAACTCGTTCAAGCTTCACCCTTGCTGAAACAAAGACGTCTTATCACAGCAGGGAAACCTTCACATTAGCTCTCATCAGCTAAACTAACGGGAAGAAGTTTTGTCTCCCAATGACTGATCCTGAAGAAGTATTCTGGAGGGGTCTTCACACCTCTTGGCAGATGGGCTGGCATCAGCCTTGAAGAGAAATGGCACGTGGACTCTGGTGGCTGGGATAGCCCCTGCAGGCAGAGATGATGTTCACAGCCATAGCTCCCCTTCCCACCACGGCTTTCCTGAGCTGGATGCAGATATCTGGGGGAAGGTGTGTGCATGCATAGGTGAGAGTACTGCAAATCACTGCCCCGAAACCAAGCACAGCTCTACAGCTGAGATCTGTGAGCTGCTGTTTAAGGATGAAGGCTCCCTGGAACAACCTAGAAAGCTGTTCCTCTCCATTCACCCTGTGCGTACCGTCATGTGGGGCTGTTACTTCGCTGTCAGGATGACTGACTGGTACCTAACAATGTTTGATTCTTTACAAGTCAGCATGTAGCCTTTGCTCTTAATCCAGCCCCAACCTGCTCTGTTTTCTTTCCACCTCATCCATAGTGGCATTAACACTGATGTGGGTCTGGGAAGGAAATAATTTTTCTTGGAAAGATTTTGGCTAGTCCATGACAGCTTCTTGTGTTGCAGTTTTGCATTTCTTGGTTAAAAGCATGCTCATCATTTGCTTTTTTTTTTCCTTCCTTTTTTTTTTTTTTTTTCATAAGCCACGTTTGAATAAGGAAACACAAATATATAAAAAACAGCTGTTGAAATGTAATTAAAGAACAGACGGGGCCTTCTGCCAGGTCTTCTGAGAGAAATGAGAGCTTGCTCATTACTTGAACCCTCCTCTGTACCACACCCAAGTGCTAGGATGCCTCGCTACTGAAAGCAATCTCTGCTTGCCTAGTGGGAATAGACAAAAGCAGATACACAGCGTGCATTAGCGGCGCTCCTGTCATGTGACTGGCTTCAGTTTGATCAAAGGAGAAGTAAATTACATTTTCATTTATACTAAACAACAAGGCTGTTTTCTTCCAAAGCAAATATTTAGGAATCAGTTGCATAAAGGAAGCCATGCAGTGCCCTCTCGATGTTGTTGGATATTCCACAGTGACTTCAGAGCTGCAGAGAGCAAAGCTGTTCTGAAACAGTGTGAAATGTCCCATGATATCTGGAGAAGTAAGGATGGCTGGCATTTTCCTATGCCACAAACCCAGTTCTTGGGTGATTTACCACAGAAATTACATATCTCTAGGAAGTCTTTGGCTGAGAGCAGAAAATTGTGTTGGACTACTAGGAGTGGATTCAGATACCCCCACTAGGTATCTAGTGCCCTTTGAGATGCCTTGAGGAGTCCAGGTTGTCCACCTGGTGACAGCAGACATCCTAGGTGAGTCATGGAGGACCCATGCCACAGGGGAGCCATGCCAAGCAGCAACTGGAGGCCATCTGGAAAACGCCAGTGGCTCTCAAATGGCGCCAGATGCCTATGCATGGGTAACATAATCAAGATCCTGGTGTCATTAGGCAATACTTATTTAGGGACACCTATCCCCAAGAATAATTTGTAACCCTGTCAGTCCTTGTAAGAAGAATGCAGGCTTCAGCATTTATTCAGTTAGACAGCGTGTAGTCACTGATAGCTACACATCACTGCCTGTTTATCAGAACAGAAACTTTTGCCTGCAGTTCAGGGATCAAGGGAATTAAGGTTAGTCTTAAGAAAGATCAGAACGTAATTTGCAGAGTCATTGAAAAGAAATCTGAATGAATATGCCTGAACTACATATTATGGATGTAGGAGCAGAGTTTGGAAACTGTAGGGAGAAGCTAGGCTCATCCAAACCATGAAAGTGGCAGAGAACTTACATGAAACTTTTCTAAATATGTCTCACAAGTTATCTGCAAAACAACTTTCTGCAAGAATCCCCAATCCTGTCTTGGTCAAAGCAAAACAACTGAGCGGGAAAGCCAGTGTTGTAACATTCCAAGATTGCTTTGCGTTTATAGCAGCACAACACAAAGTTTTATGTCCTGTATAACATACAGATGTATATTTATCTATTGACAGATGCTGTACATTTCTCTCATCTGCTGCATATCCAAAAGTTTTGGCTACTACAGTCTATGCACTAAACTTGAAAAGGCCAAGAATATTTAAAAAAACAAGGTGTTTTCTGGAAACAATAAGCCCTCCAAAGAAACAGGGCTGAAATTCAAAATGAAGCAATCTGGAATTTTATTTCTGTTTAATGTTGTCTTCCAGGCTTACCTCTAATATTCCAGAGGGAACAGTTTTTCTCATGACTGATGGAAACTTAAGTCTCCTCATAGGAAGGGTTTCCCTTCCAGGAACTTAAAACTCAAAAAAAAAAAAAGAAGTATCAGACAACACAACACTGTGCCAAAGAACAGAATTTTCCAAAGATTTAGATGGAATAATCACTTTGTTTTACATGGCAGACAAAATCTCCACTGAAAAGAAAACACAAAGATGTGGAAAATGCAGAAACTGGACTTAGAGGTTTAAGAGTCAACCAACGTTATATCTGCAGGGTTGGAAACCCAGAATTACCCATATGCTCATAACTGAAGACTCAAAACCAGAGGGTAATATGTGAATACGTCAGAAGCTTTTGGATTAAACATAGCCTAACAGTTAAACAATACGATCTGGGTGTCTTTAGAAAGATGCGAAGGTGAATTTTGCTGAGAAATGTCAACAGCCTACTCATGAGACCACACAGAGGCAATGTCATCCTTCCAACTATTTTCAAAATATACTTTATAGGTAGCTTTTTCTTTTACTTAAAACCTTTAAAATTAAATATGAAGAGCTAAATCCTTAGCTAGGATAAGTATTTCTACCCTAGCAGCTGACACCTGGCACAATGTCACCCTGCTTCATCCAGGTGAAGGTAGGAAATACCTTCAACCACCTCCGAGTCACCAGGAAATCCAGATTTTATGTGCAGAGATCTGCCTCCAGGAGCGGCAGGAATGCTATCCCTTACAGATTTTATTCTCCTACAAAAAGGTGTATCGCAAGCATAAAAGTTTCTCTTTTACACCAAGACTAAATTTTGCTGCTTAGGCACCTTGTAATAGCCTTAACATGTATGCACGTAGGGAGAATGAGAACCTATTTCCCTAAGGCTGTGACTCTTGTACTAAAAGATACGCTGCAAAACTTCGGTCTGTGTCTCTCCAGTCTTCTCATGAAAAGATTGCCTATAGCTGAGAGCCGGCAACTGCATAAAACCAAAAAACACCTTCCCAGCCCGAATTCTGCATTCACCGGTGTGAGAATGTGTTAAAATTGATTTATTCAGACCCACATACAGAACCTTTCTCTTATGGAGTGAATTCTCAGTAAATCTTTAAGTGTTCTGCAAACAAGGCAAGTATCATTGTCTCTACTTTACCCATGGGAAACTGAGTTATAGGAAGGGGGATCTTATTTGCTCAAAGTCATCCAGCAATTGATTAAAACCAGACTATCTGTGAATATGTGCTATTCAAAAGTAGCAGAACTTGATCTTTTGGAGTGTGTTTTCAGGAACGTGGCAGGCAAGAAAAGAAAATCATTATGGGTTCACTCCTGTGAGGTGTTGAGCTTTCTGACTCTAGCCCTCAACAGTGCTTAAGAACAAGCCTGACTAAGAAAGTGAGTCGTCCCATTGACTTCTGTGAGATATAATAATGTGCTGAAAGTTAAACATGTGCTTAAGCCAGTGCTTTTGCAGGACTGAGCCCTTTATGAGTCACCAATGCACTGCTACATGTTCTGCAGATTGAGATAAACTCACTACAAACCACGGCAAGCTCACTGATGGATGCCTGGGCTGGAGGGATTCTTGCAACTGCTGAATGAACAAACAAAACCAAAATGGCAGCGCTTTAAGCTGCACACAGCAGCGTTCAACTCAGAGACTACTCCAGCATACCAAATAAAAATAATTTCATAGCACAATTGCTGCCTGCCTTGTCAAATGCAGTGAGACCCAAAACCACAAGGAAGAGCAAGAATTAAGAAGGTATTAAAAAAGCAAGAATAGTCCACTCTTTCTGAGGGCTTGGAGCTCCCATTTGTTTGCGCCAGAGACACAGGGCTTAAATCAGGTTTCTTCCGGCACAGATGTGCTAGGAGGGGGAGAAGGAGGCAGGAAACTCAGCCTCTCCAGCTTATTTATTTAGTCCAGACATCATCTACCCTCTGGACACGATTTGGAGAGCTAGGTGAGGACAAAGAGCAATGCTGGCAGGATTAATGCCCACAGATGGGTGGCTGCACAGCCCAGAGCCTCCAGGAGCGGGCCCTTGTGAGCAGCCCTGCTGCTCAGCTGCGGCGGGGAGGACCCTGTCGGTGACCACCAGCTTGCACCAGCCTCCGGAGGGGATGCCTTTGGAGGAGCTGAGGTCCCCTCCGTCACTGCGACCACATGCTCTGCAAAGCCCTGTCCAGCTCGACGCAATCCCCTCCCGAGCACGGCACAAGCCACAGAGGATACCAAACTGGAATTGTATAGGATCTGCTAACCATTGACACCGACACCCAAAATAAAATGTCCCCCTCCCGCTGCTTGCTGTCCCTCCTTCCCCCAGCCTGGAGGAGGGCTGCGGGAGGGAGCGGGTCCTGCAGTGCAGCCCCAGGCCGGCACATCTGGGCCCCGGAAAACACACTGCCAATGGCACCAGCCGGGACCCCTGGCTGGGACGGGATTACGCTCTAATCGAGCACAGACAACGCTTTTGCACATTAATAGTGCTCCAGCAGTAAGTGCTGACACCATTATTAGCGTGCATAATTCTCCCCAGTGTGGTTGTTGCTGTTCATTTAGTTTTATTTTCTCTCGTGACTGACTGACTGCTTAAGTGCTCTTAACGAGGCTCACATGTGATGCAGCTTGGGTGGGGAGGATTCAGGATTCAGTTTGGTTACTCATCCTGATGTTGTGGAGTGGCATGACTTTTAAACAGGGGGTAGCTAGTGTCTTAAATTTCATATATTCCATAGCACGAGGCTAAGATACACGCACAGAATAAAACTACTCTGATTAGCAGGGAAGGAAACACGTACTTCTATGCCACTGATTAGTCTTTTCTACCGAGAGCGTGTGTGTCGAAACGATGTCGGCTACCAGCTGGCAGCAAGCGCTGGGCCTCAGATTTCAGGTAGAAAAGGCCTGGCTGCGGAGGACCCTTTTGGCCAGCTTGCTGCAAGGCAGCCACAATGCATTCATAGAAAAGAGGAGGAAAAAATGCAGGAAGAGAAGAAAAAGCCTAAAGAGAGGAAAAATTTACAGGCGTAGCTTTGTACCAACAGAGTTTATTTGCTCTGCTACCTTGTAAGTACAAGCAAGCTCTGTGCAGAAGTCCGCTCCGGCCCATGGAAAGACTCTTTCAGGGCACCACATCCAGAGGGAGAGGTCGGAAAGCCAGCACAGGCTTATCACAGCCCACACCAGGAAGACGGGAAAACCAGGACTGGCCCGAATACCTCGGTGGCCACATCACGGGCGCATGGACTATTTTCTTCTCCTGCCCCCAGCACTGTCCCTGGTACACAGAGAAGGACCTTGCAACTGGTAGCAAATGACATGTGTGAAGTCCCCAGCCTGGCTGCCTTGCACCCTGTTGCCTTTTGCTCTGTTTGTGCGCAGGGGCACAGGAAGTGGGATCAGCACTCTTGGGTGGGAAAAATGCCATTCTCCTGGCGGGAGAAGTGAGAGAAATGTAGATGTGTCCTCCGGGTGCAGCCAGTGCTGGTGTGTCCCCTGTCAGGGACAGTGCTGGGAGACACACCAGGCATGTGGAGATATACTGCAACCAGTCACCCCACGAGAAGGGGCTGCAGCTGCTCAGCCAACCCCACAAGCTGTCAGAAATCACAGGTGTTTCAAAAAATAAAATAAAGACATATCTGAAACTGTGTAAAACCCTGGATTACTTTTAGGATAGTCACAGGTAAGGCAGGCTGAAGGCAGTGAAAACAAGTGGGCTGAGGCGATGATAGATGATGGGTGATTTCTTTGTGCTGGGAATAACCTGCAGTAAGCTGCAAGCTACTTGCCACATTTTTGGCTGGTCAGGTGCATTTAGGAGGGATGCAATTATTCTTACAGAATTAATATTTTCTGATGTGCAGCGCCTAGAGCAGGTAAACCAGTCTCAATGGCAGAGGTCCCACAGCATTTGCCCTCCCATCCCACTACAGCAAAGCACCTCTGCCCGCTGCTTCTGGCCTCCATGGGGCTTTGAATTTCAATCAGTGCCAGACTGGCAAATTTTGTTTAGTCCGGGCTGACTGTCCCACAGGCTTCCCGCTGAGGGAGGGCCAGGCCAGGCACAGTCAGGCCTTTGTTCAGTGAGCTGCCGCCTAAAGGTTGAATTAAATCCCGTTTAGTCTGCTCTGTGGCTGCAGCCCATGTCCCTACTGTTTCAGACGGCAGCCTTCACGCAGGGCAGGGAGGGCTGGCGTGCTGGATGGCAGCCCCTGCGACCTGCTGGCTGGTTTAGCTGCTCCTGAGGTTGTCTTGCTGTGGGCTCCCAAAAGAAAGAACAAAGGACAGTAAAAAAACCCACCCCAAAACAGTGACACTGAAACCAACCCTCATCTAAAACTTCTCTTAAACCTCGGGAATATGGGAGCTGCAGAGAGACAGGATGGGGGAAAAAGCTGGAGGTTGAGGTTGCTGTGATTTAGTTGGGTTTTGAGGTTATCTTCCTGGAAAATAAGCGTTAGCAGCCGACACCAAGCACCTCTGCTCCCACCAGTCCCACCACCACCCTGCTGGGCTGCACGACATGATGCTGCTCAGACGACACCCCCCGTGCTACAATCCCTCTCCGCGTTTCACTGGGGAGTTGTAAATGCCGCACTTTGTCAGGCCGATGAGCTGGAAGGCGCTGATTTGATGTCGTAGGAATGTGCTTTGGATACAGATCAATATAAATGTTTATTTCTGGATTTGGGAGCTCAGGTTAGGAGCTGATTCCTTCCAAAAAAATACCAAGTTCTGACTTCCAGCCTGGCGGGCGTGTCGCCGGCTGATGACCAAGGGGTGGGGGATTGCCTTTGGAAACTCCCACACCGGAGCAGGGAATCCCCACTCCCTTTCTTCGAAAGAGGTGAATCTAAAAAAGATTTGGGGACCCAGTTTGGCTCAGAATGTGTTGCTTTAACAGCAAGCCAAAAATTTCTGCTGAACCCTCCCCTCGAAACAAATCAAAACCAAACCAAAGCGAGGGGTGCTTGCACTCTAACACATGCTGCATCCACTGCTCCCGTTTGCTTATAAAACTATGACTTTTTGCTAGAATTTTGCTCTTGATTCAATCTTTCTACCACACTTTGGATTTTTGCTTTCCAGCTTGTTAGGCTCTTGCTGGTGTCAAATCTCTATCAGAGCCCATGGAACAGTCTCTTGCACGAGTCCTAGTTGAAGACATTCTTTCTGGGTCATTTCTTGCTACCTTTAAAAATGGCACTGGCTGCCACCAGTAAATGCTACCTGACATAGATAACGCTGCATTTTCCGTGCTAGCTAAGAGAAAAAAACCCATAACTGTAGTCTTTAGGAGACTTTTCTACTCTGGATTTCCTAGAGAATGAGTAGGTAGCGCTCTAGTTAGGCATTTCATTTCAGAAACCAGTATTTTGTGTGGAGTTTCAGTGAGATCCGTGCCCAGTAACCACTCAAACCATGAGCTCAGTGTCAGGCTTATAAAGGACCACTTATTAAAGACAGTGTCAGGGAATAACTGAAATGTGAATTATGTCTGATTCCTGAACAGACTCCATGAACTGCAGCTCAGCAGCTCCTGAGAGCAGCACAGCAAGATGCTGGGTAGGAGATCCACCTTCAGACATGTGAGGGGGGGAATATCCTTCAGGGATCACTGAGGCAGCTTTCTGGTGCTGAACTAGACCAGATTTCAGTCTGGCTGGCATGCAATCTTATGGGAAAGCAACAGAGAAGAGGGAAGAAACAACCATTTTACGGAAGGATTAGGGATTGTTTGCGTAACATAATTTAATAATAATAAAGTGCGGCTCTACATCAGCATGGCCATTCAGTTTTTGTTCGCCAAACCTAGGTCAGCCTGTGAGGTTCCTGCTATAGTGCTTGGATGTGGAAAGCAAAGCTTTTTGGACAATAAATGATTGCCTCACAAGGAACACAGTGTGCAGTACATGTGCAGGCACTCGAACAAAAATGCAAATACAACTCTACAGTCTCCAGCTATTCCGGTCTGAAATAATTGCCAGCAAATAACTCCATTTAGTGAAAACAAAAACGACCTACTGCTCAAGAAATTCTCTTCACAAGTTGTTTGCAAAATCACTTGCTTTTTGGCATAACTAAGGAGAACATCTACACGACCCACATGCAGACAGACCCTGTTCCTTTGCCCCTGGTTAGGGCAGCCCTGACATGAACCTGCTCTGGCCCAGATGAATTTGAGAGGCATCCTCAGCCCCTTGGTGGGACATACAGCCCCAGGCCAGTTAATGTGGGTAAAAAGCCACTGGGAGAAGCCAACATAGGGTTGTGCAGCGGCAGGTCTGAGCAGGGCACCACAACCCAACAGTCAAGAGCTTTGTTCACCAAAGAGCTTGGGAGTAACCTTTCGTTCAGGATAAACGTGAAGACGGCAGTCAATTCCTTTAGGGTTGAAATAAGAGGAGCCCAAAGCCAACAAAGGAGGGACTATGGGAGACGGAGTGATAGCAGGGTGCTGCAAAGAAAAAAACCATAAGAGCTCTAAACACCGGTTGGGCTGAAAGAGGCTTGGAGCCACCATCAAAGAAACCATTGTCTGTTTGATTCTTGCTGCATTCAGGGAAACAAGGCTTTGCTCAGTGTTTGTAAACAAACAGGATTACAGCAAACAAATATCTGGCTCCAACACCAGCATCTACTCCTAGCAGAAACCCCCTCAAGGCCCCCAACTGCTGTCATTCCCACTCGGTTCAGAAAGAAGGAAAGGTGTCGCATCTTTGCACCACCAATGTCAGCTCAGTCGCGCTCAGCAAGAGCGATCCTCAGCAAGTGAAGCACCATGAGGATCAAGGCCCTTCTCAAAAGAGAAGGCAGAGAGCTGCCTTCACATCACCCCACTTACCGAACACCAAAACCTCCTGCAGAGTCTTCTCTCAATCTGTAAAGCTGCATTAAAATGTTGAGCGGAGATGTCCAGAAGGGAGCCTGTTTCCCGACCAAGAAACTCAATATCTCCATCCCACACATGTCACTGTCCCTACACACTTCTCTGCTCACGGCAAGACTGGCCAAGCAGGCAGGCTCGCTTATAAATCAGGACACCCAGCAGCTGTCAGAGACAGGAATCCTTCACTGAAAGCCTTCTCCTGCCAGCGCTTAATTCAGGAAGCAGCCAGTCTGAGCGTTTCACCTCTCTCTAGCTGCTAGGATAACATGCAAGGACAGAGGTAGCAGCTAAGGGAGACAGATTTAGCTTGTAAAGGCACAGCAAAACCCTTCATCTTGACCTGGAAAGCAAGTGGAACTTCAGCCAAAAGCTTGTTCTGATGTATCTGGGTAAAAGCTGAGAAAATTCCACTAATTTCCTATAACAAAGGAGGGTGCATCCAAAAGCCTTTTAATCATTTTCAAAAGTGTTAAGAAAGCTTTATCTACTCTAATTAAGCATTAAAGAATTTTTTTTAATTTTTATAAATACAAAGAAAATGTAAAACATCTGGAGTCTAAAATAATTATTTAACACAAGACTGTTTTGGGTATGAAATCCATAAGCTTTACAAATTTCTCCCTGTACTACTCACTGAAATGGACTGATCAAGGAAATCCAGATGACTCAGACTTCTTCCTTTCCTTCAAAAGAAATGGCTGGCCACAAAAAATCTTCTGTTTTCTATGGACAGGCACAATTGGTTGGTCAGTCTCCCTGGTAGCCAGTAGGTTATTAATATATACACTGTAGTCACACTACTAATGAGCTTGCACTACTGGAAATGCATTTTGGGTCTGGTTTATGAGATCATATCGCAAAGTGCAAGGGTAAACTGGAAAGCACCAAAAAATTGTAGATAACTATGTGATTATCTTTATAAACCTCTGCCATTGGCTTGCTCTAAATACGTCTCACACTTTGTATAAGAACTTCAATGTAATCAAGGATGTGTACTTACAGTGCACAAGTTATTTCAGGCTAATTACTTATGGATACTCCAGTGGACATCAGGGCAAGGTAGTCTGCTTCACTTTCAAAATTTGGTGTTCCTTAGTTACACCTCTGATATTTCCTCTGCAAACAGGATTTGACATGGGGGGAGAGGGGCTAAAGCTATTACAGGATAAGTGAATGAATAAAACAACTAGGCAGTTTCCACGTCAGCACTGCTATCTCATACCTATGTTACTGGAGAAAATGTGGTAATTTCAGACTGTACTTTGTAGCAAATGGCTGACTCCTCAAATAGCTACTGCAATCATCTCAACATGCACATAAAAATAAATTTGAGTTTACGGTATATCTCTTCCTGTTACAATGTCAAAGCTAAAATAACAGCCACCAGTCAACTATGGAAATAATTTAAAAAAATCTAGGGTGAAAATACATAGTTTCCAGAGTGGTGTGGTTAATTGATGGTAAATCTATTCCTTTTCTCTAGGGTTTTCTAAAACTAGCATCTTAAAAATGAGAATGCCTGTTTATGAGAATTCAATCAATACTGCCTTTGGATTGGTTGTACATAGATTTCATCGCTAGAAATGTTGACATAAACAGTTCTGAACTTCCTTTGATCTAAAAAATGCTGCAATTCCCACCATGCAATGAAAGTTTTGTTTTGTTCTGTAACATTTAAAAAATAACAAGTGCAGAGAAATGGTTTTCGAACTGTGTGAATGAGCCTATCGCACTAAGCTGATTTACAAGTTGATCATACTGTTTGCACAATTCCGGATGGGGAGCTCTGGCCCCGGTTTAAGATGAAGGTGCCAAATCCTTCGACACAGACCGTTCTCATGGCAGGTCCAGCCCTCCCAATGCGGGAAGCGCTGGGGAGCTCATGGGCAATCCCAGTCTCGTGACAACTCCAGCCCAGTTCTGGAGGCCCAAGAATTGTGTTCATTTCAGATAAGCATTTTGGCAGACATGGATGACAACATGCTGACAGCTCACTCTTCATCTACCAGTGATGCTCCTGTTGATGGCAGCTGCTCTATGAAAGGAGGGGAAAAAAGTATCCAAACAAGATGCTCTCTAGGACTGTTGGCACTGAACAGGACAGATTTCCAATGTCATTTTTTTGTTTGTAAAACAAACTGTCCAAAGTTGCGTGCTGACAGCAGTTCTGCAATTCAGAAGGGCACCAGTCCAAAAGATAGTAGCCAGTAATGAGGGGACAAAAGTCAGAAAACCAAGCAGTGGACAGAGATAGGTTTCCTGGAAGCACACTTAGAGAAACTGGCAAGTTTTTGCTGCCCAGCCATACTCCTCGGGGTTTAGCACTCCAACGCTATCTCATTGGAGTAGTGGAAGTGAGGCAATTATGAAGTGATTGAGATAATTAAGTACTTTCCTAGAACTAAGGAGGAACTGTCAGCCTGTGGAATCCCATGCATTTCACCTGCAGGGCAGAAGAGGTAGATAAGATTAGAGAGAAAGAAGGTAGACCGATCTTCAAGGGTTTTGTGTCCTTGCCAAAGTTTCCTTTTTTTAAAAGCCAGGGGAAAACACTGGTAAAAATCCTTATGATCATCCTATTCAAATCCTGTTTTCCCACCTTTTATAGTTTTCCCAGTTGAAAGAACAATTACACATGTAACTTATCAAGGAGCACCATAGGCTCAATTCAAATTTAGTAAAGACTCCCATGACCCCTGTGGGGCAGGGATCTCTCACTGAGAGAGCAAGATGGTAGCCCAGGGGCAACAGAACATGGAAACTAAAGGGTCAGCGAGCCTAATCTATTGGTCTCAGATTCCCCAGTCATGCTGTTGTAGAGCAATCCGTCTGGGTGCAAAGCTTAGGGTGGGATACGTCTCACCTAATTTTAGCTTTGTCTTGTCTAAGCCAGTCTAAACTATGCTCCCTTTATAGTCACTGGAGGTTAGAAAGGCACTGCCAGAGGGTGATTCAACCTACTTATCTTAGAGACTTATCTTGTGATGGGAACAAACCCTATATGGAGGTGCCTTTCTCCCCCCCCCCCCCCCCCAAATTAACCAGAGAAGAGAGAACAGACTGACTTGAGCTAGATAGTTAGATGAGATGAGCCTCAGCCCATACCTCTTGTTACTTTACAAGTCTCCCAGAGCAGCAGTCACCTTTTCCTGTGTATTTTTTGGAACCTGTGGCCTTCTGGCATGCAGATCCAGAGCGCAACTTCCAGACATGAAGGACTGACATAAATCTGAAATGGTTATTATCCTATCATACATGCAAATTGTTTTTCAACAGCTGTACAAACTGATCTAGCAGCATTAGTGTAATGACTAGAAGACATTTGTTTTCTGACCTTCTCTTTCTAAGGCTTAACTTCATTATGGTGATTACGGCTACCAGTAAAACAATAACATAACCTCTCAACCAGTAGACAATGTAATAAATTCCCCTAAAACTTCCAAAGCAATTGCACAAGGCTTTAGATATGAGCCCTCCACTAGAGTCAAAAGGAACTGCATGGCTAATGCTTCACACACTTCTTTGGAAATGTATGTCCTAATTACTTTTCCAGTCTGCAAAAGCAGTTACTGCACCCAAGTTTAATATTAAAAAGAGTGAAATGTCAATGGGCTGAGGTGTATCCTAGGTTATGCATACAATGCCAAAATGGCAGTGAGATAGATATCTAATTCAGGGAATATATACATATATCCCATTTTAGACCTTTTGGAGCAGTGAGACAGCTGGTAGTGAAATCACTGGTACACATGCAAGTGAGTCAGAGAGGAGAAAGGGTAATGGGAGACTCCCACAAGTGGGAAACTCAGTGGATCTAGACATAACTATGCCAAACCAATTTACAGTTGCACATAGTTAAGCCATGATTTGCACTTTGATGATGAGTGAACAAGAAGGGAAAGAGTTGCCTGTAAGACATGACTCATCCATTTCGTTTTCTTGGAAAAAAAAAAAAAAAAGAAAAAAAAACCACCCTTGTGAAAGAGTGCCGCTGCATGACATCACTGATGGTAGGAATATACATGAAAATGTTCCTTGTAAGATCCAGGGCCACAGCTCTGCTGTTAGCTGCACCCAAAGCAGCATGGCCAGCTCAGGAGGGCAAGTGGCAGATGGTGAACTCCAGGTACATCCTATTTATGGGACACAGATGGACATGGAAATAACGGAGGGCCTAATTTGGTATGTTAACATACCTGAGAAGAAATCAAATCTTTTTTTTTTTCTTTTTTTTCTTTTTTTTTTTGACATGAATGGAAACAATGTCCTAAAGTGTTCAGGAAATCCTCCCCAGCTTTGCTTTGGACAATGTTTCTGTCCTAAATAATCTGAGAGCCTTGGAAAAGTGATTGCAAAGGGAAAAGCACATCCTCCTCCTGAAAGCACAAGCAGTGTTTCAGAGAGTAACTGCAAAGCCAGAAGAGATGTCCTGCACTGAAACCGAGGAACTGCCAAGTTCTTCTTGAAATACCCTAAGTGGCTGCACTTACTTAAACAAGCATTTAGGGACAGACTCGTAAATACAGCCAAAATTCCGAAAAAATCTTTGGGACAGTTTCCTAAACGCCTTTGCAAACTCAGGCTTTAGGTGTCAGCAAGTTCAGCTGGGCCATTGCACACTGCTGCCGCTCCTTGCTTTGGGGCTTTCTGAACTGGGGGTTTCTGCCAGGTCCTATCGCCGGAGGCGGGCATGCCTGCTAATGGCCAGTTACATACCAGTCAGCCACTATGGCCACCCGAGGAAATGCCCGCTTTTCAGCAGGAGCCGGTGGCCTCCTACTGAGATGGGGCATCCCGTGGGGCATCCCATCCCTTGGATGGTGGCAGCCTCTCCCCCAGCCCCGGGGCTGTCCGTGCCCTTTCCTGGTGCTGCACACCAGAGGGCAGGAGGTGACCACGCACAGCCCCAGGGCTGGGGATGCTGCCCGCCTGGCCCCGTCCCGCTTTAGCATGGATTTGAAAGGGAGGCGGGCTGCACCTCCCTGCTCCTTCACCTCCTGCACCCTTGATCCAGGTCATAAAAATCAGACTCATAGCTGATTAAGACTGCAGGGGCGACCCAGGTCACGGGCTCTGTCCTCCTCTACAGCAGCAACCATAGGCCCTCTTGGGAACTAATTTCTTTCCTGGCTTTTTCCCCAAAACCTTCTCATCTTGAGTGAAAGATGCGAGAAAGCCACTCCTATGCCCCGGGTTGAACTGGGTACACCACACAGGGCAAGGCCAGGCATACGCTTACACGGGATGCCCCAAGCCCATACAAACAATGCCAGCAGTGTGACCTCGTGATCGCTCTCCATACCCTAGGCCATATGGTAGATGGGATTTTCAGCATCAGTTGAGAGGAGTTTGGTGAAAACAGAGTAAACATGGGTTCTGGTTTATCTACAGTTATTTTTCCATCCCCCAGACTCACAGTGGTGGCCTTTTTCTTCTACAGGGTTTTATGCTGTCAGACCGCATGGTAATGAGATCTTTTTAGCAGGGGTAATTTCAACTGGAAACTAAAATTAATTTTATGACAGGTCCACATCCGTGTGTATAGTCTATTTTTCTCTAAATGTGTTCTCCCTTGCCAAAGAGTGGTGTACTGTATTCAAGAAAGTAAAATGAAACCCCTTACAGTATGGTTGGGATTTCTATTTCCAGGCACAAAACCAAGGCAAGCCACACTTGACACTTGATACTCTGACACTGTAGGTACTCTGAGAGACGTGTGTATAATCAGACCGGACCTGCTGGATAATCACTGTGGACTGAAAGGGAGGACGGGATGGGGTGGTGGTGAAAGGGTAAGAGGGAGGTCAGACGGGACCACAGACCGGACACCCAGCAAGGTACACTGTGGTGTAACAGGCAGCATGTGGCTGAGGAGGTCTAGAGCCATCCTTGCTTGGGAAATAGCTGCAAGACTTAAAGATCCCCTTGTGCCGTGGGACACACACCAGAGCATGAGGCAGCACAAAGGACAATATTTCAGGTGCTGCTTTGGAGCATCCTCCATAGACTAAATTCTTACCATAATCTCAAGGAGAATGCATGGGACATACCTGAAATCAGAATGAGGTGGTGGGTTACTTCTCTATCATAGAGACACTCTCTCCCCCACACCTCCTTGGAGTTTAATTATGATGACCAGCAAAGAATTACAGCCAAGGCCAAAGACTAAATCTGCTTCAGAAAATACAGATAAGTCAGAGGTGTAAGATAGTTGCTCTAGGGTTGGGGTTTTTGGGTTTGTTTGGGTTTTTTTTTTAATTAAAGATGGAGCCTCTGGGTTCACTCTGGCAATTTTTTTCTTCCTCTTATCTTAAATATTTTCCATCAGCTGGCTTGGAAGCTCCCATGTTAGTATGAATGTTTGCGGTGTTGGCACAGGTTGCAGTAAGAAATCATCAACAATGGCACCAAAGCATTAATATAAAGCAGCATTTTTGTGGCTGTGTGAATTTATTGTTTGTGAAGGGTGACTCACCGATAGCTGTGGAGACTAAGATCCTCAGTTAATCCATAAAAGAGAGAAAGCAAACAATTCTCCCACTCGCCATTCCCCACAACGTGTCTGCTTTCCCAAGGACCAGCTTCACAGATAAGAGGAGACACTGCAGAACACGCAGGCAGCCCAGTCCCCAGTCTCTGCTGGGACTGCCAGCAAACAAATTCACAATTAGGATATGAAGCAGCCCACTCATTCCACAAAGGAGCCCCCTGATCTAGCAGACAGTTTGTGGCACTCGATCATTCCTAAAACATTTGCTGGATTAGGCTCGGCTGCCTTATGCCGTTCACACCGGAGCCGCAACGGCTTCTCCTCCTTGTCCAGTGTGGGCTCTCTGTTTATTTGGGAATGGCTGCTGGACAGCCAGGTAGCCATCACCCTCTGTCTGTTGTTGAAAAGCCTCCGGGAGAGTGAGCCAGATGAACACACAGGGATGTTTTGCTTGGTTATATTACTATGTGCACAAGCAAATGTGTAAGGGCTTGCATGTTCGCAGAGGCAGCTAATTCCATCAGTTTCTCAGGGGATAACATCTTTATTTTTAAGTGCGCTGCAGGCTTACAGTAAAGTACTCTGCTGTTGGGCTTCCCTGCATGCAAACCCACTATTATGATCATGTACGTCCCATTTCTGCACATCACCAGAGCTTTCCCTTTGCCTGCTTCATGTAAAGATACAGGCTCGCAGGGGCAGGAGCTATACCTTTGAAGTGACTCTCACAGGACATTACAAATCTCCCTGGAAATCTGCCACAAACTCTAGTTTATTTTTAAAGGTTTTACTTTTTGTCTTAAGAGCAACAGCTTGTCTGCAGTCCTGGAAACACCATTAGGGGTCTGTGTGACTCAATTTATGACTCAGGAAAGTGCTTATTCTGTCTTTCAAAGCACCATATTTTTAGTTCCAGACTTCAGTCAAATTGAAGTCAGATCAAACTGATTTTTTTCCCCCCTCTCTGAGTAATTTAACTAGTCTACACATCTGAAAAAAAAAAAAAAAAGAAGAAGAAGAAAAAATAAATCCTCACATTTTACAATAAATACCCACTGGGTTACTTACTGAACAGTGAGATAACATGGTTATTTATCCCATGTCTCACTTCTAAAAGGCAGTCCCTCTTCACACTGCTTGTCTGGTACCTGTGGGCATTTTAGGGCTGCATGTGTCCACAAATATGTTGTGCAGCTGTGTCCTGACATCACGCTCAGAAGTCCTGCCTCGACACTGGCAACACCTCCTGGAATGAAGCTACTGCACAACCTCAGCACTTCTAGCTGTGTAAATCCTTCCCTAGACCAGACTAGACAACACAGCGAACTCGCTTTGGTACAAGAAACATGTCATTGCACAGCCTCCAGTTCATAAAGCAGCTCGAAAAACGTGGTTTTGTTTTAGCAGGTTACCCTCCCTCCCCTCGACCGACATTCTCCCTTCAACACAGCTGAACTAGCTGAACACAACTTTGTAGCTTTCATCTTTCTGTTTCTACCCAAGACAATTTCCACAACATTAAGCTCTTGAAACAGAATACTTCTCTCAAGCTGAAGATGTCCAAAGTTAAAATCCTGATTTTACTGCCTGTTCCAGCTTGGACTTTGCACTGAGACTCCCACCGGCTACCAGGATGGACTCGTTTCTCTTGTGGGCACAAGGGCAGAACGGTTTCTTATGCTTTGTGCCCTCCTTGGTCCACTTCCATGCTCTTACAAAAAAAAATTAAAAAAAAAAAAAAGGCAGAAAAACAAAAGCCCATTTGTTCACCTAGTGATTTAAGAGGATTCCAGAAAATCCCTATCAGTTCTAGGATTTAAAGTCCTCAGCTCTCCTCCACATCCCTCTGCAAGGGACTGCTGCCTCCGTGCCAGGGCTGGAGAGACGTGCAGGCACCAGGAGCCGCAGCCGGCCCATTTCTACGACAGTCGGCGCTGGCATGAGGTGGGGCGGGCAGCCGGGGGCGGTTACGCTGTAGCACGAAGCCATAGACAGCCAGCAGTGCGTTTACCCAAACCACAGGCACGTGAGCATGCACTCTGTGAAAGGTGGACCTCAGCAAAGAGCTGGTGATGAGAAGCTCACTCTTCTCGGTGCACGTTCCCCTGCATGGCGATTTGCAAAGGCTTATGTGAAATCTTTACATAGGTCCCTCGAGTCTTTACTTCAGTCCCTTGGAGGGGACTGAGAGAGCTGTAGCTCCCCTGGCAGCGCCCACCTCTCAGAGATGTGCAAGCTCAGGGCTGTATGATCTGGCTGCAGCCGTATCTTTATGCAGGCCTCTCCTTTCCTACCCCATGGCTGTTGGGCTTTGTCTGTCACCAGCACTGGAAAATCAGACCTGAGAGTCTAATTTTAGATGAGGGTGGGGATGTAGCTGCTTTCCTTGCTATGTAATAGCAATATGTAAATATAATTTGCACACAAATTCTAATATATTACATATGAAATTAAATTAACTACCGATCGTTGAAAAGTTTGTACTACTCATGAGTGGCAAAGCCATTGATTGAGGTCATCTTCCTCCAATACCAATAAGACCTTTATACCACACTGACACGCTTTCTGCACATAATGCACAATTTGCAGGAAACCTACTTTAAAACTACTGTTTTTAGAACCACCTCTAAGCAAGATTTCCCCCTCCCCCTTTCAATTCAGACAGCTTCTCTCTCTCTTTTTTTTAAAAACCAGAAATCTGCCAAGTACAGAAATGAAGGAAGAGAAACCCTTTCCTTTCCCCTCCCCCAGGCTAAAATATTTTAGAAACCTGTACAAGTGACCTGGAGTAACTTTTTTATGTTACTAAAGCAGAGGATGCAGTTTAGGGAAAGGATTAGGTGATGTGCTTGGGAGGACAGAGAACAGGGTGATGCTGTGATTGAAATGGTGAGGAAAGAGAAACTTGTTCATGGTAGGAGGTCAATGCACACCACAGGTCTGAAGTTGCTTCCCTTTGCCTGACTAAAGGAAAAGAAACTGTTGGAAGGAGAGGAAATAAGACTGTGGTAGGGAAAGCCCTGGCTTTGCTCCATATTACTTTCTTAAGATGATGCTGGAGAGGGTAACAGAGGGGTTTGGCTTTTGCTGGCTCTCCAACACTCGGTCACAGCCCTCAGTAGCTGGGAGCAGCCCAGGACCTATCATCGCACCCAAGTAATGCACCTGTGTTACGAAAAGCAGTCACACTTTCCATCACCAAGGGGTGCCGACGCAAGTCCTGCCAGCTCTTCTGGCTGCTTCCCCCTGCTCCAACAACATTGCCTCTGTCTGGAATAGGCATTACAGGATGAAACCAAGGGGAAAGAAATTAAGCTGAATAAGAGGAAAATTTGCTACCATATAGCCTATTTAGACTGCAAACTTGTCTCCCAAGGGAAGTGGTAGGAAGCACCATAGCTTGAGTCATTTAAAACTACACAGGACAAAACAATCAAGAAGGCAGAGTAGGAAACTATCCCGCACTGGCAGCAGGGGAGCTTGGATCACTGCAGATGATGCTAGTGCTGAGTTTCCAAGCGGCTATGAAAACATGACGAGGCCAAGAGGAAAACATCCACTCTGGGCTTTTAAAAACAGAGAAACTGAAGCCTCTTGATAATTCCCAATGATTAATTTTTTTTCTGGCTAACCTTGCATATACAGACTGCTGCCTACACCTCAGCTGCTCATTGGAAAACCAAACAAAAACACAAGTGTGAAATACTGAGCTGTACACTTAATTCCTGACAGGGCAGGAGTCATCCAGCCATTGAGTCAGGGTTTGCAAAAAGTATTTTCCAGGTCTTCTGCATGAGTCTGCAGCCTTGGCCTCCAGAGGACAGACTCTGCTCTGCTGCTCTTGTCAACAGCACCTGAGTCCTGGTACTGCTTTGTGTCACTGAAAATATGAGAGAAGGTTTGGGATCCAGTTAAAAGCTTCATTCAAGGCTAAGCATTTTTTTTTTTTCCTGCTTTGGTGGAAAGAAATAAATATGATATTAAACTGTATATAAAATACATGGATTTTTGTTACAGTTTGGGTTAACCTGAAATGGAATTAAAAAGAAAAGTTGGACTTGACCACTTATGCTGTTTTGCAGAGAGACCTCCTCATGCAGCTTGGTTTTAACTCTCTGCTTCGCACGAACTTCCCCTATGACTTTGCACAAGACGGTTATTCCCTCTGTCTCACTTCCCCTTCAGTGAAATAAGAGGTGGCAGGTCCCCACTTGCTGCTCTTTGTCTGTCCATCTTGCTTGGGGTTACCAGCACTGTGAGATAAGGCCTGCCTTATAGCCCTTTTAAACACTTTCAAGTTGCATAGGGGACAGTCTCTTAAGCTCTTTGGTCCCCATCTCCAAAGCAGCTGGGGGAAAAGGAGTGAATCCCCTTGCACAGAAATAAGCAGATCACTGGCTGTTTCTCACCCTGCTCTGGCATCCACCTCCACCATGTCTCCGCTAGAGCTCCTTGCCCGCAGACCCAGCTGCCACAAGCCAGTGGTGCCTTGCCGCAGCCTTTGCAATCCTTACTCCTCCTGGACTCCACCTTTTCCTGAGCATCCCCTTGGAGACCCAGCACAGACTCACTCCATCTATCCCAGTACCTGTTCTTGACAAAGTAATAACATAATTAATGTATATTCTAAATCACAAGTGAGCACATGCTGTTAAACCAAATGAACAGGCTCTAGTGATTGTGGCATGATAATTAATGGTTTTGAACAGGACAGGCTTAGAGGGCAAGATGAAATTTCACTGTCGTAGGACATCAGACAGACACGTACATAAAAAGAGCCACTGGTCCAAAAAAATATAAATCTCATAATGGTAACGGAGAGGCAGATGCATGGCACTTGGAAGGAAAGTTGGTTGCGTGTGCATTGAATAACAGGCAATTATTGGCGGTTTTACAGTTTGCCCTAAAGTATGTAGAAAAGCATCAAATGGAAACTTGATCTACAGGAGGGAAAACAGTACAGCATCTTTAACCCTACGCCAGTTTGGCTGGGCCAGGGTCCAATTTGTTTCCACAGTTAAGTTTGTTGTGAAAAGTCAAAGAAAGTTTTGCTAATCTACCTCTGTGCTTGCGCAGTTACCTAGTGCAGACCCATTTTGACCCGTCAGAAACTCAAGGGAGAAACACCAGGGCTGAGGTACCAGTGAGGAAGCATCTGCACGTCCCCACTCACAAAACTGCTGCCCCCGGCAGGACTTGTCCCCGTGCTAGGGGGCAACACCCCTTGGCCTGTCCAGGAGAAAGCACAGGAACGTTTTCCAGACAGATTTTTCCACCTCTTCTGGTGTGTCCCACACTGACACGGCTTTGTTACCTGACAACCTGTGCAAAAAATCCATCCTCTGGCCTCAAGTCGTGAGATGTGAACTTATTTGCCATATCTGGCAGCTGTGCTCTCTACCCTAGAGGAAGACCAAGGTATGAAAGCCACGATTATTCATGTTTAAGCATTGGCCTGTGAAATAAATGTAAAGCTTGTTCACCAAGAAGTGTTACAACAAATAAAATATGTAAAGAAACGTATTTCTCAGCCAAGTGATTTTGTTGCTCCCTTTGGTATTTACTGTACTAACTTTTGAAGTTCAGATTAATATTTATATTCAAGCTATGAGCACAAATAGAAATCAATCCATCTTTTTCTACGTTTTCTACACAATATGGTACCGTTGCACTGACCCTATCTCTGGCCAGAGTTATCACTCCTTTTAAAGTTACCAGGTGCTCAGCAATGGGAATTACAGACTGAAATTGTGCCTCTACTAAAAACTCCAAGGAGAACATGTACTGGGATTCATTTGCTTCTAACCTCAGGCAAAGCATTTTCATTGGGATGTTTTAATAATCTTTCCTTGAAACTTTTCCCCCTTCTTTTTAGTTCAATCGGTAGATTAGATTTTTTTAACATACTTCAAGTGGTATAAATTGGGTGTATCCTTTCACTGAAGAACATACTGATTTTCAGGGGAACATAAGTGGTCAAAAATAGAGAAAAGTTTCACAAAACATCTGAAATATGTTGAAACAGAACATCTGGGCACTCTTGACACTAGCTTAGAAAAACAATTTCTATCTTAAAGTTTTACTTTCCTCTTCCAGTTTTTTCCCCTTCTCTATTGAGTGCAATATATTGAATGAGTTCTTAATTCTTTTCTCCCATTTGCCTTTTTTTTTTTTTTTTAATTATTCTGCCAGTTTGCTAAACTTCCTTGATTTTGATGAGTTACAGATTGATTAAAGCTAAGATGTATCTTTGTCTCTGGGACTATAGCTTTTTGAACTTCTTCAGCGTAAAGTCTGAAGCGAAAAGGAGAAAAAGAAAAGCTGGCAACCTCCAATCATTGAATTCGGTGTGTGTGTGAGGAAGGAATTAAGTGGAAGAAAAATAGTTATTTAGACTTCCACAAAAAATTAAAAGAACACCCTCCCAAGCCTATGACTTGTCATTTCTCTTTTAAAAGAACACTTCATTAAAGACATATAATAAACAAATTGAATAGATATATTCAGTATATTTTTTAGCATTATATTTTCACAGAAGACAATCATTTGCGTGTTTATTTGAAGGCAGAGAGTCTTTAGGATCCTTAAAACCTCAATTTCTTGTGCAGCTACCATTTCTAAGCAGCTAGTCTCCAAAAAGGAGGCTTTTCTACTAAACAAACGGATTACTTTTTTTCATTGCCCTACATAAAAATCCATTACACAGTCATGAGGGAGCTGGGGTTGTTTAGTTTGGAGAAGAGGAGACTAAGGGGAGACCTTATTGCTCTCTACAACTGCCTGAAAGGAGGTTGTAGCGAGGTGGGGGTCGGTCTCTTCTCCCAACTAACAAGGGATAGGACGAGAGGAAATGGCCTCAAGCTGCGCCAGGGGAGGTTTAGGTTGGATACTAGGAAAAACTTCTTCACTGAAAGGGTAGTCAGGCATTGGAACACACTAAGCCCCATTAAAAGTGAGTGGAAGATGGACTCCTAATTCCCTTGGGAACCTCTAGAAATGTGAAGTTGTGCCCCTAAGTAGACCAAATATTGTGTATCACTTCAGAGTTGCACCATAACCTCCTACCACAGTCGGCTGTAGCCTGTTTCCTATGGAAGGACGAATTGTACACAGTGAATAATACTACCTAACATTTGAAAGCTCATGCTAACACCAATGATCAAGATGCATAAAATCCAAGTCTAGACATTCTTCTCAGCTTGCTTATAAACTAGCTCTTCTTCTTCAGCACTTGCACATACAGCTTCCACCCCCCACCCCAGCTTTTAAATAAACTCTGTTCAAAGCCACAGAAACGATCTGGACCCTTTTTCCTCCAGAAGCCTAACGATCCTAGCGAGCAGCTGGCCTGTAACACGAGTCCTGCACCCCACGCACTCTTTTGTGTGTGCCCTCCCAGCTAAAGAGTGGGTTATTGGATGTCCTTTGGCAGGTGTTACCGGATTAAGGGGGCCATGCACAAATTCTGAATTGGGGCTTTTTTGCACTACTTAAGTAAACATCATCGACTGTGTAACCCTCCTTGTCTCCTACCAGGGATTTGGGATTTTGTAGCAGAAAGGGATTTTTTTTGTGTACATATATCACTAAAAATTATATAACAGTTTTGTTTTCTTGAATGCAATTGAGAAATAACATACTCTCATTCTGAATACCTTCCATGACACTATACTGTCCATTCATCCCTGAAGACTGAGCAAAAACATCCCCAAACTTGAGCTAGCACAACAGTTGGTTTTGACAGGAGTCGTCCCAACCTGCGCTCAAAGGGCAAGGGCACTCAGCTTTATTTCTGCTGCCTTGTGTCTTGGGAAATGGACTCAGAGCTGCAGCTAATCTCTTTGTCAAATATAGGATGCCAGTTTTTTGTACTGACTAGGAAGCCGTGGCATCAGAGCAGTAGAATAATAGAAACTAGTCTCTTGACAGTATAAACATGCAAACCCCATAGCTGGGGTCTTCGGTTTTAAAGCTCACCGAGTCACATATTCACAGAAAACTTCCCGTGCAGCAGCAGAGCTGCAGTAGGAGGCAACTTGTGGGAGACCCTTTGCCTTGCTGTTAAGGAGCATAGGAACCTGCTTCTTACTTCAAAGAAGCAAAAGCCCGGAGGGGGATTTTTGTGTTGGAGATACCGAGGGAAAAGGTGAATCCCAACGCCTTGCCTGTCCCAAGGGGTCCTTCTTCAGTGGCTCCTCCCCTCCTTTCCTCAACACCTTTTCCATTTCTATTTCCCCTTTTCTGCTGGTATCCCCTTTCCCCTAAATCTGGGCTCCTTTTTCCTCCTATCTCTCGTGGTTCCTCCTTGGCCCTACAAAACCCTTTCTGATTCTCTTTGCACTTTTCCTTCCCCACGATCGTCTCTGCCGCATCTGCCCCAAGCGGGAACTCATCCAGAGGAGAAGCTTTGCCCAAGCCCCCTTGTCCAGACAGTACCACTTGCTTTTTTATAGCTTTGGTTTCATAGCTTGCTTTTTTTCTGCTCTAAATGCAGAATCTGAAGAGCTGAATTCGAAGACTTGACCTGAAGACGCAGGGACAAATTCATAGGGAGAGGAGTCATGTCAGTATTGCTGATCCTCCAGAAATTTCTACAGTGTGAGCTTCACAGCTATTTGTTGTTCTTATGGCAAGCATATTTTTTGCATTAGGGAAGGAATTATTTCATACTGATAAGAAAAGATAGTTAATTCAGTAGAGTGGGAAAACTGTTTCACAGAGGTCAGAGATATTTTTTGTTTGCTTGTTTGTTTTAAACCGGGAATAATAGCATTTAGTTTTACAGCTATCTGTCTTCACATCTTTTGTGCCTTTTTTCCATCTATAAACATTTGACTCTCCTCTGTATCAGCTGCATAGTTTCGCTTTGGGGTGAAGGCACATGAAAAGGAGAGCTCACAACAGCATCTCCCGCACAAAGCGAATGCACCTGTCCTCAAGGCAAATGAGGCTGCTCCCTGGCAGCTTCCTTTTATACAAGAGGAGAAACTTTCACCTACTCCAGCGGTGCCATCATATCAACATATCAATGCCTCCCCGCCCCCTGCTCCTAACCCTCTGCAAGGTGTATCCGGACAGCAGCAGGGATTGCTCTGAAATCCCCTTGGCAGAGCTGCCCTCGGTGCCCGCGTTAGTTGCTTGCAGCCTGCCACAAAGCCCAAAGTGTGCAACCAGGCTCCACAGCTCCATGCATTTCCTGATTTACTCAGTAGCAAGCTTACAGGACGCTGATTCACAGTAATTCATAGAATTCAAGCACTTGCATTTCAGAGACTTTTAAAAATACATGCTTTAGCACTGCATAAAAAGCTCCTGAATACCCAGAGGTGTTCACCAAGCACACAATAAGCAGCCTTTGCCCTGCAGTTTCTAGGAGGCCGTGCATCCAGGTCACCAGCACCAACCACATAACACATCTAGAGTAAGCAACCTGGCTTTGCAAACCAGATAAGGACAGCGTGAGCAGCACTGTCTGTACCCAACTGTTGCACTGAGAGCTGGCGAGGATGTGGGTCAGGCTTGATCCCTTAGTCAATGCCTTAGTCTACCATGAGTTTGCTGTGCCTACTGGGCAGCTCAGCTCAATGCTTATCCAGCAACTGCCTCCCCTCAGGCAAGATCCTTCCTGGCTCCTCTCTCACCCACAGCCTGCTCCTAAAATGACAAGGAACGGGTAGGTGAACGGCCCTCTCTCCTTTAAAGACATGTCAGCTGTTAACCAGGCTCTCTGGGGAGTGATATATGCTTGCTGCTTCTACTTCATCTGATCAGTGCACAGAGGGTTTGTGCTTCCAGGTTTGCCAACACTGGTACAGCCTTCATGGCTTCCCAAGCCATGCAATGAATTTCAATAATCCTAAGAAAAGAGTGGGGCACATTCATTTGAGCCCTGGCCTTTACCAAAAGAGCTGATTTAGAAGAGCTGACTGTAGCAGCTACCAAATATCCTCCATCGTAAAGCACTGCCTTTTAGGGGTGGCTTTGCCTCTAGAAAACCAGGGATACCCACAAATAGCCTAGGAGGGATTTATCTTCATTTAAAGGGGTGTTCTGAAACTGCTGCAAAGGCTTTGGACAAATTCTCCAGAAGAAGTGATACCTCTCAGGTTTTAATGAAGTCACTGTGGAATGGGTCTACCAGGCCGGTCATTAATACAAGCCATCTTCTGTATGGCTTGCTGTTAAGAAAACAAAATATTCTGAGACAGCAACACATTACAGAGGTGTTTAATAGCGACAGTTATCCTTTAGCTAGTCCCAGTAAGGGAAATGGACCGGTTTTTGACAGTGGCTCAAGTTAACAAATAATGGCTTTTGTGGCCATTTGAGTGAAAAACCCTTATCAGGAGAAAGCCATTTGTATTGCAAATTAGATGGTAGGGAATAGACAATGAACTACCACACAGTCTGTTTTAAAACCTACTGATAGAAGTTCATGGTTCATGCCTAAGCAACTCTTCTATTGAGGGTCAGAAACGTAAAACACAAGCTCTAAGTTTTTCCCTACAGCTTAAACTGCAAGCTCTGATCCAAGCTTGCCAACTTGAAATCCTGAAGCTGAACCTACCCCTTGGAGTATCAGAGTTTGTGCTGAATCAGGAGAGGCAGTGCTTTGCAGAGACCTCTGAGTGAGGAGGCTGGAGGCAAACCCCCATCAGGAGACTGCAGAGATGTGGTTAAAACTGGTAATCCTTTTAAAATGATATTTTTATATGAAATAAAACTGCAGTCTGAACTGCACACCTCGGCCGAAACAAAGGACAGCCATCTCATGCCTACAGCAGGCTTTGGTTGAACTTCAACATTTTAAGATTCGTCATACTTCTTTCCAACCCTAGGTCTGTTACTGCATTCTAGTAAAGAAATACTTTCTAGGAAGAAAACTAAAAAAATTAAATAAAAAACCCAAAAGTGCTCCAACCAGGGAAAGCTCATCCACAAGTGCAGATTCAAGCTTTTTCCCACGCATCGTCAGCTCTCTAGTCCAGCTTCCTGCACCATGCTTCTCTCCCCCAGCACAGCTGCTAATTTTGGGAGGTGAGGGGTGGTACTACTGCACTTCTCTGTTGTTCCGTCAAATGCAAAAAGGACGTGTTGGGCATAAGGCAAAATAAATGTGAAATGCTGTTGGAAAAAATTAGGTCAGCTAGCTCTGTCTGTGGCCCAGCAGAGTACCCCATTTACCTCCAGCCTGCCTATCATCAGCAACCAAGGAATGGTTGTGGTGGAATTAGCGGTGTACGTGGCTTTCGCCTTCCCACAAGAGAAAACCTAATACTTTTTGCAGCTTCACTTTCTATGAAACTCATCAGGGCAAACGGCATCGCATTCACACTTCTGGTAACTACAAGATGAAATCAAAGCTAATCACGGCACCATAAAGTCAAAGCCGCTGACTACAGTTGTCTTCTAAGGAGCAGCGTCTTCCATTGATAGAAGAGAAACAGTAAATAAAAGCAAAGTGAACTGATGATAAAGATAGAAGCAGGCTCCTTCAGAGACCTGTGCAGAGAGGCACCAAGTGCCAACTTGTAGCACCCAGGAAGGACCGCTCTGCACTGCATCCTCTGGGGAAAAGCCGGTGACTATTCACACCACTTGGGAGGACTGTGATTCACATGCACACCTGGCAGGTTCGTCACCAAAGGCATGGCCTGGGATTACCCCGGTGCTAGCGGGGAAACGGGGAGAGAAACACTCGCACCACCTGTTAGCTCTGCAGCGCCCGGTGCGCCGCACGCGCCCTCTGATCCCCACGCAGGCAGGGCAGCAAGCAGCGCAGCCGCATACCTCTGCTGCTCCCTTGACAGAATAAAGACAGGCTCGCAGCCTGCCCTACACTGCTTATCACCTGCCTTTTAGGATCAAAGGGCCAAATGCACCACTCTTCAGCCTGTGGTGCACCATGCTGTTACCCAGCCACTTAGGAGATTTTTTCAAACAAATGCCTCTGCCCTTCCCCTGTGCTGCCCTCACTTTGTTGCATACCTGCAATGCTGTCCCACTCTCCCCCGCCAAGTCCTCCTTTGCTATGGTACCTACAAAAACTTGGTGCAAGCTGCTGCCGTGTCAGAGCATCGGCTAACCTGCCAGCCTGTCTCGGCTGCCTGCACGTCCATTTGTTGTCTCTGGCTTTTTTTTTTTTTTTAAAGCTGAGAATGCTTTCTTTCATCTGCTCTTACGCAGCACCCAGCTCAATGAGGAGAACTAGTCTCAGGTCAGAATAAAGTGATTATTACCTACGCTGATTTTGGGAGGGTGGCTGCAAATTGAAAGGAGGGGGTGAAGGGAAGAGGAATGTAAAACAGAGTATTTTGGGCTTTATTTGAGCTGGACCATGATGGTTCGTCCCAGAGGGCAGCCCCCTGTGAGTGCTCTGTGCCCTGTCTCAGCTTGTCTCAGACCTTTCCTCCTCATCTCCCATCCCTGCCTTCTCCTCACCCTCACACATGCCCCCTCCCAGTGCTGGAGCAGGCACTCTGGACATCTCGCTCCATCCCTGTCCTCCTAACAGATCCACACACAGGAGTAAGTGCCCGAAACAGAGGGGTGACAGTACCTCAGAGGATGCCCTGAGCCAGCCCTGGGGAGAAGAGCATCTTCCCCAGAGCAGATCCCTTTTGGGACTTTAAACAGAGGACCGCTGGCCAGCTTTGTTACAGGCTGACTTGGGCTAGTCTTCAAGGTCCCAGCGGTGATGTAAAATATCAGCATCGAGGCCGACACAAGGCTCCTGGCTCATGTAGCCATCATCGCGGGGCTACAGAAGGAGCCACTTTCTCCCCCCAGCTCCCCCACTCAGCCATGTGCTGCGAAACCACGGCCCCCCCGCGCCTCTGCACGCTCCCCCCACACGTGGCACGGTGCGGCACTGTCGCACGCGTTGGCGAGAGCTAGCGAGAGAGATGCGAGCGGGGTCCTTGGCTGCAGCTGCCTTCCTGGCGAGCCCAGGGGACGGGCTGCGGGGCTGCTGCGCTCACCACTGTCCCTCGGTGCAGAGCGAGCAGGTGATTTGAGGAGTGAGTAGCTAGCAGGCTGGAGGAACAGGTTTATGAGGACAGCATGAAGAGCTTGTCCTTGGACAAGTAATGAGTACATGGCATGGTCAGCTCATCCTGCAAACACTTAGAGGGTGTAAAACACAGAAGAGGTATTATTTAGGGTGTAAAGTAAATAAAATACAATGTGCATACGCATTGTGTATGGACGTATCTATACATACACACAAGTGTATATATACCTCTATATTGTGCACTGCAAACACACATTCATAAACTATAATAGTCTACAGTAACTAGGCGACTTAGATGAAAAGAAGAGAAACTTGCTGAATGCTAAGGAAAAATCCCTAACCATAAGTTTTCCCAGTGAATGACCTAAGGGAAGGGATGGAAAGAATCCTTGTTACTACAGCATTCAAAACCCATCAGAGCAAGTACCCTGCAACCCTTAAACTCTGCCTTGTAAAAGCTTTGTCTGGATAACCTGGAAGTTTCTCCATTTATTATCTTTGACGGGGCACAAAAGGCTTCAGCAAAAGCAAGCCATGCACCAAAGGGCTATCTTTTCATGCCAGCAAAATAAAAACCTACCACAACTTATAAAGCAACAGCGTCTCTATTAAGCGAGGGCAGCAATGCCGTAGCCCTGCTTGCTGGCTGGCTGGCATGCCTGGGACGGGGGCCCGGTGTGCTCACAGCAGCTGGGCGCAGGTCCCTGTGGGACCTCGATCTCTGGGGGATCCTCTGTCACCTCGGGGTACATGGGGTGGGAAGGGAGTGAGACTGCTGAGCTGCCAGCTTATTTTTCACACCCTGACTCCACATTCAAAGACAAGGAATACAAGCCCGGGAAAACTGCCATGCTGGCTAGAACAGCTGTTTGTAGCAACTTTTGCTAATTGGCTCCAACAGCTAAAGAGGCAGCTTGCTATTTGCCCTGTTCTCCAGGTATGCTCTGTGGCAAGGAAAGGAAAGTCTGAAAAAGGAAAGATTTTTTTACCTTGAAACAATCTTTTTAAAAGAGAAACCAATGCAGATGGGTTACTAAATACAAGTCATGTATGTTTCCCTTACTTACCAATAAATGACACAGGAAAGTACACTTTCTTCATTTTCTGTCACTTAAAAAAATAGCCTGAAGCACTAAAAAAATAAGCTGAAGTCAGTAAGTTTGATCCAGTAGCAGTCTCTTGTGAATCCCAATTCCACTTTCTCATCACAACTTGCTACGCTGATAGACACCGCAACAAGCCCCGAGACTTAGAGTGACTGAGGGAGTGGGATGTGCAAGTCACTCTGAAGCCTATCGGTGGTGGCTTGCCTAGATTCCTTTGAAGATCCCAGACTAAATGCTTGCTAGCACATGAATGTCAATGCCCTTCTAATGCCTGAGCTCTGCAGAAAGTTTTCTTGGGGGTTTCCCACTTACAAGGCAAAGAAAAATTGCAAGCATTCCGTGGTCCTGGCAGGGAGGAAGATAGGGGGTACGCAGTCCCAGAAAACCTGTTACCAGATGGGAGGGAGAGGGGAAACAGCCAAAGAGCAGCGCTGGCCCTGGCACCTCTACGGCGGGACAACAGAGCAGATGATGGGGCAGGAGGCGGACGTGGAAGGGGACATGTTGTGATGCTGCTACTGAGAGCGGCGGTCTTGCAAGGAGCTGGGGCCAGGAAAGGTCTTTCACTGGGAAGGAACAGAGGAAAGAGGAGCATGCACATGCCTGGGGAGGGAGCCCACACAGCACAGAGCCCCAGGAGGGCCTGAGGGATGCCAGTATTTGGGCTGAAACAAGACGGGCTGCAACAGGGACAGAAACAACAACAACAAAAAAAACCCCAAAACATTTGAGCACTTTTGTTGCAGCTAGGAGAGAAGTAAAAGCATGGGTGGAGAGTAATTTGTGGAGAGTGAGGTGACTTCAGACAGCCTTGCCTTACAGAGGGTTCTCTAACTTCCTCCACACACTTGTGTGTCTGACGTTAGCTCTTGCTGAAACCATTTTTATCTTTTTGTTTCATTTCATGCTTCTCACAAACCAAGTTTCAACAGTACTGGTCCAGTAAGGCCATGCCCTTTGCCTATCTTCAATTTGGTTTCTTGGTTCTAATTTCTTCAGCGTGCTTTCCCGTACATTTGAACAGCTCCTAGCACAGCACCGGAGCATGTTAGTAAAAAGAAAGAGGACAAAGTCACAGCGAAAACCAGGAAACTCAAAAGCTAGTGGTTTTGGCAGCATTTGAAATTAAAATGCTGTCCACATTTTTATTCTTCTTATTCTTATTCTTTTATAAGAACAAAGTGAATCAACACTTTATTGAAGCAGTTTTCCAACGTATTTTTTCCTGAAAATTGAACTCCTTACTAGAAGCCCATCTTTCAGCATATGAAAAAAAATAATCAGGATTATGTAACTGATGCCAATAAGAATGCTGGTCAAGCTGTTTTAAACAAGCATGTCCTGAGATATCTTTCCGGAGAAAGCGTGCTCTGATGACAGTGACGAATTTTCATGCAAAGCTCAAGAAAAAAAAACATTTCTGGTTGAAGAAAGAAAATCCCTTTTCTGCTAGCTCCAGCATTCTGATCAGAGAGAAAGAATGGAAAGCCATTTATGTTAACACACAGCTGAACCTTAAGATGAGACGTTCAAAACGAGTAAACCTAAGTCGTGGGAAGCCCAGTGAACGTCCCGGCTTCCTGCAGAGGGAGATACACGTGTCCAACACTTCTGTAGCCCATGCATCTGTGAGCTTGAGCTTTCTAAGCCTCACACGTGTGCTTAGCTTTGAAGAGGTGAGTCGCATCATTTACATAGTTGTACACAAAGTCAAGACTCCTCATGCTGCAAACAGAAACCACACACGCACACAGGCACACACTTCACCACCACAAAAGGGTTCCCATCAGACCCAAGGGAGCCAGCGATGGTCACGGCAATAAAGTCACACACAGTTGCAGAACCAGGGTCTAAGCCTGTATTGCACTGAGATTTAAATACAGATCTATTTGCCTAACTGAGCCCGCAAATGCTTTTCCTTTGCGTTACCAGTTCTGGTCTCCTCCAGAAGTGCTCTGAACGTGGGGTTAAACAAAGCCTTATAAAGTGCTCTGAGATTTCAGGCTGAGGAGCGCTGGCAGGGAGGCAAGCGTGGGTGCAAACTTACGAAACGCCAAGCCGCAACAGGTACACACTTTTAAGAGCACTTATTTTCAGCCTCCTTCTTGAACACCCGACCCTATCCCCCTGCTCAGCCCCGCGGACTCCTGCAGTCCCCCCTCGGAGGGAGCAGGCACCCAGCTGCCCAGGCATGCCGTTTATAGCAGGGGAGGGCCCTTTTGAGAAACCAGCGAGTAACTGAAAAAATGCGGCAGAACTCAACAGCAAGAAACGGCGGCGGGAAAAAGCGCGAAACAGGAAAGCGCCGGCGAGGCTCGCACCGTCCCCCCCGCCAGTGCTCAGCGGGGACGGAACTGCTGCAAAAGCGGCGCAGGGCTGTTATCAGCCCCGCGCAGGGCCTGCGGTTTGCTCGCTCTTGCAACCCTTCTTCAACTGTCACTTGTTTTTCAACAAACAGGATGCCTCCACTTCGGCTGACAGCTTCCCTGTAACTTCGGGGCGAGGGGCGGCGCGGGTCTTTCTTGCCGCCCCGGGGCCACTCGGCTCTCTCCCCCGGGGAGGGCGGCTTCAGGTGCACCCCAGGCAGGGTGCCGCAGAGGGGATAGACCTATCTCCTTCCTGCAGCCCTCCGCTGATGAGCAAAACAAGAAGCGTGTGGTACAGGCTTGGCCGCGTCAGAGAGGAAAGACTGAGCTTCCATCTTGCCCGCTTTTTATTATTCCACCCAAAAGCAGTTATTAAGGAAGTGCTTGTGCTACGTTTAGGCACCAAGGGAACATCCAAGCTGCTCACCTCCTCTCCAGTCTGTGCAGCAGCCACTGATGTCCCATGGCACGATGGCTGCAGGGATGTGGATAGGATGATTTCTTTGTTCTGCAGTCCCCCTGCGCAGGCTGGAGCGAAGGCGCAAGGCAGGATTGGTTAAATGGAGGTGCTACCAGGGGAGGCAAAGGAGCGACTGCCCTCACAGCCAGCAGCACCAGAGCCTGTGGCAGAGCCAGGGCTCCTGACACTGTTGCTGGGCAGCTCCTGCTGCCCATTTTCGCCCCAGTGTTAGCAAAAACCCTGCACCAAGCTTTGCTGCTCAGGCTCCTCAAGAAGCACATTAGGTTTTTCAGGGTCGCTTGGGCTATCCTATGGAGAAGCCTGCTGTCTCTGCAAACAAGTGAGGTACCAGCCTGGGTCTCTACTCAGAAGTTAGATATGGGAAAAGCAAAACACGCTCTGCCCCTGGTCTGATAATTGCCTGGCCAAAGGTTAGCCTCTGTCAGCAGAGGTGGAGCCTGTGTCAACGGCAACACAGGCTTTGCATCAGAGCTGCAGCAGAGCTCTCTAACCTGCAGGCTGTTCTGGCACTGCTCAGTGCTGTGGCAGATCAACACTAGAGAAAGCAGAGAAAAATAGAGCTCTAGAATGAAATTTTCAGAAAAACGAAGCTTTCCTTTTGAAATATTTTCTGCAAAAAAAAAGAAGAAACACTTCTAAACAGATGCATAGTTTCTTCTCACATCTCTCTGTCCCACAACACCAGCCTCCAGCTTTGTTGGACCCTGGGAGCTTTTTAGAGAGTCTCCAAGCAGTGATGTTTCCATATGGGTTGGTAGGACTGAACCATACCCTACTCCTGCTCTCCCTGCCCATGGCCATCCCCCCTGCTCTACTGGCACAGAGAGGTGCAAAGCATCACCTACTGCCAAGACGGTGCTAAGCCAGGTTGGAGAAAACCCTAGCGCACCGCTCCTCCTGGATCTGAAATTCTAACGAACTGAACGAGTCTTGTATCACAAATTGTTTGTCAGCTAGTCCGATTTCTTTTCCTGTTCCCATATTGTCCACAACCAGCTCATAATATTTGCAAGTTCACCTGCTGCTCAAAAGTAATTGGAAAACATTTTTTCCTGGATTGTCTTTATGGTTTGCTATATGAACTGGATTGCCCAGTTGCTGCTGGAGATGTACAATATCCGAGCCCTGAAATAATGAATGCAATGCTAAGGTAACTTTCTGATGAAAACATCTACTTGATCAGATTTGAAATTCAAAGTAAGCAAGAGATCATTTTGTAGATAGTCAGGCTTAGAACTGTAAGTCAAAAAAATTGAGGTTCTGTTTCCACTTCTCTCTCCCCTGGACTTCTGATACAACCACTCTTTCCTCGTTCTTCATCCATGAAGTTGAGGAGCATGCTATTCCCGGAGTAGCTTAAGCAGCTTCTGAACGTATTTGACTATCTTTGTGTATCACTTTGGCCCAGTGCATGCCAAACTGGACTGCAAACCTCCTTTATCAGCCTGCTTTTCTGTGAAGGCAGTGCTTATGTGATCGCTCCCATTCTCTCTGTACTTCCCCTAGCTTTTGTGGTTTGTGGGCCAACTTTAACTAAATTCGATAGAACAGAAGTGGTCTTAAGTTCCTATGGCTTTCAGAAAACATGGCAGTAGCAGAGAGGCTCTGTCAGTGCTCCCAGCTGAAGGGCGCCCAAGAGAGATTTTAGAGATTCCTCAGGAAGAGAAAAACCTTCGATCAGATTAAAGCCTTATCGGATGTTAGAGAATGCAGCCACAAGACCCATGTCTGTAGGAAATCAGCCTTCACTACTTCTGCTTAAGACAGCACATCTTGGTTTTTTAAATGCATCAAACTAGACTTGCCTTGAATGCGGGATGCTTCTGTCTGAAATCTTACCATAAGCCCAGCATTTCCATGGACAAGATTTTTTAGTGGTTTTGCACGCTTTCAATCAAACAACTCAAATTAGCCGTTTGAAATTTCCCAGTGAAGCAAGGCTTACCCAGAAAAGAACACAACAAATTCTCATGAGAAGCTTCCTGCAGCCCCAGTAGCATGAGAGCTTTTACCACATTATACTGGTTGTGGGGAAGGCCCACATTAACAACATGATGAGAACGTTTGGATTTAATAGAGTTAATACACACAGCATAATTACCCGCAGTGTTTGAGGGAAATCTCAATCCATCCCTATCCTAAGTGCTTCCCCAACAATTCCTTAACAACACGACAAGAACTTTTATGATGTCACTGGTCACATCATTAACATCCGCTGTGGCTCAAGACATGTCTTGGCATGCTCCAGTTCCAACTATCTCCCAAATAACAACACTAAAAAAGTCTTGTGTTAGCATCCTAAACTTGCATAGGGCTCAGGCACAGCAACACAGAGGTCCAACGCTGTCTCACAAAGAAAGTAACGACTAGCGCTGCAAAGGGTTTCTGGTTTGATGAAGGACATACCCCATACTGTGCTGATATCCCCTGCAGAACGCAAGCCAGCATGATCAATATTATTTATTTATTGTAAAGCCCAATGAAAGGTAATGCTACAGTAGGATTAAAAAAGAAAAAAAAAAATCCTGCAGGTATAACCTTTAGTACTTGAACCAACCCTTTAGCTTAATATCTGCATCACTTTTTATCTACCACATCATAACTTGCATCAGAACTCTGACACAAGCTGCCTACCAAGTTTCACGTCTATTACCATATGCTAAACATGAAAATGTAAAAGGCTAAGAAACTAGTCTAGAAATACTTCTCTTTTTTCCTACCTCAGTTCTCCCTCCCACACCCAGCACACACCACCTTTGAGCTTTGCATTGATTTCATTGCATTACCAAAATTAGCCTAACAGGCTAAGTCTTGTGCAGAAGCCTTCTAGGAGAAGCTGGAAAAAGGAAAGCAAGAACCCACAGAAACACACACCTGTTGATCCCACGGTACCTTACACACAGTGTACTAAACTTGAGATTTTGGGAAAAAAAAATCAGAAACCCTGTAGGCGTATTCACCACTTACATAGAAAAGACCAAATACACAACATGTTGTCTCAGGACTATCTGCAAGCTTAGAAATTAAAGAGTAGGATTGCATACCAGCACCACATGAAGCCAGTCCTTCCATCCCTTTTTGACTTTCTGTATCAACTAGAAGGAGATGAGGCTGCAGACATCATGATCAAAGGGGGCTGGTACCAGGTGCTAGGCACAGAAGCATGGTTTCTTTTGGCCACCTGTATCCATTTAGTTCTAATCAAAGTGGGAAGACACCAGTGAAGAAAAGGTCGATAATTTAATAAGCTGGTAGGATGACATTATGAACAACGGGGGACTTAGTTCAAACACCAAACTTCTAAAAAAAACAGAACAAATGCCAGTGGATTATTCTTGGAGCACAACCTGTGGGAGTTGCCTATATTGCATTACTCTGGCTCTGGCTGGCTGGCTGGCAAAGGCAGCTCCAAGCACCTGTGTCTCAAATGTCAGCAGCTGGGGCTGATGTCTCCATCACCCACCAATCCCCCGAAATTGTGTCAGCTACAATTGGTTGGGAGTGTGCCCTATTCAAGCTAGAAAATGAAGTACCCAGTGGAAGTAGTACTATGTCCCAGGGGTTTGCTGCAGAAAAGTATCTTTGCTAATACAAGGGCTCAATCAGGCATGCTGCTTCTGCCACACAATAAAATACTTCTTCCCCTTCTTGCTCTCCTCCTGACTTTCTCACCCTCCTTTGCACTAGGTGCTGAAAAGAAATGCTTGGTATGGATTTTTTTCATGCACATTCCTTAGCAGTCAAATATATGATCCCCGTTTTTTTTTTCCCTTCACTATGTGATAACTGAAGGCATTTTCATCTCCAGACGCAGAAATGAAAACTAGCAGCAAAATTAGCAATGTAAGTCATACACTAGAAATGTTTGGGTTAATTTGTTCGTGGCAAATGTTGCAAACAGCAGCATTTTATAAAAACCTCAATGACAAGGTAGATTGTTTTCTCACCAAGGAAACATAAGTGAGGGAGACTTTGCTACAGCTAATTATCTCCTAAAATAGGACAGCTAATGTTTTTATATAGGTTATTTTTCTAATTCTGATTCCAATCTCTCTTTGAACTGCAGTTTCAAATAAGGGATGCCTTAATGTTGCTTGTATTTCCTGCAGAAAAAAAAAAATTTCCAACAAGACCTTGCAAGAAAAGGGTCTGAGATGTTAACAAGTGAGGGACTTCAGACAGAAAGGAATTTGGGGAACAGTGAAAAGATTTTCCTTGAAAACAAGTCAGAATCTGACAACAAATTTCTGTTAAATCATGTTTGGGATTTTTTTTTTTTACCAAGACAGCTGTGTGAACAAGTTGTATTAGCCTGGGCCTTCAGAGGAGGCTACGGTTTTAGGAAGAAATGCTCAATTACTGGCTTAAGTCATGTACATGGGAGAAAACCTACTGAGCTGGCACCTTGTGTTGCCTTGGTTAGCTGTGCGTGCTGCTCAGTCGGCAGCTGCACAACTCATGCAGGGAAGCCCCTCCTGTGGGGACTGAGGGGTGTACCAGGATTTGCTCATGAACAAGCTGGAGACTGAGCAGTATTCGCTGAAGAAATTAGAAAAGAATAAATAAAGAATAAATAAGATCATGTCTGACAGGGAGAGAATTCATAAGCTGAAGATGAAAACTGTGTTGAAAACCTGTTTATCAAGAAAGACCCTTTCTCCTCTTTCTACTTACTTTAGCTGGCCCAGGGTTGTGAAGCCAAACCCTGCTGCTGCCGTGAAGGAGCTCCTATTTACCTGTAGGTACTGTGGAGCAAAACGTGAGGTTTTGCTCTTACTTCTGAACAGAGCGTAGGACGGGTGGAAATGCCCGATGGGGAAGCCGTCTCCCAGCCATACGGCAGGACGCCCAGACCCCGGGCAGGGAGCAGGGACAGCCCTGGCTCCCCCATGCCCTTTGCAGGACTCCATGAAAGCAGCAGGCAGACCAAGGGCGCTCGCTTTGTCCAGCCGCTGCTCTGAGCTTGTACGACACCATCTAATCCCCTCAGACACAGTGGGGGTCTGTTGTATTTCCTAATCCCTCTGGCTAGAGTGGGCTTTTCTAAAGGCTGAAAGGGGAGATGAGACAGCCTGAAAAACCTCCAACCACTTCTGTTTAAATAGCACTTTTGTTCTCCAACTGGTGCGGTTTAGTCAAAGCAGCAACACACCGAAACCTGGAGGACGCAGGCCTACGGAGCTGCTTTGCGCCCGTCTCCAGGTGGGCCGGGGACGTGCCCGAAGCACGGAGCTGTTAGAGGGAGGAAAGGAGCGGGAGGGGGCTGCCCTTATGAGCCTGTAAAAGGGAGCCGGTCCGTTGGCAGGTGACTGAAAATGCGATCTCTGACTTGCACGGTGCCATTTTTTATTCAGCAGCTCTTGCGAGCAGGGTAAAAAGGGCAGAAAGCGCCGGGATGCCACTCCAAAGAAAAGGCAGGTTGTGGCACAGAAGGGAGCCAGCCTCACCCCTCCGTATTTCACATGTGCGAGGGAGTAAGGACAGCTGTGCGAACAGGGACTGCTGACCTGTTCCATCAGCAATATGACTTCAGGTTGTTAACACCCTTATCTGGAGGAGAACAGCCATCACGGGTCTTGTCCAATGCCCAAGGATATCAGCTAGGTCTTCCACTGTTTTCGTTGGCTCTGGGACCAGGTGCCATGTATGCAAAATACTGGGCTGCTTTAATTGCCCCAGTAAAATGTGAACCTAAATCATCTTTCTTCGTATAGTCATCTGTCTAATGACATAACTTCACTCCACAGGGGAGCTGTAAATCCCTTTTCATGTTGGTACATGTCTAGTTACAGCAGAGCACTCTCCGAAATGGGAATGGACTTATATAGGTATAAAAGTGTTCATACTGGTAAAGATTATTCCTACATAGTAAAGGAAAGAAGCTGTTGGGCCTAATGTACCTTTTCTGCTGCATAGCGTAAAATAGGTGCACCTAAAAACATCATTATAAAATAATATTACTCCTGAAAAGTAGTACTCAAATTTGTTTGGACTGCATATGAAACTACAAAAACACCGACTATTTGCATTGCAATCCCTATTAGGAGAAAAAAAAAAGCAAAAACAAAACACAACAATAAAAGTTCTGGTTGTTACACTAAAATTTAAGTGGTTCACCACTTTTGAACTCAAGAAGTTTGTCCTATTGCTTTTTCTTTTTACCTAGGCAAGCCATTCACATTCTTTAGCTTCCACAGTAGCCCAACATACTGTACTTGAAACACCCCGCTTCATTTAGAAAAGCAAATAATTTTCTCCAATGCAGTGAGGTACAGCCAGAATAAGGTACTGTTCATATATGAGACCTGAATCTTCGTTTCAATATGCAAGTTATTTTATGCTTAGTCTGAAAAATGTGTGGGTGTTTAGCACCATATATTATCACTTTTTACAGGCTTGGTGCAGAAGCTAAAGAGAGAATCGGTGCAGAGACTAAGGTGTCTTTTTTCCTTTCAGAGGTGGCCATCTCTCCAGGCTGTGTTAGTGGAGGTCCTTAGAAAGCATGTGGAGGGCAAACCACATGGCAGCTCTCTGTGCTGTCCTTTCTCTAGCAAGAGGGTGACCTACCTCACGAGTTGCCAGGCTCACCCCATTTCCCTAGCTGGAGTCATGAGCAGAACGCTTTCCACACACTATCTGTCCCCAAGCTTGGGTTCAGATGAAATGGTGGCAACAAAACAGGAATCAGGCTAATGTAGAAGCGAGCTCAGCTATCTGGCAGATGTAGGTCTGCTTAGGACCCCGCATGAAATAACCTCCACAGCTCCCTGACCCAGAGTCCACAGAGATGCGATTGACTAAGTGGTACTGAATTTCTTTGCAAAGCATTTGGACAATGTATATAGGATCAGTTAAACCACTCTATATTGCAGTAGCTGATTCGCTGACCCCTGTGCAAATGGGGTTAATGAGGTCTTAACTTGAGCATATCTTCCAAATATGAATTCTCTTACACCCTGCCTATGCAAAACCCAAAGCTCATTTACATATAGGTCCTGAAAAACAGAAGCATTTTACAGAAGTCTGATATTATCTAGTAACCGTATTGTAAAATAAATTGCACTTCCTATGTACTGGGCGTAGCATGTAGTCTCATGTCAGTATCTTGCTCAGGATGATGTGCAACATGGACAGATGGTCAGCAGCCACGGCAGCCTTGCTGTGTGGAGACTGACCGCACAGGTGAGGCCTCCTCCTCGTTGCCTCTTACTCAGAAAACACTTTCAGGGTTGCTTACCAAAGCTGTGGTTGCACTCACAGAATTCCTGTCCCTATAAGACCAGGAGATGGTACATGCTAAAGAGTGCTTCTTTCAGAGTGTCTCCTCAGTGCTCAGTGAGGAAATACACCTCACCTGTCTACTGGGTGAGGTGTACACCCTTGATGCACAAGCTAAATACAAACCAACAGCTACCGACCAGAGGAAAAATCCCAGCCAACTCAAAGCTCCCTCTACAACTGTGCATAATATGCCATAAATAATTGTTCCACACCAATATTTCCGAAGTAAAAGAGACAAAAACTTTCATTCTCAAGCCATAGTTCTGCTACTTGGAGTCACATGAATTACGCTTGCACCTTAATGCTACATTTCTTTCAGACTCCATGTCAACACTGGCATTCAGAATTCACCTCCAGTCTTATTCACAACTTCATGTTTTTCTCACAGGTTTCTTTGTTCCTAAAAGACAGACCCAGCTCCACTGCAGTTGATGGCCATTTTGTCCCTGTCTGGGTGGAGCCAGGATATTCTCCTAAGAATTGACTCTGGGGCATGCTTTCTGCTCCTGGTCATGTCTACAGAGAAAAGGGGAAGCGTGTCTGCAGGCATGTGGGAGTAAAGCAGTGCTAGCTTAAATCTACCCAGCCTGTATAAATAACAGTAGTGAAAACCCAGAGGTATGTCTCCCACCCCTGCTCACCACCACGGTGTGTACTGATGTCTTCCAGGGGCTGGCTGGCAGTGACTTACACCCAGGCGATTGCATCTGTCTGTGTTATCCTTGCTAGACAGATGAAAGCCTTCGTTTTGCTGTGCCAGCTTGCCTTCCACTAGCCTTTGATACTGCAGTAAGTGCAGACACCTGAGCACTTATAGGCAAGGAGGCTGGTCTGCCCACTGCAGAGGCCGTGACACCCCACTCTCAGCCCCCGCTCAGCACACTCGCAGTGCTTGCCTTCGCCAAAGCAGGCAATTGCAAGGCGCTTTAGCAATGCTGACGGAGCTCAGCATCCTTCAGTGCTTGTTCAATGCTTCTGTAAATGCCCTGATACTTGCGCGGTACGCATCTGGCTGCCACGGCGCAGGTGCATGCCATAAAACTGGCTAGAAAATGGACTTATGAGAGACGCAGGCAGTGCCGGGGCTGAGAAGGTGCAAGACATTTATCACAAAGGAAACAGATGCTCAGCCCCACACTGTGCCGCTTCACCCCAAACACGCAAGGTATTTTGCAAATGGTCATCTTTCTCTTTTAAAGATCACAAAAAGGTACCTGAAGGGCTGGGTCAATGCCTTCTGAGGTTGCTGATTTGACGAGGATTGCAGGGCTTGCCCTAAGTACAGCCGAGTGAAATGTTTATAGCAAATCACATAGAACTTCACAGGTTTCAAATTTCTTCACACTGCATTCACAAAAAGATTTGTAAGAGAGGCAAGCCTTTCAACTTACAGTCAAAACCCTAACGAAGGGCAGCTTCTGAGCACATCTCAAAATCACAGCTTCAGTGTGAAATGAGACAACAGAAAACGCTGCAAGACAAAATACTCAGAAGGCAAAAGAAAAAGCCCCAAGCCCCTAACTTGGACTGCTTTCAGGTTCACTGGAATCAGAAACTCAAAACAAAAAGCACAGGCTGAAAAAAAAAACCCAGATAGGTCAAAGCCAGAGAAAATGTTCTCACAGATCTTCATGAAGTGAAACTACCCAATTTCTCAGAGTTTCACTTGCAAGCAGAAGTGGTGAGCCCTGCGGACAGTATTAAGGATGAATTGGAAACTCTACCAGGTAGCAGCTACCATCACACTCTACTTCCCTGCTTTCACAGTCAGTTCTTCTATGCCTTTTTTTTTTTTTTCCCGTTTCAATTGTCTGAATACATCTTTATAGAGAATTTGATGTTTTGGACTAAAATGTATCTTGGTCGTAAGCCCAGGCCTTACTTTGCTGGGACCTAAGTGGAAGAAAAGGCATTTCTTTTGAAAATCGATTACATTGGGAATCTGTATATATAATTTCTAGTCTCCTTTCCACTGGCAGCAAGCATGACATGTCTTGCTTTCAGTATCACTGTGGATATGCTGATGCATACATGGACTTCACCAATATGCTGTAGACCTCTGTAGGTGCTGTACTGCCCCAAACACAACCACTGTCGTCACCCCATACCGTTCGTTAATACACTTCAGAGAGGAGATATCCCTACTACTCATCTACTATTTGGGAAGCTGACTCAAGTCTATACAAATATTATCCATTCTCTTAAGACGACAGAAGAGGTAATGAGGTAGTGTAATGTTTTCATGTCCTTCTCTCAGACCGGTGATTCATAGCCAGTGGTCTGTCTCTCTCCGTGGCCAGTACCAGATGTCATGGAGGAAGCCGCAATTCATTTTGCAGATGACAGACCTGCTAACATGCAAAGCTTTCTTTCCAAGCTTTAACAGAGATCGGTTTGTGCTCTGAAATATGACAGTGAGAGATGAAGGGAGAACTTAACCCTTCCAAAGCTTCTTTTTTCTTTACCTGGCTGGTACATATTAAGAAATTGTTATGTATATACAGACCCAGCTGTTTTAAGAATCCTGCTAAACTCTTGGTTTCAATGGTATTTTATGGCAATGAGTTCTAGGCTGTAATCACCCACTGTTTAAAAAAAATTCCACTACACTTTGCCCTATTGACTAAGCACAGAGAAAGGAATAGGAGTGAGTGGGTGAGTTGACTATCAGAGTTGTTTTAGGAAAAAAACCAAACAAACAGAAAACACAAGTAAATAAATAAAAATTGAAAAAAATCTGAGCAAATACATCCTTGCACACTGCAATCTGCAGGAACACAGAGAATCTGTCAGGCTCATGGCCCTGCAGTGAAGGGGTTGCGTGGCCTGTCCTGAGCTCCCCCACTGGAATGCCTCGTCTCTGTGCGCAGCCTGATGCTCAGGGCAGCCACTCCACCCAAAACGCTGCACACCCCAATTTAAACTCACACCCTGCATCCGGGAGGCCTGCGCTGGCACAGGGAAGACAGAGGTGCCAGGCAGGATTTGGATTCAAAGAGCGGGTGGTCCCTCTCCAGCCAGCCTCAATCCATCCTCTTACCCAGAGCCAGAGCTACTTCTTCCTTTCCCTCCTGCCAGCGCTGCTGGACCTGTACTGCTGCCCTCACCCAGCAGCCCATCAGGCACCCACGCATTTCGGCACAAGCAGCCCAAGCCTCTGACGGAGGTCATTATAGCTGCGTGGTGCAGCCCTCCTCCTCCACCGAGCTACCAGGGCCAGCCAGGTACTCTGTGGCGGCCTTCCGTATGCAAATCCTTGCCCCACGCGTGCAGGAGGAAGACAGGTTTCCCTGTCTTGTCACAGGGTTGAGCAACTTCAAATTATCACTTACCGAGGCACCGCAGCCGTCAGTTTCTGCAGAGCACCAGCCCACCCTAACTTTTTCCTGCAGGTGGCATTCCCCCTTAGCTCCTGAGCCCGCTCTGCATTTCACCCTTGCTCAGCACAGCAGTACAAGAGGACCTTAGGCTAACACCCCTGCCCGGCCCTCCGGGCACCGCTTCAGAGGTGCTGCAGAGACTGCTGGGACCCAGCACGTCCCCTCTGCATGTGACAGGGTGTCAAAGTCGGATGAGCTTCGCTTGTTGGTGGACCAACCTCATAGTTTTACAGAGAAATCCCTTCACTGTTTCTTTAGGATTGCTCCTGCTTAGCTTTTAAAAGCAAGTATGTCTATTTCTAAATCCAAGAACAGTAATTTCTTTGCTACCCTTGATTTAGGTATAGACTCTCCCTTCTCAAATAACAGGATGATGCAGATAGATACTCATTCCGTGTTCTGAAGTAAAATTCTGCAGGAATTCATAAATTACTTTCATAAACTTGCCAATATCACCGGCCTTCATATGCATTTAAAGATAAGCAGACTGTTCTTTTGGGGTCATGCCTTAGCAGTCAAACTAAACCATGATTATAATGAAAAAAAATGCAGTTTATTCTCTATTCATATTGCATACACCGGCACTGTGGGGAAGATGATACTTTTATTTCCCACCAGAAAGCTACCTCAGAGCTGGAGTTTGTCTCTTGTGGTAAAACACAGTCCAAGGCAGAGCTGCCATCCAATAATCTCTTATTAATGGCCACATGATAAAGGGCAAGCCAATCTGGGGGATCTGCAAGCCAGTCATAACCCTAAGTCCTTGCTAAGACTGTCATCACAACACATCACTACGCTGAGTGTGACTGGTTGAACACTCAGTCTAACGTTTTGGCCTAGGATAAAATCTCGTGATCTTACCAAAGCAGTGTATTCATCTCTGTCAGATACTTTACCCCTTGCTTCACAGGAATTCCTGTGTTCAGGTCTCGCAATGTTTCTCAAGGCTTTTAAATGAAAAAAAGCTCAAACAGAGAGAAGGCTGTGTAAATCAGACAGTGTACAAGATTTTTCTTCTAGTAAGCCAAGGTTTTTATGAGCTTTAGTTCAATTTCCTATTCACAAGATGTAGTTAGTATTTTATGACGCTGACACAAATTAACTCTTTGTTACAGTTCAGGCAGTCTGAAAAAGTGCTGGAAAACTTTCACCCTTACACAGTGACAATGTAGTTTATGCTGTTGTGAAAAGAGATGTTTCTTCTACTGGGCGAGTGAATGAAAATACACAGCAGTGTTCTCCCAGAGAAATGTGTCTTTGGCAGAGTTACTTCTAGTATATGACCACTTCTCCTAATGTCACCAATTCTAGATGGCTGAAATCATTATCAACTTGCTACCCTGCTCCTCACGCAGCACCCTCTGCAGACAAACATTTACTCCTAGGAAGGTCTCATATGCCGAGAGTGTGAGACTGCAGATGTAGACTTGGATAACAGGGGGCCTCCAATCACCTCACCCCTCCACTCACATACAGTGCCAGGAACTTCAGGCATCTACCAACGTAAATCCCATCATAAGGCAAGTCAGAGCCACTAACTTTCAATGAGAAGCAGTATGCTTAGGTATAGGTGTCCATGGGTCCTGACAGGGAAGCCCTTCAGAGCAGGAAGGGCTTCTTGCTACAGTTTTGTTTAGCATTTGCAAAGGACGAAACCCACAATGGCTGGGCGCTACTTGGCATATTAGAACTAAGAAGAAAGTATGCACAGTGTATTTTTCCATGTTGTAAAAGTGCTCTGCTGGAGTTCATTTCCATTTGATAAGAAACCAACAAAATGTTGCACCACAAGTCTTCATTGCCTCGATTAATTAATAAAAAATACAATAAAGGCAAAACTAGGAGTAATCTTCTTTGCATATTGAAATAATTAGACCTTGCAGCAAAAGGAAAAATGAGGAAAAAGGGCCCTCCTGGAAAATATTATGCCTAATGCTATTTAGAGCCCCATAAAAACCCTGCAAAAAGATCAGTTATTCTGTCTTCCTTTGCAGGCAAAATTATTGGGAAACCTTACAGTACAGTTTAACACCCTTAAGAAGTTAAAAGAAGTTACGGGGTGGGACGATATCATGTAATTATCTAGGTACTCTTTAAAAAACTATATGTGCACTCTTTAATACAAGACTCTCCAACAGGTCTCGTTTTGGTCCCCCTGCCCAAAAGATATCACTGTGTTGACCCAGCCAACACACATGAAGCTGTGTGGAACCCTCAATAAAACCAGCAAATCTGTCCTTTATACTATGAATCTTGCTAGAATAAAAGTTTAAACTACAGCCTTGCTGATGCAGTCCTAGGTTTGAGAAAGAGATGGAGTGATGTTCTTCTGTGGGTTGCATTGCAGCAAGACACTTAGAAATGCTCCTACCCTGTACTCCTGACACCAAGCCCAGACTGTAAACTGAGAGAGGCCATTAGGAAAATAAGGCCATCATTAAAAGCAGAGCCGGCAAGCATTCGAATGTGTTCAGCATGCAGAGCACGCCACTGGAGGTTTCAGTGTAATCCTAATTTCTTTACCTAGCGGCAGAAGCGAGGACCTGGTGTGGTGTGATAGAAAAAGGGCCATATCCTTTGTGGTGTACCACATTCAATTAATATGTCAGGCTTTCTACGTCTGTCACTGCTTGCAGGGGCTGGAACAATGGTTCTGCTTCCCCACTCCCCTCTTTTTTTCCCAATTTTCACATAGTATCAGGCTAAAAAAGAGTTATGGATTTCCTTCTCAGAGAACTGCATGGACTGATAAAGTGAAATCCATGGCAGAAAACAACTTGTTATTTTTCCCTTTACCTCACGATTTCAGTTAAGAGAGAAAGTGCAATAAATTTTGGCGGGAAAAAAAGAAGAGAGACGGTTTTGGACATTTCGAATGACCAGTCTATGTAAACACTATTGAGAAATACGGGTGAGAACAGCTGCCCCTAGGGATGATTATTTTTCTTGCTCTGAGGCCCAACCATTACTTTTGCTGCACCCAGGATTTTGAAATTGTGCGAAGTTCATTTGAGTAAAGAAAGGAGCAAAAAGGGAACTGCTGGAAAGCCGTCACAGCCTTCCATGTTCAAACACAATATTCTTTCGCAATGATGAAACATTTGCTTTATAACTCAACTGAAGTGCTGTTGCCCAAGCTTTTCTAGCACTGTACAGCAGGAGTTTGATCTTGTTTGTGCTGGGTATGTACCAGGATCTGTACCTGGATTGATAAAACTGGATGAATATCTTAAGGTATTTAGCGCAAGACTTCTAGCCTAGTCCACAAAGAAACATAAAATACTGGTACTAAGTAACATTAACGACAATAACGAGAACAGTAACAAGGAGGATAATAAAATCCATTCTGGAGAATTGAGCTAAATCACTTGCTGGATTAACTAGCTTTAATTACACTCCTCCTTTTCTGGACAAATCAGTCCTTGGCCTCCAACCAGCTGCTCACAGGCTCTCTGGGCTCCTTCCCGTAATACGGCCTCTGCTGTCCCCAGCCCGTCCCGTGGGCTGGCTGTGCTCTGGCACTCGCTGCAAGCACTGCCCCATGAGGTTCACTCTGTTTGTTATTTTATCAGAAGCACAAAATTTCCTCAATAAGTCTTCCTGTTCTACAGATTAAACAGTAAACAGTTGAGTGAGCTAAAAAAAAAAAAAAAAAGGCTGACGAAATGCAGGAAGATCCTTCTTGTTATTCTAGCAGTATTGCTTCCTTTGCTTGGTAGGGGTGCTGAGGAAATGTCAGCTCTGCGAGCGCCGCAGAGCAGCTAGCCACTTCTTGCTCACCCTTCAGCATCTCCCCTGCCCAGGCTGAAAGGTGCTGCGACCCCGAGTGACTCACGCAGCTCGCTGTGATTCAGCTCTCCTCCGGTGCCAGGAAAGACAGATGTAGAAAAACTTTTGACATGGTGGGGAAAAAAAACAACTGAAACAAGGCAGGAGAGCGGGCTAGCGTTTCGGCAGGCTGCCCTCCGCCCGCATCCCACTCGAGGGAGCACTGATCCGCAGGAGCTGCAGGGTGCCGGCAGAGCCGCTGCTTGTTGTGACACAGCAGCTGGGACAAGCCTTCCGCATTCCCCAGCCCGCTTATTAATACGAATAACTCATGACTCACACCGACACCGCCAGTGAGGCCGGGAAAATGTAGTTTGTAACTATAAAGAGTTATGAAGTGCTGCTCTCTGGCAGCACCCCGGCCAAGCTCAACGAGCGGTCCGCAACGGGCTTTGTGTACCTTGTCATCTGAACAGGCACAGCCCTGCTGCAAAAAGGGCTTGAGCAGTCAGAGGGTTTGCATGGAAAGGGGAAAAGTTCAGCTGTAGCATGAGCTATTTAGGAAGGTAGTTACGAGGAAGCGGACAAGTTTCTCGTGCCAGTCCCTGGCTTACCCGTATGAATAACCCATGACTAAACCATTAGCTCCACAGGGGGTTGTGAGAATGTTAGAAGGAGCCTCTGAGCACGCTTGGTCACTAGTGAAAAAAGACAGATTTCTGGCTGAAGCCCTTCAAGCCCCCTGCCTCAGCCTTTACAGGACTACTTCATTTCTCTAAGGGTGGCTGCAGCCGATAATTTGCAGTCATCCGAGACCTGTGTGGCATCAACAGAAACTCTGAGTTCATCCACACCGCTTCTTTTCCTGAGCCACCTGAGTTGCATCTAACTTTAAGCAGGTTTCTAAGCTTTTCTGACCTCTCCCTGGTGAACATGCCTTTACGCAGGCTGATGGTCTAGCATAAGTGAGACAGCATCACGCTCTGCTGGCTGTACACACCAGCTTGCTGCTCACTCCCCGTGTTTCAGCCCGTAATATGTGTCGTATGCTGTTGTCTGTCATTTTTCATGGCAGTGGCTCAAAAAGTCATAATTCTGCCAAAAAGAATCAAAAGGGGCTTGTGCTACTGCTATTGTATCTGCAGTAATTCATGTGAGTTATTCTAGTACACTTTGATTTATGAAGAGAAAATTCACAAGCATGCAATGGCTGTTTGAACAGCTTAAATGAGTCCTTGTTATAATCTCTTTAAGGGACTGATAAGTAATGAGATGGTATTCCTGCAAGCTCAGATATTAGCTTCGATGAGAACACCTCAAAGAAAACTGAAGTGGGAAAAAGCATGTACTACAAGAATGTCCCCAGATACTCTCCAAACATGCATTTTGTTAAGTATGGGAAAGTTAAAAGTATATTTAGAAAGTCTGAATGGCACTTACCTCTCAAGAAGTGCTGGTAAGAAGGAAGTGACTCAAATATGCTGTTTGAAGCCATTGTTTCCTCTTTAAAACTCACTCTCTCTTTACAGTGAAGGAATATATGATTTCTTCTACCTTGGGGAGTGAAAAATGAAGAATGGTCATTGCTACCACCCTCCTCCCATCCATCACGCTGTTTTATCCTGGTGCCTCAGGAGCAGCACAAAGCGGATTATAAGGTTCTTTTGCTAAAAGAACTCTGAAATTGTTTCTTAAAAAGAAAAAAAAAATAGCGGATCGGTTGTGGTTGATGATGCTTACCACTCTACGAAACTCTGTGGTTTGCAGTCAAAACGATTCGCCCTGCCTGCTGACCAATATCCCGGACCCGCTCTTGTGTGACTGCCTCTGTACCCAACTTGTGGTTCTGTGGTTGTTTATGAGGCCCAAAGAAGTGTTTCACACAACCAAAATTACAAATTTAACTGTTCCCCTTTCCAGAACCTGCCTCCATTGGTCCCTTTGCATCACGTGACCTGAGTGATGTCGACTTACTTTTTTTTTTTTTTTTAACTTTCTGAAGTCATGCCCTACCCACTCCACCTGCCCTCCCCGGGGCTGCGCGAGGCAGCGATGGAGTCTGCTGAGGGAGGGAAAAGAAAAATGACTCACCGTCCCTGATGCTACGAATGGTCTTGCTGAGTTAGTTCAACTCTGCTTGTTTTGTTGTTTGTGGTTTTTGGAACTACTGATTATTTTGATAGAGATTTCATTGCTGCTTATTCAATAGTAATTCAAACCCGGGTATTAGTCTGCTGCTAAGGCAGGATGTGGAAGTCATCCTGTAAAACTTTAGGAATCAGCTGTAGGAAAGACCACTGGCTGGGGAAAGGACTCTGTAAAGAGGTTATTTTAAAAAAAGTGGAAAAAAAAAAGGAAAAAGAAAAAGAAACTGTCAGGGGAGACAAAAAAAGCCCCAACATTATTTTGAACCTGTATGATGGCACCCTCTAAATCATGCTTGAAGGTCACTAGTCTCTGCGCCCACAGGAAAACTTTGTAAGTTAATTCCATAGGACTGAATCTGGTAGTCCTTGTTTAGCACAATTCCTGTTCCCTTCAGAAGGATCCCTACCCAAGAGAAAACCTGAGTAAAATCCTCAGGATTTAGCTCAGCATCTCCTGAGGTGATAACAGGTCTGTCCTCTCCAATATTCTTCCCTTTCTTTCTCCCTCCCCAAAAGAAGGAAAAAAAAATTTTTTTTAAAAAAGGTCCTAAACCTAATAATCAATTGGCAGTTCTGGCTCTGGCTGTGACAATGCAAAAAGAGGGGAGAAAAGTCACTTACTACAGCACAGAGAAGTGGCTGCTGTGCCACCTTTTGTCTCCTTTTCCTCTCTTCTGAACAGTGGGCAGCAGCCCTTTCCCACCTCGCTGCAAACCAGAGGACGCCTCACACCTGTACAGCCTGGGGTTCAGCACGCTGAAACCCATGAAACCTTTGCCAGGAAACCCGTGGCAATAAAAGGACTGCACCGACAGCAGGGCTGAAGCAGAACGAGACTTTCCCCGCACCCTCTGCGTGACTACCACACTGAAAGAGCTCCCTTGGAAGAAAAGCAAGAAGCCTTTGCAATATTATCAAAAATACTGGTAGGTGGAGCACAAATACGTAACAACACACAGTTCCTCCCGCACGGAGCTCGCAGTCAAACCCCCTGGCACACAGACACCGCTTGCGCAGACTGATGCCAGACTTCTGTGGGGCTCTGCAGAAGCACCTCCTGCACTGAGGAGCAGGGATCCCCAGGCAAAATTAGGTGCTTAATGCATCTGGATTTTTTCTGCTTGTTGCAACTATGGAAGTGGGATGCCTTTTCCTGACACAGCCTGCATTTCTAGCGCAAATGCAATCTGCCCGGGCATCCTGGCTTCCTTTTAGGGTTAGCGGGGAGCTGCATGTGCACGTGCAGTAGGTTTTCCTCAGAAAAATTCAATATCTGCTGAAATAGAAGCTTCTCGTGATACAAAAGGATGAGGCAGCTCTAGCAACACATATTACCTAGGAAATTGGGAATTTTTCCCAAATGAATTACCAGAAAAAAACCAGAGTAATTCTGATCAGCAAGAACAGGAAGGTTAGGACACTGTGCTACTGTGCGCTGAGCCTGGCTCAAACCCCTGCTGCGCTTGAATCAGGCCAGTAACACAAAGCTTGGCTTTTTTGCTTACCGGCTCTTCCAGAGCCTACCGCAATCACACCAACTTTTTGGCTGGTTCAGGATAAACCTCTCCCCGCTCCCAGCGCTGGACTCCTTCCACTCCCATGTAAATAATTCAACAAGCACCCGCCAAAGACAAAACCTGACAGCAACGCCGACTCCCTTAGGGCGCTTGCCTGGGAGGAGGGATGCTCCCGGGGGGGGGGAGCACACCCTGCCCAGCCCTGCCCTGGGCGGGATGCGTGCCCGCGGGCGGGATGCGTGCCTACGGGCGGGATGCATGCCCACGGGTGGGATGCATGCCCACGGGTGGGATGCATGCCCCCAGGCGGGCGCTGCGGGGCCGGAGCCGGCAGAGGGAGCTCGGGCCGGTGGGACGAGCCCGCAGCCTGGGGAGCAATGCTCCCTCGGGAGGGGAGAAAGCCCGAAGCCAGGCCAAGTTTGGAGTCTAAGTGACCCGGCAACCGTACCGGCGGGTGGCCGAGCTGGGAATGGATGTTGGCTTCATTTTTCCCTCGAAGGTCTATGCGGTTGGGTTGTGCCATATGGTACGGCGTGGCTGGTAGTCAAGCAACCGGCCATACGTTCGGCCAGCAAATAAGCTAATTGCAGCTTCACTTTCTCAGGGTAACTGCCCCAGAAACCTAATTATACAAGTTTAACTCAGCTGGTCAGAGAACAGAACCAGGACCTTAGGGCACATTCACCTGAGTGAATTCACCTGAATACCAAGCCCCCAAATTTCAAACAAACAGATCTGTCACCATGTAAAAAAGAGATTTTTTAATCAGCGACATAGAAGAGATATACAATGTGCTGAGTTACCTGTGACTATATATCTGCTCTGTCCCAAAAGGCAGGATGTATTATGAAGATTTTAAATGATATCAGAGGTTTGAGATGAGGCCGACAGGAATGTATTTCAGTGAGCCCGAGTAACCAGGCTGCTGCAGCGGTGTGTTTGGGCAAGCTCACTGCTGTGGCAGGGGAAAATTGGACCCCCTTATTTCTGACCCTTTGTCTTGGCATCTGGGAAAGAGACCCGTCCTGCAGGAGCTCTAGACCCTGGCTGCTTCAGAAGGCAGCAGCAATCACAGTCTTAAATTACTATTTGTGCTGCATTTTATTTCTCTTTTTGTAGTACTCAATGGGCTGGGGCAGGAGAGCTGCCAGGGCTGGGATGGACACCCAGACAGCTAGAGCATGTGCTGTGGGCAGCGCCCGGCAGCACAGCATGCCAGCTCACAGCGAATGTCAGCTATGTTAATACCTTCACCTCAGTCATCTGCCATGAAGGCCGTGGCATAGCTATGCTATTTGACAAGCAACAGTTGGGCTGGTTTTGTCATCTCATAGCTAAGGCAGATGATGCAAGGGAAAAGCCTGAGTGTTTCGACATGTAGCCTGCCACTCCGGTCTCTGCCCTGCCAACGGTCAGCTGCAAATAGTACACGGGAATATGCTTTATTAAGGTCTAACCACCTTGAATTTTCAAGGAAAGGACTGTGCTATGCGGGTCTGTGCTACACTCAAGCAGGAAGATCGACAACTCTTCTCTCAGGCCACTGCTTCACCCAGAGAAGCTGTGAATCCTAAAAAAGTGGGCAAGGGTTGCTGGCAATGCTCAATGCACCACGGTACCATTTTACACTGGGTGCACATCAGCTGTTCCTACAGCCTTACAGTAAATCTGTGTCAAAATGACTGTTAGCGTAGCTGGCATTGCTCAGAGGAGAGGAATAAACTGGATCATTTCACAATTCAAGCCCCAAGGAGGGCATCTGAATGTTGTTATGTGAGCTGCGCCACCGTTAATGCCAGTGTCAATTTTTTTTTTTAAAGCTGTCCTGTTCCATCCCTGCTCGTGTTTGAACCCAACCAGCTTTGAGGCTGGCCAGGCACACCACGCATTTCACTCTGTGAAGTCCAGGCTTTGCTTGTGACGGAGCAGAGCAGCAGAGTGTGTCTAACGTGCAGATTATGCCCCAGGGTCGAATACATCCTGCTGCATTGAGACGTACGGTGTCTGTCTGGAAGATCTCAAGGGATTATAGCCAGTCTAAATTGAAAGGAGGATGAAAACTGAGAGGTTGCTATCAGTGGAGGGAAGGAAGCCATTGTTTATGTATAGCCGGTCACTTGTAGGGCAGATGGAGAGACTATGCGCCTCCCTACATTGTTGTGTCAAACCTCAAACTGTAAACCTGACCTCCCAACACCTCCTGAGAGTGGCCCAAATGATCCCTAAATCATTCTGTTTTGGGCCTCTCAGTAGTTTGTGGGATTTTGCAGCCTGCAAGGTGGCTGGACTCTGGGGCATACCTTGGTGGGGTCGGGTGATTACTGTGCTCTGCAAGGGGAAAAAGTCAGTTTAGATGTAGAGACTGATAAATCTCAGCACTCAGAGCTTTCCTTGTGTTAATTTATCATTCCTACTGGTGATACCTTAAGTATTTGCTCTTAAAAAAATGGGCTTCTCTTGAAGGTTTGAGGGAGGGAGTGGTGGTGGCTTTTTTCCAAATTTTGGCAATCATCTTATGAGATTCCAAATGGGATCTGTTGACCAAGACTTTAGGGTACCCCTGGTGTCAGGGCTTGTTTACTAGAGGTCATGTTCCAGCCAACAACTCCAGACAACAGGGCCATGCTCTGCAGTACTAATGCAGGAAATACATTCCTCAGTACACCTAAATCTTTGAGTCCTACCCCATACACCAAATTAAACAAATGACTACTGGCACGATAATTTGATCTTTCCATTGTCATGTGGTCGCTTGTTAATTTGTTTCATGATGTGTCAGCTTCTAGATCTAAGCGTGATATTACTCCCTGAAGGTTAACCATTATCTTACATCTTATTCATTAGAAAGCAAAGGATGTCTAAGTACCAGCGACATGAGTTTTCTAAGGGCCTCTGTTTCAGACTTCTAACACCTGCATGAGTCTCCCTCTATCCAGCAGTGTCAGAAAGAGACCTCAAGTTTTCAGCCTTTCTAAAAAAAACCACCTGCCAGCTGCCAACCTAAACCCTCGCCGTGTGACAAAGGTAAATGTTATTGAATGGCAGCAGTAGAAACCTTGATTCTGAACGACTTACTGAGTTAGTGCTGAGACGCTGGGAATGTCATGGGGCAGGCAGTCCTGCAAAATCACCATGGAATAGCAGAGCATGAGTTACAGAACAGCAAACCGGTATTGTAGTAGGCTGGAGCTGCTGGCACTCGTTTGCTATCAGCAGGGAGCTCTGGCTCTGATGGCCTCTCATAACATTGTGAATGAGGTGTAAGAGTTATGAAAATAATAATTAAAACAAACGCAGAGGAGAAAATTCACCAAAAGATGCCATTTCAGAGGAACTGAATCTGCCTCTGAATTGAGGCTGTCAGTCAACACAGCAGAGGAGAGCATGGAAACATTTTAAAACAACACCCGAACGTTTCACTCTGACAGTTTCAAAATAAAATGCTTTATGTTTTCATTTCAAAATTGACCCAGATTAAATAACTAAGCTAAAAAAAGGACTGACCTAAATGAACTGTTTCCTTCTGGTCTTCCTGTTTTGCAGCCATACCAAAAATGCTACATCAGTGCTGCTGCAGAGTGCTCTGGTACAGAAACCTGACCAGGATCACTCCACCACTTTTGGTCCTTTTTCTCTCTGGATACAAGAGCTGTTTTATTTATTTCCAATAACTTATTTTCAGTAATAGAGTTTGGAGGATTTTTCATCAGCCTTTTGCTGGTGGATTGAAATGAGTCAAATGCTTGTGGTCAGTGGGGGAAAAGGCAGAAAAGTGGGAAAAAAAGGAATAACAAGAAACTCATGGGGAAGGAGGGGAAAAGAAAAGGTCTCAAAAATCCAGATAAGCAGCTAACGATGCTTGCACATAGTAGCTCACATAAAACTTCTGAGAATTTTTAATTTTCTGGCAAATATTGCAAAGGTTGCAGGCCAGCCCCAATTCAGATCTGTCCTGCACATCCCTAAACTCTCTGTGAAAATTAGTGAGTGCCAGGGATGTGCTACTCCCCAGGGACAGTCATAGCTGTGTCTGGTTAGAGAAGATGCACACTGGTAAAAACAAGCAACTCCCAACACTATTTACCTTTTTTCTCACCTTCTGGGGAGCAAATTTCAGCCAGAGTCCCAGCCCACCCTTTACACTGACAAGTGCCACCATTTTACACTGTCTCAATATCTGCACCAGCAACACCCGATTTGGATGAAAACAAAATAGAGAAACAGCTCATGGCAGCTAAATAATATCCTGACACTAACTGGTGGCAAGAATTGTAATGAGCTATTGTTCCACTGTTTACTTTTTAGGATGTACTTGGTGATATTTTTCAAAGCAACTCATCGTTTTCCTATAAATGTAGAAAATGAGAAATTAAATATCTACTTAATAAGAAGTAGCTACTTTAGAAATAGAAGTAATCCAGGTAATTTAGTGATAAAACTTCAAATTACTTATCTGCTACTTCTCTCTGGGCTTAGATTATAGTGCTTGACATCTGTATTTCACGGGGGATTCTAGCAAAACTACCTTATTCTGTCTAATTGCTCAGAAAAGTCTTTAATAGTTATGACAGGGCTCTCTCACTGTAAGAATACCAGCATGTTGCGAGTGACGGGTACATTAAATCTGAAGCTGGTAACAGTTCTCAGGGAGGGCTGCTGTTTTTATAGCTATGCCAATCTCTTCCCAGTATGGTGCCATGACATGAGCTTGGCTTTGGGTGAACTAGCTGGTGGCCTGGGAGTTGCACCTCGTTACTGCCCTCTGCCAAAATAGCCTGTGACTGCCTCTGCACCGAGCTCTGGTCTGATCCAGTATGAAAGATGGATGGATACCCGCCCAGTGCAGCCCCTGTAAACAGCAAACAGATTCCCAGGGAAGATTTTCCAAATGCTGTACAAAGGATTCAGGTACCCAGCTGCTAAAGGAACCCAGCTGAAAAATGCCCACCAAATTTCTTTATATGTGTTTAATAAAAGTCACTCCTAACAAGCTTTAACTGTTCCCCCTCCCCCATCTGATCATGAGTAGTACGCTAATTTTGCGTAGTCGTGACTGGATCTCGGAGTCCCAGGGTCTGGGACGACCTTTTGGGTGTAAGAGGCAGCACAGAGGAAAGATAGCTGTGATGTAAAAGGGTGAACAAGAGATTGAGGAGCATCCATTTGTAATAGCAATTTTACAACATGAGAAAAGTCAAGAGGAGAAGGAAAAAGAGAGAGAGGGAGAAGCTAGAAGAAAATGGAAAGTCAGAGATAAATTCAGAGGAAAGAATCTGGTCAGGGAAATGGACAAGTCTTGCAGGAATTGCAATGAGGGCAGGTGGACTCTGTTAGAGAAAATAGAGCCAGACATTTATGAAAAAGGGATGTAGCATCATATAAATGAACGTTTACCACTAAATAAAGCAGAGAAGTGCTGTTGTTCATCCAGCCTTAAATCAAAGAGAGTGGAAGTGACAATTTGCCTTGAACCAGTGCAAAAAAGTTATTGTCATAGACTTTTTGAAGGAAAGGTTTAATGCTATGACTGCATCCTGGGAAACAGTTTAATAAAAGAAAGAGTGGTCAAATGGGTAGTTTACCTGATTTTTCCATGCTGGATTTACTTGCCTTTCCTTCCATATGAGCTCCTCATGGCACTGTCTGGGTTTTTTCCCCTTTCCTCAACATGAAATGCTTGGATGTCTTAATTGCTGGCTTGGAGATGTGCTCAGTTGAAGTCGAGGGCAGCTGCAAGTTGGGCACATCCTGCAAAACAATGCTCGGGTTTCTCTTGTTGTCAGTCACAGCATGCCTCCACCATTACATCTGCTACAAACATCCTGGTGGGCCCCGTCAGGGCAATGGCTGGCTGTTTTTCATCCCAAACTTATACCCTCTTTTGATTACAATAAAATTTGTTGTGGCTATGAGAGTATCTGTGTCTTATGACCTTCGCCTACAGGCCAGCAAACAGCCTGGCCCCTACACATGTATGGCTGTTCAGTGACAGGCATGACTGGGTCTGATCCAGCCTCCACTGAAAGTGACTGAAGGCTTTCCTAAACAGACAGTGGTTGCTGCATTGGTCACATTTTTGTGATGAGAAAAATCTCTCGAGCAGGCAAAGAATGCGTTTGTTTTCCCAGAGACTACAGTCTTCCCGCCCCCGAAGCATCCACACCTTTACTCATACAACAGATAAAAGAACTGAAAGCAAGATGGGGTGTAGTCAGGTTGCTCTATAAAGAAGAGCTTCAGTCTTGCTTTTTGTGTGGATCATCCTATATTGGGCCACTATTTCACCCAATATCAGTATATCTGATAATGCAGATGTGCTGGTGGTGCCATAATCAACATGCTATTTCTCTTAGCCTTTAAAAAAAATGTGTTAAGCGTATGCATATTTGTCAGTGGGATGGGGTACCCTGTAGAAAGTTAATGAAAGCTAACTGTAATGTGACTTTCATTTAAGGTTTGTTCCTAAAGGAAAGAAGTGCCAGTGAATCATAGAATGGAAACATGAGCTGATGAGAGGTCCAGTCATTAGCAGCAAAGCACTGTTCACATAATTTAATAAACTTGTCATGTGTTGGCCAACCTACAAAGCTGCAATGACAGCTGTACAAGATTCCCTGTAGCCTCAAGGTAGTGCATAGCAATGAACAAGCAGACACCAGAATGGGAGGGAAACTTGCAAATGAAAAGTCTTCATTCTGTTTTTACAAGCACTGAATCATGTTAAACCCTCTCTGTTAAATTTTACCCTTTGTTCAGTAGCTAAATACAGGAAAATGCCACCGTTTTCAGTAGAATTGCATTGTTATAAGCTTCAAGTTACCAAGAACAGAATTTCACCTTTATATCTGCAACCTTTTATGCAGTAGTCCTAGAAATTATGAGGAAAACCTTCCCTGAAATACCATACCAGGGCTCTCTTACCCCAGTCTGCAAGCATATACATAAAAAGATCATACCACAACACAGAAAGCAACAATATGCAGAACTGCTTTTTGTGTTGACAGAGGTTTAATGCTGTGAACTTAGTACACCTGTAGAAAAAATGAGCAACTCTTTTTTGGCTTGGGAGGGAAGGTGATCTTATTGAAATAATCCCTCAGTTAAAAAATCTCCTGTAGACTTGATGGTGAAAATTGTTGGTAGCAGCTAATGATTTTCCATCCTCCCACCATGAGCCTGTGGAAAGATTTGGCAATAGGAAGCCTAGTCCTTTCTGAAAAATACCTCCCCTTAATTTGGTTCATAGAAGCTATCAGAAGACGGAGGCACTCTGCACCATTAGCGGCTTCTGAAACTCTTGGTCATAGTGTATACTCACCTATCAATTTTTTTTTTAAGTCCCTGTTCCCAAAGTTTCAATGCTAAATAGCATTGAAATATAAATCATGGCAACAGTGTATGCTTTCCCAAAAACTACTGCAGATATTTCTCTTTAATAAGTAGTTCCTCCTGGTTTAGATTCAGTGAACATTCAAGGCGGTCAGGGAAAGTTAGCGCAGGTTTCCATTTTGCTGGAGCGATTATGATGTCTCCCAGCCTGCCAGGACTTAACTGAAAAAAGTGATGTGGAACAAAGACCTGGAATGAAAGGTGGGATCCCCAGGGAAGAAATCTTTCCAAATCCTGCTGTAATCAGTAGCTTCACCAGAGGAAACTTTAGGATACCGTGGAGCTCTGTTTCTCTTTGCTCCACATTACTCACCATCAACAGTAGAGTGATCTTGCTCTTTCCAGGAGCGATCCCTTGAAACAAGCTGGCATCATCATCTTTCTGGGCCAATTTGCCAGTGGATCAATGATAAAATACTGTCAATTCATTTCATGTGAGTTTCTTGCCCCGCAGTGTAACTGAACAGCCCTTAGCCAGAGGTGTGGGGGGATCTGAGAAACTGCAGTGATATGGGGCAGGGATATCTTTCCCAGACTGAATCTCTGAATGTTACTTGCTGCCTGTTCATCTCTGAAAACACGCAACCGAACAGTGTTCAAAGGTGCTTCTTCCCTGTCAAAGTCTCATGCCAAGTGCCCTCAAGGGAAAGCATTTGGGGAATCCTTGGATCTCCTCTGATTGCAGCAGCACAGCACATCAAGCTTCAGAACAGACCACACAGATGGATAAAATGCCAGCAGAAGGAAACCCATGAAAGGAGACTGCTTACTGAGATATCGACAGAAATCACCATTTCAAACATCTGAAGGCTTGCTGTAATGCCTACTGAACTCAGTGGAAAGAATGTCACTGGAAGGGAGCCCCTGGTTTTTGAACTGTAGTCTTAAAATAAGCACATTTTGTTTAGGTTTCTTTATTTTGCCTTTGAGAGCTGGCAATGGCTTATTTGCTTAAAGCTAGCTATGTAGAGTTTGTGAGATTGTACACAGCTTCAGGCATGCTGGGACTGCAACTTAATCCCCTCACAGAGCTGTCCTGCTAGAAGAGTATGTTACATGTCCTTTAATTTGCTCTGTCCCTTTAAAAAACAGAACTGTCTCCTTATCTGTACATTTATCTGACTTTAAGGTCTTATGACTGTGAACACTATTAAGAACAAAAAAAGTGTTCACATGCACATTCAAGGGAAGGGAGCCTTTGTGCCTTACAGTGAATCCTAGGACTTCCACTGAAAGTGGTTGCAGCTTATTTCGATTCCTTTAAAATCTGAAGAGCGGCTGTCACTGGGTTTGGTTTAATTTCTTCCTCTGTGAAGTCTGAGAAGGGGTAACGTGCCAGCTAATCAGGGGCACATCAGCTCTTACGTACTATTTCCTCCTGTGCCACTTTAGGGCACTTAATGAAAAACCACTGAGAAGTTATGTCTGAATAACCTCTCTCACTAGGGGTACTAGAAATCTTCCATTTACCCAGGCAGGCCAAGGAGAGGGCAGTCTCTGGATCTGGCAGGCTTGGTAGTATTGTAGCTAAGCTTCCCCTCTGAGCTCTCTGAAAGCCTTTCCCTGTACTCATCACACAGCTTTGCCTACAGAGTCCATTCTAACTGGCTTACCCCTGGTGCAGGGGTTGGCTTTTACTATCTGATACACTCCGCCAAAGTTACATAGTTATACAGTTACAAATTTATGGAAGTCTTATATATATATGTTCTTGTCCAGCAAGTAAATAATTCGCTCTGCAAACCCATCACTGTTCAGGAGTCTGATAATAGAAGCTGCTCTGGAGGTGGTGCCTGCTCCCAATGGGGGCTGTCTCATGTTCCCAACCACTTTCAAGCTCCTGGAAGAGTTTAGGACCCCCAGATGCATATGAAGGTATGACTTTATGAGATGGAGACTACATATATTCAACCCAAAAAACACGCTACCTTTAGGAGGAAAGCATGACAGAGTGGTTAGTATTGCCTTCTTATCTGCATGCGATAAGAGTGCAGAAAAAAGTGTCAAGACACATAGAAATGTACACTCATGCACCTGCAAGAAGTGACAGGAGGGGGACAACAGAGACACAGGGATCAAGGAACGCACCTCAGAGCCAGGCTAGGTAGGGGAAGTGGCAGTGATGCATTTCTGTAACTGTTTGTTCCTAGGAACTGTATTGCCAGCCTCTGGGGTTTATGCACTCTACAACTGTTCAGCAAGTTTTTGCTACTGATCTGAACAGTTTACAATTTAGACGGTATATAAGACACTACTGATCCTCCCTTCAGGCTTGGACGATGACACAGAAAGTGGCAGTAATTTGCTGAGGAAGTCTGCAAGAGGGCAGAGAACTCGGCATCAAAGCCACTAAACTCTACTCTAGCTGCTCTGAGAATAAACCAGCTTTCTAGAGCTTGACTCTTCATGGCTAAATGGGCCAAATACATACCAGCTCTTTTCCTTTAAGTTCACTTTCTCTACCTGCTCTTAATAAATGTCTGAATTTGTTTTCTTTTCTATTTAGACCTTTTGAGACTTTTATGATTTTAAGCTAAAGGTCACTTCAATTCTGCCTTCTTCCAAAAGGTGGTACAGGATGAGCTGATGCACATCCTTGAAGATCAGATGTGAAGCACGATGAAAATCCTGCCTCGGTTCCCGGGCAGCCAGCAGAGTGAAGAAAGACTACAGCAGAAGCAGAAGTTCCCCCGAAATGCAAATTGATCTGTGGCACTACAAAGTAGGAGGCAATTACTGTAAAAGACTGGAATTGTGTCGGTTAATTTGCTTTTGTTTGCTTGTACAAAGTAGGTTGTTTCTTTATTCCCTTTTATTCCCTTTCAAGCCAGAGAACAAATTTGCTGTGAGGTTGAACATATGAGCCTTTGAAAAAAGCCCTTGTACCTAACGAAACACGACTGTACCTTATACATGCATGCAAAATAGAAGATATTCTATTACTTTAGCTTCATTTTTCTTTTGTTCAGACATTTCTGTGGCATTCAGTGGAAAGACAGCTGTTGTATGGGAGGCACAGTAAATACTAATTAAATAAAATATTAAAACAATCTGCATCAAAGTTGAATAGAAGTGATCAACAACAGATTTCCTTCTGTATTACTTAGGAAATTCGTGCAAATATCATTTGACAATAATGCGTAATGCATGTACTTTATGTGGTATTGAACTATTATGCCATGGCCAATGACATAATATCATAAGAAAAACCTCAAATAGCATTTCCAGAGGGTAACAGTTAGCCAGTTATGTCTTGATATCAGAGCCTGGACAGCAGCCCTGAAATTGTCTAAGTTGAGGAATATGTGAGAAAACCCACTTTGGTCAGTATCATAAATAAAAGCCAATATTCATTGATATATTTTTAATAAGTTATGGTCTGCTTTAAGTTACCTGCTCAGGTCAGGTTCATTAAAAGCCTACTTACTTCAGCACTGTTTAACACTAGTCACCAGATGAGAATGACTTTCCTGGGAACAGAGGTGTGGTTTTAGCAAGTATGTGCTCACTTCTGCATCAGTGCAGGAAAAATATTTTTGTCCTTTCTGAACCCTTTCAGCAACACGTGCAAATGATGACTCTTTCAGATACATTCAGATTCCCTGTATTTAATGATGGAAAGAGGGAAGAAGGGATTTTTCGTAGGGTTAAACTGTACCTTAATCACAGCCAGATGCCTGGCTGCAAAGGGTGTTTCAGAGGAGCAGTACCCCAGGAGTGTTTTCACGATTGCAGGGAGATTGTGTGCACGTGTGTGCTGAACAACCAGTAGTTTAACACTCACCCTCTAAGGAAAGAGTCAGTCACTGGGGAGGGAAACCTGACAACAGATCCCAAGGAAACCACAGTGAGTATTACATCTTTCATGTAAGTTTTTATGGAAATGATCAGCTACAAGGAGCTGGCTTACACAGTCCTGTTGTTGACAGGGAGGCAAGTGTTCAAGCTCGTACAGAAAAGAAGTGCAAAAAGTAATAGTGCCAGGGAACGGCTGTTGCTGAGGACCTGACCTCTACATCATACGTATTTCAGGGAGGTTTACCTCAAATTAGTGCTAGTCTGGCCCAGAGTGCGCCTTGCATTTTAGTTCCATCTGAAAGTCACCCTGTTCACGTGTCCTGTGAGTGCTCCACAGTGTAAGCCAAAGCTCCGTCGCAGGCATGGGTAGGAGGTTTGCTTCAAACGCACACTCCTGATTCACACTGAAGTACCAGTGGGGATGTGCCCTCGGGTGTTTTGACACCAGGTACACTGGATGGAATCTTCTGGTTCCCAGAAGACTGGAAAAGAGGGAAGCCAACTTGAGGATATCTCTGATGCTTTCCTTGTCCATCTGCCTATGAGCAGGTAGAAGGTAAGACGGCACGGAGGAGCAGTTAACAAGGACAAAGAAAACAAGCATGTGGTGTGATCCCCCTGTATTAACTCCTTCAGAAAGGAAAGATACAGCACTCTTACTGATGCTACTGAAACAGTGGAAACCACAAACAGAAGACAAGTCTAAAATCCTAAAAGATCTTTATCCAGTGAGCCACAGTGTGAATAAAGAGGGTGAAATTCAGTCAGTGCAAGTTCAAAGTCTTATATTCAGTAATAATAATATACACAAATACTGGGTGGAGAAACGCTGGCTTGGCAGAAGTTCTGCAGAGGAAGATATGGGGCCTGTAGTCCACATGGTGAAGACATGTTATGTGGCTACAGAAAAAGCAAGCCATGACTGTCAAGGGCAAGTCACACAACATCATAGTCTTTCTGTTCGAGTCGGTACTGACAAAATGCCAGTGGAAGCGCTGTGCCCTCCGCAGTTCACCATAGTTCAAGAATGTGGGCAAACTGGAGAGACACCGATGGAGAAGGCCTTGAAAAATGTGGTTTGTAGGACAGATTCAGCTGGGGCTGCTTCCCATTCTCTCAAGGGAGAGCTGATGCTTGTCTTCAAACCTATCACAGGCTAACAAGTAGGAAGGGAGTAAGCCGTGCTCCATATTCACTGTAGGTAGACAGGAGTGATGGTCTTCAACTGCAGGTAGGCAGATTTAGGCTAAACATGAGGGAAAACTTTCTACAGTTTAGGATAAACAAGCACTAGAATAAACTGCCTAGGGAAGCTGCAAACTCACCATCACTGGAAGTTTTGAAGAGCAGGAATGCTTGAAATCCTGGTCCTGCCCGTTGATACAGCTGGTCCTGCTTATATTTTCGGGATGGAAGTGATGACCTCCTAGGTCTCTTCCAACTCTCTAGCTCTGTCTTTCTACCAGGAGACACAATCTAGCCAGTGCTTCCCTCCACACAGCCAGTCTGTGTTGTTGGCCAACCTGCACCCAGGGCTTCAAGAAAAAGAAGGTCATTCTCCACTTTGGAAGGCAGGACACTGCTCTACAGCCCACGTCAGACTGCAGTTCTTGCTGTGGTGTTGATACCACATCTGAAATCTTTAGGTATCACAAGACAGCTGCAAAAAGGCACAGGACAGGCTTCAAAGCATGCCTGGAGAGAAAGCCATCCTCCATCATGATGCAAGAAAAACAAATCATTGACCATTCTTTAAAAAATAATAATCTTCCCTTCTTCATAATGTGGTGCTTCCAGTGGAACATGAAACACTTTTACAACAGGGTCACAAAACCTGAAATGCTGTGTCAGCTACATAGCATTGAAAAAAAAAAAAGAAGAAATAAAAATGTGAATTACAAGCTGCCTGTGCCTTAGAAGGAGCAACTCACTGTGTGCAGAGTAGTGACTGAGACTGCATCTCTCAGCTGTTGCAGGATATTCCTGCCACGGTGTAGCAGGAATAGAAGAAGCCTTTGCTAATCTAATCTGTCTCCTTCGCTGCCCACCACAGTCTTGCAAGTGCACACTGCATGGTGTAATTTAATTGCTCCTGCAGCAGCATCGACCTGCACAAGCACCTGGCATGATACCTTGCCACAATATTTTAGCCATTTAATTTGTCCACTTTATCCATGTAATTTTTATTCATCTCCAGTCAATGCTCACAAGACCTTCAAAGGGAAAAAAGCTTAATGTGAATGATTTCTACAAACTGCAGCTCAGGTAATAGTTTGGAAAAGGCCAACAGTATGCCTGTGTTCATGGGTCCAAGGTAGATGCAAACAGTAACCTATCAGCAGATCTGACATGTAAAGAATAAGGGTCAAAAGAGTTTAATGGATAGATCCTAGCAGCAATTTTTCATGACATTTTTGCACGTTTATTTTCTTCTTACAGAAGAGAATCTGGCCTTTTTAAAGGTTGCATTTAGGGCATGGCATTCTTGTATTGAGTTGTATTTAGCCTGACGTGACAAGCAGTGCACTCCTCAAAACAGAGGCAAGACAAACACTCCCTGTAGTAAAAAATAAATGAACATGTAAGGAAAGTCCATTGCCAAATAGTCAGAAAAACTTCCTGGTGAGCATCTGCACAGAGTTTGTGTGACAAGCTGGATGCTCCCGGGAGATGAGAGCAGCACACAGGCTGTCGTACTGCTGCTAGCAATGACTGCTCTTCCCTTCCACCTGGCAATGCCGAAGTCCCCTGACCCGGTGAGAGCTGAGTCAGGTTCTTTCCAGGCAGCAGTTGCAGCAGACTGTGCCTGCAATTTATTTTCCTCCTTCTCCGCTCCCCACCTTCCCTTTGCTCCCTCCCAGGTGCTGTGTTTCTGCTGCGGTCCATGGGCACAGGCTGCGCTCCTGCCGCCTGACACCTTGTGTCGCTTACCTTTCCCTGGGCACTAACCTTCCTAACCTGGTGGGAGGAAAGGGCAGGGCTATGCATCCCTCCGTGGCACCACCAGCTCCGCAGCTGTGCCAGAGACCGTGTCGGGGTGTAAGCAGCAACCAGCTTTTCCGACATGACACACAGCTACACTGGCTACAGCTGCACGAGGCTGGGAAGGGTAGAGCTATCCCTTTTTTCATTAAGCGTATTTATAAACATACAGTACACAAGCATTTTTCCTTTCTTCACAGTGACGGATGATTATATGTCTATGAAATGTTTTCATTTATTTGGTGCCAGGGTAATCAAAATCAGTTGAAACTATGGCAATGAAAGGAAGGAAAACAAGTAGGCATGGGATTGACTGTGCCTCTCGCTCCCTGGGCCGTCCAAGGGTAGTAGCTGGCAGAAGTGCACCCCTTGCAGATGAACATCTTATTCAGCTGGTAATTGTTCCCAGTCATGCTCATGGCCTCTGTCCATTAAAGATGTAGCCCTGCATAACTTTAAAAGTAATTGACTCCGCTCTGGAAACGCTGTGGGAGCGTCTGAGCCAGCATGTGCGTGACTACGCTTAGGCAGAAAAGAACTGGTCCCAGAAAACCTTTGTGAATGAAATTTTCATGCTTTCATGTCTGCCCCAGTGCAGATTCCGGGTCAGTCCTTCTGAGCTCAAACATCCGCTTTAAACGGGTGTTTTCCACTACATAGATACAAAAATATTTCCATTATAAGCCTGTAATGGCTCTGCATAGGCAAGCAAGCGGGATGAGGTGGGACAAGGGAGTTTAGGAGACTATGTCAAAGACACCAATGTAAAAAGAAAAAAAAACCCTCAGAAACAAAAAAAACCCCAAGTTTCTATGCTTGTCAGATAAAAAAAAAACAAACAACATTGTATGTTCGTCTTCTCAAAGCCAGATGGCAAAGATTTCAGTGACTATGTTTCTGTTTGCATTTCTCCCCTCCTCCTTCCCCACATATTCACAGTCAGCAAGGACTGGAGCTGGCTGCGTGTCTGCAGATGGCTGCAGAGGTGGCCCATCCTGCTCCTTCCACAGGAGCTTCCCAGGGCATTCCCCACTTCCTCCAGAAAAAGAGGTTGTCCAAGTACTCCACCTCTGACGTTATGCAGGATCTGGTCACTGGCCGCTTTTGCAAATAACGTGCCTGCAAACCACAGGCTTGATTTAATGCTGAAAGGGCTCTGTCTGATTTGGCTGGTGTCTGGGGAGTACGTGAAGCTGCGTAGAGCAAACAGCAGGGCATGGCAGCTGGTTGCAATGTGATGGGTACCGCTTGCCTTTTCTCCCATCAGAGACGGAGCAGTTTATCACCTCTAAAACATGCCTGGTCTTCGGTGGTCAAAACTGAAAGCTGAACAGCGGCTTCACGTACAACATCATGATTACTTGAACTACATGTGATCAGCACAGAAGAGCTGGAAACTCATCATTCTCCTACATCAGAAAGAAAACAAAACAAAACCAGCAATTCAACCACTGAGGTCAAAAACGTTTGAGGAAAATACCTATTACCTCGCTCCCAGTCAGTTTTTTTTTACTAGGCCTTGTGGAGCAGCTTGAAAACAACTCCAACTTCCCCCCCCCCCCCCCTCAAAACAGAGTCATCCTCTGCCTCTTCTCATTAAAATTACATATATATATATAAATACATACATATATATATATAAATCAAGCCCCCAAACCTCCTGAACTGGCTCTTGTGTACTGTGCTCACACCTCACTCTGCATTATTAGACGTCATTGAGCATTTCCATATTTTTTTATTAATGGAACAAAACCACATCCCTGAAAAACAGCAAGAGCTCGGTGTTCATGGCCGTCACTGCCAGTGCAAAGGAAATGATCCTTCTGGACAGACTGGCTGCCCTGACGCCATTCTCTGGATGAGACTGGCTGCCTTCACAGTGGGCAGGTCTCCGAGCTCATCCCGAGGGCAGCGAGGTGGACCCACTGCAGGAGGGTGGCTCAGCAAGCTGGCTAGGGACCAGGCTCCTCCTAGGGTGGATGTGTGGGTTGGAAGCCAGCAGGCTGTGGAGTCTGCTGTATGTGAGCATGCCTGCTCACAAGACACTCCAGAAAAATCATGTTTTTAAAAGGGGGAGAGGGGAAAGGATGGGAAAAACAGCTTTTGAGAACAGTTGTCTTCTCACTTCAGGAGAATTCAGTAAACAATCTTAATTTCTGGGTAAAACTTTCTTCCCCAGAACATGTCATGTCATCTCATTGTGGCTACTGCACTGTTTAAGGCCAATTATGCGGATGCTGCTGCTGCTCAGGGAAACTTGTTAAAACAGCTGGCAAACATCCTGCTGTTTTACTGGCCAGTCTAAGAGATGGCTAAATAATATGGGATAATTTATATGGAGGGACTTTTTCAGCACCTGACATTATTGGCTAGTAGCATGGATGACCATTTGCAGAGAATTGACTATACTTCCTCTTCAAGGATATATTAGACGGCATATGCACTCCAGAAGCTCCAGCCCACGATGTTTTGCCTTTTGATGGACTGTCTCTTGGCAAACAAGCAGGAGCACTGACTTCTGGGGACTCCAACTGCTGTCCTCACAGCTTTCAAAAACTATTCAGGGTGACAAAGCTGTAGGACACACAAACAGTATCCTTATTGACTCCACTTGTGACTGTCTTGTCAGCCTGCAAGGTTGAGCTATTTGCAGATGTCAAAAGAAAATGAATGTTACCCATCTGGTAATCTACAAGTAAATTATCTGTCTATCCATCTGTCTATCTGTATAACAGTAACTGGTTAACTTAAGGTGCCCAAGATCTAAAAGAAGTTTCAGTTTGTCTATTGTACACCCAAATATAGTGGCTGCCTGGTTAGACAGGTTTTAAAATATGAATGAGTCTTTGTGTGTGTGTGTGTGTGTGTGTGTGAGACAGAGAGAAAGTAAGAGTTGGAAACCAGGCAGGCTCCTAAATCTGTCAAAATACAGTATGATCATGTCAACACATTTAACAGACCACTTGACAGTGGACTGCCAAGTTCGTTCATATGTTTACAGACATACATTCAACTTATTTACATTCCTCTAAATCCCTTCTCTGACTAAATATAGATGGAATAAAAAAGACCACAACAGTAAAAATTAAGACACAGGAAAGAGGACTCCTCTGGAGAGTCTGGTATTCAAAACAGCAAGATTTCAGTCTTCACCAGTACATGCTAAAGCACAGAAACATCTGTTTCATTCTCCCTGTGTTGGAGCTGGAGCAATTGCTTTGACGACATCCCCAGCATGGCTAAGGGCAGAGCCTGGCTCTCCCAACACCTGCACCAAAACCTTCTCTGCTCCCCCCAAAACTGCCCAGGCTTGCTCATCTGCTGGGAGTTTGAGACCTACCAAGGTAAGTGGCATTTATTCCTAGGTGCTCAGGGAAGAGGAAGCTGAAAAAAACTTACGTGACTTTACCACAGAGTTCAAAAAGGCTCAAGGACTAGACTGCAGGCAGAAAATACGCTGCAAACACTGCATGTGACTTGTTTTGAATATCACTAAAAGCTTGCACTCTCAGATTCTGCTTTTTGATCTGCTCTGCATTTCCTTACATGGCCCGTGAACAGGCCAGCTCTCCACCAGCTGCCATCCCCTGCAGCTCTCACCAAACTTTGGGGTAGACCCAAAAGGATGTCTGTGCACAAGACAACAGTTAAAATTTGGGTGTTAGTGCCTCATCTGCATTTTTTGCCAGACAGACAGAAAACAGCACTCGCCGTGCTGACTTGCAAGTCTTTCAACTGCTCTGCCTTGGTTCCTCCACAACTTAGATAAGGGAAGCAAAATGCTTCTGCCTTGCACGGAAAATACATTCATATTCACCTGGAAAGTGGTACAGGTGTCAAGTATTACCTATCAAGTAATTAATTTTAAATGTTATACATGTAATGTCTACATCAGAGGAAAACACTGTGGGGGCAGAGCTAACTGGAAAGAGTTATCACAGCTCTATTGGCAGTATAATAAATTATTTCAGCTATGGAGCTGCGTGGGTATGTTTCTTCTGTGGTGCACTAGAGATCTGTAAAATCAGGTTAAAAGCACACAGATTATCCTTGATAGTTTAAGTATTTAATTAAAACCTGCATTTATAAGCATCTAATTAAAACAGCACCTTCAATATATTCCATCAGTATTACGGACATGCATTACTTCTCCAAAAACAGCCCATCTCTTCCTTACCCTACCTCTTGTGCAGGGGTACATAGATATCTGTCAGAGACCCAAGAACATCTACCGTTGGAAGACCTGGAACATTTTAACATTTACAGATAATTCTGCGTGTATCAGAAGACAAATGGTTCCCAACCTGCTGGTCTGCATATATGTCTGAGGGAATGCAAATATGGTCAGCTTAACTTTCATGAGTAGTGGGATAAGGACGAAATCTGAGTCAGAACTTTTAAACTGCCTTGTCTTGTGGACCTAGTCAGATACATAATGTTATTTGGACATGACTGCTGCGACTAAACTTTCTTATGGGGGCTCTTAGGAAGAGAGTATTACAGAGCGAGCATCTCCTGCAGTGGTGCCTGCTCTCTGCACACAGAAAGCGTGGTGTCCAAAAGTGGCCACAGACAGCACACAACAATCCTAACACCTCGTGGTTGCACGTGATTTTGAATGTTTTACAAAATGATTAAGTAAGAATCTCTGCACCTTTGTGAGATATGTAAAAATGATCTCACCTGGAGAAAAAGAAGTGATTATCTAAAGGCCAGAGGGAGGCTTGTGTTTGAACTCTTTAAGCAATTACTGGAATTAAGGCGGCCTCCTAAGTGTCAAAATTTTCTTTTAGATGCCTGGAGCTCCTGGGAAACCATGTACTTCTCTCATAGTGAAACTTTACGAAAGCTGTCGCCAGTGGGGAGTAGTCATTGCTGAAATGGTGTTAAAGACAATTATTTTGAACAGGTCTTGTTTTGCTTTTATTCTAAGGCAGCCGTCATGTTATGTTTAAACTGCAGGCAGGAAGTACTACTGCTGTAAACCACTCCTGCTTCCCTGCAATTATAAGCTGCAAAGATTCTCTCCTTACACTTCTGTAACCCAGAAAAGTCCTAACTGAATCACTGGTGCAGCCTTATGAATTTATTTTGCAGAGTTGTTGGCATTTCAACATCAGAGTAGAGGAGAAACTACTGATGAGTGTGTCCTTTCATGACTGACGTTACACAGGCATACCTGGTTGGTTACTTTTTCATACTGACAAAGCAGTGGAAAGCCAACAGGTTTTAGTCTTTCAGGACAGAATCGTTTAAAAAGAGCACATTATCTGACTAGAGCACATGGCTTTCTGTCGTGGTTTAACCCCAGCCAGCAACTAAGCACCACACAGCCGCTCGCTCACTCCCCCCACCCCAGTGGGACGGGGGAGAGAATTGGAAGGGTGAAAGTCAGAAAACTCGTGGGTTGAGATAAGAACAGTTTAATAATTGAAGTAAAATGAAAGAGAATAGTAGTAATAGTAATAATAATTATAATAATATAATAATAGTATACAAAGCAAGTGATACACTATACAATTGGCTCACCACCCGCCGATCAATGCCCAGCATGTCCCCAAGTAGCGATCGCTGCCCCCCGGCCAACTCTCCCCAATTTATATACTGAGCATGATGCCATATGGTATGGAATAGCCTTTTGTCCATTCTGGGTCAGCTATCCTGGCTGTGCCCCCTCCCAGCTTCTTGTGCACCGGGCCGAGCATGGGAAGCTGAAAAGTCCTTGACTAGTGTAAGCCCTGCTTAGCAACAACTAAAACATCAGTGTGTCATCAACATTATTCTCATACTAAATCCAAAACACAGCACTATACCAGCTACTAGGAAGAAAAATCAATGCTATCCCAGCTGAAACCAGGACACTTTCCCACTTGGTTAATAATCTCATCCATCCATCCTGAGCTACCTCAGTCTCTCTTGGTGGTGGAGGCCAGGGCCACCACTTCACGGCCGTCACCCGTGAAGTGTCCTCATTGCTAACAAGAGCTGTGCACCAAGTCCACCACCTAAAGCAAGCGCTTGGTTGTTGTAGCCCTAGGGCTGGTTTGTTTTTAAATGACTGTGACTTTAGTTACTGCTTGCTAGACTTTTCCATAGATAGGCTCAGTCATCCATATGAGGATAGGCTGAGAGAGCTGGGTTTATTCAGCCTTGAGAAAAGGAGGCTTAGAGGTGATCTCATCACCATGTACCAGTACTTAAAGGGGAGCTACAAAGAAGACAGAGACTCCCTTTTTACAAGGAGTCACATGGTGAGGACAGGGGGTAACGGGTACAAGTTCCTCCCAGGGAGATTCCGATTGGACACGAGAGGTAAATTTTTCACAATGAGAACAGTCAATCATTGGAATAATCTCTCCAGGGAAGTGGTTGACTCCGCTACACTGAACACGTTTAAGACTCAGCTGGACATGGTGCTGGGGCATCTCGTCTAGATTGTGCTAGAAAGGTTGGACCAGATGATCCTTGAGGTCCTTTCTAACCTGGCATTCTATGATTCTATGATTCTATGATTCCACTGCTCTCAGCCCATGTCTTTCCCTTTGAGCCTCTGACTGGGCTTGAAAATCTGAGCAGTGCCAAATGCCCCATGTTTCTCCCGAGAACTTGCAGGGCTTGAAAAATTAAAATACTTTTGCTGAGTTTTATAAAAGAGGAAGGTGTTTAAGGGGGGAGGGAAGGGGCTGAGTTAAGGAAATCCCCTCACAGATCCCTTGGAGCTGCCACTCATTTTAGGGACTGAGGTGTCCCCAGGTGGAGGATACACCCACACTCCTGTAAACAGCACCTGTCCAGCTAACCCAGAGTTTGGAGCTGGTGCTTGTTACTCCCGTACAACAGAGCTACTGCTGAGGGTAGGTGCAGATTCAGACCTTCAGCCTTGGTCTGAAGAAATTGCTTGTTTGACCCCAGCAAGGCAAAGTCTTTCCATTAAGCCTGGCTGTGTGCCTCCTTTCCCTTATTGACCTGAAAATAAGAAGTTATTCCATAACTATTTATTATGGTTTTGCATTCTGCGAGGCCTCTTGCTGAATGCATCTTTCCTCCAGCTGTCGTGTCCGTTTTCCCATCATTTCTCCAGTACAGCTCCCAGATCTTCCCCAGCTCTCCATCTTCCTCTCCTCCTCCATCACCAGCTTTTCTCTCTCTGTCCCCTAAGCATCCTTGCTTTCACACCACTTCATCTCCTGTCTCCAGACCGAATGGCCTCAGCTCCCTCGCAGGTGCCATACTCCTTCTCCTGTATCCCCTGCCAGGGACTGCACAGGGGACAGCCAGTGGCTGTGGCTGCACCAGAGCCCGTGGTGCTTGGGCTACCCATGTAGGCACACTGCCTGGCCAGCCTCTGTCTCCTGGGACAGATAGGGCTGAGCTCTATCTACCTTTCCTGGTAACCTCTGGTGCTTCTACTTGCCATCAAAATTTTGGTTGGAAATGGTTACCTCTCCAAAAGCTATTACAGGGGAAGAATAAGAGATCAAGTGGCTGGACAGGTATTGTTTCCTTGGAGAGCAACCTAGAAATGCAGAGTGTTCATCTTGGTTGCTTATTTTCTTTTTCACTGTAGTATTGATAACACACAACACTCTTTGACAAAGTAGAAAAACATATTTTTCTGCTTTGCAGCAAAAAATGGCCCAGTCACGAAGAGTGAAATTCATTCAATTAAACATGGGCATGCTGTGTCATTTGTGGTGCTCTAACACACCTGCCTGGCTTCCAGCCGCTTCTCCACAGAAACCCCCAAGGGTTCTGCAGTATCAATGACAGCAGGATCAAGCCCTGAGGCTGAATGTGCCCTCTGGTCCCAGGTGATGGGAACAGAGCAGGACACCCTCTAGCCAGTCTCCAGAACTGCAGTTCCCCTTCTCCCAGGCTGGGAGATTTCTTCTGGCTGTGTAAAAGTCAAAACCACTAGCATTTAGTTACCATCTCTACTGTTTATTTGGTGTCATATTTTTGCATTCAGTATCATCTTCTGGTGAAATAATCTTCATGTTCTTTGCTTTTTTGACCTTATTTGCATTTCTTGTTTCACCCTGTTCTCTGCCTTTTAGATTCCTTTCCCTATGTGGTGTCCTCAAAATATATCAATTTGAGTAAGCACTGCAGAGAGATTACAGGATGGGCAACTTTTTACTTTCCTGAGGCTTTGGTTCATATTATCCACGAACTTCAGACAACCTCATTATACTGTATTTGGCCTTTGAAAGATCTGTTCTGCAACCAGAAAACTATTTACATAAAAAGGAAGGTTATCTTACACAAAGCACAACTATATCACTTATATACCAAAACACACCACGTGTGCTAGATGGGCCAGAAACCACGTATCTGAAATCTCTGCAGCAGAGGAGTATTCCCGTCTGTGTGCCTGCTCCAGGGGTGAACTCTTGCTTCTGGAATTTGCTTCCTCCAAGAGTTCGCCAGAGCTAGCCTTCGGGGGTCTGGAGGGGACCGTGGTGAGGAGGCTTGCTTTGGCAAACCCCTGGGCTCTGCTTAGCACATTGTTACAGGGAGACATACAAAATCAAGAAAAGAAAGGCGGTTGTCGGGCCAAAGTGGAAGTGGCTGGGTGTTATTCACTTGAATTGCCAGAATATATTTTTAAACATGGAGAAGTGCCCAGAAATGGTCTGTTCTGTGCAACATAAAGGTCCTACCATGAATATATATGTGTGTGTATAAATATACATTCATATATGTATATCCTCTCCTGCTCCCTGCCCACCTCCTCCAAAAATGACTAAGAGTGCATGAGAAGGAGAAAACTTTTTAATCTTGTGACAGTTGATCCACGTTAATTGATACAAATCTCTAAGATCAGATCTTTCATACAGAGAAGTGTGCTCTGTCCTCTGAGTCACCTCTTGGTTCTCAGCACCAGCTTTGCACCTTGTGGTCTGATGTTCTCTCTCTTCAAATATCTACATTTTCCAATCTGTACCCTTCATCACTTCCATGCCTTCTGAGTTCCTGGAAGTCTGTTTCCTCTGTCTGGAAAATCTTTCTGACTATTGCCTGTGCCATAGCCTTCATTTTGCATTGCTAGGATCCTACTTATGGTTAGCCGTACTTCACAGGGTCCTATTTCTCCAAATTCTGCCTTTATTGTTGGCATCACTTCTTTATCTTTAGGCTGAGGGGAGCATGTTCAACATGAATTCAGTCAAAAGAACGGGGGCAAGTTATAGTATCAATTAATACGTGTCCTCTCTGTTTCCAGGTTCATTTTCAGGATGCATGTCTCCCTTCTTTGCCTCCAGCGTTTCTTCTATATCTTGTTTGCTTGTACAACAGCAGGAGCCAGCATCCTCAGGAGCCATGTGAGGCCCAGTGTCTACAGGAAGAGAAACAAAGCCGAACCTGCACTGTCGCTGCATGAGACAGAAAGAAGGAAGCACTTACCCCCACTTTATGGAGGGAATGGAGGCAAAAAGAGAGGAAATGACTTTTCCAAGGCTGAATGGGAAGCAGCCTGACAGGACTTTTTACAAGCTAGCAGTGAAGCAGACTGCTGCCCATCTTGCTTGGCTTCCTGTTTCTACCTAAAGCTTTGACAGACTCCCTGGGTTACCGCGCCATGACTCGACTCCATCCAACCCCCACGTGTGGACTGAAAAGCTTCCCATCAGATGTGTTCTTCTTATCTTAGCTGTCTTTTGTTGTTGCTGCTGCTGCTGTGCTTTGTGTATGAATAGGGTTTGTGCAGCCTGTTTCTTTCTGTGTCCCTGCTGAATGAGTTAAGATGCAAACACAAATACAATAAAGGTCAGAATTTCACAACCAAACTCCACCAAAGAAGAAAGTATTGTTAGAAAGCAGGATGTTTATGCACATATTTGCATGGTCATGATGCAAATGACCTTGAGCATTTTGCTTAAGGAAATTACAAATTTCTAGTATGGATTAAAAACAACACAGGAGTCAGGGAGAAAAAAAGAAAGAATAATGGATAAATAAAATTCTTTTTAACTAGCTGCAGTCTCATGTGTACCCAGGGAGCCACCTTGGCAAAAATGCTGTGAACAGTTTCAGGCCAAACCCATTCTGACGGGAGAGGTAAAGCTCCCCTGAATCACTTCTGGGAAGGTAAAGAGCCACCCTGGCTCACATCTGAGCAACATCTTGGGCAGAGCGAAGATTCTGCTCAGCATGAGCTACAGCGACAATAATCTGTTTTTAATCTGCTCTCCATCCCACTAATTGAATGTACGGGAATCTATTACAGCTCCCTAGAGGAGGGCCTGCGAGGACCTCTGCCTCCTCCTCCTGCTGCCCCCTCCTCTCTCGTGGAAACATCCAGCTCCAGCTCAAAACTTTCAGGCGAGACCTCTGTCTACAATAGGTCAAATCTCAATCCTCCCCCCACCCCCAGCTTGATTCAGGACTTAATATGATTCCCTGGATCTGTTTCTAAAATGGGGACTTCTTGCCTCAGAGAAGCTTAGGAGGCTCTAGGGTGGTCTGATGGTAGCAGCAAAATAAAATAGCTGTTTACAGCAACATGTGGGGAATACATTCGACCTCTGGAGTATCGTGCCTTATTCCTCAGCTCACCAGAGACGTACAGGCTGGATGCTGTGCACCTGAGAGCAGAGGTGCTTCAGCAGCTGCCCTTCGAGGTGACTCAGTCTGGAAAGCAGCCAGACCTTCTCCATCAAACACACCGCAGTCATGAGGCAAGTTCTCAAGAGAAACAGGAGGGAAAGAAATGGGAAGCAGCTGCATGAGAAGGACTGAAACTGTGAGGATGAGACAGGGAATGAAAGGGAAGACCAAAATCTTTGTGGCTTCCGCTTCCATAGGGTTTGTGGTTTAGACAAATTTTCTTTTCCTACACCTCCAGAGTCATTCAACACAACAGGTCTGACTTTTCATTTGGCAATTTTCTCACACCAAATCTTACAAACCTCCGTGGCTGGGGGAAATGGATGGGAGAATTCCCCGTACTGGCTTCCATTCTTCTTCTTCAGCTGGACTTAGCTGGTGCTGATGCTAAGATGTCAGGGGCACCTCTGACCAAGGAGCCCCTCAGGAACCAGCACAGAGAGCACTGGGACGTGACAAAGGGGTGCCACTCTGGGTGGGACCCGAGAAGGAAGAGGATCAAAAAATCCTGCAAATGGTTTTTGGTGTTTGGCTGAGCAATGTGGGTGGCAATGTGAGATCCTCTGCTCAGGACATTCATGTCTGGCTGAGGCAGTGGGTGATGAATTCTTGTGGTCTTGACATGTTCAGTCACCAGCAGGACTTTGGGCCTATACCACCATAAAACCTACCACAGCTGGATGAACGAAGTCTTTATTTCACCATTTGCCTTTGCATGTCCTGGCTGCTCCTATGGTGTCTTCCTCCTAATGCCCCCTAATTTCTTTCAATCTGACCGCAGTCCATAGAGTTTCCTCCTCATCCTTGCCTGGCAGGTGAGGGACATCTCCATTTCATTTCCTTCCTCCAGCATGCTTCTACCTCCAGAACTAACCCCTAAGCACTGGGGAGATAACTGAGGTTGCAGCTACATGGTCTTTTGAAGGAAAAGGAAGGTATGCCTTGTCTGCATGTTGTACCAGATGGATGCCAGGTAGACATATTAGGGTAGCAGTGAGCCCAACTGAATATATCCTGCCTCTGAGCCCAGTTTATTAGCTTGAGCACAGCGCTACACTAATCATGGCCAGGTGGTTTCTGGTGCACAGTTGGCTTGTGCATACACAGCTCAGATCATGGGTAAACTAAATTATGTCTGTCTGCAAAAGAGATAACCCAAGAAGAGAGGAAAAATACATTAAAAGCTCTGCCATGACTGTATCAAAGACTCCATCTGTCTTCATTGCACATTTTACTCCTTTGCTGGATGTTCAGATTGTACTACTGAGGTATCATTTAGATGGACAGCTTGCTGGAGCGAGGGCTACATCTCCCACTTCTAGGTGATGTTGAATACATCCATACATCTCTCCACATAACAAATGGGGATAACTGGAGGCTGGAGACTGGCAGACTGATTGCGTGTTGGGTTGGTGTTTAGATGTGACATTCACCCAGAGAGGGCCAGGACAAGGAATTCAACCCTTCCTGCACCTCCACCAAAGGTGTTACAAGAGACACATGGTGTGTCCATGCCTCTGCAGCTGCCCCACTTGCGTGGCAGCTAGATTGGGCCCTTAATGCACCTCTTATGTGCTGTTCCCCTTCCCCCCTCTCAGACTGGAAGAAAAAAAGATAAAATCACTTATTTTCACCATAAAGCATGGAGGATGGAGGAAGCTGCCTGACTGGGTAGATTTTTGAAAAGTGGGAAACTTGGATGCAAGATCTCCCAAGCATAGCACAGATGAAAAGATACAGGAGACAGGATGTACCTGTACCTTTGCCAGGCTCAACTTTTCATCAGGGAATTTAAAAATCCACATGCACAAAACAAGGAGTAACAGACTCTGCTGAGTGTCAGAAGGCTCCCTTGGAGGCTGGGATCATTCTGGAGAGTGATCAGCTCCAAGCTGGTGATGATTTTCTCCTTCCATGTGCCTCAGAAAAACTGGTAACCTGCCAGTTGGAAAAATAAAGGGAAGATTTTCAAACTGAGGTCATTCCCTCAAGTGGTTGTCAAGGCATGCTGCAGCGGGTGCGCTGCCTTTACATAAGGTATATCCCAGAGAGTCTGTTTCCCAGAAAGTGAGGTGCTAATTAAAAATAGATTCAGGAAGGCTAAGCCTCTACCTCGCTCCCAGCAGCAGCTTTTACATCTCAAGAGAACTTCAGTTGTTCAGCAAAATCCTGAAGGCATCAATTTTTGCCTTAACCTTGAACCTCCTCAGGTACCTGCCTCATGAACTACTCTTAGGAAACTCAGTGCTAGGCTCATTGTTGTCCTCTGGCAGGTTCCCCAGGTCCTTGAGGAGGCTCTGCATTGGGGAGTGAAGCTCACTTGCTGGAAGGAGGTCTCTGTCACTGCTGCCCACATCAGGAACATGTGTGACCTCCAGCATACGTGGGGTCCTTGCTGCCCCTCCACGTATTTGCCATTGCCCCGTGACATCCCCACCAACGCAACTGCCCCACCTGAAAAATCACTGACAGTTTTCTCTGCTGTTCACTTTCACCTGCCAGATCATCATTCTTAGTGAACGCAATGAGTTACAGTAAATAAAAAACAGACGCAATTTTATTTAGAATGACTTCTGATGAAAGAGGATCATGGCTAATAAATTGCAGATTGCTGAATGCCAGTGTTGACTGGTATGCTTTACTAAATAAAAGACACAGTTTAACACTTCAAAAAAAGATCTGTGTTATTGTGAAATGCTGTAATAAAGCGTGACCCATTTTTTACTCCATTATTTATTTTGTTACCATGGACATCTTTAACTTCCCCTGAGGACAGCACCCTAATTGTTTAAAGTGGGCATTTTTTTTTTCAGGCATATGAAAAGGTTTTGCACAGAATGCATTAAAACAGAAAGCACAGCTGTAAAGAGGAGTCTCTGTCTTAACCTTTTCAACTGGTGGATCTGTGTGTTTGTGTTTTATAGGCAAGCCTAATATCTGGGTTGTCTATCAGACTGTAAGCTTAATTCTGATCGAAGATTTATTTTTGCACACCAAGCACAGGCCGTGGGCTGCTGCCCTCCTTCAGTAGACCTTCTCCAAAACCTCAACGTTTTCTTAGGCTAACGTTTGTGACTTGGATCCTCTCAGCTGAGCTATGGGGTTGTCATCTATCTTCTGATAAAATACCAGAAATATGGCAATCTCCTCTTACATCTGTTTTGTACAGAGAGAGTAAAAACAATCTACTCCAGCACTCAACACGAGTAGTCAATGCACTAGTGGTAGTAGTAACTGTTTAAATAGGCAGCTTTTCTTTGGAGAGTGTTTGTGTTTTTCACTCATTTTAAGGGTCTTGTGTTTGTTTTGAAGACTGGAACTTACCTAGAATTCTAAAATTTCAACATTTTGAAGAAGACATTTTTCCAAAATTTAAAAAAATGGCTCTTTCTGAGCTACTATAAATCTGTTCCTGCCCTAGACATGCCTTCTGCATCCGGTATGCTCAACCCTTACATATTTGTCACAAGGCTCTCTCCTTGGGAAAAAAAAAAAAAAACCAACCAGAGTAAATATTCTGGACAGAACTGATATTCTGTTACCATTCTGTGTGACTCCCCATATGGGTGGTACTCCAGAATAAACATCCCCTTATTCCAGAATAGTATTTCCATTTTGTGAGTACAAGTATTATTAAGAAGTAAAATGATTTTTTGTTCCAGAATAGAGTCCACAAAGGAAGCTACCCTGGCATAGCTGCTAGGGCAAAATTTCCCATGCAGGCTAGCCCCAAAGAGTGAATTTACACCAGCTGCTAACATATAAATATTAAAGAACTATTCTTCTGCCATTTCAGCTGTAAAGAATCAAGGTTGGGGTGTATATAAACACCCTATTGATATTCTCTTTTTCTTGGACTCTGGACACATATTACCACTTATACATTGTGTGCCTCTCATACAAACTATGACTTTTTGAAAGTACATAGCAACTGCTACCACAAGTGCAGCTTCTTATGTGAAATAAAACAGTGGACTTTCACTGCTTCTGTTAGGAAACTGGCAATACCTGCTGAAAGTCATGTGTTGTTCACAATATCTTAGTGAAGGGTACTCCCAGAACCACTGCAGCCACCTCTAACTTCTTAGTAATTTGATTTTGACTCCCTTCCACCCACCAGAGCCTTACAAGTTTTGTGTCACACATTGACGTGTTTTTCAGTGCTCTAAATCAATAGAATTGCCCTGTTTATCCTCCGTGGTGGTGGAGAGAGCAAGGCAGTACTAAAACATCTGGAAATGTAGAAGGGCAGCAAGATTCACAGCGCTGAGTGACTTCAGTCACCCCCCAGGTACCTGGTCTACTCCTCAGCACTGCCAGAGCCCTCCTCACCAAAGCTGGTCCGCATTCAACTATAGTACGTGGAAACATTTAGAGGGGTCTCTGCCTTTCCTTTAGCATCCACCATATCTCCTGGTAAAAATACTTTCGAGCCAGAGAAGTCCCTAAAAAGAGGTGTCTATCCCAAGCCAGTGCTTGCAAAAGTCACACAGCAACTTTATAGAACAGTTTTCTGAAACTCCAGTTATTCTGAGACATGACGGTGTGACAACGGCCTGGTGAAGGTTCCTCCCTCACTCCCACAAATCCCAATTTTAGGAACATTTTAGAACTTAAAAGTAATATTGCCAGCCTACTGTAGCATTCCTTCCTCTACAGACAATTGTGATGAGGTTGTCCAAGCTTTCCACATCTGCTGCATGGCTCCTGTAATTCAGGTTTTCCTTAGAGGAAGCTGTCATCACACTCCGATAACTACAAGTAAATCCCCAGTTTGCACTGACTTCAAGAGTGGGCCAGGAGTGTTCAGTGCTTTTGACAACCTTGTTCTTGTAAAACGTACAGATGAATATGGACTTCCACAAACAGAATACACCATGTCTCTTGTGAGCAATATAATACATAATTTCCTTGCTGCTGGAAATAAATAGTTTCATACTGTCATTCACTGTAAGGATATCATCAGTTGCAAACCTCAGCTGTAAAGGAAAACCACCTCAGGAAAAGCAAACAGGTGATTTTTAGCTTTAGACTGAATCTGTGGAAACTATTGAAAGCATGCATCTGTAATGCATTTCTTTTCTCCAAATCTGCCTGGCAAGGAATTCCAAATTTAGCTCTCTGCAGTTTATTGGAGGGCAGGAATAGAGGTGTACTTGACTGCAAGTAAAATACTGTGTGGCATCAAGCTGCTTACTCAATTGCTGCGTCTAAGTATTACAAGATGCGTATGAGTGTAAGGCAGAGCAATCCCTGCAGAGCAGCCTGCTCTGAGAGCTCCCTCAGAGGTTTTTATGATGTTACTTCTGCAGTGATGGTCATGGGCAGCTGCCTGCGTTTGGAAGATTTCTCTTTTACGTGCACTTTGCTAACTCCATCTACAATGCAGCTTGAAATGTCTCACACCCTTGATCTTTGCACACTCAGGATTGTGATTTTTCAATTCTCCCTCCACATTCATTAGACAGTGCTTAACCTCCACGACGGGGAAGCTGGGGCAGGAATAATCGCTCCGAGACAGAGAGTAATTAACTGAGTGTCTCAGGGGCTGCAGTGGGTCTGGGTTCCCAGCACTCGATCAGAGGTGAACTGAGTGTAGAGCAGCTAGGAAGTTCTTAAAATTTTTCTACTATCCTCCCCAATTACATGACTGAATCTGCTAATGAACTATCCCATTAAAGCAGAGAGGTAATCCACTCTTGCGTGGGGCTGTCTGCCAAAGAGTTCAAGTTGTTAGAAAAAATGAAGTGGTGCTGCACTCCGTGCTATTAACGTGCCAAAACAACAACAACAAAAATCTTTTCTCATGGTCCAGAATATTAAACAGACACAAATAACTTTCATTAAAAAGCCACATTTTCTGTACAGAGTTTTCCCTGGAGAGAGCAACATTTCTTTTCATAAGTAGGATGAATTTTGCACTTCATTAAATGCCTTGATCTTTTCATCACATTAGCCTTTAATGCGACAACATAATCTTTAGTTTGTCTGGATTAACGATTAAAACAAATGTGTGTGCTTGTGTGCACCTGTGCGTGTCTGTGGGCGCGTACAAAATCCGTCGCTAGTCTTTAAAAATCGAAAGGCAATGAAACCACCCAATGCTCTTACCAAACGTATTGGTTTAAAATAGATAGGTATGCACTTTTTTAGATGCAGTGTTAAAAGCTAACTTTTAAAGGCCTCTAGCTCTCCCCTGCGATGATCTCCATGGGGAAGGGTGGTTATCTGCCTAGGTGCTCCAGTTGCCTTCCTCCCTTTAATATCCAACTGCTTCACAAGCGCAGTCAGTGGGCTCACGTTAAGGTCTGAACGCTGTTGCTGGCCTCGTACAACCCTGCAACGAGACCATTATGGCTCTGTTAGCTGATGCTGGCGACTGATGGGCGAGAGGGAAGGCTGAGCCCGAGAGGTCTGCTGGGGCTGCCGTCCCCAGCTTTCCCTTGCTCCTGCTGCACGGATGCTGTGGAGGCTCAGGAGCCGGCTCCCGCTATCAGGAAAGGCAAATTTGGGGAGGATTTGTCTGAACCCATCTCGCTGCGAATTGTGGCATTTCTGGTGCTGATTGACTGGGAGCACAGCTGTCCCTGCGGCGAGGCAGGAGGTACAGTTGTGTGTGGCAGCCACGCGCCGGGGATAAAAGGGTGCCAAAAAAAGAAGGCAGGAGTTGTGGGGAACAAATATATGACTCCAGAGGTGTCTTTTTGGCTAAAGATGGAACAAATAATTTTTCCTTTCTGTGGCAATATACTGAATGGGAAGAGACTCAATTTTATGCCAAGAAAATTTGCTGGAGAGATTTTGGTGTGAACAACTAAAACCATGTATTTTGGATAATGAACTCTTTCACTTGACCCAGAAACAGAAAACTCTTTTGTAGTTAAAGCCCTTTAAAAAACTTATTTCTGTGGGTTTTTTTAGCTGTAATGGAAGGAAGTGATAATGAGGTAATCTCCAAGAGAATGCATCAAAGTTATGCAACCTTTAAATACCTCTTTGATATAAGCAATGTGGCAAAACTGACATAAACACTTCAGAAGATTTTATTATTTTAAAATATTCATTTTTTCAATAAAAAAGTTTCAGATTAATTTTTTGACTCATTTATGCTTGGAAGCTATATTGCTCTAGTTTCTGTGTTCAGACCCATGCACAAAAATGTTAAATGCCTGTCCCCTTCTTAGTGATGGTCAATGAACCAGGCTAAAATCTGACAAAAGTTGCTGCTTCTTTTTTTTCTTTTTTTTTTTTTTTTTTTCCCCCTTGTGTTTTCAAAACAAAGCTCTGGATGACATATGGAACTGAATACCCATCTGCTTCAGAGACAACATCAAACTATCAAAGCCAAAACTTAATGCAGAAACTGCTGTCTTGTCTTACAAACATGGGAATACCAAATTTCAGAAACTCACAGAACAGATCTGACACTAACATATGCCCCAAACAGTCCTTGCAATGTGTTTTCAATCTGGATATTGCAGTGAAATAAAGATACAGTAAAAGCTGAAGACTCCCAGTGCTGGAACCACTTAGGGCACAGCAGTCTCAGAATTCATGCAGAGAAGGTTTAATTTCACCCAACTTCAGCCGTATAAAGCAAGACTTGTAGCCCCAGCTAATTATTTCAGCTCCCTGGACAGTGAAGGGAGGGAAGTGCCTACCTCTGGAAGGAGGCTGCAGAAGAGCTGCCAAAGCTGGGAGGGATAACCACAGGCCTCCCTGTTAGAGGGCCAAATTAAGCAAGAGGAGCCTCATCACAGCTACTACAGTGGGATGGAGAGAAGCTCCTGCATGATTAAGTGTTCATCTGGGTACCAGCATCGGGCTGGTTCTAGCAGACAACACACAACTCCCTGGGACTCGAAAATGCACTTAAGAAGTGCCAAGTAGCTCATCCTCGAGCCTCATGCTGTAGTGGCAAACTTGCTCCACCATGCAAGCTCACTGCTTTAAATCTCATTCGAACCTCTGTAGGCTCTGTAGGCTGTGTACACCAACGTGTAACCACAACCAAGCCTGCCTCTCTGAGAGACAGAGCTATTTCCACTGACTTAAAGGAACACAGGCAGGTAAACAGAATCAAACGGATGCCTTGAAAGATGGCATGACTGTGGGTGGAAATCTGTATTCCCGAAATCTTTCAGTTCCCCATTTCCTAGCTTTGCCAGCTACTTGCAGCAAAGAGCACAGCCACAGCAATGTTTTTTAAAGTAGTGAAAATAGAAACCAACCAAACAAGTTAATTTTCAATAAGACGTAAAAGACCACTGAATTCCTGATGCACACAGGCTTCCAAGCAGTAGTCTTTTTCCTGAAAGCATGTCATGTGAAATATTCTTGGAAAGCATTGCATGGATGGGTATTTTACAATTTGTGATTGGGGAGTTTAGAAAGAGCATTTGAAAATTTCCTGTTGTATTGTAGCATGCACAAATAAATCAGAAAAGAGATTTCTGCAGAGCTGCGTTATTATACCTTTGTGACTTAAAACACATTGCCCAGCTGAAGGAAGCTGAACCACAGAATATGAGTGTTTGAAAACATACCACTCTTTCCAAAGGGAAAGACCTCTATTTTTTTCACCCACATAACATAGGGCAGAAAGGGTTCCACAGTACGGATCAGCACTAGGCTTCCTACATTTTTAGTTTTAATAAATTATTCTGTGGTCCTGATCTGTCACAGACGCTTTACAGTAGAAGGGAGCAATTCTTCATAATACTTTCATACTAGCAAAAGCTCCTACTACAGGTGCAACAGTTTTTGTGGTATACCTCAGCCTGCACAGCATCCTGGTATAAAAACGCATATGAGAGATCACACCTCTAAACTGTGTTGCTCCACTGGCAGACATTTATGGTACACACCCTGGCCCAAGATTATAACACAAAATCAGGGAATCTGGGAAGGAGGGTATTGGGTCTTAGCATCGTTAGCTAACTGTATAGAGCCTGATATTGCCGGCTATTTAAACCCGCACTTGAAGCACGAAAAGAGCTGCCCCAGTGGTTCCTCTGTTGAATGAGAGTTATTTTGGAGCATTTCTCACCATCTAAACCCAGATCTTTAGATTTTGAGTTAGCTCATTGAGTTAAACTGGCTTCAGATCAGACCTTACAACATCCTCCCGTGCTAGCAAAGCCAGCACATATTTTACCAGCAGTATTAGGCACTCAGTGAGTGCATTAGACAACTAGACTAATTTATAATACTTCAGGATGTGTGTTTGTACAGGTATGTCTGCTGGCAACCACTGTGAGTCATCTAGACAGACCTAGTTTACAGCATGCAAACTCACGATGCGATCTGAGCTCTCTGAATGAAAACTCCCCTTTCAGAACATGTGACTGTTTTCTCCTCTTTTTCAACAGAAATTAAAAGCACTGTTGGTGCAGGGGTTTATGCACCAAATAAATGGGAGGTAATAAAATGAATGCTGTTGAGAAAGCAGCAGGAGGGATGGTGAGAGGAAGGAGACCTGCCAGTACAGCAAACAAACTAAATTAATGTCACTGCCAGTCGGAGGCTGGAGTTGACTGTGCCCCCTTGGCCCCTTCGGCGGGGGACTTCTGGGGTGACAGCAGACCTTGCAGTCAGGTGAGAAAATGGAAAAAGACCTGAATGAAACAACAACCCCCACCATGCAGGGATGCCTGGGAGAAGTAGTGAAATAAATAAATGCATAGTGTTGCTGTGTTCACCTCCTGCTTGCCCTTTCTCCCTTCCAGAGAGTATCGTGAACCAGCCTAAGAGGACATGTCTGAGTGGGGTCCCTTCAGCTGCCAGATAAGCCACCAAATTCTGTAGTCATACAGTGCATGTTATAGACGTAGAGGTGAGCAGGGAGAGTTCAGGGCTACAAGTCACTGCGCAAAACCATTCTTGTCACTGCATGGTGAACTGCCTAAAATCACCCACTGCGCGGCATTCACAGCAAAACCAGAGCACGAGGCGGGTGTTAAAGACATATTCTCATCTAAAACTGGCTGCTTCTCCTGTGCCCTCATGGCTGTAATTTTTAACAGTGTCTGAAATAAAAGCATCTATTTTAATAATAATGAGTACCTTGAAAGTAATCCTCACATAGAACTTCAGTGTGTGACACGGCTGATAAACAAGCAGCAAACTTTTTCCAGTTTAGGAGGATTTTCCCCCACAGTTGTGACTTTTTTACCTCCGAAAAATGACTGAGACAAAAAAAAATACTGGCATAAGGAATAATTTCTGGCAGTATTCACAAGACTTTAATCTAAGAGTGATTATTTGGTAAGAATTTCAATGTTCTTAATTTATTCAAGCAAACAGTTTCAGCCCAGTGAGATGGTTGGAATATCCTCTAAAATACATGGTGGGTTTTTTTACTAGCAGGCTAGAAGCAGCATGACACATCAAGAACAGCTTTTACCTAACCTGCCATTTCTTGTCACACTCCTCTGATTTCTCCTTCAGGTGCTCTGGCAAGTAGGAGGAGCAAACCCCAACACAACAGCCCCTTGCTTTATTTTGCTTTTTACCAACTCCTCATCCATCGCGTGCATTTAGGGCACAGACTGGGGTCATCATTTCCTTCACCTTGTCTTCTTCAATTTCTTAACTTCGAGTTTATCTTAAACCCTTTTGTTTGGGCTCATAATTCGGCAGTGAGTCAGTAACCCACAAGTACCACGAGCGGAGCCAGCCGTGATCTGCAGGCTTCGCTGACCACCTGCTCCAAGCTGTTTCCTGTGTGGGCGGCCAAGTTCAGAGACATTTAAAATATGAGTTACGGTAAATTTTGTTTAACCTTGCGTACACTTTGCAGGCACTCGGGGTGGTTAAAACTGGATGATACTAAACTTGATTTCTCAGCCCCGCTTGGCTTTGCTGTAAAGCCAGCTAAACTTTGCTGACTTTAGGAAAGAAGGGCAAGAATCTGGCCCTAACTATTTAGTTCAGCCACATTTCATCATCGTTCATTGCACATGCCATTACTTGCTCTCTCAAACCGCTGCTCCCATCCTCCTGTGGTTGCCCACAGCCGGGCTATTGGCTTTCCCTCCCCCCTCGTGACCAAGTGGTGCTTCTTTGGCTGTTGCCCGTCCGCCCTGGGAAAAGTTGGGATGCTTTTGTTCTTCATTCAAGATTTTCCACAGTGACTGTAAGTTAACACCCCTTGGAGCTTCAGTACTCCGGTCAAAAAAAAAAAAAGGGATTAAACCAGCCATCGAAACCCAGCTAAGAAAACTGAATTTGGAAATGGGGGAAGAGGGGCAGACGTCATATCTTCAGCCAGAAATGCTGCCCAGGCTTTAATGTACCGTGCATGTGGATCTAGGCTGGAGTGCTTGTAACACATCTCTTCCCCTTCTATCTCAAGCCTTTCTCCTCCCAGCCTGACTCATCGCACAGTTGTACTTTGGGGTTTCTTGATGTGACTCCCTCATCGTGCCAGGTTTTCCCACCAGCCAGCACCCCCCTTGCTGTGTCGCTCTGCTCCCCTGCTCTGGGTCTCATGCCACATCTACCATGCCGCTCTGCTCTTCCCTCTGAGACATTTTCTGCTGCAAACCCTGGTTTGGACAGTTTTGGCTCCTGTTTTTTCCAAACACCTTCCCATTTCAGGGCACGGTGTGACGCCTCATCCTGCCAGCAGCCATGCTGCTGAGGGCTGTCTGTCCAGGCTTTTGGGGGGCAAGTTGGGCAAAACCTGAGCCTGGCGTGTGCCTGGTGTGCCTCCCCATCTTGCTTACTGTGCTTTAGGAGCAGGACTGAGCCCAGCAAGGTAATGTTTCAAAAGCATGTTTGGTTTAAAGTAAAATTTTTCTGCTCAGTTTTTCTTCTTTTTCAAGGAAAATACTTGTGCTAGCTTTGAAAGTCCTGATTTGTAAGTGGTATGATCATGACTTCTTAACTGCTATTTATCTTTCATTTGGTTATAACTAATAGCACTGGAACCAGTTTCTTGGTCGCACATATCTTTGGGAGAAAAAGGTAATATCCCGCATTTATCTCCAAAGTCAAGAATAGACTATGAAATACTTTTGCAGTTGATTATTTTGATGCATCTTCTCCATTTCCCTCAGCAAAAGGGAGCTCCAGTTTCCTCATACACTGAACTTTGTCCTTCTGCTAAGGAATCTCTGATATTTTGTTTGAAAAACTCCTAGCCTTGATCTTTACTCCGTCTATCACCAAGCACACAGTTTGTGAGCAATTTTTGCTCATGAGTGCCATAAATTGCTTTCAATTCTTCTACACCTTCATTCCATGATGCCTCTTTTCATAGAATCATAGAGCCATTTAGGTTGGAAAAGACCTTTAAGATCATCAAGGCCAACCGTTAACCTAGCACTGCCAAGTCCACCACTAAACCATGTCCTCGAGCACCTCATCTACCCGTCTTTCAAATACCTCCAGGGATGGGGACTCAATCACTTCCCTGGGCAGCCTGTTCCAATGATTGACAAACCTTTTGGTGAAGAAGTTTTTCCTAATATCCAGTCTAAACCTCCTCTGGCACAACTTGAGCCCATTTCCTCTCATCCTATCCCTTGTTACTTGGCAGAAGAGACCAACACCCACCTTGCATCACTTTTGAGTAGGTTGAGAATTTTTTGAATGTGCAGTTTTGACATAACTATTAGTGATTTCCTGTAGAGGAAAAAACTGCCACCTGCAATTTAAAATGTGTTATTCTTTTCCCCCTTCCTGGATACAGAGGTAACAAGATTCTAAAATCTGAAATATGGTGACTTTTAAAATACAAATTTTAAAAATTCACGTGAAAGAGAAATATGTGAAAAATGTTTCAAAAATATTAACACAATTATACCCTTTTTTCAACATGATCTAATGAGTTTGAGAATTCTAGAGTGATTTTTTTTTTCCCTGTGCACATTTTCAAAGCAGGAGAAAATGGTGTGCTGTGGATAATTTGCTTTGCTCACAGGCAAAGAGCTGGGATGGCATCAATTGCTTTTAGTTATTTGCTTTTCTTCCACTGTTCTCAAATGGTCATTGGTGAGGTTTCTTTTAAATTCTGGCTTTGAAAGTAGTATACTTCTTTGCATGTGATGTTAGGCAATAGAAGGGATTAATTAGAATACTATGAATGCATTACTACCAGCTCGCTTCTTACGACGTTTACAAGCATCGTGATGGTGAACACTGTTCAATCCTAAGACATAGGAACTCATTCATACTTTACAGAAGGAAATTAAGCTGAAGCTAAGAATGGAAGATGAATTTCAACATTGCAAAGTGATGTCACCATGGGAAAAAAAAAATCTTAACTTTAAATACGCAACGCTGAGCTCTGAGTCACCTGTGAGCATCCAGGAATGGAGTCCTGGGGCAAGAGTGGTACGGAAATATCAGCCCCGTGCCCAGGGGAAAGAAGAACCAAACCACTGTGACTACTACCCGGTATAAAACCCTGGTGTGTTCTTGTCTTGAATATTGTGTGCAGTCCAGCTACCCCTCTCAAAAAAGGCCATACCGGGACATGAAAGGACGCACAGAAGGGTAGCAAGGACCATCAAGCATGTGCAAACAGCTTCCATGCCAAGAATGAGCAGTTAGTTTAGGACCCTTTAGTGTAGCAGAGACCAACGATGCTGAGCATGACAGAGCAGACAGATGGGGATTAGTTTACAATACAGGAGCTAGGAGCCACCAGGCAGGTTTGACAGGAGGTGGGTACAAGGCAGAAGGTGGTGGGTCCTTACGCAACGCTGGGGAACACCCTGATGCAGGGCTTGGTGGGAATGGAGAGAAGAGTTTATGTGGAGAAACTCACAGAAGCATGAGTGCACCTAATATGTCTGCTGCAAGCAGAAGCACCGACTCTAGCTGACCATCTGTGGGGACTAATTGACTAGAAGAAGTCTGGGATGACTATTTGTAGCACTTAGATATTTCTTCCCTGCAATTTAATCTGCAAAAATGGGACCCCGATCCAAAAATGACTGATTTGTACAGATGAGTCAGAGCAAACTCTGTTGCACAATGTGGAAACTGTAAACCTAGTAAGGGAGGTTTTCTCAGTCAGAGAAAGTATGTGATAAACTTGAGACTGAAAATAAAGACATTTATTCTGTTCTCCTAGGGAGGAGTCTAGCCAGCATTTTTCTTAGATCCAGTTAAGCACTTTCCCTCATTCCTATTTTGTGATTTACGGCTACTTCATTTGTTGGTTAAATTAAGAAAAATGAGCATGCTGAAGTGTGGACATGACAAATGGGTCATGTAGTCAAACAGCAGTGGCACTGCAAATCCTCAGCTTGATGCTTGGAGAATGACGGAGAAAGCAATCCAGGCAGGAATAGGCAGACCAGATGCTGTGAGTTATTGCAAAGTCAGGATTTAACTCTAATCTTTGCATTTCAGCTCTTCCCTTATCATAAAGCTGAGTGAAATAAAACTAGGGTGAGGAAAGTTATGGGAATGTGGGCCTGGGACTAAAGCTCAAGTTTTGATTCTATTTCCTTCTCTATTACTGTGATATATTTATTATTATAACCTACCCACTAGTGTTTTTGCTTAATTTGGTGTAGAATTATAATTCCACATTTTTCTCACATGTGTTTCAACTAATGTAAGTCTAGTTTATACTAGTGAAGTTAATAAAGGACAGGAAAGTTTGGCTCCTAATTCTATTTTCAGAGTAAAATGGAAAATATATTGATAACGTGTCTAACTGTACAAGGAAAAAAAGCCACTAACTTTTTCTTAGTATGTACTTTGTGAATGCTTATTTTGGTTTAGTCAGGACAGATTTGAGGTCCCGCATCCCGCCAGTAACTCAAATCCAGAGCATCTCAAGGTGCTGGGCAGAAGCCTTCACTGCCTCTCAATGGGAGCAGCTGAAGATCCCAAGAAATACATAGTGTAAACTTCAACCGATTCATAACAGAAGTTTAGCTGCAGATTTACTTTGATTTCCCTCTGTTTGGGGACCTGGCCTTTCAGAATTCGTGTATGCTGGGTGTTGGAAAATCACCCCATCAGGCCAGTTGCAGGGGCAGCATAACTCCACTGACACTGCTGAGCCACACCAGTGGGATGGTGCAACCTGGAGACCCAGAGTCCACTGTTATCCTGGTTATCTGCGCTCCTGGCAAGGGGAGGGAAGCACAGAGAGTTTGGCCCTGGTAGACTGAGGGAAAGCAAATCAGCATTTTTTTTTTTTTTGCAAAGTAACTTGTGCATCATAAAGAAAATTATTGCTGCTGTAGAAGAGATTTTCAAAGACATACAGACATGTACAAACACACAGAGCTTCCCTTGGACAGGCTGATCTCCAAGTGAGCAGAATTTATCAGCTTGGAGTGAGGGGAACAGCAAAACAACACAAGATACATAAGGGACTTTGATGAGTAACTGGTAAGTGAATGGAAGGCACTCCAGACACCCACCTGGCAATGTAGTCACTAATGTGACAGGTTGCTACCAAACATGAAGACAAGCCTTTCTCAAGGGCACTGGGTATAGCAAATTAATACCATCAAGAGGTTATTTTCTTGGAACCTAAATTAAGTTTTCCTGTAAAATTACATTCAAGAGCTGCAAAAATGCTGTAAAGCCTAAAACTGGGTCAAAGCCCCCTGAGATCCTGCTTGTGTATACACAAAGCTGCTTGGAAGGAGAGGAGTGAGGTGCAGCTGGTAGGTGCAGCTCTGTGCCCGCAGGACAACATATGAGCAAGGATGAATTGCCGCTGAACAGGAGCACAGGTGGGATTTTGTTTGCCAAGCAGGGCTGATTCACCAGAAAGCTCTTGCATCAGGGATAAAGGTCTGCAAAGAAGGTGAGGGAGAAAGTCTCCCCATAGGTCTGTCCCTGTGGTTAGGACACTTGTTTGGATAAGATAGAGCTTCCATAGGGACATGGTTTAGTGGTGGACTTGGCAGTGCTAGGCTAAGAGTGGGTCTTGATGATCTTAAAGGTCGTTTCCAACGTACACAATTCTATGATTCTATGATTCTGTGATTCTTTCATGTCCTTCCTGGTGGCTCACTGTGCCTTTGCAGTGGTCCAAGAACGTGCACACAGCCAGGAACTGTGGTTCAGCTGCCACCTGTGCTGCAGCAAGCTGACCACTAGCCACCAAGAGGACACGTGTGAAGCTCCCAAAGCACTGCTAAGGCACCATCCGTGGTGGAAGTGTCCTGCTTTCCAGAGGGGCCAAGGCTAAGTCTCTTCTCACAAAAGCTACTCAGGGCATGTGGCAGCAAGCAGACACAGGCTAAAATACCTTAGCAAAGAAGACGCTGCTGGCTTCTCACGTCCGCTGTAGCAGGGCTGACTGTCAGCCTGGGAGCACGAACTGCACCACAGTGGGGACTTCAGAGAGCAGGTGCATGGACAAAGTTCAGGCCAAATGTATTCCCAGGCTGGCACCTGCCCCTTGAGCAGGTAGGTTTTGGTGGGTACTGGCTATGGGCTTGGGCAATGCTTTGGTGCTGGGTTGGAGGGTGCATTAGTTGGGCGTGCATTTCTGCCCCTGGGATAGGAAATGCTAGGGCCATGTCAGCTTTCCACAAGCTCTCTTTCACCCGCGCTATTTCATTTCCGCTCTCTTTAAGCACTGAAAATAAAGGGAGAAAAAAAAAAAGAAGTATGTTGACATAGTCTACGTGAGTCACGCTGATCTCCAAAGAGTTGGATGAGGCAAGCACCCCAGGAGAGGGGGTGGGATTTTAAGAAAGGTCCTGCTTTGTGTTTTACCATGATGAGGCATTTTTAGCACATAAAAAGGCCACCCTGGGGAAAAAAAATCAAACCCAGTTGCTGAACTGCAGTAAAAATGAGCTTGCATTCCTGTTACGGATAATGCAGTCCCAGGACACTGCCTGCTGACAAATCTATTTGACTCCTTACTTCAGGAAGAACCAAAAAAAGATAATTTCTCACCTATAATGCAGCAGTGCCACCCACTCTGGAGGGGAGTAGTTTCTGTGATGTAATCCCCCAATCATCTTTAAAAATTACTGTCGTTCTAACTGACGACTTGCTGAAATGCTGTACACACATCAGGGCAGCCGCGCGTAGTTTTCCTCATTTACTGTACAAGTCAGGACTGTGCTACCTGCAGCTGGTGTGTGCTGCTGCCCAGGGTAACAGGAGATGCTCAGATGGAGCAGGGAGAGCAGCCAAATAGATGAGGGTGGGATTTTTGAGAGCAATCTGTGTTGGGCTGTCTCTCATGCCTTTGAACTCAGGGGAAGGCCTTGATGGGAGGGGAGAAGTAGGCAAACACTCAGGACTTTGGAAAATCTGATCCTAAAAAGGCAGATAAAGGCTATGAGTCGCTAAGGGTATTAGTGCAAGATTTACTGATGTTGAACGCTAGTTCAAAAATGTACCCACAGGAATCCTTCAAGGCCAAGGGCTTAGAGCTGACTATCATGTAGGTTTGGGTTTTCTTGCAGTAGAAGGACATTTTGAATGGTTAAAAACAGGTATTTGCACTGTTGAACAGATTATATATATAAATATACTTACCTATATGAATAGATAAACATACACACATATGGCAGCTGACAGGGGCACTGAAAGTAGACAGGTAATCATTTGGAAATAACTCATATCACAAAATCTCTCTCTGCAATTACATCCCATTTCACACCGGCCTTAGCGTTGGTGTCTCTTTGAAGTACCCCTGTGGTTGCAGTTCATCTGCTGCACACCTTTTTATTTGAACTGCACAAACAGTTTTAAAAAAATCCTACCCCTTAGTCTTCTAATGGAAAATGCGGGTTTTGATTGCCTGTGTATTTTCAGAGGATGTGCCTGTGTTCCTCAGACTCTCATTTATTTTCACCAGGTTATAAGCACATTTTCACTTTTTCATGAAGTAGGGCCTTGGTTTGCTGATAGATGAGGCTGTGGAATTACTTCATGATAAATCCCACAGTTGTGAATTATTTGAGTTCTCTATTTATAAAAAGTACTTAAACACATGCTCTTACTTGCTCTGCCAAATAAAAATGAGTCAAAAACACAGGCTTGGGCAGTCAGAAACTTTGCAAACTTGACCTGAATTCAGTGATTAGTTTTAGGTGAGGTAAAAAACAGCAAGAGAGACATTTCCAGAGCATCAAAATGCATTGTTTCAGCACTTCTGAAGTGAAACTCCTAAGTTTTCATCTTGATTACTTGTTCATTTAAAAAGATTTTCTTGTTGTTGTTTTAAGTGTTTGGTTTTCCTTTGTTTCTTACTACAAAGTGCAAGCAACCTGAAACAAAACATCCCCTCCACCCCAAACATTTAGTTTTCGCTCCAGAGAATCTTTTGAGAGCGATCCAAAATAAAACACACTGCTCTTTGATTTGCCAAGAATCGAGACATTCCCACTGTGGGACAACTTATTTTCTTAAATCCTTGTTGTTCCCCCTTTTCAGTTTAGTCACTAAACAGAAAACTCCATTACCCAGACAGCACTACCTTTCATACCCAGGCAGGTGTGAATTGCAGCACAAGTGGAGAATTAGGTTGCTTGTGGGAGCTGTACCCTCTGGTACTGAACTTCAAATGAACAGGTTTTAGGGTAATATATAACACAATAAAAGTATTAAAATAAACATATCTGCCATGGGGTTTGGTCTTCTTCCAAGAACGGGAGTATGACTTGTTCTATAGAGCTCATGTTTTTCCTCCTTTTCATTCAGGTTTGGACATGAAGTTGCATACTCTTTTTTTTTTTTTTGCTTTTGCTTTTGTTGTTTTTTTTTTTTTTCCCTAGTAATAATTGGACCACACAGTCTCCTGTCAACAGTGCACTTACTGTCACCCTTCAACATGTTGGACCCGTTGTGTACAGTTCACACATTAAGGCACTTTGTAAAATTGATGTCCAATAAGAAACAAGTACATACACTTAATAAATTGAGATTCCCAGCAGTAACTTTCCCTTACAGGAAAAAAAAAAAATATCTCTGTAGGATTAGATCACGCTCTGACACTAGCTCCTTCAAACAGGGCAAGGAAAATCCATGAATTACCCATTTGCTGTCTTCTGTTCTGTGACTTACAGACATCTGTGGCTTAAAAACACATATGTGTACCTGTATATATATCTGTACTTACAAGAACACTCCCCATGCATAATAAAAGGACCAAAGGTTGAACACCAATAAATGAAAAATTATTTCAAATAGAGCACTGCCTTGGTACTGTACATTTTTGGCCTGCCACACCTATCTATTTAACGTAGCACATAACTGGAGAAACTACTGAGCTCAATGGTTTACTTCCAGCCCTGCTAAATAATGATGCAATTTTGTGTCTGCCCTCATTCTTTTACAAGGTTCAGACTATGACTGACTAGCAGCCAGTTACCCTGGAAAACCTCACCGACAAACAAACACTCGCAGCCTTGAAAGACCAAGAGGCTGAAGAGAGACTCTGCAGTCGGGCTGACTTCTGGATACAAGTGGGTGGTATAAACATAAAAGGGATGGCATTAGATTAGAGCTCTTACTTTGATCTCCAAACAATAACAATAAAATAGTCATAAAGGACTTTCACTCGGTGGATCTCAAAGCACTAGACAAAACGTTAATAAGCCTCTCAACTCCCCTGTGAGGCAGATATTATCGCCTTCATTTTACCAAACAATAAACCGAGCCCAAAGGTCTGAGATGGTTTGCCCAAGGCGTGCAGGCAGCGCAGCTCTGGCGCACGACCTGGCTCTCCTGGCTGCAAGGGGCTCCAGGACGTCCATCCTCATCCCTCCAGATGGGGACATGCTAGACACACGAGGAGCGGGCACCACGGTCACAGCTTTCTGGTGTCCCCCTGTTTTACTATTGTGCCTGGCAGCCCCATCCTCACTCGCTCAGTGACAGCCCGATTTCACCACTTTGCACCCGTTTGCTCTGCTTCAGGTGAGGGCAGCAACGTTTCTCGCTTCTGTTTGTTAGCGTTTGGAGCATTTGAGTCTCCCTTGGCCTTTATTTTGTTTAATTTTCTCCTGTCTTTCACATGAATGCCCTCATGGTGTTCTTGGCAGGTCTCTGAGATGCCCAGGTCAGAGCTTGTAGATCTGATGCCTGCGCAGTGTTGGAGCTCGTACTTTACCAAAACGGAGAGGAAAGCGCTCCAACGGGAGGGCTGAGGATGCCACCCCCAGCCCCTCAGGCTGCCTACCCCAACCAGCCATCCCTGCTTCTCACCAGGGTGCTTGGGAGAAGCGTTGCCTTTCCACGCACGCCCTGAGGAACCCCTCACTGCTGCAGTTACGGCCACTGCCAGCCCCAGGCCGTGAGTCAGAGTGAAGAATATGTTGTAATTTGTTGTCCTGGATAGCATCCATCTGGTGTGAGATGTGGATCTGACCAGGCAGATTAGGACTCGTCTCACTCTCCTCTTGCTGTGTTCTCACTTGCCGTTGCCCATGGATGTTGGGCTCCCTGTCCCCTTTCAAGCCTCTAGAAAATCGGCTCCCATCCTAAAAGTCTGGTTGCCTGCTGCAGAATTACCATAAAGCTCCTTTTTCCCAGACATGTCCGCTTTTTCTTCCCTCCAGGCTTGATCCAGGTGGAGTTTGAGCTGCAGCTCTTGTCTGGATTTTGGAAATCGCTGCCAGGAGCCCAGGCGGCTCCACAGGCAAGCGAGGAGGCAGGTTTGGCCAGCTGAGGCAGCCTCGGGGCAGCCAGCAAGCCCATGGTCCATGGAACAGGGCAGAACCTTGCACACACCAGGGGTCCCAAGGGTCTACGGTGGGACCTTGGGATGGGGAAAGGGGCCAAAAGGATAAAAGCCCTCCAGTGGAAGGGGGTGTGGGCTGGGGGCCAAGAGTGAGCATTACATCAAGGGGCAGGAGCATGAATTAGTGCCTGCACTTGCCTCCGTTAGCACAGAGAGAATGGGATTGATTATATTAATATTAATCATCTGCTGCATTTGAGACCAGATGGGAGACAGGGGAGACTTCAGGGATGGAGAAAGTTTGGAGGCAGGGAGGTGGGTTCCTGTACAGACAGTGGGGATGGGGAGCTGGGGGAAGAGGGTTTGGGAGCAGGGAGACAGGGACAGGGGCTTGAGCCATGTGGCAGGAGTTTGGGGTGGGGTAGAGGTGCTGGTGGGAAGGGAGGGTGGGGTAGAAGTGCTGGTGGGAAGGGAGGCTGGGGCAGCTCTGAAGCAGGGAAGCTGCACAGGGCTGGACACTCTGCCAGGACAGGGCAGGGGCATCCCATGTGGAAGACTGGAGATAAGGGAGATGGATGTGGAAGGATGCTTGGGAAGCCTCAGGCAGGCACAGGGCCAGAGGAGCTTTGGGTCGAAAGGGCTGGGGGGATAAATGCCCAGGGCAGGTGGGAGCTGCCAGTCTTTAGGGCAGCCGCGCTGGGGCTGGAGTCCCTGTTTTGATGCTTGGGCTACCCATCCTATTCCCATCCCTTCCTCTCCCACTTCACTGGAAATGTGGCAGTCCTACTTTGCCATGGGAGCACTTTGCAATACTGTCACGACTGTAATTAAATAATAATATTAGAGGCAGCCACCAGCAAAGGTGGCTGGCCTTTCTGCCTTAAGAAATAACTATTTGAAGGGTGTAGCAAATTTTCTGTTGTACACTATTACAGTAAGACCTTTTTATCCCAGGGAATCACCTCACAGAACCCACGTGACCCGTCATCCTGCAGTCCGGTTTATCTGCCACCCATATGCTCCAGCACAGATCTCATTCTCCTGAAGCATCCACCGACAGTAGTGTTTACCTCCTTTGTGCTCACCATCCCAACAAAACATGTTCAGGCATAAAGTCAGGATTGTCTTTTCGTGTTGTGATTTCTAGTAGAGCTAGGTAGAATTTTTTTTCTGTCTCATGGGAAATTTTCAAGATTTTGAATATTTTATTATCTTGAATCAGTAAAAAAACCAAGCATTGATGCCAGGACAAATAGTTAAAAGATCAAGTATTTTTTTGAAATTAAAAAAAATAAATAAATGAAAACAAACCAAAACAGGTTTCATTTAATGACTTTCAAACATTTTTTCATTTTTATTTCAGCTTTTTAAACATTGCTTATTTGTATTACAAAAATAAAAGTGCTTTTAAAGACAACCTCCCCCCCAAATATTCCTTTGAAAGTACAAAGGGAGACGTTTAGACAACTCCTATTTTTTTCAATAGCTGTTTCAAGGAGAGAAATTAGTCAAAGGCAAGTCTTTCTTGAGAAGTTTTTATTCAACAGCTTTGACAAAATACTTTTTGTTGAAACATTCCCAATGGGAGGCCCTGCCCGTGAGCAGCAAAGGGAACTCCATGTACAGCAGTGATCGACCCACTGCAGTTAAACACGGCACATGCATCCAACTGTTTCCTCTTCTGTGACCTCCAAAAAGCCTGAACAAGGGCTGCATCAGCTATGGAGGGCTTTTTGTGCACTTTGTTTAGAGGTGATGAGCAAACACAGGGTTCTTTTGTTGTAATGTTGTACTTAGTTTGACAGATCACCCTGCTTTATTTGACAGAGGGCTTCAAGCTACTTTGGTGTTGCCTGAAAGCTTGAGGAGCTTGAAGAGTGAGTGGTCAAACTGGTCAAGCTCTTCAGGCTTCTGATCAGCATGACTGAGATTTAATATAGAAATATGACATATTTTGCTCTTCAAATGAAATTCAAGATGAAAGAGGTATTCTGAATGAGCAGGCAAGGATTTTATTGACTCTATACCCTCCCATACATTTACATACCAAAGTTGGGGCTGCAGTTTCTGTTAGTCTGGACTTAGGTCCATCTTTATGGTTAATAAACATGATAATCCATCAGATTTGAATGGTTTAAATTCATTAAAATCCGAAGCTAGCAGGCATGCAAGGAAACACACAAACGACTTGCTCACTATCTGGCAGGGATCTCATAAAATGCCTTTGAAAGCATCAAAGTTAAGGTAAAACATGAACAATGCTGTGACACGTACCTTTCTAGCCTCTCACATATGCGAATCCCCCCCTTCTTATATACTGCCCCTGCATGCATGCACGTACGTGTGCACACACGCATGCGCCATTTTTATAAAACCTGATATTCAAATGTAGGAACATTTCTTTTGGTTAATGCAGGTAGTGCATTTTACTGCATTTGGTATCTTTTTTTCCACTCGACTGTGTCCCCCCACCCCCCAAAAAAGAAACGAACACATCCTCAAAAGACTCCTAGTTTCCTGTCAGTAACCAGTATCTTCTTGACAGATTACCCTAGGGAAAAAGAAAAAAACCCCAAACCTGACTCTCTCACAGAGTTCATGTTGCCCTCATTTACCTTTTGCATAACAAAAGCTCAGACTATAATTCTGAATAGATGTTTTGTGTAGTTGAACCAGGTGTCTTGCTTGGAAAGACAGTACATTAAAAGTCAGCAAAATGCCAATTTGCTTTGTTTCAAAACATTTTGTTTCAATTGTTGCCAAGGCCTGGGGCTAAACACTACATTCTGTTTTAAGTGTCTCCATTCTTCAGTCAGCGAGTTTTTAAGGTTTTTCTTGTTATTTATCAGAATACTCTAATGATAGTCTCACCTAATCCTATTGCTCTGGAAGAGATTTTATGAAGTAAAACGATAGCTGCATACAATCATGACTATGATAAATTGATGCCCACAAATAAGGTAATTTCTGTCCATTTAGTGAGCCTGGTGAAAGGAAAGATCAGAAATAAATGTCTATATTAGAAGAATTTTGACTCTTCTTTCATCATGTCTATGGATTTCATAAACCTGCAACGGCAGCGTGCAAGCTGTGCACTGTACTCTTGGTTGCTGATTTATTTAATCAGAGTTTAAACAAGTATCCTGTGATTTTATGGTTTGTGCTGTACAGGTTTGTAAATTACTGGTTTAGCTCTGCCACAAGTCCATGCCTGCTCAGCTAAACACACCAAAGTTCTTCGGCAGGGGGGGCTTAAGCACATGCTTAAGAGCTTTGTTGAGCTGGGGCTACAGTGAGAGCATTTTAAAGTCCCTGCACCTGGAAGCATTTTTGCAGATGCCTAATTTTATGCACTTGAGTAGTCCCAGGGAATTTAATGGGCCTTCTTATACGTGTGAAGTCACTGGCGTACAAGTGTCTGGATGACCAGGGCCTAGCGCTAAGCTGCTCTGTCTTGAAGTGTAGTAGGACATCTCCAAGGAAAAGCTTTTTCTCCTTAAGCCTTGCCTAAGAACTAAAGGATAGTCAATAGTGGGTCAGAACAGAGGTCCTTTTAGCTCACTGTCTTGCTTTTAGCAACGGTAAGTAGTGGACACCTAGGGAAAATGAGCAAGAAACATTATGGGCATGCAAGGATATGTCTTCTTGTATCTCCTCCCTCCTCCGCAGCGCTGGCCATCAGTGGTTTAGGGAGGTCCTGAGGTGGAGGTTGTATTTGCTCTGTTGTGTTTCATAGTCCCTAATGGCCCTTTTTTCCATTTAGACTTTGGCTTCTGCAATATCTGATGGCAGAATCTTCCACCACTTAAAAAAAATGTGGGAAGACTGTGTGGAAAAAGTCCTCCTTCTTCTGGCATATCCCATACCTGTGCCTGACTGTCTTGGAGGCTGCCCTCCAGCTCTCATGTGATGGCAAGTGCCTCCTCCAGTTGCTTTTCCTGCTGTAACTGTAACTGCACACCCCATTTTGATTACACCTTTCATACTGCCAGCTCCCCAAATTATAGTTTATTTAGTCTCTTTACGGATGCTCTTCCATAGCACGCTTCATGCACCTTTCCTGCACTAGTACTTTGACATACCTCTGAGATGGGGCCAAGAGGATCATTCAAGTTTAAATGTGTCCTAATAACGTTTTCTATTTTATTCCCATCTACTGTCCTAACAGTGGTATTTTTCATTCGATTGCTGCTGAGCACTGAGTTGACATTCAGAGAACTGCCCACAATGACTCAGTTTGGTGTATCTTAACATTTCTGACATGAGGAAAACTGTGTGAATGCTATTGGCCTCAGTCTGACAGAAACAAGAGGCTCTTTGAACTGCAGCTGAGTCATCTGTGTCCTGCGACTAGTTTAAATATCATGATTAGGGTGCCACTTTTATCACTGAAGTTGTGACAAAACTTGTGACTAGTGATGAATGAATAACTGAAAAAAAATTCACAGATTTTCTTCTAAATTCAACAGCTAATTTCAGTTTGACTGAGTTTCTTGCCTTTTTTTTCCTCTCTTTTTTTGGTAACACTTTGAAATTTCAGTTAATGCATTCAGCTGCAGAACTGATCTTTTCAGCTGTGCCGTGGTCAGTTAGTAATCCATGTCATGTGGCATTATTTCTGTTTCCTGGCTGGATTAACTCTGTAACAAATCAAAACAGCAAGTATTGCAGTCAGAGAGACTCAAGCTATTCCTGTGGTCGTGTGAGTAGTTCAAGTAATATCCCAGACATGATGCTGTGCACCATGGCTTGTATGTTCCTCTGTGACTCCTTATTTTGAATGACCATCAGTGTTGGTTGTTGAGAAATCTGAATATGTTTTTGAAAAGTGAATAGGCACTTTGCTGCAAATAATCTGGACTCACCCTAAAGCAATGCAAGCCCGTGAGAAGGGTCCCCTGGATTTCTTCTAGGACTGAACTAGGCTGTCAGTGAGCAAAGCGGTGATGTGAAATTAAAAGAAGAAATAACAGAGTCAAAGGCACTCACTCACTTTTACCTAGAGCTGACCTTAGAGCTCAGACCGACCCAAAGGCAGACAAATTAAGTGAAATAACACCCACCAGCTTCAGCAGGATTGGGGTTAATCAGTCACCTCTGGATGGTGACTGCTGTTTTGGAGGAGGCCACAGGTGAGAGCTGGGAGGATGTCACAGCTGCTCTGTGAGCCCCATAGCCTTTCTCACCCGAGGTCTTCCCTACCATTACAGTGACTAATGCAACCCTTCAGCCCAGAGCCAGAGTTTTACTGCCACTCCAATTTGCTCCAAAGAACCATTCAATTTAAATATACAGTGCAATTACAGCATATTAAATATTGATTGTTTAAGAAGCACTTGGTAAAGGGTATTAAACAAAGTACACACCTCCATCTAACCGCCTTTACGAATATGAGAATTCAATATACTGCTGTACATTTATTACCACATTAAATATGACACACACATGGCACTCTGCATACCCTTGATGTAAAAGCATATGCTAATACTTTCTCTGACAACAACTGCCTAAATGATACACATTGTAGCTTGTTCAATTAAACACTAGATAACTGTAAAAGCTCCTTAACCTACAACCCTCTAATACTTCCTAGTGGACTAGAAGAACCATTTCATAATGTTAACTTCATAGCAGAATCGTGCGGGCTGAAATCCAGACAGGGTCAATTCCCAATCCCAGTATGGTGTTTTACACTTCAGAACACTGAGAAGAAGCAAGATATAAGACCCAAATTTTAAGGCTAGACTGGATGTACCAGATTGGAAAACATTTTGTCTTGGCGAGGGCAGGGGGTACGCAGAGTTCAACAGCCCCCACAGGAGTGAAGGAGCGACTGTCCCAACCCCAACACTCTGCAATTTACTTGAATTATTAGGATCCTTCCACAGAAGACCAGAGAATTAGGTTTATGTTCCTACTCCAGGTCATGAAGAGGTTCGATTTGTACCTGAGTAGATACTAGTATGGAAGAGCAACCTTGCCATTTTCTCCGTGTTTATCTTTCTGAGAAAGGACTGATCCAGTTTTCAGCTGGATCTTCGGCCTAACCTCAGGTCCTGAGGGGAAGGAAGCATGGCCATAGCTGTGGCCAGCACCTCAGCATTTCCTGTAGGCCATCTTAGGTGGTCCATGCTCACCAGGTCTGGTCTCCGAGGGTCCTGTCTTAGGGACATAGCTCTTGGCATGCACCAGGCAGCCCATTGCAGTGCCACATCCCTCCCCTGGATTCAGCCCCACATCCTCAGTCTGGCCATATAGTATGTACCCTCAGTGGAGACTGATTTTTTGGTGCAGCTGGCATTTGACATGACTTTCAGACTCCAGCTTTAAATCTTTCCATTGCTACTACAGCAGCACAACATGAATTCTGGTCATACATCCTCCATTATCCACAGCTACCTTTTGTGCGCTTTTCTCTTAAACTTGCTGAATCTGTTCTTCCCCACTGAAAAGAGAAATTTCAGATAGCTAAGAAAATAATTTGTTATCATAATACTGCCATGAGCCTTACAACACCTTGGCGTTTCTGAGAGCTAGGCTCATCCCATGTGTATCTATCTGCTTTGGTTTCACCAGTGTTGCAGTAGGTAACACCTCTGACCCATTCTGTTTACTGGAAGAAGGAACAACAATTTTCATGGATTTTGCTCGGCTTCTGAGTAAGAAGGCCAATGATGTTGACTGTATTTAGAAATGTAATTGAAGTCATAGAAACCCAGAACAGGAAAAATGCATCAAGTAAAAATAACTGCTTACAAGAGGAGGGAACATACTGAACAAATTGCACGGAAATAGTAAATTGGGCAGAAATTCCACTGGAAACAGGACAAAGCTCTTTATGAATAGGACTCTCTAGCTTCTAACCAAATTCTTTCCAATAAACCCAGGCTCTCAAAAGTATAGCAACCTAACTAACTCTGGCTATTTTTCTTTAGCTTATTCTGTCATTTAGAGAACACAAATGACTGCTGTTTACTTGTGACTGCTAGGATACGTTTGTTAATTTTCAGTGCCTATGAATTTTTTATCATCATATCTGTAGTAATGACGTTTGAGTCTCACAGAAACTTAACAGGCTTTCACAGTAGCCACATCATTCAAACTAGAAACAGTAAAAATGAAAATTTTTATTAACAATTCAAATATCATTATTTTTCTGGCAAAGACAAGCAAAACATTTTAGGCTGGATATGCTGGTGCAATGTTTCACAGGGAGCTGAAGTACAGGTACCTCAATTTCCAGACACCCTTGCCAGACCGCATCTCCCAGCTCACACCATTAAAGGGGAGAAGGTGAGGGGGCAGGGTGTACGGTGGGAATTTCCCCATAATGCGTCATGGTTCATGTAGCCTACTCAAGAAACTCTCATGTACACTAAGAAGTAAGACATAGGGCAACCAAACCAGAATGACTGTGAAGCAGATTTTTTCTGGCTAAAAAGTGCTTTTTGTTGATTTTTTTTGCAGCATTATCTATTTCTTTAGTTTTAACTTTCCCCATCGTTGAAAACCAAAATGTGCCACCAGAACTAAGAACTGAGAAAATACTCTACATGTCTTACCTGGAGTAGCCACAGGAGTGGCAACACAAGTTTCCACATGTTACCCTCACTTTCTCTATTTCTAGAAGTCCTTAATCAGCTTACGAAGTACTTTTTCTAAAGGTTATGATTTTCTAAATTACAGTTGTAGAGCCTACAAGATATTAAAAAAAACCTCAGTACAAAGTGTTCCTGCATGTTTTATTTGTTGACATCTTCCCCAAAGAAACAGTGGGCGTCTTTTTTCTTTTTATTTCCTTTCAACACTGATAGTTTGTCTATTAAAATCAGACTGGCAATTACAACTCATTTCGCACACACTCCAAAAAAGCTGTCAGCTGATTGCTGTCGATTGTAGTTGGATTTCAAGTAGTATACTACTGTATGATGCAGTAACTCAGTGTGTTCTAATTAAACTCCAGAACCATTCAGTCTTTCTCTGTCGCTTATAGTTTTAGCTGAACTGGGAACTTGCCTACTGCAAAACCAGCTGGAGAAGTTCTTCCTTTTTTATTTGGCGCGAGGCTGAGAGGGACTCCAAAAATCTTGTAAATCTCAGAGGTCCAGGGGATGGACAGCACTCACTTCTGTACACTTCTGGGGAACCCCTGCTCGTTCTTGAAGCCCCAGGGCAGACGTGCAAGGCAGAGCAAACACGAGCGGGGATGCTTGCCCCCAGGCAGGCGCTGGGGCAGGAGCGTCCCTGGGACAAGACCGTGGGTCGGCATGGATCGGGGGCATAGGGACCAATGACAAACAAGGGAGTTAACCTAATTGGAGCACTAATGATGGGCCCACAAGGCCCACCTCGGCACCCAGGGGCCATGCGCCACAGATTTAGGGACAGCTCAGATGGAAGAGCCTCCTCCTCGCATCTGTTTCCACACAGCGATCCCATGCCAATAAAAGCGAAGCTCCTGCAAATGCTGTGTTCATCTTGCTGAAACAGGCTGCAGTGCCTGACAAAGCTGAGGGGAGCCTCCACCAGGCATCAGTAGGAGCTTTCAATTAAGACGGCAATAGTTCTCAGTTTTATATTCCTAATTAATGTAATGTTTCTGAACAGTGTCAGGCAGACATCAAAGCTCTGGCCTTACCGTGACAGCAGACACCACAAAGGGAAATTGTTTCCATTGCCATTAGCCATGGCTATCTAGCCTTCTCAGGATGGCTTGTTAAATATAGAGCTTCAAATATGAACCTGAGCCAATGCAAACAAAACATGAAATGTTGATTGCCTTCGGGAATTTCCCTGATCTTTCATTTCTTTAGACAAACAAAAAGGAAGAGATTTTCTGGGGTTTTCACTTTGTGGGACTTCTCTTTTTTTAAGCCTGTGTTAAAATCTGATCGTACTCTTTGCAACTCATCATCCCATGATTTTCACAAAGATGACCTAGCAACAATAGGAAGAGAAAAAACAGTATCAACTAACGTCACTGGGAGCCACCTCTCAAAAATTTTCCACTCTGTGCTAGGATCATCCCAGAGCTCCTTGCATATCCACAAAAGACATTGTGTAGATACAGACTTTTGCCCATTGCTTATTCATGTGCAGTAACATAAGGTGTATTTTTGCTTAAACTGCACTGAAGTTGGTATAGTTACAGAACATGATAACTGCTGCATTCTACTTTAACAGAATAAGCAGCAGAGATGAAAAAAATAATTAAGGAATTTGATGAATCATGAAACTAACTCATTCTTTTACTTGATTTTCCCCTGATACAGGCATTGTTTTGTCTTGTTTTGCCTCAACCAGTTTGAGTTGGAATAGATTCTTAAAAAATAAGTGAAAAGGAGCTTTGAATGTAGCATAATACCTCTGCAGATTTTTAAGAGTAAATCTCATGTAGAGGGTCTTACTGATTTCAAAGGGAAACATCCCTCCCTGTTTCTCAGAAAGACTGAGATCCTCTTTTATCTTCAAGAATAAAATTAAGGTAGAAAACTTGTCCATTTTGGAGGTCTCCCACACACCAAGCTCCATAATCATACTCACAGAGTGGTACATCATGATACGTTATTCATCAAATACATTTGTTCAGATGATGTCATATATGTGTCCCTAAAGGGCCACATTATTTACTGAAGGATTTTTATTTTCTGTTGGGAGGATGCATGAGGATGTAGAGAACTTTTACTGGGCTTCTGAGCCTTGTAAAAAAGTACAGCTTTTTTCAGACAATCCTTCTGATCCATCTGGGGGGTCTCTGTCGATGTTACTTGGAAGAAATATTGGCTTGCTTACCAAACCTGATACAAGCATTATGCAATAAACACAATATAATACATGCATATTATATATAACTATAATAATTAATATATAAAATACATACATACATGCACTGCAGAGTTATGTTTCATAAATTAATATACATATTACACTAACCCCACACAGAATATCAAGAAAATCTGTTTCTGCTGCATACAAAACAGACATTTGAACGTGTGAAGCAAATAGGAAACATGTTTCCCAGTAAATTTAGAGGCCATATTTCATGAAGATCTCCATATGTCTCCTTAATTCATCTCATGTCTCTATGATCGTTTGCATTTCTTCTTTTTTGTCCTGGAACTGGTACAAGTTAGGCTGTTTGTAGAGTCAGAGTCAAGACTGATCTGCTGTCTCTCCACATATCCCTAATAAGATTTTCAAGTTTTTTTGCTTCTCAACTATTGGTTTGTGATTATTATCCTCTTTTCAAGAGGAAGACATGCTGAAAAGGAAAATGAAATATGAAAGCGTTTTAGCCCCTGTGCAGAGATATTCATGCACTATACTTAGCATTAATTGACAGTACTTAAGTAAGAGACCCGGGGAAAAAAAAAAAAAAAACAAACTAAACCCCCTCTAGCCTAACTGTTGAAAGGCCCAGATCAGGAGGCATACAGCCTTATGGTAAGTACACAGCTGTAGTACATGTCCTATATAGTAAAAGTACCTATATCTCGGCCTTCATCTAATGTCTGGAAAACATGTTACCTTTAGTTGAAAGGTAAGTTTGTAGCCCAGTGCTCTAAGAAAACAAGAACAATTCTCTATGCTTTAGGTCACAGGTTTTAAGTTAAAATTCAGTATTTAAAAAAAACCTAAATGACATCAACTATCCTGTGAGAGACGTTTTGCCTTCCAGGCAAATTTAGGGTCTAAGAATATTTCTTTATTACTTCAGATGAAAAAGCTTTTTCTAACTAGCAATTCAAGAGAAGTTTCAGAAGTCTTATGCAGGGTAAGCCTTTCTGCAGTTTTCACTCATTGGCATTGGTATGGAGCTATTGGTGGTCACAAATTAACTGAGTTTTTCTTGTTGCTTCTGCCTCTTCATTATGAGCAAATATGGAAATAACCGATACTGCATTTGCTAATGACGTCTACTCTTTTCTGTGGTCATTAGCACACGGGATGATGTCTACCAAGAATTCTTTTTATGTGGGAAACTATAAACTGCTCTCCAAGGAAAAAGCACCCTTTCTTTCTTGGTAGAGGGTAGCAGCAAAGAAAATGTCTGGTGCCCAGAAGAAGCGGACTTTCAATGACAGCAATAGTGAGCAGGCTAAAGAAGTACTTACCACCCTATTTATCTTGCAAATGCAGGAGTGCCTTCTTACAAGATGCCCACACTGTTTTCATTGCAGTAGAGATTCATGCAATGTTTTTTTCATCCCCTCCCTCTTACAATCCTTTCACTCTGTACCATAAATAACTTCATTATTATTGCCATTATTGCTATTCTTCACAGCAAAGAGAAATAGGATGAGCTGGCAAGTAAACCCAAACATCTATTATAGTGTTCTGCCTTGTGGAGACTTCATTTTTCCACCCTTGAGTCAAAGTGCACATTGCTGATCAGGCCTGATCCATTCCAGACTGTGACAGTGTGTTTTCTTCTCCTAGATACCCTTCAAAATGGCTGCAATGTGTACGCAGTCCATGCCCTTGCTGTTTTGGAAATACAACCATCTCACTGTCTGAAAACAAACTGGACGAAGCTTTCCCAAAATACAACACAACATACTAAACTGCTGCTTGGTACTTTCAGAGCAGCAGTTCTGTGCCACAGCACTAGGAAGGGGGGTAACTCTTAAGGGTATTTCTTCAGTGTCAGGTCCTTACCTACAGTGTATTTACTGGTGAATATTACTTTTTGAAGTCTTAGAGTCAGAAGAGATCCATACCAGTAGCAACAGCAAAACACAAAAAGTGGGGCAATTCAGAGATGCTAATGTAAAATAAATAAATAAATAAATAAATAAACAAACCCCCAAGTAATGTGTGCATCACATCTCCTTTCCTCAGTTCCTTTGTATTGCCTCTGGCTGAGGCCCACCCAGAAGAGCCTAAGTATTGGTTAATGTCTCATTTCTGAAAATAGGATATATTACAAGTAGGTTTCCCTTCTGCAAGACCTGGTGCTAGCACAAGGCACATAACAAAGAAAGCTCACTTGACTGAGGTGATCAACCTGAAATCTGCTTCTAAGACAGTGATTTAAATAAGAACACAAAACGACGTGATGGGGTTCCGTTCCTGAAGTAAGACTTGCCATGCAGAAAGTGGGAAGGTGCAAGTCTAACCTATTGCTGTTGCAGTTTTAAGATTACAATCTTGTGGTCTCCTTGGGATGTCATAATATGCTTTGAACTTTGAGTGAAGCTATTTCCATATTCATTTGCTTACTTCCACAAGGACAGACACCAATAAGACAATACACTACAAATCATCTTGTTTTAAGTTACTGAAGTGGGGGAAGGAAAGGGGGGAGAAGAAAGAGGAGGGGGAATGGAGAGAATATTTGGTCTGTTCTTAATTAAAACCAGCCGATGACATACAATGATTTGTCTGAAGCACTTCTGAGCTGTACCCATTTCTGTTTACACTTGACAGCTGTACATTCTTTCCTGCCTGTATTGTTTGAACTATGGCCAATGGTACAATCATTAAATCTTTGATAGTGTTTTTAAATACAAAATTGACCTTTTTCTTTGAGACAAAAAGAGAGGTAGGGAAGGAATAGCTATGTTACATTAGAGAGCTTTGGATATACTAGGTTGTACACCCTGTATTGCAAAACAATGCCTCTGGTCATTTTTGGGCTGGCTATTAAGAGGTTTTTTTCATGTTCCTCACATCTGCTTACAAAAAGAAATCATCATCCTGTGACTCTTTCCTCCCAGAAGACGCCTGTTTTGGGTAGAGAATAAACCAGAGCATCCATGATTACTGAGTGTAATTCTGCATTGTGAGTGGGATGCAGAGGGTCTCACTGGACTATGACAGGTTTTTGCTATGAGCAGAAAGATTCAGGAAAAAAAAAATCATAGATTAAGAAAACCAGAAAAGTTAAATATGAGATATTTGAAACCAGCTCTCAGTCTGTCATGAACAGACAAGCCGGAAAGTAAGTCTTTGTCAAAGCCAAACGTGTCCTAGACGCTCCCTAGGTTCTCTCTCTGAATCCAGTCTGCAGCCTCCAAAATCGATGGCTCATTACAAATGGAAATGCTTACCTAAAAAGGAAAGAACATTAGCATATGCCTTATCCCTTAAGTTTGAACTAAACCACGGAACTGATTTGATCCAGATATCGCCAGCTGTCCCCTGAACTTGCCTGAAGCATGTTTTGTTGCCAGCTTTGGCAGAGGCAGACGGTCAGACGATGCTGCATTACCAACCAGGGCTGTGCTGCTCCTTGTTGAGCTGAGACGCCAGAGATGCATTTTGTTTTATAGACCGGAGCTTAGTCTAAAATCACATAGAGAGTAAACAGGAAGGATATATTTAGCTTCTGCAGCTTAGTAGGAGTGGGAAATCGTTGCTTTAAAGTCCTGCAGTCATCTTTAAGACTTACACAGCCCTCATGATTACCCCAGAGCTCCCTAGAGCTGTATGGGTTGGAGGGAATGTCTAAGTACCTAGTACTCCACTACTTGTCCTATCTTATGGAGAGATTGCCTTGGGTTACCAGGTTTGGTTTATTTTTTAATTTAAATGTGTGATGAAAAAGAAACTAAATTTTCAGATTTCATTAGCTGCGTTATGGCAGCACTTAACTGGCCTTAACTGAGGTTAAAGACCAGAACAACGGGAGATATAGTCCCTGCTTTGAATATCTGAGTGCCCTCCTCCTCTACCCTTTAACATCCAGGCTTTCTGAAAACAGAGACTGCCAAAGATATGTAAAAACACATTGCACAGCACTGAATGTATTCAAGCAATGTCACAGCAATGCTGGGAAGGCACCGACTCAGATCATAACAGAGTCCCTGCCCCACGGACCTTCATGTGAGATTTTCAAAACTGCCCAGCATTAACCTAATTGAAGTAGACTGGAGTTTTTCCCTAATTTCCTTTCAGTATTAGACCAAGGCCAAAATGCCCAAAAACTTCACTCACACTCTAAACTATTAGCTTTTTCAATTATTCAGGCAGCTTGAGATCTTGGTGAGGACAAATTGGATTTCAACTGCTGGTATCCTGCCCTAGCATTAAAAGTAAAAGTTTGCCAATTTCAATGGATCTTCTATTTTCCTCTCATTTTCCTCAGAGCCTCAAAAAGCTCCAGGGAAGATTCCTTTTCCAAGAAGTCACAGGCATGAGACGGACCAACTGACAGAAGAAATGTTCCAAAAAGACACAAAAGCAATGGCTATGTCAGGCATAGCTGAGGACCAGCAGTCAGTATTTCTCAAGCTGTTTGGAGGTGTTAAATCCAAGTTGTGGGATGTCGGTGTGCCACCCATTGCTGGTCCACACAAGGAACCTGGCCTCCTCCTGATGAGCCCCAGGTACATATCTTCACCTTCACTTCTGCCAGGGGTGTGACATGCCTACGAGCAGGAAAGGAGAAACCTTCAGTGTGTACCTACGAGCCCCCAGTCTTCCCTGACACTTAGATGCCTCCTGTATGTCTGACCCTGGGCAGGTTCCTGGGAAGACTCACGTTCACTTCCACACAGCAGATTCAGCCTCATGTTCCTAGGTCTCTGAAGGATACTTCTGGGGAAAACTAGAGATGAAACATCTGGCAGGCTCCACATTTGCTGTAATAGTGATTATTTACATGCTGCACTAGGACTGGGATCTTTTCAAAGCTGGATGGATCATGGTGCCACCATGTATTTCTGTATTATCCCTGCCAGAGTCATATTGATTCATCCGTAAACTGTCTTCCACCCAAGAGATTTGGATCTATTTCTTTCTTCTTTTCCTCATTCTTCTAGCACTTCTAACCTTGCTGTTTTGGGATCACCACCTTCCACTTGACCGAATTGTCCCCAAACACCACCTACCTGAGATCACCTCACTGAGAGGTGATCTCTGCTTGAAATTTAAGGCAAACTCCATACACACATTAATGAGTCAGTTCTGTAGAAAGCTTTCTCATTGCCCCATCTTAACAACTGTCTTTCCACGCCACTGCTTGCTTATTTTTGGTTTTTGCCTGCTGTGTCGCTATGCAATGTAGATGCATTACAGTCTGACTCAGAAGCCACATTCTTATGGCCCTTTCCTGGGGCTCTGAGAGGAGAGAGAGGAGCTTTTGCTGCAAACAGTCTAGCCTTGTGCTTTGGAACACTTTATTTTCTTGCAGGGACCTGCTTAACTGTGTTCATTACAAGTCCCTAGCGCGGTTATCCTCTAACTACATGGTAATCATCCTTGACTGGTACAGGAATTTCGGGGACTGTCACCACAGGGCCATGTGAATACAAATAAATCAGTATTATTGAGAAGGATAAAGGGTGAAAAAATGTTTCTCACAGCACAGCCTTTGAGAGGACTAGACTGTGTAAATGTGCCTACTGGCAGCAGCAATATCTGACTTTCTGGTTTCTCAGCCATTTACCACATCCCTTCTAGTTTGACTTCAGCTTCACCAATTGATTCTCCCTCTCTTCCTCAGGAGGAATACAAGGATATTTTAGAACTGAATCACAGGAGAGCTGTTCTGTTTGATTTCATTGGTGAGGATACTTCAGTTACCCGCACACATGTAAAACCCACTGATTTGGGTCATCATCTGTCTGTGCCACCTTACTGAGAGCTGAAGCAGTTCAGGTCCTTCCTAGATTAACACTGAATTAGGACTGGTAGAAGCAGGCGATGTCATGAGACACAAAACCAAGGTCAACAAACAACCCACTTCCATACTGCCAGCAGGCAACATGTGCCACCCCAGCTGGGATCCTCAGCCATGTAAGGGAGTGTGGATTTATACCACAGTTATGCCCTGAGCAGGTGGACCTGATGAGCAGCGAGATGAGTCAATCCAGGGGGGGCTCAAGGGGATTCCCTGCATAGCACTGAATCACCAATCACCAATTCTGTAAATTAATTTCCACAGCAAACATTTGGGAACAAACAGTTAAAGCAGCAAAGGCAGGATTTGGGTCCAGTAGTAATCTCTCGGGGCACTGCTGAGTCACACTCCGGACTTGGAGGGAAAAAACGGACATCACAGCTGGATGCATCCAGCTAGGAAAGAAATCAAAGACATGATCAGTTCCCAGCTCATGATATTTATTTGTGGTTCATTATTGTATTTATATTCTTCCCTGTGAAGAGCATACAACAATCAGCAAGGCTGGCCTTTTGGGGAAGTACTTATCGGCGCCTCTAATGGAACAGAAATGTACAGGGCCCTCATTAGCGGGCAGGGAAACGAGGCCCAGTGAGAACCCCTCATGGAAGGTGAGCTGCATGGCTAATACAACATCGCTTCCCCAGGCAGTTGTAGTGTCATGGCAGCAGAATCTGAACTTCTATTTCTGCTCAGGCCAAGCAAAGGATGCTTTTATATATATATACATATATTTATATCACAAATGCATGTCTTAAAATAACTCAGCTGTGTCAGTTTCCTGTAGTTTATGAGCAAGGAGAGTGAAGACAAGGAGAGAAACATGTGAAAGAAGAGATAATGATATACGGTGTCCCCCACCAGGGAAGACGCAGTCTTGGCGAGGAGCACAGCAGGGGTACTCATGCCGGCCAACTTCAGGCGCCTCACTTACACACCTCTGCTTTGCAGAGATCACTCAGGATGGGTTTCAAATCCATCGTGTGTGCAGGGCTTGCGGGGAATGGGTTTAGTAAAGAGGCAGCTATCAGCATATGGAGGTGTTGCTGGGGCCTGGGGCTAGCATCATTAGTTGACCATGTGTCTATGCAGTAAATGCAGGCTTCACCAACATATGGATCCCAGGGATCAAAGACTGGATGGGCAAACCCAGGCTAAACACGTTATCCGAGGAGATTTACCCTTTTTTTCCTATAGCCTGACAATACTCGTAAAGACCGCCACATCAATAAACTCACATTAGGCTGCACTGAATTACACAATTCAAAACAGAGATGTGTCTTATTGTGTTTAACTATTATTAAATCAGCTCCATCGACTTCTTTAGGGCTATGCCAGTCTACACCAGCCGAGGATGTGGTGCTAGCTCTCTAGGAAGCTGCTCACTCCTAAGTGCAAACACATTGCGTGCTAAGAGTTCACAAGCTGAGGCAAAAACTCACCCGGGATTCCTATGATCTCCTGCTGCTGTTCAGCCTGAAGAACTAAGGTATTAAACGTGTAATATGAAGAAATAAAAACATGCATATTTTTAGCTGAGCTAGATTTCCATGTCCGCTGCTTTTAGGAGTATTATATCAACACCTGTTAGTTTTGCTCTCGTCATCATTTCCATCAGAAACTTATTGTTTCAGGGGTTTTATAACTTGTAAAACTTTTATAAGTCAGACAAAATGTGCTTTAGGAAAAAGCTGATCTTTCAGGTCTCAGTGCTGGAATGTATTTTTACATGCAACAAATGTAAAAGAGAATAATGGCTGTAATGGCTTTTATTATATTTAGAGGGAGGAAGAACTGCAAATATAATCAGAAATCAAATCATTTAACCATTTATTTTACACAAAGAGTCTGGGCAACCCTCACGAAATATCTGTCAATAGACAGCAAATAAAAAGGAAACCAGACAGCGGGGAAATTCTCATCCTTCACTTCCAAAAAGCACTTAAGCACATACTTAAGTCCATCTTTACTGCAAAAGACATTTGAGCATGTATGTAAACCCCTCTTGCAAAAGGATTTCTTTCCTCAGTGTCTGCCGTGAACCCAGGAGCCATCCCGCTCAACTCATTACTAATGGTCTTGAAATTACTCATGGGCATAAATATTTGCGAGAATGAGGCCTCAGTGAGGAGCTGTGTCTATATGAGGAATCATGGCCAAACTATGCCATTCTAAAGAAAAATGCTCCCAGACTTGCTGTCTCCACTGGAGAGCTGTTACCAACACAGCACAGAGTGGCTGCTGCTGCCCAGATGGCAGAAGCCAAGTGCGTGCCCCCTGGCAGCAGGCCACATCTCTGAGGGGTCGGATGCATCCTCTGGGAATGCATCTCCAGATGAGCCCTGGGCAGAAAACAGCACTTCCATGGCTGACGACTGCTTGCAGAGGAACAAAAGCTTCTTTAAAACCCCTTTATCCCTGTTTATAAATAGAAGATTGAGGTTCTTTCTGGCTGTTTGCAGCACACAAGCCTGACCAAGAAAACTGCAAAGGTCCTCTACAAACTGCCGTCTCAACCGGCCTGGGGCTCAGGGGGTAAATGAATGTCACTTCAACTCAAAGCATCAGTGAACCAGAAAGGATTTCCAGTAAAACTCCGCTGGGGGTTGGCCACCCTTCCAGTGATCAGAAGGAAGGTACCCTCTCAGTGTCTGCCTGCTGCTGAGACACCCTTTGGTGAGACACCAACAGTATCTGCTGTTGAAATGAAAGGAAGACTCCATGATTTCACTGAAGCACAATTGCATATTACATTCTTCAAAGACCCCTGAGCTGAAACAGTCCTAGCTTACCCCCACATTTGAACACCCTGGGCAAAGCCACCTTAAATCTGGCAGGTTTGGGCTCACTTTGCATGAAAAAATAATTTGTTCCTCACTCTGTGTGTGATCTTGTCACACAAACACACATCTTGGGACGCAGCCAGTGTTGACAAAGCCTAGGTAAGAAGATGGATCTAGTGCAGACCTCAGTTAGTCAAAGAAGTGGCAGGCTTGACTCTGAATTTGAGAGCACCTGAAGTGTTTCTTAAATACTTTGCTCAATCCCTGTTTGAAGTCTCATGGATCCATCCCTGAGTTTTGATTTTCTCAGCGTTTTGAAGACTCAATAAACACCTTATGACTGTGTTTTTACAGTGCTACTTAACAGTTAGCATGACTTCTTGCAGGTATTTTCATACCTGGGAGACCTCATATAGACCTTTTTACAAGTGGGTTATGATAAAAATATTGGGTGGCAAAAAAAGTAAATAAGAAACGAAATCTGTAGGGGTGGCCACAGCTCCATCAATCTTATTTCTCCCGTACAGGGGTGGGAGCCTTAAGTTTTAGTCCCTTTAAAGTTCACTTGTCCTTTCAATTCCTTACCAAACCTGACTGCCCTGCGAAACCTACTGAGGAAAACTTAAAATTCCAACACTGGAGGTTAACGTAAAGCTTCTGGCATTATCTTAACACTGAGGAAAAAAATAATCTTCCCTCTTTATAATGCTGGCCATGTGTAAAGTTACACGCTGTGCGCACTGGCTTTCAACAGGAACTGTTAACAACCCTTTTTGATCGCAGGAAGCGGAGGAAAGCCTCTTCACCTAAGAAAATAACAGAGATGTTTATGGGTGCTGCTCCTCTCCCCATTGGGAGCTGCCAGTCACCCCTCCCGCCCCCTGAGCTGATTTCTGGGGGGCTGTGGTGGGGGGCCGGGGCTCGCTCCGGCTTCCTTCCGTTGGAGGGCTCCGACGGCCGATGCTGTTGCTGGGCAAACGGCCACTGCTGCGATGTTTGCATTAGATAGGCTGCAGCTGGGCTGGGTGGGTGTTGCAGGCAGGCTGCGCCCAGCCAGCTCCTCAGCCTCCGATTCCTGGTAAAAAGAGCTTCCTGGTTCCTTCGAGTCTGAACTTTCTCTTTTTTTTTTTTTATTTTTGATTTTAAGAAAATAGGTGCCGTTTGACTTCTAGGAAACATAGGTGTGAGAGTTTGCTGTGCATACAGGAGGGCAGCCTAGACCATCCAACTTATCCCTCCACGTCTGTTCCTCCAATGCAATAAGCATTATTTTCTTCTCTTTACTATCTCTGTTAAGGTGTGAGCCAGCGGTTCATCCTCCTGACATTCAGAACTATACTTTTAAAAGCAAAATAGTATTCAGGGCTACTAGCTAAAAAGCAGAGAGCATGTAACTGGTTGAACTGAAAGGAACAACGCCAAGGGAGAATTTATCTTCCTGTGTTATCTCATGATTTAAAATCTGTGCTGGCAAAACTTCACTTCTTAAGCTGCAATTTCAAGCTGCAAGTATTCAGCAGCTGAGGAACCAGAGTGTATAGATATGTGTGTGTGCACGCGTGCACCATATGTATTCATGTTTATGCAGTTTTCCACTCAAAGCAGTCAGCGGAAATGAAAACCTGATTTTGCAAGGCTTCCACCACAAAATTAAACATTCAGTTTTTCCTTAAGGGAGTTTGCTGTTTTATGCACTGGGAAATAACTTCTCAATTTTATTTTTTTTTCTTTTTAAGTCCAAAATATCTTGCCTTGAAAGAGAGCTGAGCTATGATGGGAAACACAACTATTTATTTGGGATAGGAGAGGGGAGCAGCAAGGTGAGAGAGAATAAAATGAAATCAAACAGAAAAAGCAAACAGAAGTGAGGGATTTTCAGTTCCTGTGTGTGTCCATCTATTTTTATCCTAGAAGGAAGCCTCTTAACATAGCTGTGTTTTCTTTCACACTGCTCTCCTTCCTTTGCAGGACTTCCAGAATTCATCTCGGCACCTGGTTTTTCCCTGAGCTTGATATGTTATGCCTACAAGGCAGGACAAATTTGGCAGCTGTTACATTGGAAGCAGAAGGGGAGCAGAACAGCAGCAAAGCCGGATACTTCATACGTCCAGGGGCACCAGAGGGATGTCATTTATTTCTTTTGCATAGGATTTTGCTGGCAAAGCTGACTGCTTTCTTTTGGCCTTGACTGGGACATCTAGACAGTGGGAAAAGTTTTTTTCCTTTTCTTCTGGATCATAAGTGTATCCTTTCTCCTAACACTTCTGTTGCTCATGTTCTTATTTGGAGAAAGCTTTTCTTTTTTTCTTTTTTTTTTTCTTCTGAAGCTATGAGACAAAGGAAACTTTTGGCTGGAGAGAAGTGTTCTTAAAGCAGAAAGGAAGCAGAGTCTGAGGCACCAAAACAGAACTTCAAATGTTTTTCCATTTGCAAAGCAGTGTACAGCCAGAAAGGAAAGGCTGCATTCCAGCCCTGCTGAAGCTGATGGGAAATGTGCCACCAATTTCCATGGGACAAGAGATCCACCTGAGGAATCCAAACTCACCAGTCTGCCCTTCATAATTATGACTATTAATTATGTGTTACTTGTATTGCTGTAGCAGCTCACACTTCCCGTTAATGGGCAGGATCCCCGCTGCCCAAGGGTTTGTAGAAGCCCAGATCAAAGAGATGTTCCCTGCCACAGAGATCTTGAAATCAAAGTTCATGGCTCACCTTAACACCTTATGGAAGAACTGCATGGCAAAGGCACCCCAACCTTGCCAGAGCTGAGCAGATACCTGTGCCGTGCTGCACTCTTAGCCGGACACAAACCTTTCGAAATGGCCGCATGTCTGAGCCCACCCATGTTGTGTGAGAAGCAGAATAGGATGCCACCACCCATTCAGGGGCACATGCAAAGGCTCAGGTGTGGAGAGTTGATACCTGCAGTCCGGGAACAGCACGCTCAGTGTCTCAGGAGAAGCTCTCTGAGAACTCCCGGTGGCTCCCATTCCCTCCACAGAATTAGCATGTCACTTATTAGGAGTCTCAGTAAATCTGAGTCTTTAATAGTTCTCCTGCAAGGTGAATCTAATTCTTATAATGATATAGCCCTAGGAAAATCGAGCCAAGCCCAATGTATAATGCTAAAACAAAGCAAAACAAGCGTTCTACACTTAGCAGTACATTCAGAAGAGAAAACAGTGTTCTTTCATACAAGAAGTTGGAGAGCTAAAGAAAATTTCAATTATTTGGTGCTGCAGCACCAGATGATTCAATATCAAAGGGAATACCATCATTATCTTTGGCATCAGAATCTCTAAATTTAGGCTGAGATGCTGGAAAAATAAAAATTGTTGTAATCAAAATCACGAAAGAAAAAAAGACCTTTTAAACTTGCTCGAGATGTAACTTGGCTGGAAATGAAACAAAAAGAGTAGAACCCAAAAGAAAGAAATTCAAAATGGAAAAGCTTGAAGCAAAGTTCCTTCAAGCATGGGTGGCCGGGGCCAAGTGAGGAGAAATACACATGTAAACAGCTTTTCATAAAATGATACCTTGCCCTTATACATAACTTTCATCAGCCATTCTCTATGAGCAACGGTGGTTCCCAAAAGAAACAATAAATAGCTGCAGACATACCAGTAGGAATTTATGGTCCCAAAAGAAAAAAAAATAATCCTGATCTACAGACTTGAGACACACGTTTGCTTGATGAGAGAAGGACCAACACCATCAAATGAATTCATGAAGAAAACAGCAAATTCCAGTCAGCTGCCCCCATCTAATACCGAGGGACCAGAAATCGCTATGTATCTTCTGTCCCAGTAATTCATTCAATGAAGTTAATAATGATGAACTCTTAGAGAATAATCCTATTTCTCAGAAAAATAAGATTAAGCATAATGCCCAGTATGAAGCCAAGGCTTCTTAGGTAGGTAATGGCTCTGTATGTCAAAGGATAAACAATAATCTCTTTACATGGGCAGTTCCCAGACACTGGGGTGTTGCCTGGATGCAGCTGTTCCCCGCAGCAGCAGCAGCAGCAGCAGCAGCAGCACTGGGTGCTGGGTGCACTGGCAGCAAAGAACATTCAGATGTCTGGGCAATATTTGTACACCCTCATTTGGGAGCCTGCAACCCTTTGATGACTTTTTTTTTTTTTTTTTTTTAGGGCATCATCCTAACTGAAGAAGCCAGAAGGCCTATTGTCTAGTTTCCGCCCCCAACACCTTTTCAGAGCATTTCTTCCTGCTTGAAACGAGGCAAATTTTTTTAAAAATAGGTGGGCTGTCTTGGGGGCAGATTTCCCAGCATTTGCCTGGTGCTAGGAGACAGCCCTCCACTCTGAGGCACTTTTAGTGCTACCAGATGCAGCACCCAATGTGAGCTCCCCCATCCCTGGCACCCAAAGGCAGCTCTTGCATGCTTGCCATTTTCTCGATGAGGTGAGAGTGAGCCATCTGTGTTATTGCAGTGTATTGCTGGCTCCCCTGCTTCACTGCCTGACACGAAAGCCATGCTGCTGCTCAAGGCTGCCTGCTCTGCCGGAGAGACGCAGGTGATGCTGCTGTCTGCTGTGCGGACCACAACTGCCTCGGCAGCAGTGGGGCAATGAGGCTCTTCCTTGACACAGTGAGAAAGAGATGGGGGAGGCCTGCAGCCAGATCCTGTCCTGCCATGGGGTGTAGGAGGCAGCAGCTGAGGGGAACGCTGGAGAAGAGGGCATTTGGGCTGTGCACTCCCCGCTAACCCACCTAACCATTGCTTTCCCCTTCCCCTGCAGTGACACAGCATTCTTTGGCCATCACTCATCAGTCCCAAATAACAGGAGAAAGGGAGCTTTCCTCCTGCATCCCCTCCAATGAAACTGAGCTGCTCAGCCACCGTTTAGTTTTAAATCTTTTTATGTGAGTATGTTTCTCCATGGTCCAGGGTGACAGCATTAGCAGCACCCACTTCTCCCATTATTCACTTGTACTTGCTTTGTGTGGGAAACTGCTTTTCCTCAGCACTGACAACCTCCCTGACTGCTGGCAGAGGGGAGATGAGGGCTGCTGTCAGCCCTAACCAGTGTAGAGGGACTCACGCTCTTCTCTGGCACGGAAGTTGCTGTGTGCTCCTTAGGACAAGGAGTAAAATGTCTTCTACGGGACAGGAGCAGCCTCTTTTCTCATGAAGTAGGCCAGCAACCATAAGCAGGAAGACTGTGAGATGGGGCCATTAAGGAGGGTTTCTGAGTTCACAGAGTTTGCAGGCAAATCTGGTGTAGCCACCAGTGTCATAAGGAGAACACATCTACAAGAAACTGAAGTGTGGGAGTCAAGTCACTGAGGGAAAGAATGACTGCAGAGGGGCCTGCAGAAACATCTGCGAGACATCCTCATGACGTGTGGCACACACCCATGCCTTCCACCGCTCATTTGCTGAGGTTACCTCGCAGTCATTTTCTCCCATCTGCTATGGGTTTCATCTCAAACCTCTCAGGGACAGTGGAGAAAATTGCAGTGACCTCTGAGCTGGGGTTGGTATGCATCAGCCCCTGTGGAGCACAGAAGCCCATGTTCCCTGAGAAATAGGCTGCAATTGTCTTGTTTTTCCCTGCTTCATCCTTTGCAACTCCTTCCTCCCTGCTGTTAGCCAGGTTGACTTTAATGACACCATCTTGGATGCATTGACCTCCTCCATTCCTGATATGGTGGGCACTTGGTTATGTAAGAGCAGCTGTATTGGGTCAGACCTAAGGACTGTCTACCTGGTAACCTATCTCCAACATGACCAGGAACAAATGCTTAGACACATGTCAGATGTGATAGCACCTCCAGGTTCCTCTGTGTGGGAACTTCTGAGCCATCCTAGAGCATTGCTTTAGTTACCATGAATCCACTCAGATTTATCTTCTATGAGTCTGCTAAAGCCTTCTTTGAAATCATTTCTGAATCAACTGTGGCAATGAATTTCCTAGTTTACTTACTTGTTAGGTGAAAAGGTAGGTTTTTGTTTATTCCTTCCTTTGCTCTTGCCCTCTGCATTGAAAGTGTGGCTAAAGATTATAGCAGAAGAGCATCGCTTCAGCTGCTCAGGGCTGCCACGCAGCTGCACCTCTACCTCATCCCCTCCCACAGCTCCCTGCCTGGCTCTTACTCCGTGGTTCTGATTTACAAAGCAGCTTTGGGGTTGCTTCTTTCAGATCATACGGTTTACAGCACAGAGCAGCTCAGCCGACGACAACAGCCATAAACCTAACCGCAAAGGCTCTGCGACGCCGTCGCTGGGAGTTTGCACCACCTGCAAGTCTCTCTCCTCTACAATGACCCCTCCAACTGGCTTCTGAACTCCTATTTCTCAACAGTAAAATCAGCAGCCCCAAGCAGCCAGCAGCCTACTCAAAACAAAAGGAAAAAAAAAAAAGAAAAAAAAAAAGAAAAAATATATTAATAAATGAAAGAAATCCAGCATTATATTTAAAAAAATGTGAAAAGGCAAAGGAAAATCAGTCCAAAACAGCTAGGCAAATCCTCCTCTTTGACTCAGTGGCTGACTCCTACTTCCAGTGGGACCTTTCCCAGAGACTACTGATGGTCTACATTGGTCTTTCCCCTCACCCCACCCCACTCCTCCCTATCAGCTCATCGGGCTCTTGAATGTGGTCACCCTCATATATTTGGCTTGCTGACATCACGAAGATGTCAGCCAGCCCCTTCATTTTCAAATTTGGAACCAAATATAAGGCCATGCTTCAGTCATTCCTGGGACAGGAGCGGGATGGCTGGCAAGGAGGAAAGTGTAGGAAAAGCCTACAGGGAAGAAGGAGGTAGGAGTTCAGAGGGTTCAGGAAGGGTCACAGGCATCTTGAACACCTGATTTTCTCCTCCTTGCAGCATAGCCCAGCTCAGCTCAGCACAGGACAGCAATGTAGCAGGGATTACAAGAGCTGAGCAAAAGCTTCTGTCTATTCACCTTAGACAGGCAGCAAGTAAAGAGGGGCTTTGCTTCTTCACACTCTTCCTTGCTTCTTCTTCCCCTCTCTAATATTGTTTTTTCTGTAAGGGCCATCACTGCCCGAAAGGTAGACACCTTATACCTCCCAGTCAGATTAACTGGTATCACTGAAGTGGAAAATCCCATTTCTACTGGGTTAGTATTATTGCTCTTGTTGTTAATGTATTCTTGTTACTATTATTAGTCCAAGTCCGTGAACTCAGTTCAGGAGGGAAAGGTTGTAATATTAACTTGTAGGTTGCCTCCTCTTTCATTTTAAATTTCAATATTTTCTTCAACATTTCTGTACTGAGAATTTCACTGCCCTCACCTTTCCCTCTCTTTTATAGTCACTTTCCACAACTGTTGGTGCGGTGAAGATTTACAACCATGAGGAACTGAAAAACCCTTTGCCCCTGCCCAGCCAAAGACGCCCAGCAAGCACATCCTACATGGGGGATCCTCCCCTGAAACACTTCCCTGTGGACACTGGAGCTTGAACACTGCTCTTGAAGCACAGCCCAACGCTGGTCTCACTGGTTTCCTTGGGATCAGAGCTGAAACTCTTTGGAAAATTCCATTCTTCAAATCTAAGTGCAGATTTTGCCCAGTTTTGTTGGGTGGGTCCTAAACATGACAATTTAATTAGGAGGTCCAGACCTCCCTGCATGCTTATGCTCACACTGAAGTGCCTATTCCAGATATCCAGTGGGACCGAGAGCAAGTTCTTCTACCGAAGCCATGTAAGGTTTTTGACATACTGTGCAAAGGTAGCCAAGTGGAAAAAGCAGGCTGCCTGCCTAGTCTCAAACACAGACAGTAGCCACATTCTTGTCGGGAGCCCAGAGCATGTTCAAGAAATTTAGGGATGTTAAATGAAAACCTGTTGCTGTCCCAAAATGGAGCTGTTTGACTTGGAATGGAAAGCTTAGTCATCTGTCCTGCAGGGGTTTGCCCAGCTCCTTTGGTCTCTCAATCTGTCTGATTTGCTTCTTCATTTTTTCCATTTCCTTCCGTACCTTCTTTTTCAGGGTCTCAAACATAAAAGTGTTGGCTTTCCATGATGACATCACCAGTTACACAATGCCCAGCGCATTTCTTCTCACTTTTGAAAGGGGGCATTGGGGGGCTGATGCTTTACAGTGATATTCTTATGCGCAATGACATATGGAAATGTTTAGGAAGAAAATAATTTTCAAACAGCCCACTTGTTGTTGGTTAAACCACAGAACCAGCATCAATCCTGCCTCCCCTTTTACTAACAACTCCTGTTGCATTCAGTTCCTGTAATTAGGAGGTAATTATAGGCTCTCAATGACTTCCTTTATGTTTCAGGGGATATCATCTAGTATATAAGTTATATTCCTATTTCATCAAGTAATAAGGTAAGTGTTAGGAGGCTGAAGTTCTTGGCAGAGCCCTATGTCCTACCAGCACTTATGTTTGGCTGCTGTATGTGACTCATTAGATGGAGGTGGGTAGGTGACATCATCAGTAAAGGGAAACACATGATAAAGTGAGGGTTCAAGGATTTAAACTTCAGCTAATAAAATATCCAGACAAAGAGGATTAGCTGTGTTTGCAGGAAGAGAGTGTTTGCCTCTGTCAGAAGCAGGATAGCCCAAAGAGAATAAACTATATCCTTTTTCTTCCTTCAGTCACTAGTTTCTTGTCATGCTGGAAAAAGATAGGAAAAAAAAAAAGAAAAAGAAAAAGAAAAAGAAACCAGCTGTCTTTCAAATGGATGTAGCCATTACCTCAGTTAGTGCATTACAGAAGCATTTTTAAATCAGAAAAATTTTCTGTTTTATATCCAAGATTTGGATTTCCTTTCCTTAAAGACATGGTGAGATGTAGAGCTAGACAAAACAAAAGTTGTTTTAGGAGCTTAACAAGTGGATCAGCATGCACAAGCCTACTCTGCCCAGGGAATGAGCTGCTACCCTTTTGCATCATCATGGGCAGCCATAAATTACAGCTCTGCTTTAGCTACTCATTGGCCAGATCCAAGTGATTGAGGCTCTGGGTAGGAATGACAACATACCCATGCAGCTGCCCCCTGATGAAGGGAAGAGTGGAAGCAAGGCCCTTAAATCTCTGAGTCCACAGACATGAAGATACACCAGTGACCTTTCCCGGCCAACCTCACTCTTGGGGAATAAAACAAGGCATCATGGGCTTCCCCAGAAGCAGCGGGCACTTCTTGCTGTCAGAGAGCATGGAAAAAATGACACTGGGTGAATGCAAAGGCATTCATCCTGGAGCATGGTCAGCAAATGGTCTTTGGGAAAACGTGGTAGAACACAAACCAGGGCCTTTCCAAGCACCTTCCCAAATGCAGTGGCTGGTTGCTTGAAGCTATTAGACAGGATCACAAGAAGGAACAGTCACAAACCTGCTTTGTTATTGCTGGTTCTGTGCCAGAGCTGACAAACTATAGTCTGAAGCATCCACAGACACAACAGGAATAGCCTCTTACTAAAGCTGTTTGGAGCTGACCTGCAGATTTGGGTACACAAGGCTGAACCCAAATCTCGCTCACGGTGAGCTGCAATGCATATGCCACCTGTATGCCCAGGGGACATGTCAGCTTGACTCATCCCCACGCTGTCGTTGTGCAGGTTTCGCAGTCCCCCAGCTAAGCCGTGCTGGCTGCCCCAGAGCTACGTTACAAGTTGCAGCGGTGAGTAAAGGTGACAAACGGCTCCTAAAAGCGAAAATCAGTTTTGCTAATGCTATCCTTCCCAAAACTCTCAGCCCACTTCCCCACATTAAGGAAGGGCATTATAGCAGATACGATACCTGTAATGGCTTGTTGCCATAGGAAATAGGTAATGACCGTATTCAGTCGGCTTGGTCCAGGAAGACTTGGGGTGTTCCCAAGCCCAGGCATTGCAAGTGAACATTGGCTTACTGACTTAGGCTCCTCACTGTGCGAGGCAAGCAGCTTTGCCATCTTTTCTCTCTAAAGCTTTCTTAGCTTCAGCACTAAGATGTCTCACATGAAAGGATGCTCATCTTTTCTTTCTCCACAGCGTAAGCCACAGCTTGTGGAAGCCAAAGGCTTCAAACCTGATACAGAACCAGATTGCTATAGTTCTTGTCAGCTGAGGTTTAGAAAAAAACAAATGCACAAAACCCAAAACCTCCAAAAAAACCCATACATACTCTGCAGAGCAAGGGTTGAACTGCACTGTTCTCACAGTGGGGAGGAGAGGTAACTGCTTATACCGCTGCAGTTTTTGCAGTTATTGCCAGGATTTAAAGAAGAAAGATATATTGGGCAGACTCTAAGACCTCTTGCTGTCTCCATGATTTCTATGGCTGGCATCACCTGCCCAGGTAGAGTTTGTCTCAGAGAGAGCTAACCCTCCTCGTCTGGGGTCCCAAGTAAGGGTGACAGTAGATCCTGCAAAATATTGTATATTGTTCTCCTATATTTTGTATTAAATTGATATGCAAGCTTTGGTCACTGGCCTAAGTAATCCTAGGTACTTGAAGGCCTTCATTTAACTTTCCCACTTCTGCATTTATGTTTCACAGCACTGCAGATTTGGAGTGGCTTTATCCTATGCCAATGTGCAATTAAGTCTTCTGTGTTACTAGTCATTGGATGAGCTTTTAGTTTTCTGTTTATGGGTGAGAAGCTGCTCTTACCCGAAGCATCAGCGTGTTGCCTCGTAAATCAATGAACTCATTCCCCGGTCTCGCAGTGGAAAAGAAACACACATATCACTCTGATTTGTGATTTTCTTTTTAACTAGCCGTTTAGCACATTTTTTTTATATCAAAGAAAATATTTGTAATGAGAATTTGGAACTGATCAGCCTACCCTCCTCTGTATCTCTAGTTTCTTCTGCAGGCTGCAGGATGTTTTTTTGTGTTACTGAGATATCGCGCTGGCCTCCCATACCTGCTCACATCTTACAAGAACTGAAACCAAAGGCTGTTTCCTGACACCACAGCAACTGAGCCTGAAGAAAAGAAACTATCAGATGTTTCTGTGTAACAGCTGCGTGTCAAAAATAGTAGACTAGCCAACAGCTTCACTGCACTACAAGCATAGGAAGCTTACTGCCTCTAAGAAACATGTTTCTCATTTATTGGAAGTGGGCAAGTAAGTCCTTTTTCCATAATCGCTTATGAGTGGGAACCGAAACCTTTCGATATAGAGATCTGCATTTGACATTATAGCTGTCTTCTTATTATTCAGCCACTGTGGCTGAATGATCAGGCCTGATCGTTGGGCATTTCTTTCCTGTCTGAATGAGAATTTGCCATTGTATTTGTTACTGTGCCACAACAGGATTAAAGATTCATGCATAGACACATCCTAAGGTTTGCATAAATAAGGCTGTGCTTAACCACATTCAGCTTTGGGAGGACCTGGATATGTCTACCCCAGGCATATCAAGCTTTTGAATCTTGCCCAGAAAGGGACAAAATATGAACTGGGAATTAGGACAGAGCAGTCAGAGTCATCAGGAATTTCCCTGTCTGTGGTCTGAGGAGGGTGACTTTGCTACCATTAGCTGCACTTCCAACCCTCCACTTCTAAGAAGATTATTTTACAGGTACTGTGACAAGCCCTTAAGAAGAAGGCAACAAGTGGTGTGTAAAGCCATGTAATTACAAGGCTCTGAGCTCCTTAAAGGGATTGTGGTACCACAAAAGCTCCAAGGCAGTGTCCTAGTACCAGGCTGTTCATACAGTGATTATCTGCTGCTATTTCCCAATACAGCAAAGTTCAGATGTCTGCACGATGTGTTTGCAGCACCGTGCTGAATGGCTCATGCTTTCAGCTTCTTGAGGGAAATTTTCAGGGATGTTGTCTGACTGAATTTAGAGACACACGCACACAAAGAATGTCCAAGCAGCTCATTCAGTAAAATGGCACTCTTCCCATTGGGGAAGGGTGTCTGAGTTTGCCTTACTTGCCCCCCCTCCCCTGACTAAAGAAGGGAATTTTTCTTTAAGAAATCACTCCTATGTCACAGAATTTGCATAGTTGTGTGGCACAGTGAATGCTTTTTTTCCTTCCCCAGATGGTGGGAAATTGTTCTTTAACAGCCTCCCACTTGGTCAGTACACGGGTGTTCATTGCCAATGAAAACCCAGGTGCTGCTGAATTCTTGTTAGTGATTCAAGCAGCAGTCTTCCCTCTGAGTCAAGAGAAAACCAATACCCCCAGAATGGTTTTAATAGGGGCTCTGTTGCAAATTGCTCAGACAAGACATAAAATAGAGGTTCTGACTACGTCTAGTCATTAAAGATCCCATAGTGGTGTTTGCAGAGGTAAGAGCATGAGTCCACAGAAACTTTCCATCGCCTTCTGCTTATATTTCTAGCCTCCTTCACTTCCTAACGTTGATGCAATGGTGTGGCATCTCAAATGATTTGGGACATATCTGCTTAGTAGTGGATAAAGCCTTTTAAGGGTATTGTTCATCATTCACTACCTTCCTATTTCAGACATGGTAGATTTCAGACAGTCCTTCACACATGCAAGTGTGTATACACACTCAACATACACAGAGATAAAGCAAGTCCTTTCTTAAATTGCATGGGCACCGGGGAGGGAAGTCAAGTGCAGGAAGTCTCAGCTCTAAGCAATCTCTATAGCAC